>NC_136065.1:1165086170-1167486170 GCF_964261635.1 Lissotriton helveticus | reverse complement strand
AACATTAAACCTGTGAATTTCTAGCCATGTCATGATGATCAGTGTTAGGTAATGAGTGTGGGTCATCGTGTGGGAGTTTCCCTAGTAAGTGTGCTTTAAAGAAAACATGCCATGTCCATTTTGTCATTAAGCCCGAAAGGGGCCAGTGTATGCAGTTTACGAATCCAGAAGGCCTCTTTCTGAAGTAAGATCTTTGAGTTATCCAAGCCCAAACGTTGTGGGAGTAGTTCAATCACCTGGAATCTTAGTTGAGCGATAGTGTGGCCAGTTTCCCACCAGTGTTTTGCAAGTGGTGATGTGTAGTTCTTATTCCTTATGCGGCTCTTGTGTTCCGACAGTCGCAATTTCAATTTGCGCTCAGTTTTGCCGACATATAAAAGGCCACATGGGCATTTGATTGAATATACCACAAACTCAGAATTGCAGGTTGTGTTGTGCCTTAAGTGGATTTTTTCGCCTGTACGAGGGTGTAATAAAACATTCCCCGGTATTATATTGTTGCAGTTTTTGCAATTATAACAGCGAGTAGTTCCTTTGTACACTTCAGATTGTTGGGTAGTGTCCATATGGTGACTTGGTTTATTGAGCAGTTCTTTAAGATTTTGGGCTCTCTTATAAGCAAACAAAGGTCTTTCACTGAATAAGTTACCAAAGTCTTTCTCAACTTGAATGATCTCCCATCTTTTCAAGATGATACGCTTTATGTCTCTGGAAGCAGTGGAGTATTTAGACACAAATACCATTCTTTTGTTCTCAGTTTTGGGTCTTTTTTTCAAAAGGTCTGCCCTTGGGATAGCCTTAATGCGATTCACATGTGCATCCAATAGTTTACGCGGATAACCTCTATCTAGGTAACGTTGCTTTTGTTCTTCTATATGCTTATCACAGCTAGTTTTGTCAGAGGATATTCTTTTTATTCTCATGAATTGTGAGACCGGTAAGTTGTTGACTAGGTTTAAAGGATGGAAGCTTCCATACAGAAGTGAGGTGTTTCTATCTGTAGGCTTTTTATAAAGAGTTGTGATGATGGAATTCTCGCTGAGCGCAACCCAGACATCCAGAAACGGTAAGGCTTCCTTGCTGATGTTATGCGTGAATTGTATCCTTGGATTAGCGAGATTCAAACTTTTGATGTTTTGGATTAAATCCTGAACTGGTCGTTTCCATATGATGAAAACATCATCTATGTACCTTTTATAATACACTAGGCCTGCCTGCCAAGTGTTGTCTTCCAGAATATAATCAAGCTCGAATTTTGCCATGAAAATGTTCGCGTAAATGCATAAAGAGCCGTGACATCAATTGGTCTTATTTAGAAGACACCTCAGATTTCTTGCGAAGTCTTTCAACCATTGACACGACAGACACAAGGAATTGGACTCTATGTACAATTGATGTCACGGCTCTTTATACATCAATTCCTCACAAGGAAGGCTTAGAAGCTATTGAGTGGGCCCTACTCCTAGAGGATAAGCCGGATGAGTTGAAATATCTAATTCTGCAGTTGCTAGAATTCTGTTTGTCTAACAGCTACTTCTCATGGGAAATGGAGTATTACTTGCAGCTCACTGGGACAGCCATGGGCTTTCCAGGGGCCTGCATTTACGCGAACATTTTCATGGCAAAATTCGAGCTTGATTATATTCTGGAAGACAACACTTGGCAGGCAGGCCTAGTGTATTATAAAAGGTACATAGATGATGTTTTCATCATATGGAAACGACCAGTTCAGGATTTAATCCAAAACATCAAAAGTTTGAATCTCGCTAATCCAAGGATACAATTCACGCATAACATCAGCAAGGAAGCCTTACCGTTTCTGGATGTCTGGGTTGCGCTCAGCGAGAATTCCATCATCACAACTCTTTATAAAAAGCCTACAGATAGAAACACCTCACTTCTGTATGGAAGCTTCCATCCTTTAAACCTAGTCAACAACTTACCGGTCTCACAATTCATGAGAATAAAAAGAATATCCTCTGACAAAACTAGCTGTGATAAGCATATAGAAGAACAAAAGCAACGTTACCTAGATAGAGGTTATCCGCGTAAACTATTGGATGCACATGTGAATCGCATTAAGGCTATCCCAAGGGCAGACCTTTTGAAAAAAAGACCCAAAACTGAGAACAAAAGAATGGTATTTGTGTCTAAATACTCCACTGCTTCCAGAGACATAAAGCGTATCATCTTGAAAAGATGGGAGATCATTCAAGTTGAGAAAGACTTTGGTAACTTATTCAGTGAAAGACCTTTGTTTGCTTATAAGAGAGCCCAAAATCTTAAAGAACTGCTCAATAAACCAAGTCACCATATGGACACTACCCAACAATCTGAAGTGTACAAAGGAACTACTCGCTGTTATAATTGCAAAAACTGCAACAATATAATACCGGGGAATGTTTTATTACACCCTCGTACAGGCGAAAAAATCCACTTAAGGCACAACACAACCTGCAATTCTGAGTTTGTGGTATATTCAATCAAATGCCCATGTGGCCTTTTATATGTCGGCAAAACTGAGCGCAAATTGAAATTGCGACTGTCGGAACACAAGAGCCGCATAAGGAATAAGAACTACACATCACCACTTGCAAAACACTGGTGGGAAACTGGCCACACTATCGCTCAACTAAGATTCCAGGTGATTGAACTACTCCCACAACGTTTGGGCTTGGATAACTCAAAGATCTTACTTCAGAAAGAGGCCTTCTGGATTCGTAAACTGCATACACTGGCCCCTTTCGGGCTTAATGACAAAATGGACATGGCATGTTTTCTTTAAAGCACACTTACTAGGGAAACTCCCACACGATGACCCACACTCATTACCTAACACTGATCATCATGACATGGCTAGAAATTCACAGGTTTAATGTTACGTATTGTTCATCATATGATTGCCATTACCATCCAAATGTTGAGATTCAGTTTGTAAATAGGCAGAAATGCTTGGTATAGATGGGAAAATGATTCCTTCTGTCGTTTTTTTGTTTCTTTATTTCTTTTCTCTTTCACTTTAGTTTTCCATTTCACCTTTTCTTCTCTTCATATTTTTGCTACACTCGTTTTTGAAAACACCACTCAGAAATGGCCGACGCTTCTCTGCTTCTAGTCCTATTTCCATGTTGGAGTTCATAATAAACAGAGTAAAGGGACTCTATGAGCACCCGCGTTTTACTCGGCACATCTAGGATCGAGCAGATTTTCCCCGATTTTTTGGCAGCAAATCGGTAAGAGTTAGAAACTCATCTTTTCGTTTTTTGGTCACCAAAACGAGTGTTCAATAGATTTAAGTAATACTCGTTCTTTTTATGTAGAGCGGACGTGTGTACCTCACACTACGAAGCGGGACTGGCAGTATTAATCTTCCCGCAGGTAAGCAAATGTGCCTGCCTAAACCGGCAAGAACGGTGGATAACCTTTGTTGATACATTCAGTTCCAACATTTTGATTTTATTGTTTTGTAGGCAACCCTGTTGACAAGACTGATTGTCTGGGGTTAGAATACACATATACCCCACAGGTAAATGCACATTTTCCTTAGTTCATGTTATCTTTTGTTCAGTATTATTGACAACCATATTGATAGATGTCCATTCGTGTTTTTTAGATTGGACATAATTTTCGATACTCAGGTGAGCTTTTGAATAGACTTGAAGTATGGCACTTCTTTGACTATCAGTCAATTATTCATTAACGCATAATTACATTCGTTTTCCCGTAGAACGCCAAAAAAGATAACCACGCGCCCTGTCAGCATTTTGGCAACGCGCAATATAACAATCATTAGGTAAGCTTGATATAAAACGCAAGTTTCAGTGTATATACATTTCGTCCCCCTTGGCAACAAAAGTAATACGGTCTCCTTTCCTTTTTCTTTCCTTTTTCTTATACAGACCCCTGACGAAGGGGCAGGGCCCCGAAATGCATTGGGTTTTTGTTATGTTTCGATTATGTTCCATTGTTTCATTGATTGAACTAATGATGCTTTGATGTCCTGATTTACTGATGAAATTGATATGTTTGTAGTAAAAAATGATTGCATGACAATGAACTTTGATTGAAGAAACTTATGTGATAAATACATTACAGTTTGTTTAAAAGGAGTATTTTTTTCATTGTGCGTGTTTGGAGCCCTGGTGGCCTTTTGGCACCAGGCCATATTCAGTTCACTCCATCAACAGAACCATCATCAGGGTTCTGAGTCAACAGGTCTGGGAGAGGGTCACTCTCTTCCTCCTGTTCCCCATCTGTAGCAATGAGCAAGCCCATGTCTGCCCTGTCAATGTATGCCTTCAATCTGTTGACATGGAGCACCCTGTGGGGGCTCCTAGGGGTGCCAAGGTCCACCAAGTAGGTGACCTCTCCCTTTTTCTCAACAATGGTGTGGGGTCCAGACCATTTGTCCTGGAGTGCTGCTGGGGCCACAGGCTCCAACACCCACACCTTCTGTCCTGGCTGGTACTCAATCAGCACAGCCTTTTGGTCATGACAAGCTTTCTGAAGTTCTTGGCTAGCCTCAAGGTTTTTGGAAGCCTTCTCCATATACTCAGCCATCCTGGAGCGGAGACCAAGTACATAGTCCACTATATCTTGTTTAGGCTTTTTGAGAGGTAACTCCCATCCTTCCCTCACAAGACACAGGGGTCCCCTTACAGGATGCCCAAACAAAAGCTCAAAAGGGCTGTAGCCAACCCCCTTTTGTGGTACCTCTCTGTAAGCAAACAGAAGACAGGGTAAAAGGATGTCCCATCTTCCTTTAAGCTTTTCAGGTAACCCTTTTATCATCCCTTTTAGGGTCTTGTTGAATCTTTCAACAAGCCCATTGCACTGTGGATGGTAGGGTGTAGTGAATTTGTAATTAACACCACACTCCTTCCACATAGCAGTCAAATATCCTGACATGAAGTTTACACCTCTGTCAGAGACAACCTCCTTTGGAAACCCTACTCTGGAGAAAACTCCATGCAGGGCCCTTGCCACAACAGGTGCTGTTGTGGTCCTCAGGGGAATAGCTTCTGGATACCTGGTGGCATGATCCAGTACCACCAGTATAATTCTGTGCCCAGATGCTGTTTGGGGGTCCATTGGGCCAACAATGTCTATCCCCACTCTTTCAAAGGGTACCACACAGGTAGTGGTATGAGGGGGGCCTTTGTTGTGACACCTGATTTGCCACTGGCTTGGCAGGTCACACAGGAGCGACAAATCTCCTTGGCATCTTCTGACATATGGGGCCAGTGAAAGTGAGGGACAAGCCTGTCCCAAGTCTTGTTCTGGCCTAGATGTCCTGCTAAGGGAATATCATGGGCCAAGGTAAGAAGGAAGCCCCTAAATTGCAGCCTTCTGGAAGCACCAGGCTTGGGGTCTCTAGCCTCTGAATCAAAGGAGCCCATCATCCCAATACACTTTATGGGTACCTTGAGCATTCCCAGCAGCCTCAGCAGCAGCCTGCTGTCTGAGGGGTTCATGAGAGGGGCAGTCTAACTAAGCCTGCCTCAAGTCTGCTCTTGAAGGTCCCCCTGTCCCCAGAAACTCAACCTGTTCAGGTTCAAGCTCCTCCAGGACAGTTCCTTCAGGAGTCTCAGAATCAGCTTCCTGAGAAGGCTGATCCTCACTTGAGGTCAGGGGGAAGGCACTGCCTTAACCCTACTGCCCTTTCTCTTGGGTTGTGTCTGGTCTATAGTTTCAAGATCCAGCACTGGTTCAGGTAAGCACTTTTTGGCCTGTGACCTGGTCACAGCAAGAACATGTGCTGAAAAACCTAGCATCTCTGCATGAGTCATATACTCCACTTCTGACCATACTGAGTTTTCTAGATCATTGCCCAAAAGACATTCAACTGGGAAGTCTGTACTTACCACAACTCTTTTGAGGCCAGTTACCCCTCCCCAGGAGAAATTAACAACTTCCACACTATGTGTAGTAGTGACATTGCTAGCATTGGTCACCAGGTAATTATCACCCAGTACAATCTGTCCAGGGTCCACAAAGTTAGGTGTCACCATAGTGACACTGGCACAAGTGTCCCTGTAGGCCTGAGCCACTTTATCATTGATCAAAGGTGTCTGCCTGTACTTGCCCAAAGTATTGGGACTCACAGTAGTGGACATAGCCATGTCCACATCACAGATCAAGACAGCCTGAGTAGGAATCCTGACTAGGCCAGGATCATCTCAGTACCCATGGTTAACCCCACTATAGCCTTGGGTTGGGAACTACCACTGCTGACTGTACTAAATGTAAATGTAATTTGTATTTGTAAAGCGCACTAATACCCATGGGTGTCCTGGCGCTGTAACGCATGCCGCTGTGGAACCCTTCCTGGCCTTTCCCTGTGAAGTGCCCACTCCTGGGCACCCCCAAGGTGAAGCCAGGAATCCCAGCGCTGTTGGGGCCGTTGTGGAGATTAAGCAAGCTATTGCCCAGAGTTGCAGAGTGGGACCCATGATTAGAGTAGGCCCCAAGGCGAGAATTATCAGGTCCGAGGAAATTGAGCCCAAGACCCGCCGAGGCGGGAATTGAACCCTGGTCCCGGGCCAGAACTCTGCATCAGGGTCTGCCGCTCTAACCATTGAGCCACACTTCTCCACTAGGGGGTGCAGGTGCCTTAGGGGCTGCAGTGGTAGGGGCTGTACCTTTCTTGGTGCACTCACTAAAGCAGTGGGAGGCAGTTTTACAATAATTGCACCAAGGTTTCTTTGGACCTTTTTTCTTCTTTTTCTTGGAATTTTGGGACCCCCCCTCATTAGAAGTATTTTGGGGGCCTGAAGAAGACTTCTGGTCTTTTTGCTTTTGATCTCCACCCTTTTGGTCTGCCTTTTTCTGGTCACCACCTTGGTTCTGGGGTCTCTGCTTAACCCTGGTTCTGACCCATTTGTCTGCCTTCTTTCCCAATTCTTGGGGAGAGGTCAGATCTGAGTCAATCAGGTGTTGGTGCAACAACTGGTTCTGACAATTATTAAGTATTTGTTCTCTCATTATCAAATCATACAATCCTGTATAGTCCCTAACTTTACTTCCCAGTAACCAACCTTCCAGAGCCTTAGTGGCACAATCAACAAAGTCAGTCCAGTCCTGAGTCTGTGTCTTCTGGGTATCTCTGAACATTAACCTGTACTGTTCAGTGGTTAAGTCAAACCCATCAATTAGAGCACTCTTCAGGACAATGTAGTTTTTAGCATCCTCATGGCTAACAGTGAGGAGTTTGTCTCTTCCTTTTTCTGAAAAGGAGAGCCACAATATTGCTGCCCACTGACTCTGGGGAACCTGCTGTACCATAGAGGCCCTCTCCAAAGCAGTTATCCACTTGTGGATGTCATCCCCATCTTTGTAGGGGGCACAATCTTACTCAGGTTTCTATGATCATAGGACCTGTCTTTATCCTTAGGGATATTGCTGCCACCAGTGGAATCTAATCCACTTAACTTTTGCTCCCTTGCTAAAGCAAGTTTAGCTCGGGCCAGGGCTGTTTCCTCTTTCTCTATCTGAAGGGGAAACATCCATTACAACGAAACTTTTACAACGCACTACCATTACGACGCAACTTTTACAACGCAAACCGTTACAACGCATAGCGCTGGGGGGCGCTCTAGGATAGGGAATGTATTTAATATACTATCCAACACCTTCCCTACTATCCACGGGGACTGGAGTTGGAATAGTAAATTAAATAAATCACTATCCAGCGCCTAAAAGCATTATGCGTTGTAATGGTATGCGATGTAAAAACCGCGTTGTAAAGGCATGCGATGTAAAAGTATGCGTTGTAACGTCATACATCCATCTGAAGTTGGACAGCTCTCATCCTCGCCTCATGTTCTCTTCTCTGGGGGGAAGTCATTCCCCTTTGAGAACCCCTTGAGGCATTAGAGAGGAGAGACTCCCTGGAAGGAGATCTTTCCCTTCTATTGCCTGGGAGAAGTCTACTATTAGGTCTGGAAAGGTGAAACCCTTCTCCATTCCCATGTAAACTTAAGTTAGCCTGGCTAAGCATCCTGACTTGGACCTGGCTATCATCTCCATCTGAATCTTCCTCCACTTCCTCACCATCTTCTGGGGTTATGGAGTCATCTTCAGTGGAGGGGACACCTTCACCTGTATTATCTGGGGGGCCTGGTTTAGAGGCCTTCTCAAGATCAGCAGCCTCTAGGACTTCTATCAGGTGTTGGATGGTAGGGTTAGAACCCTGCTTCAACTTCCTGGAGGTACACAATTACCTCATCTCTCGGAAGTTGAGCATCTCATATCTGGAGGGTGCCTTGGGAAGGTCACTTACCATAGGTCGAGAACCAGAGGGTTCACCTGTGGCAGACATGTCTAGTGAGGTGTGGTGTGTGCACCTACCTACACTGAGTGTTTACCTACTAGAACCTCTCTAGTAGTTGTAGTCAGGGTGTGCTAGGCCCTTTCCTCTACAACAACTAAGTTCAGTAGAACTTATGTATTTTAAGCTTTGTTATATGTACCTATGGTACCTGATGTGATCTTTCAAATGATATCAAAGATTACAATGGTAAAACAACAGCAAGCTCAAATCCCAACCACTTCACACCAATGTGAGAAGTTGGCCTGGTATATGATGTTCACTAGTCTAGTGAGCACCTTGCACCAGTCCAAACAACCCTTATGGTGATGGTTGTAAAGTCAACCTTCTAGACCAGCTATCCTAGTGGTAGCATGGACAAAAGCAGTCTTAGGCTAAACTCAAGAGGGCATGTGAAGCCAGCTGTTTTACCATATGCAAACCTTTTAATACCAAATGAAAGGACACCACACAGGTTATATATTCAAAATATATATGTATTTATTTCTAAATAGATCCCCTTAACTCTTTATGAGCGCAGGAGCACAAGCGTATAACAAGTAACTTAATATAACATACAAAAGTTGCACAAATATGGATAGGCCCTGGTGGCCCGTAAAACCATATACTAAAATAGTGGTATAAGTACAACGTCACAAACAATGGTAAGGCCTAGGGCCTTGGGAATCGTTGGGGCTACACTGGACTAACAGCAGTTAGGACGTGGGAGGCCCACAGGATGCGGGTGCAGTGTCTAAATGCACACGCGTGCACCGATAGAAGTCAATGGGTGCGTAAAGTTAGAAAGTTGCAGATTTGGAAGTCTTCCGACTGGACTAGAACTTAACCACTTAAAACTAGGACACTAGGGATGTAAATCTCTACAGGAGCACCGCAGTACTCGCGTTACCTCACCCACAGGAAGCGGGTGCATAGGTGTCAAAGTGTATCGGGTTTCGTCGTGGAGTTCTATGGAGCCTTGGAGAAACAATGCTGTAGGCGACCAGGAGAGAAGAGTCCGGTTGGATCCAAGGGTGGATCGAAGATGTAGAGTACCTGAAAGCAGAGGGGACAGAGTCCGGGTCACTAGCCAGTGACCAGGAAGGAACCAGGAAGGAACCAGGCGATGTCGGGTTGCAATCAGGTGATGTTGTGAAGCTTGTCTCCGCTGCCACGTGGACCAGGAGGTGTCGACGACAACCAGGAGCTGGGCACGGACTGTCCCACAAATGTTCTCGCTGATGGCGGTGTCGGTTCTTGATTCGGAATCAACAGGCCTTGGCAAATGCAACCCACGCAGGAATCGAAGATGGCTTCTGGATCAGACCAGCAAGGTCTGATGGGCTGCTCCTTTTCAGGGGAGCAAGGGCCAGTTGGAGCAACCAGACCAGCATTGAAACTTTGAAGGTTTGTTGTCACAGAGGCCACTAGCCAACGGGCAAGTGACCGGACAGACGTGTTGAGCAGGAAAATACAAAAGGGCCCCACGCAGCACTTGGTGAGTGTGGAGAGGTGATCTTGAGTGCACCTATGCACTGAGTACCTATAGTACACTGTACAGGGACTCATAAGAGTGACCCAAATCCCAACTGGTGATGTACCTAAAGTACATGGTGTGAAATTAAGAGAGAGAACAGCAGGGCTGTGGGTCTGATTAGCAGGCCCACAGCCACATTAAGTCGAAAACCAGTTAAGCAAAAAGCAAAAAATGGGGTGACCATAGGATAGCAGACCCTACTCTCCTACAGGCGGTAGGCAGGAGCTCCGGGAAAAGTGTCCTACCGTGCCGCCATCTTAACCACGCCCCCAAACCTAGCTTTTTATGTGAATTTTTAAGATTTAAAAACAAAAATTCTTACTGTAACCTGTAACACTTGAGAGTGGGTGTGTGAGTGTCTGTCTGGGTTGGTGAGTGTGTGTGTGTGTGTGAATGGCTGTATGGGTCTGTGAGTGGGTATGTGAGTGGCTGTATGGGTCTTGAGTGGATGTGTGAGTGGTGTTGTGGGTGTGTGAGTGGGTGCATGAGTATCTGAGTGGGTGTGTGAGTGGGTGCATGAGTATCTGAGTGAGTATGTGAGTGAGTTCATGAGTCTCTGAGTGGGTCTAGGAGTGGGTGCATGAGTGTCTGAGTGGGCCTGTGAGTGGGTGCATGAGTGTTTGAGTGTGTCTGTGAGTGGGTGTATGGGTCTCTGAGTGAATCTGTGAGTGGGTGTGTGAGTGTCTGCAGGGGTCTGTGAGTGAGTTTGTGAGTGGGTGTCTGAGTCTATGGGTAGGGTTGTGAGTGGGTTCAAGAGTCTGTGAGTCGCTGAGTCAGTGTTCGAATGGGTGTGTAAGTGGGTGTGTGAGTCTCTGAGTTGGCTTGTGAGTGGGTGCATGGGTCTCTGAGTTGGTCAGTGAGTGGGTGCATGAGTCTCTGAGTGAGTCTGTGAGTGGGTGTGTGAGTGTCTGAGTCGGTGTGTAAGTGGGTGCATCCATGTCTAAGTAGTACTCTGAGTGAATGCATGAGTGTTTGAGTGGGATTCTGAGTGGGTACATCTGTTTCTGAGTGGATTTGTGAGTGTATGTATGAACATGTGTGCGTATGAATGGGATATATGTGTATGGGTGACTGAGACACTGTGTTGTATGTACTTGTGGACATATATTTCCCCATATGTGGCACAGTTACATGTATAACACAAATGGGAGAAATTTAAAGTGCAGAAAAATGTTCTGCCAACTTTCTCTGAATATGGAACAAATTTCTGCACTTTAAGTTTCTCCCAATTAAAATAATGGCTGTATTTTTCACTTATAAATATGGCACTGTGTCAACAAAATTAAACTGAATAGTTAACTTCGTTTATATGGATTCCATAAAACTCATTATTTACATTTCCTCCAAATTCCAATTGTCACATTTACAAACACCAAGCATCTTGCTCCCAGAAGCCTGTAGACATGGTGACATATTTATAACAGAAAAATATATTTGTTTAAATGTGAGGAATTTTAGGTGAAGAAACATGCTTCATAAAACATATAAAACATATATGACCTTATAACTATGGCGGACGGGCTTTCATCCCCGACACTGTTGCAGAAAAGAACCACCCGACCGTAGGTTAGAGGTGCAGACCGCACTATTAAGATGCAACACTGGAAGCTTGTGCAGCGGGTGGAAAAGGCCCACAGCACCATTGAAAAATGTATGTTTTGAAACATCCCTGCACAGTGTGGCAGTCACCTCACAGTGCTTGCCACACTGTGCAGGGATGCTTAGTGGGCCTCCATAGGTGCCCCTATGCCCAAATGCGGAGGGCCTCCAATTTTACTTTCAAACAGCCTTTCCAGGTCAGAAAGGCCGACATGGAATGGTTGTCAGAAACCGACCTCATTATCCTGATGGCGGAGCCACAGTCATTAAGGGATTATGCAGATTTTCCAATGGAACCACGTCGGAAACTCCCCGCAGGTTTACACACTGAACCCGTCATACTAATACGGCGGTCGGACTTTAAACCTACCATGTCGGGCGGAAAGCCTCCGACCGCTGATCGGAGGCTTTCCGCCTGACATCGCAATCAGACCATAAGATGTAATTGGCTTAATTGAAAGTGGAGAAAGACATCAATGCTTAATGTTGCATTGGAAAGGTTTTCTTCACTTTAACTTTCTCCCATTTGAAAAAAATATATATTTTTTTCAGTTATAAATATAGCACAGTCTTTATTGGCTACTAGGAGTAAAAAGGCCTGCTGCTTGAAATGGGAGAAACTTAAAATGAAGAGTTAATCATTTAGGCAACTTTTCATTTTAATTTTCTCCCATTTGAAAGCATTCAGAAACCTTATTTTGTTCTCAAGCTCCAATTATTGTGTCTACAAGGGCTTTTATTTAAGAGTTAAATACTTCAGTGCTACAGTTCTACACCTCTGTGACCCAGCCTGGCCTATAAATCTGACAGAGCACTGCTCATTATCAGGCTCTGCAATCTGCAGCCTGATGATAATAATGTAAAGTAAACACAGCCTTCCTTTAACTTTAAAAGAAAAATGTTACCCTGTGTTTTTAAAAATGAACTCAAGACTGCAAGCTGCTCTGAAGACTTCTGAAGGCTACTGGCAGCTTGGAGACACCTGCTCTAACCTGACCCCTTTATTTATTTTACATGCGACTTTCCAGCACCTTCCACCGTTTTCTGATATATAAAATGGCAGCTGTAACTTATTTATGAAGTTGTGACCATTCAATCAGGACCTTGCTTTGGCACTTGGAGCCGTGGTGCTACTGAGGGTGGATCCGAGGAGAGTCTGTGTACCTAGATATGTAAATTTGGATTGTCTTTACTATCTCCAAAACTACTGAACGGATTTACATGAAATCACAAAAATGGTGCTTTCTGGACCACAAGCTACCTTTCTGACAAATTTGGTGTAATTCCATCCAGTGGTTTAGGCTGTAGTCATGTCTAGAATCTATAGGGAAATTAACATGGGAAACATAATTTTTTTTTACTCCCCTTTTTTCTCAACTCCCACTTGATGGATCACCCCGAAACTTTCCATGTGCAACTAGAATCCAGAAGCACTTTTTTGGTATAATTTGGTGAAGATTCATCAAATGGCATCAACGTTATAGTCTTTCCCAATGGAAACTAGGTCCTACCTATAACTACCTACTATATATATAGTACCAGAAAGATCATGCACAATCGAAAAAAAGTGAACCAAGGTTTTTTAAATGGCAGTAGGTAATACAAATAGCATAGGGAGACGCATTCCGACCCTGGCTGGGTCTAATCATATGCAAAATACAAAGGTCAGTTGCTCTCAGGTTTAAATTCATGCAACCGTAAACAGTGAAGAAGGAGTCCATTATATAACATTCCAAAAGATATGTGACAAAAATGGATGCTCAGCCCAGTGGGTTGGGGCTTGGAGGCAACGTCACTGCCAAATATAGCACCAGAAAGGTCATGCATAGCCCACAGCATGAACAAACAAACCCTCCACTTCAGGAAAAAGTGACCCAAGGTTTTTCCAATGGCAGCAGGCAATCCAAGTGGCATAGCATGAGGTGTTTCGACCCTGGCTGGGTCTAATCATATGCAAAATACCGGGGTCAGTTGATACCAGATTTAATGATATGCAACCTTAAACTTTGAAGAAGGACTAACAGTACAGACACAGTGTTAAGAAAAATATATATAAAACAATTCCACTGTTCTTTGCTGTTAAGGCTCAGAGAGCACTCAATAAAACAAGTACTTTAACGTAATTCATTGCTAACGCACTCTCTTCAAGCAATGATCAAGTTTAAATCACCCTGATCCTGATAACCACATGTTGACAGGACTACAATTTCCATAATGCCTTGAAAATGTCATGACAAGCATTGTTACGTACGTCCCCTTCCAAACATGAAAATTGATGTGCTTTGTGACTTTGGACAGAGTAAAGGTTTAAGAATCCAGGAAAGTACTTAGAAAATGTATAGAATTTTTGATGCAATGTTATCAATAATAGTTTTGGATTTGTAATCCTTTTACATATCTACAAATTATTAATATGCTCTTTTGGAAGTTCTTTGTATATATTTATTATTTCTCAGTTTTCTTTTTTATATTGTAAGAACAGAAAAGGGGGGTGAGAAGTGTGTATTCATACTTGACTATTTTGGAGGTCCGTACTAATGGAACCATGGGAGGGGAGATGGAATCTGCAGGGATGATGGTTGACATTTAATATGTGACTATGGAGCAGGGAGGTTGAGTCAGATGACTACTGTAAATAAAGGTGGGAATGGTGTTCTTAACTTTACCTCACCTGGCACCATCTCATCCAGTATACTACATATTTCAAATGAGGACTCAAAAGCGAGGCCATGGTAAAGTAGCTGCGGCAGCCCAGGAGGACACGCCGGTGACGCACTTGCTGTTGCAGAAGGCGACAGGGGAGAAGAAATTGGGCCATGGACTGTAACCCTGGCCTCTCCTAGTGGACTACAGAAGTAAATACACAGCACAGTAAGCTTGAACTTCCCATGTCTCCACACTTACAGAAACACACATCCATTCCTGCGCTCAACTCATTACTTGGAATCACGACTTTGAATCATCCGGTTGTGAGCCTTCCCCATGCTATGTGAAAAAACAACTCACCATCCTGCTGAAGGTTCCCACCCACCGATACGGCTGACCCTGGCAGCACAGCCAGCCCCACTTGTGAGACAATATAGGGGGCCAAAGATTATGTTAGTCATAGAGCTATATCCCCACAGCAGTCCAGGAACTTGTGAGGACGTATATTAAACATCAAGTTGTGCAGCGCGCATGAATGGTGTCCTAGTTTAATGATTTATGAATGGAGATTGAGGCGAAGAGCGATTTTGACACTTCAATGTTTACTTCAATTATCATAGTTTTTATCTTGTTCTGATGTGCAGGAGTAGATCAGGGCTCGATCACACACTACCTTTAAGCGAACAGCACATGCTTAGTCTAGTTTCACAAGATTTCAAAACTTCTCCTCCACACTCTCCTCAGTAATATTGCCTTTCAGTTCTAGAACTTAATTCAGTTTGTTTTTGTATTTATCCCACACATTCTACATCAGTCCTTACTTTAAGGTTCAAAAAGATGTTTTGTTATTATATAAATAAATGAGCTCATACAGTTGCTAGTAGCATACATGTTTCGCCTATGGAGTTAGAACACTTGGTAGGAAACATCATGTCATAATTCATAGACAAAGCCACATTTCATGTAGAACATGGCAATGATTATATTGTGGAATGTACAAGAGTTAAACTCCTTAGTCAGGTGACAGAACATATACAGAGGGAAGTGAAGGAGGTGATGTCTGATGTCCGCCAGCAGGAAACCCACTTGCGATTTTCCTTAAGTGAAATAAGCTTAACCTCTTTCAGTACTTACCCGTACCAAAAGCCAAAAGGGACAGCCTTACTAGGTCTGCATAGAGATTTTTATTTTGAGTAAATTAAAGCAGTAAGAGAGCTGAGGGATGGTTACTACATATATCTAGAGGGGAGTGTCAGGTGGCCAGTTTCAATATTCTTAACGCTAATGCCACAAATTCAGGCCAGGAATATGTCTTGTCAGAGATCATGGCTAAGATTAAATACTATAACGGATCATTAAGAGTAAATAGTGGCATCCTGGTGACCTAATGTAGGTTGGAGACTTTAATATGGCCCCTGACACACTATTAGATACCTTCGTGATAGGCATAAACAAAGGGTTGTGTCTCAAACACTAAAACAAGAGCTGAAAGAGCTTGGATTTTCCAATTTGTGGAGGGAGAGGAATCCTGAAAATAAGTTTACTTTCTTTTCGCATGTGCATAGATGCTACTTTTGGATTGATTCTGCATGTGGAACACAAGGGATAATGGAAGTGCCTCAAACTGTTTCACATGGGACAATAGCGCTTTCGGATCATACCATGCTTGTGTGGGCGGGGAGAAGAAACACCATACACAAGCAAGGGATAACTGGAAGTTTGATAAATCCTGGCTTAGAGACAGATTGATTATACAAGTGCTGCTGATCACTATTCAACAATATTTTATGGATAATGAAAATGTCTCGTCGGGTACTCTTTGGGAAGCCTTCAAATTAGTCATCAAGGGTCAGTAAATAAAGGAAAGGGCAAACAATTTCAGGAGAGGAAAGTACTTAGACATTGGAAGCTGACCTGAGTCTAGTGGAAGAGCAGCAAACGAGCTCTGTATCCTTAAAAGCCCTTTGGATGGTAGCTGCCAAGAGGGAGTCAGAATAAATTCCTGGCTACAGACAAATCTGGAAAAACATAATTATGCTTAAAACAAAGATTTCCTGAAGAATCGTGTAAAACGGACTAACTTCTGGCCCAGAGATTAAGCCAGCAAATATAAGCCAAAAGGGTCCCTATATTACGGAGGAGCAAGGGTAACCTAGTTACCAGAGATGATGAAAAGAAAATTGAGCAGCATTTCTGGATTTTAATGCTACACTCTATTCCACAAACCGAGTGAAAATGGATAAAGTTGACACCTTTTGGATGCTAAGGACATAATGAAACATCTCGAAAGTTTTTAAATCTCTATAATGTAAGCTATCCCAGGCTGATCAATGCTATCACTACTGACCTTCCTAGATGGCAAAATCGCTTTGAACTATGGTTAGGTAGACTAATGGTCTGAAAACTAACTGGGCTACCTAGATTATTATACATTTTCCATGCCCTGCAGGTAAAGTTCCCTGAGAAAGATATTAAGGCCCTACAAGAAGCTATATATGCCTTAATATGGGTGGGGGAAAAAGTGCTAAATCAAGGAAACTATTGAAAGCCAATAAGATATCCTTTGGCCCGTGACTACCAGATGTGAAATGCTATATCAAGCCTCCCAGTTTAACTGCTTTTTGAAAGGTGCCTCTATGAGACAGAATCACACTGGATACATATGGATGTGGCAGTATTGGAGAGGACAAGGTGGGCAAATACTGTGGCTATCTGGAGCTGCAAGACTCTTGTTGTGTTATTATTCAGAAATATTATCACCCACCCTAAAGATTAGGGGGCAGATCTACAAGGAAATGCCACAGCGTGGCACCGCAAGCCCTTTGGCTGCGCCATCCTGCGGCACTTCCGAAGCACAGGGATGCGACATATTTACAAGAATATGTTGCTTCTCTGTGCTTCCCCCAGCGCTGCCACACAAACTGTAGCCATGGGCTGCTGCAAGCACCCTTGCACCATTGTGCAAGGATGCCTGCATCGTGTGGATATTGTTTTTGTGCAGGAAAGGGCACCTTCCTACAGGCATTTTCCTCTTTCAATGTGTGCTGTGGAATGCGGCACGCATTGAAAGAGGAAAAAAACTAGGAGAAATGAAAACATTTCTCCTTGTTGCGCCTCGTATGCACCTTTAGGGTGGTGTAGCATTCAGACGCATCTCCAGATTTACGATTTCTCGTAAATCTGGAAAGGAGAGCAGTTGATGTGAGAGGCTGTGCCCACCTCTCCTACCTTGTAGCCTTAATTAATGCTGCCTTAGATCGTCGCCAGTAATTTTGTAGTAATCACACTGGACGTGGTAGAAGTCAATTTGATTTATTAAGGCTACAATGTAGGAGAGGTAGGCACAGCCTCTCACATCAACTGCTCTCCTTACTGTTCCAACATAACCAAGTTGCTAGGAGACGGTGATATTCTATTAAGAACATCACAACAGAACTCCCCAGTCAGCATATACATAAGTAGAATACAACACAATATTTATTGGTCACTAGGTTCATGCAGAGAACCCTAGCAGTGACTTTTGCTACATCCCAAGTCATCTCAAATCTGGTACTACCATTGTAAGTAATTCCCACATAAATTTAATGTTATGGGTCCAGCTAGTGACAAATTGTCCACCATCTAGGTCTCATGTCCTTTCCTTCAAGCTTAACCTTAGTGATCAGCTAAATGTCATTGTGCATCATTTGTGCTTGTGTAAAATAAGTGTAGGAGTTCCTAGTGATCTTAAACCCATCAATACCATGAGCACAATCCACTCCGGCTCTCCGTCAGACCCATTCCCGCACCACGTCTTCAACAATGCAGCTCCAATGCATCCCACATGCACAACGTCATCAATCTCTCCCTCGAGACCGCGACCTTCCCAGAGAGCTGGAAACACGCCGAGATCAACGCCCTACTCAAAAAACCCAAGGTAGACCCAAGAGACCTCAAGAAGTTCCGGCCCATCTCTCTGCTCCCCTTCCCGGCCAAGGTCATTGAGAAAATCGTCAACAGACAGCTAACCCGATACCTCGAAGAAAACAGAATCCTGGACCCTTCCCAGTCAGGGTTCCGCAGCAACCACAGCACCGAGACTGCCCTCATCGCCGCCACCAACGACATCAGGACCCTGTTGGACAATGTTGAGACCGCAGCACTCATCCTCCTAGACCTTTCCGCCGCCTTCGACACCGCCTGCCACCGCACTCTACGCGCACGCCTCCACGGCGCAGGAATCCGAGACAAGGCTTTGGAATGGACCACCTCCTTCCTCTCTGGCAGAACCCAGAGCGTCTGCCTCCCCCCATTCCGTTCCAAAGCCTCCGAGATCATCTGCGGCGTACCACAGGTATCCTCCCTCAGCCCGAGACTGTTGAACATTTACATGGCCCCGCTCGCACATGTCGCCCGACAGCATGACCTCAACATAATTTCCTACGCTGACGACACTCAACTGATCCTCTCCCTCACCAAGGACCCCATCACCGCCAAAGCCTACCTCCACTAAGGAATGAAGGCTGTCGCCGACTGGATGAAGATCAGCCGTCTGAAGCTGAACTCGGACAAGACGGAGGCCCTCTTCCTCAGCTCCAACCCTTCAGCCTGGGACGACTCCTGGTGGCCGACGGCACTGGGGGCAGCCCCGACACCCACTGACCATGCACGCAACCTGAGAATCATCCTCGACTCAAAGCTCTCAATGACCAAGCAAGTCAACGCCGTCTCCTCCTCCTGCTTCAACATCCTTCGCATGCTTCGCAAGATCTACAGATGGATCCCTACAGATACAAGAAAGACAGTCACCCAGGCCCTCGTCAGCAGCAGCCTCGACTACGGAAACGCCCTTTACGCGGGAGCCCCGACCAAGCACATCAAATGACTACAACGCAACCAAAAACGCCTCAGCACTACTGATCCTCGACGTACCACGACACGACCACATCACCCACCTACTTGAGAAACCTGCACTGGCTCCCCGTCAACAAGAGGATATCCTTCAAACTCCTCATCCACACACACAAAGCACTCCACAAGACCGGCCCAGCCTACCTCAACAGACGGCTCTCCTTCTACATCCCCAACTGCCAGCTACACTCCGCCGACCTCTCACTCGCCACCGTCACTCGCATCCGAAGAACAACCAGTGGCGGGAGATCCTTCTCCCACCTCGCCGCCAAGACATGGAACGCCCTCCCACTGAGCCTATGAAAGACCCAAGACCTGCTGACCTTCAGGACGATACTCAAGACCTTTCTGTTTGATCAGTAGCGCCCCCCCTCCCCAGCGCCTTGAGACCCTCGCGGGTATGTAGTGCGCTTTACAAATGATTGATTGATTGAAAAAGTCATGCAACTCAAGTGCGTTATTTTACAAAGAGCCACCCAGCTTGCTGCTGGTGTATAATGTGAGTGCTCGTGCGACAAGATTGATCCAATGGCAGATGCAATGAAATGTAAAATATTAATGTTTCCCCTCATACTATAGGGCTACTAAAAGGTGCTTGTTCAAATGAGAAGTTTGCCCATACATGGACGGCATCTACGGTTTTGTACATAAACCAAGCATGCACATTGGAGAATAACTTGGTTGCTGGGAAAATTGTTGACAAGGAGCTGTTGCTCATGAACAGAATTGTGACAACCTAAGTATTTAATGTCTGAAATGTGACACAATATTCCTTTGGGTTGAATTGTATAATGACAGCCTGATCATAATATGCTACAAATCACATCAATTTGTGTGCTCCTTAGATGCAGCTTGTCACTTACTCAGTTGCTGTATGGCCTTTAATCAATCAATCAATTAATCAATCAATGTTCTTGTAAAGCATGGCTACATACCTGTAATGGTCTCAAGGTGCAGGGGTTCTGCTGTTTAGTAAAAGATCCAAGGTCTTGAGGTGCTTCCTGAATTGCGGCAGCAATGGTGATTGCCAGAGGTGCAGAAGCAAGGAGTTCCATGTCTTTGCAGTGAAGTAGGAGAAGGATCTTCCTCCAGCAGTTGTCCTGTGGACCATGGGATGGTGGCCAGGGCCTGATGGGCGGAGCTGAGATGTCTGGTGGGACTGGGGATGGAGAGGCAGTGGTTGACGTATGTGATTTCGGCGTTCTGCAGGGCTTTGTAAGTGTGTGTGAGGAGTTTGTAGGTGGTCCTTTTGTTGCCCGGGATCCAGTGGAGGTCTCTCAGGTGGCCTGTGATGTCCTTAACATTCCAGCTAATAATCCTCAATCCTAAACTCATAATACTGGTCATGATTAAAGAAATTGATGGACCTGAACATAAGTTTAAGAATAGATATCAATAGAGGTTTTTACAAAAAAATGACAAAAACCCAACAAACTGTCATACACAGGTATTCAATCTAATTTTTATTTCCCCTTTATCTGTTTATATTTCTCTTACTCCATAAACTGTACAGTATGAGTCTTTCTCTATCCTATCCCACCTTTGCCCTGAGGACCCTGCTTACCCATGCTATTCACAGTGGCAGACCTGGCTCTCCTCACATCTCTCTTCCTCTCATGCAGTGCCAAAAGGGACCTAGTATACAAAAATAATGAGTATAGTATACTTCAAGTCCAGGTAACCCTAAAGTTGCTATGAAAATAAAACAAGCATTGGCAAAACCAAAGGTCCTAGCCTTGGAAAGTGATCCTTTTTTAATTTATATTTTTTTCAAACATATACAACATGCATGCAAAATATAGGCATACAATAGAAAAAAATAGAGGAATGGACACCAGGCCAGATAGCTCGGCCTTGGCATTTAAGTGCACTACTTTTCAAGCAGCTGAGCACATGTAATCCGGAAAAATACCTCCAGTGCAAGTTAGGTAATGTATGAATTGAATTGACCTATTTCCACTTGTATGCTATGGTGGATGGAAACAGACAATGGATCACAAGGTCATTGGGATTTATGTTTTTCTTTCATT
The DNA here is from genome assembly GCF_964261635.1 of Lissotriton helveticus. Taxonomy (NCBI): domain Eukaryota; kingdom Metazoa; phylum Chordata; class Amphibia; order Caudata; family Salamandridae; genus Lissotriton; species Lissotriton helveticus. The sequence continues at coordinate 1,167,465,160 of NC_136065.1, read as the reverse complement.
TTCTCCCCACCTGTAGATGAAGCGTTTATTGCCAGCAAAGTCTTTAGAGTACTTAAGGTTTTGACTTGCAGTTGTGTGTTTTCATTTGAGGGTGGATGTTAACTGGGTTTTCCAAAAATGCATCCATGTTGTTTAGGAGGGTGGTGTCATCAGAATTTGATTTCGTTTTCCAAAAATGCATCCATGTTGTTTAGGAGGGTGGTGTCATCAGAATTTGATTTAGCAAGGCTAGAGATGATATAATGCATGAGGTTGTCAGTGGAGAAGTGTTAGAAGGATCTGAAGGTTTGGTCTTCTATTTTGGGTAGACCTTGGTTTGTGGTAGGAGGCTGAACAGGGAGATATGGACGTGAGGTGTCAACCAAGTCCAGCAGTATGAGTGGTTTGCGTTGGATTGTTGCTGATGATGATAAAACAAGGTCAAGGATGTGACCTTTGCTGGTTTGGATAGGTACCCTGCTATACCACTTTGAATGCATCAACAAGGTTGAGGAGATTTTTGTTGAGCTTTTATTGCCTGAGAGGTTGACTTCCCCCAAGAGGGTGGTGCGGATAGATTAGATGGAGATATGATCTGAGAATTCAACAATGAAGTCCTTTTCCTGTTTGGGGGTCTGCACATAAGATGGAACGTGGTGGTCTGAGTAGCAGAGTGGGAAGTGGTATGTCAGTAGCTTCATGGAGGTGAGTGTCATTTGTTGCCGAGGGAGTGCTTACGTGACTTAATACGCTTCCTTAATATAATCAATGAGCATCAAACCTTCCGCAGGGCAGGATCGATGTGGTGGAGGGAGATGGACAAGAATAAACCTTGTCCCAAACGTGCAGCCATGCCTCCAAAGCATTCATTGGCTTTAGTGAGGTGGAGGCAGACTTCACAGGAGGTAACAATGGCAGAGGGTGGGGGCAAATGAAAGAGACTTCAGTCACATTGTTCGAAACATGGGAGAGCAGGAAAAGAGAGGAAGGGGCGTGGTGATTTTCAAACAATGGTGGAGGGCGAGGATGAACGAGAGACTGCAGGCACATACCCTCTCAACAAGTGCAGGCCTAAGTTAAAAAAACGAGTACCTGCGGCCAATGAAAAGACATTAGCCACTGGCCAGTGACTGGAAACTGTTCTTCACCCAAGCTCCATCCCAGGCAAGGACAGCAAAGAAGAGCGGAAGTGAAATCGCCGTACAGACGACGTGCTGGCCAATCAGAAGTACGTAAATAAGAGCGACATTAGAATCAATGAATGGTAAGTACAGGTAAGTCAGGGGACGGTTCTAAGCCCATTAAACGATTGTTTTATAATGCAAAAGATTTTGCAAGCACAGCACAAACATTGTGCAGGGGAAAACCTCAAAGGGAGCAACTTGGTTATTCATTTGGAGTGCAGAGTACCTGAGACCCAGCCACCACATGCTACAATACAAACTGGGTCGGACTGGCCTACAAGTCAATGAGGCAGTGCTAGACAGGGTTGAACTGTCCTGTAGGGGAATCGGGAAGTGCCCGAAGGGCTGGTCTGACAGATCAGTGTGTGGGATGGGTTTTTAGCAATTTGTGGATCAGTTTTATGAGTAGGTGGGTCAGTTTTTACTGTTGATTTCCCTGATATTAGAACAATAATTGCCTGCAGCAAACACAAATGCATGTAGTCTCCCACATCTGGCAAAAATCTCCATACCACATGTCTTTACAAGTTCAAAACTGGCCTGATTTGAAATGTGGCCCACTTTTCTGAGGCAGCTGTTTTGCTAATGGTGGCCGCTGTAATTTGGTGCCCGGACCTATTTTTTGTCTCTGTCCGACACTGCTGCCAGATGGGCTAGTCTGACAGGCCAGTGTGTGGTACAGGTGTTTTGGTTGTTTGCGGGCCTGTTTTAGGATCTGCTGGCTGGTTTTTACTGTTGACTTCCCCGAAATTAATACAAACATTGCCCACAGCAAGCTCAAATCCATGCAGTCTACCATACCTTGAAAAACACTTATACAGCGTGCCTTTACTAGTTCAAAAGTATCCTAATTTCCATACGTGGGCAACGTTTTTATCTTTCTAATTCACTATTGGGACAATTTCTATTTTGGTCCCGGGGCTATTTTCTGTCCCAGTCACCATAGACACCAGGTCCTTGAGAGCGGACCCCACATCTAGGGCGAGAGCTCTTGGCCACCGCTGCTTATTTCGCCTCTGTGCCTTGTATAAAGTAAATGTCAGGGAGACAATCAAGCCGTGCCAGTGCCAGTTTCAGTTGATTGGACAAATCCGCTCTCCATTCAATGAGCTTTAACTTTTCATCAGCTTGATTCTTCAGTCACTTTAGATATTTGTTTTGGTTCAAGTCTTTCATTCGAACAGTGCTGCCTGGCATCGTTTTCTGTAGGCCTTAAACATCAATCTCGTCCCGTAGCATGCCAGGTTTAATCCGGATCGCACGTGAGCTGACGGGCACCTTGATAAACCTGTTTTCATGCCCTATAAGTAACAGAGTGGCTGTATTTGTAGTGTACGGCTGCCAAGTTTTACATAAGACAATCCACGTACTTAAAAAAAACACAAACACAAAACCGTGAAATCACATTTTGGTCTGGACAATAGCAGCATTCTTTCTCGAAGAACCGGCTGCTCCTCTCAGGATGCCAAGAAAGGACTGGTTCAGCAGAGCATGAAATCCTGTGACAAACTGCACCATACAAGTTCGAGCTCTTGTTTCTAACATCTCGCCACAAGAAGTTAAAGAAGTGCACGGAGGCACATAGGGGCAGATTTACAAGCACCTTGTGTGACTTTTGCGCCGCCTTTGCGTCACTTTTGTGACGCAGCCGCGGAGTAAATGTTGCGGCCCATTTACAAAGTGACGCATCTAGGGAGATATGTCACGTTGTAAAGCCCTGCGTCACATTATACCTGCGTCAGGTATAATATATTCAGGGTGGGCGTTCCACGCAAAAAGCCATGTAGAACTGACGCAGTGACATCTTCACTGCAATTTTGCAAAGATTTTAAGTAATTATGCAAAAATAAAATGAATGAATTAATTAATTCATTCATTCATTCACTTCATCACTCTACACCTTCACTGCGTCAAAATCCCTACGCCTACTCAGACCAGGCGTAAGGAATGACGCAGGACTTTTTGACTGGGATTCCCCATCTATTGTGGCGCATTGCTGGAGTTGCATCACTTTCATGAGCAACTCCAGCAATGCGTCACTTTTGCGCCAACAGATGCATCAGAATTTCTGCCGCATCTGTTAATCCTTGTGCCATGGAGCACTGTATTGTAAATACAGGGCATCCATGGTGGTGCAAGGACATTCAGCGCTGACGCAAGGAAACTGACGCATCTATGCAGATGCGTCAGTTCCTTGTAAATCTGCCCCTTAATGAGCAAACATCTTGTATATTCAACCTCACAAACCAACAATCCAGAATTAAAAATATTAGGTTCACTGGAAATGGCCGATTGGCCACCTATCACCAAGATGCCTATAGATTAAGTCTGTGAACAGGGCATGGCCCCAAATCTAGTGACTAGCAGATGTATCCATGAAAGGTTTGTGATGACTAGCAGTTTCGGAATCAGAAAGCAGGCCATCCAACATCCTGATAGAGCGGGCATGCATTCCTGGAAGACTGGGGGCTTCTCCTTCCAATTTTATATGTTTCTTGAAGGAAAATCAGATATGTTGTAACCTGCAGGGTGCAAAAGACACACAATTGATGGACAGATTGCAGAACAAATCAAAACATTCGCCCCCATGTCAAGAGATCTGTGACAGCGATTCAGAAAAGGGGGGTGGTGATGAACAGAGTGCCTGAATTAAGCAGACCACTCTTACCCAGTCCAAAGATCAGGGCTTGATCCATCACCGTCTGGTGACGCCTGAAATGGCAGAAACCGGTCCCCGGAAGCTGGTCTCCTTTCTGGTGAAGAATTGGCTTGGTAGTTTGGTCTGCCCTGTTCCCATGATGCACTGGGCCAGGGACAGACTAATTTGCATATAGCCAGGTTCTGAGCTGGGATGGAGCAGTGAGCTAAATAACGGTGATGGATCAAGCCCTGATCTTTGGACTGGGTAAGAGTGGTCTGCTTAATTCAGACACTCTGTTCATCACCACCCCCCTTTTCTGAATAATTTTGTCCACCATAAGCGTGGAAGGGTATACTCAGACATGAGTCCCTTGCTCACTGCTCCATCAGGATTCAAGCAAGCCGGGCCGACGACGCCTGAAATGGCAGAAACCGGTCCCCGGAAGCTGGTCTCCTTTCTGGTGAAGAATTGGCTTGGTAGTTTGGTCTGCCCTGTTACCATGATGCACTGGGCCAGGGACAGACTAATTTGCATATAGCCAGGTTCTGAGCTGGGATGGAGCAGTGAGCTAAATAACGGTGATGGATCAAGCCCTGATCTTTGGACTGGGTAAGAGTGGTCTGCTTAATTCAGACACTCTGTTCATCACCACCCCCCTTTTCTGAATGATCTGTGACAGCATCATTATTGGATGGCAGGTGGCGATTCTTGAATTGAATTTGGATGCGTTTTTAATTGTGTTTTGGAGGCGAATTTTTAAAATATTTTGTGGGCGATTATTTAAGTGATTATGGGACCATTCTTTTTGCTGTTCAGTAGAAATTTCAGCACTTCACTCTTTTAATCTATTAGTGGCAATACTGTGCACTATGAACATTTGCATGGGAAGGTGGTGCTCTAGTCTCTCAAGAGAAGACTCACCTTGTGCAAGGTTGCCATCTCAGGTGACATAAACGCGTTAGTAACACGTCTGGGCAGTGAACGTGCCAAAGATGCACCAAAGGCAACCTGTCTGCACTCGTCAGCGCCTGCTCAGCGACCAGTACCGCCATGCTGCCTTTCTCAATCCAGGACAAACTACTCCAGGTAAGAGCTCAAAGCTCTTAATCCATCTGCCTTCCAAAGCGGTTATACAAAAGTTCAGAGAGTTCCCTAGATGAGTGTGTGAGGGGCTTTCAAAGTAAGAAACACAGTGAACAATCCTTGTGCATCCCGGGTCATTTCACTACATTGCAAAACATTGCTCTGAAATCTATGACCTTCTCAGTGACCAGAGATTGCATTTCTTATTTCTTACAGAGACCTGGCTGTATCAGCCTTCCAATCCAGGTATTTCTGAAGCCCTCCCGTAGTGATGTCAAATTATTAGGAGGGCAGAAGCTTGGGATGTCAGCCACAAAACAATTCACCCCAAAACCAACAACATCAAAATACCCTTTACCCCTCTGCCCCCACCCCTACGTAAGGGTATAACCCCTTCGCAGCGGGGCAAATTCTGCCGCAGTGCGGGGTTGAGGGGGGGGGGGGGGGCAGGGCTGGGCGTGGTGCTCGGGTACTCAGGACGGCTTCCGGCCGTCATAAGTCACAGTGGGTGTGTGCTCATGATGCCTGGGAGCCGTCCGAACTCAGCCCACTGATTAATTCTCCCTCAATACCGCGTGGGCTGAGCGGCCACGTTGGGACGGCTCCCGGCCATCACAAGCACACGCCTACTGTGTCTCATGACAACCGGGAGCTGTCCTGAGCATGGAAGGAGTTAAAGAATAAAGCAACAGAACAGCTAAAATGCCTACTCTTCAACGCACGGTCCATGAACAAAAATCATTTACATATCGTTGACCTACTCTCAGAAACAACACCGGACCTCACCTTCATTACAGATGCCTGGCTCAGCGAAGATTCTGCCCCACATGCCATTAATCAATTCCCCCTGATTTGCACAAACCATATTGCCAAAATTGGAGGAGGCTTAGTGGTCATCCTTAAAAAAACACTACAAATAACAATCATTGAAAATCTCACCATGGCAGGTGTGTACCCTTGATTAGATGTCACCCAATTCCAACTATTACCTATTCCTTCCTCTTAATATATAGACCACCATGCAACAATACCAACTTGAAAGATATCCTACTTAACACAGTAACCAACACCCATCTGGACAACCCAAACCTATACATTCTAGGAGAACTTAACATATGGTTTCACAAGAAGAAAACAACAATAACCATAGCTGGCTCATTCAGTCTTGAAGTCTTGAACCTGCAACAAATCATTTGTGGCCAAATTCACTGTACAGGACACACTCTAGATGTAATATTTGCACACCTAGGACAAGCCAGAGTTACAGATGACTCTCCCGTAAGCTGCAGCTATCACAAAATCATTTCCTTTGAGATTCAAACAAGGGGTGAGCGAAACTCATAGAGTTTCACTCTGTGGAAATCCACAGTTACATGAAAACTCCATGAGATTCTGCAGAGTTACGCAAGTAGGTGGAAACGGCACACCACACTGCTCCTGATAATTTTTAGTGCTGAGAGCTTGTTCCGTGCTTCAAAATCAGCACAAACAGCACCACACCACGCAACGGAGGGCGGTGCTTCTTTGCTGCCACTCGAGTAGATTTTCTAATAGAGCTGCAGCTTTTTCACTGCGAACTGTCACAACCGACCGCGTTGAGAAAATTTCACTGGGTGGCCTCCTAACACCTGAAAATGGTGCTAGGGGACGCCAACTCTCACTCACCAACTTACCGTTGAGTCGTGCATGAGGATAACTCATTGGGAGACTTTGGCCGGAACTCTGATGACACACCGGGACCCACATTAACAAACACGGAGGAGGCATCCCCATCATCCGCAAAGAAACAATCAGCAGTTCCACCACTGAAGATGACTCCACATCAATCATGGAATACCTCAATTTCCAACTCCACACCGACGACAAGACAACCATCAAAGGCACCCTCACCTAAAGACCCCCAGGACTGTGCACTGGCCTCTGCACTGCCATCACAAACTTCATCGCCCCACTTGCCATCGAGTCCAAGCACTACTTCTGCCTCAGAGACCACAACTTCAACCTGGACGACCCCACAGACACTAACTCTGCCAACCTCATGGAACAAATAGACAGAATCGGCCTCACCCAGCTAGTTTCAGACCCCACACACAGAGCAGGGCGCACACTGGACCCAATCGTCATGTCCAGCAAATACAGCCATGCCACAGAACTCACCTGGACCGACCACTCCATCCACCACTTCACCATCGCAGGATCTCTGCGCACTGCCTTCAACCCCCAACACCTCCTTCCGCAGCTGGAGCAAAGTGACATAGACCCAATTGATGGGCACCCTCAACAACACCCGACCTGAAGCTGCAACCAACCTGAGAACAAGCAGTCCAGCATTTCAACACCTGGTTCACCAATGCCACCTACCTAGTTGCCTCCATCAAAACGTCCAAATACCACAGATCCTCCAAACAAGCCAGCTGTTACACACCAGAACTCTGTACAATGGAACGCGGCTCTAAACACCTAGAGATAAGATGGTGCACCAGCAGAGATGCCACAGACCGAGTCCCCTTCAAGTATGCCCTCAACAAATACCACAGACAACTCAGAGCCATAAAAAAAGACGAGCTTGCAGACCGGATCGAAGCAAGTAGCAACCACACCAAGAAACTCCTCAGCATCATCAGACAGTTTTCCAGCCCAACAGCCTCTGAGAACACAATTCCTACTTCATATAAACTCTACAACACTCTAGCGAAGCCCTTCCACAACAAGATATCCACCATCTGCAGGAACTTTGAGTCACAACCCATCAACTGTCTCAGCCTCCTCACTCCAACAGAAGTCTCCCCATCCAGAAACTCACCGCATGGGAACAGCTCTCCACACCGAACACAACAGCCATCATGAACTCCATACACTCAGGAGCACCCATACACCCCTTCCCCCACTTCCTCTTCAACCTAGGTGGCAACAAGATCAGCCACCAACTCACCACCATCCTCAATGCATCCATTGCCACATGCACCTCTTCAGATGCATGTAAACATGCAGAAGTCAGACCTCTCCTCAAGAAACCCTCTGCCGACCCCAACACACTCCAGGACTACCACCGCACCTCGCTGCTCCCTCTCCTGACCAAAGTTCTGGAGAAGGCCATCAACAAGCAGCTCACTAAACACCTGGAGAAAAACAACCTGCTAGACGCCACCCAATCTGGTTTTCATGCCAAACACAGCACTGAGACCATCCCGAACACCGCCACTTACGACATCTGCACCCTACTCGGCAGGGGAGAATTAGTGGCCCTGATCCTCCTAGACCTCTCCATAGCTTTCAACACCGTATGCCACCACACACTCATCAAGAGACTGCACCAGATCAGGATCAAAGGAGACACTCTCAGGAGGATTGCACAATTCCTCACAGGATGAACTCAGAGAATCTGCATAAAGCCCTTCACCTCGGAACCCACGAGCACTATCTGAGGAGTCCCTCAAGGCTCATACCTCAACCCCACCCTCTTCAACACTTGCATGATGCCTCTAGCCGACATCATCAGAAGACCACAATTTTAACATAATGTTCTACGCTGATGATACCCAGCTCGTCCTCTCCCTCTCTGCCAACCCCACTACCACTAAAACCAACTTCCACAACTGCATGAAGAATGTTGCAGATTGGATGAAGGACAACTGTCTGAAGCTCAACACTGACAAGACCGAATTGCTGATCTTTGGCAACCACGCCTCCCTATGGAATGCATCAGGTGAACCCCGGACTCCGACCCACTTCCACACCAAAAGACCACACCCACAACATCATCCTGGGTAGCAAACTCACCATGAAATGACAGATAACAACAGTCTCTTCTGCCTACTTCTACACCATCTGCCTGTTCCAAAGATATTTCAAATGGCTCTCCATCAGCATGAGAAAAACAGTCATACCAGCCCTAATCACCAGCTGGCTGGACTACCGTAGTGCACTGCACGCAGGAACCACCACCAAACTCATGAGAAGGCTCCACACAATACAGAACTTAGCGGCCAGACTGATCCTCAACCTGCCCAAACAGACCCACATCACCTAACATGAGAAAACTTCACTGGTTCCCCACCCAGAAAAGATGCCATTTCAAGTTACTGACACACCTGCAAAGCTCTCCACGACCAAGGACCAGCATACATGAACCACCACTTGAACTTCCACCAACCATTCAGAAACCTTTGCTCTGCCTTTGTCCCCCTTGCACGGACACCACACATCCACAATAGTAATAGCAGAGGCCGCCTCTTCTCCCACCTTGCCACCAAATCCTGTAACACCCTCCGCCTCCACCTCTGAACATCACCATTACTGATGGACTTCAGTAAAAGACTCAAAATCTAGCTCTTCCACTAAACCCAGCAACGCAGCACGTGGATACCCTCACGTGTAATAAGCCACGCTTTACAAATACTGAGTGATTGATTGATTATTTAAAGTGGAGCGGCCAAAACTCCACAAACTCCACAGGTAGAGCGGAATTTATCGCCCACCCCTAATCCACACACCTGTCAATAAGAACACTTCAAAGATAACAAAACCACCAACAACAAACGCTCATGCAGACAATGGAAATAACTAGACATTGTGCAACTCAACACTCACTTTAAAAAAAACAATAAACATGTGGCCAAAACACATACACACCTTCTACAACTGGAACTATGCTGCACTGGACAACTAGATACCAACAAAAAAAACATCCAGAGTTGAACACAACATGTGTTAATGACAACATCAGAAGAACGCAAACAAAACATACTACAATGCAATAGAGATCATCTCCAATTAATTAATCTAAAGAATTCAAAAAATTGAAAATTACCTGAAGAAGAACAATACAATACCACAACAATGGGTGACCTAACCACCACAGAAAGAGACACCAATAACCATCACACCCCTTCAACACACTGTGCCAAATGATTTCCTCAGTATAATCATTGCAGCCAGCCCATCAGGGTCATCATCAGACCCAGCACCACCAAGAATCTTTAAAGATAGCCTTCCCTTAACCTGTGTCTCAGCGAGGTAGCCGGGTGACTACTCAATAAGCCCACAGAACAAAATTCTTCCCCGCCTGAACTAAAAAACTCCTACATCAGACACCTCCTCAAAAAGTAAGGCAAATTATCCAATGGACCATTCCAAAATGTTGGGAGATCTTGTTTGCTCAACTCCCTAATTTTACCAAACAATATGACTTACTGTGAGACCAACAGTCCAGACAGAAGCGCAGAATCAGCCATTGTATCCATCTGGGATGATATAAAACTCACAGTACACAAAAATAGAGTAGCTCCCTTAATACTCAATGATTTATTGGCTACCTTTGACATTGTCCACTACCACACCCTACTACGATGACTTCACACACTTAGAATCAGTGAAAATGCTTTAAAATAGATTGCTTCTTATCTCACAAACAAACAAAGTGTAGTCTACCTTCCCCCTTTCAGATCACCTCCTCACACACAACACCGTGGCATTAATCAGGGGTCCATTATATCCCCTCTATTATTCAACATCTACCCATCCCCTACCAAATATAATAACATTTTACAACCTCACCTGTTACATCTATGCAGATGGCACACAAATCATTTAAAAAACTGGATAGCCCGAATACTTTAACAGTTCAAAACTTGATGACTGCCTTCGAACTATAAACACATAGATGACGATGAACCATCTAAAGCTCAACACCGCAAACACAGAGATTATGACATGCAAACAATGGCAACACTACCAGCCTACCGCTATATGGCCTAAGGAACTTGAAGTCCCTCAGACAACATCAAGAGACGTTAGAAACCTAATTCAGACTTATCCTTTGTACTTCTTGCTAACAACGTCACAAGAGTGTCTTCTACACAATAAAACCACTATGTTGCATCTTGCTGTACCCTGCATTCCAACATAAACTGCTAGCCATACTTACACTCGTAACCTCCAAGCTTGACTATGACAACAACCTATAACTTGGTGCATTCACATTCATTATGTGCAAAACATAACCCAATCTTTAATCACTACACTAGCTAGCTATAGCTAGAAGGGCAATGTTCAAGACACTCTGCATTGTTTACAGAGCCTCCCCAGGAAAAGGACTGCTATACCTATAAGTTAAATTCAAGCAATGCAAAGCAAATAGAGCACTGTGCTCCAGGCTTGCACCATGCATCATTGTACCACCTTGCCACAAGAAATCCATTGGAGGCATTGCTTTCTTACTACATGCTACCAATCTCTGGAACTCACTACCAGTCAGCATTAGAAGAACCCAAGACCATATATGTTGTTGAGGACAGTTGAAAACTTGTCAAATTCTTAGAAGAATTTACCACCTGCAGCAAGACAATAGAGCCCAGAAAACAGTCACACCTTTAAGCACAATCCTCAGCTTACAACCCACAAATTTCAAAATCTCATCCAGAAAACGGCTTTCATTATGCAAGAAGGCAGAAAAGGGCTGATCTATTGGTCGCCATGACACTATATAGTTATGTACTTCCATATTTTTCTGCTACAACTCACAATTGTACTAAAATCATAATATGCAGCAGTCAGCAATAAATTGTGATTTGTACCTATTAAATTCCAGTAATACATATCTGCTATGAGGGTTAACCATTACCAGCCCTGTCCAGCCAAAGAAACGAACATCACCAAATGAACAGGCATGGAATAACTGAAGAGCTCTGGCTCACATTACTGGACAGTTTTGGAGGACTTAAATATAGTCCATTCACTGCAGGTACCAAATATCCATACAAGCTGACCCCTTTACATCTCACACAGACACTCAGATATTGGATGATAATACAAATGCCCTTCCCTACAGATCACTCCACTTTTATATCCCTCAAACCATGCCAGCTCAGGGCCACAACTGTACACAAAATCGCAGATTGGACAACCCAATGCAGTAACCAACTAAGCAAACTCTATCACATGAAATTCCATAAAGGGACCTACAGAGCTGTTCAAAGCTAATAGCATACTGAAATTCATAAAACTGCCTGTCTATCTCTTTCTCTTCATCATCAAATGTGCTGTGTTCCATAACACCTGCACCTCGTTGATCATCACTCATGACATGGAAACACTTCCCAAAAAGGATCAAAACAAAAACAACATCCTTCCACCCACACGCCCTACATGGTAAAGCTTGCTACTCATGTAGGCAATCAATTCAGAGGGCCACATAGGGGTAGTGAGCACTGTGTAAATGCTGCAATACTATACAATATAATTGATTTTGCAGCATGCCAGGTTACCTTTGTGCCTGCCGGTAGTTCTCTATTACAAACTATGAGATTGCCTCTTTAATTTCCCACAATGACTGTGGTTAACTCATTCAGAGTCAAGCTCATGTTGCATTGTGTGTCTAGTTTAATCTCCGGTGGCAAGTCAAGAATGACATTAGACATGTGCACTCCACATTGAGTCACAGAGGTAGTACCCTGCATAAAGGGAGGGTATCCTATGGATTTAGTCTATCATTGAATATCCTGTGTGCAAAATCAAGTAAATCCCACATTCATGTTACTGTTGTGGAAATAATTCTGTGCTTCCACCAGGGTAAAGCCTTGATGGTGTATGAGTTAGCTCTTTAGGTGAGTGAGACGCGCATCTGATCAACTCTTCCTTTTTTCTAAAACTGCTTTGCACTTTACTCTTGTCGCCTCTGCCCTGCCAGCACCTTGCACATAGCACTTTCTACCAGCTCCCTAGAACTGGTTTGTGAGGGAGGGGCTCCTGATAGCAGCACCTGTGAGCGAGCGCTGAAGCGCTACTAAAGCCGCCAATGCCTCCCGCAGTGCGGGACATGCTCGGGCGTGCCCGGCTTGGCCCAGGCGAAGACCGAACGAGGCTGGGCTGGGCCACATCATTAACATCTGCTGTAAGGATTCTTCATCTGGAGGATGAGTTTGCCTGCCACTTGTTTGTGGGTCCTCTTGAGTTGCTACCTTGATTATAACTCCTAAAGCTGCGAGAGCGCCTGTTTCGGGGCATTAGTGGCAACAATAAGATCACTGGAGTTCGGTTTGATAGGAAAAAACTGTGCAACTATTGTGCCATCACCTTTGGATTTCTACTGAACTTCCATAAATACTGAGACTTTATAATCTAATCCTCACTTTCCCATTCCCACAGTGGGGTTTACTTAACCTGTATTGTGTTCCAAATTCTGCTGCCAGTTTAGTATTTGTTACTAAAGCATTCAGGTTATAAGCCACACCAGCGTGGGGGGGATACCCGTATAACTAGGGGGTGGGACCACAAACTGAAAGAGTTGACCTGGGTGAAGGAAGAAAAGTGATATGGGAAAAAGGAAAGCTGAAACTTATTCCAGGGCGAGCGGGGGGTCACAGAACTCTTTTATGAAATATCTTTCTGGGGCAATTGGAACTATCAAGAAACAAATACACACCGTGGAAATAACATTAAATCAGGGTATAAGGGCGAGTGAGAAACCTACGGGGCTTATTAACCCGGAGCACATGGATTTATGTCTCCCTCACTCTGGACATATCTCCACTAAAAATCTTTCTACTCAGGTAAATGGGTGCATGCAGGATGCGCCTGATCATATAAATATATCTGATAAGGGAACGTGAAATCCACCTTCCATCGAAGCGCCCGGGAAACCCAGAACAACAGTAGTGACCCTGAATCTTGATACATCCCCAAATAACCTCAAAACAGCAGGGGGAAAAATGAAAGAAAAGCAACAATAAACTTAAACCTGTTAAGGGGGGCATAGGGACCCCAGCCCTGACCTATTGCAAAAATAGTTGCAAGGAGGATTATGGAAATATCCACCTTAGATTAGAAGCTTTTAAAAAAACAGTTGTAGAATCCCTGGAGAAACTGCTGACTAGGGTATCAGTTATCGAAGATCTACTGAGAAATAGTCATGGCACAATAACTCCTTGAATAATATCTCAAATCCAATAGTAGGACCGGCAAAGATTGTTCCACCCGCCCAGTTGACACCACTCGTGGCACAGCTAAAACAGTGGTAGGCAATAAATGTGACAGTCGCTGAAACTATACAGGTGGAACAGCTAGCACCGAGGCTAGATTAAACCAACATATGACTTCCCCTAGTGCAGTACGCATGGACAAGGAAGGCCCTAGATTGAATCTGCTGCCGGAGGCTACCCCTTACACTATCATTTCAGCAATTGTCCCACAGCCATCCTCCCAGGTTGATGAAACATGGGAGGCATTGAGAAACAAGTCTCTCAGCTGGCTCGGTACTAAAACTGGGCTAACAGAGGCCCTGTTTGGAGAATTTAAGATGGCGTGTAGAGTAGGATGGGTGGGAAAAGGGGATAAAATGCTTCCTGGTGATTGCATAGTCCCCACTTTTAGAACGCCTAAACTGACTCGAGAGATTCTTTCTAGACTTGGCCTTGACTACATGACAAACAGGGAAATAAACGTATTGCCTCTTGGCTATTTGTATCCCCCTACAAATCAAATGCAGTACCATTTACCGTGGAGAGTCCTTAATTGTGCTCCACCACATCAATTTAGTGTACCAACGCGGACAGATTTGATGTACTTCCATCACTAGAAAATGTAGATTGACTTACCTTCACGGATATCCCTGTAGATTTAAATCTGACCAGCACAAATAACCTCTTGGCTTATGAACTGACACCTACTGACTTTAAGGAACCTTACTATATCGAGACCAACATTACAAACAATAAATACATCACTCCTACTTACCATAACGTGGAGAAGCGTGGCTCAGTGGTTAGAGGCGGCAGACCCGGAAGCTGAGATCGGCCGTGGACCAGGGTTCGGTTCTCCGCCTCGGCAGGTCTCGGGCTCAAAATTCCACAGACTCGACAATTCTCGCTCCGGTGCCTACTCGACTCACGGGGTCACACTCTGCGACTCTGGGCAATAGCTTGCTTAATCTCCACTACGGCCCCTCGCGGCGGGATGCCTGGCTTTCACCTTGTGGATACCCTGCTGGGGTATCTCACAGGGGAATACCAGGACGGGTTCCCTAAGCAAGCGCCTTGAGACCTCTGGGTGATTCGTGCGCTATATAAGTCAAAATACATACATTTACATTTACTTGAGGCCACAAGTAGATGACCAGTTCAATAGTATAGTTGACAGTGATATTATAGAGCACATTAACGAAGAGAAGCGAATAGATATGATAATAACAAGGATTTCTTCCCTAAATTTATCAAATTGTGTTGTTCATCATGCCAGTGAACTTAATGTTGAATCAAATCACAATAATCTTAACAACCAAGGAAAAAGTAGGACCTGCCCTTGTAAAATACTATTCTGGAACGTGGCGGGCCTAATTTCTAAACTTACCAACCCTTCCTGGTTCGAATTTGTAGATATTTATGATATACTGTGCATTCAAGAAACTTGGGTGGATACTTCACAGCAAAGTAGGGGTATAAAACATTTTTCACCCCCGCTGCACCTTCTAGCCATGGGAGAAAAAAGGGATGTTTATGCACCTTTATTTCCTATAGGGAGAATGCTAAAAAATTTGATTTCACAGCATCAAACACCGATTATCAGGTCCTTACACTGCACATAAATAATATCCATTGTACTGTTCTAGTACATTTTTATATCAATTTTCCTGTAGTACAAACAGAGGTAGTTTTGAGGCATTTACAGAAGGACTTTAATAGTATGCAAAAGGAAACAAGCAAGGACATCTGTTTACTCTGGGGAGGGAATTTTAATATTGGTTTGTGCCACCATGATGAAGGAGGGTTATTTGCGGTTTGACATATGATGACGACAAAGACATTATTAATTTCTCGCATACCCTACTTGGGGATCAATTAAATCACATTAAATATTCTGTGGATATGGGTTTTGCTAATGAACTATGCTCACCATCCATACCTTTTATCAGTACTTTTAACAGGTGTGGATGTGTTCCTCCATAGACTATGTGTTGGTCTCTAACAGATATGCCAGTAGAATATATAATGTTACTACCCACACTGTTGCCTTCAGCGATCACTTCCGCATTAGTGTCACTTTTGACATTCCGACCAAAGTGTTAACCAAAAGACATCAGGTCATACATCCAAGCCAGGAGATCGCTGTTTATAGACCTAATGGTTACACAATCATATCGACAGGAGTGGATCCACTAAAGTTAACTAAGTTGCTCTTAAGCTTTTGGAAGCCTGAATTTGCAGTATGCCTGGATAAGTCAGCTGTAGACTCCGACATTTTTAACTGTTTTAAAAAAATATCCCAGACCATAAAGAAGAACCTAGTAATAGAATATAGAAAACCCCCTACCATTAAGACAGGCTGGTTTGATATTAACTGCAGTAAAGCCCATACACCCCTAAAAATTGCTTTTCATAAGCCTGTTAGAGACCTGGCTGCAATAAAAAAAAAGGCTAAAACAGCATATAGAATTTTTCTTAGAGATCGCAAGGAAGCCATCAAAATAGAATTATGGCGGGCCCTCCATAAAGCAACCAAATTAAAAGATGTAAAAGGTTTCTGGAAAGCCATAAACGCCCCGTTTTTGGCCCCTAAAAATAAACCCACCATCGAGATTACCATTAGAGAGGACCAATGGGTGACTCACTTCTCCAAGTTATACAGTGATAACCCTGACAAAAAGCAATATCCATAAAATAGAGTAAGTTCTGCGAGCTACCTCCCAATCAACATAGATTATAGTGTGGACGAGGTGATAATAGCTATCAACTCGAGCGTGGGAGGAAAAGCTCCTGGCCCTGATTGCATACCTGTGGATTTACACAAATCTAGCCCCCTACTGTGGGGCCCATTATGAACATCTGTCTTAAAGGTTTGCTGCAAACAGGGCTTTATTCCTACCTGGGCGGAATCCATACTTGTTACCATTTTTAAAAAAGGCGATCGTAACGACCCAGCCTGCTATAGACCAATTTCACATTTGGACTCCTTTGTGAAAGTAGAAGGGCCAGTTATTTTGAATAGATTGCAGATGTGGGCACAACACATGGGGGTAATCTCGGAACTACAGTATGGTTTCCGCCGAGGACTAGGTACATTGGAGCAAGGCCTAAACCTAAGTCTGATATGGGGAAAATATATACAAGCTAAATGTGGGAATCTCTTCTTATGTTTTGTCGACTTGAGTTCAGCTTTTGATTGTTTAAGTCACCGGAAACTCTGGAGCATCCTGGAGTCCATGGGTGTGGAAATCCTACTTATCAATTTCCTACACCAGTCATATCAAGATTCATAGGCAAGTGTCCGCTATGGAAGTGCAGGTGAGCGTAGTCTAAATTTCCCTGTTAAGAAGGGTGTTAGGTAGGGGTGCGTGTTAGCCCCCTTCCTTTTCACCTTGTACATTTATGACCTAGGTGCAACACTATCTAGGGAATGTCAGGACTTACTCTGCATTGTCAAACGGCCAATCGGAGAGTTATTTGCAGACAATGCCGTTCTCATATCCCGCACGCAAATAGGTTTGCAAAAAAGTGTTATGAGTTTTGTAACTTACATGTCTAGTCTAGATCTTAATTTAAACATCACAAAAACGTTTGTTATGAAATGTAGTAAGTCTAGAGTAAAGTGTCTGGAAATTTTAGGTAATAATAAGAAACTTGAACTTGCCAATCATTTTGCATATCGAGGAATTGTTTTTGAAAAAAGGGGTTCATAGGCAAATGCTATTAGATCAAGAAAACTGCTATTTGCTAAAGCTACAGTAGTTCTGGTAAATTAAGCTAGGAAAGCACCCTATTGGTGATTTGCTAACAATTTATAAAGCCAAATGCATTTCAACCGGAATGTATGGAGACAGAATTTGGGGACATGCACATGTAGAATCACAGCAGCTGGTTGAGAACACATTTTTAAGATATCTTTTAGCAGCCCCAAATAGTACGCCTACGTACATTGCTAACGCTGAACTGGGAATGCCATATTTGTCTGAGTTAATTAAAATGCAATCGGTCCTTTTATGGCATAAGATATGGACAACCACAGCTACTGGCCTTCATCGGTACGTGATAGATGACTGTCTGAACTTAAAGCGGGTATCGTGCATCCCATGGCTCAAGTACGTTAAACACTTTGTAGCTGACCTGGAATGCCCTGAATACTTTTCTAACCCTGCTAGCATCACTACCATCCAAAGGTAAGAATTAAAGCTTGCATGTATGAATTTCTTGGAGAAGACTAGATTTACCCATAACAACAATAAATCAACTGTCAGAGAGAATCAAACGCTCCTGATGCAACTGGGGATAGAACCATATTTAGTAAATGCAAAGGGGAGTTACAACAGGATGGTATTGACACACCTAAGCCTAGGTAACATTCATAAAGTGGTCACATTTCCGAATATGAATGATTGGTCATGCTCTTTAGGCCTCTGTCCATGTGACAATATATCTACCCAGGCTACAATTCATATTATGTTTTTCTGTAAATTCTATTCATTGTTTGGGACAAGATGGATTTTGCCTATCCTAAAAGAGTTAGGTCTGAGACAATGCCGTCCCACATTTTTTAAACCACAACTTTTAGATGATGACATTTATATTGGTTGCTTAGTTAAGTATATGAAAGGGGTAGTAAGATGTAGAAAACAGTGTAACATATCCTTTCATTGTGAATTGACCTGATTTGTAACCCCTGCATGTAATAGATGTGTATAAAATGATGTTGAAGCTTTTTTCTATTTTAACTGATGTCATTTTGACGGTTTATATAAAATTATATATAAGAGAGGTGCATGCTTTTATGTATTGTGGTGTTATGATTTCATATTTTTAAATCAAATAAAGCGTATTTGAATTTGAGGGAGACACTACTGCCACTTTACTGCTCTCCAATCATCTATATTGGGGTTTAGGTTTAGGGCTATGCAATCACTTTTCAAGAAGTTGGCTATAGACAGACAGAGAGTCCGATAAAAAGCCACTTGGGATGTATTTTGGACCTTAACAGAAAGCCAAGTGTGTACTAGAAATATATGTCCTAGATGAACAAATTCTACATGTTCTAGACAAACAAATTGTACATGTGTTGTACAATGAGTAATAGAAGGTAATTCGTTACCACCAGGGTGGAGGCATTTCACACAAGTAGAATTTGCTCATCTGGAATAAGCCCTTGCTACAATTCATGAAACAAGGGTTCCTATCGAAGGGCCTAAACAATGATTTAATCAAAAAATTGTGACTAAATAGCAGAAGGCACGGTCAACGTAGTTCTAAAGAAATAACTTATCATCCAGTTCTTGGTCCTGAGAAGTACCCGAAATTGTAGGGTTCGAAATGCATCAACATTCACAAACTGGGGAATATGGGGTTACGGGAACCTGTGTGTAAATAGAGGTCACTAACGTTGGCCCAGCCAAAAGTAGTTCTCTAACCTCTAGTTTTAATTTTGGTTTATTTTAGGAGTGTGAACAATTGTAACAAACAAAATGTTCTTCTAAATTATTCAACTGGAGGACTGGGACATTTCATTTGGTCACTATTGCAAGTTGTTTGGTTTAAAAAAGGAAAAGGTTTGGTGACAAAGCACTCACAAAAATGTGGGAGCTTCAAATGTTGTTTTATTTCTACTATGGGTTCAGTGCTCCAAAGTTTGACAGTCTCAACGGAATTGAAACCCGAACAACGCGAAGCCTTGCTGCCCAGCTCTCTGCTTCATCGGAACTAACGCATCTCAACACAAAGCCTCGCAAAGACTCACTGCACAGCTTCATCGGACACACGTAGTGCGATGCAACCCAGCACAGGACTTCACGTTGTGGCCCTCGCAACCCCATGGAAAAGTGCTATATAAATACTGGGGCTTCTTTAGAAGCCCAATGCACCGCAGGTACGTTACTTTCTCCCATATTAAAAGTGATGCACTGGGGCTTGACAATAAGCCCCACTTCACTTTCCTTCAAGTCCATGTTTCATATATTTGTCATAAGCTTTCAAGTTTCGCAATGATTTGTCCCAGAATTCCCCCTTCCAAAATGGTGGTCAAAAGAATGGAAGCAAGATCCCTTTTGGACACAAATAGGATGATTGGAACATCACAGGATCAACAGATTCGCCTAAAATTGTATTCACCTCTAAGAAGTAATCCGAATCAGCTTTATTTATATTTATTTACTGATTGAATTATTATGAAAATTGTAGAAACACTGGTCGCCATTAAAGACTCCAGAGCATCGACATACAGACTTCTGGCTGCAAATGTGGATGAGTCTATTTCACAGATTAATTATTACTGTACACATAACTTTAGAATGATGATTGGGAATAAAAATTATACCAAAAATGTACAAGAGCTGCTGTTTTCTTGAAGCCTATTGTGCCAATTACAGGAAGAGGTTGATTCAGCGAAAGCAGTGTACATTTCATAATTATTCACAAATATTCAATATAACATGAACCAAACTATATAATCATTCACAAAACCAAGAGTTTGGGACAATAGAAACTCTACAACCACTTACAAATCATGAGGGCCTCCTATTGATCTTTGTAGGAGCTAATAGGAATTCAGATAATTAGAGACAGATGCTATTTCCTTCATGAGGAGATGTAATGAAGAA
Organism: Lissotriton helveticus; assembly: GCF_964261635.1. Lineage (NCBI taxonomy): Eukaryota > Metazoa > Chordata > Amphibia > Caudata > Salamandridae > Lissotriton > Lissotriton helveticus. Next base: position 1,167,444,699 of record NC_136065.1, on the reverse strand, counting down.
AATTCTTATCTAACAACAATAGTCCACATGTAAATTTTCTCAAAATACATCTCGTCAAAAAAAGACAAACTCAGAATATTTATCAATATACTATTATCTATACTTCAGCTTGAATAGCCATTGCACAAAACACATTAGATTTATCAGTTCTTTAGTAAGTTCAAGTGTAGTACATGTAACATCACAATAAATCACAGTTCAAGCAAAAATACATCATGAATCAATAACTGGTGAGATTGGGAGAGAGAGAGAGAGAGAGAGAGAGAAAAGAAAACATATTGCAATTACAGTATGCAATTTCGAAGTTTCATACAAACCTAAGATCAATGAACTAGTGCACAGCGTGCAATAGTCCGAATAGCCAACCTTTCAGCCGAAAAGGTAGAGCTTGTGCAACATTACCAGCCAATGAAGTGCAAGGTAAATCAGGAAAGTTCAATTCAGGGAAGTTCAGAGTTCAGACTGACAGCATGTCACACCGAGTAATCAGCACTAGATGTGCAGGAGAAGCAGGAGCACAAAACAAGACCAAAGCGCAGCCTAATCGAAATCAATCACCCACCTTTTTCCCACGGGTTTGATATACCTCTGAATGTTCAAAATTCCACCCCCCAAATGTAGCTTATTCACAATTTTACACAATTCCATTGGTTAGCAGCCGCGGCCGGTAGTGGGAGTACCGGCCGGGCGTTGACGTGGGGAGGGGGAGTGGCAGGGTGGGGGGTAGTAATGTATGGAATCCGGACCTTAATAGGTAAGTAAACATAAAAATAAATAAAACGAATTTCGTTGCGCGCACTGCATCGCATTTGGTGATGCAGTGCACACAACGAAATTCGTTTTACTTATTTAGAAATATAAGCAATCACTAATTTTCTATTTAGATTTTCATGTCCAGTAGGAGAAATAATGATAAGCAAGAATCATATTACTTTACAGCATTTTCATAATCTTATTTCTATATTACTACTTGCAATTTATTTTAATTTTATATTTCTTAGTATATTTAGTAAGTTTCTCTCTCATGACAGATATGATTTCTCATTACTCCAGTTTGCAAGACTTCTGCATGCTTTTACGATGCAGTTTTGGAACGCTAAGGCGCCATCTTGGTCGCGGGTCCAGAGGCCGACTCCTCGGACTTTTGCGCCTAATGGGGGATTTAAAGCAGAACACCCAAGCGCGCAGCGGGCGTGCCGATGGCGCGCCGGAGGCAAGCCCGTTTGCGCCCGTCCGCGCACCGGCCAGCGCCAGCCATGCTGGCAAACTCACCTCAGCTCATTATGTCTATACCAGGGAAGAGCTTATTCAGGTACGTCAGCAACCCGGCCCACTCATTCAATCTCTTGCGGCTAATATTTCTACAATTACTCTATCTTGCGGTCTGCTCAATGTGAGGTCCTTGTGCAAACACCATCTGGAAATATCACTTCTTATCGAAACCCACGGATTGGATGTGTTGTTTGTCACAGAAACATGGACAAGAGCTGACAGTGGGGTTGAGCTTGGCCTGGCTTGCCCCCTTGGGTATAAGATTAGGCACAACCCTCGGGCGGATGGTAGAGGAGGAGGTGTGGGGTTTATTTTTAAGGAGGCACTTGATCTGACGGAGTTCGAGGTCAAAGATGTTCAAGGTATAGAACTGATGGGCTTTTCATTTAAAGGTCATAGGGGAGTTCTGTATTCGGGCTTGCTCTGCTACAGACCCCTGGCAGTGCCAAGACAGCCTCGCACAAACTGGTGGATCTTATTTATGATCTTTCTAACTCTCATGCTAGGCTAGTGTTTTAGGGGACTTCAATCTCTGGTTGAACGGTCCCCTTGATTCAGCTTATAAAGAACTATGCCAAGCCTGCAATAACATTCATCTCCAGCAGTTGGTGCTATCCCCGACACACTTGAGGGGCCACATTCTGGATCTTATCTTTGCAGATGAAACTTGGGTTAGGATCAAGGATGTAACTGTAAGGAGGAGCTTGACGGGCATCCGAGATGGCCGCGTGAGCACAGCGCTCCCCGGACCCCCGCCACTCCCGGCATGATATCCTGAACATATCCTGACTCTTTACAAGGATTTGTGTAGAGGACGCTGAGCTGATTGCCCTGGAACTTTTGGAATTTGGTTTGGACCCGGGGTGCCGGAGTTACGGTGATTCGAACTTTCGGGCTCCGCCCTCGAGGTGCGCCCGGGACTGGGTGAGGCTCTGTGGCCGTCTTGGAGTTGAACAACAGCGGCAGGGGGATTCGACTTGTGGGTCCCCCTCTTAAGTTTTGGTTTCGTTTCTGCCTCAGACTGAGACTTCTGGCAGGGGAGCCTGGCCGGGGCTGGATCCGGAGCACGAGACTGCCGTCGGGCCTTTGGCTGGTATATTCTCCTATCTGCTGGCCCTATACTAGTGGTACCCTAGTGGCGGCTCTTTGATCCCGAAGCCCTACTTTCCTGTGGCCATTCCATCGAGCCTGGTAAATCTCCTGGTGACGCAGTTCTAGCATGGCAAGCAGAGGGGACCGAGAGACTCGGAAGACCAAGACGCCCCTGCGTGGGGGCCCGGTCCAGTCTAATGTTATGGACCGCTACACCCATTCGAAGGTGTCCCCCGGAGCCGCCCTGCCCGGATCAAGTACTGCTGACCACATTGTGGACGCGTCAACTGAGCCGTCCTTGCAGGACGTCATGGGCGCCATTTCTGCCATGAAGGAGACGATAGGCCAACAATATGAAGCTTTGGCCCACAAAATCGACACCGTGGCCATTGATGTGAACTTGATTCGAGCCGACCTGTCGAAAACCAATGAGAAGGTGAAGTCATTGGATCTCAAGTGATCCAGCCTCACGGCAGACGTCTCGGAGATACAGACGGAGATTGGCAACCTCCGTAGGGTGAACGATTTCATGACCCGGCGCTTGGAGGACTTTGAGAACAGGGCACGTCTGTCACGATTCTCCAGTCCCAGCTGTTCCTCCCTGGGGACACTTGCTAAATACCCAACGGTAAATTACACCTAGGACAAAGGGTATCTTTCCATCTGTAAAAACCCACCCCTTTCCCGTGCACCAGCACCTCTTTTGTGTTTGTGTTTTTGTAACTGATGTCTATGCTTTTTGTTACTTACTTTCAGAGACATTTTTTATATGAAAAGCATTTCGTGGTAAGCGCATGAGTGTAACTTTCATTCTACAATATCACTGCTGGCAGGCCCGTGAGCCTTTAGAAAGTACTAGTTCCTTGCTTTCACAGTTAGAATCAAAGGGGGTCTTCACACGCGAGAGATACGTGTGCTTTCTTTCGGCAGCCTTCGCACGCTGGAAATGCGTGCGCTTTCGTTCAGCTGTCTGCCGAAAGCCTTCCGCTCGCGCTGCACGCGGAGGGCTGAAGGCGGTTGCAACGTGCAAGCGCACGTTGGCATTTGGTGCGCAGGCTATTTAAACCACACCCTTCCCTGAAGCCTCGCTTTGCCTTAGGAGTTTCCAGAGGACCTGCATCGCGGACGTCTATCCAGCGCTTCAAGGAAGACTTCGAGGGATAGGCCTTCAGAATTGCTACTTCAGCGCGAGGTTTCAGCACTCGGCAAGCAGCTTAGGATTCCAGCCTCAAATTAAAGATAAGTTTCCGTGGACAATTTAAGGCGCCCAACGCAAGAAAGAGAACTGAGCTAACTTTTGCAATTATTTAGAAATAACTGTTTTGATTTCAGAGTAATGTTTAAAACAGCCCTCTTTTGAACTTTTGAATGCTGATTTGTATTTAGATTGTCAAATTCATTGCAGAATTTGGTTAAAGATTCAGGGTGACAATATTTTGTTTTTTCTTTAAAAGGTATTCACAAGAATAATTATTGTGATTCGCAGAATTATGTTTTAGGTCTATTAGAGATACAAATTTTGTCGAGGAGTATTTATTCACTGAATTCTTAGTGGATTGTTATTGCTGGAGTTGTCGTTTTTGTGGTGAGTTTTATTCCCTTAGGAGAAAGACACTCTTGAGGATAATCAGAAACCACATGTCATCTTAAAAGAAGAGTTTATTCAAGTAAGTTTTAGATATTAGATATCTGAATAGGAGGAGAGAGTGAACTAAGGAATTAATAGAGAAAGGAGTTTTGTTGATATTTCTCTTGTTTAAAATTGCAGACTTCAAAACCCTAAAAGACAATTCCCAAGACTGCAGCACCCTAGACAAGACAAAGAAATACTGGACGGTGGACGGACCCGGACTGATCGCAGGTAGGAAGCAGCTGGGGGAGAGCAGGATATTACATTGAGAGTCAAGGGGGGGGTAAACTAGAAGTAGGAATACTAATTCTGATAGATAGGATTCTGAACTTTATTGTTCTTGTGAACCTGCAGGTCGACAGTCGAAGACTCAACCCTCCAGTCAACGTCCAGTACCGGCCCTCTTCCCGAAGGTTCTGGTTAATGCTTAGCTGTAAGTTTAGTCAGCAAGGCTTAGTTAGAGTTTTCAGGAAGTTGGTCCCTTGCGTCTCTGTGAAAATCTCTACACTGTCAACAGGATTACCAGTCATTGCTAAAAGGTAAGAGACAGTGTACTTAGGTCTTGACAGAAGGCAAAGCCCAAGAAGCTTATTTCACCCAGACGCAATGGACCAGGTATCCCTGCAAGACATAGCGGCAGTTCTAAAGGATATTAGAGATGAGAATGTTTCTTTACGAAACGACATGACCGCCTTACAAGCAGCAATCCAGCAGAGTACAGTTAGTGTGCAGGCTTCGTCTTCAGACTCAGGGGGGGGAGCTCAGATTCAGGTAGTTACCCCAATGCCCACGCCATTAGCTCCACCAGAACGTTTTTATGGAGATTGCAACAAGTTTTCCATCTTTTTGCAACAATGTCATCTACATTTCTTAGCCAAGAAATCAGCCTTTCCTGATGACTCCTCCAAGGTAGCTTTCATGCTATCGTATTTTGGAGGGGATGCTGCCCTTTGGTCCATTCCTTTTGTAGAAAGGGATGATGCAATTTTGTATAATTTTAGAAACTTTGAACGGGCACTAAAGAAGATCTTTGCAAAGCATATGTTTGTGCAGTCTGCAGACAATGAGTTATTGAGTTTAAAACAAGGGTCTTCTGATCTCCTTCACTATATCTCTCAATTTAATCGTTTGGTTTTAGAGGCTAATTGGCCATATGATAAAAGAATTTCTCTTTTTTATAGAGGTCTTAGAGAAGATCTGAAAGACATGGTAACTCAAATTTTGGAACCTCCTGATGATATCAGCGAGTTTATCGATCTTGTGATTAAATTGAATCACCGTCTTAGTGAGAGAAAGGGCGAGAAGGGGAAAAGTGACCATAAAATCTTATTTGTGAAAGATAGAAATACATCATCAGGCAAGGAGGTAGGCTCAAAATCAGATCATGTGGAACCAATGCAAATTGGAACTGTTCGAGGTCCGCTCTCTAAGGATGAAAAAGAGAAGAGGCGGAAGTTAAATCAATGTCTTTACTGTGGTAAGACTGGACATTTTGTAAGAGACTGTCCTACTAAACCTAATAAGTTTAAGGTAAAATCCTCTGATCTTGCGTTAACTCAAGAGACGTCGGAAAACTAGAAAACTCGATGAAAGATGAGGTCGGTTCATCGAGTGTAATTCCTAGTTTGGCCTCTACTGTTCCACCTTTAGGATGTAAGCATTTTGGTATCCTAGTCGAGTTACGAAGTCTTTTGCCTTCCTCTTTAGCTAGAAGGGTAGAAGCTGTAATAGACTCTGGAGCTACGGGAAACTTTATAGATACTCAGTTTTTCTCTCAGTTAGGCTTTGAATCAGTTTTAAAGGATTGTCCCGAGATAGTTAGAGCAGTAGATGGCAAAGAGTTAACTTCAGGACCTATTAGCCAACAAACTGAAATCCTTGAGATGGACTGTTCACCTATTCATCGTGAAAAAATACAGTTTGATATCATAGACGCCCCGCAGTTCAAGTTAATTTTGGGGATTCCTTGGTTGGTAAAACACAATCCAGGTATAGATTGGGTATCTCAGACTTTAACCTTTCAGTCAACACATTGTGTAAACAACTGTTTCCTTTTGGAAAAATCAGGAGAAATTATTCAAGGGTTTGACTTTCCTTCTAACTCATCTAGAGTTTTAGTGATAGAAGGGGTTCCATCAGTTTACTCGGATCTACAAGACGTTTTTGACAAAAAAAAGGCAAATACTCTCCCTCCACACAGAGACTTTGACTGTAGAATAGATCTTGTTCCCGGGGCTACTCTTCCATGTAGTCGAATCTATGCATTGACAGAAAAAGAGAATATTCATCTTAGAGAGTACTTGGATGAGTATTTAGCTAACGGCTTTATTCGTCATTCCAAGTCTCCTGTCTCTTCAGCTCTCTTTTTTATTCCTAAAAAGGGAGGTGATTTGCGCACGTGCATAGACTATAGAGCTTTGAACAATGTGACTATAAAAAACCGATATCCTTTGCCGTTGATCCCCACTTTGCTAGATCAGGTCAAGAAAGCAACCATTTATACAAAATTGGACTTGCGGGGAGCTTACCATTTGGTACGAGTACGAAAGGGTGACGAATGGAAGACTGCTTTCCGCACAAAATTTGGATTATTCGAATACCAAGTCATGCCTTTTGGTCTTTGCAATGCCCCCGCAGCCTTCCAATTTTTTATAAATGAAGTTTTGCATGAGTTTATTGATGTATGTTGTGTTGTCTATATAGATGACATTCTGATCTTTTCTAATTCAGAAGAAGAGCATGTACAACAGGTCAGAGCTATTCTCAAAAAACTGCTTGCAAATTCTTTGTATGTCAAATTGGAAAAAAGCTTGTTTCACGCTTCAAAGGTTGAGTTCCTGGGATATGTCATCAGTCCCAAGGGGATAGAAATGGACCCAAAGAAGGTTGAAGCGGTAGAATCCTGGTCCAGCCCATCTTCAGTAAAACAAGTTCAAAGTTTTTTGGGGTTCGCAAATTTCTACCGCCGCTTCATTCAAGATTTCTCTAAAACTATCACTCCAATCACAAGATTGTTGAGGAAAGGAGTTAAATTCGAGTGGACAAAACTAGCTGAAGAAGCTTTTCAGAAACTTAAAAAGAAGTTTATTACAGCTCCAATTCTTTCTCATCCAGATCCCAGTCAGCCCTTTATTGTGGAAGCTGACGCCTCTCAATTTGCTGTTGGGGGAATTTTGTCGCAGAGACATGTAGATACAGGTCAAATGCATCCCATTGCGTATTTCTCTAGAAAGTTATCTGAAGCAGAGTTGAATTATGCTATTGCGGATAAAGAACTTCTGGCAATAAAAGCAGCATTTGAGGAATGGCGCCATTATTTGCTGGGAGCAAGACATCCAGTGACGATATATACGGACCATAGAAACCTTCAAGCCTTGAGATCAGTAAAGGCTCTATCTGCTAGACAACTGAGATGGTCAATGTTCTTTAATGATTATAATTTTGTCATTACCTATCGATCAGGGAAAGAAAATTTGAAAGCTGATGCATTATCTAGAATGGGAGAGGTTGTGATAGATCCTCCGTCTGAAGTAAAACCTGTAATACCAATATCCCGATTTCAAGCAAGTATTACTGTTTGTGATGTTATATCTGACATTAAGAAGGAATTAGCAAAGCAAGACTTTAATGTATGGAAACTGTCACACCCTTATTTACAGGAAAGAGATGATTTGTTCTTCATGCAAAACCTCATCTTCGTACCCACTGACACGCTAAAAGAAAAGATTCTACACTTCCATCATGACACTACTTTATCTGCTCACCCAAGTAAGGTTAAAACCTATGATTTAATTAAAAGAACCTTTTGGTGGCCATCAATGTTTAAAGATGTGCAACATTATGTCGAAACTTGTGGGGTTTGTATTCAGAACAAATCATCTCATCAAAGTCCAAGTGGTTTGCTGAATCCTTTACCTTTACCACCTCGACCTTGGCACACTATTTCACTGGATTTTATTGTTGAGTTACCAATCACCAAGAAGGGGTTTACCACCATTCTTACAATTGTAGATCAGTTTTCACGCATGGCTCACTTTGTCCCGCTTAAAAAACTACCAACTAGCATGGAATTAGCACATTTAATCATGGAAAATGTAGTCCGTTTACATGGGATTCCATCAGTGGTAATTTCGGACAGAGGGTCCCAGTTTATTTCACGAGTGTGGCAAAGCTTAAGGTTTCTCCTTAATATGGACATACGTTTATCCTCTAGCTATCATCCTCAGACTGATGGTCTTACTGAGCGTACCAATCAAACCATTGAACAATTCATTCGGTGCATGTTGACAAATGTAGGCGAAGAATGGTCAACTCTTCTAAGTCAACTAGAATTTGCTTACAACAATGTAGATCATTCTTCCCTTGGTATGTCACCTTTTTTCTGTAATTTAGGATATCATCCCAATTCTTTTCCTAAAGAGATAAAAGAGCTAAATCATGTACCAGCCATTTCTGACTATGTTTCTACATTATCCTCTATTCAGGAGCAAGCAGCCTTTAATTTGGCCAAAGCAAAAGAGGATCAAAAGAGGTTTGCTGATAAACACAGATCTGAGCCTCCGCTTTATTCACCTGGAGATAAAGTGTGGTTAAGTACTAAGAATCTGAAGCTAAAAGGGAATCGTAAGTTTAATCCAAGGTATATAGGCCCTTTTCCTATAGAAAAGATCATAAATCCTGTATGTATAAGACTAACCTTGCCAGCCAAATTTCAAATCCATCCAGTTTTCCATGTATCGTTAATCAAGCCTTTTCACGCCCGAACTAGATTTGTCCAACCCCCCTCCTCCATTGAGATAGAGGGGAATCCTGAATATGAAGTTAAAACAATTCTAGATTCCAAGAGATCTAGGGGAAGGTTGCTTTATTTGATCGACTGGAAAGGTTACGGTCCGGAAGAAAGGTCCTGGGAACCTTTGGAAAATCTAAAACATGCTCCCAAAATGTTGAAAAGATTTCATACTCAACATCCTGAGAAACCCAAGCCCATTGCACCAGTCTTAGGGGGGATCTTGAGGAGGGAGTACTGTCACGATTCTCCAGTCCCAGCTGTTCCTCCCTGGGGACACTTGCTAAATACCCAACGGTAAATTACACCTAGGACAAAGGGTATCTTTCCATCTGTAAAAACCCACCCCTTTCCCGTGCACCAGCACCTCTTTTGTGTTTGTGTTTTTGTAACTGATGTCTATGCTTTTTGTTACTTACTTTCAGAGACATTTTTTATATGAAAAGCATTTCGTGGTAAGCGCATGAGTGTAACTTTCATTCTACAATATCACTGCTGGCAGGCCCGTGAGCCTTTAGAAAGTACTAGTTCCTTGCTTTCACAGTTAGAATCAAAGGGGGTCTTCACACGCGAGAGATACGTGTGCTTTCTTTCGGCAGCCTTCGCACGCTGGAAATGCGTGCGCTTTCGTTCAGCTGTCTGCCGAAAGCCTTCCGCTCGCGCTGCACGCGGAGGGCTGAAGGCGGTTGCAACGTGCAAGCGCACGTTGGCATTTGGTGCGCAGGCTATTTAAACCACACCCTTCCCTGAAGCCTCGCTTTGCCTTAGGAGTTTCCAGAGGACCTGCATCGCGGACGTCTATCCAGCGCTTCAAGGAAGACTTCGAGGGATAGGCCTTCAGAATTGCTACTTCAGCGCGAGGTTTCAGCACTCGGCAAGCAGCTTAGGATTCCAGCCTCAAATTAAAGATAAGTTTCCGTGGACAATTTAAGGCGCCCAACGCAAGAAAGAGAACTGAGCTAACTTTTGCAATTATTTAGAAATAACTGTTTTGATTTCAGAGTAATGTTTAAAACAGCCCTCTTTTGAACTTTTGAATGCTGATTTGTATTTAGATTGTCAAATTCATTGCAGAATTTGGTTAAAGATTCAGGGTGACAATATTTTGTTTTTTCTTTAAAAGGTATTCACAAGAATAATTATTGTGATTCGCAGAATTATGTTTTAGGTCTATTAGAGATACAAATTTTGTCGAGGAGTATTTATTCACTGAATTCTTAGTGGATTGTTATTGCTGGAGTTGTCGTTTTTGTGGTGAGTTTTATTCCCTTAGGAGAAAGACACTCTTGAGGATAATCAGAAACCACATGTCATCTTAAAAGAAGAGTTTATTCAAGTAAGTTTTAGATATTAGATATCTGAATAGGAGGAGAGAGTGAACTAAGGAATTAATAGAGAAAGGAGTTTTGTTGATATTTCTCTTGTTTAAAATTGCAGACTTCAAAACCCTAAAAGACAATTCCCAAGACTGCAGCACCCTAGACAAGACAAAGAAATACTGGACGGTGGACGGACCCGGACTGATCGCAGGTAGGAAGCAGCTGGGGGAGAGCAGGATATTACATTGAGAGTCAAGGGGGGGGTAAACTAGAAGTAGGAATACTAATTCTGATAGATAGGATTCTGAACTTTATTGTTCTTGTGAACCTGCAGGTCGACAGTCGAAGACTCAACCCTCCAGTCAACGTCCAGTACCGGCCCTCTTCCCGAAGGTTCTGGTTAATGCTTAGCTGTAAGTTTAGTCAGCAAGGCTTAGTTAGAGTTTTCAGGAAGTTGGTCCCTTGCGTCTCTGTGAAAATCTCTACACTGTCAACAGGATTACCAGTCATTGCTAAAAGGTAAGAGACAGTGTACTTAGGTCTTGACAACGTCGCTGTAATGTGCGCGTGGTCGGAGTTCCGGAGAATCCAGAACCTCACTCTGTTGATCTCCTTGTTGAGGACTTGATCCAGAACTACCTCTCTCCGTCTGGTCTGAGTAAATTTTTCGCAGTGGAGCGTGCCCATCGTGTTCCGGGGGGCCAGGGTAAGCCAGGTGCCCCGCCGAGGCCTATTGTTGCGAAACTCTTCCATTATAGGGATCTGGACGCTATCCTGCAAGCATCACGTGTGAAGGGCCCGGTGGCCTTTGAGAACGCCACGGTGAACTTTTATCCGGACTTTTCTCAACAGGTCCAGAAACAGCGTATGGGCTTCCGTGGTGTCAAGAAACGTCTCCGAGACATGGGGTTACGCTACGCTATGCTTTTTCCGACCAGGCTGCGCGTCGAGTACAATGACCGAACCTTCTTCTTTGATCGGCCTGATTCTGTGAATGACTGGCTGGACTCTCTGCCTGACCGACCTCCTGCGACTGAGTCCGACGCCCACCCGGGTGGTGCTGAGGGTGGTGTGGAGAGCTGAACGATTTATCTACGCCTGGGCCCTCGTATAGAGTAAACTTTTCAGGGATTCTATGCCTCAGTACCTCTACTGTTTATGTGTTCTCCTCATTATCTGTCTTGCTCGGGGTGGCGGGTGGGCCGGAGCCTTTCCTCCTCCGGGGTCTTTTTGTAGAATGGGGGTTCTTGGGCGACAGGCACACTGCATGTTGGGGTGGCTTTTTAGCATTTTGCAGGGGTGCAGGGTGGGGGGTGTTATCTTGATTGTTGGGGGGTGGGTGGTTGGGACGTTCGATGTTTGTGTGTTATGTTCTCAAGGCGACTCTATCTTGCTTCTGATGTTTTTTATGTCATGCTCATTGCAGAGGGGTTTCGGCATTGCTGTGTGGGATGGGGGGTAGTGGGTTGAGGTTTGTTTCGTGGAATGTTAATGGTCTGGGAGATCGCATTAAGCGGAGTGTGGTGTTAAAATGTCTACGCCGTTTATCTCCAGATATTGTTTTTCTACAGGAGACTCATTTGGTGGGCAATACTTGTCGTGCGATGAATAGGTGGGGATATCGCCTTGCTGCACATTCGGGGTTTACCACGGGTTCCAGGGGGGTGGGTATCCTTGTTCGGGCTTCCCTCCCCCTGGCTATTGATGATGTGATCCTTGATGATCGGGGGCGTTATGCTGTCCTTGTGGGTCGTTATGAGGGTCGTACCCTCTCCTTGTTTACTGTTTATGTGCCCCCCGGCCTACAGACTTCTACCTTTTCCGATTTGGGCCGTGTGTTGTTGAACCTCCCTGATAGTACTCTCTTTATTGCAGGTGACTTTAATTCTGTGATCTCCGGTCTACACGATCGTTACCCCCCTAGGGATACTCCTTCGGCCCATCAGTGGCTGAGTGGGTTTTTGGACACGTTTGGCTTGGTGGATTGCTGGAGGCTTCTGCATCCTACCCAGCTTCAATACACTTTCCATTCGGGGGCCCATGGGAGTCTGTCTAGACTGGATTATTTCCTGATACCCGCGGCGCAAACGCCAGCGGTGCGTGAAATTAGACACCTCCCCCGGGGCATCTCCGATCATTCTCCGCTCTGGCTTTGTTTTGAGATTGGGGTGGAAGCGGCGGGCCGAGTGGCTCCTATTAACCCCTGGTACCTTACCTCCCCTGAGACCCGCAACCTTTTGACTAAGTCTTTGGATGCCTATTTTTTAGACAACGAGGGGTCCGTTTCCTCTGCGGTATCCCTGTGGGAGGCCTTTAAGACAGTGATTCGTGGGCAGGCCCTTTCCCTTATTGCTGAATCCAAGAGGGCTAGGAATCGGGAGGTGGTGGACCTTGAGAGAGATATTGCGGAGAGGGAGGCCGACTTAGAGTCGGATGTCACCTCGGATAAACTCCACGCCTTGGGTTTGAAACAATTTGCTTATAAGTCCTTGGTCACGGATGCGGCTAAACTAATGTTCCGGGAACAGCAGGGTCGTCTGTATGATGTGGGGGATAAAGCGGGTAAATTGTTGGCGTGGTTGGATAAGAAAGAGAGGCCGAATCGTGTGGTGCCTGTGATTCAGTCGTCGAATGGTGTTGCAGTGACGGACCCGGTTGGAATCGTTGAATGTTTTGCGGAGTATTTTCGTGTGGTTTATACCCCTGTGTCTGGACGGGATGTGGCTGACTCTCGCCTTTTGTTGCGCGATATAGCTTTGCCCAGTGTTTCCGATCTTGACCGTGTCTCGTTGGAGTCCCCTTTTACTACGGATGAGATAGCGACTGCCATTCGCTCGCTCCGTTCGGGCAAGGCCTTAGGCCCGAATGGGTTACCGATTGAGCTGTACAAGCTACGCCCTGACAGGGTAGCTCCCTATCTTCGTGCTATGTTTTTGGAGTCCCGGGAACGGGGTATTCTCCCGTATGACCAGCGTCTGGCTACGATAGTCGTAATTCCCAAAGACGGGAAACCGCGGGACCTTTGTTCGTTTTATAGGCCCATTTCCCTGTTAAATGTTGAGCCTAAGGTCCTGGCTAAGCTCCTGGCGACCCGCCTATTGACGGTCATTAGTGGCTTGGCTCATCCGGATCAATCCGGATTTATCCCACATCGTAACACGGCTCTTAACCTACGTCGTCTCCACGGTGCTGTTGCGAGGGCGGGGCTTCTGACGGAGCCGGCCATTTTGGCCTCGTTAGACGCCTCGATGGCCTTTGACACTGTAGAGTGGCCCTATCTTTGGGCAGCTCTCGAAAAATTTGGTTTTGGACCTGAGTTTATTGGTTGGGTAAAGTTGTTGTACGTTGAACCCCTAGCGCAAGTAGTGGTGAACGGTAGAGTTTCTGTCCCCTTCTGCCTTGGTAGGGGGACCCGTCAGGGTTGCCCCTTGTCTCCATTGCTTTTCGCGCTTGCCTTGGAACCGTTAGCTGCGTGGCTTCGATGGGAGCCTTCACTCAAAGGGATCCGTTGGTCACCGGACTTTGAAGACCGTGTCTCTCTTTACGCGGACGACATTCTTCTATATCTTACCTCCCCGCGTAAATCTTTAAATGTCTTATTTGATGTTCTTACTTCGTTCGGTGCTAACTCGGGCCTTGTTATTAATTGGGCTAAGTCCTGTGTGTATGTTCTTTCGGGTATTTTGCCCCCTTTGCCGGACAGATTTCCTATCCAGGTAGTCCAGTCTGGCTTCAAGTATTTGGGGATTTTTATTACCCTGGACCCCTCACTCCGGTTTGAGCGTAATCTCCTCCCCCCGCTTCTTAGACTGCGACTGGATGTGGCCCGTTGGCGTAAGCTGCCCCTATCTCCTCTGGGTAGGGCAGCTCTTTTTAAAATGATGTCCTTGCCGCGATTCCTCTACGCACTTCAAAATTCTTATGACGACATTCCCGCTACCTATTTCCGAGAGATCGAGAGTCTGCAAAGACAACTGATTTGGGACGGGCGTCCACGTATAGCCCTTGCGAAACTTACCATCCCTTGGTACGACGGGGGCATGGCGCTCCCCGACATCAAGAGATATTACTGGGCTGCCCAGCTATCTGCCATTAACCACGCGATGTATTCGCCGGGTCGCGATCCGGCCTTTGAGATGGATAGGTTCCAGCTGCCGGGAGGGGACTTTAATAGAGCGCTTTATTCTAGATCGGCCGGGCGCCATCTTGCGGGCCCGTCCAGGACCGTAGTCAACGTGTGGCGCGCCGCGAATGTGAGTTTGGGGTGGGAGAATCGACTGACGCTGGCGACTCCGCTTTATGCTTCTGAACGTTTGGGGTGTCTCTGGTCTACTAAGGGCTTTGAACGCTGGGATATGATTGGGATTTGTAAGGTGGGTGATGTTTGTGTGAATGGTAACGTGAAGTCGTTCTAGGCCCTTAAGGCAGAATACGACTTGAGTGATAGAGAGTATTTCCGGTATCTGCAGGTCCGGCATGCCCTGTTCTCAGTTCTGACTCCTGATGTGGCCCTGCCCGAGTCCTCCCCCCTTGAAGATCGTATACTAGATGGACACCTGCCCGACAGCACTATCTCCCTTATTTACAAAAAATTGATTCATACTCGCGCTGATTTGTTGGTCCGACTCAGAGAGATGTGGGTCGGTGACGGATTGGAATTAGACGACGAGGATTGGCAGTCGGCACTCTCCTCTCCGAAAGAAGTCGCCATTCCCGCCCGTCTTCGTTTGGTGCAACTTAAGATCCTTCACCGGGTGTATGTGACTGGTCCGCGTCTGGTTGTAATGGGTTTTTCCCCGGATGGCTTATGTAAGCGTGGGTGCGGGATGAGCGCTACCTTTATGCATATACTTTGGGAGTGTCCTGTGGTGGCAGCCTACTGGGTGGATGTACTTGCGATAATGACTGTTGTGACTGGTGTTGCCCTGCGGCCTGAGGCCCGACGATGCCTGTTGAACGTGTGGGAACCCTCCGATTACTCTGTGGCCCAGACTAGATGGGCGACCTTGGGTTACATGGTAGCGAAGCGTGATATTGCGCAACTTTGGGGCGCATCCCGACCTCCAGACGTTTCGGTGTGGGAGGATAACATGGACTGGTCCATGTTCCGAGAGAAGACCGTCTATGTAGCTAGGGGCAGACCCAGGGCGTGGACGAAAATTTGGGGTCAATGGAATGCATATCGTGGAGAAATTTGTACCCCTCCCTTGGTTGACACCTCCGATATTACCCTGTCTCCCTAGGCTGACGTTCCCGAAATTTTTCATTCTGTTTTAGGATTTTCCTGTCCTCCCTGCTTCCCCCCTCCCCCGGCCTTGCCGAATCTCATTGATTTACCTTTGTATCCTGATTAGTGGCCCTCCCCTCTGACTGACTGTGGCTGACTTGATTGCTGCATTCGCCTTGTTTGGTGTTCGTTATTTTAATGTTTAATATAGAAAATTGTTATGTCCTGTCCTATGTCTGGAGCAATATTTACTCTATGATTTCGTCCTGGCCACGGAAATGATTGTTTACCTCATGTGTCGTGCTTTGCGAATTAGCGGCCAGCCCATGTGGTTGTAGGCCCACATTTGTACTTCTTATCTGATTGCTCAATAAAAGTTTTTAACCAAAAAAAAAAAAAAAAAAAGGATGTAACTGTACAATGCTGGACCGATCATGCCCTCATTCAGTTCTCGTTGCAACTCCCCAATGACTCTCACACCGACAATAGTTTAGTTAACACCCGATTTAGTCAGCAGTGGTCTAAGTTCTTGAAATGTCCTACACTACCTAGTCTGTTGCCAAGTGGATTTGCTCTGGAGAAGGGGGTGGAAGAGAACTATCGGAGCCTCTGCCCTCTGGTATTCCAAAGAACTTTGTCAGTTGAAACTGTGCTGTCGACAAGCTGAAAGAACCTGGAGGAAGCACTATATTGAGTCAGATAAAATCTTTTTAAAGCAGTTGCTCCAGGGCTATAAAGCACAGATAAAAAGCGCTAAAGCTAATTATTTAGAGGATATGCTAGTACAGTCGACTAATAAGTCACAAACCCTCTTTAAAATCGTTAATAACCTTTCCAACCCTGTCTGTGCCACTAATAGTATTCCGTTATGGTAATTGGACCTTCAAGGGTTTTAATTGTCTTTATGTTTCAAATATTATTTTAAATATCTACAATCGTACGACCTGATATATTTGATGCCGTTAATGCACAACAACTGTGACAAATGTTTTTTAAGTCAATTTCTGTTTGTCACTAAACAGTGATCTTTTTGAGACAAAAGAGAGCAAAAGAAAGGGTGTATATGAAAGAGTATTCGGATTTAATATTTGTTACAAGGGTACATGATAGATATACAACGTTGTAAGAGAACATACAAATAAATTGATCTACAAAAATTCTCTATACAACAATTGCAAGAGCTTTTCTACCTATTTACAATCTAATTTATTATCCGGTAGAAAAAGCTTTTTCTATCGGATAATAAATTAGATTGTAAATTGACTTAAAAAACATTTGTCACAGTTGTTGTGCATTAACGGCATTAAATATATCAGGTCGTACGATTGTAGATATTTAAAATAATATTTGAAACATAAAGACAATTAAAACCCTTGAAGGTCCAATTACCATAACATATCTATTGCCCAAACCCTCAAGGGTATATTGGGTTGCTCACTTTTGTGTACCACTAATAGTATTCCAGCCTCACAGGCACTTTGTGATTCTTTGGCCTCCACCTTTGAGGACAAGATCGCTGCCATTCTAACTGGACTCTCTGCATCAAGTGCCCCTAATACTCAGGCTGTTGTAGAGCCGTTACACAGATTCCATCGGACAAGGGGGATTGCACTGTGCATATGGTGCTGTCCAGTTTCACCCCCCCTCATATGAGGATTTTTGTACCATGGCCAACAGTGTATCATCAGGCTCCCCACTGGACCCACTGCCCCTTAAGTTTTGGAAGCTGTTTCAAACTGAGCTTTTTCCTTTCTTATATTCGATCTGCTGTCAGTCCCTTAGAACTGCCACTGTCCCTGACAGTTGGAAACTGGCAGTGGTATCCCCTCTATTAAAGAAAGCCACCTTGGATCCCCTTTGCCCCGCGAACTATAGGCCCATCTCCTTACTGCCTTTTCCAATTAAAATCTTGGAAAAATCTGTTACTAAGTCTCTATCACACTTTGTTGAGGCGAATGCCTGCCTTGATGTGGCCCAGTTCGGTTTTCGGCCAGCACATGGCACGAAATCGGCACTGGTGGTTGTCCTGTATGACTTACGTTCGCGAGTCGACAGTGGACGAGCAGCATTTTTGGTGCTGCTCGACATGTCGGCCTCGTTCGACACTGTGAACCATTCTACATTGATCAGGAGACTGGAAGATAGCGGGGTGGCTGGCATGGCTCGGGACTGGCTAGTCTCATACCTCCATAATAGACATCAAGTAGTGACCCTGCCTCCTTTCATGTCTGATACCAGAATTGTAGGGCAAGGCGTCCCCCAGGGCTCAGCAATCAGCCCCATTTTGTTGAACCTCTACCTCTGCCCCCTGATCAAGTTGATTAAATCTTTTGGTATTACAGTAATAAATTATGCAGATGACACGCAACTTATCTTCTCTTTTGAAGGTAAGGATGCTGTCTCTACCGAAACCTATCACCGCTGTATGCTAGCCACGGCGGACTGGCTGAGGGAAAATTCCCTCCAGTTTAATGGATCAAAGACAGAGGTGCTGCATTGCTCACTAGATAAAATCCCGCGTCCCCTGCCCATTGATTTCTGGCCTCCCACTACCATGGTTACTGTAGAGCCAGCGGATGCTGCTCGCAACCTGGGAGTTATTTTTGGTCCGCATCTACAATTGGACGCCTATGTGAATAAGACCATTGGCACCTGTATGATGCTGCTAAGAATACTGCGTAAAATTCTCTCCATGCTACCGGTGCTGGCTAGACCTGAGGTAGTGCGTAGTATCATACTCAGTAGATTAGACTATTGTAACGCACTGCTTATAGGTGGCCCTAGTTCTCTGATTACACAATTGCAGCGGATCCAGAATATGGCAGCCAAGTTGGCCCTTTCACATGCGCGCTCTACTTCGTCATCTTTGGCACTCAGGGACCTTCATTGGCTGCCTATACATCAGCGGATCTGCTTCAAGGCTGCCTGCATTGTTTTCAGAGCACTTCATGGACTGGGGCCCATTGCGCTTCAGAATAGATTTAACTGGTACTCGGCAGCTAGGCTCTTACGCTTCTCATCTGCTTTTTTGGTGGCGGTCCCCCGAATTCTGAGGACACGAATGGGTGGTCGCTCCTTTGGCATCACTGCCACCAAATTATGGAATGCTCTTCCGCCTTCTTTAAGGAAGCTGAACGAGTAAACCTTTTTAAAAAGGGTCTGAAGTCACATCTCTTTCCTACGGCTGTGTAATCCTCCTCTGTATGTGATGCCGTGATTTGAGTCAACGCTCCGTCCATCATCACCTTTGGTTTTTCTTTGTTCGCCCGAAGTTGGCAGGGTATGCTCAGACGTGAGTCCCTTGCTCACTTTGCCACTGGAGTCAAGCAAGCCCGGCTGAAGACGGCTGTAATGCCAGAAACCGGTCCTGGGAAGCTTGATTCTGGTCCAGGGAAGACATGGCTTGGCAGTTCGGGCTGGACTGTTCGCATGAGGCACAGGGTCAGACTGATTTGCATATGGCCATGTCTGAACTGGGGTGGCGGAGTGAGCTAAAGAACGGTGATGGATTAAACCCAGATCAGTTGACTGGGGGTGAGTGTTTGTATTGTCAACGCTCCGTCCATCATCACCTTTGGTTTTTCTTTGTTTGCCCTAAGTTGGCAGGGTATGCTCAGACGTGAGTCCCTTGCTCACTTTGCCACTGGAGTCAAGCAAGCCCGGCTGAAGACGGCTGTAATGCCAGAAACCGGTCCTGGGAAGCTTGATTCCACTCCAGGGAAGACATGGCTTGGCAGTTCGGGCTGGACTGTTCCCATGAGGCACAGGGTCAGACTGATTTGCATATGGCCATGTCTGAACTGGGGTGGCGGAGTGAGCTAAAGAACGGTGATGGATTAAACCCAGATCAGTTGACTGGGGGTGAGTGTTTGTATTGTCAACGCTCCGTCCATCATCACCTTTGGTTTACTTTGTTCGCCCTAAATCAGCAGGGTATGCTCAGACGTGAGTCCCTTGCTCACTTTGCCACTGGAGTCAAGCAAGCCCGGCTGAAGACGGCTGTAATGCCAGAAACCAGTCCTGGGAAGCTTGATTCCGGTCCAGGGAAGACATGGCTTGGCAGTTCGGGCTGGACTGTTCCCATGAGGCACAGGGTCAGACTGATTTGCATATGGCCATGTCTGAACTGGGGTGGCGGAGTGAGCTAAAGAACGGTGATGGATTAAACCCAGATCAGTTGACTGGGGGTGAGTGTTTGTATTGTCAACGCTCCGTCCATCCGGGTGACAGTATGCGCTATATAAGTACGCTATACATACATACATACATATGAACAAGGAAGTGGTGAACGCCTCTCTCTGCCACTTATGAAATGCAAGGCTGCACCATATTGACAAGAATGTGGTGCTGCCTTGCATTTCCCCTTGCGATGGTGCTAAGTTTAGCAACTTAGCTCCAATGCAGGCACTTTTGCACCATAAGGCAAGGGTGTCTACGTGCAGGGGAGGATTGTTTATGTGTAGGAAGGTGTCCCTTCCTGCACATAAACAATCCTATAATGCCATTCTTTCACAGGCATGTGTGCAGCTTCATGCAGCACACATGAAAGTCACAAAATGGCTTTTTTTTTTTAAAGGATTGTTTATATACAGTAAGGGGACCCTTCCTGCGCATAAATAATCCATGGCATTTTGCTTTTTCCATGTATGCTGCACAAGGGTGCAAACATGGAAAAATCAAAGATGAGGAGATATAATGCATTTCTCCTCGTTTCGCCAAATTAAGACCAGGTTTTACCTGGTCTTAATTTTGGCGCTGCCTCCTATGAACGCCACCCTTGTACATAGGGGGCAGCGTAAAAAACAATGGGCGCAACACCCACTGCATGCCCCTTTCATGCTAAACATAGCGTGAAAGAGGGCCTTATTTACAAGGCAGCATTAAGCCACGTTAAATGGCTTTACGCTGCCTTGTAAATAAGGTGCAGCCCCTATCACCACCACAACATCGATAAAAGTGACTTTGTGGTGGCAATAGGGGCTTGTACATATGCCCCTACATGTGTTGTGTCATTTTTGCATGCTTTTACGTTGCACTTTGAAAACTCTCCCATGTTTTAAAAAGACCACACTATTAGTCATGATTTATTAATAAGTATTAGTTCACACTTGATGAGCAGACTTGATTAAGCAAAATTATTCTCAAATAATTATGCTCCGTCAAGGTGCTCTAAGAAGCGTTTTCCATGGTTGGGGTTATGTAAGGATCACTCGCCACATTTGAATATTCTCTCAGTCACTAAGTATTTACAATAGTTGTTCATCATTTATCAAGGATTTGTGCCGAAGGTACTGGAAGTGAAGTAACCTTTACTGGAACAGGCCATAAGCCAAGATTAGACCTGGCAAAGTCACATCCACTCTAATATGAAAAGTAAACATGATGCTTGGATACAGCAGAAGGGGATCTTACAATGTGTTTGTTTAAATCACAAATGTCAATGGAAACCTTTTGTAAATGTAGCTGGGCTGCGCCAGTCATTGAAGGGAGACTCCCAGCCACCCCACACGTCGTGTGCGTTTTCAAAATGAATTGCCTGCGTTGTCTTTTCATGTTCTTCAAAGGCAAGTCACATATCTTCTATCTTGCCATGTTGCATAAACACCACACAAAATCCTACGCGCCGCCCTATTATCCTCTCCCACAGGGGTGAAATGCCCATGCGCACTCACTCAAAGGCAGATATTAAAAGTATTGTCCGCGATATCTTCCACTGACTCTCTTAATTCCCACGCAACAATTGCAATCCTACCTCCACTCATTGTTAGTCGTGTGAGTTCCAGAAGGATGGGAGCCCGAGATAGCGAAACTACTGTCCTACAGGTCATATAATATTCTCCGCAGCCGGGAGTCATCCCACGTTACTACCTTACCTGTTCGTGCCCTGTCAGCTGGCAGGGCTCAGGGCAGAGCCGGTCGCACGTAGGGACACGGACATTCTGGAGGCTATGTAACATCTCACACCAGTAACACATTCTAGAGAAGCTAGCTAAGTTTAGACTTTGCTCTTGGTAGTACCTATTGCAGCGCTCAAGTCAGTAGTAGCTGTTAAGATGAAGGCGACTCAATAACTGCAATTCAGAGTCTTCAGGATGACAATAAAGTAAGCAAACCAACTCAGTCATATATCACACACACACACACACCACAAGTGAATTGTTTAATTATTGTATAATTGCATAAAAAGTCCCTTATTCATAACTAGCTTTCAATGCCGATTTCAATAAATCATTTGATATTGAGTTTGCTTATTTTAGTTTACCAATGACGGAGAGGGATGTTTTCCTCTTCATACAAAGTCGAACAATACACTGGGCACGCATTTGCGAAAAACTGTAGGTTCTTCGGTTACACCAGTTCTATACAAACATACTCAGAACTGGGTCAAATGTCTGTTGATGCCTGACAGGGGCGTAAAAAAGCGGACACTGTCCGGGTCATGTATAATGACCTTCATACAACGGAGCATGATGTGAAAAATAGAAGTGCTTTGCCAATGAAAGATAGAAAAATACACAACACCAGACTTGCAGTGGCCTGCTGATGATGTAATTAGCCTAAACAGATAGGTGTAAAAAGTCTGCTCCACTTTCCAAAGTGATTCATTCACATCAGTATTACAGAAGTTTCTCACTTAGCTGAACATAAACGCAAAACATTAAATCATAAACAATTGTACTATGGGGAAACATATCTAACATAGTATATATTGTAGGAAAGTGCCTCTTTTAGATATGTTTATTCCCCTCTTTTTGCCTGGAAAATGATGTAATGTCAACTGGAAGTGCACAAGGTCCATGCCAACCTGGTCCGCTGTGCCAGATCTCCTTCCCTAAACTGTATCTTTTGTTTCCACAATTGGCACCCCTTTCAGCTCACATAGAAGTCCTTGGAAAAAGGTACTCCTGGTACCAAGGGGTTGTGGTTAAAGAGGGTCCCTAAGGGTTGCAGCACAAATTGTCCAACCCTAAAGGACCCCACACCAAGCACATGCCTACTGTCACTGCAGCTTGTGTGTCTTGGTGCAGACAATAATGAAGTGTCGAAATGGCACACATCCCTGTGTGCCATTCTCATAGACACTGTCTGAGATCAGGCGCGAACGCCCATTGGACTAAAAGGGCTTCAGCCCCCCCCTACCTCCCCCTGGCGTGTGTTGCAGCCCGGGATGAGACAGCTTCCCGGGCACACACACAGCCGCACCCGAGCACTTCACATGTCTTTTAAAGACCTTTAGCTTGTTAATGAGGCTTTGATATCCCAACCCCCCTGCTTAGAGCCCCTGCAGCTCCACTCTGCCTTATGCTTGAAGAAACAGCCCCCCCGAAATTTTTTCATAACCCCCCCGAAATTTGACCCTAGTTGCGCCTCTGTCTGAGATATAGGTAAGAACCCCTCCAGCAGGCCTTAGCTCTAAGGCAGGGTGAAATATATATCCTGTGAGGGCGTATCTGCATTAAACGATATGCCCCTGCAATAGCCTTGATGATTCCTGGATATTGTAAGTGATCAGGGAACCCAAAGTAAGTACATGGGTTGGACACTCATCATTATGAGTACCCCAGCTCCATGATGGCTTCACTGAAATATGGCATGTTTGGTACCAAACATTTCAGCATACTAAACCTGCACTGATTCCAGTGTCAGATTTATTAAAAAGTGCACACAGAGGACCCAGGGCCCCTTGTAGGTGTCCTCTGAAACCTACCAATCCTTAGTGTGGTCACTGGCTGGCCTGAGTCTGTCTGCTACAACCAGACAGTGTTCTGACCTGATAGGGAGAGTGCCTACACACTCTAAGGCAGAGAACAGTGCCTTTCCTGGGTGGAGGTGTGAACACCGCCCCACCCCCCGGTCATGAAGAGCCATCCGTGTAGGGGAGCTTCATAGGTCTTGCCACCTTTTTAATATGACCCCCGCCTCTCCAGTTAGAGGGAGCAGATGCCTTTCCTCTCCTTACCCCCTTTTTGGCGGGAGGACAGACGAGAACAATTAGAAACAATAGGAGGTATGCCCCCACTGCCAACTCTACCCCTCAGGTAATGGAGGCGAGGTGAAGTGCACTTTTCAGTGCCCACCACCTTGAAGATGGAGGGAATTATCCAATCACGGCTAGGGCTATGTCCCCTCCCTCAAGAGGTGGGTGTAATAGAGGGTATAGACACTCCAGGTAAGGGGCCCATTGGCTACTACCTGTCACTCCCTTGTAACGCCCCTAAATCTAGTATTTAGGTGGCATCCCCAGATTCTGAACTTTCTGATGACCTAAGAAGAGCCGGACACTACAGAGTTGCACCAGCAAACAAGACTGCAGACATCAACTGGCTTGGCCTCAGCCCTACTGGCCTGTCTGCAGCCCTCGATGTTCCTGAGTCAAAACACTACCTACCCTGCAGCCCAGTGACCTCCGAAGCCTTGGGAGGACTCCCTGCCTTCGAGAAAGTTCATGTCTCCTGAGAACAGCGTGCCTGGCTACCAAGCAACAACCTGCAAAGTAAATACTGTGATCTGAAGAACCACCCGAAGCCTCCGACCCAAGTCTAAGTGGCCTACCAGTTCCAGCAAGGTTTCCCAGCACTCCAGAGCAGAGTCCACCATGAGCTGACCTCTCCCGAAATCCTCAATGTCGCCAGTAGCCTCAGCATGGAGACCCCCCCAACTGTGACCTGCTCTGGTAAGATGGCCCCTGTAAGTCTGTCCTGGGCCTTGGTGAAGAGGGCAAAAGGTCTCCCTGCGTTCCCAAGCATCGCAACTTACCTGCCTAGCTGTTGGTTTCCTGAGACTGGCCTCCTGACTTGAGCCTGCTGCTCTTCTTCGATTTGGCCATTCTCCTTTGCCTTGCATTGGGTATCCAATGCTGCGTTGGCACCCTGCACCAGGCCGCCCCAGTGCCGCTTGTGGTTTAGTGCTGGTGCTGCTCTGGCCCCATTCAGTGCTTGCTTCAACCCCCAGAGACAGGTTCCCAAGCCACTGCTACTCACCTGCAAGCAGCCACTGACCGATTGCCCAAAAACGCCATTGATTTGTATTGGGCACCCGACCTTGAAATTGCACCCTTCGCCCGGCCGCCCATGTGCCGCTGGTGGGTCACTGTTGGTGCTGAACTGAACAATGTCCAATGCTTACCGTAACATTTGAAGACTGGTCGTGTAAGTCAATGTTCTCTCTATGTATGCTGAATGCTTTCTTCCTCCCATAGGTTAACGTTGCAGAGTCTGAAAATTGAACTAAGGGCCTAATTACGAGTCTGTCAGTCCACGGACTGCCAAACTTCTGACCTCTCTATTAAAATTAGAGCGTCGGACCGCCATTGTCCTGCAGCAGCCAACAGGGAACCGCCATTCCCTGGTGGTGTTGCTGCGGTCAGGAGGGTACAATATGCTCGACGGGACCGCAGTGGTGCCGTCAAGCATATTACAAGTTCCCTCTCCTCCACGGTTTTCTTGGTGGTTCCTCCTCCATGAAAACCGTGGCAGAGATGAAACAAAGGGTGCCCTACAGGACCCCCTCATGCCTCTGCACCATGGGGTGCATGCAGGGGGGCACATCATGTGCCCACTGTGTGCATGCACCTCAGTTCCTGCATGGCAGGAACTGTTTTTGGCATCACCATTGCAGTTCCCATTTTCAGGGCATTGCTGTGGGAATGTAAAAAAATTACTGCCAGACACAAGAATTCCTCGTACTCTGGCCAGTGCCCTGACAACGGGTTTGGCAGTGCAGTGGCAGGGCAGACCTAGCGCCACACCACACCACAAAACTCACAATCAAGCCCTCCGTTTTAAGGGGGAGGCAGGAATCACTGCATAAATGGTTGAAGACACTCACTACAAGTCCATGAAATCCCCTTTACTCCCTCCCAAGAAGTCACTTTGGAAGTCGCACTGATTGTTCACCATCTTGATGTGCTGTATAATCAGGGAGCCTCCCAACTGCTTCTTTGCCCTTATGACCGCATCTGTGATACTGAGTGGGTGCAAATGTAAAGGGTTCACTCAATTATTTGGAGCGATACCAGATTGAGATCGTGCCAGCCCACATTTAGCACTGGTTCAATCCATATTACAGAGGGTGCCACACAAACATCTGCGGCCCCTTCTGTAATAACAATGTGCTTCGATAACACAAAAGGAGGGTGTACAATCCATGACACCCCGGGGCACTTTGTATAGTGCTGCAACTGGAAATCCACAAAAACACAAATTATCAAGTGTGCACCTGTACTGTAACACTATGCCTGCTGTTAGACCTGTCATTCTTAGTGAGTGTGATTTCCCCCAAAACGTTTGCCTTCGTCCCTCCTGTTTTCTGAACTAATTTTTTGGGGCATTAGGGCTCTGCACTTTACTACTGCTAACCAGTGCTAAATGGCTTGTGGTCTCTTTTTAAAACAACATGGAAAAATAGGCTTACAGCTGATTTGCTCATTTAATTTACGTATATATCCTTAGTATATGGTACTAAATACCCAGGGCCTGTAAATTAAATGCTACTAGTGGGCCTGCAGCGCTCATTGTGCCACCCACTAAAGTAGCACTTTAAAAAATGTCTCAGGCCTACCATTGCAGAGTGTAATGCAGTTTAAAACTGCCATTTCGACCTGGCAACATTTTAAAAGGTATGAACCTTCCTTTTTGAAGCAGATAAGTCACCCCTAAGATAGGCCATAAAGGAACATATAGCAGGGTGCATTGTATTTAGGGAGTTGAACATCCTGTTAGTGAAAAACTCCTACATTTCTTTTTCACTTCATAAGGTCCTATCTCTCCCATTGATACATTTTTTTTCACCTTTTTGCATTTAATTAATTATACCATTTGTTTGGGAGAAGTTATACATGTCATGCTTGGACTCAAATTAATTGTAATTTAAAATCTTCTGTAATGGTAAAGTCAAATTTTAGATTACAATTTAGAAATTGTCACTTTTAGAAAGTTGGTATTTTCCTGCCTTAAAGCTTCTAAGGCCTTCCAGGAGTTTCCAACTGCCTCGGCCTGTTAATGGCTCCGCCACACAATGAACTATAGGGAATAGGTGTGGGTAGCCAGGATGGTTGGGACAGATCTGTTCCCTGCCCCACTTACATTTTAAAGGGCCTGCCTCCAGCAGGCACCAAGAAACCTGACACTAGTTCTTTGTCAGGCCAGACTTCTTGGAGCCTTGGCAGGGGGATGAATGAACTTTCCAGAACCAGATGTGGGGGTAGCCTAGAAAATTCCTGCACTTAGAAGGATGGGAACAGGTATAAATATTGGACCTCCTGAGCCCCTCCTCAGTGCACTCCTGGACCTGCTGACATTACAGGAGGGAGGACTGCCCTGTTCCACGGAGGACTGCCCTGTTGCTTGAAGCCTGCCTAGTCTTCCCCCAGAGAACTGTCCTGCTGCCTGAGGATTGCTCCGATCTATGAGAAGGAAGACTGGACCAACTCCCTTTACCCTAGGCAACCGGAGAGACTCCAAGGGTCAGTTGGATGACCTCCTATCCTGAGCTACAAGGACACAACAAGCATCAGAGGCCTCCATGCATTTCGTTTTTGTATATATAGTTTATGCCAGGTACAGCACATTATATTCAAAGCACATACAAAACGTAATACCATATAATGTTATGAGAACTAAGGAAAAAACAAACAAAATTACACAATGTTTTAGTCACATTTTACATTTTCCTTTTGCTATTTACTACCGGTAGTGCCCTAACCATGATGCAAAAAAATAAAGAAAAAAAATACTTATAAACTTATAAATTTATCAGGCATGTTTCCAGGGCGTGTTAGTTATCCCTCTTTTCCACTGTGCAATGAGACTCCAGATCTTACCCCCCAGATATGCGGTACACTGCTATGGCAATAAAGAAAAACTCTATAGCCTGACCTTCTGCCTCCCCCGCCACCCTTAAAAATGATTAATTCTGGCGACAGGGTGGTCTTAACCCCGAGCACTGTATCCAAGAATTTTTCAATTGCCCTGAGAAGAGTGTATATTTGTGGACAAATAGCAAAGATGTGTATAATATCTGCATCCTCTGCGTTGCAACGTGGACAAGTTGTCCCAGTCGTGCCCCCCCATTGTGCTATTCTGGCGGGAGTGTAATAGAGGGAGTAGAGAGTTTTATAGTGTTGTGCTTGTAGGGAGGCGGAGCAGTATAGTGCGGCCCATGTCCAGAGAATCCTGAAATCCCTCCTGAGAAGAACCTAATTTCTCTACCCATCTCGCAGCATATTTATCCCTGTCATCTGTTTTAAGTACATTCAATTCTGCATATAGCTGTCTAATTGAGCAGTTCCCACTATTCTCTATGCTATTGAGTATTCGATTATGGGCGAATCCCAGAGGGCCCCCCTGTTTACCAGCAAGAAAGCTTCTCACCTGCAGATACTTAAAAAAGCTCCTACTGTTTATTTTAAACTTAGTTTGTAATTCCTGGAACTGGAGCATACCCCCGTGCCATTTGTTGTCATGCAAGTATATCTGTTGAATCTTCCAAGCCCAATTTGTTTAGAGAATGCCATCCAAATTTTTTATGCTGCTTGTAGAGTCTTAAACCTAGTATGTTTAAAGTAACTAAAATCAATAGTGTTTACGAAACAATTCTCTGCATCTCTACCCAACAATGTGATAGAGACATGTGTACTTGTAGGCCTATTCCCGGGATCTTCATCCCCATCTCTCTCCCCCTATTAATCCCTGAAAATATTGTAACGCCGATGCCCAATAGTATAGCCTAAAGTCTGGGGCCCCCCATCCGCCTCTTTCTCTTGGTAGGGTGATGTGGCGATGAGCCCTCCTTGCTCTCCCTTGTGCCCAGATGAATCTATTCAGTGTCTGTTCTATTTTGTTAAACCAGGCGTGCTCATAAAACAATGGGATCGCTCTAAATATATACAAAAACTTTGGCAAAAAGCATTTTAATTACATTAATGCGCCCCACTAGCGTTAGGTGCAGGTTGTGTATCCTTTCAAGGTCCCTCTTGACTTTAGTTATTGTTGGCTTCATATTTATTTCTACTAGGCTGTTAAGATCTGATGTTACGCTAATCCCTAGGTATACTGCAGCTGGGGCCACCCTGTCTTCCTGACACACTGTAAATTGGTTTTTAACTATTTGTGTCTTCCCTTTTTTTATCGCGTACCCAGAGATTACCCCAAACCTCGTCGCCTCCAATTCTATCTCCTCGATAGCCTGACTTGGGGTTGGGGTAATAATAGCGACGTCATCTGCATAAGCAAATAGTTCGTAGTCTATACCATGCATACTGACTGGGGGGATATTGATTTTGTGTTCCAGCCTTCAAAGCAAGGGATTCAGATACAGGGCAAAGAGCAGCGGTGAGGAAGGGCAACCCTGCCTGGTCCCCCGCTTTATCCGCAGGGTATCTGTGAAGCCTTTGTTGATTTTTACCCTAGCAGAGGGCTCTTTATATAAGGCCTGAACAGCTCTTATGAATCCTGTCCTAATGCCGCACCATTCCATAACCTTCCAGAGGTAGTCGCAGGAGACCCTGTCAAAGGCCTTCTCTGCGTCTAAGAGAATAGCCGCGGCAGGGTCCCCTGATACCTCAGCGGCATCCAATAATGTGATCATCTGCCTTGCATGCTGTGTAGTGTCTTTCCCGGGAATAAACCCATGTTGCGCTGTACCCACTAGGCTCTCAATTACCCTTCCTAATCTTGTTGCCAATATTTTTGAATACATTTTTGCATCCGCATTCATCAATGTAATAGGTCTGTAGGAACCCGGTGCCAGGGGAGGTTTGTCTTTTTTTAAGATCACTATTATGTCTGCCTCCCCACCCCCATGAAGAGGGGATCGAGTTCCCTTGCTGTGCTTGTAGTAAGGTCGAGTGAAGGTCTTTGCACAGTGAGCCCCTAAAGGTTTTGTAGAATTCAGCGGGTATTTGGTCTGGACCAGCAGCCTTCCCAGAGGGGAGTATACCCATGGCTTCCTCCATTTCCTGGAGTGTAATTGGGAGATCCAACTCTCCTTTCTCCTCCTCGGGCAGTGCTAACCGTGGAATGCCTTCTAGGTACTCCGTGAACCAGTTTGCCGGGGTTGGCCGTTGTTGATCATAAAGAGATGCATAAAACCCTCTAAATATTTCCCTAATAGCCTCAGGACTACTTGCCACTCCCCCCTTGCCATCTGAGATTTTCTTAATTTCCCCTGCTGCTAGTTTCTGTCTTGTTCGAATTGCCAGTATATGCCCAATCTTCTCGCTGAACCCATAACATTTTTCTCTCTTCGTTAAATAATCACTGGCTGCCTTGCTCTAGATTGTTTCGCCTGCCTCTGCTTTTTTAAGGTCAATCCTTAAGAGGATCTCCTCCAGGGGGGCTTCAATTGTTCTTCTAATTCTGCCAAATCTTTTGTGCTTTTCTCTACTCTGGCCCTCTCCTGTCTATTCCTGTACAGTGTATAGCTTAATGTTTCCCCTCTAATACCAGCCTTAAATGCATCCCAGGCGACCCCTGAGGGAGCACTCCCTCTATTGATTTCCCAAAATACCACTATCCACTCCTGCATATGTTTAATATATTTCTCATCCTTCAGGAGAGCTCTCTCAAATGTCCAGCTTGATTCTTTCTTCGGGAGGTTTCCTAATGTCAATGTTAATACTAGCGGGTTATGATCTGATATAATTCTCGGTAGCTTATCAATCTAACTGTTGTGTACCAGAGAACTCGAGATAAAAAAATAATCCAATCTAACAGTAATCTTATGGGGGGCCGAGCAGAATGTGCTACCGGTGCCGACAGGATTGTGCTGGGCCCACACATCCACCAATGCGTTATGACGTGCCAGATTTAATATTGCTTGGCAGGTCCGCCTCTTCCTGCCCGAGTATTTTTGTCCCACCACTGTGCCTAAACCGTCCAACCCATTGATATTAAAATCTCCACAACAGACAACCGGCTCTGGCCATAAAGGGAGCTCGGTATCCAAAAATTCAAATATGTCTGGATCATCCTCAGTGGAGCCGTAAACTGAGACTAACGTGAAAATTTCACCCCTGGTTTTACCTTCCAGCATTGGCCATCTATCCCATTGATCTTCTTTTTTCCTTCTGATCTCAACCTCCCCCTTTATAGCTAGTATGACCACCCCTCTTGTTTTAGTCCCCTGTTTTGTACTTGCCAATACTTCGAAGCCTAGTTGTTCCAGCAGGTATCGTTTAGTTCCCTCAATATGGGTCTCCTGGAGGCATATCATATCTAAACGCATTGTTCTCAACAAGGCCGCCACCCGCTGCCTCTTGTTCCCATCGTTTAGACCACAAACTTTAATAGATGCTATTCTTATGCTAATTTTTTATTGCTGAAAGTTTCCTCTTCTTCTGCCTACCTTGCCTTTTGTCCTTCATACTTGCCCCTTGCCTAGTAGTGTAGTTAAAGCCTATGTAGTGTTGTGCTATGTTGAAATGTGCTGTGTTAGTCAATCTGCCACCATCTGCTCCCCCCCTCCAACCCCCCTCCCTGCCCTCCTCTCCCAAACCCCCCCCACCTTTGTCAACCCTCCCCCTTTTACATGCAAATAGGTCACTCGTGACCTATGTGTGGCTGCTATTGGGTCTCGGTTGTCGCATCCCTCTCCCTTCTATACCATCCCAACTCTGCTGTGGTGTCCCCCACCCGTGCTTCAAGTCCCTTACTCCTGCAGAACCTCTGTTAATTATAGCTACCCCCCCTTCTGCCCTTTTAATTCATCCAAGAAAAGCTTTGCCTTAACTTCAGAGAAGAACATTCTCACATGCCCCCTTGTGATAACCTTTAGCCTAGCTGGGAACAAGAGGTATGCCTCTGAGCCTAAGTCCTGGAAGGGCGTGATTAACTGATTAAGTTTCCACCTCCTTTCTACCGTTACATGGCAAAAATCAGGTCTCGCAAAGAAAGTGGTGCCGTTGTGTATCCTTTTTGAGTCCGGCCTAGCCTTGTCCATAATCTCTTGCCTCAGTAGATAATGTCTTACGTACACAAGCATAGCCCTGGGCAAGCTTTCTTGGCCGCCGTCCCTTCTTTTTCTCTGGGTGAGGGGGAACCTATGAACCCTTTGAACCTCGGTCTCCCATTGCTACTGCGCCTCGGGAAAGGACCCCTTTAACAGATTAATCACAAACCCCCTAGCGTCCTGCCCCTCCACCCCTTCAGCCAAGCCAAGAAGTCTAACATTGTTCCGCCGCTGGCAGTGTTTTCGATATCCTCCATTTTCCATTGTAGATCCTCCGCCATCTTCTCCTGAGTTTTAAAAAAAGTTTGCCAGCCTGCCATGTCTTCCTCCAGTCTACCAGTCCTTTCTTCTACCTGCATAACTCTATCCGCCACCTCTTCATATAGTTTGTTCACCTTCCTAAGTGATGTCTGAATTTTTTTGGCAGCCTGCCTTGCCCTCCGGCTTTCAGCTCTTGCATCTCCCTGCATTTGTTTCAGGGTATTGAATAATAAGTCCATTGAGGCATGCTGTGGTGAAGCCCCTCCGAGGGTCTCTCCTGTCCCTGGCGGCAGGGGATTATCTTCCTGATATACATGAGATGTTGCAGAATAATCCCAGAGGAGTCTTTTGCTCGTATCTGTGGGGGACTCTAAGGCCTGCCGCCTTGCTTTGGATCTCCTTTTTTTGTATGTACTTTTGCCCCTGAGGTTGTAGAGCCAGTGTCTGAGCTACCCCCTGAGCTGCCTTTGCTAGAGAGTATCGATTTGGAGTCCTCGTTTAGTGTGAAAAAACACTCTCCCTCGGGTGACCCCCTCCTTTATCTAGGCTCCCTTGGTTCATTGTATTTAGGCTTTGTGCTGCCAAACTCACCTCACTTCCCCATTTTTTTGCAGAAGGGTAAGGAGTGCTCAGTCCTGCTTCCAGTTGCAATAAGGCATCCAACATGTCCGAATTACCCCCTTTCATTGCTTCTCCCACTGTGTCAAACTCTGCGCTCACCTCCTGGCTCCTATCGGTGCTCGCTGCTTTGTCAGGCTGTGCGGCTGCCTCCTTCCCTGCTGCAAGGATCGGGTGTTGCTTGGCATCCACGCTGCTAGCGTCCTCGAGGACGGCTCCTCCGTGGTCTGTGCTGGCGTCCGAGTGAGCAGGCTGCTTTGGCTTTGCTGACGCCGCATCTACGGGGGATCCGGTGGCCTGATGTTGAATGCTTCTGTGGGGGTAGGTTGTCCTAAGATTGTATCTTTTGGGGTTGCTCCTTCCTTCACGTTTCTTTGTGCTCATTGTACTGGGGTACAGCGCGCTTCTTCTTGGTCCGTAGCCTTAGCGCGCAGCTCCGTCTTTTTTCTCCCTTCCTCTAATAGGACTTCGCTGGGACTATCTGGGCTGCCGGCTTCCTTGTCGTGCCAGTAAGTCTCTGATTCTGTCCCGGAGCGTCCTTTCTGCTCAGATTCTCTGGCGAGGGTTTCGCGGTGCTGGGGAGCTCCACCGAGGGCTTTTCCTTCTCCTGTCTCTGTGAGCGGAGAGACATCGCGAAGGCAGCCTTGAAGCTGGCGACGGCATGTATCAGGTTAATCAAGCCTGATTTCAAAGTTCCAAGGCCCGCTAAGATCACAAAGTGGGTACTTCGTCCGTTTGCCCAGCTGCCTGTTCCGCTGCCAAGCTTTCCTCGTCCTTTCAGGCCTCTAGGGGAGCAGAGCATGCCGTATCAGTATTCCATCTGCATCTTAGAGGAGAGGGATTTGATGCGACTGCCCTCTACGACCCAGGCACGGCCATCTTGCCCAGAAGCCTCCATCAGAGGCCTCCATGCAAGTGCCCAGGAGACTTGCTGCGCTGGACCTGCCTGGACATGCCACTGGATGTGCCTGAGCCCTGATGATCTCGGCTAGAGTGAGTCTCCAATCCCCAAGAGGTGCCAACCTTGGTCTTGGGCCCCTGCCTGGCATCAAGAAAATGAGAATTCCAGAAGTTTTGAACTCTTCACCAAAGACTTTGTGATAGTAACTTTTTAGCAAGGTTAGTCGGTCCCTGTATCCAGCCCGTGCTGTGCTACAATCGGCCTGAACTTGTGACTTCCCCCATTCTAGAACAGCCAGATAACTGTGAGTGGCAATTTGTGCTTTCAGGTGCTACACTTACCTACAAATGCAAATCTCAGGTTCTACTGATTGGATTTTTGCTGTTCTGATATAATTTTCTTAATAAAAGTATTTCCTCTAGTTCTACAAATTGGTTTGGGAATTTTCTTGTGTTGTGTTTTTCACCCTATTACTCTTTTTGAGTAGCGTTTATCTTCACAAACAATATTAGGGGCATATTACCAACAACTAGCGATAATTATCGCTATGTTGGCTTAGCGGCAATATTTTTATCGCCGAGCTGCGGCGATTTTTATCGCTTAGGAACCTTGCTATTATCAAGGTTTATCTCCTAAGCGATAAAAATCGGCCGAAATGCATGAATATCGCTGAAAAGTCATCGATATTCATGCATTACCGAGCTAATGCTCTTAGCCATGTTATCCACCTACCATTGGATAACATGGCTAAGAACTGCGCGAATATCTCCAAAAGTTGGTAATAGGAGATAGCGATGTTAGCGACTGTTTCCAGTCGCTAACATCTTGGCACGCCCACTTTGCATGTCATTAGTGATAAATTTCACTGACATGCAAAGCGGGGCCCAAGATGGTCGCTATCTCCTACTAGCTGTCGCTAACTGGTGTTAGCGACAGCTAGGTAATAGGGAGATAATTTTATCTCCGCTTTCTTGGCTTTTAAAGCCAAAAAAGCGGAGATAAACCCCCTTGATAATATGCCCCTAAGTGACTACATCCCTCATACCAGCACGGAAAACCTCCCACTATGCTTTTTTCTCCCCAGTAGAAGAACATGCAATACATTTTGCAGGGGAACGGCTACCAACAAGTCAGGCAGCTTTAAACATTGTAGCTGGCTGCTACTGCAACAGTGTTTATGTAACAGTGGACCCTAATGAGTTATACATTGAATATGCAGACCCTCCGAAGCAGAAAGGAAGCACATTTTCCTCCAGGTTTAACCAATGAGCTGCAGATCTGCACACATTTCCTCCTGGCGATTTTTTAATCCCCTATGATACACTTTGTGATATGCAACACTGGTGTATAATTAAATCTGGAGAGGGCTTGAGTAGCTCACACAATCTATAACTTGCTTGAATTGATGACTGGGCACATAGGCAAGGTAGGGCACAATGTTGGGTGCTATTGCCCGGCTCCATGGACAATAATACTGTAAACACATTAACGTGCCTGCGCTATCACCCGTTACCTCTTGTCTGCTTATAAAGATGCAATCGGTGTTTTATTAGAAAATGCAACCAAGGGCCAGGAGTAGATGCTTGGGGCTGTGTTCTGAGCAACCTGACTGGCTGCTGTGACCCCAACGTTCTAAGGGATGTGTTCAGATAACATCTGTGCACTGCTTGCGCTCTTAGCTGTTCACTTGCCAAGAAGAAACACTCTATTTTGATGCCTTCAATGTAATGTCCTTCCCTTGTGTCACCATGTTAAGCTTCGTTGTCCAGTGGCTTGGATTTGACAAATGAAGCTACAGGGCAGGCATGAGTCTTTTTCGTTAGCATTCAACGAATGAAACAATATTAAATAGTGTTTTATAATTAACAGATTAGGTCCACAAACGAAATGAACGATTGAAAAAAAATAAACATTGGTACCCTTTCTTTCTTTTCTAAAAGTGATCCTCTGCCAGGGGCTACCGTTTACCATAAGAGAAAGAGACAGGAGAGGTGGGCAGGACTGTCAGCATGGCATCTGAGAGAGAGAGAGAGATCTGGCCGCACTATACTGTATGCTGATGCAATAAACAACGAGAATTCTATGTGGTTTTACAATCAGAAATAGGTCGCCAACAATATTTCCAAATTCCAGGGAGTTTACCTTGTAACAGCATTGTACTGGGATATCGATTCCATGCCCCTAGACCTCTGCAAATTGGAATGAGGGGCATGGTAGTATATCTATAAGTCTGTCTTTACTGCATGACTCTCTAGTATGGTTTATGGTATATTCTGTGGTACTTGTGTGGCAGGTGTTATCTCTTCTCTGCCAGCTCTGCCCAAATTTCCGTTTCCCCCTTTGACAATAACCTGTAGGAACATGCTGAAACGCTCTCAGAAACTAAGTAGGGTATGGACCCCACTAAGTACTGTCGGAGTTTACTCGACACACCTAGTTCCAAACCTTAGGTCCGGAAGCGTTGTCCTCTCGGAGCCTTCCCTCTAGCGATTGGAGCACACAAGGGAGTGCTTTGCGTCGTTATATAATATGACAGCATTTGCAGTAGGGCTGACTGAGACTACATCAAGATGTGACCAATTGAAATGTCTATTTGGTAATGTACGACAGCCATAGATGAAGTTATCACAAGGACATGTAGTGGCTTGAAACTGGATCGTAAAAACACACATTTAACTTAACATCTGTGCATTCAAAAGTGACCACCATATTAACAAGTATCAGACTAACTCACAAGATAAACCCCATATAACATATTTGTGGGATACAATACTTTTAGTCATATCAGCCATTTACTCACTGACAATCAAAAAACAAATGTCACTGGGCTAAATAGTAAGGCCCAGATTACAAACTGCATGGTACTGGCAGAGTGCAGTCTCCACAACCATATTTACAAGATAAGTGTGGGACTACCCACAAACACTGTGCGGTTATGTGTAGTAGAGGAGAAGAGAGGCTGCTTGGAAAGTCAGCAAGAAAGCAGACTGGTATGCCATGGATTCCAACAAATCAGGACAATGCCCACTGCTTAGTCGTGAACAAGATCTGGAAGTCCGACACTAAGGACAGAGCAACAGCGGCACCATAGATACTTGAACGAACGGCAAGATGAGACTCTGCAGAAGCCCTGTTCAAAGAGGAGACACCTGTTGCATCTGCTCCAACTTTAAGGACATCATCCACTGCAGTGATGGGCATCCCACCAGACTGGCAAAAAACAGATGCCACATGTACAGACTCAGGATTCTACTCCATGAGAGCAGACAGGAAGCCAGACACCAGAAAACTCCCCACTCATTCAAGAGGACATCCATCACAAAAGGATGAATAGGCAGGGCCCCAGTAGAATGCAACTGAAACTGGAGCAGCCCTGTGTCAGGCTCCAGACAGTAGCTATCTGGGATGGCCCCAAAGATGAAGCATGTCACCTAGGGGCAACCCTTGGTGAGTGAGGGGACTCAAGAAGAGAATTTTCTCTTCTTAGTTTTGGGGTGTTGTTTCGCACATTTAGCGGAAGCCCTTCCCTTTGGTTAGGTTCTCTGATCTGTCATTTACATATTTGTTAATAATTATACACAGTCTGGAGAATGAAACTAACGTTGATCTCCATCTCCCCCCATTTTTGTGTACAAATATTACATTACATATTTTTAATCATGATATATGCACTTATGAATCTTAAACAGAATATATGTGGAAAAAAAACAATTGTTGTACTTTTAGCAGAATAACTAACACATTGCCTTACTTGCATTTTTGAGTAATTATTTGTGTCATTATAGTGAATGTTATTCTTACTAATAAAGAAGGTTTATAAATTAGTTAAGGACTACACAATGAACACTCCTGCCTGTGTGTATAAAGTGAATACATCTGGTGAAAATAAAGTCCCATAAACAAAATATGTGTACCCAACAATTTTGTTTTAAAAAATATCAGAGATCGTTGTAATTATTGACACAGAAAGGAAAATCAACTTCCCAGAAGAGGAAAACCATTACACAAATTAATATGTTCATAACAAACAAAAGTGATGTATTAAAATAACAGAAATATAACTTTTCAAATTACCATTATCTAAAATGGTTGTTTTCTGGAATGGACACAATAAACATGATAGCACTAACTGTGGACTGCAGAGGAAATGCAAAAATATGGCATGACAATAACAGGGCAAAGAAAGAACTGGTAAAGAGCAAGTCTCGAATATTTATTAGGTAGGCTTGTGCCACCAACTAGAGAATCCTTCAATCTACAACCACTGATGATTCTGCATGTTCCTTAAATTATGGTTGAGGAGCAGACATAGGATGACCTGTGCCAAATACAGAAACATCATTAGAGGAAGATGTAGGTAGCAAGGTATCTAAAACACTAGCGAGTGCACTGAAGGTTGCATGATAATCCTTGGCAAGGGAATGCTGATTTTGTAACAGAGCAACAATGTTGAGGGCACTCACAGTAGAAATGAATGCATTCATCTTCGACTCCACTTCACGGTGGAAAGACTAGATTGAGGAATTGATAAGCTCTAGTGGCCTTGCAACATCACTAGTGCCAGAGGGTGAAGGTTGTTGTTGTTCACTCTACTCTCTCATGACACCTGCAATGACAGCTAGAGACATCCATTCAATGGAGCCAAGAATGCATCTGTTGCTAGCCTCACCCAAGCACTTATTGGGGCTCAGACTCCTCCAGGCTCCTTCTGGAGTGCCTGTCAATGTCTCAATCCCTGATTTGACCTCTCCTATCAGATGTAGCAAAACCCTGTACACTTTTCTTTCAAAGTGAACTTTAGGCATTTCAGGGTCACAATGTACAGGTGTTAGGTATAAGAAGTCTGGGTCGGATCACCTGGATGTTCAGCAACTTCTATATCTCTCATCAGAACACTGGCAAGCATACAGATCAGAAGAAAGCTTTTCTTCCTCTGAAGCAGAACCTTAAATACTTATTAAAGTTTGATTTTGTTTATTGACAACATCTTTCGGATTCAGACCTGGACACAGCACTGAAAGCACCATG
Source organism: Lissotriton helveticus (assembly GCF_964261635.1). Classification (NCBI taxonomy): domain Eukaryota; kingdom Metazoa; phylum Chordata; class Amphibia; order Caudata; family Salamandridae; genus Lissotriton; species Lissotriton helveticus. The sequence goes on along the minus strand of NC_136065.1, from coordinate 1,167,406,614 downwards.
CTCCACATCGTTGATGATGCCCTCCAAGCCCTTGACCAAGGCAACATGTCTCCTAATCCTTCTAGATATATCCTCGGCCTTCGACATGGTCAACCATGGAACGCTACTCAAACGCCTCAAACTAAGGATGGGATTGGATGGCTCGGTCCTCGAATGGTTTAAATCCTTCCTCCAAATCCGATCACAGAGATTCCTAATTAATGGCAGGTACCCTTGCCCTCTGATGCTATGGTGTGTTTTTTGCTAATGGCAGCATGCACCATTGCAAGGGCACAGCACAACCACAGTTCTGCACTTGAATGTTCCGACAACACAGCACAGTGTACTTTCTTTGGAAATATGGGTCTTAGATTAAATTATTATTAAAATGTACAAAAAACTAGATATGCTCTGTGCTCCCAACTAGGCCCATCTATTATCCGGCACTTCAGTCTGCAATGGTTGACTACTGGAGAACTCCCCCACTGGGCTGAGACTGGGGGTAAATTGCGAGTACCCTCCATGAGCGGAACCACCATCAATGCTGTAAGTGGAGAGCAGCCCGGTATTCAAGTCCTGCCGGGCGGCCTGGGCTGGGGCGGCATGGTCGACACTGGGCCTAACCATGAAGACTGAAGAGCTGTTTGTGCTGATTCTATCACATCTCCCTAGTGCCTGTGTAAGCAATGACTTAGGTATGACTGCGCCCGAGGTATGGGGAGGAGTGGCCTGTATTCACAGTCAGCAAGGCCAACACCGTATTCGACCTCGACGACTGAGGAGGTGCTGGTGCTGTTTTCATCACACCTGCCCGGGCCCCATGTAACTGAGGCTTGATGTACGCACAGGTACCAAGGTAATGGAAGGCTGCTGCGGAGCCAGGAGAGGCGGACGCCCGGAGGTGTGATAAGTGCCTTTGTGCAGTGAAGGGCCTTTAAAAGGAACGTGGACTGTCATCTGATGAGTAGAGGTCCATAGGGGTGCACCAAAAACTGGACTTGGCCACGGCAAATAGTGGTGGCCCCTAGCATGGAGTTAGGAAACCATGACTGCAGGAGCTGGGAGACAGTTGCTCCTCTCACACTGCACATGCAACACCCTCTGGTATTGAGCTGACCCGCATGGGGGGGTCTGGTTGTTGATTCCCCCTTCACCAGGCATGGAACCTACAGATCCTTAGCACATACCTCCCACCACCTGCGACATGATGAAATCCAAAAATGATAAACCAATGATATCAAATGGCTTCCTCACTGCCACACCCAGACCGCGCTCTAAAATGGACACCCTTGCACAAGTGGTCCCACCTTGGAAGAACATACCAATAAGCTTGACCTGGTTCTGCAGGCCATACTTGACTCATGACAGCACTGGAGTTGAAGATCGATGCGGTTGCCCTAGATGTTGGTTTCCTATGTGCCAACTATCTGAAACTAGTGGACAGAATAGATGACGCTGAGTCCACACTCACAACACTACATTACACAGTACAGGAGTTACACTCACAGCTCAAAGCATTTACGGAAGAAGTCCACATCTTTGAAATAAAGGGAGATGGTGCAGCAAGGTTTTCTCATCATAATGATGGGCCCCCAGAAATGGCAGACAGCCCAGCATGGAACTATTTCTGGAAAAATTGATTCTGGACACAGTCCTGACAGGTAAAGCTCCACATTTCTCCTCTGTAGAAAGGGCACAGAGAGTCTTGAGATACCTGCCCCTACGGGCTCTCTGACATACACGGTGGTGGCTGGCTTCTTTAATTATAGAGACCGGGACATGCAACTCATGCAACTCACATTCACAAGGGGCCCCTGGCAGTTCATGGTGTACCAATAAGATTATTCCCATATTACATTACAGAGTTACAGTATCTGCAAAGCTCCTATTTGGGAGTCCAGAAACAATTGAGACAAATGGGACCGAAATATACACTTCTATACCCTAGTGACCTGAGGGTAGTCATGGACAACTTCACAACCTCGTTGGAAGCATGGCTGCGGCTGCAATCAAAAGACATGGAGATACCCCGGGAGGAATCGGGCAATACTTATTGGTGGACCACACACCATACAGAAAATCAGGTGCCGGAGACTCCTGCGACTCCCGGGAGGACCCTTGAAGGAGCAGATGGTGACGGAGCAGGAGCACTCTGTGGCATAGGCTGTGACTCTGAACCACCAATCACCAGGGAAGGGGGATTGGAGCAGGGCAACATGGCCCAGACTCACAGTGACAAGCTTGACCCTGAGGAGGAAGGTCGGCTTTGACCCCCAAATTAGCAGGACACAATCAAATGACATCCAGTGGGAACTTCCCTAAAGGTGAGAGATGCTCTTTCCCATTAAGGATACCTTCTGTTTTTGTGTGCAGCAGCTGGTGCCCCTTCCACCATGACCGAACAGGACAGCTGTCGGGTGCAGCGGGAAGTTGGTTGGCGTTATTTGGTGCCATGGAAAACACCCTCTTCCACTGAAGAGAATGCATAAGAGACTCTATGGACGAAGAACTGTATCCTTGCTTTTTATTAGCTGGTAGCCATTTGTTATGTGGGCTGGGGTTCAGGCATTGGGAAGTACAGGATTTTAGCTGTGGTTGAAGGTTACATATGCTTTCCTGGTTCTTTTTACTTTCCTTTTAATTAATACTTTCTGTATGTCAATGAACTAGTCATACAGTTGTGTTTCTACTGCTGCTCCCTTATTCTTATCCACCCACACCAGCTGGCCACCTCTAACAGGATCCCACACATGAGACAGGTTTCCCTGTAAGCCCCACATGGTTGACCAAGAGCAGTACCACTAATATATGGCCATGAGGCACACAGAAATACCGTTGGCATATAACATTCTAACGTGGAGAGTCTGGGGCATGGCCACTCCAACCAAAAGACTCAAAATCTAGAGTTACTTGCGTCATCTCCACACACACACATAGCATGTATACATGAGACATATGAATGCAGAAGAGCTAGTGAAGTTGAGCAGGAGCAGTTGTGGGCACCACTTACTCAACATACACTAGAGGGATACTAATAAGGATATCACTGACACCCCATTCTTGATACAGAACTGCTGAAAATTACCCAGGGGGAAACATACAATATTTACCATATCATGCGGATTTTGTTGCGTTAAACATCAAATGAATTCGTAAATAATGTACCCCATGATATGATTTATTAAGGGTTATAAATAATGCTTCAACTTATGATCTGGCTCTTAGACTGCTAACTCCAGGGGCTGGCTCCGGCCTAGACCCCCATCCCTACCTGGAAACTCTATTCTTGTGCACTATAAAACCCACCATTTATTGACACACTGCGGCAGGCCATAGTTGAATACTCTGCAATTGATGACGTACTACCCCCACGTTGAAAGTCCTCAACTTACACATGGGAGGGCTAGGAGAACCGCATTTGTACTATATAATTCTCTATTGGCTCAACATGCTGCCTCTGTACCACACCTCACAATTGGCTGGAAACAAACTTAGAAGAGGTTATTCAATAGTCTAAAATGCTGTGGTTTGTCCGCAGGGTATCCTGAAGTGCCCGTTTGAAATACATCCAAGGGCCTATTTAAAAACGTATCACCTTGTTGCACCACACTGTGCCACAGAGAAAGGGCAGGAATACACCATAATTAAGGCAATACGGTGCATTCCTGCCCTTTCCCCTGCACTAGCGCCTTTTGGCAGCCTAGTGACAACACAGGCACCATTGCACTATGGCCCAAGGTGCCTGTAGTGCATGCATGATTTTTTTTGTGCAGGAAGGAATGCCTTCCTGAACAAAAGCAATCTTGAGAGGCATATTCCTCTCACGTGAGAAGAGGAGGGAACAAGGAGAAAGTAAGATATTCCTTCTCGTTACTCCTCTCCTGGAAAGGTGTATGTTTTTGGTGAATTTACAGGTTTATCAGTTCTGTTAAATCTGGAAATGCATCAAAAACCATGGGAGCTGCATGAGAACACCCACGCAACGCCCATGGAACACCTTCCCAGGGAAGGGTAAGGCAACACAGCAATTTGCACTGAGTTGTCTTACTCCACATTTATGGAGCCACTCAGGGCCACACAAAGTGGCCTTGCGTGGCATCATAATTCAGATTTAAGGTTTGCGTCGCTCTTGCACCAAACTGCGTGGTGCATAAGCGATGCACACCAGCTTCTAAATAAGTCTGTACATTTATAATTACCTACACCAGACCTACCTCACACCTGCGTGTATTGCCCACACGTATGAGGAAACCGACTATCGATACCCCAATGCCAATCTCTACAAGCAGAAATCTACCACATGGTTTTGCAGTTTCTGGTGTGCTTGAGACCACCAGTGAGCTGGTGAATCAGACATTGCCACTCAAGCCCCTGATATGCCCATTTGTCCTAATGCCAGACCAAAGGTATTCAAATATCATTTGAGATTCATAGGCTTAGTGCTGGTGAAAAGACACATCGCAGTGGACTGAAACTCCTGTGATGCACCAATGTTGAAGCTTTGGTTGGTGGATCTAACAAAGTGGGTGAGAGCGAAGGCTGCGGAGCTTATTGTACTGAGGATGGCTGACGGAGACATGCAGGTCCCTGTGCAGTTGGACATGCAAATATCTCTCACATGAAACTAAATCTGGTGTCTATACTCCCGGAGCGAAACCACTGCACTCCGCTCTGTGAGCAGTGCTGAACTGACTGTGAACAGTACTTTGGACTGATGCACCACACATTCTGGTAGAGCAGGAAATTACAATGAAGCACATGCTTAAACCCAACACATGTCCAGACACTGGAAGTGGAAAGGGAAGCGGGAGGTAGTCAGGCAAATTCACCCTGAATTAAGTCACACATGGTCACAAGAAAGAGGAATCCATTGTCTCAACATCAAGACCAAAATATTGTGTGTTTCAGAGGCTGCGCACATGGAGAGGTCACACCGGTGGCTGGCTAGGACTGCCTGCCCACCTTCTGATGTGGCACTCTAGGCATAGTTTCTGTTCTTATAATATGCTGCCTCTATGTGCTACTCTGTATGTTGTTTACCGTCATCAGGGAGCCACCACTACTAAAGGCATGGATTAGCAAATTTAGCTGCACAAATATGGAAATTTAGCTGCACAAATGTGGAAATTTAGCGGCATTTTTGCGGCACTTTATTTTATTCATAATCATTCATTTTCAGCCTTATATCAATGGAAACTGTTTTAGCAGACTATTCCTCTTTGAAATAGGCAACCTGGGATATGGAACAGAGGAAGCTGCCCACAGGTGAAGGCTGTTATTCCTTGGAAAATGCAATCCTCCATTTGCTTTAGTATAGGTTCTGACAAGCCCATCAAAGATGGCCTGGTAGCATCCCATAGGAAATGGCATTCGAGAACCTACCTTAGTGAACTTAAATATTTGCCTACGATCACACAATTTCAGCATGGAAGCCACGATTTTATCCAAATATTCTGGTTTCACTTTGTACAAATCAGCAAATAAGTGGGTATCAATTTGTCTTTCCTTATGTTAAGACTTTGTTTTTAGTTTTAACCTCCTAGTGCATTCTCCTGTATTTTTTTTATTTATAGCTCCAACTTGACCCGAAGGTTTTGAAGCTCTTCACATGTGCACCAGTCTCACTACACAATTACAACACAAACACATACATTGTTTATAGGCATAGGGAGATTAAGTGACTTGCTCAGAATCGCAGGATGACGAGCCACAATTTCCAAGTGTATTAAAGCAAATCTAACTCAGCAACTGTCTAAACTGGTTAACATCCTGGAAGATATTCTCTCTGCCCTGTCTGCCACACAGGAGGTCTAATAGCTCCTCTGACACAAGTGCTTCCAGCACACCTGCCCCTATTCCTCCTTGTACCTTAATTCCAACCTATGACCTAATTCCACCACCTGACACATTGCTATACGTTGTAGTTGGCGGAAGCAAAGTGTGATAAAAAAAGAACAAGCCAATGAAGGAAGAGTGCTGTGTGAAAGCCTCTATAAGTAAGTATGTTGTCTATGTAATTTCAGTAAAACCAAAAGGTCTTGGCTAATGACAGACCTAATAAAATAACATGAGCTGTTTGCTGAACAGCATTGCTATGTCTACAGGGAAGGAAGGTGTTCTCCTGAGCATATTGTCATTTGAATTCCTTAACCTCATTTATATATGTGAGACCAATGTGAGCATGTTCATCTCATTACAGACACTCTGTAATATCCTTGAAAACAGAAATTCAATTGTTCTCTAATGAAATTAAAGCATTATGCATTATAAAGCATTTAGGCCTCAAGGCATCTAGAGAACAATGTTGGATACATGATGATGTTGACAGTGTGCATCAGTTTTATCCACTGGACTCAGTTCTCATTCTTTATTGTCTGTCTGTTGAAAGAGATCAGTGTTGGGATACCTTGCTGCCAGAGATGTGAATTATAGAACTGAAGCACTAACATTCTACATTAACATTCACGATTTCCATTTCCTGACTGTTTGCACCATAATAGAATACTCAGACCTCTGCATCACACATAAATTGTGATAAATCATACTAAACACATTTTCTAGTGCTTCTTTCACAAATCATATTCAAGTTGTTGGCACAAAATATCCACCAACCATAACTATCCATGTCACAGTTGCTTGATGCTCGAGTGAACAATTGCACCAGAAGAGACGAGAAAAGCCAGGCTGTTATACATTAAAAAAAAATTCAATTAAGGTGTATCAGATAATGAAAATGTTAGTAGTTGTTTTTATGGGTTTAAAGCTTTTTTATAATGATTGCAACAATAAAACCATTTTTGGCAATGCAGTGGTCACAGAAGCATACACCACATAGACAGGGTATGCATCTCTGGTCATTAATTCTCTAAAGGTCATGCAAGAAAGATAAATATTTTGTGTAATGTTAGAGAGGTTTCTAATTTGTTCATCCACAAGGAATTTCTTTATTATAGAAGATACTGCAGATGCTTGCATGGAGTATTCTGTAACACTCGTTGTGCTTGATCACATTTTGCATCTTTGCCAAGGTGTGTTCCCTAGTTTCCATGGGGATGTGGGCTAAGGCAAACATAGTAACACCATTGCAGCAAAAATAAAGATTCCAAAATGCCTATTTACATTAGCCCTAATGACCCCTCATAAACCTTTTCCCTGCATTCCTGGGCACTTTTGTAAAAATCCCGGACTTTTTACAAAAGTGCCGATTTCGCAGTTTGCCACGAAATCCTGTAGGGTCTGTATAGGTAGTATTGTATATCTGCATTGACCTGTAAGCTATAACACTTGCACGTAATCCACTCTGTTTTCTTTGGCAACTGAATAAAGAGCTATAAAAAAAGGACAAAAAAATGATGACACAAATTTCAAGCACATCTCTCTTACTTTACCATATAATTTATTAACACATATGACAAAGTTATGCTTGACCTCGGGACTCCTTGACACTGCACATCAGTCCACGCCCCTTCTCTCTGCAACACTGCACTCTATGCCAATTCACTCTACGTCCCTACTCTATACCACTCTCCACCTCTCCCCTCTACCCTGTACCACTCCACTCTACGCCTTTTCACTCTACTCTGAAAAGATCTACTCTATGCCACTGCACTCTATGCCACTGCACCCTAAGCCACTCTACTCCACCCTGCTCCTCTATAATCAATGCTGTGCCACTCTATTCAAAGCCGATTTACTCTACGCCACCACGCTCTATGCTACTATTCTATGTCATTACACTCAGACTCATGCCGATGCGGTGTGATCTCCTGTAGAGCACTGGACATCTACTCGATACCAGACTCCGCCTAGACTTATGCACAAGTCCTTGTCTGTCCTCCTCATGACGCCAGCTTCCTGAGCCTAGTGATCCACCGACACCGGACGTCCTCCACATGACACCATCTTTTCACTAATCCCTACCAGCCTTCATTGCACTTACCAGACGCCTTAATTTCTCTTTGGCTCCACGTGCTCCACCCCCTGGATTAGTCCATGGGCACCTTGGGTGGTGCTGCCTTTTCCCTCCAGCCTCTACATCAAGACCGAAATATTGTGTATTTGAGATGTTGCGCCCATGGAGAGGTCACACCGGTGGCTGGCTAAGACTGCCTGAACACCTTCTGATGTGGCACTCTAGGCATAGTTTCTGTTCCTATTATATGATGCCTCTATGTGCTACGCTGTATGTTGTTTACTGTCACCAGGGAGCCACCACTACTATAGGAAGTGTTGTATATCTGCATTGACCTGTGAGCTTTAACACTTGCACGTGATCCACTCTCTTTTCTTTGGCAACTAAATAAAGAGCTATAAAAAAAATGAAGAAAAAAAATTATGACCCAAATTTCAAGCACATCTCTCTTACTACACACTAATCCCTGGATATATTAGTGTACCCCTAATTTAGAATACAGTTCCATTCAGCACGTTAAAAATTGTAACCTGGACCAGAAGATGGCCTGTACTGACTACAGGTCGAAACGTTGTTGACCTTCCAGCGCAATCTCTGGCAGAACGCTACGGTTTATCAAATTGTCAATTTCCTTCAGTTTTTGTAACAAATTATTTTGAACCAAACACTTTTCTTGTAAATATTGATACTATTGTTTATCCTGCGCCGTTCTCTGCTGTTCCACTTGTCACTTGCGCTGTTCACCTTGTTTTTCACACTCACATATGTGCACAGGTTTTTTTACAGGTTACATTCACATTTATTGCAAATAGTGCTGCTACTACCCATTTTTGCAATTGTTCTTAATACAGATTGCTCCTTACATTTGTGTCATAAACATTGAAGCCTTCCGGTTTCCCTTTCTTGAGCAACTATTATGCATGTTTCATATAACGGTCTTTCAAATATTACCTGTTGAGACGTTGTTATTTGTTATATTGCACTCTACTCTGTGCCACGTTACTCTATGCCACTGCACTCTACTCTGCACCACTCTACTCCAATGCACTCCACGCCGCTGTAATGTACTGTGCACCACTGCTCTCTATGACACAGCACTTTACACCACTCGAGCCATTTCACTCTGCCCCACTCCACACCATTCCACTCTGCAACACTGCACCCTTTGCCAATGCTACAACTCTATACCACCACACTCTGCACCACTCCACTCTACATTGCATCACTCCAATCTACACCACTTCAGTCTACTTAGAAACAATCTACCCTATGCCACAGCTCTCTACACCACTTTACTCAAAACCAATACACTCTATGCCACTGCACTCTGTACAATCTACTCTGCACCACTGCACTGTACACCACTACACTCTACATCAATGCATTCTACACCACTATACACCAATGCACTCTGTGACGCTCTACTCTGCAGCACTGCACTCTCTGCCACTTAACTCTATGGCACTTCATTCTATGCCACTCTATTCTGTCACTCTACTCTATGCCAATCTGCACTGTTGCACTCTGTCACTTTACTCTACACCACTCCACTCCACTGCACTCTACACCAATGCACTCTACACCAATCTATACCAATACACTCTGCGACGCTCTAATCTGCAGCACTGCACTCTCTGCCGCTTAACTCCATGGCACTTAACTTTATGCCACTCTACTCTATACCATTCTACTCTGCTCCACTTTACTCTATGCCACTGCACTCTACTCTGCACCACTCTACACCACTCTACTGCACTCTACTGCACTCTACTCCAATGTACTCAAATCCACTCTAATGTACTGTGCACCACTGCACTCTTTGACATGGCACTCTACACCACTCCAGTCTAAGCCACTCCAATCTGCACCACTCCACACCATTCCCTCTACAACACTGGACTCTTTGCCATCGCCACTATTCTATACCACTCCACTCTACCCTGTACCACTCTGCTATAATCCACTTCACTCAACTCTGAAACAATCTACCATACGCCACTGCACTCTATACCACAGCACTCTATGGCACTTTACTCCACTCTGCGCCACAGCACTCTATGCTCCTGCAATCAATGCTGTGCCACTCTCCTCTACACCACTCTACTCTATGCCACTGTGCTCTACCCTGCATCACTATAGTCTACCCTGACAATCCACCATACTCTCAAAAATCTATTTTACACCACTGCACTCACCGCCACTGCACTCATCGCCACTCTACTCCACTCTACTCCACTCTATGCCACTGCAGTCTATGCTATGCCAATGTACTCTAAACCACTACACTCCATGCCACTCTACACTACTTTACTCTGCACTACTGTACGACCCTGCACTCTATAACCCTGTACTCTGACACTCTAGTCTGCAGGACTGCACTCTACTCTGCACCACTCAACTCTACGCCACTTTACTGCACTCTATGCCACTGCACTCTACGCCACCGCTCTCTATGCCACCCTACTCTAGACCTCAGCACTCAACCCTGCACCACTCCACCCTATGTCACTTCACTCTACGCCACTTTACTCCACTCTGCACCAGTCTACTCCACTCTGCGCCATTCACTGTATGCCATTGCACCTCACGCCACTGCAATCTACTCTGTACCGATCTACTCTATGCAACTGCACTATATGCTACTCTATGTCATTGCTCTCTCCGCTAATGCACTGTACACCACTTTCCTCAAAACCAATGCTCTCTACGACAATCTACTCTGAACTACTGTACTTTATGCCACTCTACTCTAAGCCTCTATACTGCACTGCACTCTCCAACTCTCCACTCTATGTTGCTCTGCTCCATTAAACTCTGACTCAACCGACACTCTACTCCAATCTGTCACTCCACTCTACAGCACTCTACTTCACTCTATGCCATTCTATGACACTACTCTATTCTACAATGCTCTAAGCAGCTCCTTCTATGCCACTCCATGCCGCTTTACTCCACCACTCTATTCTATGACAGACTACTCCACTCTACTCCACTCAACTCCACTCTATGTCACTTCACTCTCTAATAATCTACTCCGTTGTACACCATACTACTCTACAACACTCTACCCAAACCCTCTATGGCACTCACTCTGCTCTACATCCCTCCATGGCACTCCATGCCACTCCAATGCCACTCCAATCTACGACACTCTATTCAACTCTGACACTGTGCTCTACTCAAAGCAACTCACATCTATGACCTTCCACTCTACAACACTCTACTCCCTCCACGACAATTCCACAACACTGTACGCTACTCCATGACCCTCAACTTAGCTCCTCTGCATGCCACCCAACTCCACTGTACGCCAATCTACGTTACTCCATAACACCCCACTCCACTCCACTCTACTCCACTCCACTCTACACCACTTCACGCTACTCTCCTTTATCCTAGTACGTTTTAGCCATGTTGAACATCAGCCACTCTCATATACAACATTGCTAAAACATATTGGCAAAGCCAATAGCTCTTGCATAGGCAAGATCTATTGGCTTTGCCGATGCTTGTAAATGTCTGCCGCTGGTGCCCTAATCGAGGAGATTCAATCGGTAGAAGAATTGGGATTAGGAGCCAGCACTGCTCCGGAGGCTTTGCAAGGGTGTGAGCACCATCATCCCTTGGCTGTATTTGACACATCACAGCGGTTACTGCATAATAAATCCTGCATGCCACTGAAGGCTACCCATTCTCTGGGTGTGATGATCAAGAGCCATATTTTTACTGCCAAACCGCCATATGAATTGGAATTGCAGGCCTGCAAATGTACGAAAAAAGACACAGCCCTGAAAAATAAGGGCTTGATAGACTCTAGAGGGTCTGTTTTGGGGGTTTTGAGTAGTATAGAATAGGGGATGGGACATTTCGGTTAACCACAGGTTGAGTGAAAAGAAGTGACCTTTAAACTGGGGGTGTACTCTGCCCAGATGGAACATTTCTGAAATCATTTTGATCAAAAAAATTGAAATCTTGGACTCTTGTATTAGACTGTTCACAATAGAACCAGCATTCACGACTTCGAGAACCAGAACATTTGTATGTGCTGAGTAGGAGGAAGACTACATAGCCCACTTCAGTGACATGGGACATAAAGTGACTGTGTTTGATGGGACTGTTTATATGCTAGTGCTCTATTTTCTGTTGGAAGTGCTGCTTCCTGGTACGACTCTCAAGTATTATCTAATGCAGTTGCACCAAACGGAAATGTATGGTCTCCTTTTTTAATAGGGGTGTTCCCTCCCACTCAACTTGCAGTACAATTACCCCAATTGGACAATCGCCTGTGAAATTGGTGTCTGGAGGGAGTTGCCAGTTGTGGAAGTCCAGGAATGCGCATGTTGATTCTAGTACATCCCCCACAATGGCCAACCTTTATTTGCCCCCCCGAATCTACCCCTCTACTCCTTGTTTTAACCAACGTTCTACCACTGAATTCTGAGGCTCATTAAACTTTTCAGCAGTTAAAAATATGATGACCGTCTGGTGTAACGCTGAAATTGGAATGACACTAATTTCTTGAAAACATAACTATGACCGAACTGACCAAGATGAAATTAAACACTCTATGATCCAGCAATACTCATTCGGGTTTTTCTATCCCCCCAGGCCACCGGCGGAAAACTGACAATGAGCTGCGCCAGGAGCCACAGATATCCTTTTGGTAAACCATTTTGAGGCCCTTAGTACTGTTGATAACAGAGACTTACTGCCCTCAGGTGCCAGGGACTCCTAGGAAGGACATGTTGCAGGAGGAAGCAGTGATGCATCACCCAGGCCAACCTTTTCAGTGGCTGATGCACCTAAGCTGGAATGTTGTGGGTTTGGGTAACAAGAAAAATGATCAACCCTGGCTTACCTTACTGAAAATCTATTTGATTATTGCCTTCCAAGAAACCTGGGGAGCATCACATTTTTTGTGGCGCAGTTTCAGTCTTTTTCCCCCTGTTGCACGAGGTGCTTGTGGTAGAGCCAAGATTTACTTTCTTATTTTGATTTCTTTGGAGTTAAATTGTAGAACTACCATGTTGGAAGGTGGGTCTCCCCATTTATTGGTTTTGAGATTGGACAACAGTTGCATTTTTCTGATTAACATTTATAAATCTTTTTTTGCTATAGTCATTTTGAACTTTTAACATCCTTATAGGATTTCCTTGATTTCTGCAGGGAAGGGGTCTTCTCTTCCATGCCTAATATTCTTTTGGGTGATTTTGATATAAATATGCGCAATCTACCCTGTTGTGTCTTCAACCATAAGAGAGTAGTGACTCGGCACACATATTGCATATGAAACGCACACCACAAGGTGAAATGATCCACTCCATCATTTTGGATTTTAACTTGAGCCATACTACGGGTCAAGATCCGGAGTTGGCTACAGCTGCATCCTTTTGTGGAAGAGAAATAAGTACAAACATTTATTTTATTTTTGTTTCAGCTTGTCTTGGTCATTTGTCAAACAATGTTCAGATTTCATGGCACCATTATTGTGACCACAATCCATTAACTGTTACCTTCTCTCTAGCCCTCACTAAGAGAGATACTGTAATAATGTGCTTATTGGTGACATGGTCAAGGCTACAGATCAAGGTCTTAGAGTTAAATGGACCAAGGTAGGCATTTCTAGCTAATTTATTTGAATCCTGTGATTGGGATTTTGTGTTATGCCTCTCTGAGACTTCAAATCCAGCAGCTAACTTGGACTCTTTTATGAGGATCTATGCCCAGGCCCTAGTTGATTTAACTGCCCCAGGCTCACGTAGCTGCAAACCACAACATACATGGTTTGCTGGCCAGTGCTCTGGATCACATCACGCTCTTCTTAAGCCCCTTAAGAAATCAACTAGATCACAGTCTGAGAGTGCGTCCTGCCATCAAGAGTATACAGCAGTTATGAAAACAAGGAAAAATTAATTAAAACAAGAGTCCTGGGCCCAGTTATTACAAGCAAGCACACTTAAGAATGTTTTCCTTTTTTAGGTATACTAAATAGTTCTTTGTTTGCTTGTGATAGCAAGGAGGAGGTCACCTTACACATTACCCCAGAGCGTTAGATTGATCACTTAGAAAGGATTTTTTTGCTTGCCCTGGCATACATCTAATTGCGCTGGTAAATATAGGAACAGCTCCCTCCATATGGCCTTTATGGAGTTAATATCTACTTTCGGCATGGGCATTGGGTTAAGCTCTGGAAAATCATGCTTGGTACACAGGGACTTGTCAGCGATAGTCAGATATAGTGTGGAAGGCAGATGTTCTGACTCCTTTATGGTCAAATGAGGAGCAAGGGAAGTGTGCATTATTGCCCCCTGTCCTATTTGCCCTTTACATTAATCATTTGGAGGGTTATGATATGCAATGGGTTGGATTTAAATGTATTCTAGCCTCTCTGATGATGCAGATCTTTTGAAAAGAACCACTCTAGGTTTAGAATGAGCATTAAATACCTCTGAGGATTTTATCAATTTCTTAGAAATAAGTATCAACTGTAAGAAATCCCATATCATGGTTGTGGGCCCTAGGTCAACTAAAACTAGGAAATATTTTTTAGGGCAATGAGATCACTAGAGGTGAATCATTTAAGAAATTTGGTGTCTTTACCTCAGAGTGTTTCAACCTTTATTGTCCATGAAGAACTGGGCCTGGGTTACATCACAGATTCTCTTGCCTTCCTTCATTGAGGTGGCTTACAATCTGGCTTAGGAAATATACTGAGTTAAATTGCTCTATCCTTCACAATTGCTTAAGCCTTTTTTTGATTTCAAAATAATTTTTATTGAAAATGTTATAAGATAAGAAGTATAGGCATAGTACAGAATGGAGAGGAACAATTGGGTCAGATGGTTGGGAGAGGGTACATCACAATTTTCTATAGAGTCATAGCATCAAGGTGTCATAGTAACATGAGATATAAAAATAACACTGATTCATACTATCTTAGGTTGTATGTGCTAGAGAGGAATGACATCCTATTGGGTAAAGGTATAGTAATAAACAGTTGAATTACCCCAGAGTAGTATTGAGATGTAGAGAAGGAAATGGAGAAGAGGGATGAGAGGATAGCCAAGATAGAGACCGAAAGAGAACAAAGAAATAGTGGAGATGGGTGGGGAGGGGCTCGGGTGTAATGCGGGGTAGGCAGGAGTGTGGGAGAAGGGGGATGGGAGGTTGATGTGGGAGGTAGGGTAGAAGTGAGGGATGGGGATGGGATGGCATGTAAGGTAATGTTGGGTTGGCAATGTATGAACCTAGTTTTGACCAGATTTGTTTTTTCTTCGATGGGGTTTTCAGGTAGGTAGTTAGAGAGTTATCTGCTCCCTTTGTAAATGTCAAAAGTTCTTGTATAGCGCACTTATCACCAGAAAAGGTCTCAAGGCGCAATGGACCCATTCCCACCAACCAAAGGATGGAAAGTTTGGAGGGGTCTTTCCAATCAGGTAGAGTTTCGTTAAGGTCGATTGAGACAAAGCTATCTCATAAGGTACGCCCATCTTTGTCCAGCCTAAGAGGTATTTTTGAAGGGAAGATGCAAGGAGCAATAGAGGCAAGATCAGGGGTCCAGTTTATTTGTAGTATTTATGGGATGATAATGCTGAGTTCTGACCAGAATGTTTTACAGAAGGTACAGTTGAGTATCATATGTTGGTGGTTCCTTGACTCTTTCCTCAGTTATAAGATGTGTCTGAGTCACGGAGTCCTAGGGTCTCATTTATGGGGATTTGAGGTAGGGCAGCACAGCAAGTCACCTTGCTGCACTGCCCTACGTCAAAGTGAAAGGGCAGTAATACACCTTATTTATGGAATACGGTCCATTCTAGTCTTTTCCCTCAACGCTGGTGCCGTTTCGGCAGCCTAGCCCCAATCGAGGCACCCTTGCACCATATTGTAAGGGTGCCTGTGATGTCTACAAGATTGTTTTTGTTCAGAAAAGGACACCTTCCTGCACCAAAACAATCCTGAGAGGCGTTGTTCTCTTTCTTTTTGTACTGCAGAACACAACACACATTGAAAGAGGAATAATCAGGAAGAAATAAAATTATTTCTCCTCATTACGCCTCACCCCGGGAGATGTAAGGTTTTGGTGCTTCTCCAGGTTTACATGCTCTCATAAATCTGGGTAAGCATCACAATCCATGGTTGTTTCTTGTGAACATCCACTGCAATGCCCATGGAACTTCTACTGAGCTCAGAGTAAGGCTAGGCAGAGGTTTGTGCTGCCTTGCCTTGCTCCATAGCCATGAGGCCATTCACAGCCACACTAAGTGGCTTTGTGTGACCGGATAAATATGAGTTTATAGCTTGCTCCGCCGTAGCATCACAAGAAGTGATGCTCCGGCAGTGCAAGTGGCTCATAAGTATGCACCTTAGTTTGAAAAGTTTAGAGGGGGTCCAGTGGGCCACATAAGCAGTTTAAAATCTACTTTGTGCTAAGGAGGTTGTAACTTTGTTAATCATAAGGTTAGCCCAGATGTAAGGCCAATTTAGTGTTTTATTCTGTGTATTGTTTGTATTGCATAAGATTGATTCCCATTTGCTCTGTAACTATTTAGTTAGAGAACAGGACGTGGCTGTAAGAATATAGGGGCATATGTACAAGCCCCTATCGCCTACACAATGACACCTATAGTGATGTTGTGGTGGCGATAGGGGCTCTGCCTTATGTACAAAGCAGCGTTAAGCCACTTAATGTGGCATAATGCTGTCTTGTACATAAGGCCCCTTTTCACGCTATGGTTAGTGTGAAAGGGGTGGGCAGTGGGTGTTGCGGTTGGCGTAACACCGCAACACCCATTCATTTTGACGCTTCCCTCTATGTACAAGCGTGGCATACATAGGAGGCAGCGCCAAAATTAAGACCAGGTAAAAACTGTTCTTAATGAGGAGAAATGCATTATTTCTGCTCGATTTTGCTTTTTCAATGTGTGCTGCCTTGCGCAGCAATCATGGAAAAAGCAAAATGCCATTGTTTGTTTATGTATAGGAAGGTGTCCCTTCCTGCATATAAACACCCTTTTAAAACAAACAAATGTTGTCACTTTCCTGTGTGCTGCATGAAGCAGCACACATGAAAGTTACAGGGTGGCATTTCTAGGATTGTTTATGTGCAGGAAGGGATACCTTCCTACACATAAACAAGCCTCCCATGCATGAACACACCCTTGCACCATAGTGTGTTGGTGATAATTTGCTAAACTTTCAGAAGTGGAAGAGAGTCATTAGGCCAGGAAGGCTAACACTTCTCTCCTTCACTTCATTGTACATATGGCCCATAGTTTGGAAGCTATGATGCCCCCCCCTTTAACTAAGGTAATCAATGTGTTGGGGAAATCGGACACTCTGATCCTAAACCACGAATAGTCTGGGATGCCCTCAAACCACCATAAATGGCCACATGATCAAACTAATGTCATGAAAACACAAACAAAACAATTGTAGTCTTGAATGACTAATAAAATCTTTGGAAAAAGACCTTAACAAAACCTAGGCAGATCACGTATATGCCACAAAATTAAAGTACGAATACAATAAAATCCTAAGCAAGAAAGCACATCTCATTGTTTAAAGACACAAGGGTATTTCCTTTTGTGGACCGAATAAATCAGGAAGAATACTAGCTTCTTGTCCGAAACAAACATACCGTAGGCCAAGGATAACCTCCATTACCAATGAACATTGCAATCCCTCCACCTTTGAAAGCTTTTACCGCAACCCTTTACCCCAAAAGTAACAACACCTTGCCCACAGTACCTTTACTCGATCTCCATCACCAAAATAGAAAATGAAACACTCAAAAAACCCATTGCACAATGGGAAATTTCAACACGATCAAACTACTAAAAGTGTGGAAGGCACCAGGATCCGACGGCTTCTTTGTCTCCTTTTATCGACCTGGCAACACTCTCTTAGATGATCTCTTTTCCCACTTCTCCTCCACTGGTACTGTCACTGGTACCACTGTAGAAGCCACCATAATAGTCGTCCATAATTAAGGTAAAGACCCCTCCCACCCCAACAACTACCACCCAATATTCCTAATGAATATTGACTTCAAAATTTACACGAAAATCCTTGCACTTTGGTCTGAACAATCCTCACAACAATTATTCAACCATCACAATCTGGATTCATCAAAGAAAGGTTCAATGCAGACATTAGACTTTTCTGTCACATCATCGAGAAAGCCAACCTTCCCAACAGCCCCACCTGTGCATTTGCATTTAATGCCGAAATGGCTTTGAAGATGTCTTCTGCTCTTTCCGACATGCCACCCTTACTGCATTCAATCTAGGCTGTATTCTCTCTAAAATGATTCTTGTTCCATACAAGAAATCCAAGGCTAGAATAAATATTAACAGAGAATTTTCCAACTCTTTAACCTACAACAAGCTACCAGACAAGGTTGCCCCATTCCCCTCTATTGTTTATACTAACCATGGAACCGGTCCTTACAAAAAATTATAGAGACCCTCCCCACCTCTATTCTGGCATTCCTTTTCAGCAGGCCCACAAATGTGGTGGCATATGCAGACGATGTCCTTCTTTTCACAACTCAAGCAGATTCGGCCTTAATTAACATCATGTCAACCATCAATGACTATGCCCAAATCTCAGTTTACTCCCTTAATAGGGTGAAACTGAGGTCCTACCCCTGAATGTCCACTGCAATAGCTCAATCATTGGGGATTATGGTCTTAAATGGGCCCAGACAAAATAAAATACCCGGGCATTTGGTTCAGCCAATACGTTAGAGAATCCTTTGATGAGAACAAAATAACAACCAAAATTAATGATTACCATATTAGATAAATAGTCATCCAGATTCATTACCCGGTGGGGATGCATAGAAACCATCAACATGATGATCACCCCTCTTATCAATTTCCTGATTAGCATGTCTCCAATCCATTTTTGAACACTTTCTTTGCGAGACTGGGTATAATGCTCACTGTGTTTCTATGCCAATCCAAAAAGCCGAGAATTGCAGAAAAAAAACACTCTGCCACATGCATCAACAGAAGGAATTGCGATCCCTAAATAGCGATTTTTAAGGAATCGCTATTTAGGAATCGCAAAAGCCAATGCATGTAGGAATCGCTATAAAATAGCGATTCCTACATATTCCTTAATTGCTACTCACAAATTGCTAGTCACAATTAAGGATTGCTGTCCCATTCTTTCCTATCGGCCTGGAGGCCGATAGGAATGAATTGGAGATTGCATGAGCTATTTGCGAGTACCAGTAGGTACTCGCAAATTGCTCATGCAATTTCAAGGGTACAAGGGTGTCAAAATGACACCTTGTTGCACCCCTGAAATTGATCTGTGCACATATGTTGCACACACACATGCCCTTGGGGCATGTGTGTGCGCAACATGAAACTTTGAAAAATGCACAAAAGTGCATTTTTCAAAGTTTTTGCAAATTACCATGAAGTTCAACTTCATGGTAATTTGCTACTCCTATTAGCGACATCGCTAATTATTTAACTTTCATGCTTGGAATTTAAGGAAACTCAATTTGGGATTCCTTAAATGCAATCGCAATTTAAGGAATCGCAATTTAGAGATTCCTTAAATTGCGATCTTTGCATTTGGGATGATGCATCCCAAATGCAAAAATACGGGTCACAAAGGGGCAGATTCTGAGAATCTGCCCGTTTGCAACCAGTTTTTCCTTTGATGCATGGGCCTGACTGAGGCTTCAAAGAAACTTGGAAATTTGAACCTCCCAGAGTATCAGAGATACCAAAATGCATAATTAGCAAGACAAGGATTCTTATGATTATCCCTTCCTAGTACTTCTCCTCTCTGTTGGCTTGCCTTCGAAAACAATCTTGCTCTAGCACTCTTCCTCATTCCACTTTTCACCCCTTAGAACATAGGGTTGGAACACTCCTCAATCATTCTGGCCATAGCGGGCACCAGGCAATCCCCCGGTGCGCCGCAAGGGTGGGGGCCGGTTTTGAGCCCCTGACGGCCGATTTTTTTACAGGGCCGTTTTGCAGCAAAGCTGCAAAATCGGCCCTGCAACAAAATCGGCCGTAAACCGGCCCCGGCAAGGAGCTCGGCGGCACCTCCAACCCCCGAGTGGGGAGCCGGCCGAGCACTTTGCTAGGGCCGGTTTTGGTTCCCAGTCCGGCCCTGAATCATTCTCTCCAGCACGCAGGTTCTTCGGAAAATCGATAGCAAACTCCCTAAAAAATGGGAATCTCCTACCTGGTCTCACTATGGCATAATTGGCGGCGGCTGGTATTGAACAGAGGCGGCAGGGCAGGTGGGGTAGAGGGGTTGAAAACTATAGTTTAAAAAAACACGTACCTCCGGTCGGCCGCCGCGTCTCTCCTCTGCAATCCATGAACCAGGAAGCACCCAGGCTCCCCATAGCCAATCACAACACTGCAATGAAGCATTATGATTGGCTCCCCTAAGCTAATCACAAAGCTGCAATGCAGTGTCGTGATTGGTCTGAGCATCGTGGATGGGGACAGGTAGCCTGTGTATATTCCCTACCAGGCTATCCATTATAGCCTGGGGGGGAATATGCAATTTGCACATGACTGTTTGGCTGGGCCAAGACAGCTGGCCAGGCAGTCACGTGCACTTAGTGTCCACAGTCCACTCTTCAGTGAGCCACCAGCCCTGCGCGCCCTAATCCAGCCCAGCAGCAACGAAAAATAAAATGATAATACTCTGTTATTATCATTTTATTTTTCTCCTTTTTACTGCTGCGTTTGGAGAGGTGCTGGCACTGGGCATAATAATAACTTCAAATCAGAACGCAAGATTCTATTTCTTGGGAAATGGCCACAAAAAGGCATCCTGTTAGTAGGGGAACTGGGATCGCCCACCAAACCGGTATGCTCTCACACCTTAAATCCGAATTTGAACTTCAGGAAATAGATTTTTATTACTTTCTAAAAATCAAAAAGCAATTGTTTAAGCCTTTATGGTGGTTTACACAACCGTTGGCTGCATTACATTAAGTCCATAATTACTAGCATGGGACTCACTGAAAATTCGATTCTAGGAATTCTATCCATAAAGCTGATATGAATTGGACAAAAAGAGAATTTAAGATTTTTGCAGGGGTAATAGAGAAAGGAACGAACTGGGCAAACCATCGTTGAAAGCGCATGCTCTTCTGAAAACCATATTGTTCATGAAAACATATTTATATTTTGTAACAGATGCAAATCTTGTTAATCAGATTTAGAATTAATTTGTTACATTGTATCCCTGCTAGACCGAGCGGATTGCACTCTGTAAAAGACGTGGGACCCTCTTGTCGTAAATTGTTTTAGGATCAAAACACCGAGGGCAGATTTATGAAGGCCTTGCGCCGCCGGTGCGTCATTTTTAACATGGGAAAAAGTGACGCACCGGCGGCGCAAGGCCTTCATAAATCTGCCCCCAATTTTATAATATTTTGTGGGGGAAATGATGAGTTATGTTTCAAATGTATATTTCCATTGGTTGGTTTTGAACGTTACCTAGTTTAGACTGGCATTGAATGTCTGTAGTCTCTTTCTACAAAATGTATTTGTTTCAGCATTTCTTGTTTTACAAGTGGAACTAGAAGAAAGAAGTAAGTATACCTTAGTTTTTTAACAGCGTCTTTTTGATTTTATGTTTGAATTTTTATGTATGCACATTTATGGTTTTGTTACAAAACCGAAATAAAGTTTTATGGTGGTGATGATCTTAGGTGCAGTGGAGCCGCAGCCTTGGCGAGATAAATGGCGTAGCCGAAGATTAACACATCAATTTCATGGAATAATTTGGTAATTTGGCTTTGGAGGGCGATTTTCCTGAACTTGTGGCTATTCAATATTATAAAATCAGGGACCCACTCCTTCGGCTCTTGTCAGTGATCGTTTTCCTCTCTGACCCTCATTGTGTCCTGCATTAAACTGGGTGTTGACGCAATATTATGGCGGCAAAGCAGTATGTCTGCCGGGCAGTTGAAGGAAGCAAGGTCAAAGGTTTTACCCTTAAGCTGGAATTCGAACAGTCCATCCAGGAATCGTGCACCATACACTGCAACTAATCTTAAGTCAAAACATAACAACAAGGCATAAATGCTGAAATGACGTGCAAAACTACAGGATTTCTTGTTAAGTGCCCTCGCTTGACCTGTGCGTGCCAAGAGCCTCTCCATTGTCTTCGAAGATTACTGGCTCAGGCAGGAGCAGGTTCACTGGGGTTCCTTCAGGCAGTGTAGTCAAGGTTGAGGCCTTTGGGAGGTGCAATAGGGGTCCATTATCTCCCCATTTTTAAGGAGCCAACTGGAAATTATACCAAAGGTGTAAATAAAAATACATATTTTTAATGACAAAAGTAGACAGCTTAGTGAAATTCAACCTCCTCACTCTACCTGATTTACACAAGAAAAACAGTTGATGGCCTTTGTACACCCAGTGTTAACAGCAGAGTTTATTTTTAGACATGTCCAGCTGCCTGAAGACTTTCAAAGAAAACTTTCGGAGATTTACCAGGGCAGCTAGGTGGGTGAAACTGCAGAGGGTCCGTTGTCTTTTTGGGAGCGATAATGATAAATTAGCACGATCCTGTTTTTCGAAAGCTTAAATTCATTGGCCCTTAAAGTGTTGTCAATAAATTGTTTCAGGCAAGATGCTTCTGTTTTGTAATTTTGAATACAAATCTCTCAGCCAATCATCGGTCGCATGCCCTGAGCAGACTCAATGTATAAAAACGATATGCACCAATAAAAATAGGCTATTGTAGGCATTTAGAGCCACACTTACTGTGGAAAACATAGACCATCAGACGGTTTGAAAGTGCACCCGTGGTTCCATACCTGGAAGTGATTTTTTGCAATTTATGGAAGGCTTTCAAATCCTACGTGCTCATCTTGAAGGATTTTTTTTGATCTTGTAATCACCTAAGAAGGGCCTCGCCTCTGTATTTCCTAAAACTCATTGGCCTTAATCCCAATAATGCAGAAAATATGCATCGTAGATTTAAATCTACATGCCAATGCAGATTTACTACTTTTTTGTATTCACCAATATTCCCATGCACCAGGAGAAGGTGTGCAGTCATACTGCTGGGAATTTCCTGTTCTTTATGTGTGGAGTTCTCCATAGCAGAGAAATCCGCACTAGTTGAATGGAGCTCTGTGTGGAACAAAAATTCTCCAGTGGAGAATATTCCTTACCTATACCCAACTAAATGTTGGCATGATCAATTCCCCCTCGCTTCCTGGAACTAAAACTCCAACAATTTACTGAGTAGGATGCCTTCTTGGATCTGGGGAATGCCCACAAATGTACATGTCTGCGAGCACCCAAATGTCCAAGGTGAATCGCGCCTCCAAATGCCCATTTCCCACAGATTAAGTACGATTTATGAGTGGCAACCCATAGTATTATTGGTTATTGTTTTATGGTTGTGTCCATCTATGCGTTACCATCTAGGTACCTTCTGCCAGATTCTCAGAAAACCAATTCCGATACCCTTCAAATCCGCCTTAAGATGTCCGACTGTATATTCAGCGCCTATGCCTAGTGCCTCTCCGTGGTAAATCCACATCTACTACACATTGCTGTCGGAGGCAGACCTGCGGCATAACACTGCTGACACAAATGCTGTATCCCCTTGCAATTCAATTATGACCCAACCTCTCACCCCACCTGGCGATGGTTCTCAGATGTATGTGCTGATTAAAAAAAAAACATTTAATAAAATGCATTTTTGCTCGTTCCAAGTGTAATGTTGCATAACAAGTTCAACTCATGCCCACCAACTGCACAAGAAGTTGCCACTGAAATCAAAAGGTGACCCATGGTTACCAAAATTGATCCCTAGAAGAGAATCTTAATTATTAACAGACACCACCATTCATGCCAGAGGAGGGGAAAAAGAGGAGGATCCAAATGCAGGAAGACAGGGAATGAGATTGAGGTCTTGGAGGAAATAGGGGAGGACATAGATGAATGTAATGGTGTGCAAGTGGTGAATCTCAGTGACAAAACATTATCACCCGACATTATCTCTGTACTTGAACGTGGCATGAGTTTCTGCCCAAAGGAACAGGGGGACATCCATAAATCCATGGTGGACCTTTTCAAATTCACTCGTAAATTAAAATTGAAGAAACATTTTGATTGCATGCAAACTGTGAATAAAAGCATAGAAACACAAGCCCCGTATACGACTCATGTAATTCCTACAATACAAGATATCAGAGATGGTGAGATATTGTTGTCTATAGTAGATGATGACAGGGACCATATGTCCATAGATGAACTGTTATTGGATCATGATATAGAACCAGATTACACCATATCTAGTGGCTTACACAAGAAGTCCAGATGGACTCCCACACTACCTAGTGGTAACAGTGTGGATATGTTTCATAAATTGGTCACTGAAGATCTATACACCCACTTGAAACACAATAAGAAATCTAATAGGCTACCTGAAAATTTAAATAGAGATGAACGTAAAGCACTTGTGGAATTGTCCAAATTACCAAATGTTACTATCAGGGAGGCAGACAAGGGGGGGAACATAGTGGTAATGAACACGACAAACTATAATACTGAGATCTTAACACAATTAAGAGATGCAACATATTATGAGAAACTGACTGGGAATCCTATGGAACAACTTAAGAATGACATCAACACCCACCTGGAGAAATGGTGGCACGAGGGTCTGATCAGCAGGGAGGAACTGACATATCTAAAAATAGACAAACCTAGATTCCCCTGCATTTATACCCTACCCAAAATACATAAGAACGCACAATACCCACCAGGAAGGCCTATCATTTCTAGCATAGGGGGCCCCACTGAAAGACTCTCTCAATATGTTGACAATTTTCTGCAACCACTAGTACGGAACTTACCAGCCTACATCAGGGACACTAAGCACATCCTAAGTATCTTGTCTGATGTTTCATGGGAGGAAGGTATGATTATGGCAAGTCTTGATGTTACCTCCTTATACACCAACATAAGAACGGATTTGGGTCTTAGGGCAGCTAGAAAATTTCTGGAGAAAAGACCAGCATCCCAATGGGCACACACGGAAATGCTTATGGATATGATGAAGTTAATACTACAGAACAATGTATTCCTTTTTGAAACTACTTGGTACCGTCAAAAACAGGGAGTAGCCATGGGCTCCAGGTTCTCTCCTTCGTACGCGAACCTATTTATGGGTAGGTTCGAGGAGGAGTGGATCTGGGGCGCACAAGGCGCAAGGTGGAATCAATATATCATCTACTGGGGACGATATATTGACGACTGTTTATTAATATGGGCCGGGGACATGAATAGTCTTCTAGAATTTTGTGATCATCTTAACTGGGTTATATGGTATGGGTATACATTTGACTCACTCCATTAGTACCACTAGAATAGAATTCCTAGACCTAGTATTGTTCATCGAGGACAATAGAATACAGAGCAGACTTTTCAGGAAACCAACAGCATGTAATTCTATTTTACATGCTGGGAGTTCACATCCGAGACACCAACTTCAATCCATTCCATTTGGGGAACTTACCCGAGCGAGAAGAAATTGTAGCAAAGAGCAGGATTTCTTAAAATGCAAACAAAGTATGAAAAATAGATTTATATCCAGAGGATATAAGAGAGACATGATTACCGTGGCAGAACAGAGAATTGACAGAACTCCAAGAGAAGTGACACTCCGTGATAAACAGAAAACTAACAAGGGTGATGATAAAATCAGACTAATCACCAATTATGATGATGCAGCAATCGTTCTAAGGAACAGTATGCTTAAGCATTGGTGGATATTGAACAATGACAAAGTTCTGAATAAATACATCACTAAAAATCCCCTCATAACATACAGAAAGGGTAGAAGCATCAAATCATGGATAAGTCCAACATACCCAATGAAATCGAAGATATTGCCTGATTGGTTAACACAAAAAAGCATTGGTTTTCACAAATGTGGTACTTGCAAAATATGTCCAATGGCAATGAATAAGACCAAGACATTTCGTAACTACATGGGAAGGGAGTTCAGGATCAAACAACTCCTTAACTGCAATAGCTGCTTTGTAGTGTATATGATCAGATGTGTTTGTGGCAGCTTCTATATAGGTAGCACGAAGAGGATGTTAAAAGAAAGGATGTTTGAACATATAAGAGCCATCAAGCACCAAGACACGCGATACAATACGGCCACACATGTGAACCAATGTCCAAAACAGGGTAAACACAAAACAATCAGTTTTTGTGCAATAGATCAGGTGAAAAATGATCCAAGAGGGGGCAACAGAGAATTGGCGTTGAGACGCAGAGAAGCCTCATGGATATTAACTATGCGGGCGGTGGAGCATGGGATGAATTCAGACCAGGAATTACATTACTATTTGGGGGATTAAGCAGAACATTATGACGTACATGTATATATAAAAGAGGTCTGATGATGAACATTGCATGAAGGATAGTGACTGGCTCATTAAACATTTTAGGCATCATCATATCACTTAATGTTGAAACTATATATGTATCATAACATCTAACTGTAACCCTTAATTAGATCGGTTTTGTTTATGGACCTATATGTTCGATCTATGTATAATATTGTATGGATCATAAATTACTAATGTATTGTGGTCCACGGACTTAAAGAATAATGTTGTTCGCATATATGTAAGACAATATCAACACAAGCTGTTATTGTGACTATAAGAGTAATAAGTATGTTTTATAATCATAATAATGAGCATATAACCTCACAGTTCTTTTTCGTCACGATAGTTTCACATAATGTTATTAAAGTATGCGCAGACCGAAATTTATGTCTATGCATAACACCCGTTTAAAGATAATATTACGAGCACTAATATTTTATGCGCAGACCAGAATATGAGTCTATGCAGGACACGCGTTCAAAGATATAGCTGAGCACTTATAGAATTATCACAGAGGAACACACTGCGCCGGCAATGTATTCCCACCTCTCCAATATGGCGGACGGGAATTGTCCACAGATCAACAGACCTATGTGCCGACCCGGATTGGGAAACCGGTGTTTATATGTCGGGCTTCCGGGTCACAGACGCCGGCTTGTAAGATACAGCGGAACGCTCGGCGAGAGCAAGCGAATGAGCCGCCTTTGGACTCCTTAATATTTGGAGGTAAGCGCCACATACAGAACGGCCATATCTGTGATTTTAGATATATGGGAATTCGATAACGTTTTGAAACTAATATCGATCTCTCTCTAAACAGTGGAAATTCATCTTCTCTCCGCAATAATTGGAGGAAGGATATCAAAAAAATATATATACATCCCGGGATCACGACTAAAGATCACCGGCTCACAGGGATTATTCAGAGCTACCGATTGGAAGGTAAGCTCTTGGCAATATATAGATGTAACTCTTGAAATAAGGTTTATTGAGATCAGATTAGGTAAATACTGATTTATTTGAATTTTAGCAATATCGTGAGAAAACGAACATAGCCCTACTAAGAAGTATTGCCCACGCCGCGTTAGGCTGGGCCGGAATTACAACCAGCTAGAAGGTATGTTTTTACCTTGATGATATATGTACAATGAGAGGCTTTCAATGGGGAAAGTTTCTAGAGAGTTAACACTTGGTCTAATTTGATTTATTCAGGCACACAGGTCGCTTATTAATCGTTATCAGGTAAGCCTGAGTATATACCTACTCAGCTTCAAATAAATAGAGCAGAACCCTTTTGATTGGGACATTTGGCATTAAGGTTGCACAAATCCGGCACGACAAGGCACAGCAATATTCACCCATTGGTTGGAGGAATACTGGGGTGAGCACATATGATATCAGTGTAATCATACCTGCACGAGATATTTGATAATCACCATCACGAACTGTGAGGTAGTCCGCTGCTGTACTAGACGTTGAAATGATAAATTGATCTACCTATGGGAGTGACACGTCCAATCCCACCTCCTGTACCCCTCCATATGCATGTATGGACATCATATGACGTTACCTAAAGGATATTTGTAACTTCACAGTATTGATTTGCGTTTAAATAGCATGACTGAATTGTAAACTGTTTACATACGAGATAGTGTATCTCGCAACTCCAATATATTTTCATATTGTATTTTTTCCCAGCCCTGAGGAAGTCGTGGGTTTCCGCCCAGGCGACGAAACACGTGTTGGCTGGACTGAGGGAAAGACTTTGAAATTAAATGAATTCTATTTTTTTGTCACATTGTGCCTTTATGTTGAATTTGGAGATAACTATATAAGCTTGCTTACTAATTTCTGTTGGTGTGATAGGTTTGTTCTGGAAATTCTGATTGTTTTGATTATTGGTGGGTAGGATGACAACCCATGCCTAAGCACCCAACAACCTATATATGGACTAATTGGAATATCTGCCTGTATTCTGTAAAGCGCCAATTCCACCAAGACAAGTCATCCGTTCACAAATCTTCATGCCAGAGGTGTATTTGCTTCCTTTTATCCCACTTAGAAAATGGAAACATTAACCCATCTGATTGCCCTACAGTCACACATACATGTGCGTTGATGGGTGCTTCCCACAAGGGTCCTTAAGACATTCCTATAGGCTTGTTGTCTCCAGCCACAACATTATAGCCTCATACCCATCCCAAGCTCACTTGCAAGCCTGTTCATGACTCACCTCATCGCAAGAGCACTCTCCACAGCCCCCGGATGCTGGCTGGAAAGTGACAGAGGGAGGGAAGCCATGGGCAGGGAGAAGAAATTGAAAACAATCTTGTTGTTCATCATATGCTGAACATTGTACACGTTCAAGTTGTTTATTGCATGTTATTATTACTCTTAATGATGGAGATGGAGAGGAGATTAGAATACAAGTGGTGTTTGCTGAAGATCGTGTTTTAGGCTAAACATCCTCTCTTCACCCGGGGAGGTGAGGTCTATCACTGAGCTTGTTAGAAAGCTACCCCACAAGCATCCATTCATACTGAGAAATCAAAAGCACACATGTACGTACAATAAACATCTACACACATGAATACCTTAAGCATCCATTTCTATCACAGACAAGTAAAGTCCACTGCCATTATCACTGCCATCAGCATGCTTTGCAATCAGATATCCACACATGCAGCCACCTAGAAGAAATGCCATATTAAATGTGATTGAACTTCTTTGTCGTGCACACTCAGATTCAACATACTCAGATTTCTCCATTTTCCACCTTCATTTCCATCTTGCTCTGGGTCAAAGAATGAAGATGAAAAATAAGTTCTGGTCCCAAAAATATGTATTACTGTCCACCACTTGCAACCAGCAGCACAAACTAATCACTGAGTTAAGGGTGTTACTATAATGGGTCTGATTAAAGCCTGAAGTGAAGAACTAAGAGATGGAAGCCTCAAGCCTAATCAGTCCTGTACACAATAATATGTGCAGCTAAGCCTCAAATGCTGCTGCTGATGTTGGCTAGTATGACTGTCTTGTTGGCAAAGATATGCATAAAGTCCTGGATAAGCTGATGAGGACCCTGGCACGTTTCCTGACCAGCCACAAGAAGGCCAAATTAGTCAGGACCCTTGTTCTCTCATGGATTAATTAGGTTAACTCCATTCATCTTTCTACTCTAAACTCTCTCCTAACATATTACAGATCATTCAAAACAAGGCTATGAGATTTGATCTTGACCAAGGACTGCCAGATGAAATCAGAACTAACTGAACTGGTGGGTGGTAGAAATATGCATAAACAATGGGAATCCCAACTGTGAATGGAGAGTGTTCCCTACAATGGTGGGGAGCACACAGTGTGTGTAAAATACCCCTCACATTCTCGTCCACAAACGTCCCAATAAAAATCAGCAAGCCACACCATCCCTGCATGGAATACAAGGGCACTTTCCATGTGGCAATTGCAGCAGCTGCCATCTGACAAAGAAAAGTAAGCAGTTGACATTTAGGAACGGAACCAAGTGAGACCAACGTAAACTGACTAATTGCAATAGCAAAAATGTAGTTTACATGATTACTTGTCCATGTGGCCTAGAATACATAGGCATGACCACACGAGCAGTAAAAACACGACTAAGTGAACACAAAAGCAACGTGCAGTGCAAACAAAGCACCACTAAAATGGCTACCCACTTTTTGGAGGCTGGACACTGTGTTAATGACCTTAATTGGACCGTGATAGAACAACTCCAGAGCGAGAATGGCCTTTTCGAAAAAGAACAGCGATGGGTTTTCCGCCTTGGTACACATGTCATAGGCCTTAACGATGAGATCCCTTGGGGCCAATTGAACTGATATACCTCCTGTCTCCATTTTTCAGAATAACTAAAATTACTCATAGCTAATAAGACCTGTTGAGGTGGCTAAATGCTCACTGAAATACGAGCCTCCCACCTGCCATATATTTTTCTAGCTACTTTCTAGCAGTATATTGATACAATTCCTGTACGTGGGTCATGAACACGAAAAATTATTTATTTACAGCATCTAAATTACACACACACATGTAGACTGGCCTCTCATTATAGAGCGCAATAACTGTCTGTGGACGTTTTATATCTGAAGGTTCCACTATATCCCATTCAGGCATTCTCTACAGAGAAGCGAGCTCTAACATTGTAATAACCGTGTGTGCGCATGCGCACTCACTAATCCAAATAACATTACACATCGCCACCTTCAATAACGGAGCCTAGCGGGTCTGGGAGCGCACGCGCGAGATAGAAGCATTTCGCACTAACACATGCGCTTTAACGAGATCAACATCTCGTATCAGCGCAGGCCGAGAAGACAGCGCTTCACAACAAACCGCATTACCCATATATGGGCAGGCAACTATATCCAGCAATTTACCAGGCTAATTAACTAACCAATAAAAGGGCAAGGCACACGTACAGACACCGCACTCACAGCGGAGCCGCGTATGGGGCAAGAAGGAGCGATTGTCTCCTGCAGATCGTGAGTATGGTGCCAGTACAACAAAGGAGGTCTACCAACAACTATGTGAGTAACTAGGATTCTGAAAGTGCGTATTTCTTACAGGTAGCAGCTTGGCACGATAACCCCTACGCTAAGAGGCTCATGAGGCACCCCAGATGGACTAAACAAGTATGAACTAACCAGATTATCAAATCAAAACCCCTGATACAATTATGACAGAGAATCTGAATTATTCTTAACAATTAGAGCGTGTGTTTTATGTTTTTTGTATGTATGTCTTGTATGTGTTACTTCTTTTACAGGGCACGACATCACGAGTAGTATGACATCATGTGTCTAGTGATAGCAGCCCACACTATATATAATTATAAATATTTTTTACAGGTCACTGTACCTTTAAAATTTTGAGGATCGGATCACCAGACTACTGTTTTTTCCTTTCCAGGTTTTGCAAGTGGCAGAAACCATCGACTTTCATTTTGTAGGTATATTTAGCCTGCGTTACATTGCACTTTTCTATAATATCAATTGATTTTTGAGTAGAGATACGTGAGTAGGGTAGGGGATTTGTGCACCCCATCCTGAAGAAGGAGTTCATAATCCAAAACATGTCGACGCACACAGGAGGTAATGCACATTATATTGCATAAATACCTCCAATTTCACGTTTTTAGCAGTACCAACCCGGGGGCCCATTAAAACTTTTTTGTGTCCACCCCACGATCCAGGTCCTTTTTAATTTTTATTATCACTCACTTAATAACCCCACCACTCACGCACATTATTATTTTTTTTTAAACCCTCACATGCACCACACATAGATACAAAAGTAAGTGCTCCCGCGTAGCCATAGGTCGCAGCAGGCCACATCCCGTAGAGGGGTGCAAAGACCCCAATGATGAAGCATGACACCAAGGGTCCTTTTGGTGTGTGAGGAGTATTTTATACACACTGTCTGCTCCCCACCGTTGTAGGGAACACTCTCCATTCACAGTTGGATTCCCATTGTTTATGCATGTACGGATAGGGAGAACGAATCCAAAAAACTCTCTCTCACTCCCCCTTTTGTTCCTTTTAGGATGGTAGAAATATGCATTCCATTTTAATATCTGCTTGAGCCACAAAGTGCTATTTAGAAAAAATCTCACCTCCCTCCAATCTAGGATCACCAAATATGAATGTCAAGATTCCGAGCGCTGCTTTCCTACTGGCCCAGAATTAATGAGGCCATGGCAAAGATGGTAGTATCTTTTCCCTTCAGGCACCGACTATCTGAAACTTTTCATCAAGAAGAACCACTTTCCTGCACTTTAGAAAAAATGTGACGATTCTCCTGCTCAACTAAGTAGACCTGTCTAGCAAGTTCATACATTAAGAATTCCTTACTGCTACTTTTCTGTAGATATTATTTAATGAAGCAGTGCATGTCCCTACATTCCCATGCCCTTCATCAAGCTAGACAAAGAAATATGGTCAGAGGAACATGAAGATCTGCCAGAAAGTGAATCCCTTGGTGACCATGTAAGAGACGGTCTCATGAAGTGCCCAAGGGACAGTGCTGTGCGGTTGCTAGACCTGGCATCTTTGGCGTGGTTTTCCCTGACTTTTTTCCTCTACCACCTGTATTTTTGACGCTGTGCTGGATTTTGTTTTTGCTGGATTAGATGCTGTGGGCACTTTGCCACTGCTGATCAGTGTCAAAGTGCAAGTGCTCCCCGAGTAAATTGTTATTGTAATTGGTTATCCATGAGTAGCATATTTGTATCGCCAAGAAGTCCCTAGTAAAGTGCACTGAGTGTGCCAGAGCTGGTGATTCAAATGCTACTAGTGGGCCTGCAGCACTGATTGTGCCACCCACATGAGTAGCCCTAAAATGGTGTCTCAGGCCTGCCACCGCAGTGCCTGTGTGCAGTCTGTGAACTGCCATGTCGACATGGCCAGTGTCCCCACTGACCAGGCCTAACCCTTCCCTTTCTGTACACATTAGTCGCCCCTATGGAAGGCCCACGGTACCCCCTTGGGCAGGGTGCAGTGTATGTGAAAGGTAGAGCATGTACTAGTGCAGGTGACATGCTCTTGTAATGAATTACAGCCATTTTCCTTTTTCACTATTGTAAGGCTATTTTGCCCATAGGCTATCATGGGGAATGCTGGCTACAGTGGTTACCTTCATATCCTCCCATAGGAGCAAGATAGGATATACAAGTCTGGTATCCCTGAACTCAGAATTTAATAACACATCTTTTAGGACAGGTGGTTTTTAAATCCTGTGTTTGAGAACAGCACTTTTAGAAAGTGGATGTTCTCTTGTCTGACCTTTCTGTGTGCCTTGGCCTGTTTGTGAATTGACTGTCTGGTTTGTGAGTGGCAGGGGCTCGGTGGCTCCCAGAGGCTGCGTGGGCCATCCCTGGTCTGAATAGCTCCATCTGCATCTAGAGTGGTGGGAGGGGATAGCACCTGGGCCTGAATAGGGCTGTGCCTGCCTTCCACAATGCTGGCTCCACCTACTGCTGGGCAGCTGACGACCCTGCCCCTCTTTCTGAAAGGAAAGGAGAAGCCAGGAAAACAAAGTGCTCAAAGAACACCCAGAACTGGTTCAGATCAGGCTCAGAGCCCTTCTGCACAAAGGGAACAAATATTTTTAGGGGTATAAGTATAGGACCCCAGACTACAGAAAATTAGATCATCCTGGAATCAAGAAGGAACCTCTGCCAAGGAGAAAGCTGGAAGACTGAAGCGGAAGGACTGTCCTGCTGTGTGTTTGTGGGCTGACCGGTGGTTACTTTGCTTCCAAGGAGTGTGGAAGGACTTTGCTTTGTCTTGTGTTTCCCCTTGCTTGAAGAGTTCTCTAATGGCCTGAGTTGAGCTGGCTCCCTGTTAAGAAGTCCCAGGAACAAAAGCTTTTTACCCCCAGCTTCCCTGAACTCTACTGAGAATTCTGTCCTTCCTAGAGTGCTTGGGCCAGTTGTGGTGCCTCTGGAAGTTGTACCTGTGTTTGGGAAGCTGGAAAAGAAGACACTAAAGACTTTCTGCAAAGTTTCACGCATCGGTTGCTTGCGGAGCGCATCCCCGTCAGTGCGAGGAAATTCCCTCCGCCAGGAAGATCGAGATGGTGCAGCGCCTGTTGCCGCTGCAAGAACCAACGCATCCTTCGCTTGTGGAACGCATCGCTCCGGTGCGGGAAAAGTACCATCGCTACAAGTATCGTTGCAGAGCCTGTCGTCACTGGGGGAGATCGTCGCACCGCCTGCTTGCGGACCGCATAACGTCGCTGTGAGAGTCGTCGCAGAGCCATCGCATCGGGGGGCCGCGACAGGGGAAGATCGACGCTGCACCGCGCATCGCCGCTGCACCTGAGATCGTCACCGTCCCGAATATCGTCACATCGTACCTTTTGCGAGACGCTTCTTACGAAACCTGCGCACCGGAATCCATACAAGGTATCGCCTCCCTCCCCATACAGACTGGATTCATCGCAACACGCCCGCTGCGTCCAGCGGGGTTGTCACATCGCCTACCCAGGGTCTCAGGAGTGACGCATTGCTTGTTTTTCAACGCTCCAGCTTTCAATTGGAACTTTTATTGCATTTAAACTTACTGCTGGCTAAAACATGACGCAACTGTGGATTATTTTAACGGAACCTTAAGAACTCTTTTGAAACCATATTTTTGAACTGTGTATGTTGGGTTTTTGTCGTTTTGATCTTGTTTAGTTTAGATTAAATACTTCTATTTTTCTAAACTGTTGTTGTGTCCATGTGTGGTGTTTTCACTGTGTTACTGTGAGTGTTGGTACAAGTACTTTACACATTGCCTTTGATAAGCCTGACTGCTCGTGCCAAGCTACCAAGGGGGTGAGCAGGGGTTATCTAAAGAGTGTATCCTCCTTACCCTGACTAGAAGCAAGGGTCCCTATTTGGACAGTGGTACCTACCTCTGCCAACTAGAGACCCCCAGATCTAACATTGTTGGTCAGCGGTGGGATTTTGAACTTGTATTTGTACTTGACTCACGGTGATTGGTGTACATCACTAGTGAGTGCAGACCACTATGCCACCGCATACTACGTTTGAGTTTTTGTTTGCTCTATTTTTGAGTAACTCTTCAAAGCATCATGTTTCAGAATGGAGAGGTAGCAAGTGTGGAGGCAGAATTGGAGTTTCGCATTGAGGATTTGTATTCCTAGAAAGTGTAGCAGCTCAAACAATTCTGCAATGACCGCAGTTGCCCTGTGAAAAGCAACTCTAGAAAGGATGAGCTGCAGAGAATCTTGAAGGCCTGGTGGGAGGCCCAAGAGGGAAATGATGCAAGTGGAAGGGAGAGGTTTCAACCCCAGGATTTGCCAGTGGGCAATCCAGGCTCAGGGGCTGGCAGCAACCACTCCAGCCGGTGTATGGCCCCAGAAGAGTTAGAGGAGAACCAAAGAGTGAAAGATCATGAGTTAGAACTTATGAAAATGAAAATGAAGCAATTGGAAGTAGAGAAAGAGGCAGAGGAGAGCAAGAGGGCCCGTGCCCTGGAAGAAAGGAGATTGCTTTTGGCTCATTAGTTGAGCATGAGAGAACTGGATATCAAGGCCAAGCAGGTGGATTTGAGCTCAAATGGTGGCAGCGCACAGCCAGTGCCAGGGGGTAAAGTATATATTTCCAAGGATTTAGTACAGAATTATAATAGGAGTGAGGATATCTATGCCTGGTTTACTTCTTATGAAGCTGCATTGAGAATGAATGGTGTGCCTGAACAGCATTGGGGAGCGGGCCTGTAGAAACATTTTGAGGCTTCTGGGAGGAGTGCTCTAGAGCCCTTAGAGGTAGCAGGTACCATGCCCTACCCCAATATGAAGGAGGCCCTATGTCTCAGGTATAGACTTACTCCAGAGCAGTACAGACTGCAGTTTAGGAACTCCAAGAAGAAAGACTCTGAGACTTGGTTGGAGTGTGTGAATTTGTACTTGCATGCACTGGAAGGTTGGATGAAGGGCAGCAAAGTAACTGATTATAAGGGGGTGTTGCATTTAATTAGTTGGGAGCACTTGAGTAGTCTTTGTGTTACAGAGCTGTGCCAGCATCTTTTAGACAGCAAGCTGACAGACCCCATTGAGCTTGCTAAGGAGGCGGACCACTGGACCAGTACCAGGGTCCACAGAGGAATTGTGGGTACCACAGCCAAAGTTGGGCAGGGTCCCCAGCAGAAGAGTGGGGGGAACAAGGGTAACCATAAGGAGTTCTCTCAAGGGCCCCAAAATAGTTCCCAGAGAAAGGAGTCCAACCCCCCAAACCCAAGCAACCATGGCCCCTTAGGGACAGAGGGATAACAGAGGTACCCCTACCTGCTATCACTGCAATGAGGTGGGACATGTTATCAATAGGTGCCCTAAGAAACAGCCAGCACCCACTGGTGCTCCAACCCCAGGGTTAGCAAGTGTAGCTTTGGGAGGGGAGTTAATTTCCAGTGGGGAGGAGGGACTAGCAGTCATGACCCTTGTCTCTTTAGGAGACCAAGAGATGGTCCAGGATACCTACCTGCCCCCTAACAATAAGAAATACGGGCAGAAGGTGACCATCAATGGGAGGGAGATAGATGCTCTGAGAGACACAGGAGCCAGTGTGACATCCGTGAGGTGTCAGTGGGTGTCGGAAGAGCAGGTCATTCCCAATGTACTCCGCCCAGGAGTTGTATCTGACAGCTCAGTATGCCTCTGCAAAGTGGCGCGGGTTCCCTTTGAGTGGAGTGGGGTCTCATGTCTCTTGGAGGTTGTTGTAAGTCAAACCCTGCCTGTAGAATTTCTGCTAGGTAATGACCTGGAGAGTTCTCCATGGAAGGAAGTGGAACACCAAGCTCATCAGGAGATGTTGGGTTTGCCTGCATGGATCTGTGTAACCACGCGGGCTATGGCAGCCTGTAAGGGTGATTCAGCAGAACTGGGGCCTGAAACAGTGGCCCAGGAACCTGCCAGGAGAGGAAGAGGCAGGGGGCGCGGGAAGCCCACCCCAGCTGTTCCCACAGCCCAGTAAGGAGCAGAACCTGAGGGGGATTGACTGGAACCGACCAGGGAACAGGTGGCCGAACTGGGGGACCTACCTAAGCTGACCCATTGGCAGCAAGAAGGTCGCCCCTCCAGGGAGCAATTCTGCAAGGCGCAGAAGGAGTGCCCTTCCATCATTGGTGTGCGGCAACAGGCTGCAGACCAGGCAGCAGGTGGAGAGTCCAAGGATCATCTAATTTACTGGGAGGATGAGTTGCTATATAGTGAGCCTAAGTTCGCTGAGCCCGGTGCAGCCCGTGTGCTGATGATACTCGAGCGCTTCAGGAACTTCCTAATGGGTCCGGCTCATGACGTGCCTCGCTTAGGACATCTGGGGCAAGACAAGACCTCCCAAAGGCTTGTCACCCACTTCTTCAGGCCCCAGATGAAGAAGCACGTCGGGTCATTCTGTAGATCTTGCCAGACATGTGAGGTGAGTGGCACGAGTGGAGGGAAGTGCAAGGTACCCCTCCAACCCTTTCCTGTGGTGAGCACCCCTTTCGAGCAGGTGGGCATCGACATTGTGGGGCCACTGGACCCCAAGACAGCCTTAGGCAACAGGTTCCTCCTGGTATTGGTGGACCATGCCACCCGGTACCCGAAAGCTGTCCCTCTCAGGACAATCACAGCCCCCGTGGTGGGTCGTGCATTGATGGGGATCTTTTCCCATGTGGGGTTCCCCAGAGAGGTGGCCTCCGACCGGGGTACCAACTTCATCTCTAGGTACATGAAGTCTCTGTGGGAGGAGTGTGGGGTAACTTATAAGTTCACCACTCCTTACCACCCTCAAGGAAAAGGGTTGGTTGAAAGGTTCACCCGCACCCTGAAAGGTATGATTATGGGCCTAGCGGAGCCCATGAGACGGAAGTGGTACGTCTTTCTACCATGCCTGTTGTTTGCCTACAGGGAGGTGCCTCAGAAGTCTCTAGGGTTCAGTCCCTTTGAACTTCTGTATGGCCACCCTGTTAGAGGACCTCTCACACTGGTGAAAGAGGGGTGGGAGAAATCCCGCGGGAAAACCCCCCAGGTTGTGTTCAGCTATGTGCTGGCCTTCTGCAATAAGACACAACGCTTCAGGTAGCACGCTCAGGAGAACCTAGAAGCTAGCCAGGAAGAAATGAAAAGATGGTACGACCAGAATATCACTCTGGTCGAATTTCAACCTGGGCAGAAAGTGTGGGTGATGGCGCCAGTGGAGCCTTGTGCGCTCCAACACAAGTGGACTGGGTCATATGAGGTGGTGGAGAGCAAGAGCGAAGTAACCTACCTGGTTAACTTGAAGACTCCCAGGCAGCCCCTGAGAGTCTTGCATGTGAAACGCCTCAAACCCCACTTTGAGAGGTCTGAAGTGACAATGCTCCTGGCTACAGATGCTGGAATGGAAGAGGAAAGTGACCCTCTTCCTGACCTCCTGGCAGCCAAGGAGCAGGACGGGTCAGTGGATGGTGTGGTCCTCTCGCTCACCCTGACCCCAGAACAGCAGAGGGACTGTCGCCAAGTGTTGGGTCAGTTTGCCCCCCTGTTCTCCCTGACCCCAGGTGTCACCAATTAGTACATCCATGATGTGTACACTGGAGATAGTCTGCCTGTGAAACAGAAATTTTACAGGGTAGCTGATAAAGGTCAGGGCCAGCATCAAGGAAGAGGTTTCCAAGATGTTGGCGCTAGGGATAATTGAGCCCTCCAGCAGCCCCTGGGCTAGCCCAGTGGTCTTAGTGCCATAAGCTGATGCGCCCGGTGCCACTCCAGTACTCCGGTTTTGCGTGGACTACAGTGGGGTCAATGCGGTCACCAAGACAGACGCACATCCCATTCACAGAGCTGATGAGCTTGTGGATCGGTTGGGAGCTGCCCAGTACCTCAGTACATTTGATTTAACTTCTGGGTACTGGCAGATTGCCTTAACTGAGGGGGCCAAAGAGAGGTCTGCGTTCTCAACGACAGAGGGGCACTTCCAGTTCCGTGTCATGCCCTTTGGGTTGAAGAACGCCCCTGCCACATTCCAGAGACTGGTCAACCAGGTACTGACCTGGCTGGAGTAATTCAGCACCGCATACAAGTGCCAGATAGGGCAAGGATCTGTTGTGTATTTTGGACACCTGGTGAGGAGCGTCCAGGTGGCGCCCCTACAGGCAAAGATTGATACCATTCTGGCTTGGGAGCCCCCCAAGACCCAGAAGAGGTGAGTAGTGTGGCTCACTGGTTAGAGGCGGCAGACCCGAGAGCAGAGGACGGCCTGGGACCAGGGTTCGATTCCCGGCGCGGCAGGTTTCTGGACCAGGGTCAGCGGACTCGATAATTCTCTCGCCTCGGTGCCCACTCTGATCAGCGATCACACTCGGCGACTCTGGGCATTAGCTTGCCTCATCTTCACTAACGGCCCCACCAGACCGCCGGGGATGCCTGGTCTCACCCTGGAGATACCCATTAAGGGACCATCTCTCAGGGAAGCCAGGAAGGGTTTCGCAGCGGTCGAAGCGCCTTGGGACCCTACGGGTAAGTAGTGCGCTATATAAATGCCTATACATACATACATACAGAGCCTTTTTAGGTCTCACCAGGTATTACCGACGGTTTGTCAAGGGATATGGCACCATCGTTGGCCCCTTGATAGAGCTGATTTCAAGGAAGCAGCCCAGGAGAGTGAACTGGACTGAGGCCTGTCAAACTGCTTTTGATGCACTGAAAACTAGCATGTGTACAGCACCGGTGCTCAAGGCACCTGATTTCTCCAGTGAGTTTGTAGTGCAGACAGACGCTTCAGAGCATGGTGTGGGAGCAGTACTCTCACAGATCAACGACGAGGGCTGGTATCAACCTGTAGCTTTCATTAGTAGGAGGCTACTACCCAGGGAACAGAGGTGGAGTGCAATTGAAAGGGAAGATTTTGCTGTGGTCTGGGCTATGAAGAAGCTGAGGCCCTACTTGTTTGGGACTCGCTTCAGGGTTCAGACAGACCACAGGCCCCTCAGATGGTTAATGCAGATGAGGGGTGAGAACCCAAAACTGTTGAGGTGGTCCAACTACCTACAGGGAATGGACTTTACGGTGGAACACCGCCTTGGTACAGAACACGCCAACGCTGATGTTCTGTCCAGATTCTTCCGCCTTAGTTAAGAGAACTCCCAAGAGGCTGGGTAGCTGGAGGGGACACGTGTTAAACCTGGCATCTTTAGCGTGGTTTCTCCTGTCTTTTTTCCTCAACCTCCTGTATTTTTGACACTGTGCTGGATTTCGTTTTTGCCGATTTAGATGCTTTGGGCACTTTGCCACTGCTGATCAGTGTCAAAGTGCAAGTGCTCCCTGAGTAAATTGTTATTGTAATTGGGTATCCATGATTGGTATATTTGTATCACCAAGAAGTCCCTAGCAAAGTGCACTCAGTGTGCAAGGGCTGGTGATTCTAATGCTACTAGTGGGCCTGCAGCACTGATTGTGCCACCCACATGAGTAGCCCTAAAATGGTGTCTCAGGCCTGCCATCGCAGTGCCTGTGTGCAGTCTGTGAACTGCCATGTTGACCTGGCCAGTGTCCCCACTGACCAGGCCTAACTCTTCCCTTTCTGTACACATTAGTCACCCCTATGGAATGCCCAAGGTACCCCCTTGGGCAGGGTGCAGTGTATGTGAAAGGTAGAGCATGTACTAGTCCAGGTGACATGCTCTGGTAGTGAATTACAGCCATTTTCCTTTTTCACTATTGTAAGGCTATCTTGCCCATAGGCTACCATGGGAGCAAGATTGGACATAAAAGTCTGGTATCCCTGAACTCAGAATTTAATAACACATCTTTTAGGAAAGGTGGTTTTTAAATCCTGTGTTTGAGAACAGCACTTTTAGAAAGTGGCTGTTCTCTTGTCTGACCTTTCGGTGTCCCTTGGCCTGTTTGTGAATTGACTGTCTGGTTTGTGAGTGGCAGGGGCTGGGTGGCTCCCTGAGGCTGAGTGGGCCATCCCTGGTCTGAATAGCTCCATCTGCATCTAGAGTGGTGGGAGGGGATAGCACCTGGACCTGAATAGGGCTGTGCCTGCCATCCACAATGCTAGCTCCACCTCCTGCTGGGTGGCTGACGACCCAGACGGCTCTCTGAAAGGAAAGGAGAAGCCAGGAAAACAAAGTGCTTAAGGAACACCCAGAACTGGTTCAGACCGGGCTCAGATCCCTCCTGCACAAAGGGAACACAGAGTTTTAGGGGTATAAGTATAGGACCCCAGACTACAGAAATTAGATCATCCTGGAATCAAGAAAGAATCTCTGACTAGAAGAAAGCTGGAAGACTGAAGAGGAAGGACTGTCCTGCTGTGTGTTTGTGGGCTGGCCTGCAGTTGCTTTGCTGCCAAGGAGAGGGGAAGGACTTTGCTTTGTGCTGTGTCCCCTTGCTTGAAGAGATCTCCAAGGGCTGAGTTGAGCTGGCTCCCTGTTAAGAAGTCCCAAGAATAGAAGGACTTCATCCCCAGTTTCCCTGAACTCTACTGAGAGAGTTCTGTCCTTCCTAGAGTGCTTGGGCCAGTTGTGGTGCCTCTGGAAGTCGTACCTGTGTTTGGGAAGCTGGAAAAGAGGATACTAAAGACTTTCTGCAAAGTTTCACGGATCGCTCGCTTGCGTAGTGTATCCCTGTCAGTGCAGGGAAATTCCCGCCGCCACGAAGATCGAGATCATCACAGCACCTGTTGCTGCTGCAAGAACTGATGCATCGTTTGCTTGCGGAACACATCGCTCCGGGAAAAGTACCATCGCTGCGAGTATCGTCGCAGAGTCTGTCGTCACTGGGTGAGATCGTCGCACCGCCTGCTTGCGGACCGCATCACGTCGCTGTGAGAGTCGTCGCAAAGCTATCGCATTGATGGCCCGCGAGAGTAGAAGATCGACACTGCGCCGCGTGTCGCCGGCACACCTGAGATTGTAACTGTCCCGAAGATCATCGCATCGTACCTTTTGCGAGACGCTTCCTACAAAACCTGCGCACCGGAATCCATACAAGGTATCGCCTCCCTCCCCATACAGACCGGATTCGTCGCAACACGCCCGCTGCATCGGGGTTGTCACATCGCCTCCCCAGGGTCTCAGGAGTGACGCATCGCTTGTTTTTCAATGCTGCAGCTTTCACTTGGAACTTTTAACGCATCTAAAGGTACTGTTGGCTAAAACATGACGCAACTGTGGAATATTTTAACACAACCTTAAGAACTCTTTTGAAACCATATTCTTGAACTGTGTATGTTGAATTTTTGTTGTTTTGGTCTTGTTTAGTTTAGATTAAATACTTCTATTTTTCTAAACGGTTGTGAAGTCCATTTGTGGTGTTTTCACTGTATTACTGTGAGTGTTGGTCCAAATACTTTACACATTGCCTTTGATAAGCCTGACTGCTCGTGCCAAGCTACCAAGGGGGTGAGCAGGGGTTATCTAAAGAGTGTATCCTCCTTACCCTGACCTGAAGCAAGGGTCCCTATTTGGACAGTGGTACCTACCTCTGCCAACTAGAGACCCCCAGATCTAACAGCGGTCTACTAGGCTGATGTGAGAATGAGTGGACAAAGACTCGGAGAGGTGAGAGTGTTTATATGTGTGGGCTCATGAAGAATCCAACACTTAGTCCCTCATTACAACCTTCCCGGTTAATTGCAATATGTGCTGTACTCCTGTTACTGTATATGTCACCATTATACGTTTTGTGATAAATATGGGCAGGTAAAAACTTGCTGATATTTATCATGGGGAAAATGCTCAGTGAATACCAGAACATGTAGATTTTGGTGCGGTAAGCACCAAAATCCATGTTATTTCACAAAAACATTGAAATTGGGTGGTACCAATCACACACAATAAATTCCAACATCTTGGTCATTCGTAATGAGGGCCCATTAAACTGGGTAAAAAAAGAGATTTAGTACGCTATAATACGTTTTGAATATAAAATTAACTTTGTTGCATTGGTGCCCTCAAAAGTTCATGTAAATCTGAGATCTGTTGTTCTCATGAAAACTGAGAAAGCTCTCCAATCTCAATCGAAAGCAATGGACCAAGCAAAAGCTATCCATCAGTCAATGAATAATAGCATTTTAGTGGTCCTGTAGCACATTCAGAGGTTATCACTGGCAAAGGAAGCTTTTCCATTGTTGTTATTTCTTGTCAGTTGCCCAATTGTCATAGTTCCATGTTTGTTTTAATTCTTGTCCCTCAAGTTCTAGTGGGGCAATCCAACCTTGCATGATAACTTACTGAACTAGTGTAACTAACTTTTGAGCGACTTGCTATTTGATACCATGGATACCAAATTGTTGCAGGTCAGTATATAACCATGATCCAGTGGAAAAACAGCATAAACTGATGGGCATCCTCACAACTCTTTAGTGAACTCTTGCTCTGTTGCTTGAATCATGACCTCACTCTATTGCATTGGCGCTCAATCAGAGAATGTGTTCACTGAGGTGGAGTAACGCATACATTACTTTTTTTGTATGCCTTTTAAATAGGTATTATCTTATGAAAAGCTTTGGAAGAAAAGTTAAGATCTGTTTACCTTATTCTTCATTTTTTTTAAGTTCAAATATCTTTATTGCTATTTAAAAAAGATAATACATTAATAATACATTGCAATACAACATATCATTATGAAATAAACATTAAATTCGCTCAAAGAGATACAGAAATAAAGACAGATTTCATATCAAGAATGAATGAACTGTACTAAAATGGAGTATAAACATATCAGTATTTAAGCTCAAAAAACAATTTTATAAGTAAAAGATGACGTATATTATAAATTATAAATTGATTCAAATTATACTATATACCCAGGCAAGAGAAATAAATAAGGACAACAGCATAAACCATATCGAGGTCATACAGTATTGCTTGATAAGTAAGATCTCATACTAAAAGAAAGCAGAGAGAAAGAAGAAAAGATGGAAAAAGTAAATAAAAGAAGAAAAAGAGGAAAGGAAGAGGAAAGAAGAAGGGATAACAGCTTCAGTGTAGGAAACAACTTAAATAATAGAGTCAAAGGGATACTGAGCTACCAACTCCTGAGAAGATAGGCTCATATAATCATCCAGTGACCTCCAGACATTACTACAGATGGACGGAGTGTAATGCTTCTCTTCAACAAAAGTATGAGCCCCATGAAGGTATTATACCCAAGCCCACCAAGTATGATAAGAAAAAAGATCAAAATGTTTCCACTCAGTTAGTATAACTTTAACAGTAATGGATATAAGTAAATCCAATAACTGCAAAGCCGTATTATCAAGGGGTAAAGGAATAGATGTAGCTCATGGGCCCAATAGAATCATAGCTAAGGAAAGCTCTAAAGAAATGTTAAAGATTAATGATAAGTGTTTCTGTATTAAACTCCAGAAGGATTGCAATAATGTACACTCAACAAACATATGTTGATGAGTGCCAGGAACCAAATTACAATTCCATCAAAGATCGCTATCTCTAAGCGTTAATTTACGCAAGCCAGCAGGTGCCCAATGGAGGGGATTTAAAGTAAAAAATTTAGATTGAATAAGGAAAGGGCCAATCTTATTATGGAGAGATGATTTCCTAATCATTTGCCAAGTCTCCTGTGAGATATGTTTAAAAATATAATTGTCAAAGTGATGAGACCATTTATCCTGTGTGATTGTTGGTTGTGAAGGAGATGGAGCAGATACAAATTTATATATTCTGGAAGTACTATGGCCTGAGCGTGACAACATAGAAAGTAACGAAATAGTAAGCGAATCCGAAGAAAAGGGAACCTTAAAAAGGGCAACCTTCAATTTCAGAAAGGAATAA
Organism: Lissotriton helveticus; assembly: GCF_964261635.1. Taxonomy (NCBI): domain Eukaryota; kingdom Metazoa; phylum Chordata; class Amphibia; order Caudata; family Salamandridae; genus Lissotriton; species Lissotriton helveticus. Next base: position 1,167,361,991 of record NC_136065.1, on the reverse strand, counting down.
ACATCCATATCACTAAGATTATAGGCATAGATGCATCAAGCTAAACACCGCTCACAAAGGGGCAGAATCTGCCCCTTTGCGACCGGTATTTTTGTATTTGGGATGCATCATTATAAGAAATAGTCTCTGTGAGGTCTTTACAAAACCAAATTCCTAAATACTTAATGCGAGTCGATTGCCACTTAAACCCAGAGTCGCCCATATGAGCAGGGAAACACAACAAATTAAGGGGGAACATTTCCGTCTTCTCTTTATTCAAAGTATAACCAGAAACCAGCGAAAACTCTCTAATGGTATTAGAAATAACTGGAATCTCAGCAACAATGTCTTCTGAAAAGATAAGAACGTCATCTGCGTAGGCTGCTGTTTCAAGCGTATGTGAGCCAAATTGAAAGCCTTTGATACCCTTATTCAAATTAAGTAAACGAAGGAGTGGATCTATAGACAATAGAAAAAGAAGGGGTGATAAAGGGCACCCTTGTCTAGTTCCCTGATGAAGATTAAAAAAAGACGACGTATCCCCATTAACTCTGATGTTAGCTTTTGGCTCGCATAGAGAGACATTACCATATTGATAAAAGAGTCTCCGAGGTTATGTGATTTAAGTACTGCTTGTAAAAAAGGTCAAGAGACTTTATCAAAAGCCTTTTCGGCATCGAGGGCAATTGCCGCCGATTGTAATGTAGACAGTTTTGCTTTCTCTAAAATATGACAGAAGGTTCGAATATTATCTCTTGCAAGTCTCCCTTTAACGAAACCAGTTTGGGACTCATGAATGACAATAGGGATATGACCCTCTAATCGCTTAGCCAAAATCTTGCTAAATATTTTTACTTCCATATTTATTAATGAGATTGGACGAAAATGTTAGGGTCAGTATGATCCTTGCCCTCTTTCAGAATCACAACAATAGTAGCTTTAGCCGCCGAAGCAGATACCTTGCCAGAAAAGACAAAATTATCAAAAACCATGTTTCATAAAAAGCAATCAGGAACCCATCAGGCCCCGGGGCCTTCCCTGACCAAGTAGCCTTAATAGCCTGAATTATCTCATCAGCCTCAATTGGTTCCCCAAATCAATCATTTCAGAATGCGAAATAGAATTCGTAGGAATCGAGTTCAGAAAATTCTGACAACCAGATATGCTGCATTGATCTTTAGGGGTGTATAACTTTTCATAGAAATCACAAAAGACTTCACGTATTTCTTGAGTGTTGAATTTTCTAGAACCATTTTTAACATTAATATATGAAATGTGAGCAGCTTTAATATTTGTATTCTGATATTTTAAGGTGGCAGCCAAGAGTTTACCAGCTCTATTTCGTAATAACAATTGTCTAGATTTTTGAGCATGTACACCAATGTAAGCTCTTATAGTGACTACAGAGTTGAAATAGTATTTCAGATTCTTGATATCTTGTAGGACAGACTTATCCTTAGAACTTCTATATAGCACCTCTTTACATTTGATCTCATCCCCTAAAGACTGCAGCGACTTCTGAATATCACTATTCCTTTTTAACATTTGTTTGATAATATGGCCCCGAAAAGTACATTTAAATACATCCCACAGAACTATTGAGGAATTCACTAAGGACTCATTATCCTTGAAAAAGTTATCAATTTCGCAACTAAACTCTTTAACTTCATCCTTATCATCCAAAATCTCTGTATTAAGACGGCAAGTACAAGGACCCCTTGTATCTATAAGATTAAGGACAGTTAATGAAACCGCTGCATGATCAGAAACGACTATTGGATGAAGCATAACATTTATGGTATGTTTTAAAAGAGCAGCATCAACTAGCAGATAATCGACAAGAGAAAAAGTAGAATGTGGAGAGGAGAAAAACGTGAAACTGCTACCCTTAGGGTTATGCAATCTCCATGCATCAACAAGCTGACGAGAAGAACACATGTTGAGCAATTATTTATGTGACCTAGGGGGATGAAATTTAAAAGCAGAATGCCTGTCTAAAATATGATCCAGGGGCAAATTAAAATCACCGCCAACAATTGTTCTAGCATTTTGAGGGATTTCAGAAAGCTTTTTATTGATGGAACGCCAAAAGAGTTGATCATGAATGTTAGGAGCATAAATATTCATGACATTGCCGTGTCCCAAAAGGGGGGGGGACTAGCTTTCCCCAAAGTAAGCGCTGGTACACTTCTGTAGTGTGGATAATTTTTATTTATTTGTTGCCTAAGTCTGTTGTGGTAACACAAAACAAAAGAAAAGAGTCCGGTTTGCGGGAGTTGCTCCTGTACTTCACCGGGTTCAGGAAGGTCGGGAGGAGTGGGGATTCCCTGTCGGTAGTTCGGAGACGTCCAGGAAGTTGTGGAGAGGAATAAAACACAAAACAAGCAAGCCATGGGTCAGTGGACAAGATTCAATTCTCTAGAGGGAGGGGAATGTGAGGGATCACTGAGTGCCGCCAGCACGTGGAAACCAGAGGAGAAAACGATAAGCAGTGTCCACCACACAGAAATACCCGTTCCCTCCCGTGACTTTGTGAGCCCGAGTATATTCGAATGTACCCGTATCAGCCACCCTCCTCCTGGAGTGTGGCAGGGCGTAGCGCGGTGCTGTTGTCCTCCGGGCGGGTATCCGGGATCAGGGACCGGTGGGATGTCAGGATCACGAGCAAGTGGGCCGTCTTTGGAGAGCTCCTTCCGCGTCTTCTTCTCTTCCTCGTTCGCTCCTGTTGGCTCCTGGGCGTACGCGCCTGCACTCCTGGCCACTTCCTTTTTCTTCTTGCCGGCTTCTTCCGATAGGAAACTCGAGGCTGAGGTCACGCCTCTCGACTCTTTCGCTCGCCCCATCCACGGAAAATTAAAGGGACCGTCCTCGTCCCATACCTATAGCAGCAGGATATCAGCATTAGTGAGGGTCCCTGAATCCTGTGCCCCGGGATCCTCCCGACACACATATAAATCATCTGAACCATTGGACAAGCGAGAAAGCAGCCATCTACCATTAGTATCATCTTCAGCAGTAACAATAGAAAGACCAGAGTTTTGGGAAATCAGAGACACAACCCCATGCTTTTTACCCGATGCTTCAGAACAAGCAACACCAAGAACCCACTCCTTCCGCAACAGCAAAGCCTCCTTGGAGGCTATCTTAGTCTCTTGAAGTAGAACAATATCACTAGGTAAGCTTTCATATTAATCAAGGATCTTGGCCCTCTTAACAGGGTGATTCAACCAATGCACATTACATTTAAACCAGTCATAAAGAAACATAAGACAACACAGATAAAAACATCTGATATAGAAAAAAGGGAAGGTAATCCAACAAGTCATCAGATATCAGGTTAAATGCTAAACAAGAAAAACTTGAAAAATATACCGAAGCAAAAGTCTCCAGAGAAGGAAAGATAGAAAGAAGAAAAGAAAAGACTAGAAAGAAGAGAAGCAAGAATAAAATACTCCAACGAAAAAAGGAGTATCAAAAAAGAAAAACACCACCAGGGGATGGCTTCAGTAGATAATAGTTACACTGTGTTACAGTCAAACAAAAAGACTTTTACTATGAATTCAGAACATATGTAATCAAAATTTGTAAGGAAACATTGTGGTTTAATCACAAGGCATCCAAAATGTATTTATACACAAAAAATGAATTTTAAAGTCATCAGAAAATAGTGCCCCAGAGGGAAGAATGGGAAGGGTGTCAGTGGATGGAGTAGTGTGAGGTAGAGGGTAGTGACATAGTGAAGACCAAGCGACCTTAATAAACAAATATATACAACTGGCTTCATAAAAACAAGCCCAATACATGAAACACGAATGTTTTTAGAGTTCACATCAGGAGCACCATGCTTCTAGAAATACAGTCATTGTCACATTTAGGATGGAAGCTGGTAAGTGGACAGGTTGTCGACGTTTTGACCCCATGATACAGTAGGCAGTAGTGGAGCCTTACAGGGGGGGTCTTTCTCAGGACTGGGGTGGGGCGGGGTTCCTAAAAATTGTGAAAGGGAAAAGAGTTAGGGCTGGTCCTGAAGGATCCCGATTAAAAAGCAGTGGAATTTAGCGGAAATAAGGTGGAAAAGGTGAGTGGATTACCGTGAATCACGAATTAAACATGAAACATCTGGGGTCGAAACGTCGACAACCTGTGCACTTACCAGCTTCTATCCTAAATGTGACATTACTGTATTTCTAGAAGCATGGTGCACCTGATTTGAACTCTAAAAACATTCATGTTTCATGTATTGGGCTTGTTTTTTTAAAGCCCGTTGTATATATTTGTTTATTAAGGTCGTTTGGCCTTCACTATGTCACTACCCTCTAACTCACACTACTCCTTCCACCGACACTCTTCCCATTCTTCCCTCTGGGGCACTATTTTCTGATGACTTTAAAATGCATTTTTTGTGTATTAAATACATTTTGGATGCCTTGTGATTAATCAACGTTTCCTTACGAATTTTGATTACATATGTTCTTAATTCATAGTAAAAGTCTTTTTGTTTGACGATAACACAGTGTTCTGGGATCTGAAAAAGAAAAATCAGTTAAAAGAGAATATCCAATTTAGAGCAAACACCTGCTACAATGCATAGTTATCATTACCAAAAGGAACCCAGAGGAGCCATTTTAACCAAACACTTTGTGGAGAGGTAGCAAAAGCATGGACCATGGAACAAACCATCAGAAAATGAAGGACATTAAGGATGAGAAGTGCCAGGAAGAGACTCGGAGACCATCTGGGATTCAGATTGATTATCCAGAAAAGTGGAAAGCTCTGCAGGTTCATAAAAAATCTGTTGCCAACCTCTGAAAGTTATTCTGAATCGCTAGGGATCTGCAAAGAAAAATGGGATATTCATATCTATAAGTCTTCTGCGAAGATTCAAGAAACCTTTCCGACGAATGACAGTGTCTCTAGCAAAGTCCTGTGATATTGAGAGTCTTTGACCTTCCCATTGTAATGTTTTAAACTTCCTCATTTGGGCTCAGTGTATTGATGACGCAGAGGTTTAAAAATCACCGGTCTTGGAGAAGATAACGATTTAGGCTTAAAGGTGGGAACTCTATGAGCACGTTCTAATTCCAAGTCCTTTTGAAATTAATTGTTCAGAACAGAAGGGATCCAAGAGAGCAAAAAATCTAACACTGATGAAGCATATTTCTCACAATCCTCCAGTAATCCAAAAATACGAAGGTTACTTCTACAATTTTTGTCTTCCTGTTCAGTCAGATCTCTCCGCAGTGAAGCCAAAGAGCGCTCCATACTTTGCACATGTTTATCTTGCTTATTCGTATACTCCTCAACAGTACTTGTTCGATTTTCAGCATTGGAAACATGTAATGAAAAGTTTTTGAGATCATTCCGAATTGCCGCCACCTCAACCTGAAGTAAGTCTGTGTTCGTTTTGGTACTTTGGGCAATATCATGAACTAAATTAAGTTTGAGAAGGATAGTGTCCAAGGTTGCAGCGGAATCCGGGTTGCCCTTGGATGATGACTCCAGAGTGGGAGAAGTTTGTTTAGACCTCTTCAAATTCCCCTTACAATCTCTGTCCTTGGAATTAACACCCATGCCGTCTGCCATTTGAACAGACACAGTAGATAAGCCAGCTAACTAAAATAGCGTAGCTATTACGTAATAAACACAGAGAACTAAAAGTATGTCATAGGAGAGAACGCAGAATTGATGTTTAAGAGAACAAAATCCAATTGACTCTGAGATGTTGGAAGATTCAAGAAGCACTAAAACTTCTAGTTAACAAATCCTCCACTGGGAACTAATAGAGCAGAATGAGCTGACCAACTGGATCATAGAAAGTAGAGTGAATCAGACCCTGCACAATCAGCCAAAGACAGAACAGACATCAAAGCTTAAAATCAGACTATAAACATGCTGTTCATATGATATCCTCCACTCTTTGAAATACAGCCAGCAGGATATGAGGCCACTAGTTAGGCATAATGGACCTAAAAGATTCCTGTCTGCGAACGCCATTATGTGATTACACTGATATCAGCAGTAGCACTCCGATACACTACACCAGTTCTGCCAATGAGAGATATAAAATGCACATGACAATACCTCATACAGCGTCGTGAAAATGAAGTTCAGGAGTCCAAACAGGAAAGGGAGATTGAATTTAGCTCGTCAAACTCCAAAATGACGAGACCTCTGTGACGGCCACCATTTAAGCCACGCCCCCTTATTCTTTATTCATGAAGTATTTATCCACTTTTTCCGGGACGTCCTTTTACGGACAAATTTAAGCCACTATTTGGCACACGTATCTCTTTTAGAATTCATAAATGTGATATATGCCATGTTCTTGGCTTATGTATTTTGCACAGTTTACCAATAGCACAGCCTGGTAGTGCTGTGGGTAGCCTGGTTTTCTTCCATGCCATTCCCACATTTTGTTCGAATGCTGGATTCTCAAATTTCCTGTAATTTGTTTGCAGTGTTCTACTCCATGTCTAATGGCTGATCATTTGAATATTTAAAATGAATAACTGTGGCCATGTTAGTGATCATTCTGTGACATATCTGATCCTGAGTCTTGGCGTTCAAATGAGTTCTCTTGTATGTCTGCAGCTGGCACTAGAACAGAGGTGGAACATTTTCATATAAAGCCTAATATATAACCTGCCATTTCTAAATGCTGTGAATAGTAGGTGGTACTATTAATCAACTTAATGGTACAAAATCTACTGGCATAATAACAATGGAAGGCTGAGTACCACTTGCCAGGATTCAAACTTGTGACTTTCAGATACCTATAAATATGAAGTGTGGCTGTTAATTTATTTGGTCATCTCTCAATTAGACTAGAAGATCTGCGAACATCTGATAAATGGACTTTTTTGGCACTTTAAGAAATGACCAGGGAGGAGGAGCTTCGTGCGCTACCGAGATGGTCGCGTGAGCACAGGGCTCCCGGACCTTCGCCACCTCCGGCATTTATCCTGACAATAATCCTGGATATGACTACGGACCATCGCAGATGAAACCTAGCTGATATGACAGTTGCTTTCAAAATTTGATTTGGTCCAAGAGAACCGATTTTATGGTGTTCTGAACTTTCCTGGCCTGCTCCACGGATCTGCCCCGGGCTCGAGTTGATGGACTGCCTGGTCGTAATTGAACAACAGCGGTCTCCCTGATTCCAATTTCGATCCTGGACTTGGCTTTCGGTTTTGCTTTTGGCCCGTGCCCTTCTGCGCAGTGGATTAGGCCCTGCCGCCCGCGGATTGCTTCACTTCACGGTCCCACTTTAGGGCCGGGACTGTATATCACCGCTCGGTGTGTGAATTGGAACACGCTGTACTTTGGTTGAGCATCTGTGCGTGATTTTGACGTAGCCATTTTCACCAGATCTCGGGGTCCCCTCGGGGGCGCAGCTTCCAAAATGGCCGGCAAGCCCGAGGTTGAAAAGCGGAAGACCAAGGCTGTTCACCGTGGGGGCTCCATACAATCTAATGCCATGGACCGATACACTCATCCCAAGGGATCCCCCGGTGGAACGGGCAGGCCCCCAGCGGACAAGGGAGACGACCCTATGGCGGACGAAGATCCGACTGCACGATATCATGGGCGCCATTGCGAGTATGCAGGCCTCAATTGGTGTGCAGTATGAGACCCTGGCGCAAAAACTGGATACAGTGGCGATCAATGTCACCTTGATCAGGACGGATTTGGCTAAAACGAACGAAAAGGTCAAATCCCTGGACTTGAAGACTTCTAGCCTTACGACGGATGTATCTGATCTACAAACGGAGGTCCGCGATCTACGGTCCTCTACTGACTCCTTCTCCCGTCGTTTGGAAGATTTTGAAAGTCGTTCTATGCCGAACAACGTCCGTATTGTGGGTGTCCCTGAGAATTCAGACAACTTAAATGTCGACCTCATCGTGAAGGACCTCATCGTCAATCATCTCGCACCCAAGGGCCTGAGTAAATTCTTTGCGGTGGAGCGGGCTCACAGAGTGCCGGGTGGTAAACCTAAGCTGGGTGCTACCCCGTGGCCTATCATCGCCAGGATATTTCATTTCCGTGATCGGGATGCTATCCTGCAGGCATCGCGTTTGGGTGGCCCCACGAAATTCGAGAACACGACGGTGAGTTTCTATCCCGACTTCACTCAGTTGGTGCAGAAGCAAAGGATGGGGTTTCAGGGAGTGAAGAGACGATTGAGAGACAGGGACATGAAATACGCGATGCTATTCCCAGCCCGACTAGGTGTGGAGCATGGAGACCGGACGTTCTTCTTCAATCGCCCTGAGGCTGCAAGTGACTGGATCGACACATTGCCCAGGCAGCGGGAACACCCTGAACATTCTGGTGGAGCTGAGGGTGGACTGATGGACCAGGAATAGTAATGCGACTTGGTTCGCTGGACTGCGCACAGATCTTTCGGCACGGTTTGCGGATCCTTTAACCTGTTTTAATTGAGGTGGTCCTCCAGGAGTGGCGGGGGGAGTGAGTCTCTTCCTCCTCTGGGGTTTCTTTTCATAGATTAGTTATTTGCTAGGGCGACAGGCACACTGCAAGTTGGGGGGGCCTTTGAGTCTAACGCAGGGGTGCAGGGTGGGGGGCTTTGTTTCCTGGGTAGGTTTTGGGAAGGGGGGAAGTTGTTATTGTTTGGTTTCCTTCAAGGCACTATATTGATGGACATTTGGACTTGGCTGTCGCGACTAATGTGGGGTGGATGCTGCGAATACGTTTGGGATGGGGGGCAGGGGGCTAAAATTACTGTGTTGGAATGTTAACGGGTTGGGGGACAGGATAAAACGTGGTGTGGTGTTACAACTCTTGAGACGTCTTTCCCCTGATGTTGTGAAGAAACGCATCGGATGGGCAATACATGCCAGGCTATGAACCGTAGGGGCTACCGTCTCCTGGCACACTCCGGCTTCACTACTGGCTCTAGGGGGGTGGGTATCTTGATCAGAGTCTCCCTCCCCCTTGAAATCGATGCTGTCATCCTTGACGACAGGGGGCGGTATGCCGCCATTACTGGACGGTGGGAGGGGAAGGTCGTCACTCTGCTCTCCGTTTATGTCCCGCCTGGCCTCCAGACTACGACCTTTGCTGACCTGGGGAGGGTATTACTGGGGCTCCTGGAGGGCATCCTTGTGGTGGGTGGCGATTTTAATTCAGTGGTCTCCGGACATGTCGATCGCTACCCGCCCAGGGATCTTGGGAGGTCCCAGTCCTGGCTGGGTGGCTTTCTTGACACTCTGGGACTAATAGATTGCTGGAGGCTGCTACACCCTGGACAATTACAATACACCTTCCACTCTGGTGCACACGTTAGTCTCTCGAGACTTGACTATATCCTGATGCCCGCAACGCAGGCCACGCTTGTTAAGGAAATTAGACATTTGGCTAGGGGCATTTCAGATCACTCCCACTTATGGCTCGTCATGGAAGCAGGCCCGGGAACTGAGGGCTGGGTGGCCCCGATCAACCCTTGGTATCTCCGTGACCCTAAGATCCGCACGGAACTAATCAAATCACTGGACCATTATTTTGTGGAGAATGTGGGGTCTGTGTCATCGTCTGTCTCGCTATGGGAAGCCTATAAGGCGGTCATCCGCGGCATCGCCTTATCGTTAATTAATAACGCCAAGAAACGTAAGTGCGAGGCAGTGGTCTGACTTGAAACTGAGATATCAGACATAGAAAGAGAGCTGGAATCTGATGTTACCCAGGACAGGTTGCACCTTCTTAGCCTCAAACAAACTGACTATAGAGCGTTGGTCACTGATGCCGCCAAGGTGATGAGTAGAAAGCGGCAGGGCCGTTTGTATGATGTGGGTGATAAGGCCGGAAAGTTGATAGCCTGGTTGGACAAGAAGGAGATGGCTAGTCGTGTGGTTCCTTTGATTGAGAGGGCGGATGGAGTGAGAGTGACTGACCCGGTCGAGATTGTGGAGTGTTTTTCTGAGTATTTTCAAACCGTATACTCCCCTGTATCGGACAGACAGGAACAGGATTCACATCTGCTTCTGAGAGACATTGCTTTACCCTGCTTGCCGGATCTAGATAGGGAACTGATGGACGCGACACTCTCGGTTGAGGAGGTTGCGACCGCGATCCGCTCTGTGAGATCGGGAAGGGCCACGGGTCCGAATGGACTTCCCATCGAACTCTAAAAGTTGTTCCCAGACAAAATAGCACCACATCTTCGCTCGATGTTTTTAGAATCGCTAGACGCGGGTACCCTTCCATCCGATCAAAGGCTCGCGTCAATCGTCGTGATTCACAAGGAAGGGAAGCCGCGGGATTGCTGCGCGTCTTACAGGCCCATCTCACTCTTAAACGCTGAGCCTAAGATCCTCGCAAAAGTGCTTGCTAACCGTTTAATCTCTGTTGTCTGCGACCTGATCCATCCGGATCAGTCCGGATTTATTCCGCGCCGGAACACGGCGCTGAATCTCCGGCGTCTACATGGCACCCTTGCGAGAGCGTCCTCGCTGAGTGAATCGGCCATTTTGGCTTCTTTGGACGCCGCAATGGCGTTTGATACGCTGGAATGGCCGTACCTTTGGGCTGTCCTTGCCAAGTTTGGTTTCGGCCCTGTTTTCATCAGTTGGGTGACACTACTATATCAAGACCCCTTGGCCCAGGCGGTTGTCAACGGTCGTGTTTCTGCCTCGTTTTCTCTCGGAGGGGTACTCGCCAGGGGTGTCCATTGTCTCCACTTCTTTTTGCTCTTGCTTTGGAACCTTTGGCGGCTTGGCTGTGCTGGGAGCCGTCAATGAAGGGTATCCGCTGGTCCCCTGGTTTCGAGGACCGGATATCGCTTTATGCTGATGACATCCTGTTATATCTCACGTCGCCTCGGAAGTCGCTAGTGGTATTGTTTGATGTCTTGACTTCCTTCGGTAAAAATTCTGGCCTTGTGATTAATTGGTCCAAATCCTGCGTGTACGTTATATCGGGAAACCCTCCTCCCTTGCCGCGTGGGTGCCCAATACAGGTGGCACACGCGGGTTTCAAATACTTGGGGGTGTTCATCACCTTAGATCCTTTGGTTCGCTATGAACGTAACCTGCTGCCCCCGCTCCGGCGCTTGCGATCTGATGTTGTGGCATGGCGTAGTCTTCCGTTGTCCCCGCTTGGACGTGCGGCTTTATTTAAGATGATGTCACTGCCCCGATTTTTATATGCCTTACAAAATACTTGTGATACCATCCCGGCCAGCTATTTTCGGGAGATTGAAAGCTTACAGCGACAACTGATATGGGGTGGACGGTCCCGTATAGCACTTGCCAAGTTGACACTTCCTTGGTACGACGGTGGAATTGCTCTCCCAGATATTAAGCGTTACTACTGGGCCTCCCAACTGGGGGCGATTAATCACGGCACGTATGGTCCAGCGTCCAACCCCGCGTTCGAAATGGACAGATGGTTGCTGCCTGGTGGTGATTACAACAGGGCGCTTTACACGAAGTCCGCAGGGAGGCTGCTCACTGGCCCCACCAAGATAGCGGTGCAGGTATGGCAACGTGCGAATGATGCCATGGGATGGAAGAATAGGCTTACACGCGCTACTCCGCTTTATGCTTCCGAGAGGCTGGGCTCCTTATGGAAGACGAAAGGCTTTGATAGATGGGACGTGATTGGAATATGCAGGGTGAATGATGTGTGGACCAAGGGTAGAGTCAAGACTTTCGACGAGTTGAGATTGGAGTATGACCTGAGTGACAGGGAGTTTTTTAGATACGCTCAGCTCCGACATGCGCTGATGGCGGTTTTCCCTCCAGGCACGGTGGTTCCGGAGGCGTCACCGCTTGAAGGTCAGTTGCTGGATGGGCACGTTCCCGACAGTACGATTTCGCTTATCTACAAAAAGATGATTAACGATAGGACCGACCTCTTGCAGCGACTCAGGGAAGCCTGGACTGGCGATGGTTTGGAGCTAGATGACGAGGATTGTCAGTCGGCCATATCCTCGCCGAAAGAGGTTGCAATCCCGGCCCGCCTTAGGTTTGTGCAGCTTAAGATTCTCCATAGGATCTATGTTACCGGTCCGCGTCTGGTCCGTATGGGTTACGCCTCGGATGAGCTGTGCAGGCGTGGTTGTGGCCTTCCGGGCACTTTTCTTCACATACTCTGGGAGTGCCCGGTGGTTGTTCGCTTCTGGAATCGAGTGCATGCAGTAATGGAAGAGGTCACGGGTGTTGCGTTGTTGCCTGAAGCTAGACGCTGCTTGTTGATTGTTTGGGAACCGAATAACTATAATTTGTCACAGACTCAGTGGGTGACCCGTGGCAATATGATTGCTAAGAGGGATATCGCCCAGTTGTGGGGCTCCCAGAGGCCACCCACAGTTCTGGCATGGAAGGAGAATATGGACTGGTGTGTGTTCAGGGAAAAGATGGTGTATGTGGCCCGTGGCAGGCCCCGCAAGTGGGGTAAGATTTGGGGACAGTGGAACTCCTACCGGGGAGATATATGTACACCTCCCTTCACACAATTGGTGGCGGATCCCCCCTCCCCCTGACCCGACATTCCTGCTATCATGGTACTTTTATTGTCTCCGGACTCGCTGTCTCCCTCAATCCTCCCATCCTGCAATGTCAATGATTGTATTATGTTCTTATGCTTTCCTCCCCGCAGGCCGCTCCGCCATTCGATTGAATTCACTGCCTTGATTGTTTTTTGTTGTTCATGTTGTTAAAAGTTTCAATAAAAAGAAATACAAAAAAAAAAAGAAATGACCAGGACGCCATTTAGAGGGCACCAACTCCCCACCCACGCTCCGTCTCCTTTATGCCTCCTATGCCCACCTTTTTCTCCTTCTGTCAACTTTTGAAGTTAGTTGTGCACTTATTTATTTTCGTTACTCCCAGGGTTGTCACCATAGTCAAATGAAATGTAGTGATATTTCTTTGGATTCCATCAGGGTTAAAGATCATGCAGTGTCACTTCCATTATGTCATCCAAGGCTCCAACAGCATGAGATGAAACTTTGCTACCCTTATAATTTTAAATCCATTGATGGGACGAGACCAAAATTCCCACTCGTCTGTCAATTATGATATGAATGTTGCTACAACTTGGTCAAGGCCACAACCCCAGCAGAGCATAGATGTTCACAATTGGCAACATTTACAGAGCTCTGCTCCCTTGCTCACATTCATTGTTTTCTTCATTGTTTAATGTTTACCAATTTACAGTGGCAACAATGGAATATAGCACTCTGCAATTGATTTTAACTTGTTTTTCTCCTTAACTAACTCAAGGAAAAAAATGAGAGCCCATGATATTATAGCGACTGTTTTGTGTAATTCACACCACAAACTGAATGACCTCTGAAGGGTATACAGACAAAATATTGAATCAAAAATATAGAATAGCACTAATATCGAAGTCAAAATATAGAATGGACAAAATATTGAATGGACAGAATATCGTCAACAAAAATATTGAATTTCAGGTAAGTAATTTAATATCGATTTTCATCGATATAGAAAGTCAAAATATCGAAGTATATAATATAGGTATTAAATATATAGAATTTTTAATAATATCAAATTTTGTAAAGTGTTTTGTATGTTAGTATATGTGTGAAAAGTGTATATTTATTTTATAATTTATTTTAAGTAATGAATTTTATGTTATTTAATTTTTGTGTAATTTAATTCAGTAGCGGGTTGTGGGTTTATAGGGGAATAGGGTGAGAAGTAATTTAATTATAATTGATTAAATATTTAAATTTATTTATTGGTATTTATTTTGAATTAATTGTTAATTAATTTTTAACTGGTAATGAATAAAATTTTAATTAGCAATTAATTTTAATTAATTGATAATTATGTTAATTTGATTAATTTATTTTCCGTAGCGGGTTGTGGATTTATAGGGGAATAGGGTGGGCAGTAATTTAATTATAATTAATGAAATATTTTAATTTATTTATTGGTATTTATCTTGAATTAATTGCTAAATATTTTTTTAATTTGGTAATTAATTATATTTTAATTGGTAATCAATTTTTATTAATTGATTAATTGGTAATTATGTTAATTTTATAAATTTATTTCCCATAGCGGGTTGTGGGTTTATAGGGGAATAGGGTGGGAAGTAATTTAATTGTAATTAATTAAATATTTTAATTTATTTATTGGTATTTATTTTGAATTAATTGTTAATTAATTTGTAATTGCTAATTAATTAATTGTTAATTGCTAATTAATTTGTATTAATAGGTAATTAATTTTAATAATTAATTTGTATTTGTATTTTTAATTGATTAATTATTATATTATCTTAAATTGTTAATTACTTTTAATTACTTTTTTATTGGTGTTAATATTTAATTTATTTTTATTAATATATGAATTATTTACTTTCCCTACTGTTGCACTCACTGGAGTGGGAATAGTAATTTTGACCCCTACGCTATCCAACGCTTTCCCTACTGTTGCACTCTCTGGAGTGGGAATAGTAATTTGTACCCCTACGCTATCCAACGCTTTCCCTACAGTTGCACTCTCTGGAGTGGGAATAGTAATTTTTACCCATACGCTATCCAATGCTTTCCCTACTGTTGCACTCTCTGGAGTGGGAATAGTAATTTTTACCCTCCCGTTATCCAACACTTTCCCTACTGTTGCACTCGCTGGAGTGGGAATAGTAATTTTTACCCCTATGCTATCCAATGCTTTCCCTACTGTTGCACTCTCTGGAGTGGGAATAGTAATTTTTACCCCTACGCTATCCAACGCTTTCCATACTGTTGCGCTCACTGGAGTGGGAATAGTAATGTTAACCCCTACGCTATCCAACGCTTTCCCTACTGTTGCACTCACTGGAGTGGGAATAGTAATTTTTACCCCTACGCTATCCAACGCTTTCCCTACTGTTGCACTCACTGGAGTGGGAATAGTAATTTTTACCCCTATGCTATCCAACGCTTTCCCTACTGTTGCACTCACTGGAGTGGGAATAGTAATTTTTACCCCTACGCTATCCAACGCTTTCCCTACTGTTGCACTCACTGGAGGGGGAATAGTAATTTTTACCCCTATGCTATCCAACGCTTTCCCTACTGTTGCACTCACTGGAGTGGGAATAGTAATTTTTACCCCTACGCTATCCAACGTTTACCCTACTGTTGCAGTTGCTGGAGTGGTAATAGTAAATTTTACCCTCCCGCTATCCTACAGTAAAAATATTGTATATTATTAATTAATATTATGTTAATATATATATGCGTTAAAAAATTAAATTGTATGTTTATTTTTTTATCTTAAATTAATTATTTAATACTTTTAAAGTTGTTTAAGTATTTTAAAGTATGTTTTAGTTAATTATAGTTATTATTTAATTATTTTTAATTACTTTTAAGACATTTAAAAAACATCTATATTTTGACTAACTATATTTTTTTCAATATTTTTGCACTTACCTGTTTTTAGATAGGACTTTGATATTTTTGCTTTCTATATTTTTATTTCGATATTTTTAGTATTCTATATTTTTGTATTCTATATTTTGTCAGTGATCCCCTCTGAAGTATAGGTATACATAACAGCTATTATCATTATATTACACAAATGAATGGTAGAAATTTAATTAACGCTGGAAGCATGAAAAGCTGAGCTGACGATGCCAGGATTCAAGCCCATGATGTAGCACTACTCCCAGTAAGCCACTTTAGCTACAAGTGTTAAAACAATCATTACAATTTGAGACCTTCAGTTAATGCAGGGATCTCTGCATGCTCATGATCCATTCAAGACCTCTTTTGGCAGCCATTTTAAGGATAATTTGAGGTGTTTTATTTAGTTTGTCAAAAGTTTGTATGTGAAACTAGAACCTCTGGCAAGAAGGAGGGCCACTGCATATTTCACTGTTATGGAAATGTACCCAAAGCTGCCAATGTTTCAGATAGCTATGTGTGACATTTTCATAATTTTAGTGTAATTATGAGTGACATTTCAATGATCATGAGTGACACTATCTCGCAAGCAAAATAAATGAATGAAGAAGAGGGACGCATATACAAATCAAAATTTACACCCATTTGAGCAACGAAAAAAAGATGATTTTAAAACTGCTACTAAGCACCAAATATTGACTGGCACATATCTAGTGCGCTTGTAACCTGATCGTGCTGCTAAGCTGGGCTGGACGGCCCTTGTGCTGGAGAGATCATTGTTTGTTCGACGCACTGTGACGCACACAGCGCTATAATCAGGCAAATTGCTTACATCGCTAGTCCAGTAGCACAGCATCCTCCCCAACCCCAACACTGTTACATCATAGTAATGAGCACTAATGCCAGGTCGTTTAGTGGTCCGGGTCTTGCCGGTGCTGAGCACTGGCAGTTCTAAAAAGCAGGTGCTGAGATGGGTCCCTATTAGGCTCTCAATGTTTGCCCTCACCCTCAGGGTGAAAAGAAATCTTAACTCTGCAGCAGTGCCACCCTTCACTGCTCTTGATGTAACTTCAACGAGACTCCTTGTAATTCTTTTACAGTCTCATCATGTCAGAACTGAAGCATTTTCAATATTATACACAACAAAGCCATAGTTGTTGCTTATTTATCTTATGCAACTAACATTCAATGACAACGGATTGGGTTGGAGTAGGTATAATAGTACTTGTTGCATAATATATATGGATGCAATTACACAAGCAGCAAAATATCAGTCGGGCGGCACACTAAGCTAAGTGGAGATTTTTTGCTTACGTGTTTCTAATCCACGCCCTTAATTGCATTGGCCACGCCCTTTTGGGAGACCACCCCAGTTTTTTCATCATACTTTAAGCCCTGACTAATGCGTCACTGCTCAAGCAGAGACAGACTGATTTACTGCACAGAAGCTAGAATACCTGGGGCACGGAGGACAGCTCAGAATGAAGCCAATTTTATAGCCAATGTATTAGCATTCAAGTGGAACTAGAACTAGATACTGGGCAGGCAGGGAGCGTGAGAGAGCTGTCCATGCTGAAATAAGTATAAAGGTGTGCAGTGGGAAAACAGCAAATGAATTAAAATGCTTTTGCTGCAACTCTTGCTTGTTCCGGCAGCGCTCAGTGAGAAGGTTAACCAGTTGCATGCTGGCAATAACTAAATCTAAAATCCCCAGTGGCAAAGTGTGTTATTGAAATTTTGGTGTTCCAGGCACGGGACATAGGGAGACTGTTCGTGCTGAAGTGTGCAAAGTGACTCACTGAGACCCCATAGGAAAATGTTATCAATGTTTTTTCTGCTGGTATTTCTCACTTTGTGGTGTTCTCTGTGCGTTGTGAGCATTGAATGCCAGCGAGGTCGGGATCTTGGAGGGGCTGGCAGAATGCCTAGCCATTGGTAGGCAACAACCCAAGTGACCCTAGTGCCAACACCGTCATCCGCCCCCCCACCCCCAACATTTTGCATTTGCCCATATAATGATTACACTGGACACATTGCCTATGGGAAAAGGACTGCTGCAGGTTTATTTACATACAACAAAAGAATGCAGTTTTGTGGGTTATCATACAGGCGATCCAGGGCAGGCAGCCCCTCGCTGCCCCGCCCGCATAATGAGCCAGCCGGCACGGTGGGTCGATGCCCGGACAGTTCAGCACCTTTGTAGATCCCCTTCCAGATCACGTGATCATGTCTTATACTCCCGCCCTTTTCAGGGTGGAGCGTGGTATGGCACACCCCCGGTTGGTCAGGCCCCCAACCACCCGAAGGACTAACGGGGCGCCATCGCGGTTTTCCCGGAACCTCCCTGTGGCTCCAGGTCTTTGGCTTTGGCACCCCTACTGTGCCAGGCAGAGGTACCCTTACTGTACTAGTCTGCCGGAGATGTACCCTTACTGTACCCGTCTGCTTCCAGATCGCCCTGTAACTCCGCCTGTATTACAAAAGAAAACATTAGAACATCCAAAATTACATCAAAAATTGCACGCCGCCTGCCCAGCTGTTTGGTACGAGGATAGGGTGTGTGCAGCGAGGCAGGCAGGCAGCAGGACGACCGGTAAAGAGGTCGACCTGGAGGCGGCAGGGGCCTAAGTACCCCGGCCCGCCCCCAGGCGTCCCCTCCCCTGGAAGCACGTCACTGGTGCAACCACCCACGGGGAGGGGCTGGTGAGGCCGCCGAGAGCCTCCCCCTCCTAGGGGACGGGGGGGCTCCGACTAACATTTTGCGTGAATGCTCTACCGCAGCTATGGAGCTGGCCCCCGCCATTCGCTACGTGGAACAATCTCTGACCACCATAGCTCGCATGGCCCCAATCTATTGCTGATTGCCCCGAGGTCTGTTTGCATGGCCTGTATAAGCGCCCTCCTCCCCATGGTTACTAAGTCATTGCTACCCAAATGGATAATCAGGACATTGGGAGGGGGTCCCCCTAATGAGAGGTGTTGCTCTAGACTGCTTCTCGCGCTACTCCATCTCATCCTGGGGAAGCCCATCCATACAAACTGCGTCCCTGTGAAACCCCGGGTCCAATTCCTGTGTGTTGCCCACTGTGCCAACCTGGCAACGTATGAGTGTCCCAGCAGCCACACCTGACAACCTGGTGAGTAAAAGGAACGCCATCTTCTCACAACTTGTTTAATTGTTTGAAAACACTGCACACATTACAATTATCGGCACCATCACTAATACTCAACTACACACATATTTACACTTCATAAGCTCTGTACATTTAGGGACAAATGTAACGCTGAAAACAATTTGATTGCCAGCGCCCCACGCTCTTAATGCCTTCCGGCCCAGGCCTGCCTTGAATGCAGCCGTGGCCGCGCCAATCCTAAAAGAGTGACTCGAAAACTTCCTACCCAAACCAGCGAGACCCGCCCGAGACAAGGCGGCCGCCATGATGCGGTCCAGCTGAAACCTAGTCAGGGGCGCCCGGTCTGCATGTATAAGGAAGTGCCCCGGGGCCACTGGCCTTATTAAGTACTCCCTTACCGTGGTGACAGGGCAGTATCTGGGGTCCCTCAAAGCTTGTAGTACTGCTGTCATATCCCGCCCTGCCTGGTCTGTTTTTGACCTACGAATACGCAGTACCAGTCTCTCCGTCACACAAACATCCTGGCCTCAAAGGGGGATTTGGTGACCTGTGGCACACCCTCTATCATGCCCTGCAAGGTGGGGAAATCTATCGGTGCCCTGGCTCTGGGATCCTCACCTCCTCTCTGGCCCACCCCTTCAGTGCCGCCCTGACCTTGAACGAGCCGGTGGGGTTGTAGCCCCCGTTAAGCTTGGTGTCATGACTCAGAGCAGCCAGGTGGCCGCACACCCATGAATGGCTCTTGCCGGTGTCCTTGGCCCAAACCACAAAGACCTGCACCTGTTCCTCCAGTGACATTGTCTCAGCTTTCACAGACTCTATGACTGTCCTAAATGTGACCCATATTTTTTCCTGGTTGCCGGAGCCAGCGAGCGATCACCCATCATCTTCAGTCGTTCGCCCACCGTAGTAGTCGCCATAGGGATGCCAGGAATGGTGTCATCTCCGCCCTCACCCGCGGCCAGGCCTCTCGGAAACGGAGCCACTGAAAGCGAGAGAGAGCGTCAGCTGCCACATTTCTCACACCCTCAATGTGCCGTGCCCTAAACTCGATGTTGATGGGCAAGCCCACCCTGACCAATTCTCTCAACAGACTCAACACCCGGGGGCACGTGACTGTCAGACCATTTATTGCTTGCACTACGGCCATATTATCCGACCAGAACACCACCTTCCTGTTGCCCAATGTTTCTGGCCACAAATAGAGTGCGACTATAATGGGGAAAAGCTCTGGCACTGTGATGTTCGAGGTTATCTTCTTCTTCCTCCAGGCATTCGGCCACCTCATCGCACACCACTCCTCCCCCAAGATAACCCCAAAGCCTTCCCTACCTGACGCATCAGAAAAAAGACAGAGTTCGGGGCTACCAGCCCAAGGGGCCCTCCAAATGATAGTCCCATTAAATCGTTTCAAGAAGTCCGCCCACATCTCCAGGTCGGCCTTCACCCCAGGGCCCAATCTCACCAAATGATGCTTCTTGCCTATTCTGGCCGTGGCCTTTGCCAACCTGCGTGAAAATACCCTGCCTGCTGGTATGACTCGGGAAGCAAAGTTCAACTTGCCCAAGAGGCTCTGGATCGCCCCCAAGGTCGCTTTATCCTTACCAAACAGCGCCTGGATGTCCCGCTGCAGATACAAAACCTTGTCAGCAGGGAGCCTAGATTCACCCTTGATGGTGTCCAGCTTGATGCCCAAAAAGGTCAGGACCTGCGCAGGACCCACGGTCTTACCTGGGGCAAGGGGAACCCCGAGGTGCCCGACCATTGCCTCAAAGGCATGCAGACCCTCTGCGTTCCTGCCTGTCCAAAGAAAAAAAAATCATCTCAGTAATGTGTCACCTGCGTTATGCCCTGGATAAGAGAAAGAGCCCATTGAAGAAATGAACTGAACACCTCGAAGTAAGCACACGAGACTGCACACCCCATTGGCATACAGCGGTCAAAAAATAACTCACCTCCCCATTTAAAACCTAGCAGATGCTGGCTGGAGGGGTGAACCGGCAGGAGGCGGAAGGCTGATTCGATTTCCGCCTTGGCCAGCCACCCCCCCTTCCCAGCCCTTCTTACCATATCAATGGCCATGTCCAGTGAACAGTACGGTACAGAGAGAGCCCCTTACTCCAGCCAGTGGTTCACAGAGTTGCCCTCAGGGTAGGACAGATGGTGAATCAGGTGATATGCACCTGGCTGTTTCTTTGGCACAACTCCCAGTGGTGACACCAGGAAATGATCCAGCAGGGGATTTGGAAATGGGCCTGCCACCCTACCCAGGGCCACCTCCTTTCTGATTTTCTCACTGACCACCCCAGGCAGGTCCCTGGCTGATTTCAGATTCAAGGCGTCCCTGCAACCCAAAGGACCTTTGTATGGTATCCTGAAACCATCGAGGAAACCTTCTGCTAACAGTAACCTGTCTTTGTCAATGGGATACAACCTAAGGGAAGAATGTTCTGCAGGATGATGGGGGAGGGGCCCTTGCTAATCCCAGCTGGCGGTGCACCACTAGCTGTTGGAAAAGGGGCCTTGCTGTCCGTCAACGGTGTGGTCAGGCACTGCTTGGTGCTATCTCTAGCGGGGGCCGTCTGTTCCGCTCGCAGGGGCGGAGGAGGGGGACCCTTGACTGGAAGTGCAAGAGACGGCTGTATGCTGGGTGCCACACTTACTGCAGTTATGCGTGAATTTGCATGACCTACCCCAGGAGCAAGCTCCCTCATTGAAAAGCCTGCATGTTCCTGAATTGAATTTTTTGGGAAACTGTCGCTCCACTTTCTTACTATCTACCTCTCTCTGCGCCCTGTATGGCGTCTCCTTCCTTTCGTGAGTAAACCTACACATGTGTTCCACCCAGAGCTGTATCTCCTTCTGATCCCACCCCAGACCCGGGCATATGGTCTTTCTCTTGCAGAAATCCTGGTCATAATAAAACCAACCCATTCCCCCTGACAACTTTGCCTCTTGCTGGATGGTGCTCGCATATTGCATCAAGGGCCCGCCTTGCTCGGGGAACTTTTCCATCACAACTGCCGCTAGATTGTTGAAAGCCGTTGTCCAATTATTTAATGTTTTGTCTGGCCAACGCACCTTTTTCTCGTCTTCCTTCCCCCCATCTTCCTTGTATCTACGCCTGCCGCCCCATGCATCAGCAATGTCAGGATATCTATATATTCGCGCCTCAATATCCCTTCCTTGGCTGCCAGTGGCATCTGCCATGCCAGGGAGCAACGGCCCGAAGCCAGTGGTGCCTGCGTGACCGGAGGCCGGGATGCCCCACCCGTGACTTCTTTGTGTGTCTCCCCTTGGCGGGGGGTGGTACCGGGCAGGCGGGGCTGCGGTGCGTCAGCCCCTGCACCCGTGACTTGTGAGTGACCGCTGGGAACCCCTGTGGTGCTGGTCCGGGGAGGCCCCCCAGGCTGGTTGTCAACGAATACTGTGGCAGGCGCGGCTAGCATGGCAGTTCCAGGAATCCCAGGCATAGCGGGCCCGGTGGCTGACCCAGCGGCAGCCCCCTTACTACCCTCTGCGCCAGTTGCGTCTGTGGCCTGACCCACCCAAACTTGCAGCACCGTCGCCGCCCCCACCGCTGGTGGGGCCGGTGACAACACCTGTGGCATTGCCGCCATAGAATCCAGTCGTTTCTGAAAAACCGCCATGAGACCCAACATATCGTCCATCGCCTTACCCATTTGAGCCAAGTCAGTCAGGCCTGTGGCCGAGTCCTGCACTACAACTGGTGTGTGCACTGGCTCAGGGTCACGCATGGCGGTGGCCGGCCTCACTTTCGCCAGAGGTGCCTCGGCCGGAAAGTCCTTGCTGGTTGGGTTGCGTTGCCGCTTGGACCGCCATGGCTCCTGGGTCAAGGGGCCCGCCGTGTTGTCAGGTGGGGTGACGGCCACTACCCCCGAGTCTTCCTGTCTGCGTGCCTCAATGAATCCTTGCGCCCACGCCGGTCCCTTTGCTTTAGCTATGGCCATGAATTCCTCCCACAGTCCATCCTGGGGCGCGCCCTGCTGCGACTCGTCCACACAGGTTACTTGGGAGAACAATGGAAACGGGGTCCCCAGGCCGTCCATTCGAGTGGTGGCTTCTGCCCTTGCGGGTCCCTATGGGTGAAAAGGTAAATGAATGTGTGAGCAACCCAAGTCCTGGGCTGCCCCAATGGCTGACCCGCTGAACCCCTTGCTCCATGGCCCTCCGCCTGTCCACCCACACCTTCCTTACTTACTTAGTTTATTGCTTCCCAGCGCACGAGGAACGGATATGATCATGATGGTCGTGACTACCAGCGGGCGATCGTCACCTACTACTTCGGGCGCCCGTCGCTGTACTGTACTCTTGACCTTGTGAGAAATTGTAGAATATTAATTACCATGGCATGGTTACTCTATCCCCCATGTGCACCCCTAAAACCTGCATTCATATATAAATGGATATGACAATCATCTTGCTTCATACGTAACTGTAGATATAACAGTGGCCCCTCTACAGCGAGAACACGGGCGAATGCCGCTAACGAACCCCGCGGGGGCTGTACACAGTGTCACAGTTGGTATGTGCTAGCGTTAAAATGCCTTTGTATTTGAAAATGCGTATTCGTTTTCCCTTAGAAAACACACAGAAAAAGATGCACTCCCTGGTTGCCTGGGTAAGCTTGGCTACCAACCCCCCACATCCGGGTCAGGGATTGTCGTAATGCTCATAACCTGCGATTTGATTCAATAGAACGTCAACCGTGCAAGAAGCATGTCTCTCCCTTAACGTATGTGGCCTATCACCGGCACATTGCAGATCTCTGCAACCCCTACCCGAGATCATGCTCTGCGTGTACTTTGTGTTGGTCCTTTCTTAGGTTCAGATAAGGCGGTGCGCCCCTTTAACATAAAACAGCCCTTCCGGCCCTATGCGCTGAGGAGATTCCCAGGTGTAGGGATCTCCCCGAAATGCTCCCCTGGAGGTACCCACCCCGCCTGCTGGTGTATTTTGAAATACGGGTGACCACCCCATCCATAGAGCCTCCACGGGTGCCCACCTCGTGTCTACTTTTAACGCACTTCAAGGGTGCCTACCCCTCATTTGCCACCCAAGAAATCACAGGGGCTGCGGCCCGAGTCGCGCGAAACCGGAAGTCAGGCAGCCCAGCCCGGGACATGGGCGGGGCCTGCTTCTGGCCATAAGAGGCGCTGTTCGTCGCGGGGCTCCCATGCAGGGGAGGGTGCCCCGGTGCACTGCCAAGATGGAGGACGGGAGCCCACCCCGCCTCCATGCGCAACAGAAGAGGCGTTGTCCATTGCGGGGCTCCCATGGCAGCGCGGGGCCTCCGTCATAGAAGGGGAAGCCCCGCGTGAGAACGAGGCACCGGCACAGGGGACCAAGGCCCGGAGCGAGGGAACTGCCGCACAGCACCCGGTGAGTGGGGCTGGGGGCCGGCCTCCCCCATGTTGGGGGCACCCATGTGGGAGGGACCCCCGAGGGACCAGCGCCTACCAGTGGCGGACCGCACCACAGCAGAGGCCGGCCACCCCCGCTCCTACCCATCGGCAGGGGGGAGCACCGTACACACCGCCAACAAGCAGCGCACGGGAACCGGTCCCGAACGCGTCCGGGGGGAGCCCTCCGGCCAGGGGTAGGCAGCGATGACACCCCAAGTGAACCGGCTGATCGTGTGGAGGGGGGGCGCCCAGATGTCCCAGTGCAGCCCCAGGCCCACGTTCGCCGTCCCCCCGCCCCGGCATACTCGCCTGCCTCCCGCGCTCACAGAGCCCTTCCCTATCTGGCCACACCCTGTTTCCCCTGCATGGCAACTCGTGCCACGGGCCCCTGTACAACCTGGGCTTAACCAAGGGACGGGGTAGGGGGGGGGAGAGAAGTGCAGCACTTACCAGACACTGGAAACGGACCCAGAGACAGAGCGACGATGACTGCAGCGAGGCAGGCAGGCAACAGGACGACCGGAAAAGAGGTCGACCTGGAGGCCGCAGGGGCCTAAGTACCCCGGCCCGCCCCCAGACGTCCCCTCCCCTGGGAGCACGTCACTGGTGCAACCACCCACGGGGAGGGGCTGGTGAGGCCGCCGAGAGCCTCTCCCTCCTAGGGGACAGGGGGGGGGGCTCCGACTAGTAGGCACTAGAGGGCTGCCCTGCTGATGTCCCCCTGCGGTGGACGCTGGCAGCTGCATTCAGAGTGTGGAGCGATCAGACTCAGGGCACAGGGAGCAAAAAGACTGCAGAGAGGGGTTCTCCTCAAACAGGTTCCTTCTGGCACCCACCCCCCCCCATACCTTTGAGATTCCCGCCTGTAGGGACCTGATACAGAGAGGCTTATAAATAACAAGCCTTGCCATCCAAGGCAAGGATTGTTGATTGAAGGTGACGTGGAGGGTAATTTTCAATAACGTCTTGCTGAGGTTGAGGCTTTAGACTTCAAGAAACCCTTTCTCCCCTGTCTCACTTACTGTAGCCTGGGCAATGATTCTAAAGGTTATCAGCAGCTTCACATTCAGTGAGTGATGTGTGCTCGCCTGCCGAGACTCAGTGACTTCAGAGTCTAGTCACAGTGGCATCACATTATGTTGATTTATTTTAAATTTTACTTTGTGTTGCAAGCAGCACATCCATTTGCCACACAGTACCTCTGCCGCCTGACTCCCGCTGCGCCACAGGCAGCAACAGGACGTGACGTACTACGACTATTGAGATATTGAGAGTCGGCTACTGACAATCTCAGTACTTCATTGGGCTCAAATTATTACATTGTAGCACTACTGCAGGGCTCAGACAGCCAGCCCAGCCTGCAGGAGTGGCGAGCTGCCACTCCAGCTGTAAGTTTCAGACTAGCATTGGAATTAACAACACTATGTCTTGACAGCCGATAGGCAGGCACAAATGCCTATAATGCGTGACAATGCATTTCTGTGCAGGGATGCGTACCACCACATTGAAATGCGTTAGTCTAACGCGTGATGTGTGGTGCTTGACAGGGCTGTGTACCCAATCAGTGTCGACAAGGGATTAAAGCTGGAAGTAAACAGAGGTCCTCAGTTTCCAAAGTCAGTAACTTCGTAACAAGCCCATATCTCCTCCGTGCTAGAGTTGAGGGCTCTGTAAATACAACATCCAGGAACATTTACTGTCAAATAGTTCAGAGCAGTCGTGTGCGTGAGCTGGAACCGTTCAGTACATTTCTGTCAGTCAAGTTGACAATAATCACAGATTTCTGGACAACCCGCTCAGCAGGTATTCAAGAGCCCTTCATTCTGACCTCCCTGGGACAAAAATAGACTGTTAACAGCAAACCTGCAAGTTCACGATGAACACCAGTATTTGTGGAACAACACTCCGTGCTGCTTCTGAAATGTTCATGGTGTGAGCTACAAATGTTTTGCAGTTCGTATGTTACATCTTTCTCTCAGCTACTTATTGGAACAAGCTGCAGAATGCTTTAGTTCTGCGTCTGCGCATGTCAGCAACACAGACAGGTTCTGTGCGCCAATCCCCTGCAGCCATTGCTTTGCTTGTTTCATCAATCTTCAGCCATTACTGAAGACAGTGGGACTAACATTTTAGATCAGACAAGCAGAGTATTTCACTCTCACGCCTAGTTATCGGCTACTAGATGGGTACTACCACATATTCTCTTTGCATCGAGTGATAACCCATGGCTATGTACAGTGGCTGATTAATACTGAACCTGACTCTCAAAATCAAAAGCCAGGAAATTTTTATTTCATTGTGGCCACCAAACATAAAATATCATATTGCTCCTGGCCAACCCAAACTTAACCTTAATTATTAGAAAGGCCGAGCCCTGGTGGCGTACCCTGAAACTTTGATCGGTAATAAATGCCATTGTCTCTGACTGGGCTCCTTTAAAACTAATAGATTATATGAATGTTTCTTTTACTAAAACCATACACACCTGGACAAATGCACTATACTTTTTTGAACCAAGGTATTATCCTCTATATTTTTACCACATTGATATCCAAAAGGCTATAGAGGTTCTACCTTGGCCAGGGACATTAACACCAATACCATGCCTAACAATTATACTGATTAGACAATAATGGGGTAACCCTGTGTCCCTCAGAACCTGGGTATATATCCATACTAATATAATAAAGAGAGAGCCCAAACCTTTGAGGTGGGTAATCTCAGGAACTACAGCACCAATCACAACACCCAATACAGCGTTGGAAAGGGCAGTTGCAGCAGAAGGACATGGGCTATGCAGACGCCCACCATATACATTTAAAAGGTAAAAGAACCGTGCCAGCAAAGTAGTCCCTTGTGGGCGTGTCTGCGTTGTGCTGTGGGCGTGTGCTGGGGCGTGACAAACGCTGGGGGCGTGTGGTACGTTCCACCCTTCATGCCATGTCTCATATCGTGTGCTAATCCCACCCTGCTCCCTTTAAATACCCCTGCAGCCCATAATCATAACCCACCCTTACTCCTTAAAATACCCCAACACCCTTAAACACTAACCCATCTTAACCCTATAAATATACCCTGTACCCCAAAACCCAAACCTATCCCTAAACCCTAAAAATACCCCTGTACCCCAAAATCCAAACCTAGCCCTGAACCCTAAAATACCCCTGTACCCCAAAACCCAAACCTAGCCCTGAACCCTAAAATACCCCTGTACCCCAAAACCCAAACCTAGCCTTGAACCCTTAAAATACCCCTGTACCCCAAAACCCAAACCTACCCCTGAACCCTAAAAATACCCCTGTACCCCAAAACCCAAACCTAGCCCTGAACCCTAAAAATAACCCTGTACCCCAAAACCCAAACCTAGCCCTGAACCCTAAAATACCCCTGTACCCCAAAACCCAAACCTAGCCCTGAACCCTAAAAATACCCCTGTACCCCAAAACCCAAACCTAGCCCTGAACCCTTAAAATACCCCTGTACTCCAAAACCCAAACCTACCCCTGAACCCTAAAAATACCCCTATACCCCAAAACCCAAACCTAGCCCTGAACCCTAAAAATACCCCTGTACACCAAAACCCATACCTATCCCTAAACCCTAAAACTACCCCTGTACCCCATAACCCAAAACTATATCTGAACCCTTAAAATACCCAAACACCCCAAAACATATATACCTCAGTACCCCAAAACATATACCCCTATACACATACTTACCTTATCCAAACATAAAAAAAACATGCTTTTACCATTCATGCATTTACAACGAATTTCGTTGTAAATGTATGCGTGGTAAAAGCATATAAAATGTAATGCCATGCATTATAATGGCATTGCGGAGTCATGGTACTTTCGTAATGAAAGTATGCGGAGTGATGGTATGCGGAAAGAAAGTTGCGGAATAATGGATGTTTACCCTCCCCCGGTAAGTACATTGGTGGCACGGTGGCCCACATCTCCAGCAACATACTCATATTTTTTCACCACCCATTTGAAAAATGCACAGGTCTCTCTCATTGATGGCCAGCACCGACATACACTTTTAGACACACCTCCCGCCACAAGTTCTAGAATTGCGAACTTTAGAGCTGGGGAGCTACGTTCGAATCTTGGCATCAGCTCAACATCCTGTGATTCCAGGCAAATCGCTTTGTCTCCCCGTGCCTACCACAAATGAATGTGTTCTTCTGTAATGTAAATTGTGCTCATGCCATGTTGTCAGCAGTGCACTGTGAATCGGAGCGTTTCACAGGCCTGTCACGGAAGAAATGCTATCTAAACGAAATCCTACACAACAATATACTACTGGCCGGCAGCAATTCATACCTAGACAACGTCGGGACGGGCTGCTAGTCAGTTATACAACAAGTGGTTCTGTCGGGTAGAAGGTACGTTACTTAATGGTGCTCTTAATGCACTTATAAAAATCGGACAGCAACCTTTGTGTAGCGCCTGCGGACTAAAACAATTATCTTTGAAGAAAAATGGAAACAGATATCTAAATGCTTGTACTGTTTCTTTTTATCAGAATTAATTTCATTCATAGATAATCACAGTAAACAGAAGCTGTCAACATTAGATAGTTACATGGATGTGGGGTGATCTTGTGACATAAGTGATCAGTGCTTTACAAGTGTACAGTATATACAAGGTGGTTGTGGTTTGTTATGTACAGGTGAAAGATAGGCCAGATAATGCTTTAACGCCAAAGACTCTTTTCTTTCGTTGTGTGGAGTCTTGGATAGTCTGGGCATTGAGTAAGCATCGACATTTCAACCCTAAATGTGCCCCTGTTGGTGGTCACGCCGGGTCTTCATCAGGACAATGTGTCGAGGAGAGACGGTGACACCCTAAAAAATCGTAACGAGAGGCGCGTATCAAAGGAATGGGGTTGCTGGTGTGCTCAGAGAGATGCACAGGACAATAGGGGCGACAGTACTCACCCTATGTAGGCCGGACGTATCTCAGCCAAGGTAGGTGGACACTCAAGGGAATTTTCAAATTCTGGTCCAAGGGATTATTGTTCTATGGGGATAAAATCAGTGGTTCAGGAATAGAACCACGAGGAGCAAGATGCTAAAATGTGCGGCTATGGGGAAGGCCATACAAGTGCTGTTAAAACCAGGGGTGTGCGTGTGATCATGCTTATAATCATCCAGTGATTGTGCACGGTGGGGCAGTGTCCCTCTAATTCTAAGCAAGCCGCAGTGTTCAGGACCGGCGCTAGTGCACAATGTGTTGGCCGCTAAAAAGGCGAAATTCAGGAGCACGTGTGTGCTGGTTTAGTCTTGACTAAAAACCAGGTCTAGAGCGTGCGCTAGGTGGCAAATAAAAGAAACCTGCTGGTGCCAAGTGCAAAGCAAATGCAGTCTCCCCTCAATTACACGGAATGCCTAAATCCCACGTGTGTCTGTGGTGTTGCGAGCAGCAAATCCATTTGCCACACAGTACCTCTGCCGCCTGACTCTCGCTGCGCCACAGGCGGCAAACAGGACGTGACATACTACGACTATTGAGATATTGAGAGTCGGCTACTGACAATCTCAGTACTTCATTGGGCGCAAATTATTACATTGTAGCACTACTGTAGGGCTCAGACAGCCAGCCCAGCCTGCAGGAGTGGCGAGCTGCCACTCCAGCTGTAAGTTTCAGACTAGCATTGGAATTAGCAACGCTATGTCTTGACAGCCGATAGGCAGGCACAAATGCCTATAATGCGTGACAATGCATTTCAGTGCAGGGATGCGTACCACCACACTGAAATGCATTGGTCTAACGCGTGATGTGTGGTACTTGGCAGGGCTGTGTACCCAGTCAATGTCGACCAGGGATTAAAGCTGGAAGAAAACAGAGGTTCTCAGTTTTCAAAGTCAGTAACTTCGTAACAAGCCCACATCTCCTCCTTGCTAGAGAAGAGGGCTCCGTAAATACAACATCCAGGAACATTTGCTGTCAAATAGTTCCGAGCAGTCGTGTGCGTGAGCTGGAACCGTTCAGTACATTTCTGTCAGTCAAGTTGACAATAATCACAGACTTCTGGGCAACCTGCTCAGCAGGTATTCAAAAGCCCTCTATTCTGTTCTCCCTGGGACAAAAATAGACCGTTAACAGCAAACCTGCAAGTTCACGATGAACACCAGTATTTGTGGAACAACACTCCGTGCTGCTTTTGAAATGTTCATGGTGTGAGCTACACATGTTTTGCAGTTCGTATTTTATATCTTTCTCTCAGCTACTTATTGGAACAAGCTGCAGAATGCTTTAGTTCTGCGTCTGCGCATGTCAGCAACACAGACAGGTTCTGTGCGCCAATGCCCTGCAGCCATTGCTTTGCTTGTTTCATCAACCTTCAGCCATTACTGAAGACAGTGGGACTAACATTTTAGATCAGACCAGCAGAGTATTTCACTCTCACGCCTAGTTATCGGCTAATAGTTGGTTACTACCACATATTTTCTTGCATCAAGTGATAACCCATGGCTATGTACAGTGGCTGATTCAAATTGAACATGACTCTCAAGATCAATAGCCAGGACATTTTTATCTCAATATGGCCACCAAATATAAAATATCATATTGCTCCTGGCCTACCCAAACTTAACCTTAGTTATTATAAAGGCCGAGCCCTGGTTGCGTACCCTGAAACTTTGATGAGTAATAAATACCATTGTCTCAGACTGGGCTCCTTTAAAACTAATAGATTATATGAATGTTTATTTTACTAAAACCATACACACCTGGACAAATGCACTATACCTTTTTGATCCAAGATATCATCCTCTATATTTTTACCACATTGATATCCAGAGGGCTATTGAGGTACTACCTTGGCCATGGACAATAACACCAATACCATGCCTACCATTTATACTGACCATGAGATCAATAGCTTTTGCTTTTCATCTTTCTTATTCAAACAGTTATCAGGTAATGAAAACAGCCAACAGAAATGTTGTCTGGACTACAAACTGGGTCAAAGTTACTCCTACTTGGTCGCTGACTTTAATAGAAAAAGGACTAAACACACAGCCCTCCTGATAGCCGGCACCAGCCTTCGATATCGCTTCCATGTCAACCAACCTTCCAATTCAGTCCGGATACACCAAACAGCAGCACGCAAACAGGCATTCCACATAAGTGCTGGATAAGCCTTAGGTTTGACTCAAATGTGGATTTAAAATCATTACTGCTTGCTGTAAAATTCACCTAAAAGATTTTAACCGTCATTATGAAAAAGACACCCACATTTACATCCTCTAAATTGCCATATATGACAACAACATGCTGCAACACCGCACTCTCCGTACCAACAATAAAGGCTCTACCTTGGACCTGATTTTCACAATATAATAAAACACCACATGCAGATTTCTAAAACCCCAAAAGTTAATTGTTCTGATCACTTTTTCGTTCCTTTCAAAATCCTGTCCATAACAGACACCCCTCATGGTAAACAGGAAGCAGAAATGGTAAAATCTAGAATTCCCACCAGGGCCGGACAGGGACCGCAAACCAGCCCTGGCAATTACGTCGGACAGGCCTAAGTTGGGATTGGGGAAGGGGGAGGCAGGCTGGCTGAACAACTGCTGCTGCACTTTTGTTACAAGGGGCTGATTTTGCAGCACTGATGCAAAACCAGCCCCCACTAACAGAAACGGCCCCCACAGGTTCAAAACCAGCGCCTACCCTTCCGGCCCACAGGGGAAACGCCCGGTGCCCGCTATGTCCAGTTTGGCCCTGCCTATCGCACATTGACAATAATCACTGGCTTAGCTTTTATGCGATAATGCATGCAAACAAAGCATGTGGATATGCATAGAGATCATTTCAGATTTGCCTCTGTGAATTCTGCCAAGTTTTTTATTCTCCGAATTTACAGTGCTGCTGTTTATAATCCATTAGCTGCAAAGCTGGTGCCATGGAGCACTGCAAGCTCGAAGAATAAAAAAAAATAGCACACCAATACAGGAGAATGAGAAAGAGGCTGCTCCCGCAGGAACTTGGGACAAATGGTCTGTGTACATTTGAACATGCCTTTGTTTGCATGTGTTAGCTCATTAACCCATTCATTGTCAGGGAGTTTATTCACCACTATGCCAGAGCTTACTCTTATACAATTGGCACATGGTTAAAACACACTACCTCTTTAGTCTATTTCTGCACTGTAAGAAATTAGAATATTATTTCTGGTGGGTGACAGCCTTCCTACAGAGAAAATAGATTTTGTGTGTTAGTCAATCTAACAACGTGTTAACATTCCATTTCTACATTCCTACTTTTAAATACCATTCCCCCTATCTTGCAGGCTACAAAGCATACATTGGAGGGACTGATTAATATTAAAGGGAAGTTTTTACCGGTTGACAGGTCGCAGTGCATGTTTTGAACTGTTACAGGGCTACAGTGGTAGTTTTGAAGCAATGTTGGATCTCTCACTATAGTAAATGGCACAATAGTTGCTGCAGTTCATTAGTGGCATTTGACTTCCAGGCACTGGGTACACCTCGTACCATGTACTAGGGACTTATATGTATGTTAAATATACAAATTAGTAATATGTAAATTTTACCATGTTTAAAGATCGAGCTCAGGCATTTTAGTACTGGTTACCAGGGGCGGAGTGCACAGACTACTAAAGCTAGCAAAAAATATAGGGTCCAGAAAAAAGCAAAACATCTGGGGTGAAAGATGGGACGGAGATGGCAGGTTTTGTACATACACCCAAACAAACTATGCTTTTTCAGCATAGTCAGGGTAATACATTGGTACAAACTTGCTTCAATATGTCACTTTAGCCTGCAGATATAATGAACCATTTGGATATCTTCATTACAAAATAATAAATAGCCAGAATTCAGGGCAACATTTTCAGATTTTGCATTTCTGGATTTATAGTTATCTATTTGAGGAATGCACAAAATATTGAGCATTGTTTGTCTGAGAATGTTTGACAGTGATTTGGTATGATATTGAGTGTGAATGATAGGAGGGTTATGGTTTATCGTTATTGTACAGAATGTTTTGCATATATTGTGTGTTATAGGTTCTTTTGAAATGTAAAAATTTTTTGGGATAAAATAAGACTAAATATTTCTAATGAAGTGAATTAAAACAAAACAAAAAGATTGATTCAAGAAACTAAGGTCTCCTCACTTTATGTTTGATTCAAAGGTGAGATGAAAAAGTGACAGCAAAGTGAGATAGGCAGCATTGGCATCTCTTTAGTTTACAGGACATAAGGCTGTGGCTTGGCCTTGCTGCTTGGGAGCCCATACCCAGTGGTGTAGGCTATATGTAGCTCATAGAGGCATTTAAATTAAAAGGTTGGACATGTACTTTTTAGTTTTATATGTCCTGGTAGTGAAAAACTCCTAAGTTCGTTTTTTTCACTACTGTGAGGCCTACCTGTCCAGGAGGATAACGTTGAGTTGCCTTTTTACATTTAAGAAATGCTAACTTTTGATTGAGTCAGATTATTAATTACAATTTTGGAAATGACACTTTTAGTAAGTAAAAACAACAACTGATGGACAGAATGCAGAACAATCTCATACATTCACCCCAGTACAGAGATCTGGGCCTAAATCTTTTTTTGCTCAACATGGCATTCCAGTTTGAACCCAGCCATATGCAAATCAATCTTGACCCTGTGCCCAATGGGAACAGTCCAGCCCGAACTGCCAGGCCAGGTCCTTCCTGGGCTGTAAACAAGCATCCTAGGACCGGTTTTGGGGTTTCATTTCACCCCTCTTCAGCCAGGATAGCTTGACTGCAGTGGCATGGAGAGCACAGGACCCAAGTCTGGGCATACGTGTCCCTCTCGGGGTGACAAATGCAAAAATAACAATTGATGGACAGAACGCAGAACAATGTCATACATTCACCCCAGTACAGAGATCTGGGCCAAAATCCATTGTTTTTTTGCTCACCATGCCATTCCAGTTTGAGCCCAGTCATATGCAAATCAGTCT
This sequence comes from Lissotriton helveticus, assembly GCF_964261635.1. NCBI lineage: Eukaryota > Metazoa > Chordata > Amphibia > Caudata > Salamandridae > Lissotriton > Lissotriton helveticus. The sequence continues at coordinate 1,167,328,088 of NC_136065.1, read as the reverse complement.
TGACCCTGTGCCCAATGGGAACAGTCCTGCCCGAACTGCCAGGCCAGGTCCTCCTTGGACTGGAAACAAGCATCCTAGGATCGGTTTCGGGGTTTCACCCCTCTTCAGCCAGGAGTGGCATGGAGAGCACAGGACCCACGTCTGGGCATACCCGTCCCACTAGTCTGGGAATCCCCGTCCCATTTGGGGTGACAAATGCAAAAATAACAATTGATGGACAGAATGCAGAACAATGTCATACAGTCACCCCAGTACAGAGATCTGGGCCTAAATCCATCACATCACATCCTAGGTCCCGTTTCAGGGTTTCACCCCTCTTCAGCTGGGATATCTTGACTCCAGTGGCATTGAGAGAGCACGCTTGGAGCCAGGACAGGGGAGTCAGGAAATTACTCGCACTTCAAAATAACATTCCAGAAGCTTCTCCCACCTTCCAGAGGAAGGGGCACCAGGTATAAAAGTAGGGCATTCAGACCCACTCTTTAGTTCACTCCTAGGCCTGCGGAAGGACTCTCAGAGGACTGAAAGCACTGCTTTGCTGCCTGGAGTCTATTTTAAGCCCTTGGAGGCCAGTCTTGCCTTTGGTGAAAAACTGCTCTGAGAACAGAGAGGAGACCGGGACGTGTTAGCTCGCCTATCCACCTAGGTGCATCACCCGTCAGATTGACTTTAAGGCTTCTCCAAATGCATTCTTCTCCACAGCAGTAAATCCTGTTAGGAGACCTTCGCCAAAGGGGTATATGAGCCCCTGGAACTGCCTTCGGCTACATCCTGCTGGAGATTTTCGACTAAGTCTAAAAGTAGACATCTTCACCATGGCTTAGACTGAAGGCCCCACTACGATGATACTCCCTCCTTGTACACGGCCTGCAGCATTGTCCCGCTGAACTGAACATTTTGCTCAAAATTTCTTCGAAGTCTGGAGATAAGCGCTGGCTGTGCCCATTACACTTCTTGTCTCTAACCTGACGCTCCATCACATTCAGCCATATTTTTTTACTTTGACCAGGTCTTGCGTGACTAGATGTCCATGGTTGTCTCGTTGATCTTTTATGTGCTAGTTTTTACAAAAAAGTTTAGAAAATCATAACTCCAGTTCTTCTGATTGAATTTTTGTTGTTTTGTTGTCAAATAATTTGTTGACATTTACTCTATTTTTCTACATAAAGTGGAATTTTTCTTGTGTTCTGTTTTGCCTTTATTACTGTTTGTCTGCTGCATAAATATTTTACAGATTTCCTCTAAATTAAGCCTGACTGCTTTTTGTGTCACGCTACCCAGGGTTAAGCACAGGTTAATTTAGTGACTTTTTGTGGTTCAACCTGCCAGGGATTGTGGCTGTTGCTTGACCAGGGCTCACACCCCACTGAACGAGCAACTCAATTCTCACAGTGGAGTTATCAGATGTGTGGGATTTCAATGGTGTATTTGGACCTGTGGTCAGTCACCCCCAAGGGGCATCAACAAATTCTAGAAATGTCTGAAAACAACATACCCATGAGAATCTAGGTGTAATGTATCTTGTATAAATCCCAGCATGCCTGATTAACCAGAATAATTGTAAATGAAGAAGTATGTTCAAAATAATCACTTGTATTTCACCTTTCTATAGCAGGAATTCCTGAACATTTGACAAATGACCAACATTCACATACTAATTATGATAAAAATGGCACCTTACATGGTGGGCCTATTTCATGGAACAGGAGGTGGCCAGACTTTGACCATATGAAGACCACATTGACACTACATTGATATCACAGGTAACAATTTTGACCTGTTCCTGTCTGTGATATGCCCACTCACACGAGGCATTGTTTTTATTAGTAGAGATGTGATAACACAGAGTGGTGAGCCCTTTGTTGTGCCCCATATTCTCCAGAACATTTCATCACAGAATTATGAGGGAATTTCGTTTTTTGAAGCAAAGTCTGACCTTTGGTGGCCATTTTGGGTACAATAAATTGGTGCCATCCATCCAGGCCACACCCTCCAGCACTCCCTCAGGTGATTATTGTTCAGATATATTTAATATTGATAGGTTATCCAGGGCAAAATACCACAGCTATTTACATCCTTTAAATCATACTAATTACAAGCTTCCTTTTAGCTATTTCTGTGGTCATGTTTTTTAGGCCGTTCATGTCCTGAGCACTAGGCCCACTCACACAGGGGGGTGAAGATGTGCCCAAGGTAACCGCATGGATCCAAACCCTGGCCGCAGAGACCACGCTCAGCAGGCGGACTAACGAGGCAAGGCTCCTGGAGACCGGAGCCACCTCCAGGAGGCGTACAAGAAAAAAGCGAAAATGCCCAACAGAAGCCAGACCAAACCGCTCAACAGTAGCATGCTAGAGAAACGGAGCCCCACAGATACCAGAGTCGGCCCTCAAGGAAGCAGGGATTGCAGGTCAGTAAGCAGTAACGGAGCCTGCAAGGCAGGCAGAGCGGCTACTGGGGCATTAAAGGCAATACCAAACTGGCTGCAAGTAAGTGAGTCTGCTTGTAGGTGCAGCATCAACCCGAAACAATTGAGCAACAGAGTCAGCCGAACAGTGCCTCTCCCGGGACAGTATAGGGCGCAATGGGGCCCCCTGGGGCCCCCGCGAACAAGGCAAGGAAGCGGAGGTACGACCGGGGGCCGTAGAACGGACTGCCGGGTGCCCCACTACACAGCCCAGCCGCCAAAGCCAGCTGCCAGCGAACGACCAGCAGGCAGAACGGGAAAACTGGAGTGACACAGAAGGAGCAACACCAGGGGGGTGGGGGGACCCGGGCACGTGTAAAACAACCAAATACCCCATCCACATGGATGAGGGGACAGGAAAACAGCAGCCCCCGGTTTTGAACACCTAATCTTAGGAATCAGAGTCAGAAACCTTAGCAATCAGGCCACAGGGACCCTTAGGAAGAGCCCCAGACCCCCTCGTCCGGCCTCCTGTAAACCCTTGGCTCGCTAAAGCAGAGCCTAACCGTCCCAGACCTGACACCGGGGGAAGGAAGAAGGATGGTCCCAGAGTCCTAGGGCCCGCTAGAGCAGGGCCACCAACCAGGCTACAGCTGGAACCACTTACTTGAAACATGCTCTGGAGAATCTGCAGCGCAGAACCAAAACAACTGGCTGAAGGGTTGGGCCGGCCCGCCTCTTATAGAGGTCAAGGGTGACATGGGTCGGCCATATTGGAAAGGGATGGGAGGCTAACTTTTTTTGCTTTGGTGGGTTCTGGTGTGGAGCCGAAGCTCACTACGTTAATCATGTGGCTAGGAAGACTTACGAGGAGGTAATGAATGTTCTATGGCATGCTATGGTCGAAGTGAACAAGCAGCACGTCAATGGCAGCATGATGACAATCTAAGGGCGTCTGGCAAAATTGTAAGCAAAATTGTGTGTGGACAGATCTTCCAAGATCTGTATGCTATGAAAGAACGAATGGGTGCATGGCCTGGCATGAGATGACATGTAGCACTGTTCATCTACTTCAGAACCAAACTGCAGATGCACGTACGGCAACAGCTGCTCCATTGCAACATGACAAAAGCAACCCTTGCAGCCCTGGCTTCACTGCTGCCAAAACTCCAAACGCGTGCAGTCTGCATGGAGCATTGTGCTTGCACACCCTGCCCCGCTGGCCGCTGTTGCTTCAAACCCCTGCTGCAGAAACAGGCATTGTGTGTAACGTGGAGCTGTGTGTATATTGGTCAACCGTGATGCTGCGAGAGAGGTTTTACTTCCCCTGCCAGAGTGAACACCATTGTGGATGACGCTCCATCCAGTGGCAGAACCATCAATAGCCAGTATGGGCAATCCAAAATCCACTTCAGCCCATGTTACAGCAAAGCTTCCCCGTGCGATCCTCCGCCCCTCCCTCACACTGGGGAAACGCTCAAAAGGGTTGATCTAGTGCTGATGCCCAAATGCAGAAGTGCCTATTAAGCAGAGTGTACCAGCACTTAACTCAGGTAACAACAAAATTATCGCCAACTCTAGTGTGTATAAGGTCTGTAATTCTCTCCTGCTGCTCCACAGTGCCCACTGTGTGCTTTGGGCTTCAGAAATATCAAGTGACAGCTCGATATAGCGGTGAAGAGCGTGCAAAGTCAGTTCTAGCATTAGACAGTGCACAGGTTTTGCTAGAGGACTGTCAACTATGCAAATGTGGCCTGATAGTGGTACACAATGTGCCTATTTCACACTTTATGTGCCCACTAGTAGTGCTCAGGGTGCACCATGGGAAACAGCGCTGCGCGGTAGCCATCTTCCAAAACAGCTCTGACCTTTAGGCTCTGTAGCGGATGGCAGTTCCCTGTGTCTGCCACTGGTATGCAAATAGCTAGTGTTGCCATCCCTGGTATACAAGTGGTTGACTGTGTCGCTGCACCAGTGTGCACCCCTGTTAAGTTAGTAGACAATGTGCACTCTGTGTACCAATTAGAGTACCACCCCATTCCAGTAATTACCATGGTGCATCCCGTCCTAAAGGAGAGGTCAGTGTCTGCTCCCCAATAATGCAGTGTGCACTGTACATCCTCAACCCCCTGCCCTGGTATGGCAAAGTTAGCAGCAAGTAACATCCCGTACAGGAGTACCCATTGTCCTGTTGTAACAAAATGCAGCCAAGGTACAGCAAGGGCCAGTTTGCGACGATTGTTATGGCAGTGGCAGCAGAGTCGCTGCACCCTCCACCCCCTTAGGACAGCAGTCCCAAGAGTATTTTTGATATGGCTCAGTAGTGCCTAAAGTGCTCCCTCCCTCCCAAAAAATGGACAGTCTCAGACACAGTACTCCCCCTCCGGTTCAGAAGTACCTTGGCTGTACTTGTTGGCACATCAGTGGCCACGCTGACACTTAATGATACTCCTCTTGATCAGCGTGGAGTGACCCCCCCACACACACAAGCAATGGGCAGTGTTGCAGTGCCCGTTGTCCCACTATATTGTTGGGGTGGCTAGTGAGTACCTTCTCACTATCTTCGAAAGCCTAGAGCAGGAGTCCCAGCATCTTTTGGAGGGAAAGACCAGGGCACTTTCACATACGCGCAGAGACAATATCCCGACTCTAGACACTAGCCTGGTGGCTAGGAGCCAATGGAAGTTAGGGAAGGGCCTCGCGGAGCCAGTAGCCAGCACTCAGGGTCAACAGCAGCACGCAAGACAAAACCACCACTAGGGCAATGCCAGGGCAGCAACCAATAAGAGGCCAGCAAAGCAAGAAACTCACCTGATTGGGTGTAGGCAGACGGAAGCGACCCCGCACTGCACAGCAAGATCATGAAAGTCTGTGACAGGTAGCGGAGCCCAGCCTGCGGCCCCAGGCTGGTCCTGGGGAGAAGCGTCACAAAGGGTAAAGGTCTCCAAATACAAGTCACAGCTCCTGGGTCTTCAGCTTCCAGTGCAGGTGGTGCCCATCACCAGCTTCATTCTCAAACCTGCGCCGGAAAAACAAACCCCAGACAGGTGTCCACACTTCTGGCGGCTGCCACCGACTCCTGGTGCGCACCAGCTCCCGTGAGGTGCTTCTTGAGGCAGGTCTTTCAGTAGGGTGAAAAAACTTCACAACTGCTTCCTAGGCAGTTAAGACTCCTCGGGCAGTCCCCCAAGCTTCTCCAGTGGGTCTAGATTCCTAAACGCGCTGCCTTTCCCAGAGGTGAGTTAAGTGCCAGCTATTGTGCCCTTGTTCTCCTTAAAGGTGTCCCCCCTTTCGGGCTCCTATGTCCATCAATGGCGTGGTACGCTGAGGTGTACTTCATGACTGCCCTACGTTCCCACCTACATAGGCACTTTCTTGATACAACAAGCCTTCCTGCTCCTCTGATGCATCTTTCTACACTTCTCTTGCTTCTACCTTTTTGCACACAAATTTACAGAGTATGCTGTTTGACACATGCATTCATACCTTTACAAACTTGGTCAGACTTACAACAGTGATATGCTTAGGACTGATGTTTTATATTTGGTAGGCCTAACATTCTGAGTAGTCAATGAATATTGAACCTTCAAGAGAAAAGTGAGGTTTAAGACATCTTGAGAGATGGATTAGGCTACTTTGTATGAGTCTGTTGTAAGGTACAGTCAAAGTAGGCCTCTTTCTGTTGGTTCTTTCTGCACATCTCTTGCTTGTTTCTGCACCTTTCTTCCTCTTTCTGGACTTCTGTTGCCTCTTTCCGCCCTTCTCTTGTTGCTTTCTGTGCCTTTCTTCCTCTTTCTGCACATGTCCTACCTATGTAGACATGGTTAGAAATTATCATTAAAACACCTTTGAAATTCACTGAAAAAAACATAGGTTTCAGGGACATCAGAGATTTTATAGTTAGAAATTAGCATTTAAAAAACCATAGAAATTCTCGGAAAAAACACAGGTTTCAGGGCGTTATAGTTAGTTAGTTGGACATTTTACTCATACAAAACCAGAGAAATTCTGCCATTATAGTTAATTGAGCTAACTATAACTCGTGCCCCCGCAATGCACTGCTGATAACATCACATATTACATCATTCATGACATGGTCAGTGACATCACTGATGATCAGAGAACTTTACATCACACACAGTACACTGAGACAATCAATCATAGGTGTGTAAATCAGTGTATAGGAAATGTTGCGAAAGACAGAAGACTACAACATGTAGGATTCACATGTCATCCATACTTGTAGGCAGTACAGTCTAATAGTGCTTGGTCTGGAGAAGCACAAACTCAGACTTTAAAATGTAACACCGTGGTTGGGGTTCTCTTTAATAATCAGAATTGATTTCTATCCAAATGAACCTTTTTTCCAACGTTAAGATAATGAAAGACTGGGGAAAAAAATCCTAATGCTCTAATGTATACCTTGTAGTTTTCATGCAGCTCTTTGATGACGGGGTTAATAACTCATTGTTCTAAGTTAGGATTTTAACCTATAAACTGCAAGTAACAAAAGGATCGCTCAGCCAAAAGCAGTAACCCACTGACCTATTTACATTATATGCACTTTGTGATCTGCATGATACATGTTCTTTGCAGCAGACATATTAACCCACTGCACTATCTTACAAAGAGTCAAAACTTCCACTAGACAAACCTCTGATCTCTCTCTAGGAAGAACATTAATCACTGGAGTTACCTTGACATTTGCTTTCAAACAGTTCAGAGCAGTGCTGTGCATGAGCTGGAACCAGTTAGTAGATTTCTGTCGGAGAATTTGATGATAATCACTGACTTCTGGACAACCCACTTAGGTTCTTCTACCTTGACCAGGGACATTAACACCAATACCATGCATAAAATCTCTACAGACCATGAGATCAATAGCTTTTAATTTTCCTCTTTATTATTCTAACAGTCATCAGGTAATGAAACCAGCCAGCAGAAATGTTGTCTGAACTATAAACTGGGTCAAAGCTACTCCTAAAAAGGCACTGACTTTAAAAGTAGCAAGCATTGGCATAGCCAATAGGTCTCGCCTTTGAGACCCTGTAAGTGGGTGCCTGTGAGGAACCGAGAGCTTGAAGAACCTTGTTTGATATATAAGGTAATCCTTCTAGCTTGAAGGTTGTGAAATGCTATGATTTTAGTTCTGTCACGGATTGGGTATGCCATAAGGAGTTGGCCTTTCGAGTCACTCGACATACAGGACGGCATCACTGGATAAAGTAGTAGCTGTGGGTCATACCTGGATCATGTGAGTGCTGTTACCTTCTTCGTGTAAGGATTGTGTAAAAAAAGCATTATGATCAGTAGGCATGTGCTGCCTGCCTGTTTGGCAATTGGGATAAATACATCACAAATACAGAGGTGTAGCGTAGGGGCCAGAGTGGCTGACTCCGGAGCTCAGGCTCACGGGACGGTCAGTGGCGACAGCTCAGCTCGGCATAATGTGACTTTGGGCAAAAGCTCACTTAATTTCCCTGACAGCCCCCAGCCCCTTGGCACCCTTAGGGATGATAAGTTTGCACTTTATAAATGTGGAATTATTATTATTATCAAACAGAATCAGGTTGAATGGTCAACTAAATTATGCCAACCTCAAAAGAACTGCTGCAAAGCAACTTTGTCAATGGCATAAACTGCTGATGTGACATGACATGCAAAGCATGTATACAATCCTAGCAGCCAGTAAATGCACTCTAATACAGAAATATCGAATTGTGTGCGCCAAATTGTTATATGCAACCCACATAGCGGCCATTTTGAGGTAGTGTTCCGAAATGCGTAATCAAAAAAAGAAGCACACAGAAAAGAACTGGAAGAATTCCAAACTCTAAAATAAAATCAGAATGAGTGATGAATATAAAACCAACCACATTAAAAAAAACAGATCAAGACAAGAGCCGTTAGAAACTGAAGTAAAACTCAGAACAGGAAAAAGGATAATAACAGACGTAGATACTTCGGAGGTTTATTACGAGAGATGTTTCGAGCGATTCGGAACAAAACAATTCACCAGGTATTGCTTGGCGGCATCTTCTATCGGAACCCGGAGATGGAGCTGGCATTCCTCACAGGCCGCACTTACGACTTTCTCGTCCACTTCGCAGAAGTTTACCTGCAGGTGACGCTGCTCCCAAACTTTACCAGAATTTCCGGACGGAAAGGCGAGTGGTTTTGAGATTGTCGGAGGCATGCTCAGCAGATTTGGGCCTCTCCTTCTTCGAGAAACAGCGATTTCTCAGAGCCTCTTAACAGCTTCTGTTCACGATGATGGTCGTTGCCCTTTCAGGCTTGTTTTTATAATCCGTTTTGCAGTTTCACTTTCGTTATTTGAAAAAAAAAGTTTACAGCCATGCGTGGTGGCTGACCTTTGTATTTCCTGTCAGTGAGTCAGACGTTATAGCATTATTATCTCCTATGTTGCCACCCCATATTCGATTCCCCCACCTTAATCTGACCAAGCATTACGCCACAGTTAGCTGAGCGCTAACTTGTTGACAGCATTGTAGATGTCTCTTCGTGGCTGCACACCTTCGTGTGTGATCAAAATTACGGTTGCTTTGTACTCGCCAATATTATTAACATTAACAAAAATTCTGCCCATACTTTTGTTTACCTTCCTAAATTATCCCTATTGCGTCTAAGTGCTGACACGCTCAGCTGACCCGTTTGTGTGATGGCCATAAACGAGCGAAAAAGGTTTGACGAGGAGGAGGAGGAGGAGGCAGCAGCAGGCGGAGGGGAGGGAGGAGGGGGCCTGTGCCTGTTTCCCTTGCGGGAGCGAGCTTTTGGCACCATCTGTTTGAAAGTTAATTACAAACAGATGGTTTTAAAACGTGCACACGTTGCCATTGAAAGCAATGCAAAGCATGCAAGTTTTTGGCAGAAAAAGGGAATCAGTTCCTAAAGGTCTCCTCCTATGCAGTGCATATGCACTGCGTAGGCAAAGACCTAAAAAGGACTAAACACACAGCCCTCCTGCTAGCCGGCACCAACCTTCGATATCGCTTCCATGTCAACCAATTTTCCAATTCAGTCCAGATACACCAAACAGCAGCACACAAACTGGCACTCCACAGAAGGGCTTGTTCACCCTTAGGTTTGACTCAAATCTATACTACTATTATAAAGAGAGAACTCTCACCTTTGAGCCAGGTAAACTCAGGAACCACAGCGCCAATCTACACACCCGATACATCCTTGAAAATTTCAGGGTGTGTAGATGGATATAGGCTACATAAAATAAAAATAAAACGTAAATTAAAAAAATTAACTTTAGAAACAAAGTAGTCCCCTGAAAGAAGCGCCGGCCGCGATGCGCTGCCCACGACGTGCGTGATGACGGGACATGGAGCGGCGGTGATGTGAGGAGCAGCGGATCAGGTAAGGCATTTCCAAACACGGAAAATTTCGGGGCGGGAGGGGGAGGGGGGCAGGAGGTGGTCCGTGTCCGTGAACATGTCCATGTTCTGACGGCAAGAAGGAGAAGGAGGAGTCCCGTCAGCTGCAGCACTTCGAGCGTAGGGGAGCGGAGCAGAGCTGACCGGCTGAGGGCTGAGGGCGGCCGAGAACGGAGCGGAGCAGGGTGGAGGAGCAATCTGCCAGCGCAGGGGGTCGGGGCAGCGGGGGTCGTGAGGTACATCACACCTACCTCTGCTCGCTCCACCACATGCTGCCCCCAGCCCCCTTCTGCCCCGGCCAAAAAATGCAGCCCCCAGCCCCCTTCTGCCCCAGGCAACGCTGGGGCGGGCTGCTAGTGTGAATATAAATTCATTGCTGCTTGCTGTGAAATTCACCTATAAGATTTTAACCGTCATTACAAAAAAGACACCCACATATACATCCTGAAATCTGCCCTATCAGACAACAACATGCTGCAACACTGCACTTTCCTTAACAACAATAAAGACTCTACCTTGGACCTGATTTTTGCAATATATTGAAACACCACATGCAGATTTCTAAAACTCCCAAAAATTGGATTGTTCTGATCACTTTTTTCATTCCTTTCAAAACCCTGACCTTAACACACACCTCTCTTGGTAAACAAAAAGTAGAAATGGTAAAATCCACAGATCTCCATAACCCCTGGCTAATGCGATAATGCATGCAAACAAAAGCATGTGGATTATTTCAGCTTTGTCTCTGTGAAGTCTGTCAAGTTTTTTATTTTCCTATTTTACAGTGCTGCTGTTTTTAATCTGCAGAGCTGGTGCCATAGAGCACTGCAAGCTTGAGAAATAAAAAAAATAGGAAACCAATACAGGAGGGTCAGAAAGAGGCTGTTTCCACAGGAAGTTGGGACAAATAGTCTGTGTGCACTTGAAAATGCCTTTGTTTGCATGTGTTAGCTCATTAACCCTTTCATTGTCAGGGTGTTTGTTCACCAGTGTGCCAGAGCTTCTTCTCAAAAGTATGGCACTAGGTTTTCCAAACACTGGTACCTCTTTAGTTACCCTGTGCACAGTAAGAAATTCAATTATTAATTCTAGTTGTTGATCTTTCTGTGACATCTCTGCTCCTGGGTCTTGGCTTTTAATTGAGCTATCTTGTGGAGCTCAGGTAGCCAATTGTTATAGAACGCCTAATATCTAACTAGCCTTTACTAGATACTGTGAATAGTAGGTGGTATTCTGGGCCGGCTCTAGGGTGGTGCAACCGGTACCACCGCACCGGGTGCTGACTTCTGGGGGCGCTTTGTTTGCAAGTATATTATGGTTTTAAAGCACCTCCTGCTGCATTCCCTTCCTCCAACAACATTGTCCAGGCAACAAAAAATGTCAAGACAACTCCTGTGATAAATGCTCTTCCTGGGAAGAGATTGAAGTATTGTCTAGTTGAGGTTTTGGCTCACCATAAAGTAACGCAGAGGGTTATTATGCCTGTTGCAAAGAATGTGTACCATACAGAATACAAAGTGCATTATAATGTAAATAGGTCAGTGGGTTACTGCTTTTAAAAGAGACATCCTTTTGTTACTTGCACATTAGAAGGCAAAATCCTAATATAGAACAGTGAGCTATTGGATTAGAGCATAGATGAATGTTGAAAAAAGGGTTAATTTGGGTAGAAATCACTTCTTATTATTACAGAGAACCCCCAACTATGGTGCTCTGTTTTAAATTCTGAGTTTGTGTTTCTCTAGAACATGCACGCCTAAACTATACTTCTAACCAGTATGGATGACATGTCACTACTACACATTTTAAGCCTCTGTTTTGTGCAACATTTCCTATACTTTGATTTACAAATGTATGACTGATCGTCTCTGTGTAATGTGTGTGTGATGCAAAGTTCTCTGACACCCTACACTGCTATGAGTGGTGCTATATAACTAATTCAATGCATTTGAGAGCAAATGGTATGAAGCTGTGGGCACACTTAAAGGGTGGTGGTGAGGGAAGCCATGGTGCTCCAAAAACAGTGTTGCACTGAGCACCACCAGCACTAAGTACCTGTTGGTACTATTAACCAACTTATTGGCACACAATTCACTGGCATCTTAACAATGGATGGCACAGTCCCACTTGCCAGGATTTGAACCTGTAACTTTCAGATACCTATAAGTATACTGTGGCTGTTAATTCACTTGGCCATCAACCAACAGGCCTAGTAGATTTGCGAGCATCTAGTAAACAGGCTTTTTTTGCCCTGAAATGAGAAGGACATCGTTTAAAGGGCATCGACTCACCACCCACGCCCTACCTTCTTAATGCCTCTTAGGTCCACCTTTTTCTCCTACTATGAACTTTTGAAGTTAGTTTTGCATTTATTTATTTTCGTTACTCGCTGTGATTTTACGATAGTCAAATGAAATATGATGATATTTGGATTCCATCAGGGTCAAAGATCATGCAGTGCCACTTTTGTGACGTCACCCAAGGCTCAAACAGCATTTGACGAATCGTTGCAATCCTTAAAATTTTCGTAAAACAAAGATTGTGGGGCCCAGGTTTTTTTTCATATGCTACTGTGTAGCCCTAATTTGGACAAATAGCAAGAGCAGACTTTCACATTAGAACTCTAACAAAATCCATTGATGGGACGAGAACAAAATGCCCACTAGTCTGTCAGTTATGATATAAATGCTGTTACAACTTTTACAATCCCACAACCACAGCAGAGAATAGATGTTCACAATTGGCAACATACCCAGAGCTCTGCTCCGTTGCTCACATTCATTTTTTTCTTCAAAGTTTGATGCCCACAAATTTACAGTAGCATGAATGGAATATAGCACTCTGCACTTGATTTTTTTTTGTAGTGCCAGAGATATTTTTTCTTAACCAACTCAATGAGAAAAAATGGGAGCCCATGATATTATAGTGACAGTTTTATTTTGTACTGCACACCTCAAACTGAATGACAGCTAAGGTATACATAACTATTATTATTATATTACACAAATGAATAGTAGACATTGAATTAACACTGGAAGGATGAAAGGCTGAGCTGACGATGCCAGGAATCAAACCCATGGTATAACACTTCTCCCAGTAAGCTACTTAAGCTACCAGTGTTGAAACAATAATTCGAATTTGAGACCTTCATTTTATGCAGGGTTCCCTGCATGCACATGACCAACACAAGCCCTTATTTGGTAGTTATTTTAATGATATTGGGTCATATGTATCATCAAAGTATTTTGCATTTCCTAAATAGCGAATTTTAAGGAATCGCTATTTTGGAAATGCAAAATGGTATGTATGAAAAAAATCGCTGTTAATTTGCGATTCCTTAAGCTTCCTTATTTGCGAATTCGCATTTTGCGAATTCGCAATTAAGGAATAATTTCCAATGCATTCCTATGGGCCAGGAGGCCCATAGGAATGAATGCAAAATAATTCTCAAATTGCGAATTCGCAATTTGCTAATCGCAATTTGAGAATTATTGCAAGGGTGCAGGGGTGTCTCAAAGAGACCCTGCTGCACCCCTGAAAAGAACATGTGTGTGCATATGGCGCACATACATACCCTATGGGCATGTGTGTGCATCACATGCCACCTGTAAAAATGCAAAATTGTGCATTTTTGGAAGAATTCGCAAGTTACCATCAACTACAAGTTGGTGGTAATTTGCGAATTCTTATCCAAAATTTGCAAGCCAAAAATGCTACATACATAGCATTTAAGGAATCGCAAAATTGCGATTCCCTAAATGCTATGGAAAAATAAGGAATCGCACAAGTTTGCAATTCCTTATTTTGGGAATGTTTCATACATTCCAAAACATGCAAAACGGCCGTTTGCGAGTCGCTAAGGCCGAAATTCTGCGAATTTCGGCCTTTGCGACTCAAAAACGGCTTGATACATATTGTGAGGTGTTTTATCTAGTTTGTCAAACGGTTGTAGGTGAAACTAGAACCTCCGGAAAGAAAGTAGCCCACTGCATAATTGATTGTTATGGAAATCAGCCAGGGATTGAAGCTGGAAGGAAGCAGAGCTCCTCAGTTTCCAAAGTCCAAGCCCACATCTCCTCCTTGCTAGAGCCCAGGGATCTGTAAATACAACATCCAGGAACATTTGCTGTCAAATAGTTCCGAGCAGTCCTGTGTGTTAGCTGGAACCGGCCAGTACATTTCTGTCAACAAGTTGACGATAATCACTGACTTCTGGGAAACCCGCTCAGCAGGTATCCAGGATCACCCTAGTCTGGCCTCCCAGCGACAAAAATAGACTTTTACAGTAAACCTGCAAGTTCACGATGAACACCAGTATTTGTGGAACAACAATCCGTGTTGCTTCTGAAGGTTCATGGTGTGAGCTACACATGTTTTGCGGTTCGTCTTTTACATCTTTCAGTCAGCTACTTATTAGTCAAAGTCAAAGTCAAAATTAACTTTATTTGGCTACTTAAAGCCATAAAAGTACAACAACAAGAAAGAAACATAAAAAAGCTAGACATTCAGCAAACATAATAATACATTAAAATATAATCCATGATCAGTTGAGGTCCCACTGGTTTTAACAGCCATAAAACAGACATATGAAGTAGATAAGTAAAAAAATAACACCATAAAACAATTGATAATTATCAGAATATCCTACTCAAGACAAAGTTCATAATCTGCAGCCCCCCTTGGGGAACAACAAAATAAGATGCACACCAGCATATAATATGACAGCTCATGAATGATTAAAACACGCATCATACAAGCCATGACAGTACGTGAAAAGAGATCTATCACCATAACATAGTTCGACCTGAGAGTACAGAAAAAAAATTTGCCCCACGTACACTTGCTCGTATTTACAATTAAAAATAAGAAAAATCCATATTAGACAAGACTGCAACATACGGGGATAAAAAATTCTTTTTTTTTTAAATTACATAGCATGATTAGGGACAGTATCCGCTGACTGACTCAAAAGCAACCTATGTCTATTCGCCCCCGATAGAAAACTGGCTACCCCAAAGCAGAGCATAGGTGACGCTAGTGTTTGAAGGTAGACCAACGCCGGCCTAACCTGTACAAAGTTGCAACTTCTGAGCAAAGGGAGGATAAAGTTGCGGCGCAGTAGATTGTAATATGAGCAGAAAAACATAATATAAATAGTGTCTTGCTCCGAGAAGTTGTCAAAGGGGCAGGGATTTATTGTGCCCTCCTTGTAAAAACCTTTAGGGAAGGCTAGTAGCCAAGGAACCATATTCATTCTAATTCTTGTTGGGACAAACAGGTGGTACGGTTTATTAATGTAAGATAGATATGGTTGCATATGTTGGCCCAAACTCAATGTGACAAATCTTCATACCATTGGTTTGTTCAGTTCGTTCTCCTCCCTTAATCCTTTTCGTCTGTCCAGAAACTGCTGCTTGACGTCTCTAATGGCCAATTTACCCAGAGCAATAGGGCTCAAGAATAAGTCTGGGCAGCCAAGGATTCTATTTGGTCCTTAATATATTTCAACCAAGGAATCTCTAACCCCTTTTCTAACGTAAAGCAGTCTCGGATGATCTGTTGGTTTAAGTTTTGGGTTGGTTGGGCCCAAATTCTCAGCCAACGTGATAGAGGCACGGCCGCGATCTGATCAGCAATAAAACCCGCTCCCAGTACCTCATGTATATAAAAAATTGGGGTAGATGGGGGGACCGAGAGCAATTTACGCATACAAAATATTCTCGGCCCCTTGGATTTCTTTCACGTCTATGTAGCCCCAAATATCGCTGCCGTAAGTGGCCATAGGGATACACTTGGTGTTATAAATCTTCATGAGTGCGGGGAGCGGTTTTGATCCTATTCTTTTTGCAAAGGCTAGAGTAGCCCCCGAAGCTGTAGCTAAGACGTTCTTTTTAATGGACGCGCTTCGTGTGCCAAGTGCATTGGTCATCAAAGAGAACCCCTAAATAGGGAAAAACGGGGACTTTTACTAGCTCAACTCCCTTGCAATAGAATTTGGCCTTCGCTGCCCTCCTAGAGCCTATGGTCGTAGAGTGCGATTTTTTAAAGTTAGTATTTAGGTCCAACGACTCCATAAAATCTATAAAACAGTTTAAACGCAGTTGCAGCCCCCTCCAGTTCTGGCCAGCTTCTTATTAGAATGAACTGCAGAATGCTTTTCCAATCGAAGCCCCTGTTAGATGTCTTCACATCTAACATGGGCTTCGATTGGAATTCATAGAGCATATTATCAAGGCCATTATCGCCGCTTTATCGGCAGTTTCCTGCCGATAAAAGCGGCGATAATGTAACGCCCTTTCTTGATAATATGCCCCACGATTATTATTTCTTGTGGGTGACACCCTTCCCCTTCCTACTGTGAAAATAGATTTTGTGTGTTAGTTACTGTAACAACGTGGTAACATTACATTTCTACATTCCTACTTTTAAATACCATGCACCCTATCTTGCAGGCTACAAAGCCTACGTAGGATTGACTGATTAATATTAAAGGAAGGTTTTTACCTGTTAAAAGCATTTATTTTGACAGGTCGCAGTGCATGTTGTGCATTGTTATAGTCTGAAGCCAAGTTTGATCTGTCACTATAGTGAATGTCCCAATAGGTGCCGCAGTTAACTAGTGGCATTTGACTTCCAGGCACTCGGTACACTTTGTACCATGTACTAGGGAAGTATATGTAAATTAAATATACAAATTAGGATTATGTCGATTTGACCATGTTGAAAGACAGAGCTCGGGCACTTTAGTACTGGTTAGCAGGGGTAGAGTACAGAGACCTCTAAAGCTAGCAAAAATATGGGGTCACGCAAAAAGCAAAACATATGGGCTGAAAGATGGGATAGAGAAGGCAGATTTTATACATACACGCCAACAAACTATGTTTTTTCAGCATATTCAGGGTAATGCATTAGTATAAACTTGCATCAATATCTCACTGCAGCCTTAAGATATAATGAAGAATGTGGATATGTTCATTTAAAAATAATGCTCCATATTTGTGTATTCCTCACATAGATAAATATAAATCCAGAAATGCTAAATAAGAAAATGTTGCCCTGAATTATGGCAAAACGCATATCCAGAATTGTTCCTAGTTAATTTAGCCTGTACAATCAGTTATGCAATATTATCTCACTTTTTATTTGATGACATATAAAATGCAGGACTATTTGAAAAGCATAAAAAGTATTTTTTTCTAATTTTGTACAATCTAATGAATCTAGTCATGGAAGCCAGATTTCTCTTGCCCTAATTGGCTGCCTGGGAGAACATGTTGAGTATGACATTCGTCAGACATTTAGAAATTTTCAGAAACATGCTAGGAACATAACCTTGTCAAGGGTTTTTTGAGCATGGAGTAAAAGACATGTATGGGATTTCTATGAGTTGGGAATGCAACAGAAAGCAAGATACTGTTTTAGGGTACCCATTATTTATTCACAGTCATCAAAGCTGGGATGTAGTGAAATATACAACAGAGATATATTTTCAAAATCTAGTCATTCTAAGGTTACTGTTGTTTAGTGATTTACCTCACTCACTCTGCGACAAGACATTAAGCATGACTTTTGTCAGGTTTTCAGCAATTTTGTTTCTTTCTGTTTTCCTTTCTCAGAAAAATGTCCATGTCAAGAGCTCAACTATATCAGTATTGCCCTGGGTCTTTTGAATGTAGGTGGTGGAGCTGGCCTTCTCTGCCGATCACCCCCAAATGTTTTGCCTTTACCCTCTACTTCTTTTGCTGAATTTGTTTTTGTTGGCATTAGAACTCTTTTTACTTTACCACTGCTAACCAGTGCTAAAGTGCTTCTTCTCACTCCCCTAAATATGGGTTTATTGGCTTACAACTGGCACATTCCATTGACTTATTAGTCCTTTGTCGTGTGGCATACCAAATACCCCGGGCTGGTAAATTAAATGCTACTAGTGAACCCACAGCACTTATTGTGCCACCTATTTAAATAGCATCATAAAACATGCCTAGGCCTGCCATAGCAGCCTGAATGCAGACTGAAACTGCCAATTTGACTTGTTAATATATAACTCCCTTTCCAAGCCTTAAACTCCCCACTATGGGCCTCATTAGGATGGAGGATTTTCCGCATCCTCCGGGCCGGCGGAAGCCACCGCCGGCCCGGAGGATGCGGAAAATCCTCTGCGGACCAACCAAAGACCCACCGCCACATTAGGATGGCTGGTGGGTCCCGGTTTCCGTCCGCCGCGGTTGGCTCACAACCGCGGCGGAAAAGCACTAATATGGTGACGGTGTCTCTCAGACACCGTCAGCCAGATTAGGATGGGCTCTGAAACATGCTTTTCCGCCGTGGAAAAGCATGTGTAACTTCACTGCGGGGGCCCGTTGCGGGCCCCCTAGGTGAAGGGGGGTGGGGGGTGCACATGGGGGGTACCTATGGTACCCCCTGCATTTGTATGCAGAAAGCGGCAGGCACCGCGCGGTGCCTGCCACTTTCTACATACAAATGCAATGCGTGCATTTTTAACATTGCTGCGGGTGCAGCTTGAAGCCGCACCCGCCGCAATGTTAAAAATAGAGGATGTGACCGCCAGGGTGGCGGTCACATCCTAATTGCACTGGAGGGACCTCCGCAGGCCATGCAGAGGTTCCCTCCTACTCTATGGTGGCGGACGGACTCAGGTCCGTCCGCCATCATAATGTGCCCCTTACTGTATATCCATCACCCCTAAGGCAGGTCCTATGTAGCCCATAGGACAGGGTGCATTGTAATAAAAAGGTTGGACATGTACTTTTCAGTTTTATATATCCTGGTAGTGCAGAACTCTTAAATTTGTTGTTCACTACTATAAGGCCTAACTGTCCCATTGAATAACATTGGGTAGCCTTATTTATTTTAATAAGTATTAACCTTTGAATAGAACCAGGTACCCAGTTCATGTTTGGTATTTATGAAATTGTAATGAAAAGCACTCTTTAATGACAAAGTCAGATTGTTAATTACAATTTTGAAAATGTCACTTTTAGAAACCTATTTTCTTACAAAATATATCCCTTGATGAATTACTTGCATCACAACTAAGTTTAACAATTTCTCGTGGTCACAAATATGATCCAATTGGTTTACTTACAATACAAATCTTCACGGATGTATTCAAATGTTTTGACTTCATTTAGCTCATTATATTTGGTTCATTACACAAAACATCCAAATTGTTTTGACACACACATTATATACAGAATGTACAGATGGCAACACTGACACCACCAAAACAATCCCTACAACTTTCTCTTAATTTTCTCAAGGGTTGACGGGAGTTTAATCACCCTATTTGTACTTAGGACAATGCAGATAACATTTAACAGTCCATTAGATCAAACATTCAAATATTTATACAGATGAAATGTAAATTAATTGAAGATCTTTCAAGGAAATAAGGGTGCGTTGTCGACGTGTCGTTCTTATATGGCCAAAAAGGTCCGCAAGACCACCTTCATGACTCAGCGTTGCACAAGAAATGATGATTCCTGTAAACACTAACCAATCAGAACAATCAGTACATCCCATGACTAAATATATCACCTGCCCACAATACAGACCTTTTTGGCTAAATAAGACCAAAACATCGACAAGGCCCCCTTATTAATCCCCTTGAGAAAATTGAGAGAATGTTTTAGAGATTGTTTTTGTTGTGTCAGTGTCGCTATCTGTATATTCTGCATACAATGCTGGTGTCAAAACAATTTGGATGTTTTGTATAAAGAACCAAATATAATGAAATAAATGAAGTATAAACATTTAAATACATCCGTGAAGATAACTTTTTTGTATTGTAAGTAAACCAATTGGATCATATTTGTGACCATGAGAAATTGTTAAACCTAGTTGTGATACAAATAATTCCTCAAGGGATATATTTCGTAAGAAAACAATGACTTAACCCAATTCCTTGGGGATAATTGGGTTGCCCTATTTTGTTAATAGACTTTAAGAAACTTGACATTTTCCTGCCCTTTTGTGCCCGCAGCCTATCTTGCGTCACATGACTTGGTGCAACTGGTAGACTTTGTTAATTCCTCACAGACAGTCACACAATAGAGGGATTTAGGTGTGCCAGCATGGGCCATGTGCTGGTAGGATGGGGCGGAGCTGCACACTGTCCAGCTTGCAACTGAATAGGCTGTGTGCTGCCTTCACACAAAGGACTTATCAAGTCCACATTGTCACTGCAGAAATCTTGGAGCCAGGGCAGGGGAGTCAGAAAATTCCAGGCACTTCACAAAAAACTTTCTAGAAGCTTCTCCCATCTTCCAGAAAAAGAGGCACCAGGTATAAAAGTAGGGACCTCCGATCCACTATTAAGTTCACTCCTGACATGCGAGAGGACTCTCAAAGTACAGTCTGCTATTGCTCACTCTGCAGTACTGCTTTGCTGTGCATTGAAGGACTACTTTGCTTGCTGGAACCTGCTTTGAACCCTCAGAGGCCAGCCTTACCTTTGGCCAAAAACTGCTCGGAGAACCTCCATGGACATCACCTGTGGCTTAGTCCCTCTGAAATGTACTTTCTCAGAAGTGTTTCTCAAAATGTCTTCAAAGTCCGGAGCTAAACACTGACCATGCCCAATACACTTCTTGTATCTGACCTGAAGCTCCATCGCGTTCGGCCATATTGTTTTACTTTTATCCGGTCTCATGTGACTAGTTGTCCACGATTGGTGCTTTGATCTTTTAGGTGCTAGTTTTTACTAAAAACTTTATAAATTCATAACTCCGCTTCTACTGATTGAATTTTTGTTGTTTAGGAGTCAAAGAATTAGTTAACATTTACTACATTTTTCTACATTAGTGTGTGATTTTTCTTGTATTTTCACTTTATTACTGTTTGTGTGCTGCATAAATATTCTACATTTTGCCTCCAAGTTAAGAGGGACTGCTTCTTGTGTCAAGCTACCCAGAGTTAAAGACAGATTAATTTAGTGACTTTTGCGGTTCACCCTGACAGGGATTGTGGCTGTTGCTTGACCATGGCTCACACCCCTGTCAACCAACAACTCAATTCTCACAGTGAGGCTTTCAGACGTGTGGGATTTCAGTGGTGAATTTTTGGCCTGTGTTCAGTCAACATCCAGGGGAACCCACACATTCCAGAAATGTCTGAAAACAACATGCCCATGGGTATCCAGGGTGTAATGTATCTTGTATAAATCCCAGCATGTATGATTACCCAGAATACTGGGTAAATGTAGAAGTATGGGTATACTAAACACTAGTTTTTCACTTTTCTATAACAGAAATTCCAGAACATTTGACAATTGACCAACATTCCTATACTAATTGTGATAATAATTGCACCCTACATAGCGCGTGGGCCTATTACATGGAAAAGGAGGAGGCCAAACTTTGACCATATGAAGACCACATTAACACTTCATTGACATCACATCGTCATAATTTTGACCTGCTTCTGTCCATTACGATATGCCCACCCACACAAGGTATTGTTTTTATAAGTAGAAATATGAAAACACTGAGTGGTGAGCTGTTTGTTGTACCCCATAAGCTCTAGAATGTTTCATGATTGAATTTTGAGGGAATTCTGATTTTGAACCAAAGTCTGACTTTTGGTGGGCATTCTGGGTACACAAAAACTGTGCTATCCATACAGGCCAAATCCCTCAGAACTCCCCCAGCTGATTAAGTTTCAGAGATATTTGCTATTGGTAGGTTTCCCCAGATGATGGCAGACCCCAGGACTAAATACAGCCGTTCACATCATTTAAATCAACTGAATTCCAAACTTCCTCTAAGCTATATTTATGGTCATGATTTTTAGCCCTTTCCTGTCCAAGGCACTAGGCCCACTCACACATGTAATGTACAGTTTTAATTGGATGAAGGAGGGAAACACAGGACAGCAAGACATTTACTATTATATATTAACTTTCCATATATTTTGTGCCTTTTTTAATTGTCCTGGGAGTGTCCACAAAAGGAATTTTTCAAACAATTTCCTCACAACTATCTGGCCTTATGGGTATTTGGACAGGTTCAAATGGCCACATATTATAAACTCAGATATTAGGGGATTTCAAAGATACATATATTTCGTTCACCCCCTATTTCTATTCATTAGATATTCCATAACCAAGTGGTGCTTTGCCAATACACAATGATCAATACATTGCAAACCACAGATCAATTATTGGCACTTGAACAAACAACGAACATTGTAAAAGTAGGGGCTACTCCTCTGCTATGGTGGAGGAGCGTCGCCCCACTGATTTTAAGCAGTGGGAAGCAGAAACCTAAAATGCTAATAACATTGCGCTATTATCATTTTAGGCTGATTCTTGCTGCTTTGCATGCAGGTGAGTGGGTGGGCTGCTTTGCTCTTGGAGCAGCACAGGGGAGGAGTGGTTTGCCCACACCTAAGTGTGCAATTTTGTTTTGGTCGGACCTCTCAGGCCGCCCAAACCAGTCATGCGCAGTTTCCCCTTCTCCTTGCAGGCTGCATTACAGCATGCATGGAGAACATGCCTACCCCTACAGCCCCTGGCTGAGCAATGTGTAACAGTGCTCAGACCAGTCACAACGCTGCATTGCAGCTTTGTGATTGGATTAGGGGAGGGAGCCTGGCTGCCTGCTTCCTGTTCCTGTCAGAGACGGAGGCAGAAGAGCAAGAACAGAGCAGACACTGGACCCAGCTTCAAGGTAAGTTGAATATATTATTTTTAATTGCGATCCCTAACTCCCCCACCCCCGAATGACACCCCCTATCCCCTCAACCACCGGCACCCACCCCGCTACCCACGAGGCAAGCCGGCTGCCACTGTGTAAAAGTCTACAAGTAAAAGAGTCTACTAAATAAAATGGTTTCAAATTCATTTCAACCTATCTTTTGTGCAAAATGCTACAAATGAAAATGTTGTTATCCATATTTATTTTTAAGTACTTGACGTCAATCATTTTTATTTTAACAACCAGTTTCCTTGAGTGATTCTTGACCCATCTACACTAATGACCCCATGTCCTAACTAGAACTTTGTCTATTTTTTAGCAATCAATAGCTTTCTTGGATGTTCCCATTTATGTTTGATTTTGGCATGGATTCTTCCAGGCCACAACCACTGCATCTTCTTTATATGATACATTGTCATCCCACACGCGCCCTCTCATCGGGGTTCTGGACATTCAGTTGTGGTGGCGTCCTCTACGCTCCAACTTCACAAATATGAAAGATAGTACCCCAGCTGTTGTTCGGCAACATGTTATTTACAAAATGTGCTATTGATGTAGACTTCCATTTTTTTAGACGTACTAGGCCAAGCAGGTCATATTTCTGATTGCCTAACTTCCATTAGACTTAAACCCTTGCCTTCTGGTTACATATAATATTTACTTGAAGCTACAATTTTTGGTGAAAGTTTCTACCCCCTTTCATTCAGGCTTACCATCGAATTTATTATAATGACAACTTTTAATTTAGAATTTTTGCTTTTCAGGATCATCAACCTGATTTCTTTTGTCTCTCCTTGTTGGTCCTTTGAGCATCATGCCTACCTTAGTTCTGGCATAATATCCCCATATATATGTGGTGTTCTTACAATACTCTTCCCTTCCAGATATGTATGACCTGATATTCTGAAACGCAAAGACATCTGGAAGTAATTGGTTAGTCACAGGTAAGCCTTTCCGCAATATACTCACCTAGCAGACAACCATCACCCACATTAAAGACTCTAATATAGCCTTAGAGCCCGCCATAGCGCGTTCAACCGGCCATTAAAAGGCCTGTTCCAGCATCCTCTATCAAGGGTGCGGGCCTTTAATAGCTGGGAGAGAGTGCTATGAAGGGATCGAAGGCTATTAGAACATTCCGAGCCTAGAGAGAAGAATGTTCTAATTTGTAAAACAAAGGCTCCATGGAGCCCAAGGGCGTTAAAATCCCCTCGGGCACCAAATGACCTTTGTTAAACATTGGAATGTTGATGCTCCGGGCTTCTACCGGCCATTAGAAGTCCCGGTCACTTCATTGTTTTCGATGGAGCGCTCAACTTTCCAGTGTTATAATGAATATTCCTTCACCCCTTTTTTCTTCTGGATGCTCCTTCTTGACTTTAGTATCCTTATAATGACACCATTAGTTACCTGCATTGATATCCAGACACGAACATATTTCTCAGTTTAGACTTGCGTTCCCATTTATATTATTAACACCATTAACTAACATAACAATGTGCAATCAAGACAAAAATATATATATCCATAGATAATATAAAAGACCAAATAATTCGGAAACATTTCTATTCATTTCTCATTTGTAATGATATTCGATCTGTTAGATTTCTATAACTTGTGATGCCTTTATAAATGGCAAAGGGCCGGGTTCTGATACACAACTAAATCGGTCTGATGAATAATTTGTGAATCGTTTCAGCATTAGTCAGAGGCTGCAACCCAGATGGTATCTAGACACGTTTTAGCACAACAGTGCCCTCATCCCTGATGGGCACAGGCACACACACACAGATGATGTTTGGATATTTGATTTAGCCAAAGAAAAAATCCAAACAAAACAGCGCTCCTTCCTAGGGCAGAGGAACACATCTCCTTCTCACAGTGCTTCCCATGGAAACTGAATGATTGTGAGAGGAATTACCTAGCAAAGAGCTACATACTGATTGGATTTAGCCTAATGATAAATCCAAACAGCGTAGACACACAGCTTCTTCAACTCACAATGCTTCTCATATTATGAGACGAAGGAGCTATGTGAGATTATTCAAGAAGTGGGGAAAGGAAGGAGAGGGGATAGAAAACATACTAGTCCTGGGTCAAATCTTCTGCTGGGGGTGGGAGCAATGATGGGAAAGAGGGTGGTAGGAGCTACATTGCTCCTTCTACTCTTTCTTCTTTTCTGAAGGACCTGGCAGTAGCAATTTGTTGCCGGGCCATTCATCTTTTGAAAAAATGCAATATGACACAGTTTGTATATTTTTTTCAGTTTTGAACAACATTTACTAACTTATTTTTGTAGCTTATAACGAGCACACATCTAGGTATCTAATGTGAACGTTTACCCAATATGTAAATTATGCCAAGAATCTTGTGAACTTCATATAAAAATGAAAGAGTTGAATCTGCCAAAAATATATTTGAGGGAATAAACAACAGGCAGCCAAGCACAAGGAAACTGAGTTGGAAAAGTTCTGAAAGGCTCTTGATCTTATGCTTATATTTATAATGCGGCACAAACGGGGGTGGTGATGGACGGAGCATCTGAACCAATCAAACACTCACACCAAGTCAACAGATCTGGGTTTAATCCATCACCATTCTTTAGCCCACTCTGCCACCCTAGTTCAGACATGGCCATATGCAAATCAGTCTGACCCTGTGCCTCATGGGAACAGTCCAGCCCGAACTGCCAAGACATGCCTTCCCTGGACCGGAAACAAGCTTCCTGGGACCGGTTTCTGGCATTACAGCCGTCTTCAGCCAGGCTTGCTTGAATCCAGTGGCAAAGTGAGCAAGGGACTCACGTCTGAGCATACCCTGCCAACTTATGGCGAACAAAGCGGTACAAAAGGGTGTGGTCATGGACGGAGCATCTGAACCAATCAAACACTCACACCAAGTCAACAGATCTGGGTTTAATCCATCACCATTCTTTAGCCCACTCTGCCACCCCAGTTCAGACATGGCCATATGCAAATCAGTCTGACCCTGTGCCTCATGGGAACAGTCCAGCCGGTCTGAAGACGGCTGAAATGCCAGAAACCGGTCCTCGGAAGCTTGTTTCCGGTCCAGGGAAGGCATGGCTTGGCAGTTCGGGCTGGACTGTTCCCATGATAATTAAACAACAGGGGGTGGTGATGGACAGAGTCTCTGAATTAAGCAGAATCTCTCACCCAGTCAAGAGATCAGGGCTAGATCCAACACCGTTTTTTAGCTCATTGCACCATCCCAGTTTCAGAACCTGGCTGTATGCAAATTAGTCTGTCCCTGGCCCAGTGCATCATGGGAACAGGGCAGACCAGACTACAATAGCCAATTCTTTCACTGGGAAGGAAACAAGCTTCCGGGGACCGGTTTCTGGCATTACAGCCGTCTTCGGCCCGGCTTGCTTGAATCCTGATGGTGCAATGAGCAAGGGACTCACGTCTGAGTATACCCTTCCACGCTTATGGCGGACAAAATAATTAAACAACAGGGGGTGGTGATGGACAGAGTCTCTGAATTAAGCAGAATCTCTCACCCAGTCAAGAGATCAGGGCTAGATCCAACACCGTTTTTTAGCTCATTGCACCATCCCAGTTTCAGAACCTGGCTGTATGCAAATTAGTCTGTCCCTGGCCCAGTGCATCATGGGAACAGGGCAGACCAGACTACAATAGCCAATTCTTTCACTGGGAAGGAAACAAGCTTCCGGGGACCGGTTTCTGGCATTACAGCCGTCTTCGGCCCGGCTTGCTTGAATCCTGATGGTGCAATGAGCAAGGGACTCACGTCTGAGTATACCCTTCCACGCTTATGGCGGACAAAATAATTAAACAACAGGGGGTGGTGATGGACAGAGTCTCTGAATTAAGCAGAATCTCTCACCCAGTCAAGAGATCAGGGCTAGATCCAACACCGTTTTTTAGCTCATTGCACCATCCCTGTTTCAGAACCTGGCTGTATGCAAATTAGTCTGTCCCTGGCCCAGTGCATCATGGGAACAGGGCAGACCAGACTACAATAGCCAATTCTTTCACTGGGAAGGAAACAAGCTTCCGGGGACCGGTTTCTGGCATTACAGCCGTCTTCGGCCCGGCTTGCTTGAATCCTGATGGTGCAATGAGCAAGGGACTCACGTCTGAGTATACCCTTCCACGCTTATGGCGGACAAAATAATTAAACAACAGGGGGTGGTGATGGACAGAGTCTCTGAATTAAGCAGAATCTCTCACCCAGTCAAGAGATCAGGGCTAGATCCAACACCGTTTTTTCGCTCATTGCACCATCCCAGTTTCAGAACCTGGCTGTATGCAAATTAGTCTGTCCCTGGCCCAGTGCATCATGGGAACAGGGCAGACCAGACTACAATAGCCAATTCTTTCACTGGGAAGGAAACAAGCTTCCGGGGACCGGTTTCTGGCATTACAGCCGTCTTCGGCCCGGCTTGCTTGAATCCTGATGGTGCAATGAGCAAGGGACTCACGTCTGAGTATACCCTTCCACGCTTATGGCGGACAAAATAATTAAACAACAGGGGGTGGTGATGGACAGAGTCTCTGAATTAAGCAGAATCTCTCACCCAGTCAAGAGATCAGGGCTAGATCCAACACCGTTTTTTAGCTCATTGCACCATCCCAGTTTCAGAACCTGGCTGTATGCAAATTAGTCTGTCCCTGGCCCAGTGCATCATGGGAACAGGGCAGACCAGACTACAATAGCCAATTCTTTCACTGGGAAGGAAACAAGCTTCCGGGGACCGGTTTCTGGCATTACAGCCGTCTTCGGCCCGGCTTGCTTGAATCCTGATGGTGCAATGAGCAAGGGACTCACGTCTGAGTATACCCTTCCACGCTTATGGCGGACAAAATAATTAAACAACAGGGGGTGGTGATGGACAGAGTCTCTGAATTAAGCAGAATCTCTCACCCAGTCAAGAGATCAGGGCTAGATCCAACACCGTTTTTTAGCTCATTGCACCATCCCAGTTTCAGAACCTGGCTGTATGCAAATTAGTCTGTCCCTGGCCCAGTGCATCATGGGAACAGGGCAGACCAGACTACAATAGCCAATTCTTTCACTGGGAAGGAAACAAGCTTCCGGGGACCGGTTTCTGGCATTACAGCCGTCTTCGGCCCGGCTTGCTTGAATCCTGATGGTGCAATGAGCAAGGGACTCACGTCTGAGTATACCCTTCCACGCTTATGGCGGACAAAATAATTAAACAACAGGGGGTGGTGATGGACAGAGTCTCTGAATTAAGCAGAATCTCTCACCCAGTCAGGAGATCAGGGCTAGATCCAACACCGTTTTTTAGCTCATTGCACCATCCCAGTTTCAGAACCTGGCTGTATGCAAATTAGTCTGTCCCTGGCCCAGTGCATCATGGGAACAGGGCAGACCAGACTACAATAGCCAATTCTTTCACTGGGAAGGAAACAAGCTTCCGGGGACCGGTTTCTGGCATTACAGCCGTCTTCGGCCCGGCTTGCTTGAATCCTGATGGTGCAATGAGCAAGGGACTCACGTCTGAGTATACCCTTCCACGCTTATGGCGGACAAAATAATTAAACAACAGGGGGTGGTGATGGACAGAGTCTCTGAATTAAGCAGAATCTCTCACCCAGTCAAGAGATCAGGGCTAGATCCAACACCGTTTTTTAGCTCATTGCACCATCCCAGTTTCAGAACCTGGCTGTATGCAAATTAGTCTGTCCCTGGCCCAGTGCATCATGGGAACAGGGCAGACCAGACTACAATAGCCAATTCTTTCACTGGGAAGGAAACAAGCTTCCGGGGACCGGTTTCTGGCATTACAGCCGTCTTCGGCCCAGCTTGCTTGAATCCTGATGGTGCAATGAGCAAGGGACTCACGTCTGAGTATACCCTTCCACGCTTATGGCGGACAAAATAATTAAACAACAGGGGGTGGTGATGGACAGAGTCTCTGAATTAAGCAGAATCTCTCACCCAGTCAAGAGATCAGGGCTAGATCCAACACCGTTTTTTAGCTCATTGCACCATCCCAGTTTCAGAACCTGGCTGTATGCAAATTAGTCTGTCCCTGGCCCAGTGCATCATGGGAACAGGGCAGACCAGACT
Organism: Lissotriton helveticus; assembly: GCF_964261635.1. Lineage (NCBI taxonomy): Eukaryota > Metazoa > Chordata > Amphibia > Caudata > Salamandridae > Lissotriton > Lissotriton helveticus. The sequence goes on along the minus strand of NC_136065.1, from coordinate 1,167,299,481 downwards.
ACAATAGCCAATTCTTTCACTGGGAAGGAAACAAGCTTCCGGGGACCGGTTTCTGGCATTACAGCCGTCTTCGGCCCGGCTTGCTTGAATCCTGATGGTGCAATGAGCAAGGGACTCACGTCTGAGTATACCCTTCCACGCTTATGGCGGACAAAATAATTAAACAACAGGGGGTGGTGATGGACAGAGTCTCTGAATTAAGCAGAATCTCTCACCCAGTCAAGAGATCAGGGCTAGATCCAACACCGTTTTTTAGCTCATTGCACCATCCCAGTTTCAGAACCTGGCTGTATGCAAATTAGTCTGTCCCTGGCCCAGTGCATCATGGGAACAGGGCAGACCAGACTACAATAGCCAATTCTTTCACTGGGAAGGAAACAAGCTTCCGGGGACCGGTTTCTGGCATTACAGCCGTCTTCGGCCCGGCTTGCTTGAATCCTGATGGTGCAATGAGCAAGGGACTCACGTCTGAGTATACCCTTCCACGCTTATGGCGGACAAAATAATTAAACAACATGGGGCAACAGGGTCAGAGCTGATTTGCATAAAGCCATTATCTGACCCAGGGTGGTGTGGAGTGCAAAAAAACGATGGATTTGGGCCCAGATCTTTTGACTGGGGGAGTGTGTGACATTGATCCACATTCAGTCCATCACTTGTTGTTTTTTGCAATTGCCGCCCTAAGTGCGCTGGGGATGCCCAGACGTGGGTCCCAGGCACTCCACACCACTTGGAGTCAAGCTAGCCGGGCTGAAGAGAGGTGTTACCTCGAAACCGGTCCGGTCCTCGGATGCTTGATTCCGGTCTGGGAAAGATATGGCTGTTGTAGTTCGGACTGGACTGTTCCCATGGGGCAACAGGGTCAGAGCTGATTTGCATAAAGCCATTATCTGACCCAGGGTGGTGTGGAGTGCAAAAAAACGATGGATTTGGGCCCAGATCTTTTGACTGGGGGAGTGTGTGACATTGATCCACATTCAGTCCATCACTTGTTGTTTTTTGCAATTGCCGCCCTAAGTGCGCTGGGGATGCCCAGACGTGGGTCCCAGGCACTCCACACCACTTGGAGTCAAGCTAGCCGGGCTGAAGAGAGGTGTTACCTCGAAACCGGTCCGGTCCTCGGATGCTTGATTCCGGTCTGGGAAAGATATGGCTGTTGTAGTTCGGACTGGACTGTTCCCATGGGGCAACAGGGTCAGAGCTGATTTGCATAAAGCCATTATCTGACCCAGGGTGGTGTGGAGTGCAAAAAAACGATGGATTTGGGCCCAGATCTTTTGACTGGGGGAGTGTGTGACATTGATCCACATTCAGTCCATCACTTGTTGTTTTTTGCAATTGCCGCCCTAAGTGCGCTGGGGATGCCCAGACGTGGGTCCCAGGCACTCCACACCACTTGGAGTCAAGCTAGCCGGGCTGAAGAGAGGTGTTACCTCGAAACCGGTCCGGTCCTCGGATGCTTGATTCCGGTCTGGGAAAGATATGGCTGTTGTAGTTCGGACTGGACTGTTCCCATGGGGCAACAGGGTCAGAGCTGATTTGCATAAAGCCATTATCTGACCCAGGGTGGTGTGGAGTGCAAAAAAACGATGGATTTGGGCCCAGATCTTTTGACTGGGGGAGTGTGTGACATTGATCCACATTCAGTCCATCACTTGTTGTTTTTTGCAATTGCCGCCCTAAGTGCGCTGGGGATGCCCAGACGTGGGTCCCAGGCACTCCACACCACTTGGAGTCAAGCTAGCCGGGCTGAAGAGAGGTGTTACCTCGAAACCGGTCCGGTCCTCGGATGCTTGATTCCGGTCTGGGAAAGATATGGCTGTTGTAGTTCGGACTGGACTGTTCCCATGGGGCAACAGGGTCAGAGCTGATTTGCATAAAGCCATTATCTGACCCAGGGTGGTGTGGAGTGCAAAAAAACGATGGATTTGGGCCCAGATCTTTTGACTGGGGGAGTGTGTGACATTGATCCACATTCAGTCCATCACCTGTTGTTTTTTGGGACTGTTCCCATGAGGCACAGGGTCAAGACTGATTTGCATATGGCCATTTTTGAACTGGGGTGGCTTGGTGAGCAAGATAACAATGGATTAAACCCAGATCTGTGACTGGGGGTGAATGTTTAGCCATTGTGCAACATTCCGTCCATCATCTTGTGTGTTTTGCTGTTCACCCTATGTGGGAAGGGTATGTCCAGACGTGGGTCCCTTGCTCACTAAGCCACTGGAGTCAAGCTATCCTGGCTGAAGACGGCTGATAGCCAGAGACCGGTCCTAGGATGCTTGATTCCGGTCCAGGAAAGACATGGCTTGGCAGTTCGATTTGGACTGTTCCCATGAGGCACAGGGTCAAGACTGATTTGCATATGGCCATGTTTGAACTGGGGTGGCTTGGTGAGCAAAATAACGATGGATTAAACCCAGATCTGTGACTGGGGGGTGAATGTTTAGCCATTGTGCAACATTCCGTCCATCATCTTGTGTGTTTTGCTATATGTATAATGCAGCAGAAGGAAGCATAGCTCTAAGGAGTAGCAGAAAGCTTTATTGACAGCACGCTTCATTGCAGCAGGACCATCTCTAGCCTCTGACATACATAGACCACTGCCCTGTGTATAGTGAGGACCAACTAAAAGTCCCACTGCACAATTGATTCTTATGTAAATTTACCCAGTCGATGTTGGTCAGGGATTAAAGCTGGAGGACTTGAGAGTTGGCAGGAACAGCTTTCCTGCTCCCGCCCACTGAGACTGCATTTGTTTAAAAAAAAGAAATCCTGAGATAAGCGGTTCAACCACGATTTTAATGGGAAAAATGAAAACAAAAAATGCTTTTTTGGCCCTGGCTTGGTTGCTATGGGACCGAACTAGAACTACAGCAAGTAGGTGTTATATGTATAGCCCAAGCTCACACAGAAGTCTCACCATGCTAGGTTGTAGTGAGAAGTCCTGTCAAATAAATTAAAGCGCAAAGCAGAACACGCGGAGAGGTTATGGCTCGGTGCGCGTTTTGGTACTGTATGAGTTAATGTGGGTTAATAAAGTTGTGGGCGTCAAGTGTTGTCATGGCAACCGGAGCTGATCCGTGGTGTTAGTAGGAGCATGTGATGTAATGTGTGAAAACTGCGCTGTCACAAGAGTGTGGAAATTGATCCAGCGGCCTATAGGAAATATGTCATAAGCAACGCTACCCAACTTCACAATACTCACCAAAATTTATTCGTAAGCCCATAAACTAACATGACATATTTTGACCAACTGAATCATGTGACCTAATTAACCTATTCACAAAATATATACATTTATATACAACTGCAGTAAAACGAATTCATCACACCTTAACAAACCCTAAGATTAATTAAGCCACTGTGGCGATAAAATCTGCTATTAGTAACCTAAACTCATGGAAAAACAAGGCCAGCTTGATTTTCAAAGAATGTTTTATTAACTAATATTTAGAAAGTGCATTAGAATCTTTTATTAAAGCATTTTTATTAAAATCTTTATAAAAAGTAATGACAGTCTCAAGTAAAATTTAAATGCATAATTCAAATAGAAAATAGCAGTTTGGCATCATTAAAATTCTAAGTTCCCAACTACTCTTGCTATATAAAAGAATAAAGGGTAAAAATCTTTAGGGCCTAAAGAGTCTCTTACGTGCTCCAAGAGAAGTCCGTCAGCACGACACTCCCATCTAAAGGTCAGCAAGAAGCAGAAGCCTCTTCCCCGGGGGAAGAGTTTTTATACCTTTCTACGCTAAACTAATCTATGAAAACTTATATTTTTCTGCTCAAGTCGAAGTCTGATTGGCTGTCAAGTGACAGGCCATCATGTCATTGCATTTTTCTGAACCTTAGTTCCGTCTCTTTCTTAGAGTCCATTGTCCTTTACTTTTCGAATTGCGAGGCTTCCTCCAGTTTGCAACATTATAATAACAGAGTTCATAGCTTCCTCAGCTTGTCATACTCCTCTGCCGGTTCCTGGCCTTGGCCTTGCTTGACTAAAGAACAGTCAGCTCATCACGTTTCATTTTTCATCACGTCAATAATTTTGGCAGGGGATTTGACCACATTTGGACTGTTGCTTTTCTCCGAGCAGAATTTTTTCTCAATCACGAATGCACTAGGCCTCAAAAACGCTTTCACGTTAACTAGTATATAAACAAACATAAAGGAATAATTAATGCAAGAAATGAAATTCATTCTGTTACCCACCCATCATTGCTAATGATTAACCCATTTAATCTATATTACCTATCAGAAGCAAACAAAATAAAGCAGCATTTATATCTACCATTCTTCACTTAGTCCAGCAGGATTCTCCGCATACCTGTTTAAAATAAAAGACACCACGTAGACAAAAGCATACATAAAAATAGGCACATGCCATTAATTAATTAGCCGCAATTAATAAGACAAATAGATAAACAAAACAAGGTTAGTTAATTAATTTTCAAAAACGTACTTGCTGCAACATAAAGCACATAATGTTATACCCATGTGTTCGTGTATGCAACTTTAGTCTAGGTTGAATTAATAAACACACAACACACATCATTATTAATATTATTAATTATTTTATGGAAGTGTAACTTCACGAGCTGAAATGAATGCATTTCTGAAACTCGCTTCATCAACTCCCTCATCTGGTGATTTCCAAATCACCACACCACACCCAAAATTTAACAAATTTTATCTAAGATGAACATGATTTGATTTCACTGTGTTAGTATTTCTAAAGATTTGTTTCAGCTGTGTCTTTGCAACTATCATATTGAGCTCTACGAAATTCCTCCAGCTCTATCTCTCTCTCTTGTTCCTTTCTGATTTTGTAAATTCTTCTCTTTTCTTTCATGTACTTCTTTCTCTTGTGTAACATGCAACTGATCTTAACTATCACAAAAATTATTACAAACAAAGGTGTTAGAATCGTGCCAAGAACTGAACCACCAATTTCTTGAAACCAGGTTTTAATAGCCTGAAATCTTTTGGAAAGACGTTCTGAAAAATCATCCTCTTCTAAAGGGACTATTTCCGAATGCATCTCTGTGATGTTCTTAATGTACATTTCAATGTTTCTGCTTTCGTCTGGGATATATGTACAGCAATGCTGGACATGCAAAATGCCACAGACTCCTCCCTCTTTAGCTAGGGGTATGTCCAGGGCAAGACGGTTTTGCATCACCATCGATCTAATTGCAATGACCTCGGTATCCACTAATTGGAAACCACCAGCTGTGTCAGTTGACAATCTGTCAACTATTGTGGACAATTTTCTGATTCTACCTGCATTCAGGGTAATACCTACTAACGGTATCACTGCCTCAAAAATGTCTCCCAAAATTTCTGAGAAACTTTCTCTTTTGTATCTGTTTACATGATTATTGATTTCAAATGAACCTTCTGCATTTCTGTCAACATGAAAAATCTTTGGAAACACAAGACCAACAAAACACGTCCCATACCAATGGTCCGGGAGATTATAATAGGCTTTGTCTCCGCAGACAAAATAAATTCCAGGAAAAATTGGGTCTTTGCCACCTTTGAATCCCCAACCCCCCATGATCTGATAAGTGTCTTCACAATTGCTAGCTCCCACAAAATAATTATCAAAAAGTGTGTTATCTCTTCTAATGCAAAGCTTGCCACTAATTGGTTTGTCTATGTGAATTGCAACATTGTCAAAAGATTTGCCATTAAACTTTTCGTCCTCCTTCTGCCAGAACTTGGATTTAGTCTGTTTGACCATCTCATTTCTTTTATAAATTGCCCTTCTCTCCTCAACAAGATTCAGGAAAGACTTTTCCTCAGCTCTCAATTTGCAAGTTAGATTATTTCTGTAAGCATACTCATAGGTAAGTTCATTAGTCACTAAAAAGAATTCCCTCATCTGTTTAGCTTGTTTGTGTTTATTTAAAGCCTTTTCAATTTTCAGATTAGCAAAAATTTCGTCATAGTTAGAGTAATAATACTCTAAACGACCAGTCTGATAAAATAAGCTAGCTATCACACTGCAAGTCATGCCATAAGTAAGAGGAAGCATATTGTATGTCACTCCCTCAGAAACAGAAGCAGGCAACTTTACACAAATATAGCAATCTTTGACACCCATAACCTTAACATATTCACCCAAAAGTCTTGAAAATGTATTGCTAGAAAAATCACCAATAGACCGGTCTTGATGAGCCTCTGGTCTGTGATCAATAACCTTGTTAGCTTTGCCTGTTGCACTATGTTTGTCTTGACTAACTGAAGCTTTGCTTGTCATATTGACCTTATCGATCCCGAAAGGAAAGATGACAGCTAAAACTAACCAGAGCAGAATTAATGTGAGCACACATATCAGAGTCATCTTACAGCAATTTTTAAGAATCGAACATTTCGAGGTACTACGCTTCAGAACAACAGGCATTTTCACTAGCCTTATCTCAGAAAAAGAAAACAAACATTTTAAAATATGTCTAACCTAAAATCTAAACACCCCCCTTTTTTTTAACCCTCTAACAACTTTTCTTCGACCTTGCGTCACAAGTTATTCTCCAGCTAAACACAATTTTTTCGACCTTGTGCACCTAGCACAATATCTTCAGCCTTATGCCAAAAACAGAAACCTAAATTCTAACAAATTAGTACTTCAATCATTGTCACTGTAGTCCTCAACTTCTTCCTGACTGCTACTATGTATCTCAACTACAGGCGGGATAATTATATAAGCCCATTCAGGAGACTTATACTTTTGATTTGGCTTTAAAACTCTTTTTGTTTTTCTAGAGACAACTTCTATTTTCTTTCCCACCTCTGCTTTCTTTTCAGGGTCCCCCTGACTAGTAATCTCATTCACCTGTTCTTTTGATCTGTTTATCAATCTGTATCTCAGCCCTCCTTTTTCACCTGGCCAGATATCACCTTTTCTTAGAATTTTCTTCTTTGGCTCAGTCACATTCGATTCGTTTCTTCAAGATCTTTTTCTCAATCTGCCTATTTGAGAATCTTCATCACTTTCTCCAGAGTCGCTGTCAGAAATTTCAATTCTTGACTCAGGTATTTCTTTACTCTGCAGCTTCACTCCGTTAGGAACTTTACTTCCCCCACTGGTACTCGGCAATTCACCCTCTTCTTCAATTACCTTCAACTTCCCAGCTTCAGATTTCTTGCTCCTGCTTTCAGAGCTTCTTTTCTGCTTTTCAATACTCTCCTGATCCTGCTTCTGATCCTGATCAGACTCTTCTGCCTCTTCCTCTTCTTTTTCAGATTCTTCTGCTATTTCTCTCTCTAGCAGATCTTCATCATCCTCAGAGTCTACAACAATGATTTTCAAATCTTTTTCAGTCGAATCTCCATTCACAGATCTACTTTCCAGATGTCGACCTTCCTGTCGATCTTCAGTATCTGGATTCTCTTCAGCTTCTTCTTCAGAATCTGAATCATCTGTTGTATCACTCTCTTCATCAGAGTTTTCAGGTGTAGGTATAGGAATAGTATGACTAGGATGAATCCACCTTTTTATACCTCTACACTTCACTGCATTTGTTGTCACAAGTATCACCTGTCTCGGTTTCTGCCACCTCGGCACTAGACAGTTCCTTCTTCTGTGAACTTTTGTTCTCACCCAATCTCCAGGTCTCAGATCATGCGTTTGCACTTTGCCTCTTGACTGTACTTCAGTTCCCACCTGATTAGACACAGAAGTCACGACGTCAGACAGCTTCTTACAGTATTCCAAAATTGCACTGTCATTAATGCTCAACAGTTTTCCCACTGGTATAAATGCTTGTCTCATGACTCTGCCCATGAGTATATCATGTGGACTTAAACCTGTCTTTTTATCTAGTGTACTTCTTAGGGTCATCAAAACAAGTGGAAGAGCATCTGTCCACTTTATACCTGTAGCTAGACACATTTTCCCTATTCTGTTTTTGATCGTTCCATTTATTTGCTCTACAACTCCAGATGCCTCTGGTCTGTATGCACAGTGCAACTTCTGCTTAATGTGTAATGCTTCACAAATCAATTTCAACAGTCTGTTATCAAAATGACCTCCTCTATCACTCTCAATTGTCACAGGAAATCGTATCTCGGTATAATCTCTCTCAAAAGTAACTTTGCTACAGTAATTGAATCACAGTGACGTGTGGGGAATGCTTCTACCCACCTTGAAAACAAACAAACAATTACCAAGACATATTGTAGCCTGTTGTGTTTGGGCATCTCAATGAAATCCATCTGTAATCTTGTGAAAGGACCACCCTCCCGTCCTATGGTTCCCGTTCCCACAACCGTCTTTCTGTTTGGGTTCATTTGTTGGCAAGTCAAACATCTCTGACAGAGAGATTCTGCAATCGTCCTAAATTTGGTATTAAACCAAGTTTCTTTGAAAAGCCTAATCATTGAATCTATTCCAATATGACCTGGGCCATGGTACATTCTGGCCATGTCAGCAATCATGCAATTTGGTAAAACTATCCTGCCATCTTTGTAAGTCCAAACTCCATCCTCATCCCGCTGCCTACATTCTGCTTTCAACCATGTGTCTTTCTCCTCATCATCAGCTTCATCTTGCAAATCTTTGATTTCCTGCCATGTCTCAACTACTGATGTTAGCATTAATGAATTCGAAGCACGTTCATTGACCTTTTCCCGATTAAGTGCAAAATTGTTTCTTGCACAATATTTTGCAATTTCATCTGCATAAGCATTTCCTTTGGTGATAAAATCTTCACCTTTCTGATGAGCAGCCCATTTTACCACTGCAATTTCCTTTGGCAACTGTATGCCATCAATCAATCTTTTGATACATTTTGCGTTTCTGATTGGTGAACCTGCTGATGTCATGTAGCCTCTCTGAGACCAGAGCTGTCCATAATCATGCACAACTCCATACCCATATTGGCTATCAGTTATTATCGTTATTCTCAAGCCCTTTGCTATTTCACATGCACGAATTAAAGCAATCAACTCAGCTACTTGTGCTGAACGAATTCCTTCAAGACATGATACTTCCACAACATCTGCAACTGTGCAGACTGAGTAAGCTGCTCTTAAAACGCCTCCTTCTGATCTCAGACAGGAACCATCTACAAAGTAGACATGATCTGAAACAGGCAAAGGTACATCTTTAATGTCCTGCCTTGGCTTGGTACAGTATTCCAGAACATCCAAGCATTGATGATCTGCATCATTTTCATTTCCAATTTCAGTTACAGTACCATCAGGCAACAATGTGGAAGGATTTAAATTCACACATCTTGCTATCGAAACATTATCTGATCCCAGAATTATTTTCTCATACTTCGTGAGTCTATTGCTTGTTAGATGCTGCGTTTTGCTTCTTGTAAGGAGAATCTCAACTGAATGGGGAACATAGACTTTTACAGGAAATCCCATTATTATTCCTTCACTTTGCTCAAGACTCACACTAGTTGCTGCAACTGCTTTTAAGCAACCTGGTAATGCTTTTGCAACTGGATCAAGTACTGCTGAGAAATAGGCAATAGGTTTTCTCAGATTTCCATGTCTCTGTATTAACACAGACAATGCACATCCTTCCCTTTCGCTGCAATACAGCTCAAAATCTTTCTCATAGTCTGGCATGCCCAGAGCTGGAGCTTGTGAAGCTTTTGAAAAATTAAAAAGAAGCTTATGTGATAAGCTTCTTTTTAATTTTTCAAAAGCTTCCAACTCAGTTTCAGTAAGGACAATTGGATCTTTTATGTCTGATTTTGTCAATCTCTGCAGTGGTTTCGCAATTACTGAAAATCCACTAATCCATTGACGACAGTAACCAACCATTCCCAGAAACATTCTGACTTGCCTTTGTGTTTTTGGAGGTTGCATTCCCTGAATCATTTTAATTCTCTCAATTGTAACCTGTCTGATTCCTTTCGCAATTCTATGACCAAGATATTTTACTTCTTGTTTGCAAAACTGCAATTTTGCAGGAGACACTTTATGTCCCTCATCTGCCAAATGATTCAAAAGAGTAATTGTATCTGTAACACAGTTTTCTCTTGTTTTTGCTGCCACTAGAAGGTCGTCAACATACTGTACCAAAGTTGATCGACCTGGTAAATCTAGATCTTCCAAAGATTTCTTTAACAGCTCATTAAAGATAGAAGGACTCTCTGTATACCCTTGAGGAATTCTACATCATGCGAGGGTCCTACTCTGGAATCTGAATGCAAAGATTTCCTGGCTCTCTGGATGCAATGGAACAGTGAAGAACGCATTGCAAAGATCAATGACAGTATACCATTCTGCATCATGTGGAATTTGGTAAAATGACTGCAGGGTTTGGAACTACTGGACAACAAGGAACAACAATTTGGTTAACCTTTCTCAAATCCTGAACAATTCTGTACGTTCCATTTGGCTTTTTGATCCCCATAATCGGTGAGTTACAAGGACTGCTCTCAATTTCTTTTAAAACACCTTGCTTAATGAATTTTTCAATCACAGGAATGACACCCTCAATTGTTTCAGCTTTCATTTTGTAATGTGGAATATTTGGAAATTCTATTCCCTGCTTTACTGTAATCTTGACTGGATCCACATGTTTCATCAAACCCATCTCGTTTCCTGTTAAATCCCAAATTTCAGCTTTGACTGTCTCTTTTAATTCATTAGGCAAATTTTCTTTATCAAATACAGGAAATAGTCCTGCTTCTTCTGCTTCAACCATTAACATTGTTAACCTGTACAGCCCATCTTCCTCCATTGTTTGCAATTCAATTCCTTCTGGTGAGCAATATATTCTGCAATTCATCTTGCACAATATATCTCTCCCCAACAAGTTTACTGGACTGCTGTTGCAAACTACAAATCTGTGTTTGTCTTTAAAATTGCCAATTTCCACCTTAACAGGCTCTGTCAGATCTGTCTTAATTTGCTGATTACTTACACCAACTACTTGGGTGGAATCCCCAGTGGGAGGCAGGTTTTCAATTTCCACTGATCTAACAGTAGAACGGGTAGCACCAGTGTCCACAAGAAAAGTGATTTCAACATCATTCACTTTTCCATTTACATATGGACCAGACTGGTCAACCTCAAGAGTGGCTCTAATTACACACTCTTCCTCCTCTCTCGGGCACCGTCAGAAGCAGTCGTCAGAATCACTTCCTTGGTTTCCTGTTATCAAAAATTGTCCTGATGCATTTTGCACATTTGGTCTTTGAGCTCTTATTACCTGATCACCTCCGCTGAATCCTGTACTTTGGTTATACCTCTGACCATCCCCGCAGTTTGGAAGAGGAGGCTGTGGAATCTGACTCTGCTGATGTACTAACTGTCGCTGTAGCTGTTGCTGAAGACCCAAGTCGTTCAACTGTCGCTGTAGCTGTTGCTGCAGATCTACATCGTTCTGCATCTGTAGATTTAATGTTGCATTTTTAAAATTTCTGGGCGGGTTTTTACACTCGCGCTTCCAGTGTCCGATTTCGCCGCAATTAAAGCAAGGTAACTTCTGTTTTAATTCCTCAATGTTAACATTAAATTTTGACTTGTTGAAATTATTTTTAAACTTTCCCTGACCCTGATTCTGGTTCTGAACAAAGTTTACATTTTTATTTTCAAGGCTTGCAATTTGATGTTCTGCTACTTTCACCTGTGCCCACATTGCTTTCTCTTTTAATTTCTTTTGCTTTGCTTCCAATTCATCACTGCAGTATTTTGCCTTTCTCAAAATATCATCAACTGAATTTGATTGCCATCCGACAATATTATTCCTGATCATTTCTCCAATTTCAGGTCTAAGACCATAAACAAATCTGTAAATAAAGTGGCTCATATCCTTTTCATCTAATTTTTCATAGCCACTGTACTGCTTAAAACCAGTAGTAACCTTTCATAGAATGAATGAACTGACTCCTTTGGTTCCTGGTTCGTTCTGTCTATTTTTACCCAATCAACTTCCTTTTGGGCAATTTTCTTTTTCAACCAGTAAATCACTTTGTCATACAGATCCATGACCTCAGATGCTGGAGCACCTGTTTCTTTAATTCGCTCCGGTTCCACTTTTGGCCAATTCACAGCAATTTTACATTCTGTCCAAAGATCTGATGGGACAACTATGTCAAAGAATCCATCTAGATCAATCCACAGAACTTTCAAAACTTTGATGAATCTGTCCACCTGCCGATACCATTCCACAGGCTTCTCCCTCAGCCGAGGAAAATCATTTGTAAAAAGCAGAATGTCTTGTCTCGACCATGGAACATAAACATATCCACCACCAGCAATTTCCCTCATTGGAAGCAGTCTAGATAGTTTTTCTAACCTTTCGTCTTCCTTCTTTTTGGTCCATTTCACTCTCCATTTACTCAGATCATCTAACCTTTTGATGTACACAATCAGCTCTTTTATGTGCATGATTCTTCCCATTGTATTAAAGTTTGCAATGTCTTTCTCAGTAAAATCTAATCTGTAATGTTTTCCAAAATTTTTCTGTTTACTCAAATCAAAATCCAACTCTGCAGCTAATTCCTCCAACTGATCATATTTGTTTTTAGTTTTCCACTGAATGCTTTTGCTGATGAACAGAAGTTCATCATCTCGATAATACTTCAAACTGTCAGGACCAATTGTGCCAATTATTAACTCCTCCAAATCTGCTTTTAGTTTTGCCACATCAAGTTTAGAAGTGGACTCTGTCTTTTCTGATGATTCTGTATCTGACTCTGCACCCATTGGTGTTCTGTTTAATGAACCTTCATTAAAAGTTAAATCAGGCATTTTTGTTTTCTCACAATGTATTTCAGTTAATTCTGAATAAAAATTTTCAGCTACTTTCTAAATTTCTGCATTTAATGGAATTGTCAAACCTGGTTGGTTAATTTCTCCTTTATCAAAAACAGGCTGGACAGGACCAATCGTTACTGGAACTGTCACCGCTTCCATTCCCTTTGATAACTGCCGAATTAATTCCTCTATTGATCGTAAATAGTCTGATGTGTTTGCAACTTCCTCATCTCTCCTAGTTTCAATTAAATTTCTAGGAGCTTCTCTTCTCATTGGGGTTTCAGAAAAATTTCTACTCTCATTGTAGACACTAGAATTAGTTCTTGTTTCAAACCTTTCAGGGGTTTCAAAAGTTTCAGAATTAATGGGATACAATCTGGATGATTCTTCATTTAATGGAGGTGCACTCGGTGTGGTCCCTGGAGAAACCATCGGAGTGGACCATGAACAAGCTGGTTTTGATGGGGTCTGTTTTTTATTTGTCATATAAATTTCTTCTAGGACTGCATCTTCTGTTTCACTTTCTACAACAGCATTATTTTTCTTTTGAGTATTCTTTTCACCTGGCGTTCCAGAAACCATTTCTCTAATTACATAAAGACCCTCACACATGTCTGCCTGTCTCCACATGCGCATTCTATCCTCATGTGTTTCTCGTTTGTAAATCGATGTTTTAGGAGGTCTTATTAAGCCATTTGCTTCCTTCTGAAGCTGAAACATCTCATCCTCCCATTCAACTAACGCTTCAAATTGTGTCGGTCTAGGCTTTGGAACAAGAGCTGTAATTTTTTCTCTTAAGTTTCTCAAAATTCTCATGTTAAATGAACCATTTTCCGGCCAAGCTAAAACTCCGTCATCTTAGGTGTAATATTTCCAAACATCAAACCATAGGCAGGTGTGATAACCATATTCACCTTCCATATACGCTGCCGGTGTTTTGTATTTATGAAGTAATTTTCCACCTCGCGTTTCAATTTTCTTATCGGGTGAAATAAAAATTTTAAATTTCTGAAACAACGTAGGCTTTTTCTCAACTTTCTTGTAAAAATAACTCATTTTTTAAATCAAATCTGCTTAATTGAAAACGTTCGTAAATATTTCCTGGTTGTTCCGCAACACCAGCCAATCCGTGCGCGAAACACACCAACAGACCAATGAGGTTCAAGCTACGTCACCACCTTGCTCAACCATTAAGAACAGAGCTTTCCGCAAAAGCCAATCAGCGTCTAGCTCGTCAAAGTCACGTGAGCCAATCAGAGTACAAGCTGTGACGTATGTTACCCAATCACAGCGCGGACGTGTGACGTACACAGCCGCTGCGGTTTCTCGCGTCTCACTCCCAGCGCTCACCCCTCCTTTACAAAAACTTTTCACAGCGCCATTTTAAGAACGCTTTTTTCAATGAAAACTCAATTAATAACGACAAAAAGAACAAACCATTTGTCTGTTTCTCTAAATTAAAGTGATAGTTTTTACATGCATGCAAGAATTCTTTGCGTGGAATAGACGACGCTATTCTCACAGAATATACATTCGTCGATAAAGTAAACCTTTACTCTACCCTTCAAACAAGTAATAACGAACTCGTTTCCCTCTGAATGCACATAAAGTAGCAATTCAAAGTTTGACTCGAACAGAATTACAAAATCATTTACGCACTTTCAAACGGAAAATTACCCTAACTACATGCACGCAAAAATCCTGGCAGGACTTTAACCAGCCATAGAAATCCAGAATCACTAGCAAAATAAACGACGTTATCCTACCCTTCACACAAGCTCGAATATATTCTATTACTCTTTTCACAGTGAGTTTTAAAACGGGCTCTCTCTCCCTATACTCAAAGCCAAAATTCCATAGATAATCCTCACTATACATACACTCAATCTGGCACACCTAAATCCCTAACACGTGTTGTACGACCACAACACTTGTGATATAAAGTAATACCACTATTCTGAAACAGATCAAATTCACTGTGTAACTTCACTTCTCGTCACACCACTCTGTACCGGTACAACTAGGATTTTTCACACTGCAGGAAAAAACCTTTCGACTACACGTTACACAAGTCAACGAACTCAACATATGTTAGACATCGATCCTATGTAACTACCATATAGCATGTTGGTTACCATAGCAACCATCCTCTGCTACCAGGAAATTGTTCCAGCGGCCTATAGGAAATATGTCATAAGCAACGCTACCCAACTTCACAATACTCACCAAAATTTATTCGTAAGCCCATAAACTAACATGACATATTTTGACCAACTGAATCATGTGACCTAATTAACCTATTCACAAAATATATACATTTATATACAACTGCAGTAAAACGAATTCATCACACCTTAACAAACCCTAAGATTAATTAAGCCACTGTGGCGATAAAATCTGCTATTAGTAACCTAAACTCATGGAAAAACAAGGCCAGCTTGATTTTCAAAGAATGTTTTATTAACTAATATTTAGAAAGTGCATTAGAATCTTTTATTAAAGCATTTTTATTAAAATCTTTATAAAAAGTAATGACAGTCTCAAGTAAAATTTAAATGCATAATTCAAATAGAAAATAGCAGTTTGGCATTATTAAAATTCTAAGTTCCTGACTACTCTTGCTATATAAAAGAATAAAGGGTAAAAATCTTTAGGGCCTAAAGAGTCTCTTTCGTGCTCCAAGAGAAGTCCATCAGCACGACACTCCCATCTAAAGGTTAGCAAGAAGAAGAAGCCTCTTCCCCGGGGGAAGAGTTTTTATACCTTTCTACGCTAAACTAATCTATGAAAACTTATATTTTTCTGCTCAAGTCGAAGTCTGATTGGCTGTCAAGTGACAGGCCATCATGTCATTGCATTTTTCTGAACCTTAGTTCCGTCTCTTTCTTAGAGTCCATTGTCCTTTACTTTTCGAATTGCGAGGCTTCCTCCAGTTTGCAACATTATAATAACAGAGTTCATAGCTTCCTCAGCTTGTCATACTCCTCTGCCGGTTCCTGGCTTTGGCCTTGCTTGACTAAAGAACAGTCAGCTCATCACGTTTCATTTTTCATCACGTCAATAATTTTGGCAGGGGATTTGACCACATTTGGACTGTTGCTTTTCTCCGAGCAGAATTTTTTCTCAATCACGAATGCACTAGGCCTCAAAAACGCTTTCACGTTAACTAGTATATAAACAAACATAAAGGAATAATTAATGCAAGAAATGAAATTCATTCTGTTACCCACCCATCATTGCTAATGATTAACCCATTTAATCTATATTACCTATCAGAAGCAAACAAAATAAAGCAGCATTTATATCTACCATTCTTCACTTAGTCCAGCAGGATTCTCCGCATACCTGTTTAAAATAAAAGACACCACGTAGACAAAAGCATACATAAAAATAGGCGCATGCCATTAATTAATTAGCCGCAATTAATAAGACAAATAGATAAACAAAACAAGGTTAGTTAATTAATTTTCAAAAACGTACTTGCTGCAACATAAAGCACATAATGTTATACCCATGTGTTCGTGTATGCAACTTTAGTCTAGGTTGAATTAATAAACACACAACACACATCATTATTAATATTATTAATTATTTTATGGAAGTGTAACTTCACGAGCTGAAATGAATGCATTTCTGAAACTCGCTTAATCATAAACTCATCACTGAACAAGCATCCAGAAACTCAACGAGAATGACTATAACATCACATTGAGTGGCAAAATCAGCAGGATCGAGGCAGAGTTTCTTGATGTCAGACTGGAAATCCTCAACAACACTGTCTGCACATTCTTGTACAGAAAATCCACAGCAGGCAACAGTATCCTACATGCTCTCAGCAGTCATCCCGACACCCTCAAGTGGAGCATCCCATATGGGGAACGGCTGGGGGCAAAAAAGGAACTGTCACACAGCCACGGCCTATCAAAATGAAAGCTCCAACATCACGGAGCGTTTCATTGACCGTGGGTACCCCAAGTGGGTATTAAAAAAGGCCCTGGAGAGGGCCAGTCTGATTGACAGATCAGTGACGATCTCAGACAAACCCGAGCAGGACATTGACAGTTAGGACAACCAAACTAGGGTGATCATGACTTTCAGTGAAGATGCCGATAACATCAGAAAGATTATGCCCAAGAATTGGGAAATTCTTAAGAATGACAACGTCATAGGCAACAGTATGCCAGACAGACCAAGCATCACTTACAGAAGAGGCAGGAACATTAGAGATATGCTGGTACGCAGCGATATCCCTATCTATCCACAGAGAAACCAGCAACGGCCTTAAGGGTTTTTACCCTTGCGGTCATTGCAAAGCATGCAACAACAGTATCTCTCGGAAACAGGTCCTGTACAATGGTGTCAGCAAGAACCTGACCCAATTTTTGACATGCAGTACCATGTATGTCATCTATATATCATTGAATGTACATGCAAGTTATGGTTTATTGGCAGCACCACCTGAATGGCCAAAAAACGTATCTTAGAGCATAGCAGAGCCATTACCAATTTCGACCCCAAATACCCAGTGGCAAGACACTTCAGGGATAAACATTTCTCCAACACCAAAGAAATGAGTTTTTTTTTATCCTAGAACACATTGACAAACATCTGAGGGGCGGCAACAGGGCTCTCACTCTTAGTCAGAGAGAATCCAGGTACATCATAGACTTCCAAACCAAGAACCCAGGGGTCTAAATCAGGAGGAAGAACTGTCGATACACCTGAAAGAATAACCATATCTTTAAGACAAGATTGCTCTCAATCGCATTCTCCTTCTGTTAGGCCAGACGTTACTTGAATCCACTGATTTCTTCTTCTTCTCCTGCTCTCTTTCTCTCCCGATGACTCTCCTTTTACATTTCTTCTCCTCAGACATGTGAACTACCCGTCCCCTTCTTCCATTTGTATGACGAACAGCATTTTCAGTTTGATTTTGACTTTGTTATAGTCAATTATGTACTACCACAGGGTCCAGGATCCTAATTTTAATCATGTTTGTATCTTTTCGTGTCTCACAGGAGGAAAGGAAGAGGCCCACTCACCAGTATTCACCAGCATGGATCACCTACCATTTTTTCTTCTCCTTCACCACAAGAGCACATCGTCACAGCACTTTTTGTCGGTAAAAGGTTTTGAGCATTTTTTCATGATTTTGACTACCAGGACTTTCTTTGATGTTGGACTTACCCAGACAACTGACAAGGTGATGCGTCACATCTTGATGTGTAACTACTTGCAGCCACGGCCATATGTTGAATAACTCATGTTTTGACAGACATGGACACTACCTTTGCTTCAGGGTTAGTTGCGTTCCACTCCAACTGTATTTGACTGACTTTGCCGTGAATTCCACATACCTGCCCTGTCTCGTGCCTCCATGGCATTATGTAGGGATCAGTGACATACACTCCGTCTGCCCTCCCCCTGTCTCCTGGATCTCATTCCTGGTCCTCATATCACACTGATACATACAGTGGGGTAGCACCTCATGCCATCATGGCAATCATCTAGGGCCATTATTGCTTGTTCAGTGATGAGTTTACACACTCTTGTGACAGCACAATTTTCACACATTGCATCACATGCTCCTACTAACGCCAGGGATCAGCTCCTGTTGCCATGACAACACTTGACGCCCACAACTTTATTGACCCACATTCACTCATACAGTACGAACACGCGCATCCAGCCATTACCCATCTGCGTGTTCCGCTTTGCGCTTTAATTAATTTGACAGGACTTCTCACTACAACCTAGCATGGTGAGACTTCTGTGTGAGCATGGGCTCTGCTGAGCGGCATCCAATATGAATATATGTATCATCAGTATTGTAATTTGCACGATGTTCTTGCACAAATGAGTTCAGTGTAAACATTGTACCCAGCTATTGGCGCAACATAGGCACTTTCATTGTATCTATTCAGATCAAACCACTACAGCATGTCTGCCCCTTCTCGTTGTGTTAGTCTCATTTCCATGACCATGATTTTCTGCCATCATATGTTGCCTGCATTAGTTGTTACATTCACGTGATCAAGCTTCTTTGGAAGTGAAACACGTTGTGTATAAACACGGAGGTGAACTTTAACGAGTACAGAGTCTGGCATTCCTGAGACCGCGCTTAACTTTTGCTTTGCATAGTGGGATTTCTACAGCCGGTGTGTTCCGCCGGCCTCCACGGGTCCAAGAAGTCCGGAAGGAGTGTTTCCATGATTGGATATATATATATATATATATATATATATATATATATATATATATGTATATATATATATATATATATATATATATATATATACAGACCAGATTCCTATCAAAAGGATTTGATGCGCACTCAGATAGAGGGTAAAACTCGCCAAAGTTTTATTATTCAGAAGTCGCTACGCGTTTCGAGACCCACCGGTCTCTTGATCACACGATAATTGCTTTGTCTCCCAAAACGTGCATACATAAAGTTTCAAAGTGACTGCGTGAGTAAACACAAAGAAAAGACAATCATAACCACATGCTGCAAGCTTGTAAACATAGTGGCCATTTTGTAGTGGAGTACATAATGCATACTTCTCTAGTCAAAGTGACTGATACATACATTGAAAACATAGACTGACATGTCTGAACTTAGAAAACGACCAGTGTCTGTATTGCATGCATACTGGCCCAGCCTTTTAAATGCTGCTAAATAACATCCTCTTTAAGCCCACTGTTGAGCGTGATATTATAATAGACAAATCATAGAATATACCTCCATGAATCAACGTCAATGACAAGTGTCTAAATAATTTTTCTGATTATTCTGTGCAGCAGACTTCCATTATTAAACAATGTGGTTCATTTTAGATCCATCATTTGCGCAAAAAATGGCACTATGGAAAGTTCAGTCATGAGTGCTTTGTCTCCCTTTCCCATTTGGAGAAAGGTGAACGAAACCATGTTTTGTATTCGGACTAGTGCCCCTAATACATTTGTGGAATTAAATTCAAAATCAATTGCATCTCTCATGAACAGAAAATGTACTGTCTATATTCGGACTAGTGCCTTTAGGACATATGTAACAAATTATAATGCCGCTAGTTTGTAAACTGCTATATATATCGGTCCGTGGTATCCAATGTCTTTTCTAAATTTCATATCCAGAATAGATATACACCCAATAAATTTACCTTAGTGCAGATTATGTGATGATTTTAGTGATTTGTAACATAATTGTGAAATATATTCTCTCCAATAGACATTACTGTGTCATAAGGCCAGAGAATTATTGAAAAAGTGAAACAGATTTCATCCCTTTACTACATGTCCTTCCTGTACCTTACAGCAGGTTTAGTCATGTGAAGAAAAAGGGTAGGAGGCCGTGCATCTTTATCAAAAGTGAGTTGTGAAAAGGCCCCTTCCTTTTCCTCCTGAAATTTAAACAGAACGAAAGGAAATAATTAAAATGCTGTTAAAACATATATACATCTTAAATCATCAAATTTCTTGTAAAACAGACTTATTTACTTTTTCGCAACATGGACTAGCAATTCATCAAGTATCGTATAAATGTGATGCTAGCTCCTCATCAAGGTTGTGTCCCCCGGGATATCTCGTCTCGAGCTGCATTATCCAGCTTGATTCTCTTTTACGCAAAGCCATGAGACGATTGCCCCCTCTACCATTTGTGTGTACTTGTTCCAGAGCAAAGTATTTCAATAAAGCATTGTTAGACTGGTGATGTGTCTGGAAATGGCGTGCAATGGGATAGTTCTTATCAATATTAGTGATTGCACGCAAATGTTCCTGCACCCGTTTTTTTGCCATACAGATGGTACTACCCACATACTTGAGTTTACAGGGGCACTCTAGGACATATACAACATAATTGCTGCTGCAGGTGAGGAACTGTCTTATACTATGTTTTTTGTTGTGAACACCTGGTATCTCCACTTCTTTCACCATGGTACTGGTTGAGCATGCTCGACAGTGTCCACAAGGATAGAAGCCTTTGAGATTGTGTGGGCTCGCACTGTTTCTGGGGCTAATGTCCCCTTTCACCAGGATGTCCCTCAAGCTTTTACCTTTCCTGTAAGTGACTAATGGTCGATCACCAACTTTGGCACCAATGATATTATCACTTTTTAAAATATTCCAATTGGCCAACAATACTTTATTTACATTCCTAGAATCTTCAGTGAAGGTTGTGATAAGCCTTGTAGTAGGTTCTGTCTCTGGGATTTTGGGTTGTAAGGTACTCTCCCTAGTTCTTTGACTGACTTTGGTGACTGCCTTGTTGAGAACCCATTCTGGGTAGCCTCTCTCACGAAATCTCTTGAGCATCGTGTTTTTTTCCAGCTCATAGAGGTTTTCTTCGCTACAGTTACGTTTGGCTCGTAGGAGTTCCCCATAGGGGATACTCCATTTGAGACTCTCGGGGTGGGCGCTCTGGGCATGTAGTAGGCTGTTGCCTGCTGTATCTTTTCTGTACAATTGGGTTACTAGACGTCCGTCTTGTACTGTAACCTTCGTGTCCAGAAACTCAATACTTTGGGTACTGGTATTCAGGGTAAGTTTAATGTTGTAAGGGTTACTGTTTAGTTTCATGACAAAATTCTGAGCCTCTTCTTCGGGTCCGTCCCACACAATGAAAAGATCATCTATGTACCGGACCCAGGTCCATGAGAGATGCAATTGATTTTGAATTTAATTCCACAAATGTATTAGGGGCACTAGTCCGAATACAAAACATGGTTTCGTTCACCTTTCTCCAAATGGGAAAGGGAGACAAAGCACTCATGACTGAACTTTCCATAGTGCCATTTTTTGCGCAAATGATGGATCTAAAATGAACCACATTGTTTAATAATGGAAGTCTGCTGCACAGAATAATCAGAAAAATTATTTAGACACTTGTCATTGACGTTGATTCATGGAGGTATATTCTATGATTTGTCTATTATAATATCACGCTCAACAGTGGGCTTAAAGAGGATGTTATTTAGCTGCATTTAAAAGGCTGGGCCAGTATGCATGCAATACAGACACTGGTCGTTTTCTAAGTTCAGACATGTCAGTCTATGTTTTCAATGTATGTATCAGTCACTTTGACTAGAGAAGTATGCATTATGTACTCCACTACAAAATGGCCGCTATGTTTACAAGCTTGCAGCATGTGGTTATGATTGTCTTTTCTTTGTGTTTACTCACGCAGTCACTTTGAAACTTTATGTATGCACGTTTTGGGAGACAAAGCAATTATCGTGTGATCAAGAGACCGGTGGGTCTCGAAACGCGTAGCGACTTCTGAATAATAAAACTTTGGCGAGTTTTACCCTCTATCTGAGTGCGCATCAAATCCTTTTGATAGGAATCTGGTCTGTCTACATAACGAACCGGCACAATGGATCCTGCCGGATTATGCGCCACCTGACACGGGAACCATTCGAGGAGGATCTTTTTCTGCATCTGGATATATATATATATATATATATATATATATATATATATATATATATATATATATATATATATACATATATACGTATATATATATATATATATATATATATATATTCACTGAAAAAACCATAGGTTATAGACCATATATAGTTAGGAATTAGCATTTAAAAAACCTTATTTTACTCACACAAAACCATTGAAATTCCATATATAGTTAGTTGCACTAACTATATATTGCGCACCCGCAATCCACTGCTGATGATGTCACATATTACATCATTCATGACATGGTCAGTGACATCACTGATGACATCACTGATGACATCTCAAATGACATCACTGATGACATCACTGATGACAACATCCAGTGACTATGTTTCTGTAAAGTTAAAATATGTCTTACATATTGAAGAATGAGTGGATGTATAAGTGTCTGGACGAAGGATTTAGTAGGTGCATGACTGAACGTATGAGTGAGTGATTAAATGTGTCTCACTGAGTGCATGGGTTAGTGACTAAACTGTCTTAATTTGTGCATCATTATGTCTGTTGTTCTGTAAACTGCTGCATGTGTTGATCAGTAGCTATATGAGTAACTATATGGGTTATTGATTGATTGCCCAAGTATTTGCATGGGAGACTGAGTGTGTGTGTGGCTGGCTGGGAGGTGTGTGACTCTGTACAGATCAATGTGTACTTGTATCAATGATTGTATAAGAGAGTAAGTATGTGTTAGTATATGGTTGAAAACGTAAGGTGCTCTATGTTTAACTGTATAGAGTAGAAAATGGAAGTGTGATTGATTCTTTACAGGACTGACTAGGTGTGTGAGTAACTCCATGGATGAGTGGCAGAGTGTGAGTGTCTGTATAGGTGTATGAGTGCATATGATAGTGTTCTAAACATGAGTGATTCTATGTATGAATGATTGTATGGGTGAATGAGTGAATGTGTGTGTAGACGTAGGAATCAGTGAGTACGTATGTAGTAACTAGTATTGGTGTGTCAATGGTTTCAAAAATTATACTCTGTTTTTAACACTGGGTGAAACAGAGGTTATATTAAAATGTGAGGAGATGCATTGTATTGTCACATGAATGATATCATCAGTGATGTGGTCATTGATGTCAAATGAGATGTCATCAGTGATGTCAAATGAGATGTCATCAGTGATGTCATCAGTGATGTCATTTGAGATGTCATCAGTGATGTCATCAGTGATGTCACTGACCATGTCATGAATGATGTAATATGTGACATCATCAGCAGTGGATTGCGGGTGCGCAATATATAGTTAGTGCAACTAACTATATATGGAATTTCAATGGTTTTGTGTGAGTAAAATAAGGTTTTTTAAATGCTAATTCCTAACTATATATGGTCTATAACCTATGGTTTTTTCAGTGAATTTTCAAGGTTTTGTAAATGCTAATTCCTAACTATATATGGTCTATAACCTATGGTTTTTTCAGTGAATTTCAATGGTTTTTTAATAGCAAATATCATAAGCTGTCGAATGTCAAGTACGTGGTAAGTGAAAACATTTTCGTGTTTATGCACACTGATCTGCTTTGAATGGTGCCCCCCCCCCCTCATTTCTATTAGGAGTACTCTCTCTTTGCAGATAGTGAAAGGTAGTTAACGCAGGCCTTTGCCCCCGTTGTAATCCGTCGTGCCTGCTTCTCTCTCCATTTGATTGATTCTTATCCAAGTATTTACTGTTTTAGAATTAGTTCTCTTTGGTTCATTCTCTATTTACAAACAAACACAGAGTCGCAATACTCTGTTTAGTCTTTGCAGATAACGAAAAATCGTGTAAAAAAAAAGAAAAGGAATCGAGCAAAATCAGTAGGCCACTAATGGGATCTCTTTTTGACCTCGCTAAAATAGAAACATTAGGAACAACCCCTCATGACAAATACAAAACTAGTGAGATGAACTGAACTCCACACAATGATGGCTGCAAAACAGCTCGGCTCCGCCACCCACCCCGCCCAAAATAACGATAAAGAGCGGCTGCCATGATTGGTTGCGGAATGGCCACAACGGAGCTACGAAATGGTGCTGCTCTCATGCTAACCCCAGCTTCGGTCTGAAACATCCAGAAACACTGTAGACTACCAATTCGAACAGTTCCGGTAGCGCCCCAATGTAACCCGGTAGAGAAGAACTAGCCCTCCCCTCTTTGACTGATGGTTCTTGTTGCCTGTCCTTTCTGTTGTCATTTAACAGAACTATTTAGCCTGCTGAAAGGGGTTGTGTTTCGACCGCTGGTTGGTGAAGACATTTTGACTATATTCTGGACCTGCGTTGTCGCGTAATGCGTCATATGACGCGCCGCGTTAGCGCATCCGGAAGTCATCCGGGGCGCGCAGCGCGTAACGTAAGCATAACAAGTCATGTGACTTGTTAATAAAACTTTTCATTGGTTCATTTTACTTTTCTTATTCTAATGATGAAAGCCTTGGTCATATCACCTAAAAATTACGCTTTTAATTACTTCCAAACATTATTTTCTCTTAAATATATGTTATAATGTTCCAGGCTAATGTACTTTCCCGGAAATTTTACAACTGTCCTGCAAGTAAAATATATTCTTTTTTCGAGAAAAAGAGCGTTTCTTCGTCCCATGACGGAGCCGTTGAGCAAAAGAGGGTCGACCTGCTGTCTTAGTCGCCGATACGCCTGAATATGAGATTCTTATCGATCACTTTATGTTGCAGGAGTAGAAAACACAACAGCCCTTGACCATTTATCTTTACTGCGTTCCTTCGTATTATACCTTTTACCCTTCATGTAATTGGTCTGCTTTATTTCACTTGCCTTTTAATGATTCTAAAACAGTGACTATTATTAAAAACTTTACCAATGTATACACTACTACCATGTTTTCTTTTAAAAACCTTTATTGTGAAAATTTCATTATACAAATACGAGCCTATAACCACGTGGGCCTGCCACGGAGCAAACTGTAATCGTATATGATGAATAGACATTTACACTGTAGAGGAACGTAACGGGCGGGCCATTAGGTTGCAAAAACTAAGGTGTCTAACAGTTACGGAATCGGTGGACGTACATTTTATAATTAAAATACGACAGGGCCAGTTACAATAAAATTATCTAGATATACATTTGCGGGCAAGTACCATGGGTGACGTTAATTCGAATTTTCAACAGTACAGTAATCAATAACACATCAGAACTTAATATCAATAGGGATGTCGAAATATTCAATCAATTCTCGTCCCCGCCCGCCATGTGCTTCAAAACTGCATACGTATCTCGTGATTTCAAGGTTCTGCAACCAGTACACAACAAGGAGTTACGAGTCCCATTTATTCCGGCGCCATTTTGGGCGAGGACGGGCAGGTCCAGGATATAGTCAAAATGTCTCTACCAACCATCGACTATGATGATGTTCATATGCTGTATTTATTAGAGTAACACTCATCTGCCCACATGAAATTAATTTACCACAATCTAAACATGTCATTTTAATCTTTCCAAAGTTCTTCTAAATATTTGGGACCGTTTCCCTTGCCTCTGAAGCTCTCAGTGCCACTTCTTTGATGAATGTACTAGCAGGTCAGGGGTTCTCCTCCAAATCTCTCTTTTATGCAGCACTATAATTAATTGGTGCCACCTCTCCATATGACGATGCATGGTATAGTTACCACAACTATATATTTTTTCGGTTCCTCTGGAGAGTTCATCGTGGCAGATGAAGCGTGTAACATACCGGGCATTTACCTTTTTTTGCATGTACAGGAAAGGAAAAAAAAATCGAGCGTTCGAGTTCTTAGGTGTCCCAGGGCCATTTTAGTGGACCAGGCCCAAATCCAAAGAACAGCTATCTCACAGGCTAATGGGGCGACCCACGCCGAGTTTCAGCATTGTAGGATGACCACACAAGTACAGCAACTTGCTAGACATCACCTCGGTGCCATCCGGATCTCGGCGCCCCACTGCAGATGAAGTGCCTCTCAACTATGAAACCACCACGGTGACATCCGGATCTTGGCGCGTTGTGCTGCCTTCGGCCTATTCGCACATCGGTCCGCTACTGACGCCATCTCACAGGCTAATGGGGTGACCCACGCCGAGTTTCAGCATTGTAGGATGACCACACCAACTTGCTAGACATCACCTCGGTGCCATCCGAATCTTGGCATCTCAACGCCTAGTGGTATCTTCCATACAGAAAATATTGTTACGCTGCCTTTGGCCCCATTCGCACATCAGTCCGCAACTTAGACATCACCTCGATGCCATCCGGATCTTGGCATCTCAGCGCCTTGTGGTGTCAGTCAGAAAATATTGTTGCGCTGCCTTTGGCCCCATTCGCACATCAGTCCGCTACTGACACCATCTCACAGGCCAATAGGGCGCCCCACGCCGACTTTTACCATTGTACGATGGCCACACCAGTGGCACAACTTGCTAGACATCACCTCGGTGCCATCCGAATCTTGGCATCTCAACGCCTAGTGGTATCTTCCATACAGAAAATCTTGTTACGCTACCTTTGGCCCCATTCGCACATCGGTCCGCAACTTAGACATCACCTCGGTGCCATCCGGATCTTGGCATCTCAGCGCCTTGTGGTGTATTCTCTTCAGAAAATATTGTTGAGCTGCCTTTGGCCCCATTCGCACATCCGTCCGCAACTTACACATCACCTCGGTGCCATCCGGATCTTGGCATCTCAGCGCCTTGTGGTGTCTTCTACTCCGAAAATATAGTAGAAAATATTGTTGCGCTGCCTTTGGCCCCATTCACACATCAGTCCGCTACTGACACCATCTCACAGGCCAACAGGGCGCCCCACGCCGACTTTTACCATTGTACGATGGCCACACCAGTGCCACAACTTGCTAGACACCACCTCGGTGCCATCCGGATCTTGGCATCTCAGCGCCTTGTGGTGTCTTCAAATCAGAAAATATTGTTGCGCTGCCTTTGGCCCCATTCGCACATCGGTCCGCTACTGACGCCATCTCACAGGCCAACGGGGCGCCCCACGCCGACTTTCAGCATTGTAGGATGGCCACACCAGTGCGGCAACTTACTAGACACCACCTCGGTGCCATCCGGATCTTGGCGCGTTGTGCTGCCTTCGACCTATTCGCACATCGGTCCGCTACTGACGCAAACTCACAGGCCAACGGGGCGCCCCACGCCGACTTTCAGCATTGTTGGATAGCCACACCAGTGCGGCAACTTACTAGACACCACCTCGGTGCCATCCGGATCTTGGCGCGTTGTGCTGCCTTCGGCCTATTCGCACATCGGTCCGCTACTGACGCAAACTCACAGGCCAACGGGGCGCCCCACGCCGACTTTCAGCATTGTAGGATGGCCACACCAGTGCTGCAACTTGCTGGACACCACCTCGGTGCCATCCAGATCTTGGCGCGTTGTGTTGCCTTCGGCCTATTCGCACATCGGTCCGCTACTGACGCCGCCTCACGTGCCAACGTATTTTCTCCTAATTTTACACCCTATGCCGCATAACAGGTCATGTGACTTGTTTATAAAACTTTTCATTGGTTCATTTTACTTTTGGTTTCCTAATGATGGAAGGCTTGATCATGTGACCTAAAAACAACACTTTTCATAGGATGAAAACTTTTTTTTTTTCCCAAACGATGAAAGCCCCACCTTGTTTCTGGATGTTTCAGACTGAAGCTGGCGTCAGCATGAAAGCACCACCATCTCGTAGCTCAGTCGTGGTCATTCCGCGAGCAATCATGGCAGCCGCTCCCCACCGGAAGCCTGCAGGAGTCGGAGCCCCCAAAACTTTTGATGAATTCTCAAGGCGGAGGGGACGCTTTCGAGAATGAGGTCCAAGACCTAGCAGACAAGCGTCCGATTTCCAAGGTGTCCCAGGGCCATTTCAGTGGACCAGGCCCAAAAAGGAAACAGCCTGCCGCCATTTTGAGAGTCCTGTGACAGCCGCCTATCGCTGCACCGCAAGAGTGGGCGCAACTCAGCTGAATTGCGGCTTTTGACACAGTGGACCAAAAACGGACGGAATGGCAACTGAAACGGTAAAGGGGCGCCCCACTACAACAGATGACACTCCACCTGGAGAGGCCCGTTCACGCCGCCTCCCCCGGGGCGCTCCACGCCGTTATTCGGAGCAGCATTGTAGGATACCAAAACCAGTGCGGCAACTTACTGCACATCACCTTGGTGCCATCGTTCTGCTGCCTTGGAACTATTCGCGCAACAGTTTGCTACTGATGACCCACCCCCCGCGACGCCCCATGGCGTTATTTGCTGGGTGGCAACTTACTAGACATCACTTTCGTGTCATCTAGATTTCAACGCGTTCTGCTGCCTTGGAACTATTCGCACAACAGTTTGCTACTGATGACCCACCCCCCGTGACGCCCCACGCCGGAAATCTGGACGTTGTGCTGCGTTGGGACTATTCGCACAGCCGACCGCTACTTCGTTGTTTTTCCCTAAAAATGTTTATATGTTATTACTATTTTTGTTTTCTTGTATATATTTATAAATTATTAAAGTTTTATAATCTTACTACTTTGTCGGAGTGCTATATATTTTTAATGTGACACATAATTGTAAAAACTTTGATGTACAAACAGTCATCCCTGGAATCTTCCGCTTCAGGCTCGGTCCCCTCCCCAATCACAATACAGGATGGTTTTCAGATAATAGCAACGCTTCTGCTGTGACGGATCTCATCGAGTGTGGGCCTTGATCTACTATAACTCCTTTGAAGAGGGGTGATTCTTTACAGCTGTGGCCATAAACTACATCTGCAGGGCTAGCTGATACCCTAGGACCAGCCTGGACAATCGGACACAGAGGAAAAGGAGTGTCAGAGGGTGCGGTAGTGAATAGGGCGAAAGGGAGGTGTCGGGCGGGCACAGGGTGTGATTCTCAGGGAACAGCAGCGCAGATGGGGGAGGTTTATTACCCATGCATAAGACAGAGAGCGGGGGTGACCACTGCCTGGGGGAGATGTTTGCGAGGGTGGGGAGCCATGCTAAGGATCGACAGCGTGCACAGAGTGGGTCTGGTCAAGGCATCTAAAATGGCTGCCGTGCACGACAAAAGTGTGGCATTTGAAAAAAGACAAGATGGCGCAGACAATGTTTTTCAACACTTCCTGATTTCCTTCGAATCGAACGTTAACAGACGTTGGGGCATATTACCAAAGTTAAGCGATATTTATCCCTAACGATGCTTAGCAACGATTTTTTTACCGTCAGAAATTATCGCAGATAAACCTTGCTATTATCAAGGTTTATCGGAAATACGATAAAAAACGACCGCAATGCATTAATATCGCTGAAAACTCAGCGATATTCATGCATTACCGAGCTAATGCTCTTAGCCATGTTATCCACCTCCCATTGGATAACATGGCTAAGAACTGCTCAGGGCAGGTGGTAGCTTTTAGAGATATTCGCCCTTATCTCGAATATTTCCAAAAGTTGATAATAGGAGACAGCGATGTTAGCGACTGTTTCCAGTCGCTAACATCTTGGCATGCCCACTTTGCATGTCATTAGTGATAAATATCACTCACATGCAAAGTGGGGCCCAAGATGGTCGCTATCTTCTACTAGCCGTCGCTAACTGGTGTTAGCAACAGCTAGGTAATACACATATAATTTTATCTCCGCGAAGCGGAGCGCTGTTACAGATATATATCTTGTTTCTGAACGTTAATTTCTCAAAATGCACTGAAGCACATATATTGAGACCTAGCAAAGGCACATCGGGCTACCAGTCCCTACAATTTTGCCAAGTTTCGTGCAAATCCATTCAGCTGTTCGATCCTACCGAGAGACAAGATGGCGGCCGCTACGGACTGTTTGGAATGTTTACAGACACCGGAGAGCCAATCAGCTTCGCTTCGCAAAGCTCCGTAACGCGAAAAGTACGCGAAGCGGTGCGCTGTTACAGATATATACCTTTTTTTGAACGTTAATTTCTCAAAATCCACTGGAGCACATATATTGAGATCTAGCAAAGGCACATCGGGCTACCAGTCCCTACAATTTTGCCAAGTTTCGTGCAAATCCATTCAGCTGTTCGATTATTATTATTTTTATTTTTTTTTGCCCCGTGGGGCCCTTTTAAAACCTCCACATCAAACCTAGGGGGTGAGCGACAATGTACTATGCCCCCTTATGGTCATTTGCCCCTTCGCTTTGGCCTCCTCTTGTCTCTCGATCCTACCGAGAGACAAGATGGCGGCCGCTACGGACTGTTTGGAATGTTGACAGACGCCGGAGAACCAATCAGCTTCGCTTCACAAAGCTCCGTTGCGCGAAAAGTCCGCGAACCAGAGCGCTAACCGGTCCGCTGTTACAGATATATATCTTTTTTTAAACGTTAATTTCTCAAAATCCACTGGAGCACATATATTGAGACCTACAAAAGGCACATCGGGCTACCAGTCCCTACAATTTTGCCAAGTTTCGTGCAAATCCATTCAGCCGTTCGGGCTAAAAGTGAGGCCAACCGCCCTATGGAAAACTCAATGTTAAAAACACGTTTTGGGACCCACCTTTTTTCTCGGCCCACACTGGACGAACCCCCCCCAAATTTTCAAGGGCTGCTCAGAAACAAAATGTGCCATTTTCCTGAAAATTTCAGCCAATTCCGTCCACAAACGCCAAAGTTATTAGACATAGAATTTTCAAAAAACCCATAGAGAAAAAATCCTAACTATATATACCTACTGGCGACCGCCAGTAGGTAATATATATATATATATATATATGTATATATAAGTATCCAATGTCTTCACAGCAATAATGCGATCACTCGGAGGTAAAGCATACACCAGTTATGGTATTTTATTTCAGGTTATGCGTTTTGCTCCCCAAGCGAGCTTGGTCACACAATGAAGCGGTTTCATTGTGTGACCTGAAATAATATACCATCACTGGTGTATGCTTTACCTCTGAGTGATCGCATTATTGCTGTGAAGAAATTGGATGTTGTTGTTGGCACGCTCCGCCAACTTTGTGCCATCCTCTGCAACGGGCGGAGGAAGGCAGAAGGAGCAAGTACGCTTAAGAAATGTAAATAAGTATATATATGTATATATATATATATATATATATATATATATATATATTAACGCTCCAAAGCCCTTCCCAATCCTGGAAAAAGAATATGACAGCACTCGAGGATGAAGGTTACAAACGCGCTAGATTTTATTTAGCGGAGGGGTGCACACAGACGCGTTTCGGCGGTCTGCCTTCGTCAGTGTGTGATGCACTGTGTTTGTTTCCGACATTAATTTAAACAGAACATAATCACTCCCACTTCCAGTCAGGCATGGACATGGACAAGGGGACTTGCGCCTCGCAAAGGACAAATGCGGCCATCTTGTAGTGTGTGATGTATGTAACACAAAATAGCAAATTGCGTGGTAAAGCCCACAGATATATATATATATATTTTACCTACTGGCGGTCGCCAGTAGGTAGTTATAGTTAGGATTGTTTTCCATAGGAAATCCGCAACATTCTATTCGGAATAACTTTGGCGCCGAATGAGGGATCTGCCTGTTTTTTCCTTAACTTTGCCTCGCTGCGCTCCGCTCCTTCCCTGAAATTTTCGGGGGGATCCGTCAAGCGGGGGCCGAGATAAAAGGGGGGTCCCAAAACGTGTTTTCCCCATGTTAATTTCCATAGGGCGGTTGGACTCACTTTTAGCCCGAACGGCTGAATGGATTTCCACCAAACTTGGCAAAATTGTAGGGACTGGTACCCCGATGTGCCTTTGCTATGTCTCAAGATATATGCTCCAGTGGTTTTTACGAAAATTAACTTTGAAAAAATATATATTGGGCTACATTGGGCTATATATATGTTAGAGCCCAAATGTAGCCCCATGTAGCCCAATGTAGCCCAATGTAGCCCAATGTAGCCCAAAGATGGCCACCAGAGACAAAAAAAAACAAATGTAGCCCAAATATCAGCCAGATGTAGCCCAACTGTAGCCCAATGACAGAATGTCCCAGAGTGTTCTAAAGAACAACTAGAGCGCTAACAGTCTTACTTATGACAAAAGTATGGCACACCTGAAGTCATCTTGATTGGAATAAAGTGTTAACACTTAAAACATTTAATTTGCAAAGGAACAAAATGAGGGGGTTCATTTTGCCACAGAAATTATGATTAGTGCTGAAGAAAGAAAAATTAGGGCACATTTTGAGTGACTTCTCAAATCCTCTTATATTTCATTAAAAAAATTCTGATATGCAGTCTCCCAAGATGGCCACCAGAGACAAAAGAGCCCAAATGTAGCCCAAATATCAGCCAGATGTGGCCCAACTATAGCCCAATGACAGAATGTCACAGAGTGTTCTAAAGAACAACTAGAACGCTAACAGTCTTACTTATGACAAAAGTATGGCACACCTGAAGTCATCTTGATTGGAATAAAGTGGTAACACTTAATACATTTAATTTTAAAAGGAACAAAATGAGGGGTTTCATTTTGCTATATATATATATATATATATATATATATATATATATATATATATATATATATATATATATATATATATATATATATATATATATATATATATATATATATTCACTGAAAAAACCATAGGTTTCACACCAGTTATAGTTAGGAATTAGCATTTAAAAAACATATTAAATTCACTGAAAAAACCATAGGTTTCACACCAGTTATAGTTAGGTGGAAATTTTACTCGCATAAAACCATTGAAATTCCCACGTTATAGTTAGTTGGACTCACTATACCTTGCGCGTGCAATGCACTGCTGATGACGTCACATATTACATCACTCATGACATGGTCAGTGACATCACTCATGACATCACTGATGACATCTCAAATGACATCACTGATGACATCATCCAGTGAATGTGTATCTTTCTGAAAAATAAATATTTTTTATATATGTATATCTAAAGGTTGATGGGAGAATAAATGGGTAAATAAATGTCTAAATGGATGTTTTTTTGTGTAAAATTGATTGGTTAACTGACTTATTAAATGTATCTTAGTGAATACATATATTAGCGAGTAATGTTTAAATATTTAAATATCTGTATCTGTGTCTCACTTTGTGTATAAGTGGCTGCATGGGTTGGTGAGTGGCTACAGGAGTGTGTATATGGGTTATTAGTTGTTTTTTTGAGTATCAGTATCAGTGTCTGTATGGTTCGGTGGGGGATATTACTTAGAGCACAGATGCATGAATGAGTGACTCACTATTTGTATGTATTTTGAAGACAGCATGTGTGCAAGACTGTATGGGTGGATGATTGTGTGTATGGGTGGGTTAGTGAGTATGTGTTTTTATAATTGATTGTTTAAGAGAGTAAATATGTTTCCGTTTCTGTAGAAGTATGTGTAGTGGTGTGTATATAGCAGTATAATCAAGTAAATGGTTTTTTGATAGTTTATTTGTGTGTGAGTAACTATATGGATGAGTATTAGTGTGTAACAGGATGTATAGGTGTATGAGTACATATGATGAGTAAGTACATGCATGAGTGACTATATAGAACTGTTGGTGAATGAGTGGATGTGTATGTAGATGTTGGAATTACCTAATAAGTTGTTGTAATTGGTATTGGTTTCTCCTTTCTTAAGAAAATGTTAGTTTCTATTTTTGAATGTGTGTGTCAAAGGTTATTGTATGCTGATAGGAGGTCTGCCACTTTGTCACAAGGATGTCGTCATCAGTGATCTCATTTGAGATGTCATCAGTGATGTCATGAGTGAAGTCACTGACCATGTCATGAGTGATGTAATATGTGACGTCATCAGCAGTGCATTGCACGCGCAAGTTATAGTGAGTCCAACTAACTATAACGTGGGAATTTCAATGGTTTTATGCGAGTAAAATTTCCACCTAACTATAACTGGTGTGAAACCTATGGTTTCTTCAGTGAATATATATATATATATATATATATATATATATATATATATATATATATATATTCACTAAGGGCTAAAGGTTAAAGTAATATTATAGATTGGTGTGCTAAACAGTTGTTTCTTTAAAAAAAACTTAAAGTAAGTTTATAGTTAGGTGAATTTGTCATTGACAACATTAACATCTGGAACTCAAATAAACACCAGTTATAGTTAGTAGAGCTAACTAGAACTGGCGCCCCTGCAATCTCCTGCGTATGACCTCACTCACATATGACATCACTCATGACATATTCTATGACATCATTTATGACATTACTGATGACATCTCAAATGACAGCACCGATGACATTGTCCACTGAGGGTATTCGTTTGTTTTATAGTTTACATAGTGGCGGGTAATAACCATATTACTTTTCTACCTAATTTTGTACAGTCTGGGTCCAGCTAATGGGTGAAAGTAATTACAAAACATGTGCTCCTAAT
Source organism: Lissotriton helveticus (assembly GCF_964261635.1). Taxonomy (NCBI): domain Eukaryota; kingdom Metazoa; phylum Chordata; class Amphibia; order Caudata; family Salamandridae; genus Lissotriton; species Lissotriton helveticus. The sequence continues at coordinate 1,167,264,906 of NC_136065.1, read as the reverse complement.
GCATCATAGGAGTTTAAAGGTATTGAACACTTTATACGTTTTTGCATTGAAGAGTAACCCTGTGTGCAGGTGACAGTTGACAACTTGTGTTCATTATGTTTGACGCAAGTTTTTTGGTACTGCAGAAAAAGTTTGCAGCAGGAAAAAATTCTACGTACTACATACTAAGTATTGTAAGTAGCCTTGAGATATTAGACAGAATCGTCTCAGCATGACAATTTCTACTTAACATAGAAGACAAGGTGCACCAGATACTAACCTATGTACATGTGCTTGTTTTGCTTCAGAAGAAAAGGTTGTCTGTAAAGGTTTACCCTGGGTATAAAGACTGCAGGTATCACCTTAAGACTTTGGTCATTTTAAGTGAATAGTCACTCTTTGGACACGTTTTGCGTAGAGTGTACACTGTGCTTAGCAGATACGTTTTAAAATTCTCTGGTGTACCTCTCATGGGGGTTTCACTGTATGCAAACAGTGTGGTATAGAGTAAACTCTCTCTATAGAGTAAACACTGTAACAGTACTCAGTTTTCCACTCATATGTCCTTAATTTCTCAATGTACGTTCAGTGACTGCCAGGGGTTTGATACAGGTAAAGAGTGTCCGTAGTAGGGCATTAATTATGTAACATTGCTTGAGTATCTGGTGGTACTTGGTTTTCCCTGAACAGCTGTAAACAGATTGAACACCATGTGCAGGACAGGCTACCCTTTCATCTGTGGTCTATAGTGAAAATAAACTTGGCTACCCATGAAGTGTATGGTAAATGGTCAATGTTACAAATGACACAAACTTGCTTTACCTATGGGGGGTGTATGTATGATAGCAGTAAGAACACTTCATATTATTCTGAGCTATGTTGTTCTTACTTTCAGATCTCTAGTAGTATACCTATTTAAAGAGCAGCATGTACAAAAGAAGCTTGGATGATGTCATCAGTGATGTCATAAATCATGTCATAGAACAAGTCATCAATGACATCATGGGAAATCATAAGCAGTGCATAGTGGGCAAGCAAGTTATAGATAGCTCCGCAAACTATAACCGGTGAATGTCAGTGTTTTTATTAGTTCAAAACATTATTGTTGCCACTAACAATTCACATAACTATAATGTTACTTTAACCTTTGGGTTCGTCAGTGAATTTCTAAGGTTTAAAAATCAAAAAGCAACAATTCTTTTTATCACACTGAAATACAGCATTACTTTACCCTTTGAATTTTACAGTGAATGTCTATTTTTTTTTTAATGTAATATTTAATTTCCATATCTAAATGCAACCCCCCCTCCGGACAGGCCCTGTACCCAACCCCCCACACGGAACCAACCCCACGCCAAAGCCTGTACGCAGTGGGGGGTTCACTACAAGACCTGGCCTGTGACCAAATCCAGTAAAGGCAGCCAAATCCACACTGCGCAGGACTTCCGGTCATACATGGCAGGGGGATGGCCACATTGCCTGGCTTGCGGCTAACCAACCCCATGGTCCGCACAGCCTTAGCCCATGTGAGTGGGGGGACTACACCAGGGTTGTGGGTTCCATGGAATTTTTTAATGGCGTAAATTGGAGCTTCCAGTTCATTCTCCTCATGTGTAATTAGCCTCTCTCCTCCGTGGTATCGTAACCCCTAATTCATCTTACTCCTTCGTGTGGCGGAGCCCAATGCCACAAGAACATACCCTGTGAAATTGGGGCTAAATATTCAATAGAACGCACAACCCTGATGAAGTCCTAAGGGATGAAACGCATTGGCCTGGATGACTGAAAAAGTTATTTATCTTGAACATGAATAAAAGTTGGATTCTGAACATATTTGCAAGACTCTTGAAAATTCAATCCCGTCAGATTATGCATATTGGAAATATTTTTGGACTTTTACTTGTTGGATGTTTGGGCTTGACATTGAGCATAAAAATATTGTTGGGACATAATTGACAATCCATTTCAAATTGTTTTGTTGTTAACTCTGGCAATGTTTACCTACAATATAGGTGACACTATGTGCTGCACTATACCCATAGTTTATTTTGCTTTCTATCAGCCTGGATACATCTTTAGCAAATCTTTTATAACTTTCATTGGTTTGTGAAATCCAAGCACACTTTTTTCCAGATTCAGGAGACACATTTAAGTGCTGTTGACAATTAATGTTTGCATTTCATCAATACTTAATGCTGTTTCCAATTTCCATTTCCATTTTACAAAAATTGAATAATTATGCTAAGGTAGTGAAGTCATCAATAACTCAGAAACATTAGCAAACCCAAACATGTTATTTTACTGGATAGAATCATTCAAAATATAAAATACTCTGTTCTATAACTTGTTGAAAGTAACATGTTTGACCCTTGAGTTTGTCATGTTTAGTTTCCCATACAGATTTTTGTTGGTGTAGTTGTATTCACAGTTATAAAAATGTTCTCAGTAACAGTGCCTAATTTGTAAAATATTAAGTGCCAGGGCACTGACCAGGAGGCCACTGAAGCTTGCACCAACCATCGCCCTTTTCATTGCTGCCAAAACAACTACTAACCATCTCTCTCGCATGTAAATGCAACAGTTCAGATTATTCCAGGTCCCCAAAGCTAAAGGAATGGCTGAGATGGTAGGTGTTAGCAATTTTTTTATGTATATTGTATTCCTAAACAACCATTGTTTACAATGTGGCAGACGGCCCTATGTGTGGTGTTGACAATTAGGTACCGGTGCCGAGCACCTAAAACCAATTAAGTGCTCAGCCACGGAAAGCACCGACTCAAATTAAGCACTGCTCAGTATATACATCCAAGAAATCGAATGACTAAACACCTTTGTGCCTAGAAATAAACACACAAGTGAGATTTGTTGCATACTGATTATAAAAATGTTTCAGCATTATTTTAATTTCTTAATGCAGACTTGAAAAAAGGGAACCTTGCTTCAAATTTGGGTCCCCCCCCCACACACATGTGGAACTGGGCAATGGTCCTATTGTTGATACTGAAATATTGTGCGTGTTGTATTCAACACATATAGATCTAATCAGCTGACTATTTGTTTATGATTTTCCATAATGAGATGAGAATCATCTCTGTACAATGAAGCATGTGTTTGTAATTTCTTGAGTAGAATATTCACAGTGTCTGCCTCACTCAGTAGAAAAAAAACTTGAAGGTAAGATGTCATATGAATCAACACAAATTGTATGTGGGACATCAATATTCAAATTCTACCCAATAGACACCATCTTGCAGTGTTGTGGTGATCATACTTCCACAAGAGACTTCCCTGGTACTCTGTATACTTTAGGTTTATTTTAAACAATGTTGGTAATTTTAATTGCTGTAACTGAATTCTCAGTATCAGGAACATATATTCCATGTATGATCTTCATAACAAATATTACCATTATAATTCTAAATTAACAGGAAAATTATTGGTAATGTGGACCAGACAAATTATATTATACTACATTTGAAGTTCATTCCTTTGTTTTGCAATATATTCTCTTTGGAAACTTGTCTCACTTCATTAGTTACATTTTCCAATGGGATAGTCTCACATTTTGACAATTCTGTAGATGAATCTTGTGAGATAGAAATACTAGAAAGCTGAAAGTTTTCATCTGAATAATTTTTGAGTTGTAAGCTTGACACAGTTGGAAATATTACATTATCAGCTGCTGTTTCAGTGATTACTGCGTGTTGATCTGTGTTTAAGATGGATTACTCTTCAGTTTCACGAAATGTATATCACTTGGACACATTCTGCAACAAAGTTGTCTGCTGTTCATTAAAGTGTGGCTTTCGGGGTTGCACTGGTCTACTGTACTGGTTGGGCCATGTGGTATGTTTAGCTTTAGTGTGTTTACAGACACCAATTGCATTCTCCCAGGTAACAGTGGTAGTATCATCGTTCTTGTTTGTCCTCAGTAGGCTAGACAGAACTCTTGATTCAATCCCTTTGCTATGACTTCACCAACCTTCAGGAGCCAGCCAGTCACTGGAGACAACATTAGAATTGTAGTCTGACTTAGAACATCTTGGGTATGTTACAAATCCTGCAACAAAGTAAGACATGATTGATTATGTGGATCCCTCCATTATGAAAGGTATGTACATTTTGACACCTTAAAGCATCCCATGAGGAGTGCTGTTTGACAGTAACATGTTGGCATAATTTGTAAAGCTCTCTGTGTACCATACATGTTGTAGACCTATAATTCAAAATTTATAGAACCCTTGCAGTCGAGGATTATGTTACTTTTTATTAGCTCACTCGATGACCACTTTTGAACTGAACCTAAAAAGGTGTGAAATTTGGAGACCTACTCCCAACTTAAAAAGTGACTTTGCTAATGGCTTCGGAGTAAAAGCTGGCTCTTGATCGGAGTGAAGTGCATGAAATTTACCCATCGCTATTAAGCCTAGCAAGGCTTTTGTGACTGTTTGAGCTGTGATTTGGCATTGTTTTCACACATATATGAATTTTGTGCACAAGTCCACCACTATTAGTATATATTTGCATTTATCTACTAGAAGAAGTGGACTAATGTCATCCAGAGGTACACTATTTGAAAGGAATGCGCTGCTATATCCAATGGAACTTATGGGGTCTCACAATTGTAGAATGTTTATATTCTGGCACATTTCACATTGTAGTATGAATTGTTTAGCTTGTTTTAACATCAACAACCATCAGTAATGTTCCTATAAGAGGCGCAACATTGCTGACATTCCAGCACGTGAAGATACTATTCTTTCTTGAGCTGCTTCTGTTAGTTTTAGTCAGTTAGACTTATTTAGTATGCAGCATTCTCGTATTTTAGGAATTCTGCCTGTAGGTAGCCCATCTTGTGGTGGTAATTCCACTTCTTTGGGAAGACTGAAGGAGGCAGTGTTTTTACTGTGTGATGATTAGACTGCTTAGCATATATTCAGGTTGATTTTGGTTTTAGACAAGGTCATTGCTGATACTTTACAAAACCAAGATTTTTTGGCAGATTTCACAGCCTGATCATAGGCTGAATTACCTTTGAAATGAACTCGCTCACTCTGGCGTGCCATGCCATCCTATGTTGGCTGTCTCTGGTGGGCAGCTCTCTGAGCTCAACACTGTTTAACTTTTATCGTCTCTGAAATCATTGGTTTCCCAATGTTTTAAATCAACATTGTATCCCTGTACCCAAAATAATGAGCCGGTCATAATCAAAGTCAAAACTGATTTTTCAGCTTAATGCAAGGTTAAGAGGAATGCATTAAGCTCTGCAATTTGTGTGGTTAGGTCACTTAAGTGCATGATATGTATGTGCTTGCTTTTGAATTCGAAATCCTCAAATCCAGCTGCCCAAGCCACACAATGCAAATATGTTTTGCCCAATGCTGGCTGTGCTGTCCGACCCATCAGTATAAAAAACAAATATGACATTCTTTTTTTTTTAAAGTTCTTTATTGGAATTTTTTACCAAAAAATACAGCAAACATAGAAATAAGAATGAATAAAGCCACCATCTGAGAAATTACCCCCTCCCACCCCAGAGAACCTTGTGGCTGGTCCTTTGCCTTTAACAAGAAAACAGCAGGAAATAAATGGAAGAAAAAAGAAAAAGATCAGTTCTTCCACTAGCATAAGAAAGAAGAAAAATAAGAAAAAACAATGTCGAAAAAGTATTGACAAACAAGATCATTGCAAGTATTACCCTTAACAGTAAGCCCAAACACAATACAGCACAAGCTCAAATATGTATCACTCATTCCCTCCATCTTGGCTATCATCAGACCATCTGATCAGAGAGGCCCAGATTTCCATCCCCTTTGCTCTTGCTCTCTGCCCCTTTCTAGCTCCTACTGCAGTCTTTAGCCTGTATACTGCCAGAAATCTCCCTAACCATTGTTGACCTGCAGGTGGAACAGGAGCAAGCCAATGAGTGGCTAAACAGAGCCTGAATACTATCAAAGCAATAAAGAGAAAGGTCTGAACCCGAACCGGTAGCTGATTATTTTGACCCCGATGTATGTTGCCTTCCGTACTACCCCAGGGTCATTATTCTGAAGTCTCTTGCCAACGACAACAAGGGTTTTGTTGGAGTTGAGTCGATAGCCCAAAATATGCCCAATCATCTCCGCCTCTTTTTCGATTTCAGCTTATGCGCAGAGTGGGTTAGGGGTCACTATAGCTAAGTCGTCGACATATGCCAGGATCTTAGTGCTCCCCCTATTACTATGTATTGCTAAGATCTGATTATTATCAACAATTTTCCTAACCAAAAGATCAATGTACAAAGCAAATAATAGGGAGGAACATGGGCACCCCTGACAAGTCCCCCTACTAATTAACACAGGGCCTGACAATTCCCCCATTATAGCGACTCAGGCCACCGTGTTGCTATAAATTATTGTAATAGCCTAATAAAACCTGCGCCAAGCCCTCTACATGTGTTGCCCACAGGAACGGCCAGGAGAACCTATTGAAGGCTTTCTCTGCATCTAGCAGGATTAGCACAATAGGATCTCCAGTAATCTCCGCAGCATCAAAGAGAGAAATCACCCTCTGGACATGATCAACAGTGCTCCTGCCGGGAACAAGCCCATGTTGGGTTGGTGAAACCAGTTTCTTAATCACAGCCACTAGCCGATTTGCCAGGATCTTTGCATACACCTTTGTGTCGCTATTAATTAACTTTATAGGTCGATAAGACCCCAGCTCCTTAACCGATTTCCCTTTTTTGGGGAAAGATCACCATATTGGCCAAGCCCCATGAATCGGGTGCCCCCTGACCAGACTGGGCTTCTAGAAAGACATGGACCATTAATTCCAGTAGGCAGGAAGTCCGCTTTTTATAGAATTCTCCCGGTACGGAGTCAGCGCCAGCCGCCTTCCAGTTAGCCAAGTAGCTGATAACACCTGCAACTTCTTCAGCCGTAATGAGTACTTCCAGCGCCTCTCTTTCTTCCCTAGTTAGCTTTTCCCCTGGGAGCCCCGCAAGATAATCCTGAATTTCCTTTTCACTTTCAGTGGTTTCTTCAGTATAGAGCTGTTGGTAGAATCGCTGAAAGGTAGCCCGTATATCAGAGGCCTCCGAGACTAATCCAACTTGAGGAGCATCAATTGCAAGAATTCCCCACTTTGTCACTCGTTGTCTAGTGCGCAACCCAAGCAAGTGTCCTACTCTCTCACTGCATTCATACCTTTTGGATTACCAGGATGCATATTTCCCTGCCGCTTTGCTTGTCGAGACTTCTAAGATTTTTAATTTAGCTAATGCCACCCGTGTTTGTGCCTGCCCCACATCCCCCACTCATAATAACATCTACTAATTGTGCCTCTGCCTCAACCAGCTTACTATAGAGTTCCTGCATGTACAATTTACCCTGCTTCTAGGACCGGAAGCCATACCTTGAGGTATCCCCTCTTATCCCAGCTTTCAGAACATCCCATACTATATTCACCTGTGTACTATCCCTGTTCTCAGATATAAATCTGGGAATCCATACTCTCATATGTGGGATATACTCCTCATCGTGACGGGGTGCTCTATCAAAACTCCAGCGTGGTACCTCCATCTTTGAGGCTTGAAGTGGAATCAACAGGATAATTGGATTGTGGTCAGACATGACACGTGGAAATTTAGAAATCTGACAGTTTTTCGAGAGTCTCTGAGACACAAAGAAATAGTCAAGCCTGGCGTGTGACTGATGTGGGGCTGAAAAAAAGGTAAATCCAAAGTCTTGGGGTTCTTGCGAGGCCCAAACATCAATGAGTCCATGAGTCATACTTAAATTTACCAAAGATTTAAAGACTTTAGGTTTACGGCCACTATATAGACTATGCCCATGCTTAATAGTGTTAGCACTAAAGTTTATATTAGAATCACTGCATATAATTAAAAGCAGTGGCCACCAAACAAGTTCCATATTTAACCAATTGAAGAGGGCAGGGTCATCTAACACTGAGCCATAGACCGAACAGAGCGCGAAGGAGTAATTATTCGCATTGCATAAAGTTATGACCCATCTGCCCAGATGATATGCATTAGAGCGTGGTAAGCTGAAAGTTTTTCTGCGGGTCGTGATAGCAACCCCTTTTGTGCATGTGCCTTGGGTTGTGAAGAAAACTAGCTGATAACCTGCTAATTCTGCCACCTTATGTCTCCCAGCTACAATGTGTGTCTCTTGCAGACATACTATGTCAGCTTTCAGATGCTGGATGTCTTCGTTAACCCTGCGCTTTTTATGAGGACTACTTAAACCACAAATGCTAACAGATGCAATTCTAAGCTTACCCCTTGCCATTTGTCATAGTCGAATTCCCATTTGTCTTAATCAAGAACTTACATAAAATCTGAACAATATCCATGCCATTACATATAATTCTGCCCATTGGACCAGCCTAACAACCAAAAGCTTCCCCACCCCCCTCACTCCCTACTTTGCAGCAAAAAATGTCCAAAGACCCTTGTGATGCCTTCTGCATGATACAGCTTCCCACCACCACCCATTACGCTCCACCAAGTAAACAACAAAAAATAAGTATAACTATTGTCCGAGTACATCAGCCCTCAGGATCTTTCTAGGCTTACCACTGGCCATTTGTCATAGTCAAATTCCCATTTGTATTAATCAAGAGCTTACATAAAAATCGGAATAATATCCATGCCATTACATATAACTCTACCCATTGGACGAGCCTAACAACCAAAAGCTCCCCAACCCCTGCCCTCCCCCCCGCCCCCACCTTGCGGCAAAAAAGGTCCAAGGACCCTTGTGATGCCTCTGCATGATACTGCTTCCCACCATCAGCCATCAAGTTCCACCAAGTAAACAACAATAAATAAGTAGGACTATTGTCCGAGTACATCTGCCCTCAGGATCTTTCTGATTTGAGACTCCTGATATTTCACGCAAAAGTCTGTTGCTTGCATCTCAGAAGAGAAAACCCTTATATTTCCCCGGTGGATGACTTTGAGGCAAGCTGGGTTCAGTAAATACACCTCGCAGCTGATCTTCTGGAAGGGAGCAATAAGCTGACGTAGTCGCCACCTCCTTTCCACCGTAACGTTGCAAAAGTCAGGCCTGACGAAAAAGTAATGACCCTCAGCCGAGCATCTTTCTTCAGGGCGCGCCTTATCAAAAATTGCTTGTCGAAAAAGAAAGTTTCTGAAAAAAATGAATATAGCTCTAGGTTTATCGTTAACGTCATTCTGACCCTTCCTATTTATCAGCATGAGTGGGAAACAATGTACTCGCTGAACTTCTGTATTCCAATCCCAATGTGCAAGCTTGGGAAACCGCCCTTCAGCAATCGCAGTACAAACCCTCTAATGTCGTCACCTTCCGCTTTTTCCGGAATACCCAGTACTCCTAAATTGATGCACCTCTGGCGATTTTCAAAGTCTTCAAGCTTCCACATGACATCCGTCATCCTTGATTCATTTGATGTAACTTGTTCGGCAATGCTCTCAGCTCCGGTCTCCAATGCCACAACTTACTCTTCTAACACCATTGTTCTTTCGGCAATTTCTGTGCAGGTTTTATTTTCCGGCTGGCCCCATGTATCATCTTTGTTGCATGATGAGCCCTCTTATGTTCCTGTCGAGCTTCAGATTGAATCTGCTTAAGAGTGGAATATATGAGGTCCATCGAGGGAGACGCTCAGTTGCAGACTTCGTTAGAGAAAGTATATTATTTTACCCTTGAGAGCCGTCATCTGGTGACAATCCGTCATCATCGATTCCAAAATGCGTAGTAGAATAATCCCATTTTAATTGTCCAGATTGACTACGATCGGAATCAGTTTGTCTTGCATCCTGCACTTTTTTCCCTTTAATACTATTCTGCCGTGTCTGAGTGGAAAGGCGCTTTGCATGATGGGGTTTGATAGTGAGCTGTCCGATTCCATCTCTGAATCTTCCAGCACGGATTCCTCATTTCCACTAACTTTAGATGGCTCAGAGTCTTCATTGAGAGAAAATATTTTATCGCCTCCTTCATGGGTCCCCGTGATCTGTGTCTGAGAAAGCCTGGGATTGACAGGTAAACTTTCATTAGTAGCCTGCTCCTATTCCCAGGTTTCCCAACCATGATATTAGCATCAAAGCACTCTGATTTCCCCTGCAAGAGCTTGCCTTGACCTAAACATACAGATATATAGGGCCCCAGTCCCCTACTTACGGTGACCGGTGTGGAAGGCCATCTCTGCCCGTAACCGGCACTAATGCAGCTTCAGCATTACCCACATCGACCTCAATGACAGCTTCACCTTTCTCATGCAGTTTCCTTTGAGCCGGAAAACATCCCCGGAATCACTCGCTGCTTACCAGAGCCCGCCTCCTCTCCTGGACACTGATCACTGGCTTTCAGTTTCACCACAGCCGCCTCCATGCTTCCTGTTGCTGCTGGGGGAGTAGTGTCTCCTCCTGTGTTCCTGCTCAGGGCTTTTCAAGTTGCCGGGGGGGGCGCGCTGGGTCCTCGCAGCTCCTGCTCCAATACCCATGGCACCGAGATCCCCACGGTCCCAGGGAGGTTTGGAAAGTTCAGGTGGCATGTTGGCACGTCGGAGCCGGTGGCCGCCGCAACCCGCGCAGAGCAGAATACTCAAAGTAGTCCGGATCAGCAGGTGAGCAAGTTCTGTTGTTTTCACTTGCGACCTTCCAAGCAGTCACTTCAAACAGTATGGTGAATAGCGAGTGGCCATCTAATGCATTTTTAGCTGATATTTCCTCAGGAGTTCCATGGACTCATGGATGGGTGGTGAATCACAGAACCTCATGCAGCGGCCATCTTGCCTCCTGTGAATTCACCTTCCTGCTGTGACCTGTGGAAAATATGACATTCCTGCAGTTGTTTTATATTTCTGTTATTACCTGCCAATACTGCAAGAATTCCTATGTTGTTAATGTAGGGGGTAATATTTTATTTGTAAATCTGTGCCAGCCTTGATGGCTGCCCATTGAACCTAATGCGTGTGCAGTGCAAGTAAATATGACATCCTTGCTTTAGTTGAGGCTTCCAAAGACAGTACAGATGTTTTCACAATTCAATTCTTTCCTTGGGCTGTGGGTGGCTCTATAATGACTGTAGCGTTCGCGACAATGAGTATTTTCTCCACTGGAGAAAATAACCTTTCCACTGCTCTATACAAGTGTCATTTGTGGTCAACGTATATAGCGTGTTCTTCATTGTGTAAATATAAATGTATCCCAGCCGACTCAGTCATCTTCTGCGTTTGTAAATATGCCTCTTTGTAACTCTCTGAGGTTGTGTTTTTTACTACTTGCTAGTAAATGTAGGAGTGATCGATTGATACAGAGGTTTCACCTTTTCTGTACATCATGATAAGCTTGCTCTGCCAAAATTCAGGAATCCCATTAATGCTTGTAGCACTCTAAGAGATCTGGGAGGTTCCAGTATCCAACATTTTTCCCAAGTGTGAGTTATTTTCCTTGACTGAATAATTCATATCAAAAAACATTATATTCAAAAAGCATAGTTTGGATTTCCTGAAAATCTGCGTATTTGTATTTGGTTCAGCAAGCACTGTGCGTATTGTGGAGGATGGCCAGATTTTGAAAAGCAAACTACCAGGACATTACACAAACACAGAAGCAGGATTACAATTTCATATTGACAGCGGAGCACAGACAGTGCTCACGAACATAGACAATACAAAGAAGAACTAAGGTGAAGATAGTAAATGAAACTTTTACACAGAGCATCATCTTTGTCAACTAAATTGATTTCTGAAAAAGCAAGAAACTAATCTTTATTGTGACACATAAATGCTTGCTTCCCTCTGTGTTAATTCAATCCTCTAAAAAATGGGACATGTGCTGAATTTAGAGAAATCTGCTGGGACAGATGATGAAAAACCAGGACGGTCCTGGCAAATCCGGGAAGCCTAGTCATCCTATTATTCTGTTCATATATTATAAATGTTCATTAAGCCATGATCCTTTATATTCATATATGTCATCAACATTTGAAACCACACTCAAATTGTACTGGAACAGTTCAAATATTCTTGCTGAGAATACTCAGGGGGGCTATTCTTATACTCCTATGGTAAACATGTACATCCAAGTTAGATTCTGCCTAATGAGAAGGATATTAAATACTATGATTCCGATGCATCATTTTGAATAAAAGATCTCATCAATTATGTAATTTAACATGTCATGAGTGATGTAATACTGGTGGGTATAAGCTGTGCATGGCAGGGTCGCAAATTATAGTTATCTCACTGAACTATAGCTGGCGAATTTCAGTCTTTTTTTCATTTTTTATATGTTATGTGTGTGTAACATTGTCACCTAACTAAAGCATCATTTTTAACTTTGGGTTTTTTAGTGAATTTTGAAAGTTCGTCTATGTAAGAGTGATCAGTTAATACATGGGTTTCACCCTCTCTGTATAGCATGGTAAACTTGCTCTGCCAAAATATTTTACATACCTAACTATAACATCACTTTAACCCTTATTTTTTTTCTCTTTCTAAGTTTGTAAGGTTTTTTAAATGAAAGTTAAAGATTTGACAAAAAAACAGAAATGGTAACATGGAAAGAGGGCGCTCAGCTGTGAGTATGGCTATTATTTAGGATTCAAAATTATTCCCAGCGACTGCTACAAGGCTGGAAAGGAAGGTTACCCAACTTCCTTAATTTATCCTGGACAAATCCAAGATGTAAAACTAAATCTGAATTCCTGCCGAGCAGTCTAACATCAAATTATTATATTCAAAAACAACAGAAATGATATTTATCAAGATTTAAATGACAAGTATAAGAACGAAAGTCCAAGTCCTCATCCAATAAACATTCAAACACCAAAATCCTGAAGTGCGTTGATCCGTGTTTATATTTCAAATTTCAAAGTTCAATCCAGATTCTCAAGTCCTTTATTCAATCTGAACGTATTCTCAAAGTTCATTCCAAATTTCTCAAAATCAGATTCCAAGTTTCACAAGTATCAAAGAACATCCACAGCAGCCAACACGTGTTTTGTTGGGCATTTGTCTATGCCAACCAACTTCCTCAGGGCTGCAAGCCAAAGTAATACAAAATAAACTAATGTAAAGAAATATATAATAATAAGAGTAGTCCAATTGTTTATGAAAAGGTTAAGTTAAATTCAAAAAAATCACCACCTAGGTGAAAAGAAAAAGCATAGTACCCTCATTGCAGTGACAAATTATAACCGTACACACATTATGTGGATCCCGGTGTCAAGTCATGGTCAACAGAAAAACATTCTGCCATTTCGCCAAATTCGTATCACATAAGTGTATTACCTCGATCACAATAGATTATCCTTCAGTATCAAATTTCTTCCAGCAAGCGTTTATCACGAAAATCAACAGTATCTGGAATGATACAGGGAGGCTCTAAGCTCTGTCACCACAATATTTGAGTTAAATCGTTCTTACACCAAATGGCTATCATGGATTTATAAGTTATCTATATTGCATGTAACAAGTCCAATGGTGTCGTCAATACTAGCACACAGATAATAGAAAAATGAATAATAAATGGTACCTCTCCACTTTTTCACTCCCACGTATGTCTCATATAATAACGATGTATATGTTTCTTAATGGATCTGTCATAAAGATCGCAAAATCAGAATCCTATATGATACAATATATTTCAGCAAGCGTCATTAATTTAGCACCGAACTCCCCTTACCTAAGTCTCGCTAGATAAGCGTCCAATGCTCTCCTCCCGTATTATAAATGTCCGTTCAATAATTAAATTGCAGGGTCTATAAAAGAAGAACCACAGTTTAAGAGGCCTTCCAAAATTATATCTATTATATATTAATGCTTTGAATTAAGAGATATATCTCTTACCTATATCCCAATTCGAAGTTACAGTGTATATCTCCCCAGAGTATCGGCTATCGGCGTGCACCATGGCCGCCATCTTCCTTAAGTAACGAACCGTAAGATGCTTCAACTACCTGTTAGGTGGCATAAACCTAAAGTACATAAGGATAGACATAAACCACCGGGCAGACCGATCATTTCAGGCATTGGAGGGCCTACGGAGAAATTATCTCAATTTGTGGACTCATATCTAAGACCTTTTGTACATAATTTACCATCACATATTGAGGACACCAAACACGTCCTCAATATAATGAATGATGTAGTGTGGGATGATGATATGATCCTTGCTACTTTAGATGTAGTATCCCTATACTCAAATATAGATCACGAGAAAGGTATCTTAGCAATTGAGAGTTTCCTGAATAACAGACCTGCGGAATACCTGGACCATACATCTATGTTATTGGAAATGACAAGAATGGTTTTAGAAAACAATTACTTTCTCTTTGAATCTTCCTGGTATAAACAAAAGACTGGGACTGCGATGGGTTCTAAATTTGCTCCGTCCTTCGCGAACCTCTTTATGGGGAGGTTGGAGGCGGAGTGGATTTGGGGCCCCAGGGGCAGCCGATGGATAGATCACATATATTATTGGGGAAGGTTCATTGACGACTGTTTGTTATTTTAGAGAGGCACCACAGAGGAACTGGAGTTGTTTTTTAATTTTCTCAATACCAATGACCTTAACATGTCATTTACCACACATTATGATAAAGAGAAATTGACTTTTCTTGATATTGAATTATTTGTGGAGGAAAACAAATTATACAGCCGTATGTTTCGCAAAGAAACCAGTTGTAACTCACTCCTACGAGCGGATAGCTGCCACCCCAAGAGCCAGATCAACTCAATCCCCTATGGGGAAATGATTAGAGCAAGACGAAACTGCTCTAAAGACATTGATTTTGATGCAAATGTTAAGGATATGAAGATGAGGTTTAAGAATAGAGGCTATGCGAATACTATCATTAATAAGGCTGCGAATAGAGTACATAAACTGAAGCGAGCTGTGACATTGAAACCTAAAGATAAGAGTGATACTAAAGATAATAATCAGATTATCAGGATGATCACAAACTTTGGTGTTGGCAGTAATAAAATCTTCAGTATTATGAAGAAATATTGGCACATGCTTTACTCTGATAAAGATTTGAAACCTTATCTTACAGATAGACCCAGTATTACCTTTAGAAAGGGAATGTCCATTGCTAATATTGTAAGCCCGAGCTACCCTAAACCAATTTCACATTTGGGTCATAGTGACTGGTTACGTGCACGTCCTAAAGGTTTTTATTATTGTGGAAATTGTAGTTCATGTTGGTGGGCAAAGAGAAAGGTTTTGAAATTTGACTACAATGATACAGGTACCTATTATATAGATTCCTTTATTAATTGTGAATCTACTTTTGTGATTTATGTTATTGCCTGCCTCTGCGGAAAGATTTATGTTGGGAGTACTGTTAGGAGACTCAAAGACCGGATGGTGGAACACTATCGGGCACTTAAGAATGGGGATACAAGATACCCCATAGCTTCACACTCCATTCAAAATAGAAATGATACTGAGAATCATAAATTCTTTTTCCATGGTATTGAACAAGTGGTTCTTGACAGACGTGGAGGAGACAGAATACTGAAATTAAGAGGCAGAGAGGCACGTTGGATTATGGTTCTTCGGGCTGTGGAAGATGGGCTTAATATAGATACTGAACTACAGTATTTCCTGGGAGAATAGTTATATTTCAGAATGGAATGTAAATAATGAATTTAACTGTGTGAGATTTGGCTTATCTCCTACTAGGAATATTCTGTTAAAGATTGGATATATAACTGTATGATGATACTTGGGTATTTCAAATGCAAATGCCACGACTCTATTCACTCTTTACTGAGTTTCCTTTACTTTAGTGACATTTACAGGAATGACACGGGATGCTCAACGCATTGTCACCACTTATCAAATAAAGTTTATGGTAATTCTTGGTGAACTGTTTTAAAATCTAGAAACGAATCGCATAATTACTATACAGATTTGGATCTGGAGAAATGTGTAATAATTGGAACCTGCATAGTTCCGTCTTTATCGTTTGGAATTATTAACTTCTTAATTTTTGATTACCAATATCAATACGATCTTTTTTGTTATTATAAACAGTGAGCTTCTAATAATAAATCCTCTGTTTATAACTTGTTAATCGCACTGGGTTACAATAACCATTATGTGAAGTCAGACTTGGACCCTCTCTAATGGATTCACTAGCCACTTCAAGATGGCAGTGAAATAACACGCCACCCAACTGGTAGTTGAAGTACCGTACGGTAAGGTACTAAGAAAGGTGGCGGCCATGGTGCACGCCGATAGCTGATAATTTAGGGAATACACACTCTAAGATGGCGGTGAAACAACATGCCACCTAACAGGTAGTTGAAGCATCTTACGGTTCGTTACTTAAGGAAGATGGCGGCCATGGTGCACGCCGATAGCCGATACTCTGGGGAGATATACACTGTAAATTCGAATTGGGATATAGGTAAGAGATATATCTCTTAATTCAAAGCATTAATATATAATAGATATAATTTTGGAAGGCCTCTTAAACTGTGGTTCTTCTTTTATAGACCCTGCAATTTAATTATTGAACGGACATTTATAATACGGGAGGAGAGCATTGGACGCTTATCTAGCGAGACTTAGGTAAGGGGAGTTCGGTGCTAAATTAATGACGCTTGCTGAAATATATTGTATCATATAGGATTCTGATTTTGCGATCTTTATGACAGATCCATTAAGAAACATATACATCGTTATTATATGAGACATACGTGGGAGTGAAAAAGTGGAGAGGTACCATTTATTATTCATTTTTCTATTATCTGTGTGCTAGTATTGACGACACCATTGGACTTGTTACATGCAATATAGATAACTTATAAATCCATGATAGCCATTTGGTGTAAGAACGATTTAACTCAAATATTGTGGTGACAGAGCTTAGAGCCTCCCTGTATCATTCCAGATACTGTTGATTTTCGTGATAAACGCTTGCTGGAAGAAATTTGATACTGAAGGATAATCTATTGTGATCGAGGTAATACACTTATGTGATACGAATTTGGCGAAATGGCAGAATGTTTTTCTGTTGACCATGACTTGACACCGGGATCCACATAATGTGTGTACGGTTATAATTTGTCACTGCAATGAGGGTACTATGCTTTTTCTTTTCACCTAGGTGGTGATTTTTTTGAATTTAACTTAACCTTTTCATAAACAATTGGACTACTCTTATTATTATATATTTCTTTACATTAGTTTATTTTGTATTACTTTGGCTTGCAGCCCTGAGGAAGTTGGTTGGCATAGACAAATGCCCAACGAAACACGTGTTGGCTGCTGTGGATGTTCTTTGATACTTGTGAAACTTGGAATCTGATTTTGAGAAATTTGGAATGAACTTTGAGAATACGTTCAGATTGAATAAAGGACTTGAGAATCTGGATTGAACTTTGAAATTTGAAATATAAACACGGATCAACGCACTTCAGGATTTTGGTGTTTGAATGTTTATTGGATGAGGACTTGGACTTTCGTTCTTATACTTGTCATTTAAATCTTGATAAATATCATTTCTGTTGTTTTTGAATATAATAATTTGATGTTAGACTGCTCGGCAGGAATTCAGATAAAGTTAAAGATTTGTTTTACATAAATGTAACCTTTTATTTTTTTCATCAAATTTTGAAGATTTTTTTTATATAACACAAGTTAAGGTCTTTTTTTCCCATACCTAAATATAACATCACTTTGACCTTAGTTTCAGTGAATTTGTGAAGATTTTCTTAACATAAGTTAAGATCTTTTTTTCCATGTCTAACAATAATCTCACCTAAAATTGTGCTTTTTTTTGTGAATTTCAGTTTTTTTAATCATATGCAGTTGATTAAAAGCTATGAACAGCGTTCATCTCTTCAAAACAGGGGAGTTGGCAGCACAGCTTACTGTCTCTTCGTGCCCTGTGCCGAACCTCCAAGGACGGCCAGCCCACTCATGGCATGTTAATGCAGCCAGTCCCTGGTTACACTCAATGTGCAGTTGTGAGTAGAGGAGAGTTTATACTATTTTGTGTATGACTTTAGTGTTGTTTTTCACTTTTCTTTTTTCCCACTTTTTTTCTCACAGTTTTCAGCTACTGTTTTTGTAAGTAGGTTTTATATCATTTTTAACTTTTTAACCTATTTTATTACTTCTTTTATTTTTTACGCAAGCCTTTGTGTTCAGTTTGGACACCCTGTTCCATGGTCCTTATATATATGCTTTTATTAACTTCACAACTGGCCACAACTTTATGACAGTGTCAGCACTGCATGCCAAAATGCTGCATGTGGTCAATATTTTCTTTCTGTTCTAGTTCCAGCACTTCCTGGGGAGCAGTACGTTCACTTTCTACCTCTTGCTTCTTTGGCATCTCTGCACCCGCTATGCTATTTGGGTGTATAGCCCTAAGGGGCTTCCATGTCTCACTGTAAGTCTTCCTTCTATGTAGCACCTGCTTGCTCAAAGTGCCTTAACTTACTGCACACTTATTTCTTTTTCAACAGGTAGAAGTATTGGAAACTGCCAAAACCAGTGATTCCTTCAGAAGCCTTGCTTATTGTGGTGCTGCAGAAGTAGATGCAACAATAGTGATGTCAACATCTTCAGATGGTGTACCTTGGAAAGCAGTGTTTACTGGTGCCCAGTTTTATCAGAGGCTTTGGATTGCATTTACAGCAAACTGTCTCTGTTAAATATAAATGCAATAATAAGGATGCCTATGAGGTACCACAGTACTCCCCTAGGACCAATAGAGCCAATTAGAGTGTCCTGTGGGAATTCCATGTGAGTTATACTTCCAGTTCTGAGTCCTGTGGAACCCATACATTCTTAAAACAAAGTTGTGCTTTGTATGAAGGGATGATTGTATTTGAACTTTGAGCCCAGATGTTTTTTCACAGGCACAAACAAGAAATATGTCTTGAAGGTTTATTGGAAATTTCTGTGTTTTTGGGTGTTGCAGCTCCTCCAAACGCTACCACAGTTACTGTGGCTGACAGAGAAACCTTATCTCATTGGTTACTGTCATTAAATTGACGTATAGACAGGATGTTGTCACCCTCTTACTATTTTTAGGGAGCAGCAGTTTTCAGTAGACATACCCCCTCCAGTCTCTAGAGTTTTTTTCCATTCTTGGAAATCTTTTTGTGGATTGCGCCAAGGACAGTGGCATATGGTGGGTAAGAGGAGTAATATTTCTTGGGCAATGAAGAGTCCCTTGTACCACGTCCCAATCAGTCGTTTGGGACTTTTAGACCATGCCAACAGGTGAAAAGAAAGTTTTCACCACGGTGGCCACTTGTAACCTCTGCCAAATACGTTTTTCAGAGGTACTGGAAAGAGGTATTCTTTCACCACCTCTGGCCTACTGAGGCACACCAGGCAGCTCAATGTTGCAAAAAGGAAGAGGCAAAAGGAGTCTCAACATCCAGTGCTCCACGGCACAATGCACGACCAGGTGGCAGTGCTACTCATTATGTTGCAGTTGATCTCATACTTGATTGGAACCACCTCATTCACTGCATTGCATTGTTTTGCATTGATTGCAGGACATGTGTGTCAACAGGGAGCAAAATATGCAAGCTAGGGACCTGCTCTTGACTACTACACAGGAGCAGGTGTGCAAAAAGTAGGTTTTATTTTAGATCCAAGTTTTGATTACCATTTCTTCTAGTTTTTAGCTGAATACCCAAACAATTTGCAAAATAGAAAACAAAACTGTTTAAAAACTAAAACAGGTTCTCTTTAGAACCACCATTCAGTTAAAGGATAAAACCAGAATTTATGTTGTTTGTCATTTCTGTCTCTTAATACTAAAATGTTCATCCACTCTGCCAGAACACAATACAGTGGTCATTAAGACCCATTCTTTTGTTATAGATCAAATCTAAAGGTGAACACCTATAACAAGGGCGTGGGTATCTAATGGCTACAGTAGCCTGCTACAGCAGACTATAAAGCTATAAGAACATTCTGTTCTATGATGACAGAATTTCATTATATAGCCTTACAGACTGCAAATGCAGGCTACAGAAGACATTAAAGGCTCCCTCGACAGTAATTGGCTGAGCAAAAAGCAAGGGTTTAAAACAAGGATATGTACCTTTAATGGCAGGTATAACCTGCTAGGGCAGGCTATAAGACAAAAGATAGCCTCTAGAGAGACAAAAAGAGGCTTACAATCCCTTGTGCCTCTGAGGCATGAGTGCCTTTCTCAGCTTTTCTTCTGTGTGCCTGACAGATACTATACCTCGACACATAGCAAAATCGTCAACATTTCCAGAGCCACAGAACACAGGATCTGACCAGAAGTCCCCCACTTTCCTTCTGAAACTACAGTGACACAGAGGAACAAGAGGAGGGAGGGTGGAAGGCTTGCCGTATGCCCTGGTCTACAAAATCCACCTTTCTCTTTCCCCATCACAATCTAAATATTCTGGAGGTGCAAGGGAAAGAAACTGGAAGATGTCCTTTGTCAGGATATTTTGCTGTTAACAGAAGCTGGCTTATACCAGAGTTTAGAGGCTGCTCCAGCAACAGTGTCTTCAATGGACGTCTATTCATTTCAATATTCCAATATAGCCTTAAAACCCGTTGCATTACAGTTGTTATATGTCCTGAACCTAAATTATATGCCCATGCCATAGGTGGGGGCATATAATAAGGGACAGTGCCTTTAACAATTGGTATAGTCAGATGCCGAATGGCTATAACACTATTAGATCATTCCACCCACTGAAGGTAAAACATTCTAAATTAAAAACTGAGAAAAAGAAAGACAAACTTTGGACTATTGCAGCAGAAGGTTTATGCAAGCTATTATTAACCTTGATCCACTTCATTGTCTTCAATGTTGCTCCGAACATTCCAGTGTTTTAATATATCCTTAAACCCCACTTAGTCCTGGTTCCTTGATATACGTCCTTAAATAAATTGTTGTCCAGAGATTTTCATTTTTGATTTGTGTTTTTGTATCATTTGAGAAGTCATTTAGCTTGGGTAGACATTGCTAATCCAGGACAAATGTTTCTGTGCAACAATTTTAAAAACTGCAGATGTGTTGCAGTGATCATGTAATATTTCAGGAACCATAAGACTTATATTCTTCATTTTGGTGTCAAAATATAGGTTTCAGGGAGTCAAGTAGTCTTAGATAGAAAATAACAATTCAGAGCAACCCTTCTGCCATTTGCAAAATGGAGGCTATAATAGAGGAATAAGAGACATGTATAGATGTAAAACAAATAATGATGGTTTGTAATCCTTTGATGTATACACCAAGCAATGTTTGTGATTTGAATATGAAAAACAAAAAGCTTATCATTCCCATTTTAGACACATTTTCTTAGAGTTCACTTTATTTTTTTGTCTTCGGAATTGCTTGTGATACATTTGCAGAATGTTGAACATTTGAGAAGAGCATGTCGACAGGATCAGCTTTTTGTAGCACAGGTTTTACAAGTACATGTACGTGTAAGTTCTGGGGGTAGATGCTTTAGAAATCTCATAGGATTCAGCACCCCAACAATATCTTCCCAACCAAATTCACACAGATCTTCCTCTACATATGCATGCTCCAAAACGTTTACACATCTGAGCAAGTAAACGCTCTTTAATGTGTCCAAGCACAGAACATGACGTTGGTTGTAGCTCACCTAGCGGGACTGATCTCTTGAACTTACTGTACCGAAGATCGACAAATGTGTGACAGTCAGAACTCATTTTCCACACACACAAGGTATTTTTCTACATCTTTAAAGTGACATTCTTCTTCTGTCTTAGCAAATCCTTTTAGAAACTTCACAGGTTCTACAGGTAAAGCTCAAAGCTGTGTTCGAATTTTTGTTCATAATGTCATCCCCGTAAGAATATGTGCCTTGATAAGAACATTGGGAATTCCACTGCAACACTCATTGCTTTTTTATGCTGCCCCAGATATACAAGGATATGTAAATACGAGGCAACAGCAACAACTAACACCACTGAATAGCAGGCGTTAGATTGGGGCAACAAGGAGAAATACTTGCCTATATTTATATATGCAGGTTTTGAGTTAGATAAAAACAGAGTTCCTACAGTCTTCCCTTTTATACTCTCTGTGCCCCAGCATGATTTTCCGATAGTTCACTTTATAAAATACCACAGTCAGAGAAAGAAAACTAAACACTAAGGACCTAATTCATGAGGGTTTTCCATAGGGCAGCACCGCAGTCCTTCCTGAGGTGCTGCCCTACGGTAAAACCTCATTAATTATCTATCTATCAGATATGGCGCATTCCTGTCCTTTTCCCCAGGGCCGGCGCACAATTGGCTGCCGTGCGGCAATGCAGGCACCTTTGTACCATGGTGCAAGGGTGCCTGCATTGAGGGGATGATTATTTTTGTGCAGAAAGGAGAACCTTCCTGCACAGAAACAATCAAAAAATTATTTGTCCTCTCTTTATGTGTGCTGCAGAATACAGCGCACTTGGAAAAAGGAAAAACAAGGAGAAATAAAGATATTTCTCTTTGTTGTGCCTCCCTTACGCCACCCCTGGGGAGGCCTATGTTTTTGGCGCTGCCCCCGATTTTAAATGTCTTGTAAATCGGGACAGTGTCAAAAAGCCATGGATGTTGCTGGGAACGCCCCGAGCATCACACATTGCATGCCGCTTTAACACAGAAAACTATGTTAAAGGGAGCCGACTCGTGTTTCATCCGAAAGGACTTTCTCAAGGCTAGAAAGAACAGTGGAACGATTCATACCCCAAGATTCGTTTTTTTTAAAAAAGGATCACACTCGTAATAGCGGTATAGCAGCTGTAGCAATGGAAACCAGTAGTATCCGCTCCCGCTACTTCCATGTTACTAGCCAGGCCTTGATATGCCGGTGGCGATGACAAATCAGATCGTGTACAATCCCGATAGGGTATCGGGATTGTACACAATCCGATTTGTCATCGCCACAGAAACACGTGTCGGCTGCCTCTATCGGGTGTTATGAACATTTTTTTATATGAAATAAAGGCTATACAGAGGAAAACAAAGATCGACTTATGGACTTCCTTTTTCATACTATGGTGGTTAAAGCCTATTTCACATATCTGGGCTAATTTTAGATGTGCCTCGGCATTTGTGCAGTTTATGTGTAAACCTCAAGGGGGACTTGCTTCTCCCAGGAGGGTTGACTTGGTCTCCTAAAGGCAGAGGGAGGCCTTATGCTTGGAGAGCAATACAGCATACTAAATTTCTGAAAAATTACTTCCCGACGGATGAAGTGGGTAGATGTGCACTCGTAAATTGGCATTTCTGTCTTTTTTCTTTGTGTAATAATTAAATGGGTGAATACCATGGCTCAGGCATATTAATATGAGGATGTATAAACCAGGATTGTATAAAGTTTGGGAACATTCTGACCAGATTAAAAAGCATACACTGGGCTAGTTGAAGAGTATATATTGAAAGTGTATTCAGGAGAACCGGCTGGATAAGGCTGATATTGGTGCTTTAACTCAGAAGTTTGTAGATTTTAAGAGTGACACAGGTTTTGAATTGTTTCTGGATAGAATTGAACTACCACAAGCTCAGTCAATTTTCCTGCAACTCAGATATGTAATTCGGCCTGTAAATAAGTGACAAAGCAGATGGGTCTCAGTTGAATTGCCTATCTACTGTCCTGTGAGGCCTGGCAGGGGACTTTCTGCTTTTAGATCACCTCCTTACGGGAGACTTTAACACCAACATCTTTCAAGGGTCAAGGAGGGCTCAGAAAGTTTGCTTCCACTCTCCTTACCAGCACCGAAGGCACGGATAATACCCAATATCTCAAAACATTGCAGCCTCGGGGAACATTGGGTTTTACAAATTTACACAGCAGGTTTCTTTGTTCTGAATGGGAGATTTCCTCAGGATATCCCCCCCAAACTGGTTGTGGACAAACGGCAGAAAGTGCTCATATCTTGACTACACAATTTGCAATTCAGAACTGCTTCCATACATAGAAAATATAGTATTATAGAACGCTGTGAAAGTGATCACTGCCCGCAAGTCATTACCATCACTCCGACCTTAGCGTACCATGACCTAGCTTCTATTACAGACACAGGAGTTTATTCCGATAACTTAAAATGCTTAAGTTGGAATAAAGAGGCTAGCATTAAGATTATGGAAAAAGTGTGAACAACTTACTATTCATCTTAAGTTGTGGTCCCCTGATCCAATAGAAGACTGGGCAGATTTCTGCACTCAACTTTTAAATCAATTCCAGCGTCCCACGCAGCATTGTGTGGGGCATTGTAGCATGCAGGCCTTTCACTCAACAGAAACAATGGCGCTAAATAAAACCAGAAACACTGCTCTTAGGGCGGTAAGGAGTCACCCTAAATCGGAAGTCTTATTGTCTAACTACAAAATCGCACAAACTAACTATAGATGGGCATATTGAATTGAAAAACAACATCTTCAACATCTCTGGTGCACGCTTCACTTTGCAAGTAACCCTAGAAAGTCTGGGCACTAGTTAATAGACAAACTAATGGAAATCTTTGCCTAGGCTCTGCAAACATCTCAGAGCAGGAATGGGTAATATTTGTGGCAGGTCACTTAGAAATGGAGGAGATAAAGCCTTGCAGATTGCCTAACATTTATAGGCAGTGACCTGTTAATCTGCAAAGAACACAGAAACATCCAAGTGAAGTTCTCTGCATTTCACCTACAAAGCTGGGCTAAATATTAACTAAAGCTAGATTGGACAGAGCGCTGGGGCCAAATGGCCTACCCCAGGCCTTGTTCATAAAGAACATTCTTTTCTGGACCAAGCAATTACTTAATATGTTTGAATACAGCATACTACGCTCAACCATACCCGATTCCTGGTGCGGTGCAATAATTCAGCCGATTCATAAGACTGGCTCTAGATCAGCCCCATGCAACTATAGGTTGATTACACTAACGGATACTGAGGCAAAGTTTTTAGTCAGTTTGTTGCTTGAGGATCTGAAAAGCTGGGCCAATTCAAAGGACCTGATACCAGAAAATCAAACAGACTTAAAGGCTAATTCAGGCACACTGACTAATCTTCTAGCCTTATCCATCCTCATTGATAAAGCTAACACTAACTACGTTGCTCTTTTGCTGCTTTGTGGATTTCAAATCTGCTTTTGATCATGTGCCAAGGGACTAAACTAGCAAAATGTGGAATTCCGTCCAATTTACTGAAGTCAGTCATCCAGCTCCATACCAACACCTGGATTCAAGTGAAGATAGGCTCCGGTTGACATCTATCCAGAAAAATACCGACGTCAAGTGGAGTAAAACAGGGATGTGTGTTAGCCCCCCTGCTTTTTAACCTGCTTCTATCTGACCTTTCAGTAGAGTTGGGTGCAATAAATAGTAGCAATGCTTCGAAGATCGGTGATACGCAGATCAGCAATCTCCTGTATGTTGATGATCTCACTCTCTTTAGTCTTACAAGAGTCGGACAGCAACACCTGCTGAATACATTACACAGGTAATCCACCATGAACAACTTCGAGGTTAATCTAAAGAAAACTCAAGTAGTTATATTTGGCAGGAAGTGCTATAGAGGTGGCGGTTGGTCGTACAACAACCATCAAATTTCGATGGGTAAAACCTATAAATATCTGGGGTTTTACATCGATTCGAGGGGCTCTTTATTAAAACATTGGAGTCAAATTGCAATGAAAACCCTGGCACTTCAGGTCAATCTCTCCAAACTTGCTAAAAAGTGACTGGTGGTTGCTTGGCGTCAATGCTGGACGTAATGCGGGCCAAGATAGGGCCCACCTTGTCATATAGCTATGAGACCGCTTTGGGAAAGCTTAGCATTGCACTTAAGAAACACGTGTCTAAAATATATAAAAAAAGGTGCTGTGGCTACCAAAAACCAACCTACCTACAAATTACCCCGTCAAAAAATAAGTTCCCATCATGGACCAGTGGGATCACAAGCTTCACCAGTCACAGCTTGAATGGTGACACAGGGCCACATTGGAGTGTCTCACTGTGTCCTGCGGTCCTCCTGCGGAACCTGCAGCCGACAAATAGTTTTGCAGCCCGGATTGCATATAGGTCCCCTAAAAGTGTAAAGGGACTAGGGTGTTCCTACCGTTCCTACTTATTAGAGGTGGGTGAGCCAACAAAATGAGAAGGAGTGTAGAGCAATAGTCGAGGCAAACGTTGGGGCTTGTGTTTGAAGGTGTTCTCATATGGGTTAATGAACAAAAAGGAGACCCTGTGATATAAAGGATATCACAATGGGTAGAGAGACAAAATATCGAAATTAAAATATCGATATACAATAATATCGATGTTTTAATTTCGATGGTATAGAATATCGATGTGCAATAATATCGATAGACAGAATATCGATATTAAGGTATGTATGTTAGTAAAATCGAAATTTTGTTTAGTGGTATGTATTTTATTATGTTGTTTATATGTTTGTTAAACATGTTTTTTAATGTATGTTTAGAATTAGTAATTTTGTATACATTTTGCGTTTTAGTATCAGAGCGGGTTGTGGGTTTATAGGGGAATGGGGTGGGAAGTAATTTAATTATAATTAATTGATTAATATGTTTTTTAAATATTTTTGATTAATAAATAATTATTAATTAACAATTAATTTGTAATTAATTATTATTAATTAGTTAATTAAATGAATTAGAGTTAATGTAGTAGTATTTATTATTTTTTGTTATTGTTAATTACTAATTAATTGGTACTTAATTGTTCTTAATTAGTGAATTAAATTAATTAGAGTTAATGTAGTAATGTTTATTATTTTTGTTATTGTTAATAATTAATTGGTAATTAATTATTATTAATTAGTTAATTAAATTAATTAGAGTTAATGTACTATTTTAAATTTTTTGTTATTGCTAATAAATATTTAATTGGTAATTAATTATTATTAAGTGATTAAATGACAATTACATTTTTTATGTGATTTATTTATGTGTAGTGGGTTGTGTGTTTATAGGGGAATAGGGTGTGACATAATTACATTAAATTAATTAAAGAGATTGTATTTATTTATTGGTATTTATTGTTAATTAATTAATTGGTTAATCATTTTTTTAATTATTTCATAATATTAATTATAAATAAATGTATTAATAAATATTGTTTATTCTTGTACATATCTTGTTCATTAATTGGTAATTAATTATTAATTGGTAATTAATATGTGTTAATTAGCTAATTTATAATTACATCAGTTTAATATTAATTGTTATTAATTTATTAATTGATATTTATATTAATTGTGGTTTTTTGTATGTGTAGTGTGTTGTGTGTTAAAGGGGGAGTAGTGTGGGAAGTAATTTTTACCCCCATGCTATCCAACGCTTTCCCTACTGTTGCACCCTCTGAGTGGGAATAGTAATTTTTACCCCTACGCTATCCAACGCTTTCCCTACTGTTGCACCCTCTGGAGTAGGAATAGTAATTTTTACCCCTACGCTATCCAACGCTTTCCCTACTGTTGCACCCTTTGGAGCGGGAATAGTAATGTTTACCCCTATGCTATCCAACGCTTTCCCTACTGTTGCACCCTCTGGAGTGGGAACAGTAATTTTTACCCCTACGCTATCCAACGCTTTCCCTACTGTTGCACCCTCTGGAGTGGGAATAGTAATTTTTACCCCTATGCTATCCAACGCTTTCCCTACTGTTGCACCCTCTGGAGTGGGAATAGTAATTTTTACCCCTACATTATCCAACGCTTTCCCTACTGTTGCACCCTCTGGAGTGGGAATAGTAATTTTTACCCCTACGCTATCCAACGCTTTCACTACTGTTGCACCCTTTGGAGTGGAAATAGTAATTTTTACCCCTACGCTATCCAACGCTTTCCCTACTGTTGCACCCTTTGGAGTGGGAATAGTAATTTGTACCCCTACGCTATCCAACGCTTTCCCTACTGTTGCACCCTTTGGAGTGGGAATAGTAATTTTTACCCCACGCTATCCAACGCTTTCCCTACTGTTGCACTCTCTGGAGTGAGAATAGTCATTTTTACCCCTACGCTATCCAACGCTTTCCCTACTGTTGCACCCTTTGGAGTGGGAATAGTAATTTTTACCCCTACGCTATCCAACGTTTTTCCTACTGTTGCACCCCCTGGAGTGGGAATAGTAATTTTTACCCCTACGCTATCCAACGCTTTCCCTACTGTTGCACTCTCTGGAGTGAGAATAGTAATTTTTACCCCTACGCTATCCAACGCTTTCCCTACTGTTGCACTCTCTGGAGTGGGAATAGTAATTTTTACCCCTACGCTATCCAACGCTTTCCCTACTGTTGCACCCTCTGGAGTGGGAATAGTAATTTTTACCCCTACGCTATCCAACGCTTTCCCTACTGTTGACTCTCTGCAGTGGGAATAGTAATTTTTACCCCTACGCTATCCAATGCTTTCCCTACTGTTGCACCCTCTGGAGTGGGAATAGTAATTTTTACCCCTACGCTATCCAACGCTTTCCCTACTGTTGCACCCTCTGGAGTGGGAATAGTCATTTTTACCCCTACGCTATCCAATGCTTTCCCTACTGTTGCACTCTCTGGAGTGGGAATAGTAATTTTTACCCCTACGCTATCCAACGCTTTCCCTACTGCTGCACTCTCTGGAGTGGGAATAGTAATGTTTACCCCTACGCTATCCAACGCTTTCCCTACTGTTGCACTCTCTGGAGTGGGAATAGTAATTTTTACCCCTACGCTATCCAACGCTTTCCCTACTGTTGCACCCTCTGGAGTGGGAATAGTAATTTTTACCCCTACGCTACCCAACGCTTTCCCCACTGTTGCACTCTCTGGAGTGGGAATAGTGATTTTTACCCCTACGCTATCCAACGCTTTTCCTACTGTTGAAATATGTAGAGTAAGTATATATATTAATTTATATGTAGTTTTTAATTTATTTTAAATGTGTATGTATTAGTTATTAATTTTTTAATATGTTTCAATGTTTATATTTTTAATTTGCTAAATTATATGTATTTTTAAATTATGTTTACATTATTATTAATACATTTAAAAAAACGATATTTTTAACTTCGATATTTTTGTACTACTATATTTTTTTCCGATATTTTTGTACTTACCTTTATGTAGATAGAACTCAGATATTTTTGATTTCGATATTTTTGTATGTCTATATTCTGTCTGTCGATATTATGTCATAGATTCATCACAATGGTCAAGTAGAAAGGCAGAGATTAATTCCAGATTTCTCTGTTTCACACTGTGTAATTCAGCCTCTAGATGGTATCTCCTTTTGACACCACAGGTTAATGCTTAGCCCTTAATCCTCAGAGTATCAAAACAGTGTGTGGTTGACAGGCAAAGTTCACATTAGATTTTTTTTAAATTTTACATGGGACACAACATACCCAATGACATGAGTGCTTTAATTCAGACAACAGTACATAGTATTTTTTCTGCACATTGAACCCTTTCCCCACTGCTGTATACCAGTTACTTAGCAAATCAAATAGGACCAGCTAACAATCTTGCTTCCAGTTCACAGGTTCAGAAAGCCTACTGTGCTCAGAAGAAGGTTGTAAATATTAAAATCGGCAGCCCTCTTTTCTCCTAATGACTTTAAATAAATAGCAGCACAAACTATACCTAGGACTCCCACTTTTCCAATCAGACTTCATAAAGAAATGACAGTTACTCTCTACCTAACCTACTGTTTTCCCTAACAGTAACTTAACAGGAACCTTGGACTCTAAAACACTTTTAGGTTTTGCTTCAAAATGCATACTCTTCCACCTCACTTGTCATTCTGCTGTAGGCTTTTTCTTTGTATTGCACTAGGGTACCAGCCTCATGGTTCGTATCTGGGTTGTGGGCCATTCCTTCATTACTTGGACTCATGAGAATGTCAAAAATTGCAGCATTGACAAGGACCTAGGATTTCTCACAGCAGAAGGGCACAGGATGTTCCTAAACAACATAAACAAGTATTTTCATAGGTTACATAATTTTCCAAAATGATTGGGTACAGATCACTTGGAAATATACCAGAGATTGGTTAATTCTAATTACTGATATAGGAAAAAGACTATCAGATGCTCTGTTGGTGAAAATAATACAATCCAAGAGTGGATTAAAAACAACAATACAAATAATACAATACATATTCGATTGGAAGACATTACCAAGGAAATCAGTGAAAACAAGGAATCCCTCACTCAAAAAACAAATAAGCAAACTGCAACAAAGATATAAAACCCCTACACTAGTGAGGACTATCACTATCCACAGATAGCCAACATGATAAAAGGCATCAACAAGACGACAAAATCTAAGGGAGCCAGATAGATATCAAGCTCCAACGAGTGGAGTAGTTGCGATGAATTCTCAAGACCATCCTGTAATTTTGGTTTCCTCCAAGGATCATCATATTAACCACCATCCCCATTTTGGCAACCACTGATGGGTGGATTTCCTCTGAGACATATGTATCCCCAGATCTTCCAGCCTTTTTAAGGGTGAGGTGTAAAATGCAGAAAAAAAGGAATGCAACCACTTGTACAATGGGCAGAAGAGAATCAGATCCAAACAAGGAGCAAAACGAGAGGAAACCATATAACGAGCACAGCTTAATTGTCAACTTATCAACATGAAAAACCACGGCAAGTGAAGAAAATATTTTGAACCATGGGTAAGGCTTTGTACCAACATCCAAAGAGAATCCAGTCAGACTAAAAAGTGGACTATCAGCCTTCTTCAGGAAGATATGGCTACACTCTTTTTTTTAATGACCAACCTGACAGAACAGAGAACATCAACATATGACTTGGAAATCCATCTACCTTCAGTCCCTTCTTTTAAAAATACCTACTGAAATTTGAACATTTGAACATGTGGTAATGAAGGAAGTTCCTGTATTGGGCCTGAAAAAAACATTTCAGAATAGCATCAGAGAAGTAAGGGAAGCTTTTTGCATCCTATCAAATCACAAATCTATCACTATAGAACTGGCAGAAAAAGAAGGTGCGGTTGTCATAATGCAAATGGAAGACTACAGAAAGAAATGCCTACGGCTCCTCCCAGTTTTTAAAAGCTACAAGAAAATCAACGGAGACCCCTCTCCTATTCTGAAGAACAAGATCAAAGATTGGTGTACAAAGCCAAAAACATGGGATAGCTCACTAGCAAAGAAGCAGTATTTCTTCTAAACCCAAATCCCATCATCCCCTATGTTTACATACATCCAATTTGATTTCAGAACCATTTTCCATCTCCTTCAATTCCTTAACCGCCCAATGGTAGAAAAAAGGCAATCCTTTCTTAATGACACAAAAGATGTTCTAAACCTCCTGAATAACAAAACTTGGAAGGTACTAACAATATCCTCATATTGCTCAATGTCAAAGCACTATACACAAGCATGCCCCGGATGCAATACTGGCAGACATTGATAATATCAATCAATTCATCATTTAGTGTGCAAAAAGGCATTCAATAAAAACGTATTTCAGTTTGAAAACAACCTTTATTTTAGTGCCAAGGAACATCTATGGGAAGCTCTTATGCTCCAAGTCTTGCATGTCTCTAAATGCACAATTTAAAATACAATGTCAACTATAATGAGAACAATACATTCAAACAGGAAATGTGCTATTGCAAAGATTCATTGATGGCATTCTGGTGAAATGGAAAGGGGAAACATCTAAAGCAGAAGATTTCTTCCAATGGATCAATGTTCAGGACCCTCATCTCAAAAACACTCACATAATGTAAAAAAAGGCCATCAACATTGAGGAGGGCACCTTTAGAACTGACATGCTGAACAAAAAATCAGAATGGAATTGTCTACTAAGGTATGATTACCATCAGCCAAGATCTTTATACACAAACCCTGCCATATGGACAATTTCTGTGAATAAGCGGGAATTGCAATAGGATAGAGTTTAGGAAAACCGAGCAGAAATCTTATCCAACAAACTGTGGGTCAAGAACTATCCACTCAAGATAATACTTAAGCAAAGAAACAGGCAAGAAACAACAGGGAAGCTCTACTAGAGACAAAACCAAAAGCACCCTCTGAAGAAAATGACAGGTTACTAACATTACACCCTTCTCCAATGATGTAAAGAAAATCATAAATAAGAAATGGAGTAACTTCAAAACATGTAACATAAATTTACCCATATTCCTGTTTGTGTTAAAGAAATTTTGAAATGCATGAGATTAATTAATGCATGCTATCCCAGACTGCAGAAACTTATAAATGTGGAAACAGTAACTACACAATGGGGCCTTCCAAGAGTAAGCGGGCACTAACTGTGCAGTGTCTGTAACATTTGTCATCAAACCGAACCAACAAACAAAATTGGCCTGGGCTTGTCATGTAAATGGCAGGTATGGAGACATATGAATTGTAACACCAATATTTGCGAGTATTTAATTCAGTGCCCGTGAAATCTACACATAGGCATGACAACTGATCAGTCAAAACCAAAATCAATTAACATAGAAGCACACTGAGATGTAGCCACACTGCAATACAATTGACAAATCACTACATTTAAAAACAAATTACACTTCTAATGATTTGAAAAGTGTTGAGATTACATACAGATGAAAGGGGGTTGAAAGATGGTCCCTATTGTCAATGAAATTTCTCCTTCGAGGACCAGACAATGAAACAATTCATATACCGCCACTCTGGTTTCTAGGACATTATGTTGACCATCACAAAATACCAGTAACTGTCTCTGATAGTGCACAACTACTTATCCACTGACCATAAAGATCTATGTGAACCATGAACATTAATAACTCCATTATTTAGGAAATCAAATACACATTACCTGGCATGAGTATATAAATATGTCTAGTAACCAATGAACACAATTTCTTTAAATCTATCTAATGCAGAGAGTACTGGCATGATCCCCATAGGTGAATCTATTCATTCTATAGAAGAGACTCTTTGAGGTCCCCCTCTACTCTACAGAATGTATAACATTACAGTGTCAGAACCAAACCCAATGTTAGGTTTTCATCAAACTCCATCAGTAGTGACTCATTGAGCATCTCTATTCCTCTAAATATGATAACAATATAATGCCTACAGGAATAAAACTAGTTCCAATACCAGGCCATCTATGTCTTCATCTTAAAAAACATACATGACACCATCTGAGGACATTCAGTGATAACATTTGGCATGTAGTTATCATTTTTATAGAGTTTTCTATCAGCTATGTTCACAATGTGGAAGTTAACTACTCTACGCCCCACCACAGATTGAAAAACACTATAACCATCGAAATGAGAGCCCACTCCAGGTTGGTACCCACATTTTGGGACACTTCTGTGTCACCACCAGAAGTCATCTGCAGGATAACTTGCCACAGAGGGGAGTTACAATAGAACTCCTCAGCTGGGATCGCTCACTCTCCAGGGAGCTTGGAAGCTGGTAGGATTCTACCACACCTCACAGACACTGAAGTAAGCAGGTCTTTTAATGGGGAAGCACTCTTTATTGCCTAAGTTTAAGAGAAACGCTGCTGCAAACATAGCGAGTCTCTGCACTGATTGCTTTTGCCCATAAGTTGCTGCCAGACTAGAAGGAGCTCCAAGTTACTCTAAGGGATCCGTACAAGATGACCCAATAGGTTAGACTATACCAAAAAGCATGGCTTGAAAAACTACCACTGAATTTGTGTGCTGTGATCACAATTATTAAACACTTTTGGTTTCAAGAATTAGAATGGATGGCATCCTAAATTATCTCCACTAATTTGGATATTTCAGGGGCCAACAAAAAGGGGAAGCCCAATACATTAATTTCATATTTTTTCCCATAGGAAACTTCTGTCGCAGTTATAGAAAAATAATGAATGAACACATTTTGCAGAAAGTTACAAGTTTATCTAGAAAGAGTGCTTTGTGCTAATTTGGTGTAACTTTGTTAAGTCCATTGTAAGAAATTTGCGTTTAAAGAGATATTCCGGGTGGTCATGAAGGTCTTTTAAAATATAGGAATAGTGGGATTGTTGTTGTCGGGATATGCTCTGATTAGCCACTTTAAAGATTAGTCAATCCTGATTGGCTGCACACAACCTGAGCAACATGTTGTGGTAGCCATTACAAGACTCGGGGACATCATTCCTGCATCCAGAAAATGAACTGAAAAATATAATGGAGCAGGTTGAACACACCCTGACCCCAAGGGGACCTCACTTGGATGGCTGGCCACAACGTCGGCAACATGTTGTAGCAGCCATTAAAGGACTCAGGGGCATGGTCGTTTTTGAAATGCATACAGTGTAAGCTTGTTTTTGAGGGTCAGAAAAAAGAGCACATATGAATTGTAATAACAGACTTTAGACACAATATAAATACAATTGTTTATTTGTGGAACCATATTTATTTTAATAATTGTGGTGAGTTCTAAGGATATTTCACCCTGCCTAAATGCAGATCCTCTGCTGGGATTTTATGACCATCTTTGAGTCAAAACTGTTTTATTTTATGATTTTCCCATAGAGGTTTAGAGGGTGCTCCAGAAGCTAAAAAGAGAGCATATTTTTTATACATTTACAAAAAAATTCTCAGCCTGAAGTCTAATATTCAGAGTAAAACCTTTCTTCCAACAGCAGTAGTAGCCTGACCTTTGATTCCCCATTGCTACTACTTCCCAAAGTGTTCAAATGAACAACTAGATCATTAACAATCTTATTTATTGACAAAAGTGTGGAACAGCGGAATCATCATGACGGAATCAAAGCTATAAAATATAAAGCATTTCCTTTAGAAATTAGCAAAAGCACCGGATTTTGTTTACATAGAAATTATGGTTAGTAAGCTAAAATGAGGACACATTCATTATAAGTTCTGAAATAGCTTTCCCATCTATGACAATAATAAATTCTGACATGCAGAATGAAATATACTTTCAAAAGCAGCAGCAGTCTGTCAGTTAACACAGGTGCACTACCACAGCTTCCCACAGTCTTCTAATGAACAACCAGAGTGCTAACATTCTGTAGTTATGACAAAAGTGTGGCAAACATGAAGCCATCTTTAGGGCATTAAAGTGGCACAACCTAAAGCACTTCCTTTTGAAATGAAAACAATGTGGAGATTCTTTTTGACATGGAAATTATGATTAGTGCTCTAGAAAGCTAAAATTGGGACAAGCAGATGTAAAGGACATTCACAACAGTACGGACCATGGAAGGCAGGAGGGAGGTTGCGGGGGGCTCGCAAATGGACAACGAAGTGTGAGGGCTGCAAGTTGACCATGGTGGGCAGAACAGCATGAGCAGAGGCAGCACAACAGACAAAGGAGAGTTAAAGGGCAGGGGCATGGACATGGAGAATTGAGGGCATTGGTGGGAGGCAGGGGCAAGTGCAGCATAATGGACCACAGAGAGCAGAAGGAAGGGGGCAAGGGAGGAGAATGGAGAGCATGGGGGATAGATGATGGGCAGCAAGCAGACCCTGAAGGACAGGCTGGCATCGGCAGGGACAGAAAGCTGACTCCAGAGAGCAGGTGGGAGTGGTCAGGTGTACGCAGATGGAGAACAGATAGCAGATGGAATGGGTCAGGTGTATGCAGATGAAGAACAGAGTGCTGGCAGGAGGGGTGATTGGTGGGGGCAGCAAACTGTCCATAGAGGGCAGAAGGGAGGGATCAAGGGCAGAAGCTGATCATTCACAGCAGGCTGGGAGGGGCAGGGGCAGCACAATGGTCCACGAAGGGAGGGTAAAAGGGGACAGTGGCACTCACACACAGATTGGTGGCAGGGTGGAAGGGTGGAAGGGGCATGGTAGCAAGCTGACCCCAGAGGGGAGTGCCAGCACTAGCAGCAAGTTGACCACAGAGAGCAGTGAGGTGGAAGGGCCTGCAGATGTATTATGGAGGGCCTGGGGAGGGAGGCAGGTGTGCACGTTGAACATGGAGGGCCGGATAGCAAAGGCATGGGTAACACAATGGACCACAATGTAGCATCCTGCCAGCCCAGGAACTCGCTAATAACCACATCACACACAGACTGTAGTTTTACAAGTCTTTATTCTGCTGCATGTAAATCAGAACTCAACATTCTAATGCCTACCTTCAACTCATCTCTCTAATGTTTATGTCAGAGGCTTACTGTGTTTAGAAGGAACCAAAAGGATTCCAGTGTTCTTTTATTTACAAGACACTATATCGCCCGTTTTGTTAATAAAAAGTTACAACTTTTTCAAAATAAACAAACAAATTAATATAAAATAAATATATACGAATAAATATATGAATCAATACATAGGCATACAGGCAATTACAATTCTTCAATTAATCTTTGTGGTGCCTGAATCACATGTCCTTTTTGGGTCCCTGGAAACCTGGATCGGGCAGTCGAAGTGTCAGTGATCTGCACAGGTGAGGTGGACACAGGCACAGTCACATTGTCATCAACACAGTCGCAGTTATCAAACACAGCCATGAACAGTCTGTTTGGACCCAGTCTCTATATTGACATCGATGTTTGGTGAGTGGTGGACCACATGTCGAGAATTAGAGGAATCTCTCGTAAGGGACTTCCCCGGAGACTGGGCAATCACCAAATGTCCTTTGATGTTGGTGATGGTAAAGGGCTCAGCCTCAAAAGGAGCATCAGACTTTGTTTTCCTGTGTTTTCAGACAAGCACTCAATCACCTCTTGTAAAGGTGACATCTTTTACATGACGTCACCGGTCAGCATATATTTTCATCTTCTACTTGTGACCAAAGTCCTTAGTATGAATGTTTTCTTCATTCTTGGATCAGAGGTTGGTCAATTGGGGCAGCTTGATCGCCATGGCTCTACCAAGCACAAGAGTTGCATGGTGTCTCCTGTCATTGAGTGAGGGGTCGAACGATAAACTCGAAGAGTAGTGTTCAAAACAACTTTGAGGTCGAGCTTCTCCAATGCAGCACACTGAACAGCTTTCTTTAGAGTACTCAAGAACCGTTCTACCAGAACAGGAGTATTTTTTGATGCTTTATATTGAGGTGATTTAGAAAGTCTTTGAATTCATGACTATTAAAAGTTGGAATGTTTGTTTGATGTTAAGATTGTAGGTACCCCCCCATTTCACAAAGATGTCATCTAATTTTTTAATAACCTTTTCATGAGTAGTGGATGTAAGGTCTTCTACCAATGGAAAATGGATGTATACATCAACAATGACTAAAAGATGATGTCCATTCTCAAGAGGACCAAAGAAATCAATAGCAACTCTCTCCCAAGCATGATGTAGCAATTCTGACGTGTTCAAAGGGTCCTGAATAACTTGAGATGAAAGACAATTGCATATATGACAAGTCTTTAATTCTTTTTTTACCCTTTCATCGAGGTAAGGAAACCAGACACAGTCACAGGGAGCTCTCTTGGTGGGAACTATTTTTCAATGTAACTCATGGGTGACGTCGATCACTCACTGTCGTAGACTCTCAGGAATAACAATTTGTACACCACCCAGAATGAGACCTTCTTGAGTCACTGAAAGTTCTTCTCTTAACTTTTTGATCTTCAAATACTCACTGTCATTAATGAGAGGTCTCGAGGGCTGGTTCAATAATTGATGAGCAATAATGTCTTTTAACTTTACCATATCAATATCTTGTCTCATGGCAGTGAAACTATGTTCTAAAGACATGGCAGCTGGTGTGCTCGACCTCACACAAAAAATGATGTAGGCCTCCATTGTCTTAGATGGGGTACCAGGGCACTGTAATGGCACTCTTGAAAAATAATCATCAGTAATATGATATTTCCTTGGAGGATGAAGAGTTGTATTCTTGTAGCCTCAACCCCAAATGTTCAATTCGGGAAGGCATTTTGGCTGTGGGATTGCCAAATATGACAATAATGCTTGATGATCAGTCACTATTGTGGAAGGCTTTCCATACAAGAATACATGAAAATATTCAGAAACCCAAACCACTTTCAAACTTTCTTTCTCATATTGCGAGCAAGCACATTCCATTTGTGCGTATGCCACGATATGTCTCCGCAAAACCAAAGGTGATGATGGACGGAATGTTAAACATTGCAAGCAACTTATCGTGCCACCCTATCACTCGTCTACAAGAACAGGTACTCAATAAGTGGCTGGGGTTTGACCCCACCAACCCGCCGGACCTCTTCAAACTCCGACAAGATCTGGCTACTTTTTTTTTTCATAACCTGAGATTGAGTTTTTTTTTTCAAGATCAGGAACCCCTGGACGTAGACAAAGGGGATACTCCCTTCCGACTGAAGTCATCTTTCACTCCTCAACTGGCTTTACTTCTGATCCAGCGGCCTATAGGAAATATGTCATAACCAACGCTACCCAACTCTATAACCTGTTACGTAAAATATTCTTCTAACTCATGGACCCATTAATCAAACATGACATATTTGACCTACTGAATCAGGTGATCAAATTAAATCTATATACACCTTATTCACAACTCTATATACACATTATATACAAACGCGGTAAATGTTGACGTCATTAGAACAAAACCTAATTATTTAAATGACCACCATGGCGATGGCATCTAGCTAATAGTAACCTACGCTTCTGAATAACCAAGACCAGCTTGTTTCAAAAGTAAGATTTTATTAACTAATTGTAATTAAATCAAATTATAAATTTATAAATGCAATTTTATTAGCAATATAGTAAGCATGTTTGCAAAGTATCATGAAAAATACAGTTTAAGCAAGGAGATATAAGTTTAGCATTTCTAAAACCTAAGTCCCTAACTAGGCTAAATAAAATGGAAATAAAGTAAAGTTCTTTGAGGGCTCTTACGTGCTCCACGCAATGTCCATCAGCATAACGCCCTCATCGGAAAGTCAGAAAGCAGCAGCCAGCCCATCCCCAGGGCATGGACTTTTTATACCTTTCTATGCTAGCTAATCTAAGTAAAGGAAAATTTTCTGCAAAAGTCGATGTCTCATTGGTCCGAGAGTGACAAGTGACATGTCACCTACATTTCAAAACTTCCATTCGGTCATATTCTTTGGGACCATTGTCTTTCTTGTACGAGTTCCAACACATCCTTGGTTTGCAACATTTTAGACTGACTCCATTGCACTTCCGCGGATGCCAACATAGCAAAAGTCTTTTCTACCGGTTTCTGACCTTGGCCACGTCCGCCAGAATAATGACAGCACATCATCTTTGCTGAATGAATGCAACTTTGATGGAAAAACTTTTTTTTTCTTTCTTAGAGACATCTCGTGCTCCTTGCAAAATTAAATTCATCGTTTAGCAAACTCGAGCAAACTAGGCCCAAAAGCAGGCAACTTAATTCTCTAGTATAAAACAAACACAAGAAAAGTATTAATGTAAGAATTGTCAATTATTCTGTATCCACCCTTCATTTACTAATTGATTAACCCACCCAATTAGTCTAACATTACCTAGCATCAAGCAACATATAAGCAGCATTTTATATCTACCAGTCTTCATGAATCCATGAAACCTTATGTGCACCTAGAATAGTGGAAATAACATCACATAGACAAGGAAAGCAAAATAAGCACATGCTCTTTTAAAATCTGCTGCAGTTTAGTGTGACAAAAACGAA
Organism: Lissotriton helveticus; assembly: GCF_964261635.1. NCBI lineage: Eukaryota > Metazoa > Chordata > Amphibia > Caudata > Salamandridae > Lissotriton > Lissotriton helveticus. The sequence continues at coordinate 1,167,225,370 of NC_136065.1, read as the reverse complement.
AACGACAAATTATTTTATTATTCTTGCACGAACAAAAAGATGCAACATTTATGCACGTTTATGAGCACACATGTTACCAACCCCATGTGTAAAGTTTAATCTAGGTTGTATTAACAAAACAAACCACAAAACGTTAATATTATTATTTAAGTTATGGAAATGTGACTTCACGAGTTTAAACAGAATTCTGTTTTCTATCTCGCTCCATCAACTCCCTCATCTGGTGATTAACAAATCACCACACCACCACCCAAAATTTGGAAATGTAAACTTATCTGGAAAATGATTCAAATTCATCTGTGTCAGTATTTCTAAAAATCTGTTTCTGCAAAATCCTTACAATTATCATAACGGGCTCGGTGTAATTCTTGCAACTCAATCTCCCTTTCCTCTTCTTTTTTGAGTTTATAAATTATTTTCTTCTCTTTCATTTGTCTCTTTCTCTTATGCAACAAACAACCAATTTTTGTCAAAATAAAAATGAATATTATCACAATCAAAGGTGCCAATATCTTGCCAAGAACTGAACTTCCAATGTCATGAAACCAATTTTTGATTGCTTGGAATCTTTTTGAAAGTCTTTCTGAAAAATCTTCCTCTTCTAACGGAATTATTTCTGAATGCATCTCTGTAATGTTTTTAATGTACATCTCAAGGTTCTTACTCTCATCAGGGATATAAGTACAACAATGTTGCACATGTAATATGCCACAGACTCCTCCCTCTTTTGCCAGGATTATGTCTAAAGCAAGGCGATCTTGAATTACCATGGATCTAATTGCAATAACCTCAACATTCACTAATTGGAAACCATCAGCTGTATCTGTTGACAATCTGTCAACAATTGTGGACAATTTTCTGATCCTACCTGAGTTCAGGGTTATACCCACAATAGGTATTACTGCTTGAAAAATATCTCCCATCACTTCTGTAAATGATTCTCTTTTAACTCTATTTACATGGTTATGAATTTTAAACAAACCCTCTGAATCTCTGTCAACATGAAATATCTTAGGAAACACAATCCCAACATAACAGGTTCCGTACCAATGGTCCGGAAGGTTATAATAAGCTTTGTCACCACACACAAAATATATCCCAGGGAAAATTGGATCTTTTCCACCTTTGAATCCCCAACCTCCCATGATCTGATAAGTATCTTCACAATTACTCGCACCCACAAAATAGTTATCAAAAAGTGTATTGTCTCTTCTAATGCAAAGCTTACCACTAGCTGGTTTGTCTATGTGAATTGCAACATTATCAAGCATTCTGCCATTAAGCTTCCCATCTTCTTTCTGCCAGAACCTGGATTTAGTCTGCTTGACTATCTCATTTCTTTTGTAAATTGCTCTCCTTTCTTCAACCAGGTTCAAAAACTTCTTTCCCTCAACACTTAATTTGCAAGTTAAATTATTTTTGTAAGCATACTCATAGGTAAGTTCATTAGTCACAAGGAAAAATTCCCTCATCTGTTTAGCTCTCTTATGCTTATTCAAAGCACCTTCAATTTTTAAATTAGCAAAAATCTCGTCAAAATCTGAATAATAGTATTCTAAGCGTCCAGTCTGATAGAACAGACTAGCTAATACACTGCACGTTACACGATATGTAAGAGGAAGCATATTATATGTCACTCCCTCAGAAACGGAAGCCGGTAACTTGACACAGACATAGCAGTCTTTTGCATCCATTACCTTGACGTATTCACTCAAAAGCTTTGTGAATGTATTGCTTGAAAAATCACTAATAGAATTATCCTGATGAATATTAGGCTGATGATCAATAACTTTGCCAGTTGCACTAATTTTTTTTTTGACTAACTGAAGCTTTGCTTGTCATGTTAACTTTGTGAGAATCTTTGTTATATTCAAATGGAATAATAACAGCTAAAACTACCCAGAGCAGAATTAAAATGAGCAGACACACCAGAGTCATCTTACAGCATCTCTTGAAAATGGAACATCTCGAAGTACTTTGTTCAATAACATAAGGCATCTTTGATTAGTTTTGCCTTAAAAGAAAAAAAATTAAACAAAACTATTTTAAAAATTAACTAAAGAAATAATATTTACACCCCCCTTTTAAAATATATATATATATATTTTTTTTTTAAAATACCCTAACAATATTTCTTCGACCTTATGTCACAAATGAATTTTCTTCAACTAAACAACTTTTCTTCGACCTTGTGTCTCCTAACAAGATTTCTTCAGCCTTTTGCCAAAAACTAAAAACCCAAAACTCAACTAAAATTTCTATACTTCAATCATTGTCACTGATTTCTTCGATCTTTTCTTCTTCTTCACTACTATCGTAAATGTCAATAACAGGTGGAATTACTAGATAAGTCCACTCAGGCGATTTGTACTTTTGATTTGGCCTTACAATCCTCTTCCCTTTTCTCGTTATAACTTCAATTTTCCTTCCAACTCCAACTTGTGGTGTCCCCCAGGGTTCTTCTTTATCTCCCCTTTTATTTAACCTCTACATTGCCCCCCTTATTTTTGCTTTACAGCAGCGGGAGGTCTCTGTGTATAACTACGCAGACGATCTCCAGCTCATTTTTTCCCTCTCCTCTACCCCGGAGTCTATGTCCAATGTTCAGTCCACTATGACCTTCATCCAGGACTGGATGAATTTCAACCACCTGAAGCTCAACCCCGATAAAACGGAGTTGGTGTTGACAGGTGGTTGTTCCAGTCCCTGGACCCCCTCCTTCTGGCCCCCCTCACTAGGTTCCCCCCCCACTCCTGTATCCTCTGCTAAAACCCTTGGATTCAAAATCAACAACGAACTCTCTTTGCATTCTCAAGTTGCTGCTGTGGTTTCCTCAGCTTTTCTTTCACTCAGAACTATCCGCAGAGTCTCTCGATTTTTCGCCCCAGACGCGCTCAAACTAATTCTTCTAGCCATGATAACATCTCGCCTAGACTATGGCAATATTCTTTTTCATGGCATGCCCGACTACCTCATGAGACGTCTTCAGCTTGTTCAAAACCAGGCCGCTAGGCTGGTTTTTAACCTTTCTAAGTCACACCACGTAACCCCTCTTCTTTTTTCCCTGCACTGGCTCCCGGTCCGGCAACGAGTCTTATTCAAGCTCGGTTGCACCATTTTTAAAGCCCGGACAGGCTCTGCCCCTTCCTTCATTAACTTGGCCATTCAACCCTACACCCCCTCACGAGACCTTCGATCCTCTTCTCACCACCTCCTTCTGGTTCCCCGCTTCAAACGGAAGAAGTGGGGTGGTTCAAAATTTGCTACCACAGGTCCAGCCTTCTGGAACTCTCTCCCTTTGGCCCTCAGAACCTGTACCCAGTACCCCCAATTCCGTAGAGACCTCAAGACTCTCCTCTTCACCCAAGCCTTCTCATCCTGAATGTTCTCCTCTCTCCCCGGCCCGCGCCGCTGAGTAGCTGTTGCCAGTAAGCGCCAAGAAACCGCCAGGTGCACGAGCGCTATACAAATCCTTTCAAATTCAAATTCAATTCAACTTCCTTCTCAGAATCCTTTTGACTACTAATTTCTTCCACCTGGTCCTTCGGTTTCTTTATCAACCTAACTCTCAATCTTCCACCAGGCCAGTAATCTGCTTTCTTCACAAATCTTTTCTTTGGTTCTGAAGTTTTCAACTCAGACTTCCAAGATCTTTTCTTTGGACTTCTATTTTCACCATCCACATCACTTTCTCCCGTATCACTGTCTGAAACTTCAATTATTGACTCAGGAATTTCTCTATTCGGCAGTTTCACTCCTTCAGGAACACTTTGTCTTCCATCACTGGTACTCGGCAATTCGTCTTCCTCCTCCTCTTCAATTACCTCCAACTTCCCAGAATCTGGACTTCTGTTCCTTACTTCAGAGCTTAACTTCTGCTTTTCGATACTCTCCTGGTCAGGAATTTCTTTCGGTTCAGCTTCACTGTCTTCAATGGAAATTACTCCATTAATCTTCTTGACTGACTCCTCAGTCGATTTTCCTTCTGATAGATTCTCTTCTTCTCCTGAATCTATTTCAATTATTTCAGAACTTTTTCTTGATACTAATCCAGGCACAGGTTCCAGATGTCGACTTCCCTGTCGATCTTCAGTCTCTGGATTTACTTCAATTTCTACTTCTGAATCAGAATCATCTGTAGTATCACTTTCAACATCAGAACTTTCAGGAGTAGGCACTGGAATAGTGTGACTAGGATGTATCCACCTTTTCAAACCTCTGCATTTTACTGCGTTTGTAGTAACCAAATTTACTTGTCTAGGCTTCTGCCACCTAGGAGCCAGACAATTTCTTCTCCGATGTACTTTTGTTCTGACCCAATCACCTGGTCTCAAATCATGTGTCAGGACTTTCTCATTTGATTGTGCTTCAGTTCCCACCTGATTAGACACAGAAGTCATTATATCAGATAACCATTTACAGTAATCCAAAATAGCACTGTCATTTATACTCAACAATTTGCCTACAGGTACAAAAGCCTGTCTCATGACTCTTCCCATCAAAATTTCATGAGGACTTAAACCTGTGTTTTTATCAGGCGTACTTCTCAGTGACATTAAAACAAGTGGAAGAGCATCAGTCCACTTTACACCTGTCTCTAAACACATTTTTCCAATTCTGTTTTTAATTGTTCCATTAATTTGTTCAACTACCCCAGATGCCTCTGGTCTGTATGCACAGTGTATTTTCTGCTCAATGCTTAATGCTTCACATATCAGTTTCATCAGTTTGTTATCAAAATGGCTTCCTCCATCACTCTCAATAGTGACTGGAAAACCGTACCTTGGGATGATCTCTCTCAGTAGCAGTTTTGCCACTGTGATTGAATCACAATGTCGTGTAGGGAAAGCTTCCACCCACCTTGAAAACAAACAAACAATTACAAGAACATATTTCAAACAATTGTGTAGAGGCATTTCAATGAAATCCATCTGTAATCTGGTAAAGGGACCACCTTCTCGACCAATTATCCCTGTTCCCACAACTGATTTTCTGTTTGGATTCATTTGTTGGCATGACAAACACCTTTGACAAAAAGACTCTGCAATAGTTCTAAATTTAGTGTTGAACCAAGTCTCTCGAAAAAGTCTGATCATGGAATCCCTTCCAAGATGAGCTGGACCATGATACAATCTGGCCATATCAGCAATCAAACAATTTGGTAAAACTACTCTGCCATCTTTATAGACCCACACTCCATCCTCATCACGTGGTCTACAATCTGATCGCAACCATAGATCTTTTTCCTCATCATCTGCTTCATTTTGTAAATCTCTGATTTCATTCCATGTTTCTACCACTGTTGTTAGCATTAATGAATTTGAATCAGTTTCTTTACTCTTTTCCCGATTGTATGCACAACCTTTTCTTGCGCAGTATTTTGCTGTCTCATCTGCATAGGCATTGCCCTTTGAAATATAATCCACTCCTTTTGTGTGCGCTGCACATTTAACAATTGCGATTTCTTTCGGCAACTGTATGGCTTCAATTAATCTTTTGATAAAGACTGCATTTTTAATTGGTGAGCCTGCTGAGGTCAAATAGCCTCTCTGAGACCAGAGCTGTCCATAATCATGTACAACCCCGTATCCATACTGACTATCAGTAACGATGGTAACTCTTATATCCTTTGATATTTCACATGCACGAATCAAAGCAATCAATTCAGCCACCTGTGCTGAACGAATTCCTTCCAGACATGATGCTTCTTCAACATCTGCAACTGTACCGACAGAATATGATGCTTTCAAAACACCTCCTTCTGTCCTCAGACAAGAGCCATCCACAAAGTAGACAACATCTGATTCAGACAAAGGTACATCCTTAATGTCCTGTCTTGGTTTGGTGCAAAATTCCATGACATCCAAACACTCATGTTCCACTTCATTTTCATCAACAATTTCAGAGTCAGGCAATAATGTTGAAGGATTCAGATTTAAACACCTTGAAATGGAAACATTATCTGCTCCTAGTATGATTTTCTCATACTTTGTCAATCTGCTGCTTGTTAAATGTTGAGTCTTACCTCTTGTCAGTAATATTTCAACTGAATGAGGACAAAAATTTTCACAGGAAATCCCATTATGATTCCTTCACTCTGTTCAAGACTGACACTTGTAGCTGCAACTGCTTTTAAACAACCTGGTAATGCTTTTGCAATGGGGTCAAGAACTGCAGAAAAATATGCAATAGGCTTCTTTAGATTTCCATGTCTCTGAATTAACACAGACAATGCACATCCTTCTCTCTCACTACAATACAGTTCAAAATCGTTCTCATAATTTGGCATACCCAAAGCAGGAGCTTGACATAAGCTCTTTTTCAGATTTTCAAAGGATTCCATTTCTGCCTCATTGAGAATAATTGGATCTTTCACATCAGATCTTGTCAATCTCTGAAGTGGTTTCGCAATTACTGAAAATCCACTTATCCATTGTCGACAGTAGCCAACCATTCCCAAGAACATTCGAACCTGTCTCTGTGTTCTGGGTGGTTGCATTGCTTGAATCATTTTAATTCTCTCAACTGTTACCTGTCTTTTTCCTTTTGCAATTCTGTGACCAAGATATTTCACTTCTTGTTTGCAAAACTGTAATTTTGCTGGAGACACTTTATGTCCCTCATCTGCAAGATGATTCAAAAGTGTTATTGTGTCTGTCACACAATTCTCTCTCGTTTTAGCAGCTATTAACAGATCGTCAATATACTGCACCAACGTAGACCTACCTGGTAAGTCCAAATTTTCTAAAGATCTTTTCAACAGCTCATTAAAGATAGAAGGACTCTCTGTATACCCCTGTGGGATTCTACACCATGCGAGGGTCCTAGTCTGGAATCTGAAAGCGAAAATTTCCTGACTATCTGGATGTAAGGGAACCGTAAAGAATGCATTGCAAAGATCAATGACAGTATACCATTCAGCATCATGTGGAATCTGATACAAGATTACTGCTGGGTTTGGAACCACAGGACAACATGGAACCACAATTTGGTTAACTTTTCTCAAATCCTGAACTATCCGATACGTTCCATTTGATTTTTTAATTCCCATAATTGGTGAGTTACAAGAGCTACTCTCAATTTCTTTTAAGACACCTTGTTTGATGAATTTGTCAATCACAGGTATCACTCCCTCAATTGTCTCCGCTTTCATTTTGTATTGAGGTATATTAGGAAATTCTATTCCCTGCTTCAGTGTAATTTTGACTGGATCGACATGTTTCATCAGACCCATCTCATTCCCAGTCAAATCCCAAATTTCAGATTTTACTGTTTCTTTAAGTTCTTCTGGCAGATTTTCTTTTTCAAATGCAGGAAACAATTTTGTTTCCTCCGTTTCCATCAACATCATTGTCAATCTGTACAAACCATCTTCTTCCATTGTTTGTAATTCAACTCCTTCAGGAGAACAATATATTCTGCAATTCATTTTACACAATATATCTCTACCCAACAGATTCACCGGACTACTGTTACAGACCACAAATCTGTGTTTGTCTTTGAAATTTCCAATTTCAACTGGTACAGGATCAGTCAAATCAGTCCTGATTTGTTGATTACTTACTCCAACAACTTGGATGGTATCCCCAGAGAGAGGTAGGTTTTCAATTTCCACTGATCTAACAGTAGAACGGGTAGCACCAGTGTCCACTAGAAAAGTAATGTCTACATCATTAACTTTCCCATTTACAAATGGACCAGACTGATCAACCTCAAGAGTGGCTCCAACAACACACTCTTCCTCCTCTCTCGGGCACCGTCAGTAACAATCATCAGAATCACTCTCTTGACTTTCTGTTAACAAAAACTGTTGTGCAGTATTCTGCACTCTCTGTCTTTTCGGTTTTATTATCTGATCTTCTCCTTGAAATCCTACACCTACATTATATTTTTGAGTTCCCCCACAATTTGGAAACGGTGCCTGAGGCAACTGATTCTGACGATTATTCACCTGATTCACCTGTTGCTGATTTACCTGTTGCTGCAACTGTCGTTGTAGACTCAATTCATTTAGATTCTGTTGCAACTGTAGCTGTTGCTGCAGGTCAACATCATTCTGCATCTGTGGATTTAATAATGGGCTTTTTAAATTTCTAGGCGATTTCTTACACTCGTCTTTCCAGTGTCCAATTTCGCCACAATTAAAACAAGGCAACCTTTGTTTCATCTCTTCAATTTTTGGATTAAATTTTCTCACAAAAGTATTATTTTTAAACTTTCCTTGTCCTTGGTTCGGATTTGCAGTTTGCACAAAATTTGTGTTTTTATTACCAAGACTGGCAATCTGTTGCTCAGCCACTTTTACCTGAGCCCACATGGCTTTTTCTTTGAGCTTCTTTTGTCTGACTTCCAGCTCGTCACTACAGTACTTTGCCTTTCTCAAAATGTCATCTACAGATAGTGCTTGCCATCCGACAATGCTATGTCTAATCATATCTGCAATTTCTGGTTTTAAACCATAAACAAATCTGTAGACAAAATGACTCATATCTTTCTCATCTAATTTTTCATAGCCACTGTATTGTTTAAAAATCAACAGTAACCTTTCATAAAATGAATGAACTGATTCCTTTGTTTCCTGATTTGTTCTTTCTATTTTAACCCAATCAACTTCTTTTGGTGGAATTTTGTTTTTCATCCAAACAATCACTTTTTCATAAAAATCCATTACAAGGGGATTTGGAGCACCTGTTTCCTTAACCCTCTCAGGTTCCGTTTTTGGCCAGCTTATGGATATTTTACATTCTGTCCAAAGATCTGATGGGACAACTATGTCAAAAAATCCATCCAGATCAATCCACAGAACTTTTGAGACTTTAATAAATCTATCCACTTGCCTATACCACTCCACTGGCTTTTCCCTCAGTTTTGGAAAATCATTTGTGAACAGTAGTATGTCCTGTCTTGACCATGGGACATGAACATATCCTCCACCTGCAATCTCTCTCATTGGAAATTGTTTTGACAATTTTTCCAATTTCTCATCTTCCTTCTTTTTAGTCCATTTCACTCTCCACTTATTCAATTCTCCTAGTTTTTTAATATACACAATCAGATCCTTTATGTGCATTATTCTTCCCATTGAGTTTAAACTCTCAATGTCACTTTCTGAAAAGTCTAATCTGTAATGTTTTGCAAAATTCTTCTGCCTGCTCACATCGATTTCAAGTTCAGCTGCCAGTTCTTCCAACTGATCATATTTATTTTTTGTTTTCCATTGCATACTTTTGCAAATGAACAGTAGTTCATCATCTCGATAATAATTTAGACTGTCAGGACCAATGGTGCCAATTATTAATTCCTCAATATTTGCTTTTAGTTTTGCGACATCAAGTTTAGGTTTGGTCACTCTAACTTCAGGACTTTCAGCATCAGATTCTGCACCCATCGGTGTTTTTGGAGATAAATCTTCATTAAAAGTTAAATCAGGCATTCTCGATTTTGAAGAGTTTATTTCAGATAAATCTGAATAAAATTTCTCAGCAACCTTTTGAATTTCTGCATTTAAAGGAACAGTTAACCCAGACTTATTAATTTCTCTATGCTCAAAAACAGGCTGAACAGGACCAATAGTTACTGGAACTGTCACAGCTTCCATGCTTTTTGTTATTTGTCGAATTAATTCTTCTTTTGATCTTAAATACTCAGAAGAATCAACAGTCTCAACATTTCTTGTTTCTCTTACATAATTTTTTGGAGCTTCCCTTGCTCTTGGAGTCGCTGAAAAATATCTACCCTCATTACGGACATCTTCAAATTCTGGTCTTTTTGGAGTTTCAACAATTTCACAATTATTTGGATAAAGTCTCGGAGCTTCATTCATTGGAGGTGCACTCGGGGAAGTTTCAGTAGAAACCACCGGTGTAGACCATGACCTAGGAGGTCTGAAAGGCTGATTCTTTTTATCTGTAGTATATATTTCTTCTAAAACTGCATCTTCCGATTCACTTTCCAAAGGAGCACTATTTCTTTTTTCAGTTTCTTTTCCAGTAGGAGACCCTGAAACCATTTCTCTAATTACAAAAAGTCCCTCACTCATGTTTCCCTGTCTCCACATTCGCATCCTATCTTCATGTGTCTCTCTCTTCCAACTTGGAGGTTTAGAAGATCTTTTCATTCCACTTGCTTCCCTTTGTAACTGGTACATTTCATCTTCCCACTCAACTAAAGCCTCAAATTGAGTTGGTCTTGGCTTGGGTTTAAGAACATTCATTTTCTCTCGCAAATTTCTCAAAACCTTTATATTAAATGAACCATCATCAGGCCATGCTAAAACACCGTCATCTTTTGTATATTGTTTCCAAGCGTCAAACCACAATACAGTATGATAACCATATTCACCTTCCATATACGCTGCAGGTGTTTTGTACTTATGAAGTAATTTACCACCTCGCGTTTCAATTTTCTTGTCAGGCGATATAAAATTTTTAAGTTTCTGAAACAACGTTGGCTTTTTCTCAACGTGTTTAAAATGATAACTCATCTTTACGAGTTATTTCTAATTAATAAAATCGTTTATAAAATATTTCCGGGATGTTCCGCTAAAACAACCAATCCGTGCACGAAACACACCAACACGCCAATGAGGGTTGAGCTACGTCACTTTTCTTCCCAACCAATAAAAATGAAAATTTTCTGAAGAACCAATCGGCTTACAGTTCGTCAGAGACTCAAGACCCAATCAGAGCACAGCTTGTGACGTATGTCACCCAATCCCAGCGCGGCTCTGTGACGTACACAGTAGCTGAGGTTTTCACTTCTCACTCCTTGCGCTTACCCCTCCTTCACAAAATCTTTTCACAGCGCCATTTTGAGAACACTTTTTCTGTTAAAATTAATCTTTAACAATGACAATAAAGACTCAGCTGACTGTTTCTCTAATTAGGATAGTTACAGGCATTCAAGTATTCACAACTCGGAATAGTCGACGCTATTCTCATAGAATAATTTTCACTCGTCAGTAGAGCAACTTTTACTCTACCCTTCTATCGAGTAAAATATGAACTCATTTCCCTCTGAACGCACAACTAAGTGACTGTTCGAAAGTTCCACTTGAACATACCTTACAAAAACATTCACGCACTTTCACACGGAAAAATCCCTAATTTCAAACACACATGAAATCCGTACAGGACTCTCACCTGTTTATAGAAATCATGCACCGTTAGCAAAATAACACCTTTATCCGTACAGGACTCTCACCTGTTTATAGATATAAAACATGTACCTCTACAGGACTTTCACCTGTTTATAGGTAATCATACACCGACGTTACCTTACCCTTCACTCAAGCTCGAATATAACTAGTACTCTTATCACAGTGAGTTTTACAACAGGCGCTTTGTCCCTATTCTCATGCTGCTCTAATTTCTTAGAAAATCCTCACTATACAAGATTCACGCCTATCCCTAAAATAGTGTTGCACGACCACAACAACTGTGTTGCACGACCACAACACGTGATACACGACGATATCACTTGTGATACACGACGATATCACAAACAGATCAGATGTCTTGCGTGACTACCTTCTCATCACACAATCTGTACCGGTACAATTTACATGTAGCACGAAAACTAACTCAACATATGTTAAACATCGATCCTATTTCTATACCATAACATATCAATAATACCTTATTTACCCCTAGCAACGCCTTGGTTACCCTTAGCAACCATCAATTTCTGCTACCAGAAGAATTGATCCAGCGGCCTATAGGAAATATGTCATAACCAACGCTACCCAACTCTATAACCTGTTACGTAAAATATTCTTCTAACTCATGGACCCATTAATCAAACATGACATATTTGACCTACTGAATCAGGTGATCAAATTAAATCTATATACACCTTATTCACAACTCTATATACACATTATATACAAACGCGGTAAATGTTGACGTCATTAGAACAAAACCTAATTATTTAAATGGCCACCATGGCGATGGCATCTAGCTAATAGTAACCTACGCTTCTGAATAACCAAGACCAGCTTGTTTCAAAAGTAAGATTTTATTAACTAATTGTAATTAAATCAAATTATAAATTTATAAATGCAATTTTATTAGCAATATAGTAAGCATGTTTGCAAAGTATCATGAAAAATACAGTTTAAGCAAGGAGATATAAGTTTAGCATTTCTAAAACCTAAGTCCCTAACTAGGCTAAATAAAATGGAAATAAAGTAAAGTTCTTTGAGGGCTCTTACGTGCTCCACGCAATGTCCATCAGCATAACGCCCTCATCGGAAAGTCAGAAAGCAGCAGCCAGCCCATCCCCAGGGCATGGACTTTTTATACCTTTCTATGCTAGCTAATCTAAGTAAAGGAAAATTTTCTGCAAAAGTCGATGTCTCATTGGTCCGAGAGTGACAAGTGACATGTCACCTACATTTCAAAACTTCCATTCGGTCATATTCTTTGGGACCATTGTCTTTCTTGTACGAGTTCCAACACATCCTTGGTTTGCAACATTTTAGACTGACTCCATTGCACTTCCGCGGATGCCAACATAGCAAAAGTCTTTTCTACCGGTTTCTGACCTTGGCCACGTCCGCCAGAATAATGACAGCACATCATCTTTGCTGAATGAATGCAACTTTGATGGAAAAACTTTTTTTTTTTTCTTAGAGACATCTCGTGCTCCTTGCAGAATTAAATTTATCGTTTAGTAAACTCGAGCAAACTAGGCCCAAAAGCAGGCAACTTAATTTTCTAGTATAAAACAAACACAAGAAAAGTATTATTGTAAGAATTGTCAATTATTCTGTATCCACCCTTCATTTACTAATTGATTAACCCACCCAATTAGTCTAACATTACCTAGCATCAAGCAACATATAAGCAGCATTTTATATCTACCAGTCTTCATGAATCCATGAAACCTTATGTGCACCTAGAATAGTGGAAATAACATCACATAGACAAGGAAAGCAAAATAAGCACATGCTCTTTTAAAATCTGCTGCAGTTTAGTGTGACAAAAACGAAAACGACAAATTATTTTATTATTCTTGCACGAACAAAAAGATGCAACATTTATGCACATTTATGAGCACACATGTTACCAACCCCATGTGTAAAGTTTAATCTAGGTTGTATTAACAAAACAAACCACAAAACGTTAATATTATTATTTAAGTTATGGAAATGTGACTTCACGAGTTTAAACAGAATTCTGTTTTCTATCTCGCTCCATCACTTCCCCCACAGATTGCGGCCTTTGAGCAGGCGGTGGTCTATGATTTTGAAAATTCCAACCTCGTACAACATCACCATTTCTCTAACTTATCCAATGTAGAGAAATTGGCACTAAAAGAACATGCGGATAACAGAGAGATTATCCTTAAACCTGCGGATAAAGGCGGGGCAACAGTGATTCTGGATTCAGATGCTTACCGTATTGAATGCACCCGCCTCCTTTCTGATTCCAGAAATTACTGCAGGTTAACTACGGATCCTACTGATACCATCATGAGGGAGATCACCATGATGGTGGAGGAGGCGAGAGCCAATGACTGGATTACAGGACATGAAGCGGAGTTTTTAATCAATAAACAACCCAAAACTCCGTATTTTTATGTTCTGCCTAAAATCCACAAAGCAGTGAGACCTCCTCCCGGGAGACCGATTGTCTCCGGGATGGGGTCCCTGCTTGAGCCTCTATCGCAGTTTTGCGATTTCTTTCTAAAACCTCTCGTCCTGAAATTGCCTGCCTACTTGAGGGATACTTTGGACATTTTGAACCTCCTGAAAGATGTCTCATTTGATCCAGACACCGAGTTCCTTATAGGGCTCGACATAGAGGCCCTATATACCAATATCCCTCAGCTAGAAACTCTAAGAATGTTGGAGACCTTGCTGTTTGAGGGAGAGTGGCCCTATGAGACACCTAGAGCTTTTGTATTACACCTTGTAGTGTAGTTCCTATATTCCCAATAGGCTCTGCGCATTGGAATAATATATTCAGCAGTGTAGACGTAGGACTGAGGTTATCTAGGTCTCTACTGACTATATTAGACTTAAGGTTTGCCAGCTAGCTCAGAGGTCACTAGAAACTTTCTCGAATAAACGAGGAGGAGTTGAACCTCCCTGGATAGACAAGAAGGGATTAGCTTCTGACAACCATAAAACATGACAACTTTGCTCTCCCTGAATAAGAGTGTATCTCTAGAGTCATGTGAAAACAAAAGACAGCTATTTGACTCAGTCAAATGTGCGTACTTAGTTTCACCAGAATGCAGAGAAAAGAGAGACGGGCGTTTTCAATAAAAGGTGTTATTTATTGAGCAGTCTTCTTCCTCATACAAGAGAAATGAATTGCCACGATTGTAATACTCATGGTAAAGTAAAGTGCGTACAGTAAAAGGAGGATTATAAAATAATACTGTAAAAGCATTGATATGGTTTCTTAGCCATATGATACTTTAAAATAGATAAAATACATACATACATATATACATTGACTAATCGTACTCAACTGGTGCTTCTAACTATGCCTACCCCGGTGTACCTGACCTAAGCCTAATACGTGGGAAGGAGTAGGTAAGTAGCAGTTTAAGTTAAGTTTGTTTTGCCAAGAATCTGACTCAAGAATTCTCTGTAAGGGTTTAGTCAGCTCCGTACCTGGGTAATAGAAAGCAGGAGGTCTTGTATCTCTCTCTCAGGACTCGATATCCCAGCAACCCGCGAGGGTAGGCTGGAAACGCCGGAGCTGGATTTCTCGGCAGGAGAAAAGACAGCGTCTTTCTCAGCGCGTCAGGGAGGAGGGGCAGCGTTCGTGGGCTCTCGCATCAGCTGGGCTTACGGGCAAGTAGATAGCTGCTCTGCTCCAGAATCACCACTGTGTGTTTGCTTAAGGCAACGTTGGTATATTTATACCTGAAAGGTGCCTGGGTTTGACGTAAGGTTGGACATAAGACGTCAATAAAGATGTCACTAAGAACTGGACGTTCTTACAGTGCTTTACAGGAGTTCTAGGACGAAATCAAAACAAAAGCAAGGGGGATTTCCCAGGTTGCTGGAGGCTTGGTTTTGTTTAGAGAACTCGGTGTGCTTTCTAGGGGGCAGGAGAAGTAGCCTGGCTTAATGTGACAGCATGTGCTACGACTGAATTATGGATATGATTATTATGCCGTTGTATGGATATTATTGAATATAACCGGGCAAGGGCATAAAATAGGAATATCGATTCGAGTGTCCTAGATAAAACACTACACCCACTCCACGAATTAATGTCCATCATTACTAAAACTAAGCAATAGTAAACATTTAAAAGGTGCATGTGTATACCATCCCACCCCAAAATACATATTTGCATTTGAAATGGTGTATGCGAAATACATGAAAATGATTATAGGTACTGTACGTTTTTCAAGCAGTGTAATCATTAAAAAAAAAATCCATATATATATCGGCATGAATGATTTGCGAAATTTACACATGAAATGGCTCTTAATACAGAAAAAAAAGTGCGAGACCATTCCATCACATATAAATACAGTTAATTGTAAATATGCTAGAGGCTGAGGTAATATATTGTCTCTAGAGTTCCTAAAAATAGAAGCTCTGTTCTCTAAGAATAGTTCTACTTTAGGCAGAGTACATGTGCCAAAGAAAAAAGTAAATATTTTGGAATCAGGAAAACAAATTCGCTTTCATGGGAGAGAGAAAAAAAATATAGTTCCAAATATGTTCAGTAGCTTTTGTTTAACAAAGCCGAAGGCCGAATTCAGAGTTCAGGGAACGCTGTGTACCAGTTTGCTTTAAAGTTATTCTTTTTGTTCGGGGGAAAACATCATTTCAGACAGACTTTCAAAAAAGTGGTCTACCGCTTCAGGTGAAAGTTCGACCAAGTTGGAAAATGCCACAACTGTGCAGTCGTGAGAATGATTGCTATCATCGATGACAGGATCAGAAATGCTCACAGAAGGTCGTACCTGGGTGATGTTGCTCTCATCTCATACTTCACTACCCTTTAATCGCAGTGGTGAAGTCTCAACGAATGCCGTCATCAGGATTGGTAACCGCTGGGGACAACACGATGCATGAGCCGTTACAGGACTTAGCAAAGTATCTGTATCCAATGGTACTGCTGATTGTAGTGTAAGACAGACGTCCAACACGCATTCTTCTCCGCACAGCATACATCGTAGCACAGGTAAGATACAATTCTGCCAGATGGGTCTGAATGAAAGAAACCAGGTCATATTCAGATCTCTTAGCCGGGCTAATCCAAGGACTTTAGTTATGCGGTCCCGATAGCGTATAGCTAGGATCGTTTCTTCCATTGTTGCTGGAGTCTTGTCTGCGTTTTGGCTTGACATAACGAAGCAGGAGAATCAAAAATAAACTGCCTGCTACGAGTCCCAACAGGAGTGGTAGGCCGCCAAAGACAGAATGGACAAAATTAGGAAAAATGCCCAGAACTGTTGTGAAGGGTGTTAACAGTCCCGAAAAAATCGTCTTAAATATATGTGGGATACCGGTCGTATCAGACATATTTAGGATTTGGCTTAACATTTCTGCGAAATGTAGGGGGCAATTTGTGGATAAAAGTGTATGCATCTCTGCCGTTGTCCTTGCACCTTGAAAATCATACGTTTATTTTGATGACGTCAAGGGCACAGTTGTCTGCAAAAGGACAGACTTCATTCTGCTTAAAGTATCAATTCGAATAGAAGAGATATTCAAAATGGGCCACATTTTTGCCTCCCTGTCTGGAGTGCTGTTTGGAAACAATACTTGCATACAGCAAGTGACCATGGAACTAACGCTAACTAGATAAGCTTTTCCTGGCACCATGCCACAACATCTGTGGTCCACTATTAGAATGTAGCTCCCGTTAGAAAGCCGTCTAAAGAATGGCTCTATTCGAGTTGCAGGTGTGCCATGCTGGTGACATGAAAGGTTATTTGAAGTCCCCTCACAGGCCCCATGCAGGTTAATACCTTGACACAGAAGTATACCACTTAGTGATCGTTTACAATTATTACCACTAAGAAATACATTCTGTTCCTTTTCACTATAACATGTGTGTGTGTGAGGTAATTTCCATGATGACTTAATGTACCCTTTACCCAACCTTTCATACTGGCCTGCTGGTATATATTCTTGACAGAATTTAAATTTGAAAGTTGTTATCGGAATAGTTATTATTCCGGGTATTATCCATTCAATGCCAGGTCGTTCTGACATTGTCAATGGTAATCTCTCAAGTTTTTCAATGCTCAGAATTGTATATTCCGCTCCTTTCTGTGCCAAGCTGATTTGTGTATCAGTAAGGTTAAAGATAGAGAATAATGACGTTGTGTTGATTAAACGCCAAGGCACGTAGCCTGAACGCAGATTTTGTAACGTCCAGTCAAGCTGTACAATAGAACGTAATTGGGACTGACCATGTTGTAACATTAGTAAGTCCTGCTCTATTATATCTATAGCAGATGATACAATGCTGTCCAGTGAATATATTCTGGAAGACAGAGTCATTAACCCATTGTCCACAACAAAAAGTGATTTTTCCAAATTAATACGGTCAATTTCCCGTATTTTTTCTGCTGTTTCAATTTGCGTTTCTTTCCAAGCTTCGTTGTAAGCTGCGTATATACCGGCCGCTATGAAACGTTTTTGACGCTGTTTGCGTGGTCCCATTATGAAATCACGCAAGTCAGCACCTTCTTTAAGTAAAGTCAAGTGTTGCTTAATTTCTGCCAGTGTGGTTTTTTGTAGCCATTCGAGGCAGAGTTTTCCTACACTGTATGTTGTAACTATCCCTGGATGTTGTCTCTGGGAGTATCTAGGGTCTGGCCTGGTCAATTTGAACCCCGTTTTTTTGTTCAGGAATCTATCTTGACAGCTATTTGTGTCTGTGGGCCAGATCAACCATTTTTTCCAATCAGGATGTGTTCTGTTTTGGTTTAAAAATATGTGATACGTCAATCTCAACATCTGTAGTGCTATTACTGTCAGGTGTTGGCTTTGGAATAGACGGTTTGTTTAAGTCTTTAATTTTGGCTAGGCCAAGACAGGTTGTCTGTTGAATGGTATCATTCAAGAATATAATTTGTTCTGGGATCATGCAGGCTCTAAATAATGATTCTATACCTTGAACCTGCCAATCTTTGGTTCCCCAGATGGTTTTTGTTTCAATACTGTTTTTCCAAAAATCAAAACCAAATGTAGTCATTTTTTCATAAAATGCTTCTGAATAGATTAATTTAGTGTTTGTCAGCATTGTTTTCATTCCTGTCTTATTTAACATTTTGAAATAAAAGGCTTCTGCTTCACTTGTGTTAAACCCTGAGAAGTATGGGAATTTCTCATAAAATGTTTTTGAACTGCCTTTTGGTGGAGTTGCACAATGTTCCCATTGATTATAATTTAAAACATTTCTAGGTTGAGCAGATTTATGCAAATAGTGATGTGCAAAGTGGTTGTAGCAGTACATTTGTTCATAATTAGATGAACCCTGCAAGTAATCATGTTCTGTAAATTGTGCCGACATTACTTAATCTGACATAATATCATTAATACTTTCAAAGTCCCAATCATCAGAGAATGTGCTCGGTTTTACAAAGTCACTGAATGAAATCTTGAACTGGTGTGGATACTTCAAGAGCTCGACCGGGCCATAAATATCGTAATCTGTTTTGTCCCAAGCTACCCCACCGGGTATTGGATTGGCTGTGACATTCACGGATGATAGTTCTCTTTTCTCGATGTGAGATGACTTGTGTGGCTTTAGGACCAAGTTGATGTTCTGACTTGCTGTGTCCATTGTACTATATTTTCCCTCAATGAATTTTCCTAAACAAAGAACCATGATGAGCCAAAGCAGGAGGAAAAGTACACCTAACACAATCCAAAATTCAATCCATGGAGAAATCAGATAGGTTTCTTTGAGTTGATGAAAGAGTTCTGTTGCTTTGTCTTTAAAAGATTTTGTTGTTGGCTGTTCTTCAGGTTCGCTCGGATCCTCAGAAAAGTCATCGCAGTTGATGAAGTAGCCAGATGCAGTTCTGTCAATTGTTGGAATAGCTTCCGGATTTTTATTTGCTTTTGGAATTTTCTTTGTTTCATTAGCATAGTCTGTGGTTACATCGTTGTAGACAGGTGTATCTTGACGAACTGTTGCAATTTGGGTTTCAAGAGGCATAAGTTCCATGGCATTGTTGCATAGTCCTTTTTTATTTACTGCAGGTTTATCAAATGTGATTAGTCTCTCAGTTTGAACCTCTTGTATTGTAGCAAACTTTGGTGTTCTGCTACTTCTTGGGAGTCCACTGGGCCTACTACTTATTATTGGCCACATGATTGTGGTTTTACCAGGTCGATGGATACAACTCGGTTCTCCTTTTTACTAGCAAGGGGCGGTAGTACAACTGATCTTGTTCCGTTGACAGCTAAGACAGTTACTGCTTTTCTGTAAGAAGGCCCAAATTCCTTCTGCACCGCGATCTTCTCTCTGACCAGATCCCCAATCTTTGGAATCCAGACAGGCCTTGCTGGGACAGGTGGTTTTTCTTCAGTGGCTGTTGGCTGTTGTTTTAGCTTTACGTTGCTCAGGTCTTTTCTTGTTTCATTTAAGTCCTGTAAAATAGCCAAACGATCTTTGATATCAAAGCATTTTTCTTCTACCACTGAAGTCTGACTATCTAAGTCCTGAATATGCATTCTAGTCCCGAACAATAGTTGGTACGGACTGAAACCTTTTAGAGAATTTCTTGGCAGATTGTTAAGACTACGTTGGACACTTGTTAAATGTTGGACCCACCCAGCACCCGTACCTAATACCCTCGCCGTTATAGATTGCTTTATGTCTCGTTTTTTTTTCTCCACAATCCCGTTTCCCTCAGGAAGGAAGTGACAAGAGTACCGCAATGCAATGCCCATGCCGGTCATGGCCTCCTTATAGGCTCGAGAGCTAAAAAGCAGGACCCTGGTCAGAATGTAGCATGCCAATTGCGTATGTGCCGATATAGACTCGCAAATCTTTTATAACAGTTCTGGCGTCAGCCGAGTGCTGGGGCCACATTTTAAGTGAATCTAGTCTTAAATAATATACATTGGGACGCATGTTTCCTGTTTAATCATGCGTATAGATCGCCTTATGCTTTCTATTATGTGTCCTGGCACTACTTCGGCCGGTTCGCCACTGCGATCTCTGTTGCAGTTTTCACAATTTTTTGCAAATTTGTGATTATCCACGCTAATTCCCGGCCACCAGTATTCTGATTGTAATTCTTTCAGAGATTCTTTGATCATCTGATGCCTTAGACCTAATCCCATATGTGCTTCTTGTATTAAGAAGATTCTCCTGTTCGTGTTTGGAATTACTCTATCCCCCACTCCAGGGATTCGAGCAAAAGGAACGGAGTTTGCATCGATTATGTATGTATAATTGAGTGGATAGTTCACAGGTAATGCTGCACAGTCGCCTTTTGAAGACGTTTTTACCGCCAGCATGGTTTCCCCGTCTATGTATTTTTCTGAACGCTTTTTTGTGGCTACGGAAGCCGGATTTGCTGCTTCCGCTGTGGCTGTCTCAGCCAATGAATTCCCTGCAGCGTGAACGCCATCACGCTGATGACTCAGTGTATGTATCACGTGAGTCTTTTGTAGTTCTTTCTTCAAAAGAAATACTTGTTCCCAAAGCGATTTTTGCTTGATTGTGGCACCTGTGTCATCTTTGTAACCGTTTTGAACCCATTTCTGCAAGTCATTATTATATGATTTGACGCAGGAATGCGAATCGCACACTATTAGTGTCGGGAATTCGCGATCGGCAATGTCGAGCGCCATTTTTAAAGCTATTAATTCAGTTTGTTGACCTGAATTGTCTTTTACAGATTGTGACATTGTTACCAGCGGTCTCAATTTACCTCCGTGCCACCGGCATTTGACAACCTCGCACGTAGCGTTATAAGCTTCTTTTCCCCAAACTGAGGGTTGTGCATATCCGTCTGTATATATTACACAGGCGTAAAGTTGTATGGGCAGAATTTCGATTGGCAGAGGATACTCTCTTTCATATGTTAGATATTTAATTTTTTTCATTTCCGGGTCAAAATAATATTTCACTTTGTCTATAGCAAGAGAATTTTCCCATTGTATCCATTTTGGATCTAATGCCACGGTAGTTAAATTACACGGGCTTGTTAACGCCTCGAAGGCTGATTCTGCTGTTAAAACAGTAATCCGTCTGCCTTGGGCCTGGGCTCTTTCTTTTGCTACAGCTGTTTGAACCGCATTTACAACATTTTTCGCGAGACTGAATGTTTTTTCAGCTTGTTTGTACAAGTGTGATTTGTAAGCTATTGGTACCTTTTCTCCCTCATTAGAGGTCAGGTACGTGAATCCGCATCTTCCTGGGATGACTCGGATTACAAGGTTGCGTGTATTGTCGCGAGTTTGTAATTTTGTTTTTGCTAACATGTCTGTTTGCAATGATCTCAAAATTTCTGTGTGTTTTTGAGTCCAATTGATTGGTTTAAAATCAGGTTTTATTAATTCATAGAGAGGTTTAACCCTCTCTGCATAATTTAGAATGTAAGTTCTTCCGAAATTCAGGAAACCTAGTATTGATTGTAAGTTCTTCAGCGTTTTAGGTGCTTGGATTACAGCACACTTCTCTAAGAAATTGTTTGCTAGGCTTTTGCCTTCACTTGATAATTCATATCCTAAAAACAGGACTGTTAGATGGGCAATTCGTGACTTTTTAAAGTTGACTTTGTAACCCTCTGCTGCGAACCCAAGTATTATGGTGTTCACTCTTTTCAAGTGAGTATCCAAGTCATCATCTGTTAGATAGATGTCATCAACATAAGATAATGCCTCATCATCATACATTTGTAGTAACTCTGTTACTCTTGCTGAGAATAATCCTGGGCTATTCTTGAACCCCTGTGGGAGTCGACAGAAATTTTCTGCGAGCCCATTATTGAGAAAGCGGTCAAATACCTGCTTTCAGGTGCAATGTTTTGACAAAACAATCCATTAGAGATGTCTAATGTTGTTTTGTATTTTTTGCGCACGATGTTATTCATTAGTGCTGCACTGTGTGAGTTTTGTACTGCAAATGTTTTGCAACATGAGTTAAGGTGTCTGTAGTCCAAAACTAGTCGATATGAATCGTCTGGCTTGGAGACAGGAAACAAAGGATTGTTCATTTGTGAGGGGCATGTTTCAATCACCCCCTGGTATTCAAGTTGATCTAAGATCTCCCTGACCTGTTTTTTAGCTTCTTGCTTAATTGGGTACTGCCTTTGTGCAGTTGGTTGACATTTTAATTGGATTTTGTGAGGAGGAGAGTCCTCATCCCATCCTACATGATTTTTATATAATGCAGGAGCTTGGGCTACTGGCCACTTTCTTGCAAGTGTATATTTTTTATGAATTGGAATGTGATTTGAGAAGGCAGGCATAATCATTTCTTCGCCATGAGGGCACTCCCTGACAAACTCTGGTGGCCAGTCTTTCTCAGCTAAAAGAATATGATAGCCTTTGGAAAGGTTATCCCAAAATAGACCCCTTACTTTTCTAGTCTTATCTCCCTCTATACGTAATGTTATCTCGTATATTTTATGAGGTTTGCTAACTCTGCTGTCTGCAGTTTCCACTTGAATGTATTCATTCGTGTCCACTGTCTCCAGATGATTCATCAGGATCTTGCGAGCTATGGTCACTTCTGCTGCGCTGTCTAGCGCTGTCTGGGCCCACTCTCCGTTTTTCAGCTGAGTCCTCAGTATCCTCGGCATGTTTAACTATTTTAATGCTGGCTACCTTCTTTCTTGGAAATTTTAATTTTTTACTTTGATGAGCAGGTTCCTTGTCTTTGGACTTGACGTGCTCTTCCCTTTGTTCTGACCGTCCTCTTCTTTCCGATTTCTGCGAGGAAGTCTGAAAAGATCGAGAGGGACGTGTATCAATATCTTGATATCTATCAGGTTTCTTTAGATTATCCCTATTTCTAAGGTTGTATTTTTTCTCAGAGGGCTCCCTCTGGGGAGACTTGTGTCCTTGGTCCGGAGATCTTTCTCTCCGCCGAGGAGACCTTCCTCTGGACTGGAATCTTTTATCTTTGGTAGTGGATTGTTTATTTCCATCCCAGATCTTTTTTGGAGTGTTTAGATTATTTATAATAAATATCTTATCAGGATTTTCATTTATTTGGGTTTTACTGGTTTCCCACCCAAACTATCTCTTCCTAGTTCTTCATAGCTTTTTTCTATGATTCTGGCAAGTTCAAATGGCTGTTCTGCTATATCTGTTTCTTTCAATGTCTGGGGGATCGCTACAGATGCTGCTTCTCCTTTTATGTTGGCTAATAATATAGCCGAGACCTGCTTGAAGTCTTTTAGTAATTTCATACCCAGAGTTAAAGCAGGTTCTGGACCGTATTAATTTTGAATCTGTCTTAGCACATCTGGTATAACCGCCATGGACGGAACACCGTGTGTTTTTGTGTAAATGTAAGCAAAGACCGTGCCCCAAGTGTCACACTCCTCCACATGTGGTGCGATCCCCATTGGAAGACAGATAGTCAGAATTCTGTGTTTCTCAGTAGGGGTAGTATCCGGAAATACTGCCTCTATTTGAGTGATTTTTTGTGCTAACCAGAATGCTATTTGTTCCCGTTTTAGGGGTACTTTACCCAGACATGATTGTATGTTCTGTGGTGTAATTTTGTTTGTGTTCCCCTGATGAGGGGTCAGCTGTGGAATGTTAATAGCTGGTTGGACTGTTGAAGTCCGCATTACATATTGGACTAATTGTCTATGTATTTTAATCAGTATTTTTAGCTGGACTAAAAGTTCTGGTACAGACATTTTTTCAATGTCTGGATGTGGTGTGTAGCTGGCTAGAACCGGCCACGTTGCTCCTGGTCTACCTAGTGGACCGAGCCTGGTGATGTGATTATTATGTTTTAGGGCGCCTTTAAACCAGAGCAGGTGCTCTTGGTATTTTAATGGGATTTCCACCTCCTCGAAAGGGGTGTACTCTTCCGGAGGTTCCTCTATTTTGTAATAGTGGAATTCGTGTGTCACAGCGTTTGCTGCTGGAAAGTTTATCCATGAATAGAATACCTCTGTCTGCCGATATTCGTGTGCCTCAATTATGAATATGACTGTACCACCTCTCGATGTCAGTCCATTTTCCATAAGTTTAAGAGTTATAGTTTTTCTTATGTTGACCGGAATGAGTATTGCATTCGGGTCACTCTGTAGGAGACTTGTGTCATCCTCTAGGAGTTGAGCTGCTATTCTAGCTGCCTCCCTTTCGTCTTCACTTTCTGACATTTTACTGACAGAAAGGTTTTTTGTTGCAGATCAAGTTTCAAGGAAACAACGATTAGGTGCACAATATTTTGGAACACTGTGTCCTTCAACATTGACTAAACCAAAAACTATACATAGAAATCTCTTCCTACTAAGTTCCGGCGGATTTTTAACCTTTTACCCACTCCAGAAGTCTTTTGGAGTATTTACGGGAAAAGGGTCTGTGTGAAAAAGCACGACTGAGTTACTCTAACGTCTTGCGTTATATTTATTGCCTTACCAAACGTTGGGCGCCATGTAGTGTAGTTCCTATATTCCCAATAGGCTCTGCGCATTGGAATAATATATTCAGCAGTGTAGACGTAGGACTGAGGTTATCTAGGTCTCTACTGACTATATTAGACTTAAGGTTTGCCAGCTAGCTCAGAGGTCACTAGAAACTTTCTCGAATAAACGAGGAGGAGTTGAACCTCCCTGGATAGACAAGAAGGGATTAGCTTCTGAAAACCATAAAACATGACAACTTTGCTCTCCCTGAATAAGAGTGTATCTCTAGAGTCATGTGAAAACAAAAGACAGCTATTTGACTCAGTCAAATGTGCGTACTTATTTTCACCAGAATGCAGAGAAAAGAGAGACGGGCGTTTTCAATAAAAGGTGTTATTTATTGAGCAGTCTTCTTCCTCATACAAGAGAAATGAATTGCCAAGATTGTAATACTCATGGTAAAGTAAAGTGCGTACAGTAAAAGGAGGATTATAAAATAATACTGTAAAAGCATTGATATGGTTTCTTAGCCATATGATACTTTAAAATAGATAAAATACATACATACATATATACATTGACTAATCGTACTCAACTGGTGCTTCTAACTATGCCTACCCCGGTGTACCTGACCTAAGCCTAATACGTGGGAAGGAGTAAGTAAGTAGCAGTTTAAGTTAAATTTGTTTTGCCAAGAATCTGACTCAAGAATTCTCTGTAAGGGTTTAGTCAGCTCCGTACCTGGGTAATAGAAAGCAGGAGGTCTTGTATCTCTCTCTCAGGACTCGATATCCCAGCAACCCGCGAGGGTAGGCTGGAAACGCCGGAGCTGGATTTCTCGGCAGGAGAAAAGACAGCGTCTTTCTCAGCGCGTCAGGGAGGAGGGGCAGCGTCCGTGGGCTCTCGCATCAGCTGGGCTTACGGGCAAGTAGATAGCTGCTCTGCTCCAGAATGACCACCGTGTGTTTGCTTAAGGCAACGTTGGTATATTTATACCTGAAAGGTGCCTAGGTTTTACGTAAGGTTGGACATAAGACGTCAATAAAGATGTCACTAAGAACTGGCCGTTCTTACAGTGCTTTACAGGAGTTCTAGGACGAAATCAAAACAAAAGCAAGGGGGATTTCCCAGGTTGCTGGAGGCTTGGTTTTGTTTAGAGAACTCGGTGTGCTTTCTAGGGGGCCTGAGAAGTAGCCTTGCTTAATGTGACAGCATGTGCTATGACTGAATTATAGATATGATTATTATGCCGTTGTATGGATATTATTGATTATAACCGGGCAAGGGCATAAAATAGGAATATCGATTCGGGTGTCCTAGATAAAACACTTTTACAACAACAAGAGTACCAGAGGGTCAAAATAATAACAAGGAATGTCTGAATAGCGGCTGAGAATTAATACCACTAGCCATATTCCAACTCTTCTTAGTATAATAAGAATAAGCCAAACAAGTGTATGGTCTTGAACACCCATCAGTCACCACTCGGAACCGCCCTTCATCATTTGGGGTTCCAGGGACCCACACAACAAGCTGCCTGATGACAATCAGAAAAGGGCCTAATAGATGATAGAGGGTCCCTCCTGTGGGCAGTGTGGGGTCACTTTTTCGTCAGAAGTGATTGGTTGTATATATAAATGAGTGGAGTGGCTAATGGGGTAACAAACTAAAGTACAGTGCAGAAAAACTGTGATAGCAAAAAATGCAAAAAAAAGTGTAGTTAAAATTGGTTTAGGAAGCAGAAAACTATTTTTAATCGGATATAGCTTCCAATGCCAACATTAAAAATAGCAAAGACAGAGGAAATTTATAAACTGTCTAGTAGTGGAACGTGGTCAACATGTTTCAGCAAATAACGGCCATGTGGCCTTGCTTTCTTCAGGACCTTGTCAAAACGACTACTGCTACTGCACACAAAACCAGAATGTGAATAAAATAAAAAGAAACAGTGTTCTAAAAAAGTGAGACAACTCAGATACTGGTATAAAAGTCACCTGGACCTCCTAGGTGTACTCTTCCGTATCTTCTTACAGATTCGGTTGTTCACTAAAAGAGTTAAAAGAATAGCATGAGTATATCACACACAACCTGTCTCCAAACATCCTTGTCTATATTGTAATGAGTAAACTTCATCATCAATAAGGCCTGTGAAATAATGAGGCCGGTTGCACTGTATGTACTAGTGTCTCCTAATTTGCACAGAACTTGAAGATTTTCAAATTTCATATAGTCCATCTTACCCGATGTGTAAGATGTGCAGACCTCACCCCACCTGGCTGCGGCTCAGGACATAAGTGAAGCACCGCTCTGTTGAGGTGAATAGATACAAAAAGGATCACTCACCACAAAAGTATTATAACACAGCATGGACAACGCTCAATCTCATAAACTCCGATTAGAAGATATTGAGTGTCAATATCCTCTATTCATCATGTAAAAAACGTCTATTTATAAGGTACTGCTCCCAAAAGGGTTCTACGGCTACATTACATGAAAAGAAACTGCCAGGGTGAAATCAGCATGTTTCTCTATGGCTGCGGTCTGTTATCAAAATCACGTGACCCTCATCGTTTGTATGGATTAGACCCACTAGACAGAGTGGTATTATTCTGCCTTTCTCAGTTCTTAGAGGGCATTCAACATCTCTTGTAGTGAGCCTGAAAAACCCCCGACATCGTAGCACCACTCGGAAGAGCGATGTCATAATGCCTCAAACGATCTTGCATCGACACTATAAGTGGACCAGGCCCCTCATTAACTCACTCTGATCATTCAATAGTGTGCCAGGGGCACTTTCCCGCTTGAGAATGGTGCGCTGGAATATCAAAAATAACCAGAAATAACCCTACCTCTCCATCGGTACTCCAACGCGGCATCTGTGCCGTCTATGGAGGTGGCGCCAGCTCATCTGGAATGGGTTTAAGTAAGACTACCTAGGATAGGCCGAATACCCCACGTGATAGACGAACAGGCTACGCGATAGGTCGAATCTACGCCGGCCAAGTAACGAGTGCTGTGATAGGTTCAGCACTCGATACAATGACCAGTCCCAAACGCGGTGCCTGGTAGTCATGGTGAAGTTAGTAAACAAGTATCGGCAAAGTACCAGGACAAACCAAACTAGACTCTGCGGTGTTGTGCGCCCCTTTCATACTGTAGATGTCTGACACTGTGCAGCCTTAGTTTACCAGGCAGGAGCAAATATTGCCCCACGGTCAGTGACCCTATAATAAGTATGTGTAATGTAATGTTCCTGATGACGAAACGTAGGGTCATATGAACAGAACATTAAATATGGGAAAGACATGGCGTCAAATGGCAGAGTTCTAAACTCACAGGGAGGACCAAGGTATGTCATCATTGAGCCCTGTACGATCGGTGCCAAGTTTCAGCACCCATTTTTGTTCCTTCACCAACAGAAAATTACTCAGATTGGTCACATGTGTAGGAATAAATGGTTTCTCTAGAACCGTCCACTGGAAAGAAGTGGGTGAGTGATTTAAGTTAATGAAGTGGGTAGTGAGTTTGGTCGCCTATCGTTTGCAGTTGATGGTACTCCTGTGTTCAGACAGCCTCACCTTGATTTTTCGGGTTGTCATCCCCACGTATCTGAGTCCGCAGGGGCAGGTGATCAGATAAATAAGTTTATCACTGTTACAGTTAGTGAATTTTGTTTGTCTCCAGGGCCTAGATGTGCCAATGTCAATTTCAGTGGTTTTGGAAGTCTGTGCACACGATTGACAGGTACCACATGGATGGTGGCCAGACACTGGAGGCAAGTCCCACAGAGTGCCTACTAACCTGGTTGCTTCTTCACGTGGTCTGGTGTGGACCATCCTGTCCCTTAGATGAGGTCCTCTTTTAAAGGCAAACAGAGGCTGTTGAATAGATTGGCGTCCCGAATTTAAAATAGGCCAACGTCTCTTCACAGCCTTTTTGATGTTGTTGGATAATGTACCAAAGGTGTGTACAAACGTGAGCCTTTCCAAGGGTTCCTTTGGAGGGGACGGTTCCAATAGTGCTGCTCGATTGTTGTTGCTCGCTCCTTTCATAGCACGGCGTATCAGGCGGGGAGGGTATTTCCTCTCCACCAGCTGGTTGTTGAGAGCGGCAGAATGAGCTTTAAAGGCCAGACTGGTGGAGCAGTTTCTTTGAACACGTAAAAATTGCCCAAACGGCAAATTGTCCCGTAACGACTTAGGATGGTGACTGTCGTACATCAAAAGGGAGTTCCTAGACATGGGCTTTCTGTACAGTTCAGACTGTAAACGGTTAGCAGTAGCCTTGATCAGAAGGTCAAGAAAAGCCAAACTGTTTCCACCAATCTCTATGGTGAAACGCAGGAAAGCATTCCTGCTGTTCATCCATCCAAGGAAATCCTGGCAGCTAGATCTTGAGCCTCGCCATATCACCAATATATCATCGATATATATCGTTTCCAGGTTTTTATCTGGTCAATGTAGGGGTTGGACTCATTCAAGATATGTTTCTGCTCGAAGGAATGAACATACAAATTCTCCAGGCTGGGGGCATAAACGCTCCCCATGCTGGTACCCGACACTTGCAAGTACGTCTTCCCCTCGAACTTAAAAAAGTTCTTTTTCATGGCCAGAGTGGCACAGGCCATAATAAAGTGGACCAGTGTGATGGTGTCCATCTCGTTGGTATCCAGCAGGGAATGGATGACTTCCAGGGTTTCGTCCTGCGGTATGGAGGTATAAAGGGCCTCCACATCGAATGAGACCAAAAGGTCAGTCGTGGCATCAAAGTCCAGATCTGGCAGTAGACGCAAAACGTCGGTGGTATCTTTCAAGTATGTGGGCATCTTCTGGACCATTGGACGTAAGAAGTAGTCTACGAATGTCGACAATGGTTCCAGAATCGAGCCAATGCCCGAAATAATCGGTCTTCCAGGCGGTGGGCGTTGTTCCTTATGCACCTTCGGTAAAATATAAATATAAGGTGTCACCGGATGTTCTGTGTTCAAGAACAAAGCCTCGGACTCAGTCACCCAACCCTCAGCTAGAGCCTCCTCAGTCATGTTACGAATTGTTCCTTGTAATTCCATAGTCGGATCATAATCCAACAAGCGGTAAGATCTTCTATCGCTCAGTTGTCGCAAACACTCGGCTCGATAGGTCTCTGTGTCAAGGAGGACAGTGGCCCCACCCTTGTCAGCCGGCTTAATAGTTATAGATTTGTCTGTAGATAATGATTTTAGAGCCTGATGTTTGGCTTTTGGGAGATTGCAGAACATTTTATTGTCCTGTCTGCACATTTCCTCTATGTCGCGTTCAATGGCTTGTTCAAATGCCAACACATGGGCCGGCATAAGATGGGTAGGTGGATTAAACGTCGATTTTCGTTTCAGGCCTGTGTTAGTCACCTGATCGTATTGTTCTGATCCCTGTTTATCAGCAAAAAAGAAATGTAATCTCACCTTCCTGATGAATCTAGCCAGTTCTAGTCGAGTCTCAAAATGTTCGTTCCGATGTGTCGGAACAAAGCCAAGTCCTTTATTCAAGGCAGCTTGCTCTGTCTGAGTCAAAATGTGTTTACTCAAGTTGATTACGATGCCCCCTCCGTGTTGTTCTGTTCTTTGTTCTTGGCTGACGTGCTCCGTAAATTCCTGGTCGAGCTCGATGTTGTTGGGGGGCTGAATTGTACTTGGGGTTGTATTTGAGGGTGACCTCTCCTCCTGCCCCGTGATCTGCCGTGGCCATGCCCTAAAAAGGCTGTCCATTGAAATTAGTAGGGAGATTGGATGGATAGTTAGGTGGAAAGGGGCCCATCGGTGGATGGAAAGGACCTTGTTGGTTGGGGAAGAAAACCAGACCTCCATATTGCCAAGGATTTGGTGGCCACCATTGTTGTCCTTGATTATGTTGATTCCCTCTCCAGGACTGATTGAAGTTTTTCTTTCCGTGACCTCTACCACGCCTTGTTTGGTGGTCACTGCCAGAGTCACTCCCAGAGGTGCTGCCATCTGAACCAGAGGTACCATAACTTGAACTGGTTTTATGATGGTTTGGATTAAAGACGGGTGGAATGTATGACTCACTGGTATATGGGTAAATTCGGTCAAACTTAAATTTGTCCAAATCTTTTCTGAATTTCTCCATTTTAGTAAGTAGAGTGTATTCCTTGTAGTCACTATTGCTTTTATCAGACTCATCTTTATTCTTTTGGAAAACCTTATTGGAAAGGGTGGCTTTGATTTTGGACTCAGTGATTTGAATTTCAACAAGAATGGCGTCTGCTGCCAATTTTGAGGTCTTAATAATCAAGGTTAACTAATCTCTTGTGCAACGCCAAGCGATCAGCGCCCTAGATAAAACACTACAACCTAGCTGAAATAGCCCTAACAAAAAACTTCTTTGAATTTGAAGGCACGATGTACCTTCAAACCCATGGAACATCAATGGGTAGCGTCTTCGCTCCCAGCCTGGCCGGACTATATGTGGGGGCCTTCGAGCATATGACGGTCCTTGACACCAATGGTCCTTGGTTCCCTCAGCTGAGGTTGTGGCGACGTTACATCGATGACGTCCTGGTGATCTGGAGAGGCGTTGAACCATCTGTCATCCGTTTCCTTGAGTGGTTAAACGAGAGAAACCCGTTCCTCCATTTCACCTCGGCCATCACCAAAACTAGTCTCCCCTTTTTGGATCTAGTGATAGAACCATGTGAAGGGGTACTGAAAACCAGAGTGTTTCACAAACCCACAGACAAAAATGCTCTGCTGGCATTCGAAAGCTTCCATCCGAGGTCCCTTCGGGAAAACTGGCCGGTGGGGCAATTCTTTCGAATACGCCGGAATTGCTCGGATCAAGCTGACTTTGTTTTGGAGTCAGACACCCTCACTCAGAAATTGCAACAGAGGGGGTACCCCCAAAGACCATCAAAAGAGCAAAAAAACAGGCGTTTCACGCCAATCGTGATTCCTTCCTCTCTAAAACAATTAGACCTAAAACAGACAAACCAGTTTTTGTTTCAACTTTTAACACAGCATCCCAACATATCAGACGATTGGTCTTACGCAATTGGAAAATCTTGAACATAGGGGGCATGAGTATGGAAAAAACACTTTTCTCCTTTAAACTGAGCCAGAACCTGAAAGATATCCTAGTACATACGAGACCCAGGGTCATGGCTAATACAAGGGATACAAACACTTTGGCAGGCTTGCCCAGGTTAATAGGCCACACGCGGTGTGGCTCGTGTAGTGTATGCCACCTCACGTCTAATACCAAATCTATTGACCTTGGACTTCCCACCCCCTGGGAACAGAGATCCCATACAAACTGCAATTCACAGGGGGTCATTTACCTTATCACTTGTCCTTGCAAGAAAGCGTATGTGGGGATGACAAGTAGGAAGGTGAGGACAAGGATAACAGTACACCGAAGTACAATAAGGTGTGGCAGATCCAATACCAAACTCACAGCACATTTTTTAGAGCTGGGACACACTACCGAGGAATTGAAGTGGACTGTTATCGAAAAAATACAACTAGGCACATGGCGGATGACCAGCGGACCTTACTATTCCGTGAGCAAAAGTGGGTCTACCGCCTGAGGAGTCATATTGTGGGGCTGAATGACGAGATACCGTGGCAATCCCTGGAAAGATAATGGAGGACCAGTTAGTGATATATCAGTATAGAGCAGTGCTGGATTATTCCTTTTCCTTCTACCTTGGTCCTGTGGTAAATAAATAATTAATTACCGGTACTATTTTTGAATACAGTGAATAAAACAGATAGCTCAATAAATAAGAGACAGGATTCGAGGTATCGGAGTCTAACAGGCTTTAATCAGGCATAAGGGAAGGGACAGGAACGGAATAGCCTGCACGGAAATAGAATGGATGGCAGCTGCCAGGGAATGGGAATGGCATGGGCATAGGGTAGCTTTCAGTAACAGTACATAGTATATATACTAAAACAATTACATTACATTCAATACAGTAGGCGTAGCAGTAGGCGTAACTCGTAGCAGTCGCGAAAGATAAGAGTAAAATGGGTGTAACAAGAAGGTGTGTACAGGGCGTATACATAGACATGTGATATGAAACGTCACAGAAGTGTCATGAATGGGGCGGAAACATGGAGGGGGCTACCTGAGCAGCTGGGACCTTTAACCTAGTGGTGCGCGCAAACGGGCAATGACGTGTTACCGGGAAGAACTGGGGGCTACGACTTCTGAGCTAGAAGAGGAGACTATAGTCTGCGGTGTCAGCACGACATGTACCTATAGCATATCTGGTATCTTGTGTTTTGGAGTACATGTTGATAGAATCCAAAAGTTATCAGGGCAAAGGCTACTTGACACTAAGACTGGTGCATGTATAATTCTACATGTATTGCGTGTGCTAGGAATATTCTATGAATATTAATACAGTATTTCTCTTACATGGAGACAGAAAGGCTAGACCATAGCTGGAACTGTTGATGCGATTCAGTAGCTTAGGAATGCAGAGGAGAAGAACTGAACTGATAACTAGAAGCATAACATACTCTTGGCAGACAGACGGGCAGAGCCAGGCCGGGCCGGGCACTGCGAGGCAGGAAGTAAGCGAAGGGTCAGGGATGCAGGTGGGGGCTGCATCACTCCTCGGAGAGGGTTTAGGAGACTGGAGCTTGAATCTGATGTCCGGGCCCTTTTGAGGCCTAGGAACGGGGACAATTCAATGAATTAACGTGCACACTGTAAACGTGGCAACATAGGCCTAATACTCGTTGTTTTCACGAGAACTGGAAACTGGCATACTAGAGTTGGACACAACTGTAATTGCGTCTTTAATCGATCATAAGGGGATATATGCATATCGATCATGCACATATAGCATAAGATGGGGAACACGTAGGCACATATAACATGGCAAAATTTACTTTTCCACATTCCCTCCTTGTGCCCTACGTTTCCATCAGGAAACATCAATATTCATGATACCATCTATCTGTTCATATAGCATCATTTGCTCGTCTCGAATTGTCTTGGGACGGGATTTAGGACTAGGAATACGAGAGGTAGCACACATGCCGCAAATCGCAGGGCCACATTGTAAACAGAGGCAGCAACTGAATATGATCATTACTGCTATACCTAGGAATGACAATACTTTCCATCCCCAGGCAGATATGATACTCCAGAGCCAACCGGACCATGTCCAGGTGCCTGGATTCTGGTGTAACTGATGGGCAATTTTATGAAGTCTGGTTATAGCTGAATAAACAGACGGCGCGTTATTAGGAATGAAAATGCAGCAACTAGATCCGATGACTCTACAAGCTCCTCCTCTATCGGCCAGTATGACGTCAAGAACGAGACGATTTTGGAGCACAACAAAACGCATAGCAGATTGCTCTTCGGTTAAGTTACCTAGAGCGGAAGTAGTCTCATTCACTACTGCTTCAAGGGTTCTGGTTAACCTACGTATTAACTTACTATTCTGGACAGGGCCTATAAAGAAAAAGAAACCTTTATTGAAGTCTTGATATTGTTCTAGAGCAGTTTCAGTTTGATCGACAATTGGGGACTCGATCTCCCTTCTATGTCTAACGTGTACTAGATGTGTGTTTCTGTGATAATCAGATGGGGCTAGGAAAACTGGTGGCAGTAGGAAGGCAATGTAACATGTTCCATCCCAATCGAGGGGCAGACGAACATATGCGGTCTGACCACAAACAAAATAAGAATGACGTGAGGCTTTGAAAATAGAGTTCCCACTGTCACTATACTTGACAATAGTAGTACAATCACTATGTCCTACATGTGCGGAACCATTCTTTCTGACACATAATTCGCCTTTGACTGGTAGTACTGAAATAGCAGGCAAATCTGGAGTAGTATCGGACTGAACATTCAGGACCATGAAATTCGAGGAATAATTACCTAAATCATATACTTCATTTTCTAGATCTAACCCTGTTCTATGGGAAAGACCTTGCTTGTCTGGGAAACATGTTCGATTCGGAAGGGACATATCAGTTGAGGATGACGTTAACGTGGACCATGCTCCACACGAACCATTATGTGAAAACGGATAGGGAAAGAGTGGCAGAACTCCCTTCGGTGTCTGGAAAGGGGGGAGTCGACCACACACCCAACAATTAGTAGCGTTGCTGGTCTGGTGTGAATAGTGCAACATTCGGATAAATGTGTTGTTACGCATAGCAAGACGATAGGATAACTCGTGAGGAGGCAGATCACTAAATGTGTGCTCTACTGTAGCATTAGAATACATATGTACATGTGAAATAGGAAAACATAAATGTAAAGCATAACTTATGCATGTAACTATAAGACTCAAAAATAATAAAAAGAATAGAACGATAATACATCTTTTAGAGTTTTGACTAACTCTCTCACTGTGTGGGTCTGTCTCATACATGTCAGGAACCTGTCTAACCGTTTCACCCGAGAGGGACTTAGACAATTAAACTGGCTGACTTATTTTACTAGACCGGAGTTTGGCTTTATACTCCTGCTGCGGAGTTTTCTCTAACAGGGGAAGTTTGAATTCAGAGTCTGTCTTTGGGCAGTCCTTAAGAATAGGGCAGTCTTTGATAAATGTCTTTTGTCGCAATCCATGGAATTTCTTGATGTGACTGGTATGCACCCAGCCTTTGCGACCCTCGAGCTTGACGGCAGTCCTTGTTGTCAATAACACCAGCTGAGGCTCCTTCCAACGGGGCTCCAGTGGACTTGAACGATCAAAATTGCGCACCAGGACGAATTCTCCCGGAACGACTTCATGCGGTTTCACCTCAGTGTTGTCTGGAAATGCAGCGGCAACCTGTGAACGACAAGAGTGTAGGGCAGACATCAAGGAAGCTAGGTAATCTGTCAGCATATTACTGGAAACGTCTGTAATGCTACGGGGTCTAGGTGTACCCCACATGTTTGGAGGGCGGCCGAATACGACCTCGTACGGGGACAGACCTGATCTGGAATGTGCAACCATTCTCATATAAAAAAGAGCAACTGGCAGGGCTACTAACCAATCTACACCTTTTTCTGTACACACTTTAGCAATGCGGATTTTCAAAGTCTGGTTATGTCTCTCTACGAGACCGGCTGCTTCAGGATGTCGTACACAATGGAACTTCCACTGGTACCCTAACAGAAGGGAAACTTGTTTCATGAGCTCGGATGAGAATGGCTGGCCGTTATCTGAATACACGACCCTAGGTAATCCATAGCGGGGAAAATACTCACGAACCAACTGCCTGGCAGTGGTCGCAGCTGTATAATCTGGAACTGGATATGCTTCTGTCCACCTGGACAAAGCGCATACAACTACGAGGACATACTTGAAACCTCGACATCGCTCCATCTGAATATAATCCATTTGGAGGACTTCAAAAGGGTGGACAGGAGGTTGGAATCCACCTTGTTCCACCGGGACACTTTTACCTGGATTGAACTGACAACATATCATACAGGTACGTACTTTCTGCTTGGCTGCTGCTCGTAAATGCTTGTTGAACCAAAGGTTCTGGATACTGTCTAACATAGCTTTTTCTCCTAAATGTGCTGGACTATGTGCGGTGTTAATAATAACTTGAACCATAGAGTCGGGGAGAAACCATGTGGCTTTTCCCTTCGTCAACCATCCTTGATCTGTCTGGACCCCTCCTTGTTCGGACCATTTCTTGGTTTCATCGAACGTAGCATGTAACTGTATATCTATTACATCTTGTGTAGGGTCCTTAACTGTCATACAAGTAGTCTGTTCTGGAATGCATGTCAGTGTCGTATTAACTGGAATGTCTGGAGTCTGAACTCTAAGCTTGGCTGTTCGATCTGCTAGATCGTTACCCTGGGAAATGATGTCAGTGACTTTCGTATGTGCCTTGCACTTCATGATAGCGATAGCTGTCGGTAAATGTATTGCATCTAACAGAGCTTGAATGAGGAGACCATGCTGAATCTTGGTTCCATGAGAAGTCATGAAACCTCTCTCCTGCCAGAGCACTCCAAAGTCGTGTAAGTCTCCGAATGCATAACGTGAATCTGTGTATATATTTACTTTCAGGTTCTTAGCACGTATGCAGGCTTGGGTCAGAGCGACTAGCTCTGCTGCTTGAGCAGACAGGGTGTCAATACGATGTGTTTCTATAACTTCAGTGTCAGTAGTCACTGCATACGCGGCTACTAGTTCTCCAAGCCCTCGGCAAGAAGAGGAGAAATGCCCTTATTAAGGGTATGTATCCTCTTCTTGCCGAGGGCTTGCCAAAAGCAACCCCGGAAGCACCATGTAATTTTCCGCCGCCATTGGTCCCGACTAAGCTACGTCATAAACCGACCGCAGCTGACATTTTTCTCTCGTCCTATTTGGACGATACAGTTCCAGAATATACAAATCTCATTCCGCCTGCTCCCGTTAATAATGTAATTCCTGCTCCTCCAGTTGCTGGTTCCGTGGGTTCAGTTCATGTTACAGCACCCGTTACAGCACCCCCGGCCCAGCCCACAGTACATGTACCCGTTTCGTCAGTCACTCTACCAGCACGTACAGTATCCACCGACGATTCTAGTTTAGGAGCCGCGGGGGGAGGTTCTCTCCGTACCCTGCCTCAAACCAGACGGCTGACGCTACATGAACTAGCGTTACAGCGTACGCCAAAAATGACTACATATGCAGATATCAAGCGAGCACTTACCGAATGTCGTTATGATCCAGTTCCAGGCGATGGTAACATGGTCATATATTCATTACGTTTAAGACGGGTTGTCGACTATTTGGACACCCTGCCCGATATGGGAGAACATCTAGACAGAATATATCGTTTTATCCGTAGAGGAGTGAATCCAGAAAGTATTCACGAAGCCATGGTTCAAAGGAAAGTCGAGACTCAGCTCATGATTTTAAAGTTTTTGATTAACTGTTTAATTAGAGAGCAAGATTGTCCGGAAAAAGATCAAGAAGAAATGAAAGTCCTGACCAGGTGGAGTGACAATATAGCCGAGGGAAAACACAAGACACAAAACTGTATAGAGAGTATGTACAAGAAAATTCGTAGGGAAATAATAAAATTACACGAGAAACGAGAAGCAAAACAGGCAACCGAGAAAGAAGACGACTCTCCTACTGAAGAGGTAGACGACGAGAATCCCTCCAGAATAGCGTATGTAGGTAGAACTAGACTTTCCGACCGACATTCACGCCTAGATCACAAGAAAGTTTTTCCTCCACCAGCACCAGAACAGTGTTCTCTTGAGCAAGTATTCCAAGCTACCGATCACATTCTGAAATCACGAATAGGTTATAGCGAGCTCAGTACAATGCATGAACAAGAACTAGCCCGATCAGCAGTCCGGTGGACTACTGATTCTACCACTTTTCCAGACGAAATAGTGGCACAAATGTTTCTGACACTGCCCCCAGCCGAGCAACGACTGGTGGGTATGTATATGATTCAGCACCTCATTACACTGTATGAGGAACAGCATTCTGATCCAGGTCCGCTACATGATGTTTTGAACGAGTTACTCCAGTACAGATGGAGAGGTCTAGGTACTGATTTAATTAGTGTCATTCTAGAACAGCGCCACAAATATCGAACGTTTCTGAATCCACATTTTGTTCACGTCTCACCCCCAGAAAGTAAATCATTTTACATAGATAGACAGAATCCATTACGAGAAGTACACCCAGTTAGGACAGCGGGTGGTGATCTAGAACGAGTATTTGTTTACACCCCCATCACCAAAATGGAACTCTTAGAGATGAAAAAGCTAATTCCCTGTCACGATAAAGATCCAGCAGGGTTCCACCGTGAATTAAAAGACATGCTCCGTATGGGAGAATACACATATCCTGATATCATTAAAATGTTAAAGGTCCTGTAGCCTGCGGGCATATATGAAAAACTCAAAGAAAAAGAATGGGAGGTGGGAGAGAAAAAGATAGATTGGACAGCTCTAGAAGCTGAAGATAATACACGAGTACCAGGTACCGGTCTTGGGGATAAAGCTAAAGAATTGCCCGAGTTATTGATACAAGTTTTGCCAAGATTACTAGCCACGAAAAAGGAAGACTGGGATGCTATCTCAGCCTGTAAACAGAAGCAAAATGAAGACACTAGTGATTTTTATTCTAGATTTGAAAAATGTTTTATTATTAACAGTGGTCTGAAAACAAGTAGTGAATCGTACCCTCATCTTTTTGTTACAAAACTAGTCGAGAATTCAAGTCCACAAGTTAAAAATCGAGTCCTGAAAGTCAAAAGTACCTGGCAAGCTAATACTCCGTCACAGATGCTTCAAATGCTCCAGTATCACCAGAACAGAATCAGGGAGGAGCAGGAACACGAAAGGAGACGTATGAAAGACACGAAAATGAAAGTATTAGTTGCACAGTCTGTTCCACAA
This sequence comes from Lissotriton helveticus, assembly GCF_964261635.1. Classification (NCBI taxonomy): domain Eukaryota; kingdom Metazoa; phylum Chordata; class Amphibia; order Caudata; family Salamandridae; genus Lissotriton; species Lissotriton helveticus. The sequence continues at coordinate 1,167,186,446 of NC_136065.1, read as the reverse complement.
GACAGTCAGAAGAGGGGTCCGAATCAAGCCAGTCATTCTACAGTTCCCGTTAAAGGGACCTGCAATTACTGTAAACAGCCAGGTCATTTTATAAATGAATGTGCAGTTCTGAAACACAACATAGCTACTGGTAAGACTAAAGAAAGACCACGTCCGCCTAGACAAGAACAAGTTTTACAGACTTCCCAGCCACCGCAGAATGCACAACAGTCAGTTACAGCACCGCAGCCTACTGCTGCAACACAGCATGTTACACAGCAAATGTACCAGTATGCACAGACAGAGTATCCAGATTATCAGCCGTATTCATGAAACAGCCTAGAGAGGGAGATAGGCTTGCCTCTCATCGAGATACCTGTAGATCAAGAGGGTCCCTATGAACACAGTCAAGTATTAGGGAAAGACAGAAAGTTTCTGATTGATACAGGGGCAAGTAGGACTACCATCAGTCATGACGAGGTTCCAGGGGCTCCACTCTCAGGCTCTAGAAATGTTTCCCTTGGATTTTCAGGAAAGCCTATTGTTAATGAAATATCGAAACCAGTTACTCTAGAAGTCGGTCCATTGTCCCGAACTACTGATTTGTTACTCACGAAATCTTGTCCAGAAAATTTGTTAGGCATTAAGACATTGAAAGAATTAGGAGCAGTCATTTGCTGCTCCCCAGAAGGGGTCCGCCTGTTCTTGCGAGATTTTAAAGGTCATTATGTATTACGTGATTTTGATCCAAGATTATTGTATATACCACAGCATTTATGGGCGCAAGGTCCAACTGATGTAGGTTGTATGCATATCACACCCCATCGTGTGACTCTAAAGCAAGGTGTTGTTTTACCACGAATCAGACAGTACAAATTGCCACCTGAGGCTGTAGCAGCCTTATCCAAAATTATTGACGAACTTATTGCTCAAGGAGTGGTTGTAGAAACTGACTCCAATGTATGTAATTCTCCTATCATTCCAGTTCTGAAACGTACTGATCCAAATACACCTCCAGTTTATCGATTAGTGATTGACCTTCGAGAACTTAATAAATGTATCATACCCCAGTACCCAGTAGTCCCAGATATTTCATCCCTCTTGACAGCCATTGATTCTGAAGCTACGTTCTTCACAGTTATCGATCTCAAGAACGCATTTTTCAGTGTCCCCATTCATCCAGACAGCCAGTTCCTTTTCGGTTTCTGTTTAAATGGAAGAAGCTATAAATTCACACGAGCACCTCAAGGTTTTACAGAAAGCCCTAGTATTTACAGTCAAGCACTTAAGAGACAACTAGACAATATTCACATGCCAACTGACACTGCCCTGCTCCAGTATGTCGATGATCTACTGATCACAGCCCGTTCTGAACGTGACTGCGAGCGTGCGTCACTTACGGTTCTGTATTTTCTGGCCGAGATGGGGCACAAGGTGTCCCCTTCCAAATTGTAATTCTGTGTCCAGCAAGTGGTCTACTTGGGACACTTACTGTCCAAGAGGGGTAGGCTCTAATGGCGTGAATAGGGACGGAAACATGGAGGGGGCTACCTGAGCAGCTGGGACCTTTAACCTAGTGGTGCGCGCAAACGGGCAATGACGTGTTACCGGGAAGAACTGGGGGCTACGACTTCTGAGCTAGAAGAGGAGACTATAGTCTGCGGTGTCAGCACGACATGTACCTATAGCATATCTGGTATCTTGTGTTTTGGAGTACATGTTGATAGAATCCAAAAGTTATCAGGGCAAAGGCTACTTGACACTAAGACTGGTGCATGCATAATTCTACATGTATTGCGTGTGCTAGGAATATTCTATGAATATTAATACAGTATTTCTCTTACATGGAGACAGAAAGGCTAGACCATAGCTGGAACTGTTGATGCGATTCAGTAGCTTAGGAATGCAGAGGAGAAGAACTGAACTGATAACTAGAAGCATAACATACTCTTGGCAGACAGACGGGCAGAGCCAGGCCGGGCCGGGCACTGCGAGGCAGGAAGTAAGCGAAGGGTCAGGGATGCAGGTGGGGGCTGCATCACTCCTCGGAGAGGGTTTAGGAGACTGGAGCTTGAATCTGATGTCCGTGCCCTTTTGAGGCCTAGGAACGGGGACAATTCAATGAATTAACGTGCACACTGTAAACGTGGCAACATAGGCCTAATACTCGTTGTTTTCACGAGAACTGGAAACTGGCATACTAGAGTTGGACACAACTGTAATTGCGTCTTTAATCGATCATAAGGGGATATATGCATATCGATCATGCACATATAGCATAAGATGGGGAACACGTAGGCACATATAACATGGCAAAATTTACTTTTCCACAGTCCCCCCTGGTTTTCCAATAATTTCCAGATCGCCTGTGTGCGGTTTGGCCCCGATCTGGCATTGATCGGGGTGTGTAACCAGGCTATGTGAGGTGTGTCCGCATTACAATCACTGGCCCCCCATTTGTGCTCGGGGGACGTAGCCCCGTTTTGTACTTGATGGTCCCCATACTTTGTGGCAACCTTAGAAAAGGGGATCGAGGTTGGACCTTCCGCTTGAATTTTTGTAAGAGGGATATGGCTGATGATACTAAACGGGCCTAATGGTGGCAATGCGGGGTTGATGGGCATTGGGCACGCCCTCTTTATGGGTGCAACAGCGCGCCCATGCACCGAAGTCAAGCCGGGTACTACGAGTGCGGAAACTAGGGAAAGACTACCTCTCCCAGCTACCCCGTAACTGCAACATATCGCGTCAGCACGCATTACGTCGGTCACGTGGGTCTGACGCTACGTGCATTGACGGGCATACAGGCATTTAACAGAGACTGTCCGGTACCGCCATCATCTACGCGGTGATCCAGAAGCAGGCATTGAAGAGAGGCCAGTCCTACGGAACAGTAAGGAGGCTGGGCGGGGGTCAACAAGGGCGGAGGCTGGTACCTTCTAAAACTTCAAAATCTAATACGATCAATATTGGGACAGACAGTCCCACGAGGGGGCATACTCAGGTTGCTTACACCGGGAGGAGAGGTCCACGCGTGATTTTCTCTCCTGTCGGTACGTAGGTTGAGTACCTGGGAGACCTTTCTGCCGGACGCCATTTCGAGTTTGTATACCATATAAACTCGGTGAGTATATATGAGGGATCTTAACAGTTCCGCCCTGATTGGACTCTGATTTTAACGATTTAACATGATTACAGATCTTTGTTGGATCGCATAATGTTGATGATGGATTTCATGGAACGAGATGTGGTGACCTTTTTGCATATATGCAGCATTGTACATATTTTTTCTTATATTTATGCCCGGGGGACTGTAATAATATATAGCCTTACAGGGCGTCGAAGAGGGTGTATTATTAATAACTCCTCGGACCACAACAGAGACACAGCCAGACAGAATTCATGGGTTTGCTTGGTAGGAGGCTTGACCCTTTGGGTATACAGTTGTGATTATAGTTATACCCTTATGTTTCTTGTCAGTTTATGTTTCCTATTATATTGGGAACGTTCTTCACATGTGATTTTTTAAGACCGGCTTTATCGTGGGTTTGCGACAGAAGTACGGTTGAGCCTTAAGTGGTACTGGGAACGACATTCGTCCTGAAGAAGACCGGGGTGACATTTCGTGGCGCAGTAAGTCGGTCGAAACATGTTGGCACAAGCAGTACCAGGAGGGGTGTTTTAAGAACCCTAAACTTTCTCTTCTAAAACACTACCCAGCCTATTTTCTTTTAACCCTGGTTGTGGAACCTAGTAATAAAGGTTTGTTTGGTATCCTCAAACCAGTTTTAAATCACTTCCTCATTAACTGCATTTTTTGTTGTTTCACTAGTCTCAGTCACAGGGTGATATGCACTGATATATCACTTTATATGTTACGTGTGTTTTGTGTTGTGTCTTGTGGTCTCTTTATTATTTTTACCCCCTTCCTTATGCTCCGCCCTGTGTGTGGCTACACCAGGGCATTTTGTAAGCAGACCCAATGATGAAGCATGTCACATACTTCGGTATGTGAGTGAGGGCAGTTTTTCAAAACTGATGAGTTTTTCCGTCTGTTGTTGTTATATGTGTTTTTCGTTCTCTCCACCCCTTTTTGTGTGTATACGTATCTCTTTTGGCGGGTTCGGGGTGGTGGAGTTGTATATAGTAGACCCTCGCCCCTTCTTGTGGAAAGTGAACATTGCAAGCACTCACTCCCAGTAAACTGATCTGGGTTTAATCCATCATCATTCTTTAGCTCACTCCGCCTCCCCAGTTCAGACATTACCATATGCAAATCAGTCTGACCCTGTGCCTCATGGGAACAGTCCAGCCCGAACTACCAAGCCATGTCTTCCCTGGACCGGAAACAAGCATCCTGGGACCGGTTTCTAGCTAATCAGCCGTCATCAGCCAGGCTAGCTTGAATCCAGTGGCAAAGTGAGCAAGGGACCCACATCTGGGCATACCCTGCCAACTTAGGGCGAACAAAGCAAAACCAAAGGTGATGATGGACGGAGTGTTGAACACTGCAAGCACTCACCCCCAGTCAACTGATCTGGGTTTAATCCATCATCATTCTTTAGCTCAATCCGCCACCCCAATTCAGACATGGCCATATGCATATGGCCAGGTCTAAACTGCGGTGGCATGGTGAGCAAAAGAATGATGGATTTAACCCAGATCTGTTGACTGGGGGTGAATGTTTTGATTTGTTCTGCATTCCATCCATCAATTGTGTGTCTTTTGCTTTCTCACCCTAGGTGCGCAGGCATGCCCAGACGTGGGTCCTGGGCTCACTGTGCCACTAGAATCAAGCTATCCTGGCTGAAGAGGGGTGAAACCCCAAAACCGGTCCTAGGATGCTTGTTTCCGGTCCAGGGAGGACCTGGCTTGGTAGTTCGTGCTGGACTATTCCCATGAGGGACAGGTTCAAGACGGATTTGCATATGGCCAGGTCTAAACTGGGGTGGCATGATGAGCAAAAGATTGATGGATTTAAACAGATCTGTTGACTGGGGGTGAATGTTTTGATTTGTTCTGCATTCTGTCCATCAATTATGTGTCTTTTACAATATGTCTCTGGCATTTGGCTATTCATTGTACTGTGCAAGGATTGTGCCTAACCTGACAGGGCTAGCTGCGACCACAACTTCTATATGAAGGTTTGGATCAAGGTAGGCATTCAGTGGCACTGTCAAGTAATAGCTTGCTTGAATTTTTTGAAAGCTCTTCTCATATTCACGTGACCAATGAAAAGACAAATTCTTTTTTGTCAGTTTTTATAATGGTGCACTGACCGTAGCAAATCTCACATGTATGTAGGACCGTAACTGGCTGTTCCAAGAAATGATTGTAATATAGAATTGTCCTGTGGGGAATTTCCAGTAGTCATCACTTGCACTTTAGCTGGATCAGGTTTCATGCCCCTATCAGAAAAGACAAGGCCAAAGAATTTCAAACTTTGCTTGTGGAATTCACATTTGTCAGCATTCAGAGTTAAGCCTGTATCATACAGCAACTGACATATTTGCATGAAAGCTTTGTCATACTTTTTCTGCGTGGCTCCAAAAACCAATATATCATCACTATAGTTGAATGCATTTACTACAGGCTATATGATTCATCAAATGACGTCTTGGAAAAGTTCTGCACCAAAACTCCATTGCTTAAAGAGATAGAGACCAAAATGTTGTGTTATGTTGAAATTATTTATAGAGTGCACTTTCACCAATTTGTTTCATGGTGCTAACTATAGGAGTTGCCGGGGTCCTGGATGGATAGTCAGATATCTAAATGAGCAGCCATGTTTGAGGTTAATCATATGCATGTCAAAAGCCATGTTTTGAGGAGCTTACTAAATCTCAGAAGATCTGTGCAGATCTGATATCAGGGGGAAAGGTATTGCAAAAGCGAGGGGCAAGTCCCACGAATCTGCTGAGAATATGTGTAAAAAACGTTTTAATGTACCTGTTTTTTTCTGCAAGTTCCAATTGTTGATATTCTTTATTTAAGTTGGGTCGAGAGAAAAACTTTGCACCATTCCATTGACTTAGCATAGTAGCAATATGCAGACCGGATGTCTCTCTCCCTCAATTGCCCTGTTGGTCTGACGCATGTCGAGGCATATGCATACAGCTCTTTCGCTGTCGCTTTTGGGCACTACCACAATTAGAGAAACCCATTGTATTGGACCAGTGGAGCATTCAATGATGTAATGTTTAAGCAACAAATTAAGTACCTTTTCAACAGCTTCTTGTAAGTGAAACACAATTTTTCTGTGTCTTTGAGCAACAGGACGAACATCTTGATTCACATGTAACTTTACATTCATTGTTTTGAGTTTCCCTAACCATGACATAATGAAGGAAACTGACTTAAAATGTCATGATGAGCATTCATATTGTAGTTCACTGATATCAGCCCCATATCAGCAACTGTGTTGTAGCTCAGCAAACAGCCACTTGCAGCTGTTCCCTGCAAGTATATGAATAGATGCTTGTACCACAGTTTTCTTATGTATCATCGTGGCTTTGTTTTGCTGTTGCTACTATGCCTGCTTCTGGCTCAATTCTGGAATTTCGTTCCCTTCCTTCCATGCCATTATCTAGTACTGCCTGTAGGCTCACTATCCGCTATCACTATCTTTACTTTGGTTCACTTTAAAAGTTATAATCCTATACCGTTGTGTAGCTTTTTAGGATCCAAGTGTAATTTACAGATTCATGCCCTTATATAGGTACAATTCACATTGCCCTTAAATAGGCATAAAAATCATGCCCATGTTTAGACATAACCCATCCAGTCCAAATACAGGCATGGCTACTTCCACTAGTTCCAAAAAGCCACAACGATTTCTTGGAAAACTCGGCTTCAGCAGTCAGGGACATCCCCTTGCTTGAATATTGATTTGTCCTAGAAATCATGGAGTTTTCAAAGAACTACCATTCCCCCGGGGTTCTTTGGTGACGTTATTATGTCTGACTTAATGTCAAACCCGGCACCTTCAAGGTATAAATATTCCTACACTTGCCCTAGCAAATACACAGTGGTTTGGAGCAGTTAGCATGAGAAAGAAGCCTGTTCAATAAATCCTTTTATTGAAAACGCCGTTTCTCTATTTCTCTGCACCTCTGATGAAACGAAGCATGCACGAATGACTGAGCAAAATATCTATCTATTGTTTCCACGATTCTGAAGATACGTTTTATCTTAGGGAAACAAAGTTGTCATGTTTATGCGGTTGTCAGAAACGAATCCCTTCTTGTGTATTCGAGAAAGTTTCTAGTGACCTCTGAGCTAGCTGGCACTCACAATTAAGTCTAATATATTCAATAGAGACCTAGTCGACCTAAGTCCTCTGTCAAATCTATAGGATATGTTAATCCAATGCGCAGAGCCCATTGGGAATATAGGAACTACACTACATGGCGCCCAACGTTTCGTAAGGCACTAATTTAACATGAGATACTAGAGTAACTCAGTCATACTTTTCACAGAGACCCCTTTTTCCAGTCAAATTCTCCAATAGACGTCTGGAGTGGGTAAAAGGATAAAATATCCGCCATAACTGAGTATGACGAAAATCCTATGTATTTGTTTTGGTTTGTTCAACGTTGAAGGATACACTGTTCCAAAATATTGTGCACCTTATCTTGGTTTCCTTGAAACTTGCTCTGCAAACTTTCAGTCAACAAAATGACTGAAAGCGAGAACAGTGGGGCTGCAGCCCAACCAGGCTTAAACATTACAGGTTTCCAAGAAAACGACCCAGATGCGATAATCATCCCTGAAAACTTAAGGAAAACCATCACTATAAAGCTTATAATAAATGGCCTATCACCTAGAGGTGGTAGGGTAATTTTTGTCATAGAGGCACATGAATATCGGCAGACAGAGGTATTCTATTCATGGATTGTCTTCCCTGAAGCAAATCCAGTAACACATGTGTTCCACTTCTACAAAGTAGAGGAACCGCCAGCGGAATACACTCCTTTTGAGGATGTTGAAATTCCATTAACATACCAAGAGCATGCGCTTTGGTTTAAAGGCGCCCTACAACATCAAAATCAAATTACCAGGCTCAGTCCACTAGGTAGACCAGGAGAAAAATGGCCGGTATTAGCCAGCTATACACCACATCCTGACATTGAAGAAATGTCAAGTGAAGAACTATTAGTTCAACTAAAACAACTAATCAAAATCCATAGACAATTGGTTCAATATGTCATGCGGACTCTAACAGTCCAACCTCCTAAAAGGATTCCACAACAAACCCCTCACCAGGGGAACACAAATAAAATTACACCACAGACTATACAATCAGTCATTGGTAAATTACCCGCAAAAAGGGAACAAATTCGATTCTGGATAGCTAAAAAAATCACTCAAATCGAGGCAGTATTTCCTGATACTACCCCTCATGAGAAACACAGGATTTTAACAATCTGTTTACCAATGGGGATCACACCACATCTGGAGGACTGTGACACTTGGGGTACAGCCTTTGCTGCAATCTACACAAAAACACATGGTGTTCCGTCTTTGGCGGTGATACCAGACGTCCTGAAACAGATTCAAAATGAATACGGGGCAGAGCCTGCTTTAAATCTGGGTATGAAATTACTGAAAGATTTCAAACAGGTCTCAGCTATAATATTAGCTAATATTAAAGGTGAAGCAGCATCAGTTGCGATCTGCCAAAAAATAAAAGAAATTAATGTAACTGAGCAACCATATGAACTGGCAAGAATAAGTGAAAAATCCTATGAAGAACTAGGTAGAGATAGTTTGGGTGGGAAACCCGTTAAGTCCCAACTAACAGAAAGTCCTGAAAAGGTCTTTATTAAAAAGACTCTCAATACTCCTAAAAAGAAGTGGGAGAATACTAAACAGTCCCTTCCTAAAGAGAAGCGTTCTTAATCCAGAGGTAGGTCTCCTCAAAAGGAGCCCTCTGAAAAGAGGTATAACCTCAGGAACAGGGATAATTTGTGAAAACCTGATAGATATCAAGATACTGATACACGTTCCTCTCGTACCTTTCAGACTTCCTCACAGAAATCAGAAAGAGAACGGTCAGAACACAAAGAAGAACATGTGAAGTCCAAAGACGATCAACACGTTCCAAAAAATAAGAAAACCCAGTTTACCAAAAAGAAGGTAGCAGGTCTAAAAATCAGACATTTCGAGGATCTTGAGGACACAACTCAAGAACGGAGAGTGGGCCCAGACAATGCTGGACAGCGCAGCAGAAGTCACTATAGCTCGCAATATCTTGAAGGATCATCTGGAAACAGTGGACTTGAATGAATACATTCAAGTTGAAACAGCTGATACCAGGGTTAGCGTACCCCGTAAGTTATATGAAGTAACGCTCCGGATGGATGGGGACATAACTAGGAAAATAAGAGCACTCTTTTGGAAGAAGCTCTCTAAGGGTCATGACATTATTCTAGCCGAAAAAGACTGGCCATCTAAATTTGTCAGGGAGTGCCCACATGGCGAATACATCATTATGCCAGCCTTCTCGAATCATATTCCAATTCACTTAAAATACACCTATGCCAGGAAATGGGCTGTAGCCCAAGCTCCAGCATTATATAAAAGCCATGTGGGATGGGATGAGAATTCCCCTCACCACAAAATCCAGTTGAAAAATCAACCAACTGCGCAAAGGTAGTACCCAGTTAAGCAAGAAGCTAAAAAACAGGTCAGGGACATATCAGATCAACTTGAATACCAAGGGGTAATTGAAACATGCACCTCGTCCATGAACAATCCTTTGTTTCCTGTCTCCAAACCAGACAATACATATCGTCTAGTATTGGATTACAGACATCTAAACTCTTGTTGCAAAACATTTGCAGTACAAAATGCACATAGTGCAGCATTAATGAATAACAGTGTGCGTAAAAAATTATAAAACCACTTTAAATATTTTTAACTGTTTCTTCTGTCAACACATTGCACCAGAAAGTAGGTATTTGACCGCTTTCTCAATCATGGGGACACAGCATCACTTCTGTCGTCTCCCACAGGGATTTAAGAACAGTACTGGGTTATTCTCAGCGAGGGTAACAGTTACTTCAAGCTTATGATGATGAAGCATTATCATACGTAGATGACATCTATCTGACAGATGATGACTTGGATAGGCACTTGAACAGGGTGAACACCATTATACTGGGCTTCGCCTCTGAAGGGTACAAATTCAATTAAAAAAAATCAAGTATTGCTCATTTTAACGTCCTGTTCTTAGGATACAAACTTTCAAGTGAAGGCAAAAGCCTGGCAGCAAACTTTTTAGAAAAGTGTACGCTGCTCCAACCTCCAAAAACGCTGACAAACTTACAGTCGATTCTAGGATTCCTAAATTTCAAAAGAACATACATTCTAAACTACGCAGAAAGGGTTAAACCTCTCTACGAATTAATCAAACCTGATTTCAAAACAGTTAATTGGACACAAAAACACACAGAAATTTTGCATTCACTCCAAACAGACATGTTAGCAACATAACATTTGCAAACACGCGTAAATGTACGCAACTTAGTGATCCAAATCATTCCATGACAATGCGGATTCACGTACTTACCTTTTAACTAAGGCGAAAAAGTACCAATAGCTCACAAATCACACTTGTACACACAAGCAGAAATGAAATTAATTTCTACAGAAAAAATTCTGACAGTGGTTCAAACTGCAGTAGCAAAAGAGAGAGCCCTTGCACAGGGTAAGCGCAATATGGTCGTTACACCTGTACCTGCCTTAGAAGCAGTGACAAAAGCGAGCATACCAAATGCTAAAGCTTTACATCCGAGATGGATACAATGGGTTATTTCTCTTGCTGCAACAGACGTTGAATACGTTTTTGATCCTTATTTAAAAACACAAGGATTTCTACAATACGAACAAGAATGTCCTCTGCATCCTGAAATTCTGCCTCTAGAGCAGTATGAATGTATAATTTATGCTGACGGATTGGCTCAACCCGCTACGAGGGGGTAAACAAGCCTATAGTGCAGCGTGAACGATCGTTAAAGATCGTTGGCGCGATGGCAAATTCAGACCAATGGTCATTAGCACTCAATCTCTAGGCGATTGTACAGCTCAGCAAGCTGAACTACAAGCATTCAAGATGATGCTTGAGAATATGGACTGCAAATTCCCCACAGTTATAGTGTGCGATTTGTATTATTGTGTTCAATCTTATAATGAATACTTGCAAAACTGGATTCAAAATGGTTACAAAGATGCAAAAGGTGGCACAATTAAGCATAAATTGCTTTGGGAACAAGTAGTTCAGTTACGACAAGGACTACAAAACACTCACGTGATACATACGCTGAGTCATCAACGTGATGGCATTCACATTGCAGGGAATTCATTGGCTGATGAAGCCCCGAAGGCAGCTGTGCAAACGGCTTCCATATCGGCAATCACTCGTTCAAAAACGAAAATAGATGGCGAAATAATGCTAGCTGTCAATGCTTCAAGCAAAGACAGTGGTAAAACATTACTTAAAGGGTTTCCACTCAAATTCTCGTACATAACTGAGGCAAATAATGTTCTGTTTGCTCGAATCTCTGGAGTGGGGGATAGAGTAATTCCAAACATGGAACATAGATTAGGACTAATCTTAGCAGCACATGAAGGGCTTGCCTCTGCACATGCAGGTGTTTCCGCCACAGTGTCATTATTAAAACAGAGATACTGGTGGCCGCGCGCGAGGAAACAGACCAGAAACTATGTTCTGGAATGTGAAATCTGCCAAAAGATTAAAGTCTCTACTGTGAAATGTCCTGCGCAGACACCCCTGTTCATTTCAGATAAACCATTAGCTTACGTTTACCTGGATCACTGCGGTCCCTTACAGATAGATAGTAACTATAAATATATCATGGTCGCAGTGGATTCATGTTCAAGATTTATTTGGATGTGGCCTCAGCGCTCGGCTGACGCTCGAACAAAGATTTGTGAGTCTTTATCGGCACATACGCAGTCGGCACGCTACATTCTGACCAGGGTCCTGCGTTTAGCTCTCGAGCTTACAAGGAGGCCATGGCTAGTTTGGGCGCTGCATTGTGGTACTCTAGTCCATTCCATCCTGAGGGAAATTCGGTAGTGGAGAGAAAAAAACGGGAGATAAAGCAATCTTTAAAAGCTAGGGTACTAGGCTCAGGTGACGGGTGGATCAAACATCTAATAAGTGTCCAACGTAGTCTTAATAATCTGCCAAGAAGTTCTCTAGGGGGTATCACTCCATATGAAGTTCTTTTTGGGACCAGAATGATAGTATCGGATCTTGATTGTCAGACTTCAGTGGTAGACCAAAAACCCTTTGATATCAAAGACCGTTTGGCTGTTTTACACGACTTAAATGAAATGAGAACAAAACAAAGTAACGTGTTCCTGAAGCCAACCACCACTGAAGAGAAACCGACCGTCCCAGCAAGGCCTGTCTGGATTCCTAAGCTTGGGGATCTAGTCAGAGACAAGATCGCGGACAAGAAGGAATTTGGACCTTTTTACAGACAACCAGTACCTGTCCTAGCAATCCACGGATCAAGAACAGTATTATTGCCGCCCCTTGCTGGTAAAAAGGAGAACAGGTTCTTGTCAATCGACCTGGTCAAACCACATCATGTGGCCGATCATAAGCAGTAGGCCAAGTGGACTCCGCCAAAGTAGCAGACGCCCTAATCTGGCTACTATCCAAGAGGTTCAAACTGAGAGACTCATCACCTTTGAAGAATCTGCAGTGCGAAAAGAAGGAGTATGCAACAAAGCAATGGAACTTGTACCTCTTGAAACCCAAATAACAGTTTGTCAAGAAACACCTGTCTACAATGATGGAGCATCTGACTACACAAACGTATCAAGTGATCGAGTGTTTCCAGCGATTTCAACGAATCCTGATGCAATCCCAACAATTGACAGAACTGCTTCTGGCTATTTCATTAACTTTGATATGTTTTCTGAGGATCCCAGCGAACCTGAAATAACACCAGTAAAAAGAACTTTCAAAGAACAAGCAACAGACCTTTTTCCTGGAAAAGACGTATCTGGTTTCACCATGGATTGAACTTTGGATTGTGTTGGGTGTGCTTTTTCTTCTACTTCGGTGATAACTTTGGGAATGCTGATAAATGGAAGATATGTTAAAAAGGACACAGCAAGTAAGAACATCAACTTACTACTCAAGCCACACAAATCATCTCATTGTGAACAAAGAGACTTGTCATCTGTGAACATCACAGCCGTTCCTATACCTGGGGGTATAGCTTGGGACAGAACTGATTATGACATTTTTGGCCCTGCAGAGCTGTTGAAGATTCCACACCAGTTCAAGATTTCCTTGAATGACTTTGTTTCATCTAGTACCTTTTGATTGGGACTTCGAGACTGTTAATAATATGATGTCAGACTTAGAAATGTCTGCAAAGTTTACAAATCATGAATATTTAGAAGGTTCATCAGATTATGAGCAAATGTATTGTTATAATCATTATGGTCATCATTTCTTACACAAATCTGCAAATCCTAGAAATGTATTGATGTATAATCAATGGGAAAATTGTCCTACGCCACCAAAGGGTAGCTCAAAAACATTATTTGGAAAATTTCCATACTTTTCAGGTTTTAATACTTCCAATCCAGAATCATATTACTTTAAAAATGTTAATAATACAGGAATGAAAAGTATGTTGACAAATACCAAACAAATGTATTCTGCAACCTTTTATGCTCAGCTGCCTTCACTAGGTTTCGACTTTTAGAAAGACAACATTGAGACAAAAACTGTCTGGGGAACAAAGGATTGGCAGGTTCAGGGGGTAGAAGCTTTGTTTAGAGCCTGCATCATCCCTGACCAAATTATGTTTTTGAATGACACTGTCCAACAGACATCTTGTCTTGGGTTAGCCAAGATAAAAGACCTAAACAATCCGTCCATACCTACACCTACACCTGATAGCAGTAACACTTCAGAGGGGAAGGTCGACGTACATACTATTTTGCATCACAACAGAACAGATCAAGATTGGAAAAATGGTTAATCTGGCCCACAGACACAAACAACTGTCAAGATAGATTCCTGAATAAAACACGGGGGTTCACATTCACTAGGCCAGACCCAAGATATGTTCAGAAACAGCATCCAGGAATAGTAACAACATACAGTGTAGGGAAACTGTGCCTTGAATGGTTACATAGATCTACACTCAAGGATGTGAAACAACACTTATCTTTACTTAAAGATGGCGCTGATCTTAGGGAATTCTTGCTAGGAGCAAGAACACTGTGTCATAAACGTTTTATATATGCCGGTATCTATGCATTTTATAATGAAGCATGGAAGATTACGCAAGCAGAGACTGCAGAATGAATACAAGAAATTGATCGTATTCATTTAGAGAAAATTCTCTCTGTAGTTGACAATGGGTTAACGACTCTGTCGTCCAGGATATATTCTTTGGACAGCATAGTATCCTCTGCCATTGACATCATGGAACAGGAATTGGTCATGTTGCAACATGGTCAGTCGCAATTACGTTCTATCATGCTATTGGGCTGGACGTTACAAAACCTTCATTCAGGCTATGTGCCTTGACGTTTAATCAATACTATGTCACTGTTTTCAGAAATCAATCTAACTGATAAACAGATCAAATTGGCACAGAGGGGAGCAGACTATATGGTGCTGAGCTTTGAAAAACTGGAAAGATTGCCATTAACTGTCGCTGAAAAACCAGCCACAGAATGGATTATACATGGAACAATCACTCTGCCTGTTACAATTGTCCATTTTCAGTATTGCTTAAAACACATACAAGCAGGCAAATATGAAAGGTGGGTAAATAATACATCAAGACATCCTGGGAATTACTATACACACACACATGTTGGAGTGGGGTAAAAGAAGTGTTTCTTAGTGGTAAAAATTGTGAAAACACACTAAGCGGTTCTCTTCTTTGTCAGGGTATTAATTTACACGGGTCCTGCGATAGATCCTCTAACAACTTATCCTGCCACCTGCAAGGTTCACCAGCTGCGGTGATTGATCCAATTTTTGGACAGCTTTCTAATGGAAGTTACCTCATGTTGAACGATCACAGCTGCTGTGGCATGTTGCCAGGTTTACCATATCTAGTAACTGTGTTAGAGACCTATGATCTGCAAGTCGCAAGGTTTGTGCAGAGATAAAGACCCTCTTAATTACAAATTGCCCTATACATTTCTCATAAATGTTAAGTCGTACCTTAAACATGTCTGATACGAGTGGCATTGTATATGTATTTAAGACAGTTTTTTCGGGACTGTTAGCACCTTTTGAAGCAGTCCTAGGAATATTTCCAAACTTCATGCACTCTGTGTTTGGCGGACTGCCTCTCATTTTAGAAGTCGCTGCACGGATACTATTTTTGCTCCCACTGCTTCGATATGGCAAGCCAATCCACAAGCAACACCCAGTTCACCGTGGAGACAACTCTACTGGCGATGAAGTGTCGTGAGCGCATCATCCAAATTTTGGGATTAACTTGTTTAAGAGAATTAAATACCACATGGTTTCTGTCATTCAGACCAATTTGGCAAGATTGCATCTTACCTGTTCTACGCTGCCTGCTATGCGCAGAAGAATGCGTGCTAGACACATGTCTGACACTCCCATCAGTCATGCCAACGGATGTTGATACTTTGCTTGAACCAGTAACGGCCCATGTACTGTGTTGTCCCCAGCGGCTTCAAACATTGCTAATGCGACCAATGCTGACGGCGATGCTTCACATCTATGTGGGGTTGATCTTCTTAATGAGTTAATCCAACTCTCACCCACAATGGTAGACAAATTCTTCACAGAGTTAGAAGATTTGATGTTTTCTCCAAACAATAACAGTGACTTTTGATTTTGCACACAGAGTTCTGGGAGACTTCATTTGACCTTTGTTTTTTTCAAACCAAAGATCTAACTTTGGAACTCTTTTTTCTATGATGATTCATTTTTCCAAATTTGTATTCTTCATTTTGTGGCACAAAGTAATCTGCTTAAAGTAGAACTATTCATAGAGAACTAGAATTCTTTGAAAAAAGTTCCAGAGACAATATTTGACCTTGTCCACATACAAACGGTTTTGATGTAATATGACATGAAATGGTTTCGGCCTTTTTCTTCTGTATTTATGAGCCATTTCACAAATGTATGTTCATGATTCATTCGGGTAGCATTTTTCAAATGTCAACTATATGTTTTGAATGAAACATTGCTTTAAATGCTCACAGCACAAATGCTCCTTTCATGTACAATCAGTACCAATGTATTTTTATGTATTTGTGTGCGTTTTAAACACTTGTCGTATAGATAGTTTTTATACATGTTTAGAACTTAGTATTTAGTAGAAGTCGTACATAAGAAAGTGGAGTGGGTGTTGTGTGGCGTTTTAGGGTCCGATTGAATTTTCCCGATTCATGCCCTTATATAGGTACAATTCACGTTGCCCTTATATAGGCATAGAAATCAAGCCCTTATTTAGGCATAGCCCATGCAACCCAAATACAGGCATGGCTACTTCCATCCGTTCACCAAACGTCACAACGATTTCTTGGAAAACCAGCTTAAGCCATTAGGGACTTCCCCTTGCTTTAATATTGATTTCTCCAAGAACTCAGTTAGTTTTACAATAAACATCTATTCCTTAGGGGTTCATTCGTGACGTTCATATGCCCAACTTTACGTCAAACATGGCATTCCTAAACACCTTCAAGGTATAAATGTACCTTCACTTGCTATGGCAAAGCACAGTGGTTCGGAGCAGATCGACGACCTACTTGCCCGACGCAGCTCGCTACAGCAAGTGCCGAAGGAAGCCGACTATCCAGTTGACACACTAATCAGGAAGCTGCTCTCTTCTGCTGAGTAATTCAGCTCCAGTGTTTCTGACTCTCCTTGCAGGTTGTTGGGAAATCGAGTCCCGAGACAGAGATACCAGACCTCCTTCATTCTAAGGTATGGAGCTGATTAGAACCTAGAGAAACCTTTGGTAGATTATTGGCAAAAACTAAACCTATGCTAAAACAATACTTACTTCTTCCCTCGTACTAGATCTAGGTGAGGTACATTGGGGTAGGCGTATTTTAGAAGCACCAGTTGAGTATTTTAGTCTATGTTATTTATGTATGTATTTTTATGGCTTAGAAACCATACCATGCCATTACAGTATTATTTCATAATACTATTCTCGCTGTATGCATTATATTTTGCATTGTGTCTAACGATTGTAGCAGTTCACCTCTCTTGCATGAGAAAGAAGACTGTTCAATAAACCATTTATTGAAAACGGCCATCTCTCTATTTTTGTGCAACTCCGTAGAAATGAAGCATGCACGATTGACTGAGTGAAATACTTATCTATTGTTTCCACGACTCTGAGAGATATGTTCTTATTCTTGGGGAAACAAAGTTGTCATGTTTATGCGGTTGTCGGAAACTAATCCCTACTTGTGAATTCGAGAAAGTTTCTAGTGACCTCTGAGCTAGCTGGCACTCACAATTAAGTTTAGTATATTCGATAGAGACCTACTGACCTAAGTCCTACGTCAAATCTATAGGATATATTATTCCAATGCGCAGAGCCTATTGAGAATATAGGAACTACACTACAACCTATATAGACACTTTTAAACCTACTCACATACCCATACAAAAACTGTCACACCCATTCAGATATAATATAGACACTGGTACACCCATTTACAAACCCATACAGAGACTTTCACACGCACACTTACATTCATATAGAGATTTCACACCCATACAGACAGTGTCACATCCATTTAGCTATCCTACATGCACTCTAACACCCATTCAGAAACCCATACAGACACTCTCACATCTAGTTACACCTATATAGACACTTTCATAGCCACTCAGATACTGATATAGAGAGTCTCATATCTACTGCTAATCTCATACAGACACTGTTACAGCCACTAAGATATGCTGTTGTGACACTTAGGCACCTAAAATGATACCCATTTAGATTCTGTGATAGCCACTGTGAGATCCATTCAGAATCATTTACTACAAATATTAAATGTGCTCTTTTGCATTGAATGTGTGCTTTTGGTTTGGGATCTGTGGATTCGATTCATAAAAAAAAAAAAAGATATACAGTATAAAATAACAAATGTTTGGGACATAGGGTGGCTCTTAGACGAGCCGTTGTGTTCATTGTGTGTATATGATAACTACATATACGAGCGGATGCAGAGTTTCAAGTTGCTCAGATTTACTCTGTTGCCTTTGTTCGTGAAGTAAACACAACCCCTCATGTATATTTCATGCATGTTGAAGTGCAGATTATTATTGTAGATAGAGCCCATGCAATGGTCTCTCAGGAATGCTGAAACTGTTTAACATGTTTTCTGGCTATCTCTAGCTGTAGAAAAAATTCAGAAGACCACTTCCGTTTCTGCTTCTGACATATGTTAGAAAACACCAAGACAGTGTGAGGGAAAAGTTGCATTAATTGTTCAAAGGTATTCTTCATTAGGATTTCCAGTCCTTCCCCAGTCAGTGTGCCCAGGTCAGGTGCACAATTATAACGGCTGAATGTTGGGAATCCATAAAGCTTTCAACCAATGAAAGCAATTGCTGCCACTTTCACCCTCTCTGACTAAACCAACCAATATCCATATTAGGCAAGCCCAAGTCCCTGTCAATCGCACTTTTTCCAGCAAACTCTCTGGCCCAGAACACAAAGCTATGACCTGCAATCCACATGCTAACCATTTTAAAGGATGGAGCAGTAGCACACAGGAGAAGGCTGCATCTGAATGAGGCAGTTTTCAAAATGAAGTCAGTTAAAAGAGACCCAAGCAAGTACAACTTAAAAGACACATTTGATTGGATGCTGTAATTATGGCACTGTTTAAAACTAGGTTGTGGTTAAAGTAAGTACATGTGTGATTGGCTATGTGACGTATGTTTCTAATTGCATGCTGTCAACCACACCTGCTGTCTTGGGTTCAGGAGTTAGCATGGTGCTGTAGAGACTGTTGTGAACTTGTGACCTACTGCTAGCAGAGAATGTTACATTTGTTGTCACCAAGGAAACAGAGCTACAGGAGTTTAGGGAGTGGTGGGGGGTAGGGAACAAAATAAAGACTAGAATGTCAATGTAAGGAGACACTGCTCATGAAAGAAACAATGATTAAAGATAGTTTGGGTTTACATTTAGGGATTTGTAGGCAGTGGTGTGTAAGTGGCAGTGTTTAGGAATAGTTTAAAAAAAGATTTCAGCATTCTTTGTGGATCAACACGAGGGTTGTGCTGAGCGCTGTGGATTTCTATATAGATCCTCAGATCCTGCCCAAAACCCCTACCGAATTGGGCTCTCTTTAGAGGAGTCCAACAAAGGGTTAAGAAAGTGAAATACCCACCAAATATCACATTTAACAGGTATGTGAATTAAGCAGTAGTATAAAAAAAGTTGTTAGAGAAGGAGTGAGTGTCAGAAAGGTGGATGAAACTGAGCAAGATATTTGAAAAAACTAAAAGAAAATGTTGCGAGAGAGTAAAAGATAAAAATAAAGTAATGTGTACTGGTCAGGAACTATGAGTAAAATGTTGTGAAGAAAAGGGGAACACAGGTATACACCAATGTATGGAGTGACACAAGGAGGGGAATGCCAATGTATGCTGTGAGATATTAAGGCATTTTATTATGTATACAGTTATGCAAGGGCATAAACACAGATCAGATATAAAGATTAAGGTCAGCTGCTTTACACTGACAAATGTGCTCCGACAGCAAGGTACAGTTGAATACAGTTACTTTTCACAGTTAATGATATAGCTGTGCATACATTAACAGAGCAAAGGGTACAGTGATGAATATATATGTACAGCGTCAGAAGGAAGCTGATGTCTGCACTAAGTCACTCGGAGAGATTTGGATCTATGCAGTTAGATAACTAGCTAAATAGTAAAATGTAAGCTGAGGTACTCAGAGAGAAATTGAAGTATATAGCAGGACATGTGGGGATAGTGGAAGATATGATGAGAAATTAAACTACACAACTATATATGCGGTAACACACTTATAGACAGAGGTACAAAGTGTAGGGACTGTAATACAGGTATGACATACAGATAAGTACAACGTAGATAGCAACATTTGTAGAAACATATCCAGCAAAAAAAATGGTGGTATTTACAGGACAGGATATACAGTGAGACACACAATAATAGAGTAAGTGAAACGGCAATGTATGAAGTTATACACGTGCACACATGAATACCTAGTACAATACGTTCACTGTATCTGTAATACCTATGTGTAAGAGAGGTAGATGGATAGACAGTTATAAGTGTGCACTGTACAAAGCAGAGGAAAGAATAAAAGGACAGTATTTTTTTGCAGAACTATTTAGAAACTGTAGAGTAGAACTATAGGGAAGGTATGTACATAGTAATGCATTCACTAATACATTAAGATACTCACTTAAGCATACAGGTAAACAGCCTAGCAGATATTGATGCATACAGTTATACACTCATGGACACATTGATCCACTCAGTGACTGACTCAGACAGTAGGTTATATAGACACTCAAAGACCCTGGAACAGATGAATAAATACACGGAGACACCTATGTACACAGTAATACGCTCCTTAAAATCATTTATAAACTAACTTATACATACCATTACACACTCTGGGACAGTTGAAAACATACACTAATACAGTCATGCACACAGAGATGCATTCATTGATACACTCACCAAGTCACTTATATACAGAGTAAGATATCTTAGGTATTTTGATGTATACACAAGAACAACCATGCATACCCTGGTGTACTCCCTGATATACTTATGTACGCACTGATGCATAGACTCAGACACTATTGTAGACAATAATACATACAGTGATACACTCATAAGCACACTGATGCATTGAGTGATATAGTGAAAGTCACTTATACATACACTCAGATACCATGACAGACTGATAAGTACAGTGAGACACTGACACACTCACTTATACAGATAGTGAAATATTCTGTGACACACTGATACATATACTTAGATATCTGTGGATACACTGATGCAGTGATTGACTCAGTCACATACTCTCTGAAAAATACAGTAAGACATCCTGGGACAGAGTAATGCATACAGTGATGCACACAAGGACACATTACTGCAGTCACTGACTCACTGGCACACACAGTTATAGTTTGCATATCTATAATGCATATATTCAAGAGAGGTCAATGGATACAGAGTTACATCTGCATACTGTGAAATTCAGAGTAAGAAATAAAAGGAACATATGTTATATTCTGGAAATAAATAGAACTGTAGTACTATTTACAGTATTCATCAGGAGTAAATTGATTTTTTTTAAACATTTATACGTGACTTTCCATCCAGAAGACTCAAACAGAAAATTGAAATTTTGCAAGGAATAGATCCATGCAAAGTGAGAAAATATACTGATTTACAGGGACATTCATAGGCATGTATTTCAAGGAAAGTTTGCAGAAGCAGCTTACATCTAGGCTTGGGCGTAGGACTACATTACGCTCGCGTAGCGTGAGCAACTACGGGCTACGGGAATTGCACATAGCACAGTGCAAAAACACGAAGCCCAGCGGGCATTTTTTGCTTGCTCGCGGTCCTCAAGGTCAATTTGGTGACCACGAGCGAGTGAGCAAAACACATCCCGGCAAGACTTTTTCCTCATTCGCAATCAGCAACATCAAGTTGCCGATCGCAAGCGTGGAAAATAAGCCTCCCGGCGAGATTCTCAACGCGGGGAGGTCAGGTTTCTCATTGCGAGTGGTCGCGTATGCTCGTGACCAGTCACGATGAGAAACTACCAGTCCGCATTGAGAAAGCTGCCGCTCAAGTACAAATCTACTCGAGCGACAGAAAACAACTGCTTGCACTGTGCAAGATGCGGTTTGCACTGATTGTACAGTGCAGACAAGCACCTGTCACTGTGCAATCAGTTCGAACAGCATTGTGCACAGTGCACTAGGCCCAGGGTTACTTACATCATTTCAGGATGTTAACTGCAAAATGCAAACTTTGGTTAGAAGACTTTACTATTTAAAAACTCCAGCCTTATGTTTAGGAGAGATAAATAGAGTTTTATTGTATGATACACTAGCAGAGGTAGAAAAAGTTTGTGAAGATATTCAGTTTTGGTTGTTTGGTCAACTAGAGAAGTCTAGGGAAAATGTAGAGTTGGTAACTGGAGGTGTAGCAGAACAGGATACAGAAATGGGTGCTGAAAACTTTGCACAACAGATTACAAAGTTAAACACAGTTTGCTCTGGGAAACCACACTGTGTTTGTATTTGTTTTCGATGCACTCACTACAAAACGCAAACTCGCAATGTAGTTCTATACTTTAAAGATGAAAAAGAGAAGAAAGATAAGTGGCAAACATTTGGGGCATATTTATTTGTTGAGGAAATGTTTGATTTGTCCACACAGCAGATCATATGTAAGTACTTCTTTGATACGTTAGAGAATACTAAAATGCCAGCTAGAGCCATATATAATAAGTTAGAATTGGTGTATGTTCCAGAAGAGGTTAAAGTATTAAGGGGCACATGCCTTGAACTCAGAAATAGCGATACCTCAATAGCGAATTTTAAGGAATTGCTATTAAAGAAATCGTTATCTCCAATGCATGACCAACATTGCAAATAAATAGCGAATCGCTAAAGATCGCAGTCATAAATAATGATAACATTTTACGGATTTGCAAATAACGAAAAACCTATTCGAGAATTCGCCATTAGCGATATCGCAATTTGCAAAATCGCTAATAGCGAACGCGGAATTAGCGCGCCACTTTTGATGCATGGTGATGACGTCACAACCAGGAAGTCATCCATCCCATGCTTCATTCAGTGCACTGAGAGAGTCAGAGGAGGAGGCTGAGTGCAAGAGCAGAGCAGGAGAAACAACCTTTGGGCTTGTAGAACTGTCCTGTGCCAAAAACATGGAATCAGCGGCTCCAGGGAAGAGTGCAGCAACCAGAAAACATAAACCGATATTCAGTGAAGAAGAAATCAAAATCCTCATAGAGGAGGTTGTGAGGAGCCACAATAAGGTTTTTGGGAAAGTATCTCTCCAGGTACTGGAGTCAGAGAATAAAAAAATCTGGCTCAGGATCCCCCAAAAAGTTAACACAGTGGGGGTCAACCACCGCAAAATTAACAAGCTGAAAAAAAGGTTGTATGACCTGCGCAGCCGTGCTAAGGAGAGGATTGCGGACAGGCTCAAGCAGGCAAAGAAGACTGGAGGTGGACCAGCAACACTGCCTGGAAATACACCCGTGGAGGACCTAGTCGTGTCCACACTCCAGTCTGAAGATGTAGTGTGAGGGAATCAGTTGGATACATCAGGAGCGGCCAGTACAACACAAGGTAAGATGCATGCAAGTGTCCATTTCAATATCTATATATTAATTTGGAAACATCAACTCAGTTCAGCTCTAGTGTTTAGATTCAAACTCCAGTCCACATTTTCTCGCAACACCCAAATGCATACAAAAAAGGGAATAAAAAACGTGAACATTGTGTGTCACATAGTAATTTAATGAGACCCTGTCTGGTGGAGCCCTGGGAACAGGACTCATTACCATGTCGTGACTCTGATGTCCTGCTGCTCCATACACAGGACGTGGATGGCCCCTTTAATGTTCCCTGGACGGAGCAGGAGGAGGAGCCCACGGCGTGACGTTGGCCCCTGCCTTCCTATCAAAGGAAGACGCCAGTGAGGGAGGAGGTGTGCACCGAGGAGAATTGCCCAGAGATGCTGCAGGAGGAAGACCAGTGTTGGAGAAACAGTGGAGAGTCCAGTGCACCAAAGAAGAGTCCGGAGCCCCGCAAGAGGATCCAGAAGAGCGGACAATGCCAGGAGGCCAACGACCCCACGATCGCCCCCGCCACACTCCAGGAGGAGTGTGGCTGGAGCAAGTACTCTGTCACATACAGGGGTTCACTCGAGCACTTTGAGGGAATGGGTAGCTTTCAAGGATGGACACCGCTTTCCGTTCTGGGCTTCGGTTTTCATGTGGTGACGGTTTTCCTGTGGTCCCTCATACTCTCTTCCCCAGAGCTTGAGATACAGGAGTACATCCCACTGACCAGTGGTTTCTATTGTTTTCTGTAATTTCCTTGCCTTCCATAACCCCAAGACCAGCTGGAGGATGGCAGAGCTGCCTGCGTACAAGCCTGGCCTGGACTAAATGGTGAAGAATGGGAACGATACCGGACAACCAGACTTTGACTTTCTTCACTCTTAGAAATAAAGAGCATCCAAAAAGAACCCCTAAGGCATCTATCCATTCCTATTGGGTCACTCGCTATAGCTTTCCCCACTGGGGGTCCCTGGCAAATTTTGTTGGAGAATGCGGGCATCTTCCATCTGACAAGAGGGAGCAAGTGATATCCCAGATGAGAGAACGACAAAGCAAGTTAGAATGGGCTGTGGAAAAGAGCGCCAGCCAGGCCAATTTGGATCGGGCTGTTTTTACGTCCGCAATACAGACACAGGCAGAAAACATCTCGAAACTGGCAGAAGGACAGTCACAACTACTGGTCGCTTTGGGCCAGGGGAGAGCGCCTACAATACCCGGAACTGTGATTCCCCTTCAAAAGTACGTCCAGTTTCATTCTTTTTGAACTTCGAACGAGCTGCAATAGCTAGTGCTTGGCCCCCAGACCGCTGGCCATTTTACCTGGCGCCACTGCTCACTGGAGAAGCCCAGGCAGCCTACTAGATAGCCAACAGGGATGATACTGCCGCCTACTGGCATGTAAAGCAGTTCATTTTGGATTGCTTGGGAGTAGATTATGAGGCACACCGCCTTAAGTTTAGACAAGAAAGGGGTGCGCCAGGAGACACACCAAATACACTGCTCTATAAGTTAAAAGACGCCGCGGACCATTGGCTCAAACCCCTGGAAGACACTGTGAAGAAATTATGGACAAAATCTATCTGAAACAGTTTCTAGAAGCGTTGCCTTATGGGATACAAAGGTGGCTGCGTCAGCATGGTGGCCTGACACTTGAGGATGCGGTCGAGATGGCCACCTCGTATGCCAGAGCACAGGCTCGCAACACCTCATGAGAGCCTGAGAAGAGTCAAAGACCACCCCAACCCGGGAAGTCTGAAAGAAATCCTACTAAGCCCCCTTTTGAACCCCTAAAACCACAAGTCGGAAGACCAGAGGCCTTTCCCCCCTTGGGACCCCAGCGTTTCGAGTGCCAGAGTGGGGGCACATTGCCAAGTTCTGCAGAAAGAGAAAAGAGAAAATGGAGGATGAGCCCATGGACGTTAGCTATTTGGCCCGGTCCATTCTATACGCTCAGGAAACGGGTCCTGTCTATTATGTGAGTCTAGATATGAACAACCAAACAGTACGGGCCCTCTTGGACTCTGGGTGCAGGCATTCAGTAGGAAGGGACTGGTTCCCCTGTCCCATGGTCATTCCAGGGAAAAGTGTTGGCGTTAGATGTGTACACAGGGACATAAAAGACTATCCAGTCACTAGGATACGACTCTGAACTAGGTTGGGGTTCTGCCCTCTCTTCCTGAGCCATTCATAATAGGGATAGACAAGCCCTGTTTTGCTAACCTCATTTTAGGGAACCTAGAGAAGAGTGAAAAAACCCAAACCCCCCATAACAGCATCCTATTATCTGAGCCTTGGGCCATGGACACACACTTTCGAACCACCCAATTAAATGACGGCACCCTTAGCAATGCGTGGCAAAGTGCTAAAGAGACTCTTAAGTCCGCACACAGAACATATCTCTGCTTCATCGAGATGAATGGCCTTTTGTATATGGTAGCCAAGGAGGGCGAAGAGCCACAACTCCTGGTTCCAGTGGGCTTTGGGGACCAGATCCTCTTTTTTGCACATTCCCACCTATTGGCAGGACATTGTGGAGTAGAAAAAACAACACAGACCCTATCACAAAACTTCTTTTGGGCCGGAGTCCACGCCCAGATAAAAAAATATTGTCAAGAGTGCGCAATATGTCAGAAGAGGAACCCGTATACCCCTCCAAAAAGTTCCATTAAATCCCCTTCCTATCATTGGCAAGCCTTTTGACCGCGTAGGCATGGACCTTGTAGGTCCCCTTCCTAAGTCCAGTCGGGGTTTCCTCTATATTCTTGTAATAGTAGATTACTCCACTAGATATACAGAACCCCTTCCCTTGTGGTCTGCAACAACCACCACAATAGCACAGAGACTTATAGAAGTCTTCTCACGGATGGGGTATCCCCGTGAAATAATCACAGACCATGGAACCCCCTTTGTCTCTCGATTAATGAAGCAGGTTTGCAGACCGCTGAGTATAAAACACATAAAAACGTCCGGGTATCATCCCCAGACTGACGGCCTTGTTGAGCGCTACAACAGCAATCTTAGGCTCACTCTAAAAAAATTGTTAACTGGGGATGGTAAGAACTGGGACCAGCTCCTCCCTTTGGCTCTCTTCGTGCTTAGAAGCAAAGTACACAGCAGCCTTGGTGCTTCACCCTCTGTCCGGAAACCACGTACGCTGATTGAGATCACCAAGGAGAGCTGAGAAAAGGAAAGCATTAAGGAAGCCCACTTCTTATTAGACTATGCTAACAAGTGAAAAGTCGCCTACATAAACTAGGAACGTTGGCCCATGAGTCCCTAGAGGGAGCCCAGGAGAGACAAAAATACTTTTATGGCAAAGGTAAGCATTGGAGGGAACTGTCCGTAGGGGATTGGGCACTTGTCCTACTTCCCTCTTCCTCTCACAAGCTAAAAAAAGAGTGGCAAGGTCCTTTTCAGGTAGCAAGGAACATAGGCAAAACCCCCTAAGTCCTGAGCCTTTCTCCCTCTAAAACTCAAATGCACCATGTAAACTTGTTAAAGAAATGGCTAGGGCCTCCACCTAAAAATGCTCATATTGTCTCCACTGCAGAAACCCTGTCGCATACTGTTAATGACGCCGTCATTAACACCAATCTGAACAAGAAGAAAAATAAAAGGAGGTACAGGCCCTCCTTCTTTCTTTCAAAGATATATTCTCAGACCAGCTAGGGAGAGCACATCTGGCCATGCACTCCATTCCAACTCATAAAGGAGTCAATGTAAAACAAAAACCTTACAGGTTCCCTGAAGCACGCCGCATTGCCCTCCAGCAAGAAGTAACTAAGATGCTGGAGTCCGGAGTTATAATACCATCCCATAGTAATTGGTGTTGTCTAATTCTACTTGTGCCGAAGCCGGATGGCAGTATACGGTTTTGCATAGACTTCAGGGCAGTGAATCGAATCTCAAAACAAGATGTGTACCCCCTTCCCCGGGTGGATGAATTAATAGAACGCCTAGGTGAGGCCCGTTATATCTTTCCAATAGACCTCACTAAGGGGTACTGGCAGATTCCTCTGAACCCTGACAATCAGGAAAAAAAAGCCTTCTCCACACCGGAGGGTCTGTACCAATTCACTGTGTTGCCTTTCGGCTTACATGGGGCCACAGCCAGTTTCCAGAGGTTGATGAACAAACTTCTAGTACACCATTACCTTACTCGTCAGCATATCTAGACGACATTATAGTGTATAGCAAGATATGGGAGGAACACATGGCCCATCTTAGCGCTATCTTTACAGAGCTCAGAACAGCTCACTTGCATATCAACGCAAAAAAGTCCAGATTCACCTTTCAGAACATAAAATTTCTAGGGTATGTACTGGGAAAGGGCATGTCGAACCCCAGGCAGAAAAAGTAAAGGCCATACAAGACACTCCCTTCCCTACCACTAAACAGGGACTGAGGGCCTTCTTGGGGTTGGTAGGGTATTACAGGCGGTTTATTTCCCAGTTCTCGGACCTAGCCGCCCCCTAACCGACCTGTTAAAAAAAATCAGCCGCCACTTCACAACTCCGTTTCCCCTCAGACACTGAAATGAAAGCCTTTCAGACCCTACAAATTACCCTAACCACCTCCCCTGTACTACTGACCCCCGATTTCTGGAAACCGTTTATCCTTCAAAGAGACGCCTCT
This sequence comes from Lissotriton helveticus, assembly GCF_964261635.1. NCBI lineage: Eukaryota > Metazoa > Chordata > Amphibia > Caudata > Salamandridae > Lissotriton > Lissotriton helveticus. Next base: position 1,167,158,409 of record NC_136065.1, on the reverse strand, counting down.
GGGGTGGGTATAGGTGCCGTTGTCTCCCAGCTTGATAGTGAGGGCTTCAAAAGACCGGTCTTATACATAAGCAGGAATCTTTTTCCGAGGGAACGGGTCAACCCCACAATTGAAAAGGAATGCCTAGCCCTCAAGTGAGGAATAGAGAAACAGCAATATATTTTGTTGATATTTTTTGGCCTTTTTTGTTATACACAGACTATGTCTCTTTGACGTGGCTCCAACGCAATAAGGGCTGTAACAACAGGGTGCTCCAGTGGTTTTAGCCCTACAGCCTTTTCAGTTTGAGGTCCGTCATCGTAAGTGCTCGGAACAGGTAAATGCTGATTTTCTGTCCCGGTATCCTCTTTCCGCCGATCGGGGAAATCCTAAGGGAGGGTTGTGTCGGGAGGAGCCCAGGGAACAGAACTCGTTACCATGTTGTGACTCTGATGTCCTGCTGCTCCGTACACCGGTCGTGGATGGCCCCTTTAATTTTCCCTGGACGGAGCGGAAGGAGGAGCCCAGAAGCATAACGTTGGCCCCTGCCTTCCTATCAAAGGAGGACGCCAGTGAGGGAGGACGTGTGCACTGAGGAGAATCGCCCGGAGACGCCGAGGGAGGAAGACCAGCATTGGAGAAGCGGTGGAGAGTCCGGCGCGCCAAAGAAGAGCCCAGAGTCCCACAAGAGGATCCAGAAGAGCGGACAACGCCATGAGGCCAACGGCAAGACGAGTCGCCCCGCCACACTCCAGGAGGAGTGGGGCTGGAGCAGGTACGTCGTCGCATACAGGGGTTCACTCGAGCACTGGGAGGGAATGGGTAGCTTTCAAGTGTGGACACCGCTTTCCGTTCTGGGTTTCGGTTTTCACATGGAGCTGGTTTTCCGGTGGTCCCTCACACTCCCTTCCCCTGAGTTTGAGATACAGGAGTACGTCCCACTGACCAGTGGTTTCTTTTGTTTCCTGTCTTTTCCATGCCTTCCATAACCCCAAGACCGGCTGGAGGACGGCAGTGTTCCCTGCATACAAGCCTGGCCTGGCCCTAAATGGTGAAGAATGGGAACGATACCTGACAACCAGATATTGCCTTTCTTTACTCTTAGAAATAAAGAGCATCCAAAAAGTACCCTTAAGGCTTCTGTCCTTTCCTATTGGGTTAAGCCTTCACTCGCTATAGCCTTCCCCACTGGGGGTCCCTGACAGACCCAAAATATGCTGAATGTGACACAGCATTCCTTTTATCATTACTAAATATTGCACTGTTTAACATCACAGATGCAGCAGATGAGTCTGAGGAAAGTGAAGGCGGAGATACGCAGGAGACTCTGGCTGAGGCAGATGTGGAAATACCTGTGGTCCCACAAAGCACAGCCCCTGCACCCACTAGACGCAGGTCCCTAGATCCACCACTGCAGCCCTTCGAACTTGAGAAGGAGAGTGTACCAGCTCCACAAACAAGACAGTCTTGAGGGACCACCACAACAACAACCCAGTTACAGGTCCGGCGCACCACTATCCAAAGCCAGAGGTGCAGGTCAAGGGCACGGATGTCATCACAGGAGGACCAAAGTCCAAATTTCTGGGGTGGGCTGGAGAGCCAGATGCTGAGGGTGCAGTGTCTGCAGGCAAAAAGCATGAGATCAATGCAGGCACAATTCAGCAAAATGGCAAAAAACATGGCAGTTATGAGTTACTGTGTGAGAGAGCTGACAACAGCAGTGGTGGAAGGCAATAGGCTCTCCAATGCGGCCATGCAGGAGCTAAGTAGGGTGATGCAGGAGGACCAGGTGTCACAAAGAAGAAGGCGTCACCGATAATTATTGCGCTTAGATGGCTAAACAAAATCAAACAACCGCCTGAGCACCAACACAGCACTGCTGTCTCGTCGGTCTGTGGCCATGCAGCTTGAAATGAGGCATTGTTGTGTGGCTGTGGCCAGGGCACTGGTCCAGGTAGCTAATGCCATAGAACAATTCCAGGCTGCTACTGCTGGGGGCAACAATGTGACGGGGAAGAGGGGAGTGAGGAGACGTCCAGCCTCAGTAGTCTGTTGGTGCCAGTCACTACATGCAGGAGGCACAGCACTAGGAGCATAGCACCTTCCGAGGCATCAATGAGGGTTGAGAATAATGCCAGCAAAAGGCGTTTGGGAGTGCGTGGTAGAAACAAATAGTGTGACTTTGGCAGGCTAAATCACAGGTGGTGATGTAACCATTGCCAATATCATAGTAGTGACTGTCATACAAGTCTGATAATGCGGTATTGTTATTTGCTTTGTTTACAATCACTGTGCTAATTTGCACCTGGTATGTATGTTTTAACACAACCACATGGTTTAATGAAAATAAATGTGTTACAGTTCAAACATGCTGTGTTGTGTCTCATCATTACTCACCTCAAAAATAATGTTGTGTAATTTCTGCACGTCTCCTTCTCCCTTCTCCTAAGCTTGCCCCATGTGCTGGTCAAGTTGTGGCCCTTGCTGGTTGTCCTCATCAGGCTCGTTGTCAGACAGTTCAATTGGTATAGCTCTCCTAGTAGCAATATTATACAAAATGGCACATGCAGCCACAATTGTGCAGCAGGTCTCGGACCTGTACTGCAACGCTCAGCCAGTCTTGTGGAGGCAGTGAAAGTGACTTTTCATCAGCCCAAAGGTGCGCTCAATGACATTTCGTGTAGCGATGTGCGCTGCATTATACCTCTGCTCATTTGGGGTTGCTGGGTTGAGGTATGGTGTCACTATGTAGTTGCGCACGGCGTATGCGCTGTCACCTACAGGGTAGTAAGCAACGGGTTAGTGACAGTTATGCATTGCCATTTGGCAATTGTGTGAGAGAAATCATAACATATGTTTACCAAGCAGATGTCCTTCTCCAAAATCAACCCTGAGCAGACGGGTGAGTATGCCACTGTGTCAAAATATATAGGAGTCATGTGTGCTTCCAAGGTATTGAGCCACAATGTCTATTATTTTATTGTTGCAAAATCAAAGGGGTGGCGGAGTGAGCTAAAGAATGATGATGGATTAAACCCAGATCAGTTGACTGGGGGTGAGTGTTGCAATGTTCAACACTCCCTCCATCATCCCCTTTGGTTTTGCTTTGTCCGCCCTTTGTTGGAAGGGTATGCACAGATGTGGGTCCCTTGCTCACTTTGCCACTGGATGCAAGATAGCCTGGCTGATGAGGGTTATGAACCCAAAACCGGTCCCAGGATGCTTCTTTCCGGTCCAGGGAAGACATGGCTTGGCAGTTCGGGCTGGACTGTTCCCATGAGGCACAGGGTCAGACTGATTTGCATATGGCCATGTCTGAACCGGGGTGGCAGAGTGAGCCAAAGAATGATGATGTATTAAACCCAGATCAGTTGACTGGGGGTGAGTGCTTGCAATGTTCAACATTCCGTCCATCATCCCCTTTTGCTTTATTATTTTATTGTTAGCATTGCATACTACTTATATATTAAGTGAATGATAGGATTTACTGTTCCTAAAAATGTATTCAGTCACTGCTGGTGGAAAAATGGCAATATGCGTACAATCTATGCAACCTATTACATGTGGAAACCGGGCTACCTGATAGAAGTCCGGTTTAGTCTCATTCAATCCTGTGGGGGTGTGGGGAAGCTAATGTGGTTGCGGATCCTTGTCATCATGGCATTCAGGAAAGAAATGAAAAAACATGAAAAGGAGCTTTGTGACATCCCGCCAGCTACAGCTACTACCCCTGAAAACTGCCTGACGCAAGTAGGTGCAGGCAGCATAGGACCTGCACATGAGTGGGTATGGCATTGGTCCTACGAGTCTGGCACTGCATTAGGGGTTCCAAATCTGCATTTAGATCAAGGATCATGGCACCATTTAGACTATGCTTGTCGTATATTTCCTCATCTGTTTGTCCCAACAATGTGATGTGCACTCTGAAACTGCTCTCCTGTATTCTCCTTCTTCGCTGAGCTGCTGCATGGAACCTCATCCTCTTCGCCATAACGTAGAGCGCTGCCATTGTGAAAGATACTGAGGCCTCCTGGATCTGTTTAAATAGTTTGCTAATGATTAGCACCTGTAGGGGATTCTTACTCATGGTTACCAACTGCCTGTAATAATCTTTTAATTTGTGCTCGCAAAATTGCGAAGTTCATCAGAATCGCTATTTGTGATTTTTCATGCATTGTTTTGAGACTCTTTATTTGTGAATCGCTATTATATATTTGCTATTTTGATGATCGCAAATAAGGAATCACTAACTTGTTGATTGCAAATTTAGCGAATCCTTACTTTTGCGATTTTCATGCATTTTCGCGAAATTGGGTTAATGCATTGGGAAAGGCTAATTTGCTTTTTTGTAATTCGCAACATTTGCGATGGCAAATTAGCTTGACGCATGTGCCCCTAAATGTTTATGAATCAATTCGAATAAAGGCTTTACATCCTTACCAAGCCATAGTTCGTAGGAGCCAAAGACAGGAAAATTGCCTCCAACTGAATTCCAGAAAGGGCTAAAAGGAAGAGTTGTCTTTATTACCTTTAGTTTCCAAACAGAAAAGAGAAACTATAGGGGTAATAGGGATATTGAAGAACCTCTCCTTATTTTAGCAAATGGTGTTCCAAAAAGTGTAGAACAATATGTCAAGAGAAAGTAGATATTGATAAGGTCAAAAAAGCAACATTACAGCTAGCAAAAAATATTTACTATAGAAATGTTGATGTTGCTGAAAATGTAAGTTGTATAGAGGATGAGACTTTAGCATCAAGTGGACAGATTGAAAAAGTGGATCAATTCATATCTGAACAAATTTATAAACACTACCATACCCATCCCTTGCATTGTAAACACATTATTGGTGATGCTAATGAGCTGTTTCAAATGAAACAAGCAAAAGGAGCTCCCTTAAGTGAATGGGAAAAACGTTTTGAGGCTCACTTTATTCCCCAACTGTTTCCCTCTGGAGTAGGAGATTGCTAGGACGGCCATGCTAGGCAGATACCAGCAGCTGAATACAACTCATTAGGACTATATTCAGAGGATCCAAGATTTTTTCAATGCATTCCGTATATATTCCATCTTCTGTTTGAAAGTGACTTGTCTGGTCTTAAATATGCTGTGAATCATATACCAAAGACAGGCGTTAATCTTCAAAATCTCACAGCAAAGGAATTTGTGGAAAAAGATGAAAACTTAGAATATAATGTAATTAATTTTATGGCGTGCCAACGTGGCACCTAGTATTGGTATTGCCAACATGGAGGACTCAAATACATACTGAGATGTTGCACCAGCTTGGTTTATTACACCTAGTTCTGCTGAAAATGCATAGGATGACCTGCTTGAATTTTTAAAGAGAGGCAAACCAGACAGCGGTAGAACTTTGCTCTTTAGATCCTGCTATTGTTTGTAGATATTTTAACCACAGGTTCCAAGCCCTGTTATCTTTTTACTGCAACAAAAGGAAGCCTCCTCTTGGTCACGTAACTGATTTTATCTGGCGTAAAGAGTGCCAAGCAAGAGGTGCTCCTCTTCACATGCTGTTAAGGAAAAAAGTTGCTCCCAAATTTGGAAGAGACTGTCATGACTCTGTGCTGTCTTGCCATTACAAGTCATTCTATGACAAAATCTTGAGAAAAAAGTTCTGTGTTTCCGAACACATTGATGTGTTCGGAAAAGCAAAGGAAGAATCTACAAAAGATGTTGTTTGGCTTTCCACGACTGGTTATTTTAGAAGGAAGAGTCAACAGCTTTTTGCCTACAGTGAGACATATAGTAACATGGAAATCACTAAAAAATGCGTAAATCTAAGAACAGAGGCTTCCAAGTTCATTAATGATAATAACACTGTAATACTTAAAATGTGGAATGCAAATATGGACAGTCAATTTGTTGTAGACAACTCCATTGTTGTTGCTCGGTATGTGACTTCGTACATTACAAAATCAGTGGAGACTGAAATGAAAGAGATGTAACAAAAGATTTCTGTAGAAAAGAGTCTAAAAAAATGTGTACAGCCTTAGTTTAAAAATGCTATCCCATAAGGAGATAAATTCTTATGAATGTTGTAACAGGTTGAGCTCAGACAGTTTATTCTCAAAGTCTAAGGGAAAGGTTTGAGTTAATCTGGGACTAGGAAGAAGGTGAAATAGGGTGTTAAAGTGTTTCACAGGAATTCAGTATCTAGTGGAGTTTGTCCGAGAAAGTACTAACATTGTAAAATTCAACATGTTGGATACGTACTACCCATGAAGACGTGTACATACAGAAAATATGTGCTTATATAAAGTTTGTCAACGCTGCAGGTACCAAAGGAATGTAACGGATAACATAGAAGATGGCAAATTTGCAGTACTTGGATGTGATGGTTGTTTAGTGAGACATGTAAAAGGGAACTTAATAAACCATAGAAAACTTCGGAGAAAAGAGTATTTTTCTATTTGGCACACCCTCAACTGTTCAAGCATTGGCCCGCTGAATCAGAATTAATTGGAAGCTAATACTGCTATGAAGATTCATTTAAAGCTGTGAAATACAGTATTGAGTGTTTAGCCTTCCAATGTTAAGTGATGAGATTCAGCAAGAAGAAATAAATGCTGCAGAGGTAGCAAAGGACAGTTCACAAAGTAGTCAAAGTTCTGCACTGCTCAGTCAAGCTCCTCATGGACCTCCTAATATTGAACGTGAAGCTGCAATAGCTATGAATGAGGTTGCACAACTCTACAATGAACAAAAGGAGATTCATATAGAAGTAACAGAGAAAATAGAACATGGATTTCTCCATGAGAAGAAAGAATGAAATTGTTCATCATTTAAACCAATTCTGTTATATATTAGTGGTCAAGCTGGCACAGGGAAATGCTTCTTAATTAAAATTCTCACTGGTTACCTACAGAATTTGCCATGTTTAGTAACAGCACCAACTGGATCAGCTGCACAAAATTTTAAATGAATTACTCTACATGGACTATTAATGCTACCTGTAGAATATGATAATAAACTGGAATACCAGACGTTATCTGGTGAAGCATGTCATGAGGAAGCAAGAGTTTTGAAGAAAATTAAACTTTTAATCATTGATGAGGTAAGGATGGTTTCCAATGTAATGCTTGTCTTTGTTCACTTAAGAATGAAACAAATTTTAAGTATGATGTATACAGTGCCAAGACACCTCCGGGTATACGTTGCGCTGAACAAATTCTGTTAACATAACATAACATGTTCTCTTCAAGCGAAAGCATTTAATTGTGTTGGTGACGTATTGCAACTAACCCCTGTGAAAGGAGAGCCTGTTTTCAAGACACTTCTGCATGAACAAACTCGTAATGCATTAGGGAGTATTGGAAATGTAAACATTTGGCCGAATTCTCAATACAAGGAATTACTAAAGAATATGCGTCAAGCATCTGATTAGATATATGGTAATATTCTGAAGGATATTAGAGTTGGACATCTGACAAAGGAAGGTAAGATTACCTTAGTAACTGGACTTATCAAACAACTATTTACATCTAAGAAAACAGCAGAACAGCGAATGTTACATTTGATTTGAGAAGGGAAATCAATAGTTTGTTTAATGCCTACACTTCAAGAGTGGCTAATTTTAATGAAGAAATGCTGAAACTGGAAAAGAAAGACATTTTGGATGTTACAGCTGTTGACAAAATAGAACACCAGGGAGTAACGATAGTGCTGAATGACAATGCGATGTCGATTATATGTTATATGTTTATGTGTTGTATTACGTAAAACAAACACATTTTATTTTTTAAACTTCAAGAAAAACTGGATTCATTAGAAAAATCTGTATCTAAAACTGCTGGTTTGGAGAAGTGTTTACATGTGTGTAAAAACTATAGTGTAATGTTGTGCCATATTTTAAATGTTGATGACAGATTAGTAAATGGTGCCATAGGTAAAATGATTGATTTCATAAATGTTCCCAATAGCAATGAGGTTGAATACTTGGTTATAAAATTTGATTAGATTAATGCCATCAAACAGATTGGTTGTTGTGTTGTACGTTTTTTGCTAGTGAAAGACTTATATCTGCTGCGCCAGCAGTTCCCACTGTCTCTAGTGTATGCTGTAACTATCCAGAAATCAATTCAATTCAATTAATCTTTATTCGGATATGAATATATCCATAAAAGCAAAACACACAATGATGGACGGAATGTTGCACAATGGCAAAACATTCACCCCCAGTCACAGATCTGGGTTTAATCATTCGTTATTGGAAGAGTATGCCCAGACGTGAGTCACGTTCTCACTACGCCACTGGAGTCAAGCTATCCTGGATGGTGAAGGCTGATAGCCAGAAACCGGTCCTAGGATGCTTGATTCCGGTCCAGGGAAGACTTAGCTTGGCAGTTCGGGCTGGACTGTACCCGTGAGGCACAGGGTCAAGACTGATTTGCATATGGCCATGTATGAACTGGGGTGGCTTGATGAGCAAAATAACGATGGATTAAACCCAGATCTGTGACTGGGGGTGAATGTTTTGCCATTGTGCAACATTCCGTCCATCATCTTGTGTGTTTTGCTGTTCACCTTATGTGGGAAGGGTATGCCCAGGCGTGGGTCCGGTGCTCACTACGCCACTGGAGTCAAGCTATCCTGGCTGATGAAGGCTGATAGCCAGAACCGGTTCTAGGATGCTTGATTCCGGTCCAGGGAAGACATGGCTTGGCAGTTCGGGCTGGACTGTTCCCATGAGGCACAGGGTCAAGACTGATTTGCATATGGCCATGTCTGAACTGGGGTGGCTTGGTGAGGAAAATAACGATGTATTAAACCCAGATCTGTGACTGGGGGTGAATGTTTTGCCATTGTGCAACATTCCGTCCATCATCTTGTGTATTTTGCTATATCCATAAAAGCACAGATCAAATACCAACAATAAAATACATACAACTAAAAAAATACACAAATGTGAAAAGCAGCTACATCATAAAAACAATATCCAAATAGGGACCTGTAGCACATTTCGAAAAGCAGCATAGTGATAAAATAATCTATAAAGTGCGGTCAAGTAAATAACAATGCAACAATCTGAAATAATTCAAGAAGAAGCACGCATGAGGTGAGCATAGAAGCTGTCAGGGCAAATACAAGAATGGATAAATAAGTACACAAAAAAATATAAATATTTTACTGAACATCAAAGTTGGTAGGTTAAAAAAAGTGGAAAACAGTCATCAGTGGGTGCTCATTGAGGCACGTGAGCGAACTGCCACTTTCAAAAAGGATCCCACATGAAAAACCAGGTCATCCTCCTCAAATTTAAGAATTTCCATGTAGTCTACTTTATGATCAGTGATGGCAGTTCCTTAAAAAAAGGAATCAAAACATTTTTGATAAAGATTACAAAAGAAGTCGTGGCCAAGATGGCAACTTGAGCGGCAGCATAACCCGGAGGCTCCCCTTTCTGAGTCCCTCTTGAACACCACCACAATACCCTAATCTGGCGTAGTTTTTTACCACAATCATCCCCATACCCGAGTGATTGCCCCGACAGCTGCCTGGGACGAGAAACTCGCTGAAATTCGGTGCGGAGATCGTCAGCTGGTGGCTGCAATATGGCGGCGCACTGAGGTGGAAGCGCGAATGAACACACAGCCCCGAACAGCCAATGCCACTGAGCCCCGGCGCACACTGCATCGCGTGCCCGCCCTCTGCATCCGGGTGGTGGTGGGCGCATACCCTGAGCACCGACGTGGGGCACAGCGTAAGTGACCGGCCAGAGACGCAGTAGCGGCGAGACTCCCGCGGTCACCGCCGCAGTCGAGGGCCCGGTTTCTGGGCCTATCATCCAGGGGTGCGCTTAGCCCTCCTGGGCTTGGTGACAGCCACCACACCGGCACCTGCGGCCACAGGGAGACAGTGAGTCGCCACGACGATGAAAAGACAAGGTCAACATCCGTGCACACTGCGATCCCTGGTGAGGGATCTGAAGGCCATCGCGGCAGCAGTGGCCGCGGCTATCCGGCGGCAGAGGGGAGGCCCGCCGCGGGCGCCGCAAAATCGAGGCCCTGGCTTCCGGCCTACCGCCCAAAGACGCAATGGGAACCCACTGCGACCCCTGCTGTAACACCTCCCACCGACTCCCGAAATCCCAGCGGCCAGGCGAAGGGGGACAGTACCGGACGGGAGGCGGAAGAGGCCGAGATCTGCTCTGTGGGCCCGAGCTGCAGCCAAAATTGAGGCCGGGGCTTGGCGGCCTGAACGAGGAGCTTTGCGGTGACCGGGCCCGCTGGTGGGGCCCAAGGGCACAAGAGGAGAGCGAGGACCTTATGCCCCCAAGCAATCTGCGAGTCAGCGACTGGGTAGTAGGCGGTACCTGAGAACTGGAGTGGTGGTGCGCTGCAAGACCACGAGCGGGCAGTGACCAACCCCCCCCCGCCCCCCCTGGAGATGAGCAGCGCTGCGAGGGGCGGCCGAAACTGTTGGGGCCTCTAAAGCAGGAGGTTCAGGCGGCACTCGAGGACCCAGGGGGCTGAGCGGCGGCGGGGCCCGACGGGGCCCAGCGAGACACCCACAACAGGGGGTGACAGCCGGGGACGGCCTCTCTCCACAGCAATATCATCGCGGAGCACCTAGTCCCGGCCTGGGCTGCACTACCCTGCGTACTGGCGGGTCGCGGGATCCATCAGCAGCCCCGGCGTATACACCCAAAGAGGTACGTGCCAATTCGCTGTGCCTGGAACTTGGAACTGCACCCGGAGGCGTTGGCCTCTCCTGCAATCGGGACCGCTATGCTGCGCAGTTCGAATGACAGATCCGGCCTAGGCCATAGTTGGAGACCTGGACCCCCTGCCCGTGCCGCATAGACATCGCATAGTCGCACGTTCTCTGAGGAAAGCCTCTCTCAGACACTCGTGCTTCTGAAGCGCCCCTGGACTTGAGCGACGGGCACGTCATGGCCACCGGGGGACGCAGGGGTTGATACAGCATTGCAGACATGCTAGTGAAGGATACCCCGAAGGGAGAGAAGGGCCTACCCTCCCCAGCGGCAACGCCAGAAGTTACAAAACAGGAGGACGGAGGGGCCCCCATAACTAAATCATTCCTAGAAACCCTATTTAATTCCTTGCGGGAAGACTTTCAGACGTTGAAACAGGACATGGCCGGCCAGCACCGGGAGTTGCGACGCGACGTAGACGACCTGGGGTGCTGAGTGGCGGCGATCGAGGAAACAGAACAGTCCAGAGGAGAAGAGGTAGAACACTTGCAGCAGGAGGTCTTCCGCCTCCTGGAGCAACAAGTCGACCTTCAGGTGCACGCGGAGGACCTCGACAATCGCTCTCGGAGAAACAACATAAGGGTCCGAGGTGTTCCATCCAAAGCAGAAGGGAACAGTGTGGCTCACTACCTGCAGGGTCTATTCCGGGAGAGCTTGGGGGAAGCCGATGACTTTGAGATCCGCATTGACAGGGCACATAGGGTGGGCCTGGTGCGCCGCGCACCTGCTCCCCCCCTGGATATCCTGGCCTACCTTCCTGACTTTCCCTTGAAAGAGCGAATTCTGAAAGAAGCACGCCAGAAACAGCCTCTCCAATATCAAGGCACCCCTGGGGCACTGTATGAGGACCTCTCGGTCATCAGCCTGCAAAAAAGGAGAGCTTTTAGGGTGGCAACAACGTTTTTGCGAGACAAAGGGATTCCTTATTCAGGGGGTCACCCCTTCCAGCTCATTTTTAAATGGGAAGGAGTCTTGCACCAGCTCAGATCTTTGCGGGACACGTGTACACTGCTGGGCTTGGACTTAGATGAGGACTTACAAATGGGGGAGACGGCCCTGCAATCCTCACAGGCGAAGTCGCCGCGGGCCTCACGAGACGGATGGCAGCGCATTGGAAACAGACGTTCACCCAAGGCCAATCTTAAACCTGACCCAGCGACAATGGCTCAGGAGCAGGCATCGGCCATCCAAGAAGTATCCAAGGATACAACGACTGGGAAATGACGCAACGCAGACAAAGGGTTATTCATCTCTTCGCACTGAGCACACCCAGGTCTGGGGGGGAGGGACGGGGGGCCAATGAGGTTGCCACTGCCACACACCCTTCCACGTACAGTTACCACAGGCCTGAACTGTGTATTGATAGGCCCTGGACTATGACTCATATTGGGGGTTTCCTGGTTGGGGTTAGGGAGGGGGGAGGTGGGAGGGGGGAGTTGGGGCTCGGGGGGGAGTTCGGGGGTTGGTCAGGGGGCAAGGGGGGAGGGACAGGGGTGGGAACGAGTGTGCCGAGGGGACCCAGAATGTTGCGAAGGACAGTGCTCACGCGCGCGACGAGATGGACTGTCACTAGCCTCCCTTAGCTCTTTTGGCTTATTGCTCGCGGGATGACAGATGCTACTTAAAAAATCCTGACACTGAATGTGAAAGGCCTGAACAACCCCGTTAAGCGTAGAGCGATACTTATTTGGAAAATTCAGGGGCTGAGATTTGTCTGCTTCAAGAAACTCATTTACTCTCGAAAGATTGGCATGAGGTCCCGCATATTCCCACACCAATTCTTCTCTTCCACGCTGGAGAAAAAAGCAGGGGTTGCGATTTTAGGGCTAGCTGTAGGTAAATCTAATTTACCGTTTCTAAAATACCGAATTTTACCGATTCGGTATTTTAGAATCTGTAAATTAGATGTAGGTAATAATTCGGTATTTTTTACCGAATCGGTAAGATTTGGTAATTACCAAATCGGTATTTACCAATTCGGTATTTGCCATTGATTCCTATGGGCCTGGAGGCCCATAGGAATTAATGTCAATTGCCGAATCGGTAATTACCGATTCGGTAAATACCGAAAAATTCAAGGGTGGCAGGGTGTCACTTTGACACCCTGTTGCACCCCTGATTAGTGCTTGTGTGCCATGTGGCACACATACATGCCCTAAGGGCATGTATGTCTGTCACATGGCACAGGTGTACATGCACAGATTTGCATATACACAGGTATTCCTTATTTACCACCAACTAATAGTTGGTGGTAAATAACGAATCCTTAAAGCCCTGTGGCACTGTTTACAGTGCCACCTACATTTCAACATACAGATTCGGTAATTATCGAATCGGTAATTTTACCGATTCGGTAAAATTACCGATTCGGTAAAATTACCGATTCGGTAATTGTACCAAATCGGTAATTTTACCGAATCAGTATGTTTTTGGATGCACTCGAGGACCCAGGGGGCTGAGCGGCGGCGGGGCACGGTGGGGCCCGACGGGGCCCAGCGCGACACCCACAACAGGGGGTGACAGCCGGTGACGGCCCTTCCCCACAGCAACATAAGGGTCCGAGGTGTTCCATCCAAAGCAGAAGGGAACTGGCAGAAAATTGGTATTTTCGGTCGTTACCGACCGGTATTTGGATACCTACATCTGGCCCCAAGTTTCTAAACATTTTCGAGGGCCAGATCAAGGACAAGGTGGGGAGATCAGGGGCAGATTGTTAGCCTATAGCATACTCATGGGGGGCCAGCAGATGACAGTGGGGACTCTATACGCACCAAACACAGGACAGGTGCAGTTTCAAAAGAACGCGCTCTCAGAGTCGCTGCGATATTCTGATCCCCTTTTGCTTTTGGGGGGAGACCTTAATTTAGTGACACTACCAAGGACAGGTCTGAGCACAGATACTCTAGCGCTGGTGCCATTTCCGAGGTAGGCAAGGGCTGGCTCTGGCATAGAGGGCTAGTGGACCTATGGAGAGCCAAAAACCCAGGGGCGTCACAATATACCTTCTACTTAAGTGTACACCGCACCTATGCTCGGCTAGATCATTTTATCGGGTCCTCGGAACTAGAGGCCCGGGTGGTGAATGTATGCAACACTCCGGCAGCTATTTCAGACCATGACGCAGTGGAACTTACACTCGCAGTCCCCAAGGTTAGAAGACCCCCGGGTGGGTGGAAATTAAGAGAATCCCTCCTGCAACGCGCGGACATAGCCCAGCAGATACGCAAATGTATCACAGACTATTTGGCTACCAACGACAAACCCAAGACGCCAGTGTCAGCACTATGGGGGGCCCTGAAAGCGGTGGTGCGCGGGGAACTCATCGCGATAGCATCGGCAGAATCTAAGGACCGTAAAGTTAAGCGTGAGGCCCTCACTGCCCAGGTCGTACCGCTGGAAAGGGTTCACAGCCGCACTGGGGCTCCCAGGGTCTGGAAGCAACTAAAAGCGGCCAGGGCTCAGCTGGCAGGGCTAGATATAGACAGAGCCGAATATATCGCTCTCCGCCCCCGCCATACTTATTACGTGGGGGGAAAAAGGACTGGTCGCCTCCTAGCCAGCGCCTTGAAAGCGAAGGTCCAAAGCTCGAAAATTCAGACTTTGCGTGACGGGAACAGTGATGAAATGAAAGACGAGGCGCAGTAGAGAAGTGTGGCTCAATGGTTAGAGCGGCAGACCCTGATGTAGTAGTCTGGCTGGGACCAGGGTTCAATTCCCGCCTCTGCGGGTCTTGGGCTCAATTTCCTTGGACCTGATAATTCTCGCCTCTGTGCCTATTCTAATCATGAGTCCCACTCTGCACCTCTGGGCAATAGCTTGCTTAATCTCTACAACGGCCCCAACAACGCTGAGGATGCCTGACTTCACCTTGGGGGTGCCCAGGAGTGGGCTCCTCACATGGAAAGGCCAGGAAGGGTTCCTCGGTGGTATTCGTACAAGCGCCGAGATGCCTACGGGTAGTCATGCGCTATACAAGTGCGTAATCATCAATCATTTAATTTCAGGTCGCGGAGGCCTTCCGCGATTATTCCGCTTCATTATATCACGCTGAAACTGCCCCGGGAGCTGACGCCGACGCCTATTTGGAGGGCGCCGCCACCACGGCACTATCCTCAGCGAACGCGGAATCCCTTCACGCTCCCATCCGCATTGATGAAGTGGTAGCGGCCATTTCCCGACTCTGACCTCTAAAGTCACCGGGCCCGGACGGATACTCCGCCGGTTTTATAAGACCTTCTGCTCGCTGCTCGCTCCTGTTCTCACTAGGCTTTTTAATTCTTTCCAAGTCCTGGGCTCCATCCCATCGGACATGCTAGAAGTGGAGATTGTGGTGTTGCCAAAACCGGGCAAAGAGGCTACACAATGCTCGGCATTCCGGCCCATCTCCTTGCTTAATGTGGATTTGAAGCTGTTCACTGGGTCTTGCTTACCCGGGATCATTGAGCCAGACCAATCGGGCTTTGCCCCGGGCCGTCAATGCAGCGACAATACTAAACGAATTCTACACCTAGTTGACAAAGCTCACTTCCAGCAGTCGGACTCGGTCCTACTAGCGATCGATTTTGAAAAAGCGTTTGACCGTGTCGATTGGAGCTTCCTGCAGAAAGTCCTAGCGCACTTTGGAGTGGGTGAGCGCTTTCAGGCGTGGATTGCGAGTTGCTATCATCGCCCCCGAGCGCGGGTTCGCCTGGGTGGCCTGCGCTCTAGTCCCTTTGAGATCCAGCGCGGTACGAGTCAGAGGTGCCCCCTCTCGCCTCTCCTGTTTGCGCTATATGTCAAACCACTGGCGCAAAGGGTCCGCGATAACCCGACCATACGAGGTATTAGGTTTGGCGGGGAACCGCATGCTATCGGTCTATATGCCGATGACATCCTAGCTGCACTCGATCGACCGGAGAGCTCCATCCCCTTGTTCCTGGCAGAAGTGAAATCATTTGGAGAAGTGTCCGGCTTCCGGATGAACAAGGGGAAATCATTGATTCTACCGCTAGGCAAAAACGCGCGCTTCACTTCTGGCACACCCACGTATGGCGGGGGTTTACTGACACAATCCCAATTCCCGTACCTGGGACTCACTCTCACTCCGTCCACGGAGAAAACAGTTGCCCTCAATTATAGCAACCTCACGTCCCAGATCCGTAAGGACCTGGCGTGTTGGTCCAAACAACCACTCTCCTTGTTAGGACGGATCGCAGCTGTCAAAATGTCGGCCCTTGCCAAGATTCTATAAATTTTTCAAACTATCCCAGTGGTCCTGCCGGCTGGGACAATCTCGAGCCTACAGACCGCCCTCCAACAATTTATATGGGGGGGAAAAGACCGCGCTTACACAAACAACTAGAGTATCGAGGGATGGACGAGGGAGGCCTGGGGATCCCCAATCTTCTACAATACTTTCGAGCAGCACAACTGCGCTACTTAGTTGAATGGCACAGACCGGATTCAGAGAAGAGGTGGCTCTTCCAAGACAGGGCCATGGCCCAGTCGTCACTATGGAAGATACCGTTCCTCCGCCGCATACATAGGCCACACTACATCCAGAACTGACCCATTACTCGCACTACCCTAAAGGTATGGGACACAGTTGCTATCACACGAGGTCTTACTACCTTCCCTTCCCCGCTCACCCCTCTCTGGGACAACCCTGAGTTCCCGCCTGGCACTGACCCTCACGCTTTCCCACAGTGGCGCAGATCCCGCTGTAGATCGGCTGGGCACCTCTTCGATTTACAAGGTTTTCTCCCCTTTTCAGAACTATCCTGGGGATACGACATCACCTCGCCACAGCTCTTCCAATACTTTCAGCTCAGGCATTGGCTCACACAATCAGACTGGGCCCCATTAGTTGGTAGACCCATGACAGATTTTGAACAGTGGCTGGTCATGAAAGAATCGGATAAGGGGCTTATCACCGACATATATAAGATGCTCACACCCTCCCCCGAGACAAATCACACAGCAGGGCAAAGACGCTGGGAGGCGGAACTGGGGAGGACACTGTCACTTCATGAATGGCGATCGATCTACCACAGGGCCAATCATACGACGCGCAATACCGCAGGCAGGGAGACAGCGATGAAATTGGCCACATATTGGTACCTCACCCCGGTGAGGCTTAACAGAGGCAACCCGACACGTAGCGCATCCTGCTGGCAGGGCTGTGGGGAAAAGGGTACCCTGACTCACCTACCCCGGAAATACAAGGAAGTTGGGGAGTACTGGAAGGAAGTACTGGATGATATAGATAGTACGTTCAACACAGAGATCCCAAGACTCCCGGCCTACGCCCTTCTTGGTCTTCCAACTGCGATCACCTTCCCATTGAAATCAATAAGAGGACGCCAGATGGGCATTGCCATGCAGGCTGCATCCCAACACATCCTATCATTATGGGGGACAACCACTAAACCTACTCCCACGGGGTGGCTGCACAAGATATAGTTCACACTGGGAATGGAACGTATTCAAGCCACGCTCACACAATCAACAGCAACATTCCACAAAGTTTGGCTGCCATTGCTTACCCTCCTCTCTAAGGAATTCAATGAAATCACATGTCCTAGATATCTTCACTTGCTCCGCTTGACAGAGGTAAAAAATGACACTCCTGGGTCTGCAGAGGGAACACACTGAGAGCGCTATGCCTACCAAGATCTGTATTCCGAGTGTCCGGCACACTCGTAGGGGAGGTGGGAGGCTGGTGGGGGGGGGGGATTGTTTGGTTCTTCCTTTAATGGTTGTCCTTGTTCAACAGGCTATACGAGGGTTTTCATTTCTCAATGACATACGGGGGCCCACGTGCTCCGAAATTCATATTGCTATCCGGATAGACATGATTATCCAGATCGCACTCTCTCCCTTCTGGGAGCGTGCATATCGCATTGTAATGCCTGTGTTTTGTACTGAAACCAATAAAATAAATTTAAACATAAAATTACAAAAGAATACAAAATGTAGCATTGATTGGTTGCTGCAATTGTCACAAGGGCAGGGCTTTTGGGCAAGGTTGACATTAAACCCCAAGGGAAAGAAAAGCAAACATTTCAAAGTACCTGCCCTAAGGCAAGAAAGTAGACCTCTTTCCCAGCGACCAATGTTCTTTAAAAGATAACTAGACGGCAGGTATGATGAAGAACGAAATGCGTACGCTAGGGACTTAAACCTTACAACAGAGGATTTCATATAGAGCCTCCAGAAGAGATTTTTTGTTGGGGGGGGGGTGATTCTCCTTATCACCGTCTCACCGCAATCCTCATGTGTGCGTGCAGCGCATACCTCCGGTGTCTGGTCCTTCCAGCTCTTCGCTCTACATAATGCTCTCTGTTCTCTAGTGAGACTCCATTGCTGCCCCTTCCACAGTTAGCCGCTCCTCTGTGCTACCCTCTGCCCACCACAACTGCAGACAGTGGCCAAAATCGACAGATAGCAGCAGCCGACAGCAGGCAGATTAGGCAAGGTGAACGAGCAGGGTCAGGGCGGTGGTAGCAACGGTGCTGCGATGCAGGTTCAGAGCCTCATGGGTTTTGGTTTCGTTTGGCTGCCATCACCTCCTTCCTCTAACTTGGAGCCCAGTTCGGACTTTTGTAATTATCCGCTCTCATCTAGCTGCAGACGCCTCAATGTCGGTGTTTCCGATTGCAATCACCATTCCGCCGCACGTTAGTGTCCTTGGGCCTCGTGCCTGGTCGACGGGACTCTTGTTTATGCCCTCCATATTACTTGAAATCAAATAGATATGTTCAAGGTTCACACTGTTCAGGCTCTCCCTTACAGCGGCAAGCCAAGGTATGTCCCTGACTTTATCACATTTGAGGCAGTCAACTATTATATCTCTAGTAAGGGTCGCTGCCAGATTTTGCCACATTTTGGCTGGACGAGCCCCAATATAATCTTCGATGTATGGCAGTTTCAATTCCTTGTGGCAGACATGCTGTGAGGAAGAAATTTGGACCCCCAAAAGTTTCCGACAAAATCTGTTTTCCTCACCCTGGATACTACTGCACTTTGTAAAACTCCAAACTTCAGCTCCGTATGTTGCAGTGGGGATACACTGTGATTTATACATTTTAATAATAGATAAAACCACCTCCGCATTTTTTGGTTGCGGGAGGCACAGAATTGAGATAGTGGCTTTTAACAAAACTTGCTCCTACTATGTGCCACATGATCTGCCCAGGAACCACTGGCTGCAAATACCAACCCCAAGTAGGGGAAAGTGCAAGCGCAATATAAACATTCAGAGCCTATGGAGATTGTGTTAATAAGGTGCTTTTTTGGGCCACAGGGCATTAAAAACGATTTTTTTTTAAAATTAGCACAAAGATCAAGGCCAGCCATAAACTCCACAAAGCCCCGGACTAAAGTACGTAGTGCATTGGGTGTGTGGCCCATTAGGACCACATCATCCGCGTACAGTAGGGTGGGAAGTGTATTGCCATTGATTCTCAGACCGTCATTGGTAAGTTTAATTAATGTGTTATGTAAATCATTGATATATAAAATAAATAGGAGAGGGGCCAGTACACACCCCTGCCTGACCCCTCTACCAATATTAATGTCCTGTGAAACCTCCCCGTCCTTACTGATCCTTACCCGGGCTTTCAGGTCCCTGTGCAAATAAGCTAAAAAGTGAACTAAAACCTCGTCCAACCCATATTTTAAAAGAAGTAACCATAAGCGTGACCTATTAACAAAATCAAAGGCTGAGGTAAGGTCCATAAAAGCCAAATAAATGAGAGCTTTCCGATGCTATGGAGTTTTTGCCAATAATCAAGTTAAAGTTTAGGCACTGTTCCACTGTGCCTATTTTACTTCTAAAACCTGACTGGCATGAATGTAAAATGTGTTCCTCCTCAGCCTCCTCAGGACCTGATCTAATTAAGTAGGATACTCCCTAGAATCCATAATGTATTGTCAATCAGGGAGATCGGTCTATAACAACTAGGGTTGGATTGGTCACCTTTTTTAAAAATAGCAACGATAATGCTGGTAGACCGTGTGCTTGGAATTGAAGCATTAGTTAAATTATTAAAAATATTTAATAAAAGGGGCGCCCAAAACTCTGGTTTATGTTTGATGAGATCGATGGGAAGCCCATCAGGACCAGGAGCCCTATTGCCCTAGACTTTGGTGGGTAGCATCCTCAACTTCTGACACGGATATCTGAATCCTTGAAGCTGCTTGGTGGTTGTAGGGATTCTCATTTTGTATTGGAGCTAGATAAATCTTAGAAAAATGGGCTTCCCATGCTTCGCTAGTTATGGTACAGCTTATGGGAGTGAGTGTAAGGCCCATATACCTCATGTCTTTTACTGCTGCCCAAAAACCATTCCCATTATTGAGGCTGGCAGCACATGCAAGATTATCCCATCGCTCTTTTAGAATCTCATCTTTACGTTGCTTTGATATATATTTATATTGGTGCCTCAAGAACTTGACAAGAAGTGCATCCCTTGGCTTCATTGTGAGAGCCTTGCGAAGCTCTTTGTTTTCTTGAGAGCAGGCGCTGTTAAACCATGTTGGTCCTTGGTTGGATTCCACTGCAGGTCTAGAAATCAGTCGTTTGATACCCCCACAGAGATGATTGAAAGCATTGATTACCTCAGGGTTGTGATCAATTGATGATAAACAGATGTCGATAAGTAATTGGTGTGCTTTATTATTCTAAAGCATAGATCATTATTATCAACACCATGCCAAATCACTCTTAAATTATCAGTAGAGGATACTAAATGACTAGCCCCACGCTCTATGGCAGATTCTGCCCTAGGGACGAATCTGATTGTTGTTACACTGTGGTCATGATCGCCCTGAACAGTTGGTATGACCTCAGCCTTTAATAAGCAATCTTTTAAAGAGGCAGATATAAAAACAAAATCAGTGGTAGAAGAGCAACCTCGAGCTCTGTATGTTGGCACAATATGCTTATGTTTATGGGGTAGATCCGCAATTTCATTTACATTTGTTAAATTGTGGTTAGACAACTGATCCTGCAATTCCATCCCCTTATTACATAGGGGCACATTGGCCAAAGAGTCCGTGAATAATTCATTTTTCCTAGAGATCCTAACATTATAATCACCACCTAGGCAAATACCAGCTAAGTTATAGTGCGCCTTTTGACTTTGTAAACTGGAGATAAAATTAAACAAATAGATAAAGTTCATATTTGGGGAAGCATGAAAATCATTATTATAAAAATTATTAAAACAAATAGAAGTTTGGGTTGATATCAGGGATAACTAAAATATCATGACCTGAGGGTTTTGGCGTGATTGGAATGGAGGTGGTCTCGTCTCGTGAAGATGCCAGTCAATCCTGTCTATCTAAGCCACACAAGACAGAAAACCTATTATGCATCAATTGGGAGAAAACGTCATAGGTATTTGGCCCCGGAGTTGGCTTATAGAAAAAGTTCAATGGAAGTGACCAAATATGAGTTGGGATGGCAGTGTTAAGCTCCTATGTCATCAATAGAGATTTTACTAATGACGGATGTTGGAAGTTAATGACTATACAATCTCCCTCGATGTTCTTGGGGAAGGTACCAGCCCACCCTACCCTGTGTACCATTATGATGTCACTAGTGTTTGCCACCCGAAACCCATTATGATTTAGAAGCCAATCAGCGCTTTTTTTTCGCAATTGGTCCCAAGTCTCAGTCTGTTTTTTTCTAAGGGGAGGTACACCTGTTAGGGCTAATAAATAGGGACATGCTGCCAGAGGTAGGCTAAGAACTTCTCTGCTGGCCCCGGTGATTACCATACTTGTGGGATTTTCGGCAATCTCGCCTCGCGCGCTACCCCCTGGGTTGAATCTATTTGAAGTGCTCACAGAGACAGCACATGGAGCTGAAGGCATATGTGAAGATATAGTGGTTGAGCTTCTAGTGCGTCCAGTATTGGATGGATTATCCTGGCCAGCAAGAGATTTAAATGAGAAACATTCCTTAACGTTACTGCAGGTGTCACAGACACCAGTAGGAGAAATAGATGTTAGTGCCGGTGTCTGCGACTGCTGACTAGGGTTAGGTGCACTAGTAGTCTGCAGGTTGGAGTTCACCCCTCGTTGGACAGCGGGCTTGGGGTTGTTAATTTGTGAGCTTAATCTATTTGACAATGTCTCCAAATGATCTAAACGTTTCCAAAGTGCAGTAAAGTTCTTATCCACGAGTTCTTTAATACGCGTGTTTTACCAGACCCGCAGAAGTACATAAGAACTAACATTTTATTTTTACATATCTTCATTAGCAAAAAAGAATCCCAATAGTTTTTATTTAAAACTGTTTAAAAATGTGTTATAAAATATTTTAAAACTCTTTCAATTAAAAAAAATATATATACAACAAAATCAAACAAAAAAATACATTATTAGTAAGGCTCCCTGTTTTCCGATTTTACTGATTTTTATGGCTAAATACAGACAGAAAACCATTTATTTCCTTGTCTGTATTTACTTGAAATATGGATAAAAACGGAAATTTGGTTGCTATTGGGTTATTCTAAATACTCTCTTCTATGACTGCAAGGCCTATAGCTGTGTGGATTGATAGGTAAGGGGTTAATAAAGAAAGGTAATTTAGTAAAGAGGCTTTAACAGCAGTAGATATGCACATGGTTGATACTGATATTTGTACATTTTCACATAAGATGCATTGATTTGTCTTCTTCGGGTGTTCATAACACTAAGACCTAGCAGGCTTTCAAGCATGAGTTTATTTTTATTTGTAAATAAAGGTGGAAATATACCAGTTTCAGCCTAATTCTTTTCACAAAACCCACAATAAATATGGATAAATACAGATTCATTTACCCAAAAATAAATATGGATTAATACTGACAGAAATGTCAAAAAAATAAATACCATAAAACCGTGAGCCCTAATTATAAGATAAAAATTAGAAATGATATTATATATTCTTCCAATTCAGTCATAAACAATAGAAGTATTTAAAAAAAACACAGTTGTTAAAAAAAAAAGCTTTCAAAATATTGAAGGAATCTTGAAACAACAATTACTTAAATAGGTCATAAAAGTAAAAAATAAAAATTCACAAAATATTGTAAAACATTTAAAAAAAAATGTTTACTGAGAAAATGAAAAATGAAAAAACTCTACACATTCACTGAAAGATACAAAGGTTACAGGGACGCTATAGTTAAGCAATAGAATTTTTAAAAAAGTGTAGAAATTCACTGAAAAAACAAAATTTACAGGGATATTATAGTTAGGCTGATATTTCATTCAACAGTTACAGTAAGCTGAGCCAACTATAACTTATGCCCCTACAATGCTCTGCATATGACCTCACATATGGGGAGATTGGTACAGTTGATTGGCGTATAGTGGAATATCGTACAGCGGACTGGTGTAGAGTTTAGTGGCGTAAAGTGGAGTGTTGTAGGGTGGAGTGGGGTACAGTGGAGTGGGATAAAGTGGAGTAGTGGACAGTAGAGAGGAGTAGAGTGGAGTGGAGTGTTGTAGAGTGAAGTAGAGTTTTGTAGTGGAGGTTAGGGGCATAGAGTGGAGTACACTGTTGTATGGTGGCAAAGAGTTTAATAGAATCTTGTAGAGTAAAGTTGCATAGAGTGGAGTAGAGGGTGGTAGAGTGCAGTGTTGTACAGTGCCACAACGTGTGGTAAAGTGTTGTGCAGTAGAGTGGAGTGGGATGGCGTAGAGTGGAGTAGTGTGTTCTAGAGTAGAGTGTCATGGAGTAGAGTGTCGTGGAGTGATGAAGAATATAGTAAAGTGTTGTAGACTAGAGTAGTGTGTGGTACAGTGGACTGACATGTTGGAGAGTGGCTGAAAGATTTCCAGAGTGGAGTAGAGAAGAGTGCCACAGAGTGGATTACATTGTTGTACAGTGAAGTGGATTGACGTTGAGTAGAGTGTGGTACAGTATGGGAGAGTGGAGTTGGATAGACTCTCATGCAGTTGAGTGGCATAGAGTAGTGTATAAATAGATGGCATAGAGTGCAGTAGTGTAGTACAGTGGAGTAGTGTATCATAGAGTAGAGCATAATATACTGGGGTGGAGTGACCTAGAGGGATTTTCGTAGAGTGTCGTAAAGTGTTATAGAGTAAAGTCGAGAGCTGCAGACTGGTATTGATAGGAATACATGTTGTACAGTGCAGTAATACCAAGTGCAGTACATTGTGGTGGAGTGGAGGGGCTTAGTCTGTTAAGTAGAGTGGAATTGAGTGGAGTGGAGTAGAGTAGCATAGAGTGGAGTGGCATAGAGTGGAATGGTGTACAGTGCAATACCATACAGTGGAGTGGCATAGAGTGGAACAGCATGAAGTGAGTGTGGTACAGTGGAATTACATACAGTGTAATAGCGTACTGTAGAGTAGTGTACACTGAAATAGCGTACAGTGAGTAGCGTGTAGTGAAGTACACTGGAGTGGAATGGAGTGGCATAGAGGGTAATAGCAAAAAGTGGAGCAGCGAAAAGTGGAGTAGTGTAGATTGGAGTGGGGTACAGTGGAGTGATGTGGAGTACACTGGAGTACTACACAGCATAATGGCATACAGTCGAATGGGGTACAGTTGAGTGGGGTAGAGGGGAGTAGTATAAAGTCAAATAGCGTAGAGTTCAGCGGCGTTAAGTGTAGTTGTGTCCAGTGAAATAGCATAAAATGGAGTGGTGTAGATAGAAGAGGGGTACAGTTGAGTGGCATACAGTGGAATAGCATACAATGGAGTGTTGTGGAGCGGTGTAAGAATGGCATACAGTAGAATAGCATACAGTGGAGTGGCG
The DNA here is from genome assembly GCF_964261635.1 of Lissotriton helveticus. Lineage (NCBI taxonomy): Eukaryota > Metazoa > Chordata > Amphibia > Caudata > Salamandridae > Lissotriton > Lissotriton helveticus. The sequence continues at coordinate 1,167,133,937 of NC_136065.1, read as the reverse complement.
AACACTGGAGTGGTGTAGAGTATAACAGTGCAGGGTAGAGTGGAGTGGCATAGAGTGGAGGGGCTTACAGTGGAGGTAGAGTGTGGTGGCATACAATGGAAAAGTATAGAGTGAACTGGTGTAGTGGAGAGTGGGATAGAGTGGATTTGCATATAGTGGCGTGCCGTGCAATGGAGTGTCGTAGTGTAGAATAGTGTAGAGTGGAGTGGTATAGAGTGGAACAGAATATAGTGCAGTGTGGTAGATTGAAGTAGCATAGAATATAAGTGGAGTGGTATAGAGTGGAACAGCATATAGTGCAGTGTGGTAGATTGAAGTAGCATAGAATATAATGGTCTACAGTAGAATACTAGAGTGGCATAGAGTAGAGGTATGTATAGCTTAGAGTGTACTGGCGTAGAGTGGGGTGGGGTGCAGTGGCTTAGAGTGCAATAGCGTGGTGTACAGTGGAAGAGCATAGAGTGAATTGCATACAATGTAGTGGGGTAGACTGGAGTGGTGTATAGTGGAGGTGGGTATAGTGGAATAGCTTACAGTAAAGTTGTGTAGGGTGCAGTGGATAGAGTGGATTGGCCAACAGTGAAATAGTGTACAGTGGAGTGGCGTCAAGCGAAGTGGTGTAGAGTGGAGTGGTGTAGAGTGGAGTGAGGTACAGTGTAGTGGCATAAAGTGGAATAGCGTAGAGTGGAGTAGAGCAGAGTAGAGAGATGTAGAGTGGAATACCATAGAGCATAGTGTTGTACAGTGGAGTGGAGTGGGGTAGAGTATAGTAGCATATAGTGTAATAGTGTACAGTAGAGTGGCATAGAGTGGAGTGGCATAGTGTACAGTGGCATGGCGTAGAGTGGAATAGAATGGCAAACAATGGAGCAGCGTACAGTGGAGTGGTGTACAGTGGAATAACATTGAGTGTAGTGGCATAAAGTGGAGTGACTTAAAGTGGAGTGCCATATCGTGGAATATCGCTGAGTGGAGTGCCATATCGTGGAATATCGTAGAGTGGAGTTCCATATAGTGGAGTGGCATGGAATAGCATACAGTGGAGTGGTATACACTGGAGTTGTGTACAGCAGATTAGCGTAGAGTGGAGAAGTGTAAAGTGGAGGAGCATACAGTGTTGTGGCGTACAATGGAGTGTTGTAGAATAGAGTGGCATAGAGTGTAATAGCATACAGTGGAGTGGTGTGGAGTGGTTTAGAGTGTAGTGGGGTAGAGTGAAGTGGAGTGGTGTAATGCGGATTAGGCTAGAGTGGAGTGGCATAGAGTGGAGAGACAGAGTGGAGTATCATAAAGTGTGGAGTGTGGTGCTTGAAACAGACCTAGCGCGAACGTGGGTGAACGGATGTAATTGCAATATGGCAGGACTAAAGGACGTGAAGTGTAAATGTTAATTTTTCATAGTATGTATAAATAGTGTAAATAGTGTTAAAGTTATAAGTGTTAAAATATTTAGTTACCATTGTGCGGCGGTACACCGTAGTAACTTATTGATGAGAGGGCAGTATCATATTGGCTAATGGCTGACTCTACAAAACGTGAAAGACTGCCATATTGTTTTCAACGCACTTCCACTGCATTCTGCTTGTCGCTGCATTCTGAGTTAAGTCCTTAGAAATAAGTAATTAGTAGGTTTTATTGTTTTTCCCTACCGATTACCGCAGTACTCCATAGACTCTTTTTTATATAGAATTAAATATGTAAAACAATTAAAATACACTGTAGTACACTATATTTTTTAAATATGGTGTAGTACAGTGTATTTTTAATTTTTTAACATTTTGTTTCTCCACTTTTTTTAAGTACCGTGCTACTTCCTAGGAAGTACCACAGTACTCTGTGCATGTTTTTTAAAATATATAGTAACTTATAAATATTTTTGCCTACCTATAACCATTTTAATAAAGTGGTAATAGGTAGGGGAAAATATAAAATCTAATACTTTCCTATATCTAAGGGCATAACGCAGAACACAGCCAAAATGTTCTAAATACAACATGGCGCTGCCTTTCATTTTTTTAAAGTAAAAATGCACAGGACTAATCCCAAGTCTACTCAAACCACTGAACCTAGGTATAATGAAACATAGAACACATGGTTCCGTGGGTCTCATTCAAAATTACCCATGAGATTAAACTACATGCCGCTCTTAATCATCTGAAATAGTCACAATTTATCGTTCTTCCAACAAGGTGCTTGAGAAAAAATCAAAAAAGTGCCGAGGCCGAAGTACTTATAGGTGCAGTAGTGAAACTGTTAAAATATGTTAAACATTTACTTCGCAGGCAACCACCATTTAAATTGTCAGTCCAGTATGAATGAATACTGATCCAAAAAAAGAAACAAACTCATATCAGATTTTCACGTTTTCACTCAGAAGCTATATACAATCGGTCTTCTCTGGGCAAAAATCCATCTGACAAAATACCTAGGAAAATGAATATAGGAACATCTATTGACCTCATAGGCAAATTACTTGTCAGATATGTACTTAACAAATTCAACACATACCTCTCAACTGTGTATATCTTGCACTTGTAGAGATCATAACCAGGCTCAACAACATTCCCTGATGTAATAAATAAACACGTGTATCACGTTGTGTAACTGTAATGAAATTCTCCAACAAGGGATTTAATAAAATTACCTATAACACACATTTAGAGTGACCCCTCACCATCTCCCGCGTGTATAGCGTTCATCAATCTATATCTTTGCATGTACATAAGGTAGATGCTTTCCAGTGAGACAGTACATATCCAAGCACCTCTGCAGCATTGAATTGTTACAAATGTAATCGTCATCAGTTGCATTAATATTTACATATACTTAACACACCCACATGAGAATACTGCTCTGGGGTTGTATCTATACTACCCCATAGCACAGCCCATTCCAGTTTGTGTTCTTGTGAGTAGCAGGACCAGCTACAGTGATGTTTAGGCACATGCTTCCTTATCTCTCTATGTCATATACGACTCGCCTCACAACATAATTGGTGCCAAACCTCCTATGGACGGCAAAGTTCTGGATATTCTGGTAAGGGAAAGAAACATTTTGCACACTGTTCCTCCCTGCAAGTACTTGCAATTATCCCTGAGTATGGACTGCTGTGTAACCTAATTGCCAAGTCACTCTTTTTAATAAACAAAAATTCTCAACTCTGAACCAATTGGACCCAATAACAGAGCCCTCCAGTACCAGCTCGCAAGAGTCATCAGAGTCAAACGTTCTACAAAGGATGGCTCTGTTTTGATCTCCCTGTCATATTAAAAAATATAGCCTGCTGATCCTGGCAGCCATTTTGTGTCCCCACTACGCTTGTGTGGCCACATATTCTAACATTCATTTATTTTATTTATTTATTTAAAGAGTTTTATATAGCGCTGGCTAGACCCGAAGGTATCAGAGCGCTTTACATGAGTTTCAACAATGAAACAGAACAAGATCAACAATTACACATTACATCAAAAAATAAGCAATATATTAGGAGAGGAGAGAAAGGAGAGAGAAAAGTAGTGGAGGGGGGAAAAGGAGGTGATAAAGTGGGGATAAGGGAAGGGACAACAGGAGAGACGAAAGGAAGTCTGTCTAAAGACCGACTGGGTAGGTGACGACCAAGGAGGGAATCCACGGCCCACCTCCCCTATAGCTGAACCAGGTAGCTTGTGTTCTATTTTGTGAAGGCATGTGCACTGTCAAGCAATTTATGGTTACATAATTTCAGTCATTCAGTCAATCAAATTGTCTTTATTCGATCTTCCAAGGCAGATCATAAAAGATACACACAATCATAACAAACTACATTGTAAACCCATATGTTAAAAATAATATCATATTTAAAAATTAAACAGTTCTCTGTACAAGTGCAGATATTAGGGTAACAGTCCAAGAATTGGACTTCCAAGTGTTTCATACCATATAGATTACAGACAACTACATTTTTACACGAAAACTCATTGTGTTGTTTTACATTTAATATAGTTTTGTTTCTAGGGGCATCAACAAGGTGCCCTAATGACTGCAAATTGAATGCAGTAACATACAAAAGAGAATAAAAAAGCTTTTGTATGAAAACAGCAAATTCATTCTTTTAGGTAAAGTGCAATTCAGAAAACTAGCAACTGCATGGCAGTCATTACAATCGTTAAGTCAGTAAATAGAAAAGGGCCGCTTTGCACTTACAGAATTTGTGTCTGCGCAGTAGTAATAATAGTAAAACGGTAATAACAACTTCCTAGTAAACAGCATGTAAAATTGACAGAAGATGACAAAATGTAAAATGGTTTGACTACATTGCTCATCACATGGACAAATGACAACAGTTCAGAGGAGTACTGTCCTATGGGAAAACATATCGACCAGCAAAAGGAACCCAGCCTAAATCTTGCCAAAAGTGTTCTTTCATAAATGTTGGTCGCGTATAGTAAATACCTGGCAATTGTTGGAGTCGCTTGGATAATACAATAATCTCTGACTGAGGGTTTGGCCACTTCTATTAGTTCCCTAGTAATTTGGATGTGCTTGGGAAAACTATCCTTTTACCTTTTATCCTTTTTCTGGATGAACTCGGGGTGCTCCAACAGAGAGGCACAGCAAAGAGCAGAGAAGTAATTTTTAATACATTGTAACCATGGAATGGCCAAGCCACGGGCACAGGTTAGACAGTCTCTAATGACAGCCCGATTGAATTCAACTTCTTTGTTGGGCCCAATTGAGAACCACAGAGCCAGGGGGCAGCATTGATGGTATCCTGGACATATTCCATGCCTAGCTCCAACTGTAGGGAGAAATGTGGGGATGAGGGAGGAACGCCTAGTAACCAGCGGCAGAATCTATTCTCCTCTATTTGCATCGCACGTGCATCCCTACAACCCCAGATACCCATTCCATACATTAAAATCGGAAGGCATTTCTGATTGTATATCTCTAGTATAGGAGCAATGGGCTTTTTACCAATAGACATAGCAAGCAAGGAAGTAGTGTCTACAGCTAGAGTATATCAGGATATTCTATTTTTAATACAGGTAAGCCAGGTACATCCTTCATTAAACTCCGGGCCTCAGTAGGGAAAGAAACTAATCCTATCTAGGGTTTGCCATCAATATTTAGGGTATGGGTTTTAGTATTTCATGGGCCACATATCATTGTAAATGTTTTCTTAAAATTTGGCTGCATGCCCAGGTCTTTCATGAAGCTGACATAACTAACGATAAGTTTTTTAAGGCCATTGGCCGTCCTTGCCAGGAGCACCGCGTCATCAGCATATAATAGTGCGGGGACTTCCTTTTTCTCCAAAGACGGAATGTCCACCCCAACAGATACCAATGTTTTCTCCAGGTCATTCGTATAGAGAAGAAAAAGGTTTGGGGCAAGGACGCAACCTTGGCGCACCCCATGCTCAATGCTGAACGGTTCTGAACATTGGCCAGCACTCCCACACCTGACTGAAGCTGTGAGGTCATAGTGAAGGTGCCTTAAAAATTTTACCAGCCCCACATCAACACCCATGTTCTCTGAAATGGCCTACAGCTTTGAACGGGAGACCTAATCAAAGGCACTAGACAGGTCCGTATACGCCAATTGGGTAGAGACTCCCTGGCATATTTGTATTTTGCCACAATGAGATGGAGATTAAGGCACTGTTCAATAGTCCCGAGCCTGTTTCTGAACCCATACTGACCCGGGGCAAGTATACTATTGCCATTAATCCAGTCAAGTAGACGGTCCAGAACAACTTTCCCATTGATTTTTGCTGTAGAATCCAAGAGGGATATCGGGCGATAGCACTTGACATCATGCTTGTTTCCTTTTTTAAAAACAGGGACAATTATTGATGAATGCCACGACCTTGGCACACCCTGGCTACAGACAGAGTTGAATACTGAGGTGAGGAACGTAGTCCAAAACACTGGGTCTTCCCTGAATAGGTCAAGCGGAACACCACCAGGGGCCTTCTTGCATCTACTGTCTATAAATGCTTTAAAAACCTAATTAAAAACAAGATTTGGACACATGGGAATCATCGGCACAGGGGCATCATCAGCCTTGCAGTCAATAGAATGCAACCCAGACAAATGCACCAACCATGCCTCTGCCGAGATATGAACTGTTACTTTACCTTGCGGTAATATGGGGGATAAAACAGACCCCACTGCTTTCCAAAAGCTTGTGGGTCTTTAGATTGGCAGGCACCCACAATGGACTCCCATTTCTCCTCCTTCATGTCCAATTTCCTTCTCTTGATTGCTTGCTGACATATCTTTCTACTGTCTGAAATTGCACTCTGGTCTCCGGGGATTTGCTTTAAGGCCATGCGTAAAGAATCATTGGCTGCTCTACATGCTTTGTCAAACCACGAAGCATCTCTTTTATCCTTGATAAAAGATTTGAGAAATTAGTGAAAATGAGAGCGGGGTCGCAAGGTATGAGGTTGCAGCTGTTCACCAGGTCAGTAATGTTGCATACTACCTGAGATATAATGTTCTTTAGGTTTGCAGATCGCCATACCACCCTACACCCTGCGTCCTTACGAGATAGAACCCGGGGGGGGGCATAGACTTAGACTTATGATTCGCATGTGACAACAGTATTTGTGCAGTAATGGGGTTGTAGTCGCTATAAATCTGGGTAAGGACCTCACACTTGTTAATAATCAGAGGCATACTCCAAGAAGTAAAGGTGTAATCTATTGTGCTCCCAGCGCCCTGCCCTATGAAAGTTGGAATACGTCGATCAGTAAAGTTAGGGACCTTGTGGGCCAGGCCCCTTCCGCCAGGAGGTAAAATAGGACCCGCCCCCAAGTATCCATCCAATTACAGTAAATTTTTCAAGCAATTAGATCAAAGGTGGCTGGAGATAGAGACGGCGGGTTCCCCAATTTGGCATTGAAATCCCCATCCACCATCAACTTAAAGGGTCATTCGTCACAAGCCTCTTTCTCCACGAGCATGTCAATCAATATGAAGAGACCTTGAAAATTGCAATCGCTGTTACACGAAAAATTGTTGTTGTAGAAATTTACCAGGTAGATCTTATAGATTTCATTCCAGCTAAGGCAGAATGCCTGCACCTCCCCCTGCTCCTGAAAAAGTGTTAGAACAGTACAGCCAATATTGACTTTAAACCAGGCAGTCAGACCCCCTTTAGCTCTGCCCGATGAGGATGGAATCGCAGGCAAACTAAAGCACGTAAATCGATTGAATACTATTTCATTTACCTCCCAGGTTTCCTGCAAAAAAACTATATCAAAGTTTACAATAAACGATTGCCATCCTTCAATTGAGAGTTTGGAAGCTAAACCCGCAATGTTCCAGCTTAACAAATGTATACATGCATTATCTATTGGACCTTCTACCATGGAAGCGCTCGCGCCAGGACCTTTGGGAAGATGATTCAGTGTAGGATAGGTGGTCAAATGGGCAAAAGAAATAGGACCCTCAAGTACCCCACCCTTAAGCAAGGTGCCAGGCCCTTAGTGGAGATTGTTCAGTACAGTACTGGTAATCAATTGGGCAACTGTCAGGTGCCCCACCCTTATCCAGTGCGCCGGAGCCACCATGCTCCTCACTGAACCGTCAATCAATGTCCTCTATCCCAGCTAAGACTGAGAATCAATTGTTATTGGGTACTAATGCTTGAGGGGGAATGTAGGCAAAACACTCTTTTGTGGGATCGATCCGTCAAGATTACAGAGTGGGTTAACAAGATGCCAAGTAGCAATATCTTAACAGGACTAGTTTTAACCATTCCTACACTCGCTTCACACAGTATTTCCTGAACAACCATAGTATTACAGAGGTGAAACAACATAAAAATCACCATTGTACACTTTTCCTCTCCCACCAATCCTACCCACATGTCTTGCCAACAAAATCTCTTTTAATGTGTCCCAATTGCCTGGAAAATTGCTGGTCAACCAATGTACAGATTTGTTCATTAGTCCCCTGGTGGATTCAGTACAGTCAACTGCGAGCCTGGGGACATTGGTCAGGGCAACAACATAGAGAGCAGACGCAGGGAGAAGATCAATCACAGGTAGAGGGACCTGGCTTAAATTACGTTACTGGATGCTTGACAGGTGGTTTATCCTTTGTAAGGTGCACTTCCATGATCTGGGCGGCTTTATTAAGGGATAAATCATACTGAGAGATTGTAGTAGACCTAAGGGCCGAAGGCTGCACCAGTTTGGCTTCAATTTGTGCTAATCAATCAATAATAGGACGCGATTTGGAGTCCAAATGATCACCTACGGGCCTACTCAATTGGCTCCAAGTATTCTCATTAGCAGCGGACATTGGCCCTGATCTTTCATCGTTACAGGCTCTATTATCGAGTGCCCTTTTGCTCTCTGCAGCAGGATTTCTGGCTTTCGCAGGATTCATGTTTATCCTCCTGCGCTTGGCCTTTGGGCCACGTTCTAAATTGGATTTGCGATGTTGAACACCACCCTCCATACTAATAGGGCTAGGCTCAATTCTCCTTCCTGGTACTGAAGACCACGCCCCTGAACATGCTGTAGTGACATTGGAATTTAGTCCTATCTCTCAGGGCAAACACGACCAAATGAGTCTGCAGGTGGACTTGTTAAGGTGGATACAGTTAGCGGGGGCAACTCAGAAGAGCTTTGGTTGTTGGGATGGAGCAAGGGTACAGCTATGATATGCTCCTCATTAGTGACCATATCCACTGCCCGGGTTAGATAGTTATCAATAGTGGAATGGGTATGAGGTGGAGAAGGCACACTACTAGGAGTCCCATTTCTATTTCCCATACTTGTGAGCTAAGGTGCAACAAATTAGTATAAGACTGAATAGACGAAGAAACAACAGAGAGCCACAGTCCTCAGAGCAAGAGAGCACATTATATGGGAATAAACACAGTACCTCTGGTCGTAGTACCAACTTGGAATCCTAGCCAAACACAAGTCCCAGACGATCCAGAGGCAAATCTCGGGTGGGTGGCCCAGCCCAGCCTTTTCCGGGCACGACTGCACATGTCCCGCGCTGCGGGAAGCGGCCGCTGTAGGCCCCTCCCTCCAGCCTCAAGGAGAGCGAGGCAGGCTGGAGGACCGAGTCCCACCCCAGCAGGCAGCAGAGAAGGCAGCACTGCTGCAGGCTAACAAAGCCTGGACACCCTGACCAGCGCATCATGTTTATAATATTGACATAAAAAAGCCACCGCCTTTTTCGGTGTTATATCAACACTTCAGGGTGCTTTCAACATAACTAACTAACAAGTATCAAGGAGAACAGGGCCGGCGCTAGGCATGGGCAGCATGGGCAGCTGCCCAGGGCCCCGAGCTCAGCCCACCAACATGGGGCCTCGCAAAAGTGTTTCTCCGTCTTTGGCCTCGCACCTAGGGTGCAGCACTGCGAGGCCCAGGGAAGGGATGTCTCTCTCCCAGGCCTCTTGCAGTCATGTGTAGTGCTGCGAGGAAAAGGGGAAGAGGCCCCCTTCCACTATGGCTGCTAAACCCTGGGTAGGGACCCCTTCTCCACTGGGCCTTGCAGCTCCAGATGTAGCTGTGAGGCCCTTCTGCATTTGGTGAGTTTGGCATGTGAATGCAGATCCAGATCACTTTCTACTGAAAGGCAAAACGTGATGCCCATTATCACGCATAAATTCTATTTCATTTAGTACTTGCATACCTTATTTGTATTGCTTGAGTCGTATCTATAATACAGTTGAACCATATCACTCATTCTTTTCTTGTATTTACACCATATTAGAGTGGTTTGTTTACACAACCATTGACCAGCGTAATTCAATCTATCAATGCATGTGTACCAACTTTAGCAATTTCTGGTTAACTAACTGTAATCAAATATAAAATATGGCCATAATAAATCCATCCTCTTTTTCAGTTTTTTGTGTTCACATTTTAGTATAATTTCAACACATTTGTCGTTCTCATAGTGTAATTGAACCGTATTAGAATAACTCTTTGTGTACATCCATTAACCAGTTCCTTGGACTAATTCATTCAGTAACCGTGTTATGCAGGCATGTGACAGTACCTATTTGTTAAGGTTTGAAAATGAATTGCAAAATAACGTTTTAGATTCTTTTCAAATTTCAGGTGCTTGTGAGTAGCAGGACCAGCTATATACAGCTATATATAGGAAGAAAAATTGATAACGTTCGAACAGACAAGGCAAAATACAATAAAGAGCAAGTGAACCTTTATTTAAGAAATGAATACTATACTGTAGTAAGCAGTCAGGAAATTAGGCCTAGCAATTATCACCACCCATTCAATTATGAATATATTTTTAATATTTATAATTAACACTTTTATTTATTTAATTGTACGTTTCTGCTATGATATTTGTTATTTAAATAGTTTTTTTATGTAGTACTGTACTAATGATTTCATCTTTTTTGGTAGTTAGGGAAATTGTTTTATGATATGTAATTTTACCCTCTTTTTGTTAAATGTATATCTTAAATTGTTTTTATTTAGTAATATTTAATGTCATTTAATTATATTTACATTAAGATTTTAGAGGAGGAGCTACGAGCGCATCCAAGATGGCCGCCCGCGCTTAGGGCTCCCGAGACCCCCACAGCCCCGGGGGTTATCCGGATTAATATCCTGGGACCAGACCGCGAGATTTGGTGCCGGTGACGCCGCGATCCCGGGCGCTGCAAACTGCATCCTGATTTGCCGACGGGATCCGGAGTTAGGAGCCGTGGAAGTCTGAGGCCTATCCTTCACGAAGCCGGGGCCTTAGGTTGGGACTGAGCCCCGGCTGCAGTTTCACAACAACCGGGGACGAAACCGGAAGTGCCCAACTCTGCCCCGTGAAATTTGTGGCCCCGTCCGTGCGCCCCCCCGTGCTCTCTATTGCTCGCGATTCCCCACAGCATCTGAGAGGCAAGTGCGGGGGCAGTGGGGGGGCGCGCCCCATGGTGATGTCGGACGGGCGCTGCGCTATGAACAGTAGTCACCCGTGGGGCTGATGGCAGAGAGGAAGGGCCCTTCTGAGGCCATGGATGTATGAAACTCGGCCCGCCGCTGCCTGCCACTCCCGAGCAGACGCCAGAGGCTGCCTTTGTGGAGCAGGTGCCTTGGATTGCTGCAGACGAGTGCGGCGAAGCCGCGTACGCCCCCTGTGAGCTGGCTGGAAGCACCTTTGAGGCGCCCTCAAGTATACCGCCATATTGTCAGCTGTGACCGGGCTGGGCGCCTTGGGCTGGGTTTGACGGCCGCTCGTTTGGATCTGCCCGCGGTGCGGGGTCCTGGTGTGAGGCGGAAGCAGGGCTGGCCTCCTGCCGCAGACTGCGCTACGACTGTGCTGGACTCTATACCTGGGCAATCTATCCAGTAGCCGGTTCCCGCCCTGCACTGGGTGTCACTGCCCCGGTCGACTGCTTACTGGCGTGGACCCTGGGTGGGGCGGCGACGTCGGCCGCACCTGAGTATTCTGCCGGCCCTGCCACCTTCAGAACCTACCGGAATTGACGGTGGGGACCAGATTGAGGCCTGGGCCGTGACCAGGATCAGAGGTAGGGGCCGGACGGTGACCTGGACCAGGGCCAGAAATAACCGTGGTGGCCGGGCCGGGGTCTCCATCCTGTACCCTAGCCGCCGCGCTGGTGCGCTGTGTGTTCGGCCTTGTGTGCTGAGGGACTGATGCGGATTGGAGGACCGCTGTCGGCCTGGGACGTAGGTTAAGACAGCGGATGACTGGAGGCACTGGATGAACAGAAGAGACGACGCTGTGCCCTGTGAGGTGGTGGCTGGTGGTTTTGCTTCATCCGGGGTTACTGCGGCTGTTCGGGTCACTGTCATCGGTCTTTCAAAATGGCGGCGAAACCTGAAACGGAAAAACAGCAATCTAGGGCGGCTAGAGGAGCTAGATATACGCAATCCAACAAGTTGGACCGCTACACACAGCCCAGGGGGTCACCGGCAGGGCTCGGGAAATCACAAGATGGGACTGCGGAATCGTCGCCCGCAACGACGGAGCCCACGCTGCAGGATGTGATGGCGGCGATCGACGGGGTGAAAACCTCTCTGGGGAAAAAAATGGAGTCCTTGGATCATAAGCTTGACGCGGTTACAATAGAGGTTACCTTAATCCGTGCGGACCTCACCAAGACCAGTGAGAAGGTAAAGTCGCTTGACATTAAGACGTCCAGTCTCACTGATGATGTGGCTTTGTTGCAGCGTGAGGTGCGTGATCTCAAGACCGCAAGTGACGTCGCCAGTCGCAAGTTGGACGAATATGAAGGGAGGGCCCGTAGGAATAATGTGCGTATTATTGATGTGCCTGAAAAAGCGGAGGGACAAGCCACCAACCTTTTTGTCGAGGACATTATTCTCAACCATTTGAAACCCAAAGGCCTGGGTAACTTTTTTACAGTTGAAAGAGCACACAGAGTCCCGGGGGGGAAGTCGCGCCCTGGGGCGCCCCCCCGGCCGATGACCGCTAGGGTGCTTAACTTTCGGGACAGGGACGCTATCCTGCAGGCCTCCAGAACGGGGGGGCCTTTACAGTAGGAAAACTCGACCCAAAGTTTTTTCCCGGATTTTACGCAGGCGGTGCAAAAGCAGCGGAAGACTTTCCTGGGTGTTAAAAGGAAACTTCGGGACAAAGGCCTGAAATATGCCATGATGTACCCTGCCAAGTTGCGAGTCGAACATGCAGGCAAGGCGTTTTTCTTTGACAATCCTAAAATTGCCTCTGACTGGTTGGAAACTATCTTCTCTCAAGATGAGCATCGGCGGCGGAGTGGTGATGAAGACGACGGTGCACAAGAGCAAGAATGATGACTGACATTGTTGCAGGTGGTATTGGGTCGGGCTGAGGGTGGGATTGAGCTGAGCGGACTGTGTAGCCGTGTTAACTGTTCGAAATGGCTTCAACAGGTCTGATGGTTATGCTGGGGTAAGGCGGGGAATCGGGGGGTCGTACTCCTCCTCAGAGTTAACTTTTCGATAGTTCAGTAGTTAGATTATGGGACGACAGGCACACTGCAAGTTGGGGGCGGGCAAATACCGTGAGCAGGGGTATAGGGTGGAGGGTGGTGTGTGGGGTTTGGGTGGGGGTGGTATGTTTTGGGGGGGTTTGTATTGTTTGTTTTTGTATGTCAAGGCATCGAATTGGAGTGTGGTCATTGGTTGGGAGGCATTGAAGTGGAACGTGCTCAGTGGTTTGGGGCTGATCGCTCTGCCTGTGTTTTCGATGATGGGGGATAGGGAACTAAAGGTATTGAGTTGGAATGTCAATGGGTTGGGTGATAAAATTAAATATAGTGTGGTTCTTCAGTATTTTAAACAGTATGCTCCTGATGTGGTTTTACTACAGGAGACCCACTAGATGGTATATACATGTAAAGCGATGCATAGAATGGGTTACAGATTAGTGGCGTATGCGGGTTTTACTACTGGCTCTCGGGAGTAGGAATCCTGACTCGTAAAGCGCTCTCATTGATGAATGATTCTGTTATTGAGGATGATAGGGGCAGATATGTTGGTGTGACAGGTCGCTGGGAGGGGCATGTTCTGTCATTGTTGTCTGTGACCTGCCTCCTGGCCTGCAAGCTCTAACTTTTGTTGATTTGGGAAAGGCTCTGCTAGATCTCCCGAGTGGACTGTTAATCTTTGGGGGGCGACTTTAACGCGGTCGTCTCTGGAACTCTTGACAGACATCCCCCGAGGGATGTGGGACGAGCTCATGGCTGGCTACCTGACTTCCTCGAGACCATGGGTTTGGTTAATGGTTGGAGACTGTTCCATCCGGATCAGAAACAGTATACCTTTCACTCTGGGGCTCATGGTAGCATGTCCAGACTGGATTATTGTCTTGTCCCGGCTGTTAATGCGTCTTACGTGTTGGAAGTGACGCACCTCTCTAGGGGTATATCCGATCACTCCCCACTTTGGTTCCGTTTCGGTGTGACCTATCATTCTGAGGGTAGAGTGGCCCCCATAAATCCCTGGCACTTACGCAATCCCAAGATTAAAGGAGACTTGCTCAAAGCTTTAGACCACTACTTCCTAGAAAACGAGGGATCAGTGCCCTCGTCCGTTACGCTTTGGGAGGCTTTCAAGACCGTACTTCAGGGTCAGGCTCTCTCTTTGATAGCGGGAGCTAAGAAAGACCGGAATAAAGCAATTGTTGAGGTGGAGGCTGAAATTATGGACCTAGAAGGGGAGCTGGAAGGGGAGGTGACTTGTGCTAAGCAACATGTCCTTAGTCTCAAACAGCATGAGTATAAAACGCTGGTTACAAACAGTGCTAAGGCTCTTAGTAGAGAGCAGCAGGGTCGGCTGTATGATGTCGGGGATAAAGCTGGGAAGCTTATAGCTTGGCTGGACAAGAAGGATAGGGCAGATCGAATTGTCCCAGAGCTTGTGACGGAGGATGGGCTCCATCTCACTGATCCCCAGGCTATAGTAGATGGCTTTGCTCTGTACTTTCACACTGTGTATACATCGGTCTCGGACCTCCCGGAGGAGGATTCTCAATTGATGCTGCGCGACTTGCAGCTCCCGTGTTTGTCTAGGGAGGACTGGGATCTTATGGATAGTGACCTCACTACGGATGAGGTAGCCCAGGCGGTATGCTCTTTAAACTCGGGTAAGGCATTGGGGCCTAATGGGATCCCAATTGAGCTTTACAAACTTCGACCCGATAGGATTGCTCCCTACCTGCGGCGCATGTTCATTGAAGCCCGGGAGACGGGGATACTGCCCTACGATCATAGGGTGGCCTCTATAGTGGTTATTCATAAGGAGGGTAAACCAAAATCCTGTTGTGCCTCCTATAGGCCTATATCGTTATTAAATGCGGAACCCAAGATCCTGGCTAAGATCCTATCTACTAGATTGATCAAGGTAATCAGTGGATTGATACACCCCGATCAATCGGGTTTCATACCCCACAGGAATACGGCCATTAATCTGCGTCGGTTGCATGGGGTGCTCGCCAGGGCTCACACCCTGACGGATCCCACTGTGATAGCATCGCTTGATGCAACAATGGCCTTTGATACAGTAGAATGGCCTTACCTGTGGGCTGTCCTTGCTAAATTTGGCTTTGGTTCTGATTTCATCCGCTGGGTACACTTGTTGTATACTGAATCCCTCGCCCAAGTAATCGTGAATAACCGGGTCTCATTGCCATTTAGTTACGGACGGGGCACCAGGCAAGGCTGCCCCCTTTTTCCCCTTCTTTTCTCACTGGCTATGGAACCGTTGGCCGCCTGGATCCGTTGGGAGCCCTCGGTTCGGGGTCTCCGGTGGGCGCCACACTGGGAGGATAGGATTTCTTTGTATGCCGACAATATCCTACTTTATTTGGCTTCCCCTAGGAGATCCCTTGATGCGGTTTGCGACGTGTTGTCCTCCTTTGGTAGGAACTCGGGGCTCTCTATAAATTGGGGTAAATCGCAGCTATTCATTCTCAGTGGAGATGCCCCACTTCCCCCACGAAACTGCCCGATCCAAATAGCTACGGATGGGTTTAAGTATTTGGGGATATTTATCTCCCTCGACCCTGCGATCCGATATGCTAGGAATCTCCTCCCCCCCTTGGCCCGATTGCGCAATGATGTGGCCAGCTGGAAGAGACTCCCTCTTTCCCTGCTTGGGAGGGCGACTCTCTTTAAGATGATGTCTCTGCCCCGCTTTCTTTATGCCCTACAAAATACGTTTTGATGTTGTGCCAGCAAGTTACTTTCGAGAGGTTGAGGGATTACAACGTAGTCTGTTGTGGGAAGGTAGACCCCGGATCGCATTGGCTAAACTAACGCTCCCGTGGTATGACGGCGCTATTGCACTCCCGACATCAGGCGATACTATTGGGCCTCACAGCTAGCAACCATTAACCTTTGTACTTATGGATCCCCGACTGACCCAGGATATGCAATGGATAGATGGCTTCTCCCTGGGGGTTCCTATAGTCGTGCATTGTACGCCAGGTCGGCCAGGAATGGTTTGACAGGACCGACTAGGCATGCGGTACGGATTTGGCATGATACTACCAGCTCTTTGGGATGGCGGGACCGCTTGACGCAGGCTACCCCGCTTTTTGACTCCGAAAAGTTGGGCAAGCTTTGGAATACAAAGGGCTTCGACAAGTGGGATCTGATTGGGATCTCTACTATCGGTGCGGTCTTGGTTAAGGGGAGGATTAAGACGTTTGAGGAATTGAAAACTGAATATAGATTGCCAACGACGGAGTACTTTCGTTATGCGCAGGTCAAACATGCGTTGATGGCGGCACTGCCGGCGGAGGCAGACCTCCCCGAGGCATCTCCTCTTGAGGATAGAATCTTGGATGGCCACCTGCCCGAAAAGACCATTGCATTGGTTTATAAAAAATTGATAAATCATAGGGCAGATCTCCTGACCGAGCTAAGAGACAAATGGTCCAACGATGGTATTGAACTAGATGATGAAGACTGGCAAGTTGCGGTCTCCTCGCCGAAGGTGGTCGCAATCCCAGCGCGCCTGCGCCTTGTTCAGCTGAAAATATTGCATAGGGTTTATGTCACGGGACCCCGACTGGTTCGGATGGGACTATCGGAGACTGGACTGTGTAGACGGGTTGCGGCTCTATGGATACTTTCCTTCACATTATTTGAGAGTGTCGTTCTGTGACCAAGTATTGGAGTGGAATACATGATGTCATGCAAGAGGTTCTGGGAGTTGCTATGTTGCCAGAAGCGCGGACATGCCTCCTGAATATTTGGGAACCTACGGATCTAAATGTGGCGCAGATCAAATAGGTACCTTTAGGTAATATGATTGAGAAACGGAATATAGCGCAGCGGTGGGGGGCGGAGACTATGCCTGTTGAAGAATGGATGGAGAACATGGACTGGTGTATGTTCTGAGAAAAAAGTGTTTATGTGGTGAGCGGCCGCCCCGTAAGTGGACACCTGTGTGGAGGCTGTGAAATCAATATAGGGGGGACATTTGTGCACCACCTGTAGCTGCGCCCATTGATATCCCTGCCTCGCCGTGAATGTTTATGAAGATGTATCACGTTTCCCGCTTTTCCCCACCCTCTCCTTTTGTTGGAGTGTGAGCAAGATGGGAGACTGTCTCCCCCATGTAATGTTATTAGTTACTTTTTGTTTTGATGCCTTATGTTATTAAAAAGAAATATAAAAAAATATTTATTAAGATTTTAGCTTTTTTCTAAATAAACAGGGTCAACCAAATATGTATTGCTTCTGAATTTAAGTACTTTCCTTTCCCCTACTGTTGCTTAGACTGGAATGGCAAGACTTTTCCTACTGGTTTTAGACTGGAGTGGGAATAGAAAATCTTACCCTTCTGAAGTCCAACACTTTTGTTGCTCAGACTGTAGTGGGAATAGTACATCTAACCACTCCAAGACTTTCCCTACTGTTTTGAGACTGGAGTGGGAATGGAAAATGTAACCCTTCCAAAATCCAAAACTTTCCCTACCATTGGTTAAACTAGAATGGGACTAGTCTATTTTATATTTTTCAAATAGAATGTATATTAATATTTGTTGATTTCCTGTTTATAATATTAGTATTTATTTTTTTAATGTTTACAATATTTTTGCTGAATTTTTGGCGGGTTCTAATATTTTAATATTAAGTTTATTGGTGAAATTAATTCATATATTTTGTTATTGATTTGTTTGCATGTTGTTTTTAAATATATATATATGTATAGCGCCAGGATACCCTTTGGGTGACAGTTTTTTGCGCTATACAAGTAGGCAATACATACATACATATATATGTGTGTTGATTATCAGATATGTTTTGTATACTAATGGATAGGAAAAAAATGAATATAGTGTACAATAAATATTTATTATTTTATATATATGTATATATACATGAATACACACACAAAAACACACACACATATACATATACATAATTTATAAACAAACATACATCTATACGAGTGTGTGTATGAATATATATTTACATATAGTATAAAACATTTGTGGAATGTATATTTCATTTTACATTATATTCATGTTATATATTAAAATGTTTACAATTTACTATGCTCAAGTCTAAATAAAGTAGAAAAACTATATTATGGTATGTTTTTTAATGATATTATTAATGTCAATTATATTTTTTGTCTCCTATATATTTGTAATTTTCTTTTATAAGTATAGGATCACAATATTGTGGTAAACAAACAATATTTTTGACACAATATTTTTGCAAAGATATTGTTTACTCCAATACTGTGTCATTGATCCGGCTAGGGCACTTCAGTTCCACATTGAAGCAAGGTTCTCTGTGAGTTTAAGAAACAAAGATAAAAGAAATGGCAAATCAGTCAAATGGCGACGGTAAGAAGAATTTCTCTGGAAAGTGAAAACTTCTGAGCAAAAAAATAGGCTTGACCGATTCTGAAAATCTCAGAGAACAAGGGAACACACAACAGAGTAATCGGTTTTTTCACAATATTTGTTACTGTCATATTGGAAAATAAGGATTCTGCCATCTCACATTCTCTGTATGCCTAATTTCTGTCAGAGAAAAGACGGAATGAAATCTAAAATACTGATCAGGGCTTTTCGTGGTATATCATTTTAGGTGCATTGTTCTGGGCCCGATGGCCAGCTTAGAAACATGCCTCAAAGAAAAGGAGGTTCCCCTGTTGTCTGTATCAGGGAGGGGGTTATAAGATTTCAAAAATGTGGGGGTCCCTGTTACTGTTGGAGCAGACTAGGATCGCTGGAATGAACTGGGGTGGAGGGGGGATTGTAGAAGAGAATAAATCTATGCTATTAATAAACTAGTAGGGTTTTTACAAAATAACTTTTAAGCCTAGATAGAGGCAGATAACTCAAGTACTTAGAAACATGTCATGCTGAATGAAAGCTCTTTGTACAGAAACCTGTTCAACAACCTGCCAACGTCCTGAAGATAACAGGAACAAGTAGGCCAAAGGGAAACGTTTGAGAGACCTTTTGAGCTCAGTTATTGCTTTTTCACAAGTCCATAGATGGCTCAACCAATTAAATCCGCTAATTTCTTATCTAGGTTAGCATCCACAAAGAGGATCAAAGCATGAAGTAAGTTTACCAAGTGGCAGAATTCTTTCTCAATTTTCCTTTAAAGTTTTTGACCATTATGAAAGCAACAGCAGCCACCAGGATGAGCGGCACTATTGCCTACCCCTGATTATGTGTAGATGGCATCTATGTTGTTTACTATGAATAGGGACTTCAACTGAGTGATTTAAGAAACACATGGGTTGAAGCAAAACCTGACAGAGTCCTACTTCTTTACTTGCCTCTTTGGGGCCCTTAAGTGCTTGTTTTCTACCTCTCCTCTGTGCTGGGGTGAAAGACAGCCACAAGGTAATAGAATGTGAACACCAGTTGGCAGATGGGGGGTTGGACCTGCTCCTTTAGAGAAAAAGGTTTCCTGTCAGGACCTGGTTTCCTCTGCCAAATGGCTCCCCTTGGTTACTAACTCTAGCAGCTCTAATATGGTGGGCTTACTGTTTTTTGCTAGGACCATCCAACTAGCAGGAACCTTTGATTGGCAGTAGCACTGGTTCCATCATGGACTAATATGCACAAAGACACCAGGGCTGGTGCTCAATAGTCTTCTTCTGTATCCACCCTAATGCATGATGCTTTAGAAATCTCAGCAAGAAGTAGTGATCCAGGGATTGCAAAACACTTTATCTCCTACCTGCGATAAGTATCAGAGCCCCTGTTATCTAACCTTCTTTGTCTCTGACAGTATTTGTTAAGGTTGTGTCACACTGTAGTCTATGCTCTGTAATGGTTTGCTCTTCTGTGGTCTGCCCATCTTTGGAACAGCCTCTGAGAACTTTGCTGTTTCCTCGCAAATACCTTCATTTCCACGATCTGTAATCAGCATTCTTTCGGCCGTGCACCTGCACTCTCTTGCTATCAGATTCCTGGCTTACTTATTTCCTTCAATGTCCTTGCCAGCATTTTTAGTATTAAATCTGTTTTATTAGCCGTATTCGGGAACAATAGTCATAAACAAAAAGCGCCTACAACCCAATGGCCGGCTCAAGAATGTAATTCTGTGCAATCAATTCAATAAGCATTGTAGTACATTAGATATTAAACACAGCAAGCCGCCTACAACCCAATAGGGCTGCCGCGTCTTAA
This sequence comes from Lissotriton helveticus, assembly GCF_964261635.1. Classification (NCBI taxonomy): domain Eukaryota; kingdom Metazoa; phylum Chordata; class Amphibia; order Caudata; family Salamandridae; genus Lissotriton; species Lissotriton helveticus. The sequence goes on along the minus strand of NC_136065.1, from coordinate 1,167,113,820 downwards.
ATCTAAGGGAAGGGGGGGAGGGGGGAAAGTGTGCGCTCAGGGCACCATGCATTGCCAGCATTTTTAAACTGATTTTCAACTAATGAACACTGTCCGCCTCGCCACACTGCTACTCCACGGATACCCCAGAAGAAGTGACATTTGCCTCTTTCCCTGCCAATGAGTCCAGTGGTAGGCTTCTTGGAACAATATGCCACTACCTCACTGAAAATCCTACAGCTGCTTCTTTGAAATGCCTTGACTTAGCACCAGCTTTTCCCACCCTTCGTTTCCAAACCTTCCTTCATATGCCTTGAATCAGTACTGGAATTAACCCTTCTTGTGGTATTTCTTTATTTCAATAAATCCATCAGAAATTCCCTACTATTACCTATTTTTATGGCTGCGATAGTTGCGCTGGTTGAGTTCCTGCACTTTCACTACCCACAGTACTTTAACCAATTGACTGTTATGGTTTTCCCCTCTGGTGCTCGGCCTTTCCTGGAAATTCGGGGTAATTAGCAAAAGTTATCCATGCCAAATTTGCATCCTTTTTTCGCAGCATTTTAGGGATTCTAAAGGTACTCAGGGTTTGTGGATTCACCTGTAAGGAAACTGAGAATAAAGACAAGATGACACAATTTTCTTCTTTTGGGTCGGGGGGAGGTACTGTGCAAAAAAGTTCCTGGTTTGTTTTCTTAAAATAAAATCAACAAAATGTTTGCTGTGCTAGGATGACCGTCTTCCAATCTTTCAAAAAAAAGAAGTGTTGTATGAAAAAAAAAAATTCCACAGGTTTTGCATTTTTCTAAGAGATAATCCATGTTTACTAATTTTAGAGGTTCCAAACCAATTGCATTTTGTAGTGGGAACAGGTAGGAAATCCATGGAAAGCAATACATTTCGATATAGTAGGCAAAATTCTGAATAAAGCAGGAGGCCAGTTATGTAGATCCAACAAGGTATTCCCCAATCAAACAAATTGTTAGAAAAAAAAAGTAATACAAATAGGTAGGACAAAATAGCCACTGGCGGCATTTTCATATGTATTTTTTGTCACGATGGGCGATTTACAAAGGTAATATACTGTTACGTCCAGTAGGCCACTCTGGTTATAGGGAACCTCATTTTTATTTGGCATGGTCCCAGGTTTGATCCATTCCAGTCACATGCGCAGGGACCAGCCACACAAGTGGAGTAGCCTGTTTAATCAGAAGGGTAGGAACGCTTGGCGGTGCGAACATTGTGATTCTTCACAGATTCCGTAATTTTGTCTCACAGGAATGTGAGGAAAATGCCAGATTTGAGGCAAAATTTAGTTTTAACAGGATGGTGGGTGAGAAAAACATCACAGGATCTATGCAAGCTGCACCACCTTGGACTCCCCTGGTGGTCTTGTTTTAAAAAATGTCTGCGTTTAGTGGGTTTCAATGGGTGGTGGCAGAGCCCAGGCTAAATTTCAATAGCTACCCCATCGCCAAATCTGGCAATTTATTGACAGGAAATGTTGATGTCTCTATTTTGCATTTTTGGGCCTGATATGTCACTGGTACTAGTGTGGAGTATTGTTTTTTCTGTGAGAAGTGTGGGAATATTTGTGTTAGAAATCGGCACCCACATAAATTCGGCACCTTTCCATCACAGAAATGTTATGAAAATGTGTGGCAATTTAGGCAGAGTTTGATGTTTGCAGATCAGTGTGTGTAAGAAAACGTTTTGTGAGCCACCCAGGGCATACCACCCTGGACTCTCCTACATATCTAGTTTAAAAAAATGCCTGGGATTGATAGGCTTCCCTGGTTGCAGACTGACCTTGCACTTGAATAGTGCAAACATTCAGAATGGCAGGTGAGAGGACAGTGGAATGTATCCCCACTCTGATCCCAAAAGAATCAAACTTTCCTCTCATTTGCAAGGGGGATGCCTTAGTCCTTGAGGGGAAGAAAGACTGTCATGCCTGCTTTGGGGAGGGCAAAAAGAACAATTGATGGACAAAATGCAGAACAATGTCATGCATTCACCCCAGTACAGAGATCTGGGTTTAAATCCATAGGTTTTTTGATCCCCATGCTATTTCAGTTTGAACCCAGCCACATGTAAATCAGTCTTGACCCTGCACCCAATGGGAACAGTCAAGCCCAAACTGCCAGGCCAGGTCCTCCCTGGACTGGAAACGAGCATCCTAGGACTGGTTCCAGGGTTTTACCCCTCATCAACCTGGAAAGCTTGACTAAAGTGGCATGGAGAGCACCTGACCCACGTCTGGGCATACCCGTCCCACCTGGGGTGACAAATGTAAAAAGAACAATTGATGGACAGAATGCAGAACAATGTCATACATTCACCCCAGTACAGAGATCTGGGCCTAAATCCGTTGTTTTTCTTCTACCCATGCCATTCCAGTTTGAACCCAGCCACATTCAAATCAGTCTTGACCCTGCGCCCAATGGACAGGTCCATGGGGAAGGGGCATGGCCCAATGCCTGGGTGGGTCGAACGACCCATTGATCCTTTTTTTGGGGCATTTTTCCCCCTGGTGTTTACTGAGCATTCTGTCTCGTGGAGGGAATGGGGGCATATTGGGCGCTACTCGTACAACCTTCCCACAGTGGGTCAGAAAGCCTGTTGCATCAATTCTGGAGTGGGAGCCTGGTCGTACATCCCACAGCCATTTAGTGGGCATTTTTCCCCTTGCATCTAGTATGCTTTGTGTGCTGGATGGATAAATAGGTGTGGAGGCTGGTTGAATTTCTTAATGATATTTATTGAGTCAATAAGTTATCTAAGAAAATATATGACCAGCACATAGGTCAGGATGAGCGGATCAATGACTAATCCATGAGGTTTTCATTTCTGTTTTTTCCAGAGGGTTCTTGCTCCGAGGGGGGCCAGCTGGAGGCTTAAAGAAAGGGAGAACAGCAGCAATAAGTATAAGTCATCAAACTGTGTCTATCCCAGCCCTTCACCACACCCTTCAGTGCATTTTTGTGGGCATGTGGCATAGGTTGTTTTTATAGTGCCTATGGAGAGGATTATTGGCATGCAGCTGGAAAATAAAAGTCTTTTCCTTCTCTTATATGATATGGACCTCTTCCCTTACATTCATGATTATTGTACCAGGGTTACTCTCACCCTGGCTTTGTGAAAGGTCGTCAATTAACTCTCCGTTGTCTTCTCCACACAAACATGCAGGATGTCCCTTGTTTATAAGGTAAATGCTGTCAGGTGCAGTTGGGAGTTTAGGTTCTGTTTTCTTCGTATCCGAATGGAAGAGGTACTCAACAAGCTTGGTTATAGTCCTTTATAAAAATTCAAGGCGCCCCGTGCTGTTTACCCGTCACCATGACTGGTCCTTCCCTTACTCCACCCCAACCCGCAAACCTCCCATTCCGCTGTGCCCAACTCTCCAGAGATGCGGCCTTTCTTCAGCCTTCTCTGCTAGACTCCACCACTCCTTGTACCAGAAGTCGGGTGCCTCTTCTGAATCAATGATGTCCTCCGGTTCGCCACACTTGGTCTACGATCTTGCGACCTTGCCCTTCCTTCAGTTTCCATCTTGTTCTGGTTCTCCTCTCCGTAACCCTGAATTTTAGGGTTGCTGTCCTGTTCTCCTCCTCCTTTATTTATACAATTACGTCAATGTCTGCTGAGTAAATTGGGTCCCCAGCCCTGGACCATTCCCTGGTCCCCAGTGCTCTCTTATTGTAACACTTGGGGTCAGTTTAAAGGTGTGATGTCTGGATTTTATATCGTCTTGATTCGTCATCTATACTCTCAGCCAAAACTGGCTAACCTCAGGACTACCTGGCACGCTCGTCTGCAGGTGGAATATAAGGGAGAATGGGTAGACCTTTTGGAAGCCCTAGAACAATGGGTCAGTGAGGCATGGATGAAACTCAGTCTTTTTAAGATCCCCCAGGGCAGGCACTGGACCCCAGTGCAGCTTCAGGCTGCATAATTGCTCCCTCATTCTGCCTGTTGGCGATATGATCATGCGCCCTGTGATATTGCCCATATTGTGCTGGACTGTCCCACCATTCAACCACTCAACCCTTCTGGATGGCAGTAGAGCCTAAACTCCGGGAATATATGGATTTGCTCTCACCACTTCCAGATCCTCTAATTCTCCTCCATGACTTATCAGACATTCCTGAACTGAACCCCCATGCTCGTCAGTTACTCGCAGGGCCGGACTGGCTACTGGGCGTTTTGGTATGCTGCCGAGCTGGGGGCTGATTTCTTTGATGGGGACCTGTGTGTGCTGAACGAAATTCGTTTTGCTTTGTTTATTTCGAAGCACACGCAGGTCTCTATCAACGAAATTACCCCCCACCGCAGTGACATCAGCCCCTATCTGTACTTTGCAACATTGACGCTCTCCAAATTTGCTGTCACATGAGGAATGGCTTGTAGAGATGTATAAGACCGCATCATATAAAAAGATAATTTACAATTTAATGGACAAAGCAGATATTTTTCTTCTTACATGGTCCCCTTTTTGCAAGACGCCCCCATCCTTCCCACATAATTTGCTTAGACTGTTGCTTCTTTCTCATTCCATCGCTGCACTCACTACCCCTCCCACCCCTACCCCTCTCTTTCTTCCCTATTTTGTAGTTTCCATCTTTATTACCATTTTTGTGTCTCTCTTCCCTTCCTCTCTTTACTTTCTTCATTCTATAGAGTAATCTCTCATACCTCTCTTACATATTATACATAAGTATTGTTTGTTATTGGTGCATGTAACACAGTAAACATTTTGGATCTCTATATAGGTATAAGCTGACCTTACATGTCACTGTATTTGCTGGTATTTCCCAATTCATAATTTTATCAATAAAATAATTGATACACAAAAATGAAGAAAAGAAACAGAACACTTGAAATAACCCAATTACTTTCTTTCATATACAAATACCTTTGAATTTTATTTTTGAAATATACATAATAATACATCGGAAGCGGCAAATCAGCAGCATGCAAATACAACTGTTACTTTTATTACCTTTCTGGAGTATATCAACTTTCAAACTAAGATGATGTTTCACAAATATCAGCACAGGAGGGTGAGGCTCACTTCTTGGCAATCAGGTTATAACAGCTACAGCAGAAGGGCAGATATATTGGGCAAACTTGTGAGTAACCACTGCACGAAACGTATGAGTAACCACTGCATCGCTTTTACTACCACAGATCTCAGTCCACCCAAACTCCAATCAATTTAACAGCTTGGAACATATGGTGCATATTTGCTTCTCTGTTTGGATTTTCCAAAGAATCTCCATTTATTTCCGGGGTGTTTCACCTTCCATGAAATTGTTTAATGATTTTAGGAGCATAGCAATTTCAATACATTCTTCTATACTCATCCGGGATGGAGCATCTTAGTTGCACCTTTCAATGTCAAAGCGTTTTCTAATGTGCAATTTTGAGTGACAAATTCTTTGTGTGAATGCATCATTTTAATGATGCATATGGTGATAAAAAATGAACTAATCATGTTGTACTTAGAACGAGTTGATTAGCTTGTTTAGAATCATGATTATTAATGAAGAATAGTTATGCTTCATTTTTATGCAACACCATTTATTTAAAATGGATGCAGTTTTTCTACTCATCTTGCTCTTCCTCATTACCCCTCACAATCAGTATCCCGCTGCAGGTCTTCTCTCCCCAGTTTCCACAGACAAAACATGTGTTCTAATATGCAACAAATGTTGTTGCATAATACAGTTTAAGCTGTGCTAAAATGTCAAAGGCAACGGTTGAGAGTTAGAACACAAGTGCAACCTTGCAAAAAGTTCCTACAGACTTCAGACTATTCAGTTCATGAGTTAACGTTTAAAAAAAGAAGATTTGAGGCCTACATTGAATATGGCTCATTCATGACGCATTATGCTAAAATGTGAATCGCGCAATTGCATAACATAAATTATTAATCTTTAAAATAAATACATTACTATCACTTAAATCAAATCCTAAACGTTTCACGCAAGTATAGGGTACTCGTAAATATTTTTCAAATGTCAGCGTTAGACATATATAAAGAAAGTACGTATAAATCCTCTTGGCAAATATGTTATCAAGACACATATGATTATAAGCACATTTGATGAGAGGTTCACATGGACAATTTTAACTAAAACCTGTGAAGCACCTACTTTTCTTTTTTTATTTTGAGTGTACGTTACACATGAAATAATTATCTATTTCTAATACATGAAACGTTCATTTTTGTATGTAGAATTTCTTAGTTTGTACTAATATCACATTATTAAACCATAGTATCGATGTAATAAGGTGTTAATATTTCACATCTATTTATTATACATGGAAATATAACATGAGCTCATTATAACATTCTGCATGCTTTTACGATGCATTTGTACATTTTCAAACAACGGGAAAGCTAGCACACGTTTTTCATCATCCCATATAGTCTAGTGCCAGAATCATTTTCTTTCTTAATTTGTCGCAAATTTGTTTAAGGAAATTACATCACTGAGACTGGCCGAGCAGCAGAGTACAGGACACAAAGAAAGGACAGTGTAGAGAAGAAAGCAAGATACCACACACTGCCACCGCACCTTCATCCACCACCAGACCTGGGCAGCCACCCCCCCCTTACTGTTTACGACTACACACAAGACACTCAGCTGCATCCTCCTTGCAAAGACACGCCGTAGAAACCTAGGACCTCCTCAATACTTACTCGCTTGAAGTTGCCTTCCTCACAGAGACCTGGACAAATGCCAGATCGGCACCTGACATCGCAACCACCATCCTCGATGGATACAAGATCCTGAGGAAAGACCATCCCAACCGCCCAGGAGGAGGCCTCGCCGTCATCCACAAAATCTCCCTCCTACTAACAACCACCAACTTGGAGGACAGTTCACCCCTATGGAACACATCCACTTCCAGATCCAGCCCAACCACAGATCGACACTCTGTGGAACACTCGCCTACACACCTCCCCGACCCCCACCCCTTTCACCAATGTCATCGCAGACCACATCGCACCCCACACCCTCGCCTCTATGGACTACATACTCCTCAGATACCTGAATTTCCACCTGGACAACCACAGCAATCCCAAAATCACTGCTCTCCTGGAGAACATCACCAACATAGGACTGAAGCAACTTGTCTCCACACCCACTCACACAGCAGGACACGTACTCTTGATCCAATCTTCACCGGAGAAAACTACATTCACTTCAGCCACACCTCGAAACTGCTCTGAACAGACCACCACTGCATCCATTTCTCCTTCATAAGACCCACTGCAAAAAAGCGGCCACTCCGCCCCAATGTAGAAGCTGGAACAAAGTCTTTAAAGAACACCTCACCTCCGCCCTCACCTGCAATCCCCCCTACTACAACAGACGCCAGCACAGAGGCAAGCAACCTCCAACAATGGTTCCCCCACTGTGCCAAACCTTTTGTCCCCCTCCAGAACACCATGGGGCAACACAACAAGAAATCCAATTGGTTCACCAAGGATCTTCGAGAACCAAACTCTCCTGCCGACAACTGGAGAAGATGTGGAGAAACAGCAGAATCCCAGAAGCACACTCCGTCTACAAAGCAGCCATCAGGGCACACCACCAACTCATCAAATCAACAAAGAAAAACATCATCCAAGACAGAATCCTCTCCAATGCCCACAACTCCAAGGAGCTATTCGCCATCATTCAGGAATTCGCCAGACCCAATAGCAAAACAACCAATGTTCCAACCTCTCAAGACCCCTGCAGCAAATTCAGCTCCTTCTTTCACCTCAAGATCTACGACAACTTTGACGACCAAGACCACAGCACCACCTCAACTCCCACCCCCAGCGACGCCGTCCAACAGACCCATCTCACCTGGACCCCTCTCACCACAGAAGACACCTTAAAGACAATGACCACGGATGACACCTTAAAGACAATGACGAGCATCCTCTCCAGAGCACCTACAGACCCCTGCCTGCTGCACATCTTGAAAAAGGCCACCACTGCCATCGCACCTGAGCTGCGATGAACTATCAACTGCTCCCTCAAGACCACCACATTCCCCGGCGACTAGAAACATGCTGAAGTCAACCCCCTCCTAAAGGAGCCTACCACAGACCCGACAGATCTCAAGAACTTCAGGCCTATCTCACTGCTCCCTTTGCCGCCAAAGTCATCGAAAAGGATGTCAACACCCATCTAGCACACTTCATAGAAACCAACAGCATCCTAGACACCTCTCAATCTGGATTCCGCAGCAACCACAGCACTGAGACCGCCCCCATCGTCTCCACCGACGACATCTGTGCCCTCCTCAACAAAGGCTACACAGCAGCCCTCATACTCCTGGACCTATTAGCAGCCTTCGACACCGTCTCTCATCGCACACTAGCCACTAGGCTCCACGACGTCCGCATCCGAGGAATATCTTTAGACTGGATACGATCTGTCCTCTAAGGCAGAACACAGAGAATACGACCACCGCCCTTCCTCTCAGAACCGACAGAGATCAGATGCGAATTACCCCAACGATACTCCCTCAGCCTCACACTCTTTAACATCTTTTCCTACGCTGATGACACCCAGCTCATTCTCTCCCTCACCAGGAAACCTGACTTCACCATGCACAATTTCCGAGAAGGTATGAAAGCCGTCGTGACCTGGATGAGCAACAGCTGCCTGAAGCTCAACTTGGAGAAAACAGAAGTCCTCATACTTGGCTTCACCCCCTCTGCATGGGACAACACCTGGTGACCCCCCGCCCTGGGAAACCCACCCACCCCAATGGACCACGCACGCAACCTCTGCATCATACTCAACTCTTCCCTCACCATGAATCGCCAGATCAACGCTGTATCCTCTGCATGCTTCAATACCCTCTGCATACTTCACTAGACTTTCAAGTAGATCCCCCCGACTCAAGGAATACCATCATCCACCTACTCATCACCAGCAGACTGGACAATGGAAATGCTCTCTACGCCGGAATCAACAAAACAATCCTCCGCAAAATCCAGACTATCCAGAACGCCGCAGCCAGACTTTTCCTCGATATCCCACGAAAATGACCACATCACCCAACATTCTGTGAACTCCACTGGCCCCCCGTCGAAAGAAGAATAACCTTCAAACTGCTCACTCACGCCTACAAAGCCCTCCACAACACCGTACCCAATACCTCAACAACCAAATCTCCTTCCACACCCCGAGAGAAACCTCCACTCAGTTGACCTCCAACGAAGCCCGACACTGCACCAATTCAGAAAGGACCTCAAGACCCGGCTCTTTGAATGACCACAACAAGGCTGCCCTCACCCCCTCCCTCAGCGCCTTGAGACCCTAACGGGTCAGTAGTGCGCTCTATAAAACACTGATCGATTGATTGGTAGCCTGTAATAGGCATTGTCCCCACAGATATGATATATTCCAGTGAATACAGGTTCTACTCCCCCAAGATACAAACCCCACCCTCCCAGAATTTGGAAGGTGTGATGACATTTGCTGGAACCAACACATTTATTGTTAAATTCAGTTCTGCGTCGTAATATGCATATCTTCCCCTTATGTTGCCAATCTAGAGCCATTGCAGAATGTACATCACCCTTTTTTTCTCTCTTCTATCTTCAGCTGAAATGATAAAATCTTTTTCTACATCATGTAAGAGGCAGGTTAAGTTATGTCCATGCACATAAATGGAATCAATAGTTTGTGTAGGTTTGAAAAATTCACCCATAATTTCAGCAGTTTGGTATGCAGTACAGTGTTCATATTTTTCTTAATCAGTATTTCAGAAAAAACTAAGGGGCATATTATCAAGAACGGCGTTAAAAATTATCGCCAGTTTAGCGGCAGAAAACCGCAGCTAAAGTGGTGATAATGGGCTTGATAATATGCCCTAGGGAATTCCAATAGAAGTCCATGTTCTGGTGTGAACATGGGCTTCTATTGGAATTCTCCAGGGCATATTATCAAGCCCATTATCGCCGCTTTAGCGGCAGTTTTATGCCGCTAAACAGGCGATAATTTTAACGCCGTCCTTGATAATATGCCCCTAAGTCATAGTTTGAATAGAAATATTGAAATTGCCCTTTACAATAGAACAAACTGGTTATTACACTACATTACATTCCATAAGTAACAGTTAGGTGATGGTAGGTCACTCCCTCTTACATGCATACATAACAATCTCAAGCATACATAGTATCCACATACTCATACAATAACTTGGTAAAGACATTTAGAGAGAAATCATTGATCTTGATGTAAAGTTCTGTCAGTTAATGTGTTAGTTACAATTCCATCTTTCTTCTCTTCTAATGGTTTAGTAACTGTAGCAGGTTTAGTAACATCTTTATATAGATGTGACGAGGAAGATTTAGGATAATAAGAAATATGACAAAAACGATGGAAAAAGCAGCTAGCGAACATGCGCATACACATTTGTGTTTTAGTGATACAGGGTTTGCATGTCCCACTTCTCTAGAAATGGACTCAATGACTCCAGTTAAATTTTGTAGAAAATGTTTTATATAGCATTATTTGTACGGCAAATGTTTACTAGTTAGCTCCTCAGTAAGTTTTTTTTAATTTCATCTCACTGTTACAGTTCAAAGGTTTCAGCTTTTCTGGCATATATCAATGTAGTTCCATTGCTTCAGATTTTTGCAGAGCTTTGCCTTTTTATTTTACTTTGATAGTGTCCCTTTGTTATGACGATTTCTCACGGTGGTTTTTGTGACCTTGAACTTTGAAGCAAAAAGGCTTAATACGCATTTATCCAATCGTTGGCTGCTGCCAGATAGGACCACTCCGGTGCGACGTATCTTTGATTTGATACCTTGGCTCTTTTTCACCTCCTTACTGTTGGCTCATCATCATCAGTGTCACTCTGTTCTGATTTACTCGAGACTTCAATAACAGTTGGGGGTCACCTGTCTTCGGTCAGGATTTGCCTCAATCTGTTGGCTCTTTTGGACCAACTTATCACTCGCGTTTCGGTTGCACTGTTCGCATCAACTGGGTCAGTCCCTTGCCTAGGTCCCTCTCTCCATGACCCTCAGTACCAACAGGGACTGTGTCGCTCAGACCTTTACTTGAATAAGTGCTTCAAGATCCAGTAGCTGGTGCCCTCTCTACCATTTGACTGACTCGAGTTGGATGGCTCACTTTGACCACCGGTAGATCCACCACAGGTACTGTATTTTCAAGAGGACATGGCACTCGGTGAGTTTGGGCAGCATGTACCCTTTAGGCAGACCACCACATTTGACAGAAGTTGTGGTAACAAGGTTCACCTGGAATTGCCCATGCCAACGAGGCTCCAAGCACGATTTGAGAAGGACTCAGTCCCCGGAACTAAGGTCATGGCACTGCTCCTGTTGAGGTGAAGTGGCAGCTTCTGCAACCTGCTGAGACACAGAATGTAGCACATCAACCAATCCTTCACAGTAATCGAGTACCAAATCATCAGTAATGTTCATTAACTGGTTTGCCGTGACTGCAGGCTGCTTCACAGGCCTCTACATAATGATCTTGTGTGGGACAATCCAGTTCTTCTGTCTGGGGTACTTCTCAAACTCATTAACACCAAGGGCAAAGCATCCACCCATTTCAGGTGGATGCACACACTTACACCAATCTGGATTTCAATGTTCCATTAACCTGTGCAACCACTTCAGATGCTTCTGGTCGACATGCACAATGAAACTTCTGCTCAATTTGCAATGCTGCACAGAGCATTTCCAAAACTTCATTGTTAAAATGAGCCCCTCTATCTGATTCTAAAGAAGTCGGAAATCCAAACCAAAACGCGGTATGAGCTCTCTAAGGAGTAATTTATATACAGTTAGGTTGCCATTATGCCTAGTTGAGTAGGATTCCACCCAACGAGAGAACAAACACACAATCACCAAAACACATTTCAAACCATTGCATAGAGGCATTTCAATGAAGTCAAGTGGCAATCTTTTAAACGGTCCTCCAGATCTTCTCACATGATTCATTGTGACTAGTATTTTCTTTCCAACGTTTTGCTGTTGGCACACTACATATCTTTCACAAAGCACTTTTGCAACTGCTCTAAATCTGGGATTAAACCAGGTTTGATGAAAAGGTTGCATCATAGCATCCATCCCAACATGTGCAAGTCCATGATAGTTTCATGCAATGGGTGCCAACGAACTATCAGGTAGAATGGGTCTTTCATTCTTTTTTTCTGTTTTATGTAGTGCAAACTAGACCCGAAGATATCAGGTATCAGAGCGCTTTACATGAGCAGAAGTTCCGTTACAGATGGACACATTCATTTTTGTTAGGCATAGGGAGATTAAGTAATTTTCCCAGAATCACAGGATGTTGAGCGTCAATGCCGAGACTCGAACCCGGTTCCCCAGCTTCAAGGTCGACTGCTCCAGCAGTAAGGCTACATCCTCTCCCCTGGTCTTTTAGTTTCTGGCACTTCATTCTGCAAGGCTTTTATTTCTTCCCATGTTTCCACAGTGGACAACATCAACCTACATTCTGGGACAACAGTTATTTTCTTTTAAGGGTTCTCCATTAAAAATGTATGAATTAAGAGCGCTATAGTGCATGGTCTCGTCCGCATAGCAGTTACCGATCATTACGCAATCGTTTCCCCATTGACAGGTTGGGCACTTGACCACTTCAATTTGGGGGGCAGCTGTAATCACAGAAGTAGATTTTTCATGCTCTCTCCGTTTTGGATGGATGAACCCGAAGAGGTCATGAATCCACGCTGAGACCACAACTGCCCAAAATCATGGACAGCCCTAAAGCCAGATTGGCTGTCAGTAAAAATGGTAACTCTCAACTGTTCAGTAATTATGCAAGCCCTTGTCAGAGTGATCAATTCAGCAACCTCGGCAGAATACACTCCTTGCAACCAGGAATCTTCCACCACTCCCACAACAGTACAGATGGTATATGCAGATCTCAAATTTCCTTCTGCATCTCTCAAGCATGATCCGTCCAAAACAACACATGATCTGACTCCGGTAATGGAACATCCAGAATGTCTGGTTGATGCTTTGTACACAAATCAGTTACATTCAGACAATCATGATCTGTATCATCAATCACAACTTAATTTCCAGGAAAAAGGCATCAATGTAGCCAGATTCAAATGTGTACATCGCACCAGCGACACATTCTCAGCACCCAAAATCACTTGCTGCCATCTTGTTAATCAGCTACTAGTGAGATATTGTGTTTGAGTAAGCAAAATCTCAACAGATTGTGGCACATGTACTTTCAACGGATGACCCATCACAATGTTCTCACACTGCTCCAGACTGACACAGGTGGCAGCAACAGCTTTTAGAAATCCAGGCAATGCTGCAGCTACAGGATATAACAATGCTGAAAAATATGGAACATGTCTGCATGCAGGTGCATGCATCTGCGTTGAAACTGACAATGCGAAGCCTTCGCACTCACTGTAGAACAGAGTGAAACTCTTGTTAAAGTCGGGTATTCTCAATGTGGAAGCTCGGCACAAACTCTCTTGCAGTTCATTAAAAGAGTGCATGCATTCATCATTCCGTTAAACTGGACCTGACTCATCTTTGTGTGTAAGCCTTTGAAGTGGTTTGGCTGTCAATTGAAATTTTTTAATCCATTTTCGACAATAGCCAACAATTCCCAGAAACATGCAAACTTCCTTCTGTGTGCTAGGAGGATTCATCTGCAGAATCGCAGTAATCCGATCCTGTAACATTTTCCGGGAACCCTTTTCAATGTGATGTCCTAAATTGAGGAATTGTAACGTAGCTGGTGATACCTTATGTCCACTCACGGCCAGATGACTCAATAATGCAATAGTGTCCCATATGCAAGACTCTTGAGTACCTGATGCTACCAACAAGTGGTCAATGTACTGAACCAACAGAGTGATTTGGCAATATCAATGACTCTAGGTTCTTCTTCAATATCTGATTGAAGATGGAAGGACTGTAAAACCTGAGTCGGGTCGGGGACAATCGGTATTTGCCCGGCGGTATTGCCTCTGTGACCCTCTAGTTATTTAATCAATGAAGAGGCAGGCGCTGGAGACTGGAAGGCAGGAAACAAGGTTTTTATTCTCTCCGGAGGAGAACACAACAAAACGGGCAGAAGGTATCGTTCTGAGGTGCTCTAGCTACATTTCTGAGGCCTGGCCTCTTATACACTGTTTTATGACTTTATTGCAGATTACATATTCATGTTAAAGCTTTGATGTATGGAAAAGACATTCCCGGAACTCCCCTTTGGGCCCGTTCCCACACACATTTACAGTTGAAGTCCCCACCCTAGTCACAACAGGTGATGAGTATCGCGCAGCTGGATATTCCGCCGATTCACGGAATGTGGGGGGTTTGATCGGATCTCATGGAGTGGGGGCTTTGATCAACCCGGGGATCCTTTGGTGGGGGAAGCTTTCTATTGTACGGGGAGGGGCAAGGAATGGTATCGGCAGTGCTGGGTGTCGGCCTGGGAACGGGGAAGACAAACGGGCACACGGGGAAAAGGGGGGTTTGCGTCTAAGGGCCGGGGATCATGAAAGGGAAGAAGGGAGGTGTCGCGCTGGGAACAGGATGAGGGCCTGGGGCAGAGCAGTGCCGAAGAGGGGTTTATGATTCAAGACAGGTGCAAGCAGGGGGTTGATCAGCGTGCAGGCTTAGTGAGGGCGAAGGGCTATGTCAGGGGCCAGCGGCATGAAAAAGGGTTCGTTCTGATCAGGGCATCTTAAAATGGCGGGTGCGCACGACAAAAGTGTGGCATCAGGGGAAGAGGCAAGATGGCGCAGATAATGTTCACCAAACCGTACTAATTTTCAACAGTCCTCCCTTTAACATATTCAAGACATCTTGCTGGTTCATTTTCTACTCGGTTCTATTGTGGTGGGCATGAGAAAGAAAACGGTAGGAACCCTAGATGAAAAGAGTTGTAAACAATACATTTTAACATTTCCAGTTTTAGGAGGTGGACCTATTTGATAAACTTTGATTAACTTGTTCAGCAGGAAAGTCATAGTAATGCAATACAAAAACGATTCTGTAGCGTGAGCAGCGAGTACATTTCGTAATGTGAACTGGTAAGTTATTACATATATCGGATTCGGATTGGAGCATAATCAATACAATGGCGGCTGGGAGAGAAATGAGGCATAGCAGAAACGGTGATTGAGGATGTCAAATGTTCGAAGTTAACGAGTTCCCATTATTCTTCGTTGTCTTTCGTTGGCGCTGAGGAGCACCGGCGGTGGAGCTATAAGTCCAGCTCTATTCTAAGTTCTGCGTTGCAGGGCACGACCCTTTTCCTCGCGTTTCTGGTCAGAAAAAGGGTCTTTCTCGCCTGGCGTCCTTTTGGGATCAATAGTCAAAAGTTCAGGTGGAAGAAGAGTGTACAAAAGAGTACATAGGGTAGGTCGGAGGAAAAGGGGGATGGAGCAAGGCCAAATTAGGAACAAACTAGGGGAACGAGAGACTTCAGATAGGCGGGCGTGCGACGGAATTCAGAGAGCGGGGACTTGTCGGCAAACACTGGACATCGAGCAGGGGCATCAGGTCGGCCCTTTCTTCTCATGTTGTCGAAAACAGTGCCTCGTCCTGCAGCTCTTTTCTGTCGTGGTCTCGCCTTGGCTAATGCCGCAGATGTTCCCTAGTCCGCAGTCAGGCCTCGTGCTCCCACATCCGGTCCTTCTCTCCTCCAACAGCAGTACCCTTAAACAAGTTTGAAAAGACAGTCTTTAGAGAATTTGCAGATGAAGATAATCAAAAAAGTCTATTTCTCTCCCAACTCCAGGCAAAGAATGAAAATGTCCGTTATATTAGTGTTCACAACTGGCATATGAATAACCGGTGACGGACCTGTTGGATTTTACTATGACTTTCCTTCACAATTATTTATTACAGTCACGACAGTTCATCTGATGGTGACCCACCTTCGTGAGACGAGCCTGGCAAAGATATGCCGTTCTCTAGAGTTTTACATTTACAAAGGGTACTGTGAGTTGTCAACATGGTACTAAACAGGCATTTTGCTGAGAGACGAACATGGCTAAACATTTCTTTTCTATCGATGCATCCTGTTTTTCAACTACTACGGGTTCATTTCGATGATTTCTTCACCTTGGACTAGTCTGTTAACCTTGTAAAACATCATTCTGGATCCTACGTAACCTCTTACGGCCTGATTACTTAATTAGAAAGGACAGAGGTTTTATGGGAAACAACCAGGGACATAGGAAACTTGTGGTAAGGGCATAAAATCGACCCATCTCTTACCACCGGGGATGAGGGGCAGTTTCATAACTCCCGTTTGGAGCGGCTGGTATGGGGACAGGGGTGTTCATGGAACATGAGGATGTTTCGATCATTTTTACTATATGGACATTGCGACAATTCGGGGCGGGGAAGGTCGAGTATTCTGAGGGCTTTATTATAACACAGGAGCCGGTGACATGCAGTTCCCTTATTATGGGTCAGATTAGGGAACCTCGGTTGTCTTACCTGTCCTTTCCCTTACAGTCCAACCTCGGTTCATTGACTTCTAGCGGAAAAGGAGAGGTAATGACACGGTCTCAGGGTGATTGTATTAAAGACAAGTTTTTGTGCAAATACTGACGGTATTTGAAGCCAATTAGGTGGTGCGCTAGGGGTGGCAGTCTGCCAATTTCGGGGCTAATCGCTCGGAAGGGTGGGAGTGAAAAAAATAGAAGGAGAGAGAGAGAGAGAGAGAGAGAGAGAGAGAGAGAGAGAGAGAGTGCAACGGCAGGCTAAATAGTACACGTGCAACAGAGAGGGTGGCAGTGTAGTCAAGAAAGGCTATTTAGTGCATTACACAGTAAAGGACATTCACGGGTCTGCGTTAGGATCTCGTAATCATGCAGTTTGAGTATTAGACAGGGTAGAGGGGACGTGCCTTGAGAAAAGGAAAGAAGAGAGGAGGTACCATTTTGTCGCATTTTCTCGCATTCCCGGTCCTTCGACCAGTTGGGTCAGCGCCTCGGTCACACACACACATTCTCTCAGTTTCGCATCATACGTGACATAGGTTCATTCGTGCAGCCTGGGTTAAGAGTGATCACTTTTTATCAGATCATACTAGTTCTACAAGCTTGTTTGCTACGTGAGTAGTTTGCAGGCGTGCTTAGGTGCCACCTTACAGCGTTGGTCTGTTTCGTGCATTAGACATAGCCAGGCTTCAGGTCTTCGCCACACCTCGGCTGTAATCTCTGATGTAACCTGCAGAGGGAGGGAAAAAGGGGGGTGAGGGGGAGACAGCATTCGCGCATATTCAAATACATGGATTCATAAGTCCTTTACTTACCTCTTACTCGTCTTTCCTCCTCGGGGCAGAGTCCCGGGGGTATGGTTTCTGGGGTCGGGAGGGGAGAGGGGCAGTGTGCCCTTATAGGTCGGGTGTAGGAAAACGTAAAAAGGAAACCAGAGGTGCTTAGTGCGAGGTATCTAGTCAAAAGATGTACCTCACTATCGGGATCCTTAAACCTCCTTCAACGCTGTGGCGTTCTAAGGTTCTTCGGTTCTTGGGTCAGCTCCGTTCCCTAATACCTTGGAACGTTGTACTTTATAACATTTACATCATTTCATTTCACCCTTCTTTTACATTCCCTCATTTGCACCGTTCGTTTTACCCATCCTTGGAAGTCAAGGTCTTCCTCCACGCGAGAGTTCATGAGTCAGTCGCGTACTTTGAAGGCAGAGTGTCGTGTTGTCGATCCGATCCGATCCGTCCTCCAGGGCTGGGCAACCATCTTCTTTCAACCTTAAAGAGAGAGCAGAGTAGGGTGCACAGAAAAGAACTTTCCCACCGATCCCACATTTTTTTTTTAAGATAAAGCATGCAATACCCGTCCATAGTTTCGAAAACCTTTATTTCTCGGAATCATTTCAGTACGTGGATGATGAGGGTGCAGTCGTATTTGGTCGGACATGGCAATGGTTAAAGCGCGTACAGTGGGAGTGTCGTCTTGCGCAGGAAACTAAAACGTCTATTAATTGGCTGGGGGTTCGGGGGCATTTATTTCATAATTTAGAAGCATAATCATAATAGTTGCAATCAGATTTCCTATATGCATACTGTATGTGTGCGTCGTAGATGAGGTTATACATCAGCTATAAAAATATAATACATTGTACATTTGTAATCAACATTTTTAACGGGATCCTTTCATACTGTTCGTCGAGTGAGCTCTCCTTGTCTTTCCTAGCCAAGTGTACAAAGGATCATATAAAGTCTCAGAACATCAAGTTTATATTAGTGCGAAGGAACACCACGAGGTGTTTGCAAGTCCCTCTTGATACCGGCGCCATTTTGGGCGGGGCCGGCTCAGTCCGGAAGTAGCATCAGGGGGAAATGTTTCCCATTACTGGCAGTTAGGACCAGAGTCCTTTTCGGCAGTTCTAGAATTCATGCTAACAGAAGGAGTGGCAATGTCATGTTTATTTCGTTGGCGGTCAAGGCAGCCGTCCCTTACCGGAAACCTGCAGAGGCCGAAGGCTCCGCCGGGGACTTTTGTAGGATCTTCAAGGCTGCGGAGATGCTGTCGGAGATGGGGGCTCGTGCCCCAGTGGGCAAATGTCCGAGTTATATTGCTGGTCAAAGTTACTCTAGTGGCCGGGGCCCGCCTTCCAGCGGACCCAGACGCCATTTTGAGGCCCTACAGGGGCCACTCTCGTCGAGTTTGCAAGAGTGGAAGAGATCCTTCGGAGTGAAAGGAAGAGGTCCCTGTTGTGTGAAAGCGGGACGTTCAGCTGGGGTGCAGCTGTGATGCCCCCACCTGGGGGGGGCGAGGGAGACTCGTTCGCGCCGTCTCCTTCTCCCGGGGCACTCCATGCTGCTCTTTTTCATCGCCCCGCATGAAGGTCTCTCCACATCCGGTGTTCCCCAAGTCTTGTGCTCAGTGCTGTGGGAGTATGGCCACCTGCGGTGCACATTCGGTGCTGCACAAGTATCGGTGCAGCCATTGCATATTCGGTGCTCCGAAAATATGGGCACCATTGCACGTTCGGTGCTGCGCAAATACTGGGGTGCCACCATGGTGTGTTCGGTGCTGTGCAAGTATGGGCACCATCGCCTGACTGGGGGTGTTCGGCGTTGGGCCGGGGGCTGGGAGACCTCCTATCGGTGGAGGTGGGAGAGGCTCGTCCGCGTCGCCTCTCCCTCCCAGCCCAACTTGGGCAAATTGTTGTGGAGGTACGTGCAGGACATCCCGCCGTCCAGAGCTGCTGCGGCTGTTACGGAAGGGAAAAGGAAGAGGTGCCTCGTTCTTCTCTGGACATGTGGCGGGACTACTTAAGTCCATCCAGGCCCGTTGCGGCTGGCCGAGGAGACATGTGGCGGGACTACCTACAACTGCCCAGGCTGCTGGCTCCTGCCTCTCCTCCGGCTCCCCCATACGTTAAGATATCCTGACCAAGAGTTGGCAGCCGGGCCCGCCTTATATGGGTTGCCGTTGGTTGGGCGTAGCCGTAACCCTGCCCTACTTTGGAAGGTTCCAGAATGGGGGGGGGGCGAATGTTCTGTTTGACTTTCATTTTCTACAGTTTACCGTTATTATTTCTTGTTTGTTGTGTTAAATTAAAAGTTCAAGTTCATCAATGGTCTACGGATTTTGTTTTACCATTTCTTTCTTTCCAGGTTGCTTTTATGCTAAGTTTCTGCTAACAGAGGTTGAGCAACACGGAAACACGTGTAGAGGGATGGCGCAGATTCGTATATTACATACACACAAACTCAGACGGGGGACAGTACAAGTACGACATACAAAGACCCAAGACGAATATAAAACAGTTATTGGTCATAATTATCTCTTTTCGTCTGTGAATTTAAAACAAGGCTGGGTTCCCGTCTTGACGTTGCCCGACCTAGGAGAACTTGAGCATGCCGCTGAAATTGTCCTGGCGAAATCTGTGCCATCGGGCATAATCAAACGTGGTGGTTCTATCTGGTCTGTCTATGTAAGTCGGGTTCTTCTTTGTCTCGCGCTTTTTCTCATACTGCCGATCTGTCGTTCCTGTCGGCCCTTTGCCTTTACTCACGCTCAGTAGAGTCGGGCATTGGGCTTTCCAGTGTCCGACATATCTACAAAAAGCGCATTGGTCTGGCCCTAAGTCTGGTCGTCTTTTGCATAGTGTCGGGGGATAACTTGTGGGTAGCGGTGTCCTGGGGTTGTCCTGTCGGTATATTTCTCTACTTGGTTTGTCCTCGTCTTTTCTCTGTCGTTGCATAGCCTCTCTGCGCCACATACCGAGACTGTCGAGCATAATAGGCGTTGTCTTATTATTTCGAAGGGCTATTTCTAACGTTTCTATTTTATCAAGGTCAAAGGATCCTGCCAGTGGCCACTGTTTGTCTTGACTTTCTTTGGTATACCTGTGCCACAATTTATTATAGGCTATGGTAACTAATCCATAGTTTATGAACATGTCCTTATTAGGGGTGCCTTCTAGTGGAGCTATATGGTCCACCTCTAATACACGGTCCGGGCTGAACCAATTATCAATCAATGGGGAGAAGACAGACATGACGGCTCGTAACGAGGGACTAATAAGTCAGCAGTGCCTATCTTATCACTAGGTGCAAAGACTAGACAGAATATTCCTATTCTACGTTGTTTGCAGGCAGTGAATACCTCATGAACAAAAATAAAAAAAGAGTAACCAAGAACGCGGAACAATCAAGCAATTAATAAATAAATAAAAAGGATAGAAAAAGGACAATGGGGAGAGTAAGTAGGGCGCAAAAGTCTGCGTCCTCTACCCTTTCACTAACCGCAAAGAGGAAGCTGTTGTTTCCGGTTTGCAGACAGAGAATCTCCAGAAGACAATCTGTGAACAGTAGTTCGGGGTTAAAGAACCCAGTTTAATCAGTGAGGGAGAGGGGAGTCTCCCAAAAACCGTTAAGAAATAATAGAGTCAGTGGGGGAGAAAGATAGGCGCGACGGTTACGTTACCTATCCTTCACCGTTTGCAAAAGAGAAGGAGCCTACTGTTTCTCCGTGTGCAGACAGTGAATCTCCAAATAGGTCAAACAAAGAGTAATACTAGTATTTTATGAATAATCAAGCAATCAAACAATCAAGCAATCATTTCGCAACTTGTCGTGATTACACGACCTTACCCGGACCATGTGGACAGTTTCTTGTCTTCCGAATCCAGCGCCCGTTCGTCCTCTTTTTCTCGTATTTCTCACGGCACTCCTAATGGTTCCCAGTCAGGACCGTAGATCACTCGAGAGAGGTCTGTTCGGAACTAGTGAAGTTCGGATGATCGGCTGCCAGACGAGGGTCTATTGGGCAAGAGCTCTCCCGATCGTTGCAGTCGTTCACTCTGTCGTCGGGACCTCTCCCACTGGATCCACGAGTCGCTGATGGGCCCCACGCTTGGGACGCCAATTGTAAAACCTGAGTCGGGTCGGGGACAATCGGTATTTGCCCGGCGGTATTGCCTCTGTGACCCTCTAGTTATTTAATCAATGAAGAGGCAGGCGCTGGAGACTGGAAGGCAGGAAACAAGGTTTTTATTCTCTCCGGAGGAGAACACAACAAAACGGGCAGAAGGTATCGTTCTGAGGTGCTCTAGCTACATTTCTGAGGCCTGGCCTCTTATACACTGTTTTATGACTTTATTGCAGATTACATATTCATGTTAAAGCTTTGATGTATGGAAAAGACATTCCCGGAACTCCCCTTTGGGCCCGTTCCCACACACATTTACAGTTGAAGTCCCCACCCTAGTCACAACAGGTGATGAGTATCGCGCAGCTGGATATTCCGCCGATTCACGGAATGTGGGGGGTTTGATCGGATCTCATGGAGTGGGGGCTTTGATCAACCCGGGGATCCTTTGGTGGGGGAAGCTTTCTATTGTACGGGGAGGGGCAAGGAATGGTATCGGCAGTGCTGGGTGTCGGCCTGGGAACGGGGAAGACAAACGGGCACACGGGGAAAAGGGGGGTTTGCGTCTAAGGGCCGGGGATCATGAAAGGGAAGAAGGGAGGTGTCGCGCTGGGAACAGGATGAGGGCCTGGGGCAGAGCAGCGCCGAAGAGGGGTTTATGATTCAAGACAGGTGCAAGCAGGGGGTTGATCAGCGTGCAGGCTTAGTGAGGGCGAAGGGCTATGTCAGGGGCCAGCGGCATGAAAAAGGGTTCGTTCTGATCAGGGCATCTTAAAATGGCGGGTGCGCACGACAAAAGTGTGGCATCAGGGGAAGAGGCAAGATGGCGCAGATAATGTTCACCAAACCGTACTAATTTTCAACAGGACTCTCTGTATACTCTTGTGTAACTCAGCACTATGCCAAGACACTTTTTCCAAACTGGAAAGCAAATTAAAATTGGCTATCCGGGTGCAAGGGAATGGAGAAGAAGGCTTGCACAAGTCAATGATAGAAAACCATTTGGCTTCACATGGAATCTGAAACAGTATCATGACTGGATTTGGCAGAATTGGACAACATTGAATTACAATCACATTAACTGTGAGCAAATCTTGCACAATTCTATATTTCCATTTGGTTTCTGGATTCCCATAATAGGTGAATTACATGAGCTTCCCATAATATCTTTCAAATTGTTTGTTCAATGAAGCACTCAATTAAAGGTGTTATACCTGCAATTGTCTCTGGGTAGTGGTTATATGGTGGGATTCGAAGAAATTCTGCATTTGGTTTCAGCATAATTTGTATTGGAGAACATCCCTTTGATCAATCCAATATCTTTTCCTGTGAAATCCCAAACCTCAGGTAACACAGTATTCCTTAATTCCAAAGGTCATTCATTACTCGTTAATAAAGGAAATAAACCTTCGGCTTCAGTCCTTTGTTTTGACATTTTGAATACAATGTCTTCATCATGGGTATGGAATTCAATTACCTTTGGGGTACAATAAATGGAACAATTTGGTTTGCACAACAGGTCTCGTCCCAATCAGTTTACTGGACTTGAATCACAAATCACGAGTTTCGTAGGTCCTCAAATGACTTAATTCGTACCTTAACAGACAGATACAGGATTCAACATTAATCAATTTGAACCTCCCACAACTTGGATTCTTTCTCTAGGCAGGGGGTGGTTGGGAACTTCTGCTGTTCTTACCAGGTGCGTCCGGCACCGGTAAGATCGGTGGGGCTGGGGCGAGTCAGGGTGGAAGTTGACAGACTAATGGATAGCTAAAATTAAATTAAAAACTAAATAAAACCACTTACCTTGCGCTCGCCGGATTCCAGAGCAAAGCAGTGATCACAAGGGAAGAGGTTTTATTTTTTTTAATTTAATTTTACCTATCCTGTCGTCTATCGACTTCCACCCCTCCACCCCGCCCTACCGCCCTTACCTGTGCCGGCCTCACCTAGTTTTTACAGTGGAACAGGTAGCATTAGTGTTGACAAGAAACTAAATAGGTGTTCCATTTACTTTACCATCCAGATAGGGACCACTCTGGTCTGCCTCTAACGATGTGCCAAAACACATTCTTCCACCCCTCTCAGGGATCGTCATTGCAACACATCAGAATCATTATCATCAATCGGTATCTAATATTGCTGAGTAAATTTGGGTTTGGATCAGTTTGGTCATTAGTATGGAATCCCACATTGTATTTTTGAACCTGACCATTTATGTGTGGCATAGGACCTTGTGGCATGTTTAAATTAAAAGATTTCTGCCTTTGAGTCTGCTGATTCTGCATCATCTCACCTGCTTGGGGCTCTGCATTTCTACCCTGGGGTACCTGTCCATTCACTTGATTTATTGGGATAAATCTAGACTCGCGCTTTCAATGCCAGAACTTCCCGCAAACATGACACAGATTGGTCTTTTTCAACATCTCTATCGATCTCCCTCTACCTCTGCCCTCAGGGGACGCATTCTGTTGTTGTCCACGACCTACTCCTGCATGCCTGTATTCACTTGATAATTTTCCTATATGACAACAGCACAGTCAGTACCAACTCCCTAGTAACCTTTCTTGGTTGCTCTCATTTTTGCCAACATCAACATTTCCTCTAATTTCTTACATTCGGAATCTACTTCATCTCCACAGTATTGTGCATACCAAAGAATCTCGTCTATGGGTTTGCTCTGCCAACAAATCAAATGCTTTTGTATCATGGCACTTATTTCAGGTCTTAACCCATTGATAAATCGATACACAAAATGTCCCATATGCTTTGCAGACACATTTTCCATTCCACTGTACTGCTTAAATGCCTGTAAAAGTCAACCATAATACGCATGCATTGCCTCCTTTAACTCCTGTGTTGTTCTATCAGCCATTACCCAATCAATTTCTTTTGGAGAAATCTTTTGTTCCAAATAAGTAATGACTTGATTATATTTTTTCATTCCGGGAAACATCCTTTACAACGCAACTTTTACAACGCAGTGCCTTTACGACGCAACTTTTACAACGCAAACCATTACAACGCATTGCGCTGGGGGGCACTCTAGGATAGAGAATAAGTTTAATTTACTATCCAACACCTTCCCTAGTGTCCACGGGGACTAGAGTTGGAAGAGTACATTAAACTATTCACTATCCAGCACCCCAAAGCGCTATGCGTTGTAAAGGTTTGTGTTGTAAAAACCGCATTGTAAAGTCATGCGTGGTAAAAGCATGCCTTGTAATGTCATACATCCTTTCATTCCCTCAGGTGGTGGTGCACCAGTTCTCAAATCTCTAGCAGGTTCTATTTTGGGCCAATCTCTAGCAATTTTACATTGAGTCCATAAATCACTAGGAACCACAATGTCAAACAAAGAATCAAAATCTTTTAGTAAAACCTTTGAAACTTTCACAAATCTTTTACCTTGTCTTTACCATTTAACATGCTTCTCCCTTAGTTTTGGGAAATCATTTGTAAAGGACATTATATCAGGTCTAGTCCATGGAACATGAACATAACCTCCTCCTGGCACCCCCCTCATTGGACATATTTTAGTTTCTGTTTCCCCTTCAAACATTGGATGCATAGGCATAGCCATTTTCTTTGTTTCCTTCTTTATAGCCCATATGCCTTCCCATCTCTCCAACTCACCACATTTCCTAAGAGTTGTCAATAACTCCTTAATCTGTAATCTTTCACCTGAGGGATTTAGACTCACAAGATCCTTGTCACTGAAGTCTAGTCGATTAACCTTTGCCTAATGTTTTGGATTTCGGTATGTCTACTCCATATTTCGGTGCAACTTCAGCTAATTTGTCATGAGTATTTCTAGCTCTCCTGGTAATATCTTTACATACAAATAAGAATTCATCATCCCAGTAATTAATTATTTTACCGGGACCGATTGTACCCAAAATCATTTCTTCCAACTCCACTTGAAGTTTGCTCCATCAAAAGATTTTTCATTAGAATTTTTCTCTACTAATGCTCCCTGAACTTCCATCGCCCTTATTGAATGTTGATTGAACTATATCCTTATTCCAATCATCAAGTTCCTGTGGACTAGGCCCTATTGGTCTATCTATTACAGCCTCTTCTGATTTTCTAGTTGCACACTCCATTCGCGGGGTAAAATGTGTTTCAGAACCTCTTGTTCCTATTTGCAAAGGGTTTCCTACCATGGCTTGTGGTACTCTAGTGGGAGTCTCCATATTTCTCTCTATGGTACCTGATAATGAGGTCGGTCTCACTCGGTTGTGTGATCCATTAGTTTGAATTGCTTCAAAACTAACTCCTGATTGATTTGCTCAATGATAAATATCACCATTTAGATGTGTCGAATGGAGACTTATTTGTATCCTACTCTATACCTGTGGGATAATGTTTGCTCCTCCCTAACTGGTCAGAACGGGAAAGGAATGTAACTGGTGTCCCCCATTACCTGATTGATACAGAGGAACCACAGGTCCTATGGTTACTGGAACTGAAAGAGCATCAGGAGCATTTAATATTTTAGGATTATTAAACCCTGCCCCTCTAGTTGTTTGTTCTTCGATCAGGAAAGGGTTATTCGGATTTGACCTATTGGGCAGGGAAGGGGCATCTGGTTGAGTTCTCACAAAAGTATTTGACTCTGTTTGTGATTGTTCTTTGTTATATGGTGGGGGTCAATTCAATAATAATTCATTCAAAAACTCATCATCTATTTCATTATCACGCTCATCTGTCAATGTCAATGTTTGAGAACTCTCAAGGTGTTTTTACTTTTCATTTCTTTCCATTATTCTCCTTCACCTTGTTCTAAAACTAATACAGAATATATCCGTGTTCCCTCTGCAATATCTTTTCTCCTGATCTTCTGTTGAGAATCTCATCTAGCCTTGATATACCTATTTAAGGTATTCTTATATCTTTCCTGAAATTTCTATTTTTCTTTCTGATGGGCAACATGTTTCCATTCTGCGGGAGCTCCAAACAGCATAGGTCTTGGAGGTGGTTTAATATCATTCAACTGTCTCCTCAAATTTTCAATAATTTGTATATTGAATATTCCATAACATGGACAACCTAAAGGTCCATCATTTTCAGTATACTGCATCCAATTCTCTATCCACATGCAAGTAGCCTCTCCCTTGGGTCATATATAAAGTAGGCGTGCTTTCAGGCGGTATTGATACTCCTTCATAAGTAGGTACAGCCATATTTCCCTGCATTAATGTTTTTATACTTTTCAACATTTCCATGGTTGTCAATAAACCTTTTAACATCCTTTACAAATTATTTCACCCAATTCTCTAGTAAACACTTCCTTGTTATCGTTTGAGCTGCCAATCCCTGTGCGACTCTCTATTTATTCTGTCCCAGCATGGTTTCACACCAACCGCCGATTCACAGAGTGACACTCTATGTTGTCAGACAACTCTTTGCAGCTACCCCGCCTTTACAATCCAACTGGTTTTCAACACTAATCTTAAAACAGCTTATTAAAAGCACTATAATCAGGCAAATGTTCAAATATGCTCTTGCCTGCTCCACTAAAGAGAAATTATAGATCTTCATCCAGTCAGAAATTTGTTTAAACATACACTCCAAGAGAAATCTCAACCAGCGCGACTCCACCTAAAAATCCTTATGACTCTTCTCTGTGCACTTTGAGAAAAATCCCAAAGATTAAACTTCACACTCTCACAAAGTTCACTTTTCTAGTGGTATTGCTGATGATGTCTCATGCACATTACCTTCGAAATACAGCAGACAAACGTACTCAGGGTATGCCACACTAAGACCAACCATAGGTGTATATACCAGGATCTTAGGCCACTTTGGACCTGATAACAACTTGAATTCAACAACCACATATTCAAACATTAAGTACTAAACATTGGACTACTAATTCTCGCTAATTACATATCAAGCATCGCACAAAACCCTATTAATACTCACACCACTTGTCTTGTCCTTTTTCGTTGTTTTTCCTTCAGAACTGGTATTTGGTGAAATATCACTGAACCTGGACTTTGGGTAAATCTATAGTGAGCTGAATATGCATCCCCCTTATATTACAGTTTTGTCAGACAGCTAAACCATCCAACACGCTACCAGAAAAGCTATTGTTGCGTTTTGCAGTGGGGCAAAATTGTATTTTTGTATTTCAATGATTTTCTGTTTCATTCTGTCACTGCGACACCAAAGCCACAGCAGCAAGACACGAACCCCTCGGCCAAAAAGGTTCCATTGCACTCGCATACCAGCGGGCACCAATTTGCTGTATTACATCACAGTTTGGCTATCCTCGGATGTTCAAGCTGTCAGTCTTAATGCTGCAAAGTGGGTGAGCCAAACTCAGCTCCAAAATCTGAGCAAGTATACACGATGAGTTTCGGGGTGACACCCCTTGACATCATCAGAAATGTCAGACCACTCTGTCCTATTGGTTGTCTTCGATAGGATGCAGATGATGTACTAGGTAAAAAGTGTACAATCCGGCAGAGTTAGAATACAAGTGGCAATCTTGCTTAAAATTCCCACAGACTTCAGACAATTCAGTTCATGAGTTCACGTTGAAAAAACAAAGCCTACATGGAATACGACTCCTTCACGATGTATTATGCTAAAATATGAATCTTGCAATTGCATAATATAAAGTATTAGTCTTTCAAATAAATGCATTAATATCACTTAAATCATATACTATACGTTTCAAGTATAGGGTAATCATAAAGATTTTGCAAATGCCAATATTACACATATATAATGAAAGTACATATAAATCCTCTTGGCACACATACATATAAGTGTATTTGATGAGAGGTTCACAGGAACAACTTTAACTAAAACTTGTTTAGCACTTACTTTTCTTTTGTCATTTTCAGTGTACAAGTTACACACAAAATATTTATCTATTTTTAACACATGAAACGTTAATTTTTGTATGTAGAATTTCTTTATTACTAAGATCAAATTATCACAACATAGGATCAATGTCATTAAAGTGTTAATAATTCACATCTATGTAGTATACATGGAAATATAACATGAGCTCATTCTTACATTCTGCATGCTTTAACGGTGCAGTATCTAAATCAGAGTTGCATTTTGTCATTTCAAACAACGTGAAAGCTAGCACGTTTGCCATTAGCTATATAGTGTAGTGTCACAATTGTTTTCTTTGTTAATTTGTTAATTTGTCTCAAATTTGTTAAAGGAAATCTCTGCTCTATCAACAGTGAGGCAAACTAAATAGAAGAATACAGGATTATTAAGTTCATTCAGAAGAACTATCTTTCAAGGGAAAGAAGACTTGTCCCAATCTTGAGTCAATGAGCCCATGGTCCTGTTGAGGCAGCTCCAGTATGAGAAAGTCGACCTCAATTTTAATCTTGTTCTACATTGGGTTCGGTTTACTCTTCTGGTGTGATTTCCTGGTTTAGAAGGTGTAACTTCTGTGGAAGTTGGTATAATGTCCAAGAAATCTATGAAATCGTCTGGTTCTGTGAATTCGGATGTTTTCCTTTTATTTGGATCGCTCACTATTGCAGAGTCGAGGAGCCCATATTTAGTGTTCCCTTCACAGTTTTGGACAGATTGCCAGGAGTTTCTTTCTTTTCATGGCAGTTTCGTGAAGTAGTTCTTGTTTTTTCACAACCTGCATATAGTTAATACATGCTGGTGTCGTAACAGACATGCCATTACTGGTCCTGGGCTGTTTGTGGCCCTAGAAATATTGGATCTAAGGGCCAGATGTAGGTCGGTCGGTAACGGCCGAAAATCGGTATTTTCGGCCGTTACCGACCGGTATTTCAGGAATGGTATGTAGGGCCCTTAATTTTACAGAATCGGTAAATTTACCGATCGGTAAATTGACCGATTCTGTAAAATACCGAATCGGTATTTTTACCGATTTGGTAAATTTGAGATGTAGGGGGGACTCTTCTGAGTCCCACAAGCCTTACAAAATCGGTATTTTACCATCAAATCCAATTTGATGGTAAAATACCGATTCCGGTGTGCATGCACATGTGTGCATGCACACCTCTGCCATATGACAGGCACACCTGCCCTTGGGGCATGTATGCCTGCCACATGGCACCCGAGCCTGTTTTGGGGGGGCCAGAGGGTGTCAAAGTGACACCCCCTGCACCCTTGAGAAATTCGGTATTTACCGATTCTGTAATTACAAAATCGGTATTGCCCATTGATTCCTATGGGCTTCACAGCCCATAGGAATCAATAGGAAATACCGATTCGGTAGTTCCAGATTCGGTAAATACCAAATCTTAAAGATTCGGTATTTACACATCTGGAAATACCTACATCTCCCCCCCTCATATTTACCACTTCTTAAATACCGAATCGGTAAAATTCGGTATTTAAGAAGTGGTAAATAAGATTTACCTACATCGGGCCCTTAGTTTGTGCTGCTTCTGGAACTTCAGAGCCCTGTAAAGGATATTTTGACATATCAGGCATGAGTTTACTAAAAAAAATAAAAAAAATAAAAGTTGGCATGTCTTTCTTCTCCATTTCTTTGGGGAAGCTGTACAAGTGAAAATTGTCTCTGTGATAGAGGTCTTAAAGATGTGTGCGTTTGCTTCATAATGGCCACAGTTTGTTACCCGAGTGTGTTTGCATGTTTAATCGCTTTTTCCTGAGGCCTTTAGACTTCTCAGAGTCTCTCCTCATTTTCAGGTTGGAAAGACAGTCCTCAGGGATGCCACTTCATTTGATGTATCCCATATGGGGATGTAGAATGTGCTCATTTTGGTTCTAATCACAGTGATTTCCTTCCAAATATTTTCTGACATTGTTTTCAACACGCTGATGCTAGCAGCCGGATTTAGAACCTGATAGGACCTCAGTAAAGTGTAGCTGTCTGTAGGAATTGGGGGTTGATATGAGAGAGAGGTTTTCTGCATGGATGTCCAAAGAGATCTTGCTTCTTGGGGTTGTGGTGCAGTGTGGCTCGTCTTGTATGTAATGTCACTGAAGTACTATTTTCACTATAAATCCAGATTACGAGTGAAGTAGATGAATGATACTTTGTGAAGAGGGGTCTAGAAGTCACTGGTAAGTTAGAGTGAACGTATCAATCGTTCAGATGCAGATGCAGTGGAACGGGACTATATGAAAAAGAATAGCCAGAATCCTGGATTGTCAAAATGCTGGGTTTTACAAGAGGAATGCCATAGGGATGAGGCTGATAAGCAATACTTACAGACCAGCGAATTCAGGGACCCCTTCTATCCATAGGTAACCTCAGCATTCCAGTGAGGCTCTCTTCCAAAAGAATAGTGATGCCTTTTAACGCAGCACTTACTATTGCCTATGTTTTTTTTCACTGTTGTTGAGGTTCTAGGCTGGGTATACAACCTTTAGAACGCAACTTTTACAACGCAGTACCATTACAACGAAACTTTTACAACGCAAATACTATTACAACGCATGTATTTACAACGCATGTTTTTACAAAGCAGGTACCTTTACAACGCATACCATTACAACGTAAGTATTGGTAAGTATATAATTATATTTAAAATGTTATATGTTTTTTTTTTTTAAAGGGGTATTTTTAGGGTTCAGGGTCAGTTTGGGGTTTTTGGGTAAAGGGGTATTTTTAGGGTTCAGGGTCAGTTTTAGGTTTTTGGGTAAAGGGGTATTTTTAGGGTTCAGGGTCAGTTTTAGGTTTTTGGGTAAAGGGGTATTTTTAGGGTTCAGGGTCAGTTTTGGGTTTTTGGGTAAAGGGATATTTTTAGGGTTCAGGGTCAGTTTTAGGTTTTTGGGTAAAGGGGTATTTTTAGGGTTCAGGGTCAGTTTTAGGTTTTTGGGTAAAGGGGTATTTTTAGGGTTCAGGGTCAGTTTTAGGTTTTTGGGTAAAGGGGTATTTTTAGGGTTCAGCGTCAGTTTTAGGTTTTTAGGTAAAGGGGTATTTTTAGGGTTCAGGGTCAGTTTTGGGTTTTGGGGTAAAGGGTATTTTAGGGTTCAGGGTCAGTTTTGGGTTTTTGGGTAAAGGGGTATTTTTAGGGTTCAGGGTCAGTTTTGGTTTTTGGGTAAAGGGGTATTTTTAGGGTTCAGGGTCAGTTTTAGGTTTTTGGGTAAAAGGGTATTTTTAGGGTTCAGGGTCAGTTTTAGGTTTTTGGGTAAAGGGGTATTTTTAGGGTTCAGGGTCAGTTTTAGGTTTTTGGGTTATGGGATATTTTTAGGGTTCAGGGTCAGTTTTGTGTTTTTGGGTAAAGGGGTATTTTTAGGGTTCAGGGTCAGTTTTGGGTTTTTGGGTAAAGGGGTATTTTTAGGGTTCAGGGTCAGTTTTGGGTTTTTGGGCAAAGGGGTATCTTTAGGGTTCAGGGTCAGTTTTGGGTTTTTGGAGTACAGGGGTACAGGGTAAAAATAAAGTAAAATTAAATTTAAATTAAATTAATTAAATGAAATTAAATTAAATTAAATTATATTAATTTAAATTAATTTACAATTAAAAAATTAATATATACTTACCAATACTTACGTTGTAATGGTATGCGTTGTAAAGGTACCTGCGTTGTAAAAACATGCGTTGTAAATACATGCGTTGTAATAGTATTTGCGTTGTAAAAGTTTCGTTGTAACGGTATGCGTTGTAAAAGTATGCGTTGTTAGGTCATACATCCATTGACAATATGGTTGTCTACTACCACTGGTAATACCGATGTCAGGTCTGTCTCGCTCCATGACACTCTTGCTGGTAGAATCCGCTCTTTCTCTTTCCTCTGACCCTGTTCTGACCTCTGTCAGGGCACTTCTATACTCCTTCTCCTAAACAAGAACTACCACGCTGTATGTCAGTTTGTTGTTAAACAGGTTGATAAGCAGGCACGTTGGTGCCAGGCCGATCGTTGCCTGTGTCTGTCACGATTCACTCCCTGTGCTCTCATGCCCACCACCAGGGGGCCAAATTGTGGGGCTTTCCAGTCTTATAATATGCTTCCAGACACCCCCCTGCATGCATATTCTGATTTCCAGACATTTGGACATTATTTAAGAATTGACATCTATTCCCAATCCATGCCGGGTTTTGTGAAAGCCAGTCTGCTCATGCTGGAAACTCCATTACCTATAATCCCCGGCTCACTGCTTTGTCTCCAACCTGGCAGGCCAAGGATAGGTGGAGGAATTCAGCTCACCTGTATCTGACTGCTGCTAGCCTGCTCACACCTGATGCATGTGATTACTGTGAGCTCTTTTAAGCCCCAGCTTCCTTCAGTACAGTGTTGGTCATTGTAGCTGTGCACCGGTGAGACTGATCCGTTTCCAGTGTTTCCTGAGCTTTTGATATCCTTCTTTCCAGTAGTTCCTGAGCTATAGTTATTGTGTGTTCCTGTACCGCATCCGTTTCCCTTGTTCCTGAAGTAGCACTGCCTGCAGTGCTACCTTGACTTCTGAGCCTTAGCATTCCTTGTTCCTGAACTGCAGCAGTTTCCCTTCTCCTGAACTAGCACTGCCTGCAGTGCTACCTTGACCTCTGAGCCTTAGCATTCCTTGTTCCTGAACTGCAACAGTTTCCCGTCTCCTGAACTAGCTTTGCCTGCAGTGCTATCTTGACTACTGAGCCGTAGCATTTCTTGTTCCTGAACAGCAGTTTCCCTTGTTCCTGAACTAGCACATCCTGCAGTGCTACCTAAACTTCTGAGCCTTAGCATTCCTTGTTCTTGAACTGCAGCAGTATTCCTTGTTCCTGAATTAGCACTGCCTGCAGTGCTACCTTGATTCCTGAGCTTTTTCTCAATTCTAGCAGTGGGTACCAGCCAGCTCATCCCATTTAGCAAATTTGGCATGTTTTATATAAATATATAAATCGATGATCCGTTTATAGTGTTGCGTTTGCAGGTACGATGAACATACAATTGATCCACATAAATCCAATGATTTAAGAAAAAGAAAAAAAAGATTCTTCCAAGTCTAACCTTGCCTGCCATTTTTCATCATGTTTTCCAAAATCATCTGGTACCCCTTCCAACAGATACCCATATATTTGTGAGGTTGAATAAATAATGCCCTTTGTTAAAATCTCCAACAGGGGGATCTGTGACAAGTCTGATAGTCCCCCAACCTTTCTGAATAGGAAATCCCTCATATGTGGAAAATAAAAATAAAACAGGTCCCAAAATTAAATCTCCCCCAACCTCTTCAAATGAAGCCAAATGATTCCCTGTGAACAGATCTCGGATCCTACCCAAGTGCCCTAGTTCCCATCTGGCTAAACAATTATCATGGAATATTCCGGGCAGTTGATTGTTCCGTAGCCTTGAGTGTACCAGCTAAACCGACCAACCTCCAGTTTTTCTCGTATGGCTGTCCAGTTCCGGAATGCTGCCATCAGGGTCTTAAACCATGTCCTCTTATAGTAACTCGGCTCAAACATCTTCAGCAGACATCCCTTGGCCGATGCCCCAATCAATAACTCATAAATTGAAAGAACCAAACTGGCATTCCCAACTTCAGTTACCTAATTATTGAATAAAGGGTAATAAAATTGCAGAGCTGCCGCTAGATAATATAATTTAAAATTGAGGAGCGCCCAGCACCCTCACTCTCTCGGTAAGTACAGAAATGTATTTGCCCTCCTAGCCTTCCTATATGCCCAGATAAATCTAGCCACCATTCTTAATAATTTTGGAAGGAATATCATTTTAACAAGGTTACCTCTTTCCATTATTGAGAGGTTTAAACTATCCCATCTCCTAAAATACTTCCTAATTCTTTCAATAATAAGGCTATGGTTTACAATACCTCAATGCTCCAAATTAGCTGTAATACTAACTCCCAGATAGGTAGCCTCCAGTACTATGCAAATATCATTAGCCGGTGTGTATCTATTTATGACTATCTGCATTTTCGCTTTATTTAGCAAGAATCCTGAGTAGGTCCTGAACTCCTCCGGTATCCTTTCTATGGCCCGACAGCACTATCTGGATCACTGGTAACTATTGTCACATCATCGGCATAGACCAGAATTTTCATATCCCAACCCTGCAGACGACTCAACTCCCATTATCTGTAATCGAGACACGGGGCTGAGATACATCACCCGGATTGCCTGAATGATAGGCCTCCCAAGCAAGCCACTAGCCTCCATAACCTTCCAGAGGTACTCCCACAACACCCTGTCGAAAGTCTTCTTGGCATCCAACAGGGCGGCCCCCAAGGATTCCTCTTGGACCACAGTAGCTTCAAACAACAATATTACCCGCCGTACATGATCCAAGGTCCTCTCCCTGGGATAAACCCATGCTGTCTGACTAAGACTAATCTGTGTATTATACTGCCAAGACTGCTGGCCAAAAGCCAGACTGCCGGCCAAGATTTTAGAATGGAGTTTAACATCACTGTTTAACCATGTGATTGGTCTATAAGAGCCCAAAGCAGCACGGTCCTTACCTTTTAATTTTTTTTAATCATATTTGCTGTTCTCCGGGACCCAGGGGTGTGTGCCCCATTTCTAACATGCTTAAAAAGCTCCAGCATGTCCTGAAGAAGTCCTACAGAGAAAATCTTATAAAATTCCAGTGTTTTAGAATCTGTTCCCACCGCCTTTCCAGGTGGAAAAGACTGAAGGGCCACATGGAATTCTTCTACTGAAATATCTGCCCATAAAAGTAACCTCTCCACCTGGGTTGCTTCAGAACTTGACACCGGATCCAGATATAGCTTTAAATCCTCAGGGCATACTGTGGGGGGGGGCTTTATAAAGGTCCACAAAAAATTCCCAGAAAGCCTCTCTAACTTCGGCGGGATCCGTTACCAAACTACCTTGCATATTCCTAATCTGACAGATATGCCCCGCCGCCAGCTTTTGCCTTGACCTAACTGCTAACAGTCGCCCCACCCGTTCATTGTATTCATAGTACTACTGATCTCTGATCACGAATTTACCTGCAAATTCTCAGCCGTAAATTCTTTCAAGTGTGCCTTAGTTAAAGAAATCAGGTTTAGCACTAGAGAAAGCTCTCTCCTGGAGGCCATAGCGCTAACCGATTCCGCCACCAGAACTCCAACTTTTGAGAAAGTTCTTTAGTCTGCCCCAGACCCTGCATCTGTTTGGTGATATTGAACCTAAAAGTTTCCCCTCTAACACCAGCCTTGAGGGCATCCCAAACCATCCCGGGAAAGGAGCTACCTTTGTTAAATGTAAAAAACTCTAGAATCCAGCCTATTAAATGCCTTATGTACTCTGGGTCCGACAAAAGAGCCTTCTCAAAGGTCCACCTTCTGGGCACACTACTCACTCCATCAAGAGAGAGTTCCAAGACGATGGGGTTATGGTAAGACATTATTCTTAGGAAAAGTTCTTCCTGAGCGCCTCTAACAAGTAATGGAGAGACCAAGAAAGAATCCAGCCTCGCCAATTCACAATGAGGGACTGAATAGTAAGTGTACCCAGCATCGGGCGCTTTCAGGTTGGCCAGGCATCTATTAGACCAATCCCATCTACTAAATTTCTAAAAGATCTAAACGATTGCGGTATGCGCCCAGTCAGACATGCTTCATTCCAAGCCCTTTTGATCATTTAGATTGAAATCCTCACATACAATGGTCAGGTCAGGCACGGCTATACTACAAGCAGTTACAGAGCAATCAGCAGTTTACTATCTCTCTGTAGAGAGTCCATTTAGGTGTAATCTTTAGCGACAAAATAACTTGTCATGCCCTAATGTCCATTCATACTCAGTAAACCAAGCAGTTCTGTTTATTGCTACCCTCTTTGGAAATTAGTATAATCAGGCTCTGGCTGGGTCACATAAAGTCTCTCCTTCCCTTCCACCTCTAGAAAGACTTTTAATAAGTAGATCCCTGTATTCCTTAATGAAATATACAATTCATATAAGCAAATAAACAAGAACAATTAGTAACTGTACATGCAAACAACCAAAACATATACAGCTTTAGAACCTGTAAGGGGGGTAAGTGTTTTGGCTGCTGAACAATAAGCTGTAAAAAGAATAAACTGAGGCTTTGGTGTTTCATTTATTGATAAAAAATGAACTGTTCTTTTGCTGTTATATGACCATTTGTTTACAGTTTAGGGTCGGTGTGTGTTTAAGTAAACTAAACACAACATCTATCACAAGCTGTTAAAAGTTTTCAAAATTAATCAAATGTGGAACTGACTAACTGGCAAGTATTCAAACAATCTATGTTTGTCCATGGAAGACAATGCTATTAGAAGTGCACGCTCACTGTGCATTACAGTATCGAATATGTGTCAATGAAAAATATTACGTTCAGCTTTACAATTTGTCTTGCTAGACAACTGCACACTAGCAAATGTTTCCTTTAAAAGCAAGCATGTCATCCAGTGTTGTGTAGAAGATCAAGATTGTGTCAAATTACATTTTTTTTAATGTCTGATTTCTTTTTTCTTTTTAAAGTCTATTTATTATGGGTTTAACTGCATTGATTTCGAAAGCCAAATTCTTTCCAAGTTTAACTGGAAACCTCTTTATTACGCAATGTGGTCTTTCCTTTAGGAGGCAGGGCATGTTCTTCAAAGCCTATGTATCTCATTACGAATGTGAAAAGGTGACATAAACATCCATATACATTAATGAGTTGCATAAAAAGAACTTAACAGGATGGTTTAATGTCATGATAAAACATATTGCATTTTTAGGTTTGCTAGCTGCACTCCTATAAAATACAAAACTACAAACTATGAGTATTTGTGGAGTTTTTCTCACTGATTGTCTCTCAGCTTATAAGACTCCAACAATTCACAGTAGCCTAGGATGGTGCGCGCTGTTGGATTTACTACTAGCCCAAAGCGGAAATAACAGTATGTCATTATATAAGGATCAGAATTAGACAACTGACTACTTTCTGGCAATTGGAATGATGTTGAACTACTATTAAGACATTGTATCTTCCTGTGAAGCAATATCCATGTGCAGTATATACTATTGTAAAGACTAAGGCAAAGTGGCTAACAAATTCAGTTTTAAGCTTAAGAAATAGTAAACGGATAATGAATAAACACTGATCGCCAGGTCAACATTACTGTAATATAGGAGGCCATGACACGAAAGCTGCACATGCCTTGAAGGGAATGGGGTGAGATACCACAAGAGGAGAACATGGTTGTGTGCGATCAATAGCTGAAAAACATAATAAAACTGTGCAGGTGTGCAAACTAGACACACCTGCATGTAAGTCAAGTATCTCCAGAATGCCATGAAGTTAGAAAGGTCTCCACTGGCTCCAAACCTCCCTGAAGAATAAGGCCTATACGGGCCAGTCTGAATCCGTTTTTAAAAGTAGAGTTCTTTTGTCAGCATTGACACCACACAGGGTATTTGCTTCTTCTCGCTGAAACGTGGGTCATCAGACCACGACTCAAAGCTTGTCGCCACCATAAAGTTGACTCTGGTTAGGATCTGCATAATCTCCAGTTGCTTCCCATGGTCTGTGAGCATCTTACAAAGAGACTGCACAAACCAGGATCCTCTCCCAGGATTCCTCCAAGAATAGTAACCTGCAACAAGAAAACAATTTCAGTGTAAACATTTTATTAAAGATTCCTTTTTGACAGATAATTTGAATTATACAGGTAGTGTTTCCAAAAAACTAAAGGAACGAATGGCCTTGAATGCCGTTTGGCTGTAATGAGTTCTAGAATACTTGAAAAGGCTAAACATTAGGATGAGGCCAAGTCACATGACTTATCAATTAACTTGGAAACTACCTTCAGAATCTAGTTTTGAATTGTTTATGTGCCTACCACCAGTTTAAGTCCCAAAGACTTTGAGAAGTCCATTATTCTTTATTATTAGAGCTACAAAGATTCTATTGTGGAAATATAAGATCTTCTTTGCCAATGCTGTTCCGTATCAGCAAAAAGGAAAGAATAAATAAATATTTACCTATAATCCGGGCCCCCTGATATACCGCCATAAAAAACTTGTTGTCCAGAGATTTTCATTTTTTATTTGTATTTTTGGATCATTGGAGAAGTAATTTTGCTTGGATAGTA
Source organism: Lissotriton helveticus (assembly GCF_964261635.1). Lineage (NCBI taxonomy): Eukaryota > Metazoa > Chordata > Amphibia > Caudata > Salamandridae > Lissotriton > Lissotriton helveticus. The sequence goes on along the minus strand of NC_136065.1, from coordinate 1,167,075,440 downwards.
ATTGCTGATTGGGGTCTAATTTGTCTGCCCGATATTTTAAAAAATGGCGGATGTGTTGCAGTGTAATATTTCAGGAAGTCTGAGACCTATATACTTCATTTTGGTGTCAAAAATGTTGGTTTTGGGTGTAAAGTAGTCTTATAGAGACAGAAAATAACTCTTCAGAGCAACCCTTTCACCATTTTCCAAAATGGCAGCTATGATAGGGGAAGAAGAGAAATATACCGAAATGAAACAAATAGTAATGGTTATTAATACTTTTATGTATACACCAAACCTTTTTTATGATCTGAATATGAAAAATAATGTTTATCACTCCTGTTTTAGATACATTTCATAGTTCACTTTAATTATTTGTTTGTCAATCGCTCATGGTGCATTTACAGAATGTTGAACACTTGAGAATAGGATAACGACAGGGACATCTTTTTGAAGCACAGGTTTTGCATTGTAAGTTCTGTGGGTAGAGGCTTTAGACATTTGGTAGGATTTAGTATCCCATTCAATATGCATGATCCAAAACATTTACAAATCATCTGATCAAATAGAACATTCTTTTAATGAGTCCACACACAGACTATGACGTCGGTTGAAGGCCACTTAGCGGGACAGATCTCTTGAACCCACTGTACCAAAGGGATGTATGAGGGTACAAAGCGTACCGTTACAACGCATACTGTTACGATGCAAGTTTTATAACGCAAGTCGTTACAACGACTTGCGTTGGGGGGTGCTGGATAGTGAATAGTTTAGTTTACTATTCCAACTCCAGTCCCTGTGGATAGCAGGGAAGGTGTTGGATAGTAAATTAAACTATTCCATATCCTAGAGCGCCCTCCAGCGAAAGTCGTTGTAACGACTTTCGTTGTAAATCCTGCGTTGTAACGGTACCGCGTTGTAACGGTTCCGTTGTAAAGGATGTACCCCGTACCAAAGATAGTCAAATGTGTGACACTCGGAACTCCTTTTACATACATGCGCAAGGTATTTTCTGCGTCTTTAAAGTCTTCTTTTGTTTCTACAAATCCTTCTAGAAACTTCAAAGGTTCAGCAGCAAATGTTGCTAATAGTTTAATCACCCATCTCTGGACATCTCTGGGACAAGGGAATATGATGCGGGATTAAGTGCCTTTTTTTGCCTGTTCCATAATATATCTATAACTCTCACAATCCTTGGGGGCGTGGCCAAGGAGCCAAGAATGGCTGATGCGTGAGCTCGGAGCTTCGCGCCGGCCCTTTAATTATTCACATTTCTCTGCGAAGCTCGGGACCGGAGGGCGCCTAAACCCTTGCTTAAGGGTGTTGGGACTCCAAGGGCTAGGCCCAGTGTTCGAGCATGCCCCTGGTGTGGCTGTGAGGAGTCTGGACTCCGGTTGCCTGCCGACGCCCGCTGTAAACAAAATGGCGGCCGGCGGTTGAACGAAGGCGTAGGATGGGCTTCCCTGGAGCCTGGACCCAGCTAGAGGATACGCGCACGGTGGTCCGACATACCCTACAGTAAGTAGCGCAAGCCTGGTGCAATACGGAGGTGACAGCGGCCTGGCGATAAAGCGGGGAGCACGAGGTACTGCAGCCATCACTGGCGAGGGGCAGTGTGCTGTTGGAGCCCAGTGGGGCCTCGAGGCTTGAGGTGTGGGCCTCGTTCTCTGCCCTATGCATGGGGAACAAATGCATGCTATCCCTGCAGAAGGAAGGACAGCTGCTTGGACTGGACATTGCTATGTGGTGCCACTGTTGGGGGTCCTTAAACTAAACTGATCAGGGACAGTCTGCTGCCTGGGCTGGGAAGGGCTGCGCGGAGGTCTCATTGGCACTCAGTACTGGCCCTGTGGGGTCCTGAGGACGGTGCTGGGGACCTGGCCCTTGGGTTCGAAGCTGAGGCCAACTTGGAGGTCTTCCTGCGCCTGAGGGCTTCGGCGATGTCAGAGTGAGACATTCCCGCTCTCCTTGGGGCTTGATGGAGGGGCCCGTTGCCCATCTGAACTGACACAGTGGAGCAGTGGACACCAAACTTATGTTAGCGCACAGTTGAGTCTCGGGGAGTTTGCGGTACGGAACCTTCTAGCCCTGCTTGGGCCGGTAGTTCTGGATCCCCGTGGGTCTCCCCGTGGAGGCCGGGGACAGCACAGTGGGGGCGCACCCCTGAAACCCTGTAGAAGCATTTGGAAGAGGAAGAGGGTTACTGCCCAAGAAGGGAGGTGAAGATTGCCCAGGACTCTTGAGTGGGCAGTGGCTGGGGTGTAACCCTGGGACCCGGACAGTGACACATAGTCTAGTGAGCACACCACAGGGGAGGTTGCTGTGGGAGTAGTGGGACTGGGACCCCAAGGGGTACCATAGTCCTCATCTGCGGAGCGACCGGCAGAACTCCGGAGCTAGCGGCTGGCGGTCCTTACCCCCTTGGTGGGATCCCTTGACTGGGGGATTTGTCCAGCACCATGGGAAAACCTTGAGGTAAGCAAACCGGGGCCCTGCACGACCCGGAGGATAGTGCACTGTAGCAGTCGCGGACTACTGAGAAAAACCAGTGCAGCTGCAACTGAACAAGATACTGGAGGCCATAGCGGACACAAAAGCAACCCTCCATCAGGACATCAGCACGGTGGCGGTGGGGCTCGGGCTCCTGCAAGAAGAGCACAAGAAGCTCTCGGAAAGTGTGAAAGAGACGGAATCCTGCAGAGCGGTAATAGTCCTCGCCCAAAAGGCCCTGGAGATACAGATGGGGGCTCTCACAGACAGGGTGATCGTGCTGGAACGATGGGCTGAAGACGTGGATGGGCGCAACAGACGGAACAACCTTCCAGTTCTGGGGCTGCCGGAGGGAGTTGAGGGCAAAGACATGGTGTCATACTTGGAGCAGTGGCTGAGAAGCGTGGTGGCACCTGAAGAACTGTCAACCTTCTACAATCTCGAAAGGGCCCACAGAGTCCCGGTCAGGCCTCTAGCGCCGGGGCGCACTCCGCGTCCAGTAATGGACTAGTTGCTTCATTTCCGGGACAGAGATGCCCTTCTGCAGAAGGCACGCATAGAAGCCCCCTACACTGTTAATGACAGAAGTCTCCCTCTTCCCGGACTATACATTGGAGATGCAGAGAAAGCGGGCTTCATCCTGAGAGAGGAGGGCCTTCAATACTCTCTGTTGTTTCCAGCCCGATTGCGGTTCATTTTGGAGGGTACCACTCACTTCTCTGGCAGTGTCAATGAAGCCTGGGAATGGCTCTAGTCCTACAGAGCTGGGTCCTACCGGTTAGTGGGCCCCGGACCGGAGCTAAAGACAATGACAGAACTGGGGAGGCACTCTGGGAGGCGGTCTCGTAGAGGAGCCCCTAAAAAACTGACTGCCTGGAGATGGAGAGAGCTGAAGCTTGCTCATCGAAAGACACCAGTGACTCTGACACCTCCCCTAGTGGCAGTGTGAAATTCCCAGTGGTGACACTGAATACAGCTGATGAGACCATCTGAGGCCACCTGAACTCAGCGGTGACCCTGGCTCCTCTATTGCTGCTGGTCTGTTGTTGGCTGACCTGTAACTGGTGGGGCTGGCGATCTCCGAACGGTTTGTATGTCATGCCTTTCACTGTTCACCCCCCACTGAGAGTCTTGCTGGGTTAAGACCTCATTCAGGGTTATGTTTCACATGTCGTTTAGGCAACTGACCATTGACAGGCTGTCCTGGGGTTAGGGAGCTGTTCAAAATGGGGGTTCAATTGTTAGAATTCTTTGTCTCATTGTTTGTAGAGGAGGGAAGGTGTGCACCACAAAGAGGGCGGGCGGGGAGGGGTTCCCCCTGATCTGGTATGATGCTTATTCCCATGGACATGGCAAGCAAATTTCAAGCTGTAAAGTTCCTTACATGGAATATCCGTGTAATGGGCACAATGGCTAAACGCCAGAACATTTATTCCTATCTGCGGCGTAGAGATGTGCACATCGCCTTCCTCCAGGAGACACATCTTAACAGGGAGGAGGTTGGGAAATCAAAAAGGAGATGGAGGAGCCAGATCTTTGCAACTACCTTCTCAGCCTTTGCTAGGGGGTTGTTAATCTGGGTGAAACCTGAGGTCCCCTCTGCCCTTGAACACTCCTGGCTTGACACTGAGGGGCGATACGCACTACTTACGGGTAGATTAGCGGGGCAGGAGGTGACACTAGGCAATGTATATGCGCCCAATCAGGATCAGGTCGGCTTCCTGGAGTCTCCCTGGCTGTCCACCTGAGGGGTCACCTTATCTTGTTACAGTTGTTCACTCCCACCTTGACCTGACGGGTACCCAGCCACATCGCACGGCAGTGCGTTTCCGTGCCTGGTTGTCCCACAGGGGCCTCGAGGATATATGGAGATTGCAACATGCTAGGGACAGGGAATATTCCAATTTTTCACCCGTCCACCAGGAGCATTCTAGATTTGATGCCTTCCTCTGTTCCCAGGCCTTCAGTAGTTCTGTCTCCCACTCTGAATATTTGGGGCGCACTTTGTCAGACCATACCCCGTTATTAATATTACATCAGTCATCAGGGAGATGTCCCCCGATCCCTGCGTGGAAATTAAATCCATTTTTGCTTGATGATGCCCCCTTCAGGACCTCGCTGCTCACATTAATTGAAACATAATTCCCCATTAATGCCAGGACAGCCTCATCACCCCAGTTGGAATGGGAGGCATATAAGGTGGTCGTACAAGGCCACTGCATGGATCAAGCATGTGGAGCCCATAGGGAACTGTGTCAAGAGCTCTTGGACTTGCAGGGGACCATTCGTAGACTTGATAATTTACAGGGGGAAGATGAGGGGCACCGGGCGACTTTACAATGAAGCATTGGGCAGACTGCAGTGTTATAATTACAAAGATTACCTAGACAGAGTGCAGGAGGAAGAAGGGAGGGCGTGTCGAATGCTGGCAAGGATTATTAAACCTGAAATGGGGGCAATCCCAACGCCAAAATTGGCCTGTACTCAGGAGAAGTAGTGCAGGATCCAGAAGCAATTAATGACGCATTCCTGAGGTACTACGAGAGATTGTACGAAGCTGCGGCACCTTTGCAAGTTATACAACACTTCTTGGGCTCCCTACAGCTGAGCCCACTGGAGGCTGAAGCTCAGGAGGAGCGGGGAGACACGATTACCCTACACTAAGTCAGGGCCGCAATTGCGGCGTTGGCGTCTGGTAAAAAACTGGGGCCTGATGGCCTCCTGGCTGAGTTCTATCAGCGCTTCGCTGACATAATAACCCCACATTTGGTCACATTGTATGCAGAGGCGTATGAAGGGGTGGGTTACCAAGCTCCACCCAGATGGCATTAGTGGTTCCCCTCCCAAAGTCCAAGAAGCTAGAAGCTGGAGTGAGGGACAAAAGGCCTCTCTCTATGCTCAATTTGGCACTGGGGGACAGCAAGTGTAGGTATTTACTTCCCTCACCCGGGTCCGGACTTAACTCAGAGGTCAGCCTCACTCGCCCTCACCTGGCAATTCCACACCGTCCTCGCCTCATCTGTCCCACTGGAGGTACCCACAGGCCTCTCCTGCATCAGGGGACCTTAAGTCAAAGTTCTGGCAGGGTCAGGTCAGCAGGTGAGGGATAGCATCGAACAGCAGGGATAGCAGCCCCAAGAGGCTATCAAACCCCCCACAGCGCGCCAACCTCCTCAGTCCACAGCCTGTACTCCTGTCATTCAGCTCTCCTCTCCTCACGACACCTCCAAATGGCTGCCCAACATTCTGCCTTATAGAGGCTGACCTCAGAATGTCCAGAGGAGTCCAGAAGGTTCTGGAAACCCTCATTCTGTCCTATGGACCTGAATCCTGAGGTAGCCAGATAGGTGGCAGTTGAAAGCCACCATTTTGTGGTTCCCGTGGTTTCAGTCAGAAAAGGCACCTAAGGCAGGGGAAAAAGACTATAGTGGCAAGGAGCACCTAACCCCTAGGTCAACATCTGAAAAATTCCAGTGGACATCAAAAATGAAAGATTTGAGGGGCAAAAAGGGGACAAAAATAAATAAATAATAGGAGGGACCACCTAAAGGGCTGACAGGTCTAACACCGCTCCTACTGCAAGACGGGTAGAACCATTTCTACACAGTATAAGGTATTCCGGGGATCGCGGCAGCGGTGTCCCCTTTCTCCGCTCTTGTTTGCGCTGGCCATCGAACCCATAGCAGAAATGTCATGTGTGGGGGGGTGGGTTTTACTGAGATTGACCCTTGGCGAGCAGCGGCACCACATTTCTCTGTACGCAGCCGATTTGCTGCTATACCTATCTGAGGTAGTCAAGGGTGCCACTGAGGCTTTAAATATCCTAGATGACTTTGCTCAGCACTAGGGCCACAGGGTTAACAAATCCAAGGCGTATTTGTTCCAGATAGCGGGGCCATTGCCCAGCTCGGCGGCACTTCTAGCCAACATTCTGTGGGCTTGGAGCACCTTTAAATATGTGGGTATTCACATCTTCCACGACATGGACGACCTAAGGGATGGAAACCTAAGTGGGGCACTTCGCACGCTCCGCTCTTGCAGGCGCTTTTGCTGCACATTACAGTTACCTACCATGTTGCGGATCGCTCTCTTCAAAATGGTAATGCTGCCCCGGCTGTTGTACTTTTCTGTGAACCTTCCAGTCCTGATGCTGAGCAGCTGGTTCTGCCCCTGAATGCCCTCTTGAGGGACCTGGTATGGGGAGGTGGGCGCCCCATGTTGGAGGGTGGACTGGTGGTTCCATACTTCGAATTCTATATGTTGGCTGCCCAATTGCAGTGGTTGGCACAATGGGAGGAGGGTGTAAATGAAGAGGGAACATGCCTATCAGCTCCGACGTCTAGCCCTAAACTAGTGATGGCGAAACTACTGCTGCCGGCAATGCCTACACCTTACTGGTCCCTATTGCATCTCACAGCTTTCCAGTTGTGGAAAAGATGCCAGGGAAGGGGGTAGCAGCCCATTAGGGGGTGGCAGCTCCCTGCTGCCCCTAGTGGGGTTGCCGCACGGCAATCCACAATCTATATTTAGTTCCGACGAACTAGCGCGATGGTCCGAGGCTGGACTGGACAATGTGTAGGGGATTGTTACTCAGACAGAGCTCTGATCCCTTCATCAGAACTGATGGATGACTGCGGGCTCCCTCCAGGTAAGTTCCTGTGCTACGAGGCGTTGGTGTGCACATTTGAGCAGTTGTGGGGGGTGGGAGGGAGGAGCCTGACACACACCCGGTTCTTCATGCTTTGTTCACGCTTGGCACAGATGGACAGTTGGTGAAATGGTTATATGCCACGCTAATAGAAGCTACCATAATCCCTCTAGTCGTGCTGCGGATGAAATGGGATAGGACCGGAGCAGAGTCCTCACTGACTCTGAGTGGCACAGGGTGTTGTGGTTTCCCAAAAAGGTTTCCTGGAACTCCAGTTTAAAATATATTCAGTTTCATTACATGCACATGACTTATATGACGCCCCACAGACTGAAGGTGACATATGGTGGAAAGTTGCGACAATGCCCCAGGTGTGCTTACCCAGATACGAATTTTGGTCATATGACCTGGGAATGCCAAGGATTACGTCCTTTCTGGGAAGCTGTGCTGGACAAAATTAAGGCCATGCTAGGAAGGGTGTTGGCCTCTACGATGCAGGTATGCTTATTGGGCCTCTTTCCAAAGCCACCTAAGCGCATGAAGGGGAATCGGTTGATTGATCTTGTAATTGGGTTTCACTAAGCATAGGATGGCGATGGAGTGGAAGTCTGCAAGGGGGCCACAATTTGCAGCACGGAACAGGGATGTGGTGGCGTGGGCCGGGGCGGAGGGCAGCATACTGAGTTGAGAAGAGGCTCGCGGAATAAGAAAGTGCCCCATTGCTGAACAGTGGAGAGAGGCTTCAGCCGAATGGAGAAACCTGTGGGCTCCAGTGGGGAAGAAAATGTGCTGGCTCATGGACGCCCATCCGGTGCCATGGCACAAGACGTTTCCCTGGGATCACCCGTAACTCAGGGGATTTGTTATGTGAGGGGGGCTACATAGGGGCCTCGGCCCACCCTGGGTTAGCTAGCCTTACGCTGAAGGGATGCTTATTATAGTAGGGTTTCCCTCCCTCTTAGATCTCCCTGTGGGTTAGGTCTGTTGGCACTCCCTTAGGATCTCACTGGCTTTAATGCGTATGCACCACTCCTCTGTACAAGTTACCTTTTGGTCCTTCCTTTTGTTTTGGCTTTTTAATTGTGGTTGTTCTCTTTCTTCTTTTCTAATTTCGTTTTTCATCTCTTTGGCTTGAATTTTGATTATAACATGCTGGGACTGTGAAAAACATTTCCCCAGTGCTTGCAAAGTTCTGATTTTTCTTCACATTCTTCGACAAACTCTACGAACGTGGTTTTCAGGTTTTCTGATTTTGAAAGAAGTGTATTGAACATTGCCTTGCTTTGCATTATGTATTTTGAATGAAGTACATCATGTGCCTTGTTCACTTCTGAGATAAGATGTGCAAAACATAATTTGACATTCTTGTTCCAGAAATCATTCTAATGCAATGTTTCTATAGCCTCAGATATGATCAGCATACTTTGTAATGAATGAACATAATGAGTTCCGCTCAATACTGACTTGACAGTTTTGCTTCTAAAGATTCCAGCCTTAATAAGTTCATCGTCTTAGCCACATCGACTGAGATAACTTCCTGCACACCGCAACGCAACTTTAGTCATGTGGAAAACACCCATCATTAGACTAAGGTCCTCAAATTTTACTGGATTGCTCATAAAAATGTCAGCTAAAATACGGAAAACACGTTCATCGCAGAAAATTGGCAGGATAGGCTGGCCTTTAAGCTGAGCATGCACATTTTGGAAATAGTTTAGAGCTGTGCATACTGTTGCATAGTTTGTGGCTAGAGATGAGATTACTGGTAAAAACCCAACCTTCTTCAGTCGGATGGTATTCTGGGAGATCAGAGCATGAATTCCAGCCCATGGAGGAAAAGCTTTTCTTCATCTTTCACTTCACATCGAATAAGCCATAGGCTCTCCACAACCTGGGCCCCAAGTACCTCAACGACCGCATGACCTTCTACACGCCCACTCGCCAGCTACGATCGACCAGCCACGCACTCGCCACCGTACCACGCATCCGCAAAGCCACTGCCGGAGGAAGATCCTCCTCCTACCTGGCAGCCAAGACTTGGAACTCCCTCCCCACCCACCTTCGGCGAACCCAAGACCATCTCTCCTTCAGGAAGCAGCTCAAGACCTGGCTGTTCGAGCAGTGACCCACCCCTACCCCAGCGCCTTGAGACCCGCCCGGGTGAGTAGCGCGCTATACAAATGTCGTGATTGATTGATTGATTGATTGATAAATCAGCTTTGCGGACTGCAGCATCATGTAGATGAAGATCCATGTCCTCAGAGACTTTGAAACATTCTGGTATACTGGGACATGTTGATGGCTTGCAGTGATTTTGCACATGTTGGCAAGGCAGTTGGGTTATAATGTGCAGCTTCGTTTGTTTATGCCTACAGCTGACAAGGCCTGTTTTCCATTAGCGACTTTACAGGCAAAGTCTTGAAAAAGCACCAGGGCAATATCACGTGTGCTGGATGTTCCAGACAAAACAGAGCTGTCTTCAATGTCAAAATTATCAAGAGCAGCATTTGTAAATACTTTTCTGGTAAAGTGACTTGGAAGTGGTGTGCTATTGGATATGCAAGATTTTACAGCATGAGCTGCTAACAAGTTCCTGCTAAATACTATGGCATTATAACTTGTTGATACACCAATCCTATTCAATAAAGTGATTAGCTATCTACTTTTGCCTTGAAAATAGAATACATAGGCAGCTATTAAGAGAAGCTGAGTTTTTCTTTTTGCCGTTATGTAATTCCTAATACATGATTTGAAAAAGACAGTACATTAGCAGAGCATTTGCCTGTCGGTTCATGGGATTGTATTCCACTGCTTCGCTTAAATCTTCAAAGCGATCATCAATGTTGTTGGCTTCTGTTCCGAACTCAAGAACTTTAGTTTGTAACAGTTTTGCTCTGCTGATAATAAATGATGATGTAAAAAAGGTTAAGACAACATCAGACATTCTTGCTGATTCCCATGATTTCCGGAGCTCTGGGGCATCACAACATTTGTCATCAAGTCCAAAATCTAAAAAGGGTTCTTAAAATGGTTCCTACTGATCTTAGTACTTCCTGTGAACTTATTTTGGCAGACAAAACTTCAGGAGTCAAATCAGCTGGGAACACCACAAGTGGCTCATTCTTTTTGTTAGATTGACAAAAACAAATTCTGCCATTTTACATTCTAACCTGAAAAATCTTAATTCCAGTATTATGGATCAGTACAGTTTCATCAATGTTGACCATTATTTCTCTGATCTCACTGAGTGTGAACAAGTAGCCAGCACTCAAGAGTGACTTTGAAACTATATTTGCTATTTTGAAAGAGTGCAAACGTAACTGAAGGCTGGTGGTTACGTTGCTGCTTGAAGCTCATTGTACATTCATATTTTCGAATGTATGCATGCATGCAGTTTGTGTGGGCACATACATCCGTTGCATATAAAGTAACCTCCCTGTTTAGATCAGCTACTCAGCTGAAAACCTCAATTTGGAAAAAACTAGCTGCAGATAAAAAAAATATGTTTGCCCTTTTAGACTCAAATACTAGAGTACTTTGTTCTTCTGTATATCTCATTAGCCCTTGTTCTGGCTAAACCACAGAAAACCCATTGAAGATCCTCTGCTTTCTGATCAGCGGTTGGAGTTGGACGAGGGGTAGCCATCGATCTTCTAAGAGGATGGGCAATGGGTTTGGTTGTCGTCGCTTTCTCAGAAGGCTCAGATACTTGTTTTGATTCATTGGTTTCTGGAACTTTTTGACAAATGTTTTCAGGCTTTTTTTCATTGTATATGACTTGTAGCACTTGTTACAATGATACCATATTTGATCCTCTTCACCCATAAGTTTCAATCTTTTGTGAACTTCGTCTTTCTGTATTTCTGTGGCATCTCGAACTCTCTTCTGTCCAGCTGTAGTTGAAGTTAGCCTTTCTTTTGTATTAGTTTGGCAAAAGACACATTTTTCTGTGTTGAAGGAGTCCTCAGATTTTCTTGTTAGCAACACTCTTTCAGGAGGTAAAGATCCTCTGCTTCTACCTGTTTCACTCATGTTTACGAATTTCAATCAACGGAAAACCTGAAACAAATTATTAATATGAAGGCTAAAACACAATCATTATAGAGCTGCCATTTTGGAAAGTTACAGAAGGGCTGCTCTGTGGAGCTATTTTCTGTCTCTATAAGACTACCTGACCCCCAAAACCTATGTTTTGACACCAAAATGAAACATATAGGTCTCATGGTTCCTGAAATGTTACATAATCACGGCAAAACATATGCCATTTAAAAAAATGTGTCCAGAAAAATCTGGCCCGGATTAGCAATGTCTACCCAAGCTAAATTACCTCTCTAAAGATACAAAAACGCAAATAAAAAATAAAAATCTCAGGACAACAGTTTTCTACGAAGGTATATTAAGGGGCCAAGACTACTACGAGGAGATGAGTGAAGTATGTGCCTGGGACCTCGATACACAGTCCTCCCTTGTGAATCATTTTGCTGTCCTGAAACAGCAATGCAAGTAACCTTCAGAAAGGCGGTTTATACCGGGGAGTTAGCTGGCATGCTGTTGTACTAAATGAACATTAGTGAACACGGAAGGCTTGGGTCTGTGCACTATCTGGACTAGACCATTCTTAAATTTTACTAACAAACACAGTGTCCAGATACGTTGTTTTTTAATTACTCATACAAGACTTCAGTGCTTTGTTCTGAAGCCTGTGTGTTTTTTATTTCACTTCTTTTTATACTTTTTTCAAACAAGATTAAACTATTATTCTCATGTCTTTTGTTGGGCCACACACATCTTTCACAAACATATTTACACATTCAAAACAATATATAGAATTGTAACACCACAAAATGCATAATACAAATCACAGTACAATACATATAATATTAGATAAACAATACAGATACAGATAACCTGTCCGTAATTTTACAAATACACCTGGCTGACACTTAAATGTAGTCCCAAAGGCTCCTGCCTTTTGTCCTGCCTATGTGTAACGCTCAGGGAGAACTTGATTCAAAGGGTGTTGTCTATAGGGGGACAAAAAGATGTATAAATTCTCTTGAGGCACATCCAGCTGTTAGTCCCATGAGCACAAGCCAACGCGTTTCAAACCCTATACTGCTTGAGGGTTCTCCTCAGGACTCAGAGTTAGTGAACCTATTTCAGCTACTGAAGGGGCTGTTTCCTTGTTATCGAGAGCATATCAACCCTACAGTAAGTCTTAGCTCCCAGTAACTCTGGGATGGGTGCTGCCAATTAATCTATGACGACGCCCCCCGGACAGAAACCTTGAACATTGTACTCACCTCGGAGCTAGATCAACATGGCCCATGCCCGGTGGAACTTTGCTGGAACTATCGATGGCCCTTTGACGATGCCCCCTGGGTGGATACCAAAACTGTTTGTACTTACCTCGGTGAACGAGCAACCCTGGCCGATGCCCGATGAGCTGTCATATGCAGCTATAGAGGAGTACGGCCCTGGTTTCACCCCCTCGGCCGTCACCTACCCAGCTGGTCATCTGACATTGTTTTCCTCGTTTCCCCGTTGTGTTTCCTTCCCTCCCCTCCTCCTCCCTCCGTGATTCATTGATTTAGTTGATGTAACTATGTAACCTGTAACTCTGGGCGGATACCAAAAACTGTTTGTGCTTTCCTTGATGCACGAGCAACCTTGGCCGATGCCCGGTGGAGCTGTCACATTGCGCTATAGAGGAGTCTGGCCCTGGTTTCACCCCCTCGGCCGTCACCTACCCAGCCGGTCATCTGACATTGTTTTTCCTCGTTTCCCCATTGTGTTTCCTTCCCTCCCCCGCCTCCCCCCTCCATGATTCTTTGATTTAATTGATGTAACCTGTAACTCGCTGATACTCATTTAAAGCGCTCTGATATCTCCAGGTCTAGCCAGCGCTATATAAAACTTTTCAAATAGAATAAAACACCATTTTACTCCAATTCACACTGCTTATTCTTTCTTTTTGTGTCTGGTGCCTGATTTCTTTTGAACACTCTGACTCTTGTAGGATCTCGTTACTTTCAAATGGGTGTCCTTCAGCTCACTGGTCCTTGCTCGTTGAGCATATAATGTTATATGTATTGGACTGTGATTTTTATTATGCATTTTGTGGTGTTACAATAATATATACTGTTTTGAATGTGTAAATATGTTTGTGAAAAATGTGTGTGGCCCGACAAAAGACATGGGCATGATAGTTTAATCTTGTTTGAAAGAAGTATAAAAAGAAGTGAAATAAAAAAACACACGGGCTTTAGAACAAAGCACTGAAGTCTCGTATGAGTAATTAAAAAAGACCTATCTGGACACTGTACTAAATGAACAGGCATGAAGAGAGGAGGTGATACACTGCATGGTGACAAGGCACATAAGAGAATTGGGTAGTGGCCAAATGTGGTAGAATAATGATGCGAAATAAAGGAAATTCATGACAGAATAAAACTTTGATAATAAACATGTTAATTATGTGTCCAATCTGTATGTGCCATTTACCGAACATGAAACTTAATTTAAATTTTTAAAGACCACGTTGTTAGTGTTTAGAAATTGCCTGTACATTAGAGTAGGTGTGCTAGTAATCTGTCTGCAGTCATAATACCAACAGCAGATAGGCACAGAACAGTAACAAAATGGCAGCAAGCATCAGTGAACAAATTGTAAAGATATCCTCTTGAAAGGTGAGAGAGTGGCAAAAGGACATGTAGTTAAGTTTCCACAATATTATGGGCAGACACACCAAATAAGAGCACCTAAATCACCAACTGATAGATTGGGCAGAACACGCTTAGGGTGGTGCTGGGCTTGATAGGCTTTAGCAACTCAGGAAGCAAAACAGTAAAAGTAATAAACGTAGAAAGATCCAAATCAGTTTCATAAAGATAAAATGTGTCATTTAACTTCCTGTAAAGAAAATCCATCAAGGAAAAATCAAGAAGAAAAGGTTACTGTTTTTTCTGGTGGATACTCTAACCACATATTCCTCACCTTCTAAATATCCTCAGGTGTCACACTGGATCTGGATTTCTTCAGAAAATTATTCCCACCTCTGAAGTGAAGGGGTAGAGCTGAAAATCGAGACTGCCCCTCCGCTCTCAGATCAGTTATCTTGACATTTTCCACATCCTCAGGGACGGGAACCTACTGAGACAGACTGGAGATGCCAGTGTGCTGGATCTAACTAGAGTCCACTTCACAGAACAGGGAGGACCAGGAGGAATATGCTGTTAGATATAATATCCACTTGAAAATGTATTCCTAAAGGTAAGTAATTTTTTTTTCTAATGAATACTTTTACTTGTAGATTCCTCAAATTTTAATTAGACAGCCAAGCAACCTCCCAAAAGGTGGTGGATCCGAGGAGTGGACTCACACCAAGAAGTCTTGCAGTACAAAGTAGTCAAAACATCCCTCTCTGTGCACTTGACTATTGAGGCAGTAGAGCTTGGTAACGGTATGTATGGATGCCCATGTAGCAAACTGACATATTTCCAGTACTTGGACAGCCCTCGCCAATTCAGTCAAAGAAGCCTTGGATCTGGTGGAATGAGTCTGTAAGCCCTCAGTGATCCTTCTTGGCCAGAGCATGGCATGGTTTCATGCGAATGATGATCCACCTGCACAGGGTTCGTTTATTCACTACTTTCCCTTTAAAAGAAAGAAAAGGGGTCATCAGCATAGTACTCTCTTGTATGCTCAATGTAGAAAGTACTCTCAATGGGTCTAGCCTATAAAGTCTATCTTCCACTTGGAGGGATGTGTCAGAGAGAGAAAGATGAATAGGACAACCGAGTAATGGTGTACAGTGGTTGAAGTGATAGCACTTCTGTTCATTGACACGGTGAGCAGAAGTAACTGCGATAAGAAACACTGTCTTGATGTTACCACTCATTGTCTCCCAATCCAGAGACAATGGGTCTGTCACTACTTTGAACTCTTGTTGGAGCTAGGAAAACAGGATGCTGCATGACAGGGGGATGTTTCGAGGGGCGTGGCTTGGAAGCCGATGCGAGCAGCAGCGTGAGCATCGAGCTTCGCCGCGAAAACCCCGCAAGTATCCTGAAATAATGTTACCTTGACCCCCTCAGCGGCCCCCGCTGATTGGACTGCGCGGGGGCGCGGTATCGGAGCAACTTGCCTCTTAGGACGGCGCAAATCAGGTCTTTGGAGAGGTTTCCCGGGCCGCGCTGGCAGATGGATGCGATCACAAAATGGCGGCGCTGAAGCGATGATTAGCTCCCGGACTGCACCGGCGGAGCTCTGACTGCCGTTTTGGATTCTGGAGAACTGGCGGACTGATCTTGGGCACGGTGCAGCTCTCCTTGGTAGCTGGAGAATGTGGCTGTGGAGTGGAGGAAGGCCCGTACCAACTAACGTATGGGGGACTTGGCGTGACTCTGCCTGGCGCCCCGGAGGGCGCGAAACTGGACCCGAGGGCGAGAGGGATCAGAACCCCCCCCCCTTAGATTGGATGATACACGAGCGGCGGCGGGGGCTCGGCTGTGGTCTGGGAGCTGCCAGGAGAGCGCGCGCTGGTCGGCCCTGCACTGGTGAGTGGGGCGCGGTGGAGACTGGGACTGCGGGCCGCGGAGGCGGACGTGTGGTCCTGGGAACACTGCTGCCTGCGAGCCGGGGCACGGGCCGTGACGGGCATCCTAGGACTAATGCCGGCACCTTGAAAACGGAAAGTGAGGGCTCGATTATTGGTGCCTGAGGCGAGGGAGCAAAAGGAGCAGTGGCCTAACCCTGAAGCGCCTGTAAGCAGACCCTGGAGGTGGTTGGTTGAGCTGTGGGGCCTGGAAGCGGCTGAGAGTGGTTAACTTTCCGCACGGAGACGAGCGCAGAGCCTGCATGAACCCGAGAGCTTGGGGCGCTTCTGGAGGACAGTGAACGCAGTTGGTAGCTGGAGCGGTGACTATAAATGAAACTGCCTGGACTTGGACTGGTTCTGCCACAATAGCCTGGTAATGACAGTGGGCCGCGTGCCTGAGCGCTTACAGCTGGCAGGGGGCATGCAAACCGTATGAGTAGTTACACGCTGGATTGAACAGTACTGCTGGTCTCACTCTGCTGTGATCCATGCTGCTGGCACAGTTACCGCACTGAGCTATCTGGCAGCGTAGAACTGGAAAATATCGGCGGCGGAACCTTGGGCCTCTAGCGGGATGGAAGATTGAGGTCTCCTTGCAGGTGCGCAGTGCCTACGACCGGTTACCAGATAGAGGGAGGTTTGGCGCTTCGGGCCCTACGGGCACAGACTGGAGGCCTCTAGCATGGGCAAACCAAGAGGGAAGAAAGATGGGGCGCAACATCTCTCAGACACCGAGTCCCCGTCTCAAGCAGAACAAGATACACGTGAACCCCCGCAGGACTCTGGACTACAGCAACAACTGGATAAGATCTTGGCGGCTATCGCTGACTCTCGTACTGCCCTGCAGCAAGACATCGCGCAGGTGGCGACGGGCCTTGGCCTCCTGCGGGCAGACCACTCTAAGTTGACGGACAGGGTGAAGCATGTAGAAGGGGTAGTCCAGGAGGTGGCGCCTGCACAAGCTGTGCTGGCTGCGACAGTGACAAATGCCTTAGACCAGATTGCAGCGCTGGAGTGGCGCGCCGAGGATGCTGAAGGTAGAAACAGACGGAATAACATTTGCGTAGTGGGACTAACTGAGAAAGCGGAGGGACCGGACATGGTACGCTACTTGGAGAACTGGCTGAGAACGGGGGTGGCTCCTGAAGGTTTGTCACCTTTTTACACTCTGGAACATGCACACCGTGTCCCTGGGAAGCCGCCGCAGCAGGGACGCCCCCCCCTGACCGGTGGTGGCACACCTGTTGCATTTCAGAGACAGAGACTTGCTGCTCCATAAGGCTCGTACTGATGGCCCGTTTCATGTGGGAAATAGTAAGGTCAATCTGTTCCCTGACTATACCTTCGAGACTCAGCAGCGTCGAGCGTCCTTCCAGTCAGTCAAAAAGGAACTGCAAGCAGAAGGTCTCCAGTACTCCCTGTTGTTTCCTGCCAAACTCCGAATAATCCTGGATGGGAGAACTTGCTTTCACGAAACACCGGAGGATACGTGGTCCTGCTTGGAATCTTATCGAGCTGGTAAAGAAGGCCCGGAACGGCAGACCCAGGAACTTACCAACAACCCTCGGCTCCGTAAGTCGCAACGGATACGGGAGCGACGGCGGGGACTGCAGAAGCTATCCACTTCACAGACAGAAGTGGAGCGCAGAGGAGCGCTGGAAGCGGTGTCGGTTATCTCTGGTGACTTGTCAGCAACTTCTCTGCAGGATTCAGATTTGGAGAAGGACAAGGAGCACTCAGATCCTGACTCATCGGGGTCCGATAGTGTACACTTGCCGCTGGTCACACCGGGAACGGTGGATGGACTGCTGGATGAGTAACATTTACATTCTATGAGCATGTGGAGCACTTGGTGTAACTGGGAATGAACAGTTGGCAGACATTGCTGCGGATCTAATATGTCGCTACCTAGGACGGCAGATGGGTGGAACTCTGAGCCTGGCTCCAATTTGGCACACTTGGATACTGACTAATGTGCTAAGGGATTCTGGTAACAAATAGAGGGGGGCTTGGAAATGCTAAGTTCTTATGGGGTTTCGGGGCGATAAATGGGTGTTGCTTTAACTGATTGTTGTTTGATTGCTAGGATCTATGATCTAGGATATATATATATATCTAGGATCTAGCGAACCGGATGGTTCCCAGTTAGTACGCTTTTAACACCTTTTGGGGTGATTGTTGGCTTAGTTTGGATGGGATTCACTATGTTAGTGCCTGTTCTAGGGAGGGAGGGCATTGTAGAGGGTGGGTTGGGATTGTTGGGGCAGATGGTTATTTTGTTTGGGCAATGGTACTCACCGGCGTGTCTAGGGAGGAATGGGGAATTCTTGTGCTTTGTACAATTGAACGATGGGCCCATTACCTGATGTAAAGTGTGTGACTTGGAATGTGCGGGGGTTACACTCTATGCAACGAAGATATAAAGTTCACTCATATCTAGTACGCAGGGGCGCGCAGATAGCATTCCTACAGGAAACACACCTGACTAAGACTGAGGGGTTAGCATTACAGCGCAGATGGCGAGGGCAGCTCTATTATACTACCTATTTGGCTTTCGCAAGGGGGGTGTTGATTTGGGTCAGGGCCGGGGTGCCATTCCAGATGACGGACCAGTTGATAGACCCTGAGGGCCGCTATGTGGCTGTTAAGGCACGCCTTCATGGGAGCGATGTGACCCTCTGCAGTGTTTATGCCTCTAATATAGAACAGGCGACTTTCTTTGCCCACATATCCGACAACCTGGCAGTTTATTTCACAAACCCGGTACTGTTAGGGGGAGACTTCAACTCCATTGCAGATGTGACCATGGATAGATCCCCCCCCCCCGTTACCTGCTGCCCCAATTCATAAATTGTCAAAGATTAGAGCCCAGTGGCAAGATAGCTGGGGACTTATTGATGTATGGCGTGCGCAGCACCCTGGTGAACGAGATTACTCCTACTTCTCAGCTCTGCATGATTTGCACGTGAGGCTCGATGCAGTTTTGTGTAGCGCTGGCCTTGCTACTATGATAGCTAATAGCGAATATTTATAGCGTACCATCTCGGACCATAATCCGTTGCTGGTGAGTTTCTGCTGGGCCTTGGAGCGCCCAGCGGTTCCGTCCTGGCGATTGCGACCGGAGCTGCTAGTTGAGACCTGGCCTTCCGCGCTGAGCTGAAGACGGGGATAGAGCGGTATTTTAGTGACAACGAGGGCACGGCTACGATGACCGCTGTGGAATGGGATGCCTTTAAAGTGTTGACCCGTGGATTTTGCATAGCTAAATGGGTGGGAGTGCGGAAGATGCTATTGCGGGAAATAGACACTGCAGAGGAGAACCTTAGGAGGGCCGAACTCAGCTGACTCTGGGGCGCGGGAGATGGTCCTGAACTCGAAGGAAGCAATAGCAGTGGTTCTGGAGTGCTTGCGATGTTTTGACCACAGGGCTTACTCGGCCCGCGCGCACGCTGAAAGGGACAAGGTGGGTACTTTGCTGGCATGGCTGGCCAATCCCCTTCCTAAATGTGCTCCCATATTGGCGTTGACTTCCTCATCGGGACATCTAGAGTACACCCAACTTCAAATAAATACCCATTTTCGTAATTATTATGCTGACTTATATGATAACCAGTTACAGGCCGGAGAGGCAGACATGCATGCTTTCCTGGAAGATTTGGAGCTGCCCACCATTGATGCAGAGCAGGCGGACGCTCTCGGCCGGGATATTATGCTCGATGAAGTCCGATGTGCTATTAAACAGCTGGCACGTAACAAAACTCCGGAAATTGATGGCCTACCCATTGAGTTTTACTCGGCTTATGTCGACATCCTTGCCCCTAGGTTACTTTTAGTGTTTAAGGAAGCCAGGCGGTTGGGTGTGCTGCCGTCCTCGACTAAATAGAAGCCATCATCATCCCTCTACTTAAACCGGGAAAGGCCACAACGGACCCTTCTGCGTACCGACCCTTATCCATGCTCACCACAGACTATAAAATTCTGAGTCGTATTCTGGCCACTCGACTCCTCCCGCACATGGTTCGCCTGGTTCATCCTGATGAGGCTGGCTTCATCCTACTCGCAATAACGCCGGTAGTATACGCAGGCTGATACGCATATTGGGTGGAGACCATGGAGAGGACTGTCAAGCGGTGATCCTCTCGGTGGACTTTGCAAAAGCGTTTGATAGCTTGTAGTGGCCCTACTTATTTTTTGTTATGAGAGCTTTCGGGCTAGGTGAGGGATATGTCCGCTGGACCGAAATATTATACTCGTCAGCGAGCACCAGGGTGAAAGTAGGTACGGTCATCTCCTCCTCGTATCCGGTGGGGCGAGGCACTCGGCAGGGTTGCATGCTCTCCCCATTATTATTTGCCCTTGCCATAGAACCACTGGCAGTTCGCTCCAGATTGGGGAGAGCAGTTCAGGGCCTGCGACTCTGCGGTCGGATGCATTTTATCTCATTATATGCGGACGACCTCTTGATGTTTTTAAAGGACGCTGGGGAAGCATTGGAGGCAGTGCAAGCTCTCCTTCGCAGGTTTGGAGACATCTCTGGTTTAAGAGTGAACTGGGCAAAAACTTGCGTTTTCCCAGTGGCTCAGGCATGCGACCCGCCTACGTCTGTGCTCGATATCACGTGGGAACCCCGGTGCCTCCCTTACTTAGGGACGCATATTTATCATACCCAGGATGATTTACTCGATGGTAATATTGGGAGGGCAATGAGAGGCCTTAAGGGCAGCATGCAGTTTTGGGGAACCTTACCATTGTCGGCGGCAGGCCGCGTGGCCCTATTGAAAAAGGTGGCACTCCCCTGGCTACTTTATTTTTTCCGTACATTGCCGGTGTGGATACCCGCCGCCCTCTTCCGGCAGCTCCATTCTATGGTGAGCGGCTTTATCTGGGGGAGTGAGAGGCGAAGGGTGACGCTGGACACTCTGATGCATTCAAGAGCTGAGGGGGGACTTGCTGTTCCTGATTTCGAATTATACTACCTGGCCGCGCAGTTCCAGGGCCTTACCCAAGCGGTAGCACAGGAATTTAGGGGACCCCCACGGGACTACGAGCTGGATGTGCCACGACATGTGCTGTCATTTGTGGTACTACAACAAAAGTTGCACGCTGACTCGTTATCCGCTGAAGAACGCACTCTGTGGCTTTGTTGGAAGCGGTACCACAACAGGGTTGGGGTGCAGCGCCCTTAGGCCCCGGAGATACCATTGGGCATGTGTACAGCACTTCCGCATGGCGGAGACTGGTCGGGTCTTGTGGAATGGGAGACTCTTGGGCTGCAGGTTGTGGGTGATGGTGTCTTGTTGCCCTATGATGCGCTTCAGGAGAGCTTTGGGCTTCCGCGGGGTCACTACTTAATCCATACAGCCCTAGTTGCGGCCATCCAAAAATACTGGGGCACGGGCCTACTAGAGCCACCGGTGAATGCAGCATGCCAGTATGTAGTGATGGCGGCGGGCACTTATAAGGCCGCCACCTGCTTATATAGACGAATGCTTGAAGAGGGGTGGTTACCACTGCAGAGACTACGCTCCCACTGGGAGGCAGATATGGATAAAGAAATACCTGACTCGACCTGGATGCAAATAGTTAAGAGGGCATGGAAGGGCACTAGGAATGCCAGATTCCAACTAGTTCATTTCTTCATATTGCACAGGCCATACCTCACCCCAGCGAAAATAAACCAGTATTTTCATGTCGATACTGCACAATGCCCCCGCTGCAAGTTGAGGGACGCGGGCCTTTTACATATGTTATGGGATTGTCCACAACTGGGCACCTACTGGGATGACATAATTACATTACTATGTAATAAAACGGAGCGACAGATTAATCCATACAAAGGAACCTGCCTATTACATTGGTTTCTCCACACTAGTAATACAAGACTGACGAATAAATTCCTGGATTTGGGGTTGGTGCTTGCCAAAAGAGAGATTACTTCCCATTGGAAGGCTGTGGGAGGGCCCAGTTTCACCAGATGGAGGGCTGCGCTGCTTACGTGGGCGGGGAGTGAGAGTATAGTTCGCCTACAGCAGGCCCAGAGATCCCACAATGATAGGGCACTGGAGACGGCGCGGGCGTGGGAGGCCCTGGTCGTAGAGCTGAGGACAACAGATACAGATTCTGACTCGGAATCGAGCATACCTATTGGGGATGGGGATTCGTAATGTGACTGCCCTCAGGCAAAATATGGAAGCACATGGTAATGTATTTCCTTTTTTTTGTTTTTCTTCCCCCCCTATTATAGTCACAATATTTCATATTATTGTATGTTAGGTGCCAAGTCAATGTGCAATTATTATAACTTATCATTCTGTTAGAATCTACTGTTCTGATCGACACGCCGGTGAGAGTGGGTGGGAGGCGGGCGGGCTGAGGGAGGGCAGTACAAGTTGACCTATTTATGGCAAGGCCTTGTATCGCATGTATGCAGATTTGGCACGGGGGTCCTGGTGTCAATATGGAACTATTCGCAGATTAAGCAGTTTGATAACAACTGGTTTTTATTTACTCTGCTTTGAATGTAGCATTATATGTCGTATTTTATCGCACGTGCCTTGGCAAGACCACTCTCGTATATAGATTTGATTGGTCAACTTGTTTGTCAGTTGTGTATGGAACACAATAAACAATTTTTTTTTTTAAATGACAGGGTGATGTTTCCCTGCCATTATTGATGGTCCAAGGTGTGTTCAAGATACACATTTTGTCTAACAGCAGCCACACTGTTGTCCCCACTGAAAGTGAAGGTTCTGTTGCAAGACCCACGTGTTCTGATGGGCATGAGGGATGAGAAGTATGCATGCAGCTAGGAGTCCAAAAAGCCCCTAAACCCTTCGCGAAAAAACCCAGGATTGAGCCTAAAACATTAAGATCATACCCTGAATGTCTCGGACTCGCTGTGCAGGTGGGAAATCCCTGAACACCACCGAGTCCAGGATGATCCCTTTTTTAACAGAATCCTCGGTGCAGGTCTCAGATATGACATTTTGGTTTACTGATGGAAAACACCATTGATGAAAGAAGGTTGACCATCATCAGGAGGTGGTCTGCAACTGACTTCAGCGAGCTTGCCTTCAGCAGTCAGAAAGGTACAGAAAGTACTTCTGACTTAGACAGATGGACCGTGATCAACGACATTATTTTCTTAAACACCCAAGGGGCAGAGGTGAGGCTTCAGGGTAGAAAGCAAATTGGAAATGTTCTGACCCCACTACGAACCAAAGGAAGAGTCTGTGGGACTGAACGATAGGTACAAGAAAGAATGCATCCTGCAGGTTCAAAGAGCCCATCCAATCCCTCAGGGCCAGGCTGGAAAGGACAAGGACTAGGGTTAGGTCTTGAATTTGTCCTTCCGTAGGAAGGCATCCAGGGCCAAAGATTCAAAATTTTCCTGAGCTTTCCATTTTTTTGGGGCACCAAAAAATAAAGGGTGTATCAACCCTTACCTTCAGGTAGGTTCAAAAGGAATCCAGAGGGAGCCAGCATTGCTTTAAAATTTGCAGCACTCCTCTATGAAGGCCTAAATCTGCTGCAGGATCAGCAATGGCCACGAAAGTCTGGGTGCACGTAGATCAGCCTCTGAATAGGCTTGGAGAATGTCTGCAGAGTCAGATCTTTGGAGTGTCAAGTGAGTGACTTATACCCCACGTGGGAGTGGATAGATGGATTTAATTCCCTCTTGCCCTACTTATGCTTATGGCACGACTAATACTTCAACTCAAATGAAGACCTGAAGTACAACCAGGACTTGGAAAAGGAGGCCTCCCTCCCTTCTTGGCGCCAGATTGGGTCCATTGCTTAGAATATGATCTGCCTTACTTTTTGTTTGACACAAGTACATGCAGTCAAAAAATTGTTTTAGAGGTATGCCCTGATTAACTCATACACATTTTTGAGAGTGCACCCGTCGTCAGCAGTAGTTGTCTCCAATATATATTCAATCGGACCTTTGCAGGGTCATACAGGCAATGTCAGAGCCCTCAGTGGATTGGGTTTGTGAAAGAGAACATTTTCCAAAGGGATGAGCACTTGCAAAGAACAGCAAAATCATGTCTAATCTGTCCAGATAATGGATATTATCCTGACACTCTGATTGATCTGTCATTCAAGAGCATTAAAGCTTTAACATTAACAATGTCATATGGTCTTCAGAGAGTACTTCTAGGAATCCTGCAGACTGATGTTTTGTAGCCTTTTAATTCGCATAACCAACATTGCTCCTTTTAGGGACAGGCATCAGATGCAAGTCAGCTGTTACATTCAAGGAAACATCCTCTCTAGGATTTTCTTAGGCAACACAGCTACCAGATCCATGAGCTCCTCGGCTCTTGCAGCTTCTCAGTAAGTAAGCAGGGTGAAATGGCAGGTCCCACTGTTCCTTACAGTATAACAGGAATTCTGCTTCTAAAGCTGTGGTTGGCAACATCAGGCCAGCACATCATGGGGTGCAAGGTGGAAAAGCTCTTCTTAGCTTCTTCGTTGAGACAGTCAGAAAGTCTTATTGTGTGTCGATTTAGATTCCGTATGAATTTCCTGATTCAATTCCTTATATAGGTGCAATTCATATTGCCCTTATTTAGGCATAGAAATCTAGCCCTTATTTAGGCGGCTCATGCTAACCAAATACAGGCATGGCTACTGACATCCGTTCATCAACGTCACAACGAGTTCTTGGAAATACAGACTCTTAAGCCTTTAGGACTTTCCCTTGCTTGGATATTGATTTCTCCAAGAACTCATTTATTATGCATGAACATCTATTCCTTAGGGGTTCATTCATGACATTGTTATGCCTGACGTTTACGTCAATACTGGCATTCCTAAACATCTTCAAGGTATAAATATGCCTTCACTTGCCATGGAAAAGCACGGTTCGGTTCGGTCCACAGTTCGACTGCCTACTTGCACGATGTGGTTTGACACGGAAAGTTCGGAAGGAAGTCCAGTCCCCAACTGACGCACTGACCAGACGCTGCCATCCTCCTCGCCGAAAATCCAGCTCCAGTGTTTCGGACTCCCCTTGCGGGGTGTTAGAGATCGAGACCCGGGAAAGATATCCCAACCTCTCTCATTCTAAGGTATGGAGCAGGCCAAAACCTAGAGGGACTCTTGGCAACTATAGTTAAACCAAACTATAGCTAAACAGCACCTACTTCTTCCCTTGTACTAAACTTAGGTTAGGTATACTGGGGTAGGATTATTTTAGAAGCACCAGATGAGTATTTTAGCCTGTGTTATTTATGTATGTATTTTTATGAATATATGTCATAGCTACAGACCATGCTATTGCAGTATATTTAATCCTACTGCTAACGCTGTACGTATTATACTTCGCATTCTGTCTTACGATTGTAGCAGTTCATATCTCTTGCATGAGAAATAAGACTGTTCAATAAACCCTTTTTATTGAAACGCCCGTCTATCTATTTCTGTGTAATTCTGTAGAAACGAAGCATGCACGATTGACTGAGTGAAACGGTTATCTATTGTTTCCACGACTCTGAAGAGATTTTTCCGACTCTAAGGGAAACAAAGTTGTCATGTTTATGCAGTTGTCAGAAACTAATCCCTTCTTGTTCATTCGAGAAGTTTCTAGTGACCTCTGAGTTAGCTGGCACACACAAGTAATTAAGTTTAATGTACTCAATAGAGACATACTGGCCTCAGTCCTATGTCACAACTATAGTGTAAATTATTCCAATGTGCAGAGCCTATCAGGGATATAGGAAGTACACTACACTCTTGTGATATGAAACTGCGACAGATCAGCAGAAGACTTTTCAAGAGAAATATCCCATTCTATTGTTTTCATTTTCGAGCCATCAAGGGCACCATGCTATGCCCACATCCTGAGAGATATAGGGATATCCCTTCCGCCGTATCAGAACTACATTATATCCTAAAGGTACTTGTCAAAAGGCAGAAGGGATGTCGATCATGTTTGTGATGGAGTATATGTCCGCCAAACTCTAAATCAGTCTTACAGTCTGAGGTAGTCAAGTCACATTCTAAATGTCCTTCCAAAAATGGAAGAAAATGGCAGAGGTGTCTCTCTCTCTCTCTCTCTTTCTAGCTCACCTTCAATCACCCCTTTTTTATTTGAATAGAATGGTCACTGGTAAGTCAGAGCAGGGGCAGTCCTGTACTTGGCTCCAGTAATATATTATAATCTCTGTGAAAGCAATATCTTTACCACTTAAGATAATTCCATATCCCATTAGAGTGGTGGAGTGTTTTGGGGTCGTGCAGAGGTAGATTCAGGAAAACTGATTTTTGCTCATTGGTGCTAAGACCGTGGTCCTGCTTCTCAGCTGTACTTTTCCTTTGTTTGGACTCATATGTTGGGCATTCCTTATAGAATATGTTAGGAATATGGGAGTGACGGCCTACACAGGGCTTTCCTTCGCACCTCAGTTCAACGCAGTGATAAAGCCTGTCCAGCTCCATTCCACCGCTATTCCCTAAGATATAATGTGATCTTCTGTAACAAATGCATAGGATACGAGTGGTGCAAGCTATTGTTCTCGCTTAGCTACAATACTGTGTGACTGTCTAGGAGAATTTATCAGAAAAACACTGTTTAAACTGCAGCTGCTTCTGAACAAAGATAACAGGATAATGTTTGGTATGAAGAAATGTGAATACCCTAAGTCCTACATCACCAATTAGGGTGGATGTGCATGTTGAAAAAACAAACTAACGTGGTGTGGAAATTGGCTCAGAATCCATGCAGGACCTCTGTGTATGGGAGCTGAATGATGTTCAAGCTCCACTGCTATCCATATTCTCCCATGCAGGGGCGGCTCCTCCATTATGGCGGAGGAGCGTCACCCCGGTAGGTGACAGCAGAGGTAAATACTTGAAAAATAAAATGACAATAAACCAATTTAATTATCATTTTATTTTTCTTCATACCTGTGGCTGCCAGTAAGATCGTCATAGGGCAGGGTCATGCACTGTGTGCAACAGCAGTGGGGAGGAGGGGTGATGGGCCCTACTAAGTGCGCATGACAGTTTGGCCTGTCATCTTAGGCCGGCCAAACCGGCATGCGTACTTATGATTTCTCCATCCAGCTGTACCGTATAGCCGGGTGGAAAAAAGCCAAAGGCCCCAGGACCTGTCTGGGCACATGGCGCTCAGACCAATCCCAGTGCTGCTCTCATGCTGGGAACAGAATTCCCAGCATGAGAGCAGCATCAAGAATTGGCATCTGGGAGCCTGTGCAGTGTGATCAGTCATGGACCAGACCAGCATCAGGATCGAGAGAGGAGCAATGGGTCAGGTACATTTTATATATTTGTTTTATTTTGTCTGTTCCTCCCTGCCCCATTGCTTCTTATCCCGTGCAGCTGCCACTGTGCCCATTACCAAATACTCTGCAGAAATACACGAGTGGCAAGTCACAGAAGGTAGCTATGTTGTGCTTGGGGTTTATATTATGCATGTGGTTGTGGTTAGGAGACATAAGGGTACCGTGTCCGAATAGTTAAATATTTTACATGATTTCGTAAAGAAAGTTTTTTCTTTTATTCTGTACAAGGGCCTTGAAGCTTTGGCTGTTTGACTAAATGCCTGCACCTGTAATGTGCACATTTCTTCATTATTTATGCTTTGTAAATACCAAAAATAAATTTAAAATAAGCCACTAAGTTGTTGCGCATTCTCTGGCTGCACCTGTCTGAATTTGGCTCGTAACTCAAACTATCAGTTTGGGATGTCTGACAAAAGTTTAAGGTCCCGATGTAGGTAAATTAGATTTACCAATTCATAAATACCGAATTTTACCGATTCGGTATTCATGAATCGGTAAATCTAATGTAGGTAATTATTCTGTAACAAATACCGAATCGGTAGGATTCGGTATTTACCGATTCTGTAATTACCAAATTGGTATTTGTAATTGATTCCTATGGGCCTTGAAGCCCATAGGAATCAATGGCAAATACCGATTCGGTAATTACAGAATCTGTAAAATTACCCATTTGACAAGGGGGACAGGGTGTCACTTTGACACCCTGTTGCACCCCTGTTTCTTGCTTGTGTGCCATGTGACACACATACATGCCCTTAGGGCATGTATGTGTGCCACATGGCACAGGTGTACATGCACAGATGTGCATGTACACTAAAATTTGTTATTTACCATGCAATAGTATTACATGGTAAATAACGAATCGCTAATGGCCTGTGGCACTGTTTTCAGTGCCACCTACATCTGTATTTACAGATTCGGTAAATTTACCGATTCGGTATTTTACAGAATCGGTAAATTTACCGAATCGGTAAATATACCAATTCTGTATATTTTAAGGCCCCTACATCTCCATTAGCAAATACCGGTCGGTAACGGCCGAAATCGGCCGTTACCGACCGGTATTTGCCGACCTACATCTGGCCTTAAATCGCTACCTGAACCTCGCCAGAAAAAGGTAAACATTATTTTTGCTTTTTCATGTTTTTATAGAGACTGCTACCAGGGCAATACAAGTTTTTATTATCACTTACTTACAAAGTTTTTGGACACAAGGGCGCATATTCACAAACTGCAGTTTGTAGGACTTTAGTAATACTACAACAGTACGATTAATGTATCACAAAAAGCTATTCAGAAACCCACATGCAAAGGTCCACCACGCATATCTTTTATGTGAGAAGATTTTTGCACATTAGAGCCCGTGTAATAGGAAGCGCCCGAGTGGCACAACGGGCATGTGCACCCGCTTTGATTGTCCCCAGGACACTTTGGTATTGCTGAAAGGGCCACAGAACCTTCTGCAACCCTTTCTGTATACAGATAGCTCTGGTGCACATATAGCACCAGTGCTATCACCAGAGGGAGTTTCCCTTTGCCTGTCCGCCAGCGCCGCATTATAGATGCAGGTGCAGAGGCAAAGAATTTGTCAGAAGGCGCACTGACAGTGCCCCACTGTCTGCACGCCCCCCTAATAGCAGCCCTCTTCAAGGGGGAAGGGAGTCCTAAGGACACGCCAGACATTCCCTTGTTTGCTGTTGCAGTCCGTCACTGCACCAGCATGCAACGGAATCTCTAAACCCCCTTAAAGTGCAGGCAGGTTACCGCCTGCACAGTGAAATACGGAGTGGCATTGAAGCAGCCGTTCTATATTTTGCTTTAATGTGCGAGTTAGTGGCTGCTCTGGGAGCAGCGCATTCAATGTAATATGGCTAACGCTCCTTGTTAGCACCGAGCAGCAGCGGTGCGTCCATTGGGGCGTAGGGGCGTAGCCCTACCAGCCCACATGGAAGCATCGCGGCCGCCGAGCAATCCTGCTAGTATAAATAACAAATCAGCCGCCGGTTGCACAGGGGGGGTGGGCGTGGCCTGCTGCAGCTTGAGTGACAGTCCACACACTCAGGCTGCAGCAGACCGTAGTGGGGAACTTACAGTGCGCATGCTTGGGAAAGTTGAAAACTTTCTCAAGCATGCGCACTGTAAGTTCCCCAGCGGGACCCAGGGGTACTTGTTTGCTGCCACAGCCCGGGTTTAGAAGGGCCGACAGGGCGAGCAGCAAATATGCCTCTGTAGCCAATCCTGGCGCAGCATTCAGGGCCAGGATTGGCTGGTCCACCGGCGCAGCATCCCATTGGATGCCGCGCTTGGGGGTGAAGTCTGTCGCTGGCTCCCGTACAGTGTTTGTCTAGCTGTCGCCCTTCCCATCGAAATCTTCTGGGGCGCGGGGGAGAACTTAATGGATTATAGCGAGCGACTTTCATGAGACTGAAAAAAAAGGAACCCGGAGTAGTGTCATATGGCTCAGAATTCAGAAGGCGAATTCAAACATTCACCAAAGCAACACATCTCTGTCATGCCAACTCCGGTGAGTCGAGGGAAATTGTGGCTGCAGAGAAGGTAAGGGTTACCCTACTACCAGCAAACAAGAGTGGCAAGCTTGTTTTTTATTTTCACGACTCTTTTCGCTAAATGCAAATATCGATTGCAGGGCCGAGAGACACAGAACGGGTACGTTTCTGTGGCTCTCTGAATCAGTGTTAGGTTCCAGAAAGTAAAAGTGTGCACAGTGTGTAGTGGGGATGCTCAGTGATACGTTACATCGCCTGCACTGACAACCATTGTGCATACTCGATACTCGGGTCCCAGCGCTGCAGTTTGGGAACCACACGGGGAGGGAAGCTATAACACAGACCAAGCTGCCTGTCTTTATTTTATTTGTGTTCGTTTTATTTGAAATGTGTGAAAACGCGCCCAGAGCCCCATTAATCAAGGTTCCTTTTCCATAAACATGAAAGGGAGAGGAGACCGTCGCCAGGCAACAACCCTCAAACCATCAGTTGTAGGAGAGACATGCGAGGGTCCCCTGTTCTATCACCACTAGGACCCCCAGCAGCAATTCCCTCATGTGGACTGCACTGATGATGTCAACGGCTGTCGCCGTGGCAACAGGCGCTGTGATGTCATTGCTACATGTGGAGGACGGAGGCCCTTCCAGGAAGGGTGCATTCCAGAGCACTGGATGAGGGGCACAGGAGTTTAGCGAGTGCGACGCTGGTTTAGATGGGACAGCCACAAAGTCACGGTGACACTTTTGACGCACCGCCCAGACCGCACCAACATTATTCACAATCATGCCACGTTAAAAACCATGCTTTACAACTACGCACCAGGTACAGAAACATCGTAGGTGCTATACTGTTCTTCCTAAACCTTCTGAGTTACCTGCCGTACACTTAAGCCTTGAGTTACTTTCTGCGTGCTAAGTGAAGTAAATATCACTTTGTTAATGTAACTGGTGTAGTCCACGGGATTATTACATACCTTGAAGCTCCGTGATACCCACTGAGTACCGAGGGGTGACGTGCACTCATCTGAGATATCTACAGGACTCCGAAGGATCCTGTCCCCCTCGCCCAGTGAGTTATCATGGCGCACTCTTGCCTGCAGCATAGCATGCAGTCAGAAACGTTTCAAGGCATGGGCATAGTAGGCAATTGCCCAGGGCGCCCACCTTCCAAGGAGCCCCTGTAAATGTGAACTTTCTCTTTAATTGACATCTGTCTATTCAGTTTCGCTTTCGCTAGACCTCCCTGCCTGCCTTTACCCCTGACTGTCGTCTCTCTAGCCCAATGTCAGGTAAATGGTTTTTGGCAACATGGCAGCCTCTTACTCGAGCACCTGGGTGCCGTTCGGCGCCTTGTCTGGTGCATGAGGCGCTAGAGACATACTACACTAATTAGTACTACCTGCCCATGTTCCAGTGCCGTGTCCAGCAGTGAGGATGGGTGGTGGAGGAAAAGAGGATTGACAGTCGCCTGACCCCTGACAAGTAGGCACTAGCTAGGGGCGCAGTGAGTCATTTTTTAGCAGCTAACTATGAGTATCAGAAAGGGAACAAAGGGAGAACAAGACAGAAAGGTACAGCGAGAAAGTGGAAGCGAAAAAGCAAGAAAACAAGCAGAGGCGCTTTGAACGAAGAAATGAGAGTAAGGTAAGGTAATGGAGGAAGTGTGAAAGGAAAGTACGGTGAAAGGATGAATGGAAAGATGGAAAATTAAGTGGGAAGGAATAGAGTGCTGAATGGATGAGAGGATAAAAAGATCGAAGGGAGAAAGAAGAGTTAAATTCAAAGGCACAGCGTGAGCGAGAATGCCGTTGCGAACCCTAGAACTCTCTTTCACTATCACTCCTTTTATCACTCACTGGGTTGTTTCTGAACTTTTCTTTTAATACATCTCAACCTTATTTCAACTTCTGTCATTCTTTTTTCATGTGTGCTCCCTAACTCCCTTTTTTTTTCCGCTTTCTTTCATTACCATATATCCTTCTTCCTTTGTCTCCCTTCTGCATATTTCCTTTTTTATTTGTTTTCTTTCATAGTTTCTTTCATAGTTCGTACTTCTCATCTTCTGATGTTATTTCTCTTTCTGTTACTCCCGCGTTGCTACATCTCCTCATCTTCACTCCGTGCTTTCCCCTTTTCAGTCCTCGCTCTCAAGGTTCCTTCTTTGTTATTCAGCCCTTAGCGCTGTCCCTGCACGTGGTACTGAGCACAAGTCTGAGCAAAGGGAAAGGGACAGGGACGTAGCTGCAGGGTGTGTTTGGGGTGGTTACACTCCCCCATATAAATGTATTCTGTATTGAACAGATTGGTACAAGTGTTTTAAGTTCGGTATGGTGAAGTGTTTGTTTGATTTCACTTCACATGCAGACAAGAACACACACACACACACTCTTGCCTAAAGGTCTTAAAAACGGTTATTTTACAAAATGAGGGTGATAAGTAGTCCTCACAATCTGCACTCCTCTCCCTTCCTACTGATCCTTAAGGCCCCCTCCTGCATTGCTGCTCGTATAATCAGCACGATAGTTGGGAAATCTGAAGCTGACCCACCCTCCCCCATACATAATGACTAAGCTATGCCCCTGCAAAGGGACACTAAGATGATACATGCAATATGAGTGCAACACCATCAGACCTACCAACTCACCTGGTGCCACCATGTATCACGTGATTTCGGTTTGTACTTCCCATTTTCCAGGATTGACTGGTCCACTGGCGCAGCATCCCATTGGATAACGCGCGTGGGGTTGGCCCGGCATTCATCTCGCAAGCCAAGGAGGACTGGTCGTTGGCGCCGGCGGTGCCCGATTCTGCTTCCATGTTTCCACAGTGAGTGACTGTTTCAATTCATTTTAGCTGGTGGAGTGTTGTTAAGTAGCAGCCATCCCATGCGAGCAGGCATGCTAAGGAGTGAGGTGTCCACCATTTACTTTGCTAATTTACATCGCAAAGTCCTTCTCATCGTCACCTTTCACATCGAATAGAGTGGGGCTCAAGAGAGAGAGAGCGAGAGGCGGGAGCGAAGTGGAGGGGGCCGAGGGAGGAAAACGAGATAAGAGCGTGGACGGAGAGAACGAGACGCAGAAAGGGAGACGGGGGCGACGTGCAGAGAAGGGGACGAGAAGAGAGAAGATAAGAGAATGTAAGAGAGAGGGAGAGAGAGAGAGAGAGAGGGGGTGAGGAGAGAAGCTAGGTAACTGCTGAGAGGGGAGGGCAGGCATGAAGGAAGAGGAAGAGCATGTGAAACATAGGGGGGGGGGTTGAGGGAAAGAGTGACCCAAGCAAGGGAGAAGAGATAGCTCCGTGGAAGAGAAACATGTGAGGTGAAGGACAGTAGGAGGAAGTGAGGAAAGAGGGGACAGAATGTGGGAGGGACTGACACAGAGGGAGGGGGTGACACAGAAGGAGTGAGTGACACAGAAGGAGGGGGTGACACAGAGGGAGGGGGTGACACCGAGGGAGGGGGTGACACAGAGGGAGGGAGTGACACAGAAGGAGGGGGTGACACAGAGAAGGAGGGGGTGACACAGAGAAGGAGGGGGTGACACAGAAGGAAGGGGTGACACCGAGGGAGGGGGTGACACCGAGGGAGGGAGTGACACAGAAGGAGGGGGTGACACAGAGAAGGAGGGGGTGACCCAGAAGGAGGGGGTGACACCGAGGGAAGGGGTGACACAGAGGGAGGGAGTGACACAGAAGGAGGGGGTGACACAGAGGGAGGGGGTGAGGGATGGAGTGACACAGAGGGAGGGAGAGGCAGTTGTTGCAACGCCAATACGTTGATTGCTATTGGGCAGTACTTAACTTCGCAGACCACGAAATCGCACACCCCGACAACGCGTTTTGTTTTTTGTTCCCCTCTGTTTCATGTGTGAACTGCTCTTTTATCCTACTGAAATGAAATTGTTGTAAAAAAGACAAGAATACATATCCCATATCCGTCCGTATTTAGCCAGCCACGCATTTCCCAGAGTGTGCTTGCTGCCCGTCCTATAAGGCACCTGGATGCCACCCAAAGCGTTATGAAGCGCTATGTAAATATCATTACTGTTGGCGATAGTCTGGTCCGCTGTGCATGAATTGTGATTGGCTTTAAAATCTGTTCCCTAAAGGGCAATTTATATCGGTGCATATTTCGTCAGCCACGCATTTAGCAGATTGCGCTTGCTACCCGTTCGATAAGGCACCTGTACGCCACCCAAAGCGGTACGAAGCGCTATGTAAATACCATTAGTGTTCGAGATAGTCTGGTTCGCTGTGCATAAAATGTGATCAGCTTTATAATCTGATTTCTAACGCGCATTTTTCTTTTCTGCTGTGTGCCTGCAATTCCATCCATCCACCCTGTACAGACTTACATGAAGCAATTATTAAGTATTTGTTTGCAAACTATCCACCCATTCATCCATCCACCCACCCTTTGATCCATCCATATACCCATCTAGCCATCCTTCACCCATCCACCCTTTGAAACATCCATTCATCCATGCACCATTTCATCTAGCCATCCACCAATCCTTCACACACCCACCCTTTCATCTGTCCATGCATCCAGCCACCCTTTCATTCAGCCAGCAAGCCATCTGTCATCCACCCACCCTTTCATCCATCCAGCCAGCCTTTCACCAGTCCTACCATACACCCTTCATCCATCCACCCACCCTCTCCCCATCAATCCACCCATCGCATTAACAAAGGAATGATGATATTGACATTGCGCACGATTTACGTTATTTGTAGCTTTGTTGAGCGTTTGCAGTATTAATGAATGCATTATAAACAATTCAATCAACTGACATTAAGTATATGACCTTTATTAAGTATATGAGCGTTATTAATACGCGCGTCAATAAGCTAAGGTGACATAGCCGCTGTTTAAAATAACCATGTCTTCAGCTTCCTGGAGTGCCTCTGACTTCGTTCTGTTTCTTTACTTTTTGTGACTGTTGGTCCTGCTGGGAAACATTTTCAATTTATGTTGTCTTGTTTACTGGGAGCAGTGCTTTTATTTTCCTTTAGTGTAATAGGCTGGCTGGTGAAGTGCACTTCCCATAGTGTGCAGTCACTTCAATTTGCCTTTAGGTGACTACCTGGCTTGATGGTGGTTTTCTATTTGATTTCATGTAACTCCTTGTCTTGATGAGTGCATTGGTTTTAGTTTGTTTGAGGTAACTGCTTCACATGCTGGTTTCATCACACAGCTGACACCCACCCTGAGAAAGCCAGAGCTGCCCTGTTATTGGTATCAACACCAGTGCGCTTAGGTTCCTTACAGCTTCTTCACTTGAAGTGGGTTACCACCTACTCGTTTACTTTTTGTATCCTGCTCGTACCAAGTCAGATCCAGACCCAGACCAGTCATTTTTCTTTCATTAAACTGTTTTACTTGCTTGGTGCTTTTATGTTGGTGCCTGCATCCTGAGGTGTACTCTTCTTCAGTTTAAATGTATGTGACTGGCCTGTTGACTAGCACCCTGCTTTCAAAGTGAAGGTTCACAGGTTCACACTTGCTTTAGTTTACTTTTGTATGGTTGACTGCATGCACTGTTTTGCTGGATGCATTGCTTCAAGTTACTACTTGATGCATTGCTTTCAGTTTGCTTTCAAGTAATTGCCTCTCATTATCCCAATGCTTTGTGAAGACTGTTTCCCAACTGCTGTGCAACTTCTTCTACTCTTAGAGCTGAGATTTTCATGAAAGTCTTATAGTCTGAATTCAGCACCTGAGCGTAATAGGACGGAATGAATGAAGCTCTGTGGTTATGCTGAATAAGCAGCTACCTATGTTATGCCATCTATTAATGTAATAACTGCACTTTCACAATTGCTTTATTAACCTTCCTGCTTTCTCAAATTTGCTTGAAAATGCACGATTTTTCTTCTTTTTTTTCAAAATTTTCTTGGGGGGGGTTATCCCCCCAAACCCCCCTTTTGGGGTTCGGGCTCGCTCGCTGCGCTCACTCGCTACGGTGCTGTATGCAAATCACTTCGCGCCCCACCACTTTGAAATGTCACCCACCGCCCCTGGCACCGAGCTCACCTTTTGAAAGGTGCACCCGGCGCTAACAAGGAAAATATGCCACACTGCATAATACGGCCTCAGGTGTACATTTAATTAAAATATTTTTTAATGTGCAAACAAGAAAAGAGACATTCAACGATTGGGGTCTTGATAAAGGTGGTGCGTAACAAGCAAATCACCGAAAATCCTCGACGCTTGTGTCATATTAAATTCAAGGGACTATATGTTTGGGACAGCAACATTATAAACCCAACAGTGATTATAGATCCTAATGAATTCATTTCTGTGGATGTTTCTATATTGAATCATCAATTGTTGTCTCTTTTTATGTGTTTTTTAAACTATTGCTTTGGTGTATTTTTTTGTGGGGGATTGTCTACATGATTTATGGTTACTATCATGTTTTTAAATTTTGACTGAAAAATCTTTTATAAATAAATCAATATATTGTTTTATATTTGGGTTTTTAGTGTTTGTGCTTATATTCACAGCTGACAGAGGGACAAAAATATTTTGGTATTTTGTTATATGTTTGGTGAGAATGGCAGTATGAGTGAATAGTAATTCCAAGGCAAACTGTTGACATTATACTTGTATTGGTACCTTGTTCCTTGGATAGTTGGGCCACTCCCTTATCTTTGGTGCATTTAATTAGTACATGTGGGAGGGACAGGGGGAGTGGGTGGAAAATGGAGAATACTTACGCATAAATGGAGGGGGATTAAGAGAGGAGTGAAGAGGGGTTTAGGAAATGTTACAAAGTGTTTAGGCAGGGACATGCACAAGACCACAAAAATGTAAGTGCATTCTTATTCACACACTGCACTTTTATAGTTACAGCCGATAAGTATATTTACAAAGTCAGTAGGTCTCGTCAGCTCGCCTTCAAGACCAACTGCGTTTACCAATGTTTTTGAGCAATGCTGTGCAGCATGACTAAAAAATGCATTAAAAAAATCCAATGATGCGGCCACCTGACACATTTTGTAGAGGCACTCTTCCAAATAATTCTGGGGCTTTTTTCCTTTTTATTCACTGATACAAGTTGGATTGATATCCGTTTCACGTTTGAGACCTAATGGCTTTGCCCATTGTTTTGAGGCATGCTGCACAGAGTCACTACTGCAGCTCTACTAGCACCAGCAAACCAGGAACCAGTCTTTGCGTCAGCGATCAATATGCCAGGATCCATACACAGCCACACAAGACTCACCCTCCCAGCCTGCAAAGGGCAGCAGCAGATTCTCATTCTAGCAATGTCCATATTTAAATGGCTTGAAAATTTTCTCTTTGCTCTGTGCAGTGTTGCTACCATTCTCGGAAAAGAAAGATACTGGCCATTTGTTTCCATTTCCCCGTACTCAAGGAACAAGTCACAGCTCGGTGGAGTCCCTAATATTTTTAGAGAGGGTTTGCCAGGCCTACTTAGCTTGAGGCCAGGGAGGAATGAAAAGTATTACCTTACTCTTACTGTCACCTGAGTTATTCTGGCATATGCTTACAAATGTGGTCTTTCCTGTAACCAGCGTCATACTCCTTATTTCAGTGAGGTGCACAGGAGGGAATCCTCTTCTCTTTAGGGTTATTTATTGCAGCAAGAACTGCCTACCCTTTACAGTAGCATCACCAACCCCAGCAAATGTTTCAACTATTTGAGGCAAAGTCTGTCGAAATGGAGAAAAGTTTACAGTCAATGAAAGGCTTCAAATGTGTCCATCCAATGTCTTTGGCCTTTATAATTCTTCATCTGCATCTCTGAAGGAGGCCGCCATTGCAGTTCATTTTCTATGTCTAAGGCCGCTGTCAAGTAGTCCTACTTTTATGTCGATACGAGCTGTCTTGTTTTTTTATTTGGCGATTCGGATCACCCTAAATCTGAGGTGTGGGAAAAGCTATAAGGAGAAAAGCATCAGGGAAGAAAACAACACAGAAGACACGTGTGGAGGGAAGGAACAGTGAGGGGATGGGATGGGGAAAGCAACACAAAGAGCATGGGTAGGGAGAAGCAACACAGCGGGCATGGTTGGGTGGAAGCAACACAGTGTGCAGGTGGGGGAAGGAACATGGAGGGCATTGTGGGGGAAGTAACACAGAGGTCACAGGTGAGGGAAACAACATGAAGGGTGCAGCTGGGGTAAGCAACATGGAGGATGCAGGTGGGGGAAGCAACACAGATGATGTGGGTGGGGGAATGGGCAAAAGAAACATTGTGCTGGGGGGAGACGCACATGAGAAGGTGCACATCATGGAGCAAAGCAGCAGATAAGTGCACAAAAACGAAGAACAATGCAGAGCGCGGAAGGAGATAAACACATAAGGGAGACAACTGGAATATAATCAATACCAAGTCTAAGGATTGCACCTGAATGGTTAAACATACATACTAAACTTCATCTGTATTGCACATGCTGTCTTGGTGTGTTCTCTGTCTGATGAACACTCTTAAATGGAGAATTGTGATTCTTGTAAAAATAATATATGCCTGCTGCGATAGTTAGTAGAATTAAACAGATTACCGTAATTAGCATCAGAAGAACAGTGAAAAACATTTCCACCATTGTGCTAAAACAGTCAATATATGAGAACTGGTATACTGGTATAGTATACTCCTAACTAGCGTTCCCTAACCTAGCGTTCCCTAACCTAGACTGCTGAAGGTGGGGGATCTGCCAAAACCCTACCAGGGTGGACTAACTACCCATTGCTTGTGGGTAAGTGTCATCAGGCTGCCGTCTTGGTGTAGAGTTGGACACCTCATGTCAGTAAACAGGAATCAGCTAAGCTGGATTTCTAGCATATCGTGATCTTGCAGTGTCAGCAGACTGCTCCTCTGCCTAAGCATCGAAGTGGTTGTGTATTTAATAACAACAACACCCATGTGGCCATGTCACAACCACTCTCAGGCTGCAATTGTTTATTCTAGTTGGATAGTGCCATCCCCTTACGGACAATAACATTAATGAAATTTTGTGCAGTAAACTTTATCCCTTGTACTGAATGTTCAAGGTGTTGTGATGATGAGCCCACGAAGTAGAAATGTAAGCAATGCTGATTCAGAGAATGTTAATCTGCATTGTCGGGCACGCAAATGTATGGCAAAAGTTATCGATCGTGTGTAAGAGAGAAGGCAACTTAAGATGTAAAGGGCGGTGTTTCTTACTAGGCCTATTCTGACCATGTGACACCCACTCATTGGATGTGAGTCGAGAAAAGCTATTTCTAGACAAATGATAAAATATAAGGGTCAATCAGTATACAAGTAACCTATCTAAAATCTAAAAACCATCACACGTCTTTTAAATGTGGGCTTTATTTTGAAGTTTTATGGACTATTTGTGACCATTGGCAAGGTCTCCTTACATTAAATTTAGACGGGATTTTACTAGCTGATTCTTTTACTTCCTCATGGAGTAGTAATGCAAACTCCTCCAGTTTTCACCCAACTGGTTGTCGGTCAGTGGCGAACGATGAGAACCTATTGTTCGACTGTAGTGCATACACCAAACAGTGTGCTAACTGGATTATCCCTCTGTGCTGCCTCCTTGAGCTTGAAGATTAGGCATAATGCCTTGAGAATATGTATGGCAGATACTAAGATTTGTGTTGTTTAGTACAGCTACTTAAACTCTATATGGCATCTCAGAAAAAGAGGCAACAATAACCTAAAGCACCAAGCACTTTGCATTTAATTGGGTTTATGGATCCTTCTAAGTGATTTTTAGGTTTGGTCAGGAATAGTTGCTAGATAATAGAGGGTTGACGAAAGGCCCTATCAAGTTGTTCTCTGGAAACAGAATTTCTTTTAATGCTGTTTGTTGAATTGAAATGTTTATACTCTGAAATGTTTTATACCTATGCTGGTATGAGTACTTTTATGGGTTTTTTATAACCAAAATAAAGTCAAATGATGATGAATGCTCAAGGTGTTGTGATAATGTGCCCACGGAGTATAAATGTAAGCAATATTAATTCGGAGAATGCTATTCTGCATTGTCACGCATGCAAATGTATGTCAAAAGTCATTGTGTGTAAAAGAGAAGGAAACTTAAGAAATGGTGGTGTTTCTTACTAGGCCTATTCTAACCACATGACAATATCTTTGATATGTGATTTCCAAAAACTCATTGCATTTTCAAAATAAATTCACTTTAAATTTCAATTCTACTGATGATCACAAACATATGCCTTCACTGCAATCCATTAATCAACATATTCTCAATTCTCAATGTATTTTGGGTCATGGGAAACCTTCGTCAGGGGAATGCTAAACCGTAAACGCAAACAAGAATGTTTAGCTATCAATGACTTGGAAAACTAACAATAATGCACTTAATTCAGTGGTGGTTGTTCTATATATTATTTCAAATGGTTAGTAATCTGTCATGAATATAGTAAAAGGTGCATTTAATCTCTACAAGGTGCCTGTGCTTCGAAATTTTATTTTCACATGAGGTAAACCATGTGACTGCAACAAACAAAGCTCGAGCAGAATGCACGTATAAAAAAAACCTTATCAACCTCAGTAATGTCCTAGTAAAAGTGTATTCTCCTCAAAAGGAGGACGTGACGTGATGTGACGTGATGTGATGTGGTAGCCACAGTATGATAAAATAATCAATGTAAGCAGAAATGAGTACCTTCCAACTGTAATCGTCAGATCATAGAATCTGTCAATGGTGTGTTACTCCCGAAAGCCCAGTACGCCATCTACATGTTGACAGTGTGAGGAGTGAAACATGGATGTAAATAAAAACAGGAAATCCAGAACATGACCACAATGTGAAAAGGAGTAAGATGCAGATGAAAAATGAAATGAAAACGTGACCAAAAGAAAAAAACATATGGATCAGATATCAAGAAATATATCTTGACGCTTATATTTTGCTCTGTTCTGTTCAGCTATGCAAAATAACTCGGAAGAAGAAAATTTCAACTGTAACAAGTGCATTTCCCAAATAATCAACTCAACATGGGGGCCATCTTGTAACAGGTTTAAATATCAGGTGACTAGCACAGATAAAGACCAGCGTGCAACAACAAACCTGAGACCTCCACAGAAGAAAAACAAGGAGGAGCAAAAAAAGGGGAAGGACAAGGACTAAATGAATCAACGCTGCACATGAAAATCTAGTCATACACATTTCCTCTTTGACGTTGACTACACAATAAGTGGCAGTGCTGAATAAAAGTACTTCTTTTGACCCAAATACAAAACTAACTTATTAGAATTCGAAATTGCTTTTCTTAAATTCATGCGCAGTTTGCGCTTAAAATATACTTTTCAACACCTGAGATCCAAAGGATGAGTAAGAAGCAACATTTAGGTACAGGGAATATTGGACACATTAGAGTTTCTAGCCAACAATCTCCTGAAATCATTGAATTACAAGCAAAAAATGCAACAAATAAAAACTTAACCCAAAAAATTATGTTATGCTTTAGGTGGGTATTTTCTATTAAATCTTAAGAAAAATAATTGTACCTTATTTTAATATGTTTAAAAAGATAAATATTTATACCAAAATTAGGTTAACAATTCTTTAGCATTTATTTAATTTTGTTCTTCATTCCAAATAAAAAAAAATTACATTAATAATTAATTTAATAATTTTCCCCCTACTTTACTGTAAGGTGGTTTCAGCCCCAGTGGTTCAAACCTCTGCCTATGTGTGAAAAGTTACAAGTTGTCACTCTTCACTTTCAAATTAGGCTGCAAGTCTATACTTTTGATTACCTTTACATTCAGAAATGGCGACTAGCCTAAAACACTTTACCTGTAGTACAATTACGAATGCAAATTTACCTTTGGGGAAAAAGACATTAGTTATGTACGCAGCTTTGAGGCCCACACACCGAAGACATCCAGCAAAATTTGACATTGATATACAGAGAGCAAGAAATTAACATTTCTGTCCGAACCACCTCAAAGTGGCAACGTGTTGTTGTTTCTACCCGCTAGCAAAAGGCATGTACAACGGCAGTGAATAGAGTATCCCAATGTACTTGATAAGGACATAATCCAGTGTTTGAGAAAATAGGAGAACTACCATAAATCAAGTGCTCTCATGCCATGCCAAACCCATGATTCCCCACCTCATTTACAGTTGTGGGAAGTGCCATGTACCTGGCTTTTCGGCCTCAGCTTGCACTTCTTTTGGAAAGTTTTTGACCGGGGCCCATCTGCCATGTAGATGCTGGCACTGGTATATCAGCAGGCTGGCCGTATTTGAGAAGGACAGTAAGACATATTTAGAAATTCATCAATGGTCCCCACGGTCAGAAAGATAACTCTCTGCATGTTAAAGTTGAACTTTTTATTGCATTTCAGAAAAAAAAACCTCCACTTTTTAACAGAAACTGCCTTACCCTCAGTAAGCGCGATGACTATCTTACACTATTGCAAATCTGTATAAATGACCTGCTATTGACCTGGCTACCCCATTTCATACCTCAGCAGTAGAGGTAAGAAGTGCGGGATAAGATATTTTCATAATTAAAGAGATGTTCCATAAAACAAGCACCTGTACTGACTCGCTCAATTTCCCAAAGCCTAGTTGT
Source organism: Lissotriton helveticus (assembly GCF_964261635.1). Classification (NCBI taxonomy): domain Eukaryota; kingdom Metazoa; phylum Chordata; class Amphibia; order Caudata; family Salamandridae; genus Lissotriton; species Lissotriton helveticus. The sequence goes on along the minus strand of NC_136065.1, from coordinate 1,167,033,329 downwards.
ATGCTTAATGAAAACACACCCTCCAATCCACTAAGTGAATACTATCTACTACTACTCTCCCAGACAGGGCAGGATGTTCATTGTATTGTATTGCGACTTATATAGCGCACGTATCACCCGAAGGTATCAAGGCGCTTGCTTAGGGAACCCGTCCTGGTATTCCCCTGTGAGATACCCCGGCAGGGTATCCACAAGGTGAAAGCCAGGCCTCCCGCCGCGAGGGGCCGTAGTGGAGATTAAGCAAGCTATTGCCCAGAGTCGCAGAGTGTGACCCCGTGAGTCGAGTGGGCACCGGAGCGAGAATTGTCAAGTCCGTGGAATTTTTTGAGCCCGAGACCCGCCGAGGCGGAGAATCGAACCCTGGTCCACGGCCGATCTCAGCATCCGGGTCTGCCGCCTCTAACCACTGAGCCACGCTTCTCAACCATACATTGATCCCACGGGGTCTCAACAAGAGTCTCCCATAATAACATATTCTAGGTGGCTCCACTCACCGATGGTGAAGGGCCTTAGCCTGGCTACTCATCAACTTCAAGAACCTCTTAAAGATTTAAGAACTTACTCATCACTGAGCTCTACCTACATACAGATATAGAAAGCACTCGGTGCCCAACATCATAAAATACCATAATCAATAGCACAATGACATCTTAAAGCAAGACCACGTTTAATAATTCATATACCCAGAATGCTTTTCAGCCAACAATATAATCATTAAAATTGCAGGGAACATTTCTACAACGTAAGACAACTTGAGAGATCATAAACTATGTATTTTTGCAAAGTAAAATCATCAACTAGTGGTAAAATCTACTGGGACAGTAAAGATTGTTGTGGATCAACCGATTGTTGGGGAACAATTCTTGGACCATTCACATCTGTTGCTCTATTAGCAGTTTTAGAAGGATGATAGTACATATTTCTCTCATTGTTTGTGACAGTCATACTCACTGCTAATAAAATTATCTTCCAGAAGTCTCAATATTCTCTTTGGCGGGGATACGCAGAGGGTTTGGAGGTTAATGGAAATAGCTTGAGGCACAGTGTCGTAGTGATGAATAACAGATTGTTTTTGTCACCCAAATGTAATAAAAAGATTATCTTTGCTTCTCTTTGATTCCATTCTATTTCGTAATGCTTGTATTTTTCCACCAAGTCCCATTATTCAGATGTTTTTCCAATTTTATGAACTTTTGATAGTTCGGTCTCACTTTGCTCAACCAAATTGATGGAGGCAATCTTGACTAAATAACCAACTTCTAAGTTACCATGCTGTTTATTTATAACAATCTATTTTGCTTTCCGTTGTTTCAACGCGAAATTCTACCCTAACACAAATGTGCCGGATTTCCTTCTCTTTAAGATGTTCACATTGCGTAAACCCAGTAGTATTGTGTGATGTAGAGTGATAAACATATATTAAGTTAGCTACGTGTTTTCCACATTATGTCCAGCTTTAAGAGCCAGCTGACACCATCTACAACAACTTTAAGAAAACCTTTCAACCAGTCCATTCATATTTGGTGAGTGGAGTACAATATTGCACTTTTCATAATTCTATTCACAATAAACATTAGTAAGCTCAGTGAAAGCAGACAGCTTAACATTTAGCAAAGATGTTTGAGAGGCTATAAACTGCTTGCCTTTTGCATAGAAAACTTTGGAAATGCCACAAGCAATGAGGTAAACTTTGTTCCTTGAATCCATGGCAGCCATATCTTCAAATATAATTTGCAAAACTAGAACCAATGATCACAGTATCCAGAAAAGCACAAGGAAACACTACCTTCATACACAAAGGAGGCCAAGAGGAAATATATTTTCAGACCCAGTTACACCTGTTTCTTACCTGGCACAGTGGAATAGGCAAACAGGAAATCAGCCTCTACCGGTATCTTGTATCGAGGGTTGGCATCTGTCTCCAGAGGGTCGTTGGCGGGTCCTGAGTCAGTCTGTATCCCTTCATCAAATTCTGATCCTCTGCAAGCCTGAGAGTTCCAAACACAGACAAATGTGTTTTCTTTAGAGAAAAAGAACTAAGAAGAGTTGCATTGAAAAATAACATAAGCTATTTAGCTACAAACATGTTTTCATCTAGTGAATTTTCTTTATGGAATATTAACAGTGACTTTTCATTTCGACTCTAGAACTTCTAAACACAAGGGGACATATTGGATTTGCACCTGCATGCATCAGCCAAATGCACTGCAAGCACAGCCCTGACTTAGTGAGGAAGTATGTCCTATTAAATCTACCTCTTTTAGGTTTCCTTTCGACGTCACTTTAGCACCATTCAAGCCAAATCTGTTGGTGAAAATAAAATCATAGCAATGTTCAAAGGAGTGAGAACAGAATGCAGTTTTTTATTGGATTCTCACTGGTTCATTGCATTGCATTTTTCTACCTGTGGAACCGAATGTTGCACTGTACGGATGTCTACCACACAAAAGACATCCATTTGAATGCTTCCATACAATATAAAATGTTCTCAGGTTGTTACAGGCCAGTACAAAGGGCAACATTCCCAAATGTAACTGCCCAACAACCAAAAGTGGAGCCAGTCTATGTTACTGGAAGATGAGCTATACAAAACAGAACAATGTGGGCCAAATCTGAAATCCACAAACTTTTTTCCACGAGCAAGTGTGACCTACTGCTGCAAATGTAGGAGCAAGTCAGAAATGAGTGAACAGTAACAGCCTTAGTCGCAGAAAACACTTGGTGAATAAAGCCAAAGGTGTCTATTTTTCCCCAACAGATTGAAAACGTTCTAAAATGCATGTGTTTATTCATTTTCTTCACTGGTTTGAATGACAGGTTTTTTATTTTTTAATACTTCACTGACCTATTGATGGATCTAGAAAGTCATGAAAATTGTCGCTAGGACACCATTATAATATACATACATATCAATAGGTAGAGGGCCCCCCTGTGCATGGTAGCCATTCTTTCCGATATTTTTTTGTTCTCCTCCCCACCTCCAACCCGATGGGGACAAACTCCTCCTCATTTTGGGGGAGCTTTTATGGAGTTTGCTAGTGCCCAATCCATACCTCCCACTGACTAGTGAGGTCACACATATCGGATGGACCTGGGAAGGGATACCTAGCTCTCCCAGGTCCATCAAGAGATTGAAGTGGTGGATTGGGCTATGGGAGGGACTAAAGGTATCTATTACTGCCCTCAGCTTCTCCCTAGCCATAACCACCAACTCAATCAACTTTTTTGTATCGGTGGAGGGTTGAAGGTGGTTGAGATGGAGGGCAGGAGGGGAAGACAAGCTCTCCTATCTTTCTTTCCACCACCCTTCCTCTCCCACCCCAACAACAGAAGAAATGACTTCAGAGTGGGGACTGGAAGGCGAGAAACTAGGATTGTTCCTACTCCTACCCCTTCCAATTCAAATTAATGATTATATTGTTGGCTGAAAAGCATTCTGGGTATATGAATTATTAAACGTGGTCTTGCTTTAAGATGTCATTGTGCTATTGATTATGGTATTTTATGATGTTGGACACCGAGTGCTTTCTATATCTGTATGTAGGTGGAGCTCAGTGATGAGTAAGTTCTTAAATCTTTAAGAGGTTCTTGAAGTTGATGAGTAGCCAGGCTAAGGCCCTTCTCCATCGGTGAGTGGAGCCACCTAGAATATGTTATTATGGGAGACTCTTGTTGAGACCCTGTGAGATCAATGTATGGTTGAATGAACATCCTTCCCTGTCTGGGAGAGTAGTAGTAGATAGTATTCACTTAGTGGATTGGAGGGTGTGTTTTCATTAGGCATACAACTAGGCTTTGGGAAATTGAGCGAGTCAGTACAGGTGCTTGTTTTATGGAATGTCTCTTTAATTATGAAAATATCTTATCCCGCACTTCTTACCTCCACTGCGGAGGTATGAAATGGGGTAGCCATGTAATAGCAGGTCATTTATACAGATTTGCAATAGTGTAAGACACTCATCTCGCTTACTAAGGGTAAGGCTCTTCCTGGTTGTTTTTACACAGCGCTTGGCCTCATAATGATTCTCAGTCCAAGGGAAGCGCACTGAGGGGCAGGAGCTAGCTGTCTGTGCCCCAACAAGGAGCCTGATACTGTTTGCAATGTTTTATATCCTAAGATAAAAATTAAACAGTGTTTGGCTCCTTTCTGGGACACAGGCACACAGTTCTGAGCCCCCACAAAGAGCCACATGCTATTTGGGGTTTTTATTAGCCCAGAAAAAAATCCAAACTCAACTCAACTCAACTCAACAAAGCTTTATTTCGATATGAAATATCATAAAAGCATTTTTACAATCTAAAACACATTTCATAATAAATACATTTAAAAATTAAAAAAAAAATTCATCTAAAATCATTATTACAATAGTATGTTAAAAATATATTAAACTTTAGCAGCTTTGAGGAGGTTTGCAATTATTAGTTAAATATATTCGTCATATAGCCTTCTGTCTTATCAGCCAAGCCCAGCTTAAAAATGGTGCCACCCCACAGGCCAAGGTTGTACTGGAGTCAGCTTGGAGTATCCTAAGAGCAACAGAATGGTTCCTAGTTTCAAGCTGTAGGCATACAGGTTAAAGCCACTTCAGTCTGGGTTTGGTATAAGCAGGGCATACGAAAAAAAGTGAGGAATATTTTCAATAACACCTACACAAGTTGGGCAATCCGAAGACGTTTGGTGCGGGGGCTTCCATTTGCTTGTGCGATCGTGAAGAGGAAGGGTACCCATTCTACACTGGATAAAAAGAGCCCTGTCTCTCGGCTTCTGAATAAAATCTAGATAAGGCTCCAAACGAGGCACTTGCTTATGCTGACGAAATGCGTAGGTCAGCCTGCCCGGATTAGGGTCCCTATGCTCCTGGTTATCAACCCATGCCCAAAAGGCTCTCTTAGTTTCTGCCTTGGTTAGCGCAACCCTAGACTCCCAAGCAGTTTTGAGGCCAGTAGCCAGAAGGAGCTTTTTTATATTTACTAGCCAGCCAATCTCGTGGGATCCTTGAAGGTTCATTACCTCTCTTAGGCCATCTGCATATCTAGCTAGCTCTGGGGTGTGCCATAGCCGAGCCCAGTATAAAAGAGGTTGCAACGTGATTAAGTCCTTGATTGAACGACGACCCAAATCACTCAGGAGTGGCTTGGTTGGGGTGCCCCTAGGGAGCAAAGCAAGCTCCCTAAAGAACTTGTTTTCTGCGGTGACTAGCACGTCTACACAACCAAAGCCCCATAGTTCGGCTCCATATAGGGCACAGCCTACAGCCTTGGCAGCGTACATTTTCAGGGCCGGGGCAATCGGCCTAGAGGTTGAGGCTCTATGTTCCCTCCCTATCACCCCCACCACCCGCTTATGACTTAAGGCCATTTTATCAATGTGTGGCATTTGAATTTGTCTGAGATTCTAATCCCCAAATAATCAAACTCTTTGATACGCTCTAGAGGCACCCCATCAAGAACCAACGTGGATTTAGCCGATCTGCTGGGGTTAAAATAAAGAAGCTTCGTTTTGGAGGTGTTAATGGCTAGGCCCCTCATTTTACAAAACAAGCAGAAATGGTCTAACAGCTTCTGTAATCCTGCAGGAGTTTTTGATACTAGCAATGTATCGTCCACAAAAAGTAAGGCGGGGACTTTGTTACGATTTGGAACCCGATAGATGGCGCAGGGAGTACTCTCCCAGAAATTTTGAATTTACTATTTCTCCTGGACAACTTTAGATTTGTGAAAACATGTAGAGTTTATACTACCTATGTGAGAACCACTTGCTTCTTGGAATTGACTATTGTATATCTGCAGATTAATATCTTTGCCCTGAGGAACGCTGAGCGGTTGGTGTAGCTGCCATGAAACAGCTAGAGGGCCCTGATCTACCGTTATCCACATCTCCTACATAGAGTTTCCTGAAATGCTCAAACCACTCCCAGTCAGTTATATGATTAGGAATTTGGTCCGGGTCACGACCATTAGATCTTCTCACCAGAGTCCAAAACAGCTCGCCGTTCTTGGACTGGCTCGCTACCTTTAGACTGTCCCAATGTGATTCTTTCCATACTCTCTTCGCCTCTATGATAGCTCGCCTATTCTGTAGTCTGGCCGACCGAACCTCAACAGAATTATTGGATTTGATGGCAAGTATCAAACAGTTTTTTTCCATTCTACAGTCTTTATCAAACCACTTCTCAACTGGCTTGCCACTCTTAGGGCGCTTTTTAATGGACGAAGGCTTTACAAATAGGGAGCCAATCATATCTATTGTATCAACATAAATTGATTCCACAACTGGGGGCCCAACCTCATTCTTACAAGCTGCAGAAATCCTAAGAGTCTGATCTCTTAAGATTTCCCATAGGGTGCTTAATCTTTGGTCATTCAAAATGAATTTTGGCCATTTAAGGAACCTATGGCAATTAGATGGTATAACTGCCTTTGTTAGCATCCTGGGTCCAGAGGTGGAAGTAGACTCCTTATTTTGCCATATTTCTGTCATAGTAAGGAATAAGGGGTTATGATCACTATCTATAGATGGTATAATAATCATGTCATTCACGAACTTCCATGACCTCTTGTCAACCAATATGTAATCAATTCTACTGGGACAAGAGACCCTATTATGTGTATTTGCTCCCATTACATCAGAGGACGTACGTCCATTAATCGCTCTTAGCCCGAATTCCAGCGTTAGGGCATTCAATTGAATGACCACCGGTGAACATTTCTTCACTGGCATAATTGACAAAGATGGTATGCCCCATCTGGCATCCTCATCATAAATTCCCATAATATCATCTGCCGCCAAAGGTTCGAAAGAACAATTTAGGTCGCCTGCGACCAGAACAAAAGAGTCTGAAGGACAAGAGAGAAGCACTTCAGAAAGAATGGAGATAGTTGAAGATGTTGCCCCCCTTGGGTGCCTCTAGCATAGATGTTAAAGAGTTCCCAGGTGTTATTGCCCTTCAAGCCCTTAATGGAGAGTCTCATTAAATCTGATGTTGGACAGAGATGATGGGTAATCTTACAATTAAGCGCTGCCTTAACCCACACCATGAGCCCTCCAGATGGGCGTCCTCGACCAGAGGAGGAAGCTCGTAAATGGAAGCAAGAATAACCAGGCTTATACAAAGGTTCCAGGCTCCATGTTTCCTGGAATAAACACAAATCATAACCATCAATAAAGGTATTCCAGTCCGGTAAAGAGAGCTTATTACGTAAACCCGCTACATTCCATGAAACAAGTTTAAGATTACCAGTAGAACCACCACAGGGGGTTAGGGCGCCTTGAAATAAATCGGGTCCCCTGTCAGTCAAATTATTGTCCCTCAGAGATATAGGAACAGAAGTTGATAATTCTGGACCAGGGGACTGGAGCGGTCCAGGAGGACTAACAATACCGCTACCAGAGGGAGAAATAAAACTAGTTGGTGCCTCTTCATGGGCCTGGAGTCAGTCAACGGCCTCCAGACTACTGAACCGATTTTGGATAGGGGTTTGGCTCGAAACTAGTAGAGACTCGAGACAGCCCCCATGGATCAGCCCCCTCCCATTCCACTGTACTAGTGACCACCCATCCGCTACTGATACAAAGTGACCGGGGGGATAAAAATAAGACAGTGGGAGAGAGCGAATAGAGGTTCCAGGGCTAGAGTATTTCCAATTACAAATATACTCAACACACAATCCCCCCTTATATCCTTGGCCAGATGTCCCACCCAGGACACCCTCCGCACCATAAGTATGTTGCTCACTGTGTGAGTTGGCAGCGGTCTATTTATATTTAGTCAATGGGCAACCTTGTTCCTCAGGGCCGTGGGAGATTCATCTTCATGCTTGCTCAGTTCGGGAACCCCCGCTAGAACTACCAGGTACGGGCTTACTTCCGGGGGCAGATTGATGTTAGTATCCCCCCTGGGAGCCTGGGCTATAGGAACCCCGCCACCCTCGTTCGGCTGAGTAGGATTATACTGGCAAGGTTTATTAGCAGCAGCTGTGGCTGAAACCTTACGAGGAGGGGCAGCTGGAACCTGTGGAGCTATGATCGTGGCTAACGAGTCCCTCAAATCTACAGGGGCATTTTCCCCTCTGGCTTTATTTAGCGGTAGAGCAATCCTAGATGTGTTTTCCTTTTTTAGAATATCAATAATTCCCTTGGAGTCTAGCTCAATCTTGTTTAGATGCTGTTCAATCTTAGTTAGTCTATCCTCTACTGGACGGAGAAGGAGTCTAATTATGTCACCTATTTTAGCCAGTAGGGGATCCTTCACCTCCACCCTTTCACCTAGACTTTTCCCCCTGTTGTCAGCCTGGGGTACCGTTCTAATGGATAATGGGTCGTCTATAGGTGTGGCTATAATTACCGGGGCAGCTGCAGCTGCCCGCTCCCTTATGGTGGTAGTAGCTCTAGTATTTTTTGGCATCTTCCCTTTCTTCCCTCCGTTGTTATTGACAAGCCCTTGCTTATACTTAGGAATAGCCCCTTGGCGTCTCTCACGAAGTTGCCTAGTATTATGCTCCTTCACTGGACTACCCATAGGGGGAAGCTTGTGGGGGACAATAGTAATGATTCGGAGACCGTGGACTGATCCCCAGAGGAGACATGATCTAAATCGTGAGATACTAGATGTGTATTTGGGGATTCTAGGATCGCTAGTACACCAATACCACTACTTTGTCCATGTTGTTCTGGGGTACGTGCATTAGCAATATGCCCCATAGATGACCTTCTAGCGATAGCTAAGTCCTGTGAAACTCGTCGTTCCATCAACGTGATCCCATGGTCTATGACAGAATTGACCCTAGTAATGAACTGGTCCATTGTTCCGGTGAGGTTTGCATTGTCCCCCCTACTTCTAGCCTCCTTCGAAGCCATGATAAAGCAAGTGTGTCAATAAGGTGAAGAGAGTACTTACAGATCAAACCCCCGCAACAGGGTTGAAAGAGGGGTGGCCCGTCCCTTCCTTGATCGATCTTGAACGGGCTTGAACGGGCCCGCCCTTGGCCCGGGCTTCGCCCGGCTTGTCCCGCGCGCGTTCCGCGATGCGCGGATATGGTGCTGCTTAAATGCACCTGGGCAGGGCGTTGCAGGAGGAGGTGTCAATGCCCCGATGCCTTGTGGGCTTTGTGGTCCTCTCCCCTCCGAGTGCGTCAAAGTTTGGTGGGCGAGCGTTTCCCGCAGAGCGGCAAACGCGAGAAGTAGCGCTGATCCTCGATGGGGGGTGCGTGGTTCACCGCCTAGTCGTGGCCCCCTTTGCTGTTCCCTTACAGTTCGCCAAAGTGCAGATGTGGTTTCTGGCCAAACGCCGTAATGGTGCTGCTTAAATGCACCTGGGCAGGGCGTTGCAGGAGGAGGTGTCAATGCCCCGATGCCTTGTGGGCTTTGTGGTCCTCTCCCCTCCGAGTGTGTCAAAGTTTGGTGGGCGAGCGTTTCCAACGGAGCGGGAAACGCGAGAAGTAGCGCTAATCCTCGATGGGGGGTGCGTGGTTCACCGCCAAGTCGTGGCCCCCTTTGCTGTTCCCTTACAGTTCGCCAAAGTGCAGATGTGGTTTCCCAAACTGCATCTGGCTCCTTGACATGGCACTAACTGTGGGCCATAGTTGGGGGCCCGATATTGTAGAGACTTTGAGATAGCTGCCTCTGAAAACGATTTCTCTCAAATTGTTGGTACCTGTTTAAGGACATGGGCTTTAATTGCAATGGTAAGCTTCGTTAGCAAAGTTCTGGTTGCCACCAGTGCATAATTGCTCTCCTCTGGAAGAGGCTATGGAGATTAACGCACAGTGACTCCAACGCCTTGGCCAGGACTGAGTGACACATTGGGTGTGGAGCTTTTCTTATTGGAAGGAGGCCTGGGAGATGCATCTTCGGGGGTATACCGTCAGTTTCATTACTCTCCAGCAAGAGGAAAGTCACTTGGAGAGAATCAGGATGACAAAACTATGGGCCAGATTCACAAAGGTATACTGAGATGATACGGAAAGTCTAACTTTATGGCTTTCAGTATTCAGAAAAGGGCATTTACAAGAAGTAGATGCCCTTTGTTAATACCAAAAGTTAGACTTTCGTCTCAGTTTACCTACGTGAATCGGGCCCTATATGTTAGAGAAATGCCAAAATGATTAAATATCTTTTCCACGAAAATAGTATGTTTGTATGTTTTTATGGAAACGGCATATGTCACCAAGAGAAAGGTAAAAAGTTAAGAGGGGAGGGTGTATAGGATGGGGGAAAACATAGATGAGGTTTGGGTAAGTAAGCAAAGTAAAATTTATAAAAGAAGTACAGTGGGAGGGTAGACTATGTATGGGCATTAACAAAAGCAAATGGGAGGTAAAAGAAAAGAAGGGAGTAAGAAGAGGAACAGTAACGGGTGCGGGGTATAGGAATAGAGAAAAAGTAAATAGGTTAAATGGGGTAGTGGGAATTAGAAACAGTAAAAGTAGTAATGCAGGAGGGTACAAATGTGTAGATATTAAAGAAAAGGTAGGAATTAAAAGAGGGAAAGGGAGCAGAAGAGAGGGTATAGGGCGGGGAAAGGTGAAAGGTATAGGGAGAAGTAGAAAAGGTAAAATTAAAACAGGAGTAAAGCAGGATGGAGAAAGATGTATGGTATCAAGGAAAGGGGAGGTAAAAGAAATCAAAGGATTTAAAAGGGGAAGGTAAAAGAGGAAGGGTGTATGGAATGGGTAAAACATAGATGGTTGGGAGTCGTAGTAAAAGAAACAAGTATTGGCATAGCCAAAAGGTCTCGCCTTTGGGGCCTTATAAGTATTTAGCCAGAGCTATTGGCAATGTTTTAAGCAAAGCCCACAAAGGGGATGCAGCATGCAGCACAGAGCAGCACATGTGTGCTGCCTCTGGGCTCTACCTAAAAAGGAACCTGCGTGTAGCACAAAAAATTAATTGGCAATATAATGCTGGTTACGTGGATATGTTGTGGGCTACTGGGAAATAAATGCTACTGTACACTGCAATGTACCTTGTCAAAAACATGGGCATTCCGGTCCATACAGTCTCTTCTTAATATATGTACGATTTTCGGGAGAGCATCTGGCTATACCATAAACTGGTCAAAGTCGGTTATGTATGTCCTCTACGGTCCGCCGCCACAACTTCCTCCGGATTGTCCACTCAGAATTTCGGAGGGAGCATTTAAGTATCTGGGAATATACATTACTGTGGACTCAGCGGAGTTCTTCAACAGAAATTTGCAACTGCCTTTAGACCGTCTCAAGACGGATGTGCGTCATTGGGAAACCCTCCCGCTGACCCTGCTAGGGAAGGCGTCACTCTTTAAAATGATGGCATTGCCCCGGTTTATATATGCATTGGAGAACACACCTTTTCCAGTGTCTCCAAAATACTTTAGGGCAATCGAGGCACAGGTCTCTAGCCTGCTGTGGGGTAATAAGCCGGCGCGCATAGTGCAGTCCAAGTTAATGCGAGGGTGGTATGATGGAGGGATTGCGCTTCCAAACATACAACTTTATTACTGGGCTGCGCAACTGAAGGTAATTAATCAGTGGCTGCACGCTCCGCAGGATGACCCGGCATTCCAGGCAGATAGGGCAATATTAGGCACAAGGGATATGCTGTCGCCTCTCTACGATAAAAAACTAACACCGGCAATGATCGGTCCTCCAAGGCATACAGTGGTCCTTTGGCATGCTGCTCAAGCCAAGCTTGGATGGCGCAGGATCCTGACCCAACTCACCCCCTTGTGGGATACAAAACGTCTAGGTAAGCTTCGTAATACCAAAGGTTTTGACAAATGGGATGATATAGGCATCTCCACGGTGGGTGACCTATGGCACAACGGTGAAATGGTTCCGTTTGAAAGTCTCCAACAGGAGTATGGACTGGCTCCTGGGGAGCGGTTCCGATACGTACAGATCAGGCATGCCCTGATGTCAGTGCTGCCATCCAGTACGGAGGTCCCGGAAGCTTCCCCCCTGGAAGAAAGACTGCTCACAGAATATATACAGAAGAAAGCCACTTCCCTCACCTATTGTAAACTGGTAAATAATATGTCAGATCCAACGGGTTCCCTGCGCGACAAATGGTCCCACGAAGTGGGAGACCTTGATGAGTCTGAGCGGCAGGAGGCGCTGGCCTCTCCGAGAGAGGTGGGCATACCTTTCAGACTTAGGCTGGTGCAGCTTAAAATTCTAAATCGCTCATATTACACTAGGCACACCCTTCATAAGATAGGTAGAGCAATGCACCCATTTTGTCTGCGAGGATGTGGAGAGGAAGGCACCTTTTTCCATACTATATGGGACTGCCCTAGAATAATGGAGTATTGGAGGCAGATGATGAGGACTATCTCGCAGGCAGAAGGGGTTTCACTAGTACCGGAACCTAGATGATGCTTATTGAATGTAGGAGCCTAATAATTTAACCCGTCCGGCTCAAGGCTGGGCTACACAGGGTATTATGATCGCTAAGTGGAACATTGCCCAGAAATGGGGCGTTATCGAGGCTCCCACCTTGGCTGCATGAGGGAGAGATATGGATACTGCCATAATTGCCGAGAGATCAGTGTTTATTAATCGGGGGTGCCCCCCAAAAGTGAGTAAAGTCTGGGGAAAGTGGAATAAATTTAGGGGTGACATTTGCGATCCTCCGCCCGAACAAGAAGATGAGGACTCTGAGATGGAATAAAAGGGTGAGGGAGCTGGGCCTCCGATGGGACTCTGATTACAATGATGTAATAATGCAGCGATATGTACTTGTGATTTTGGGTGTGCTTCGGTGTGCTGAAAAAAGGAATGTTTTTAATATGATCTGTACCAAACCTGTTTGTTTGAGGTTCATGACAATCAAAATAAAAACATTTTACAAAAAAAACCATGGGCATTCAGTTGTTCCTCCAGAGATTGGCATACTGCACTTTTTGGAGCTCTTTCTTAGTAGTATATACTTATAAAACAAAATTAAATGTTTTATTAAACAAATTAAAAACCAGTTGTGTAGTTAAGTAGGATGTTGAAGCCATTTCACAATGAAAGCGTCATTTGAAAAACAAGCAAACATCAACAATTTGTTATGCACTGAATGGCTTTATTATGACTTTTCGTTGCTTAAAAACATCTTTAACGCAAATGAATGGGAATATCTCAGATCTGTTGTCGAAAGCTCCCTCTTCTCTCTTTCTAGATGTTGATTTACCCCTAAAATAAGTAGCAACTGTGCATGCTCACTGCATATGTGTTGGTCATGTTTAGTTCTACATGGATAACTTATTTGCCCCTACGAAGAAGGCCATTTGCCTGCACGCATACAGTTTTGGTGGAGCCAAGGTTCTCATTTTGTAGATAAGAGCAGTTGCAGCTAATTCGGAGCCTGCATCTTGGCGCCTCACTGTACCACCATGCTCACTTGAATCATCCAGTTTCCTGTAACTTGCTGATTCACTTCCTGTTTGTCTATGCTACTTACCAACTATGCACCTTGGGTTGTATTTCCACTTTTTGCTCAGACTAAACTTAGAGATGCAATTTACCATGCCACATATTATCTGTAAAAATTGCGCCTAGCGTTGGGCTTCCTGCTATTCATTTTAAGCATTATACAAATAAACATAACTTCATCAAATGTAACAAGTGCCGGGTGGTGATGTTAGCACGCCTTGTAAGTCGGTGTGCTCCTTATAGGGTGACCAGCTGGCATAAGTGCAAATTCATGACAGTGAGTGCAAAATTACAGGACAAAGGGTCAAAATTCAGGACAGAAGGTCAAAATTCAGGACAGAAATTTTGGACTAAAGGTACGTTTTCAGACACATCAGAGGAGGTCGTAAAATAGTGTACAAGTCAGTAAACAGACAACCAACATAAGTACACGTCAAAATAAGTTTATATTAAGTTGATACAATCATGCACCTCACCGTGTTGGTATGTGCACAGCTTTGAGCAACTGGGCTGGTCTTTTTGTGGTATTTCATACGATATTTTGTTTACAGTTTGGGGTTCCTTTGAAGTGTTGTCCCACCCGCGCTGCAGGGGATGCAGAGGCCTTCAGCCTTCATTACAGCCCTTCACCAAAGACCTCCCTCTGCACAGATTCCCTATCAACCTCCCATGGTGCCCCTCATCTCTATATAGACCCTCGCTCATGTCTATGTCATTTATTTTACAGGGCTGCTCATCCAAATGTAGGGTGTTGAGCGCTTTAGCTCACACACTTATTGTTCAGAGACAATGACTCATATAAGTGTGTAAATCGATATATAGGAAATATTACATAAGACAAGGAGGGCTACCAGGTGTAGGAGTCACATGGCATTGAGAGAGCGCAAACTGACTTAAATGTATGAGTGCACCACACTTACCTGTAGTAAGCACAAATCATGAGGAGAAATGCCATGAGTGCTAATAGTACCTGCAATTATATTCTAAATGTATAGCTAATGTAGAGATTTAAGTAGAAGTGGAACTAATACAGAAATGTGTGACACTATATGATTTTATTAGACGTGATTATTTTTGAATCTATGTCGTGTAGCTGTTAAAATGTAAGATGGTCTGTGGTTAAACGCAGAATGTGGTAGGCCTCAGGGCCAGAGCTGGAGCTAAGAGGGAAGGTGTTTCTTTTCACGACACAGATTGTATTAATGTTTTGGTCATCGTATTAAATGGGCCATGATTTATAAAATGTTTACTGAATAATAGAATAAGAGTATTAACATGCTTTAATTAAATGAAGAAGTTGAATGCTATAATCATAATGAGAAATATTGTAGGCCTGAAATGTTTTAACGTTGATTTACACGTACATGTCTGGGCTGAGAAATGTTGCAAGCCTTTTTAGAAGTCTATGAGAGTTGGGTTCTTGGCGGCAGATATCTGTCTGCAACAGGAAAGGGGGGATCCAATTATAAATGAATGAATAGAGGTCTGTTCAGTAGACGGCCCAGACATGGAGGAGGGTTCTGGAATGTTTAAGGGGTATCAGCGGGCCGGAGAAGAGCCTGAGAAGCAAGGTCAACTCTAACGTCTGAGGCCCAATACAAAGCATCATGGAAAAAGCCTGAAGCTACACCACGTGAGAGGCGTTTCGCAAGGGGCGTCTCAAATGTTGTTGACTGTTTTGTATTAGGGACAGCACCCCTGGGTGGAGTTAGAGCAGATACCTGAGGACCCTTTAGAGAGCGGATGGGTAGGCAGTGAGGGGTCATGACTGGAGAACTATAGGTTTTCACCAAGAGACTTAGAGTGGGTGACTTCCCTTGGGGGTCATTCACTGCTGACACCTTTGTTAGGTTGGGATTTGGTTAAGTAGGGATACCATCTAGAGCAGGGTAAGGACAGCCTAACCTTTGCGTTTTCCTCCAACCTAAATGAAGGAGAGATATGCGTCTATGCTGATAGCTTTATTATTCTTAGAACTTGTGTTAGTGATTTCCGTTGCTCGTTTGAGGGCTTTTCGAGAGCACATGTATGTAATTGGACCTGTGTATCTCGTGAATCTCATTCTGAGATGCCTGTATTTGCAGCTTATCATTTCCTTACAATAAACTTTTGAAAGCTAGAAGTTGTCTGTGATCTTTGGGAGTAGAGTCCTTTATTGGGTGAACTAACTTGCAGATGGGTGTACTGTTTTCCTCCAAGACAGGCAACAAAGGTTCAGTCGACCAGATCGAGGTTTAGATCAATAGATATAAGGTATCGATCAAAATCTCGCCCTTTCAGTTGGTAGCTATAGAGGATGGTTGCCTTCTTGAGGACGGTGACCTAGGCCAGGTTAGCTTACCCCAAGGCCCCTAGAAATCGATGATCGGAAGAACAGCCCGCCGAAGAAGATCCGGATGACGTGAGACAGAAAAAGCAGCAGTATCGGTCGAGAGTGAGTATAAAGGGTTATGCGTGTTAGATTGCGGTGTTTTGTATTGTATCTATGTTGTAATGTTTGGCGGAGTTGAATGTCTGTAGAGTGACTGTGGAACAGGTTGTGAGCGCGCGCAACCGGTGGAAATCTTAAGTTCAAGGAGAGCTTAAGTGGTTCGGGTGTATCGGACACCCAGAGTAATTGTCAACTAGTGTGAAGGGGGTCATGAGGTACCATTGATCACCCGAAAGACCGAGATAGGGGGAACGTAAGAGTGAGTGCGTGAGTAACGGACGCTGGTCGGAAGTTACTGTGTGTGTAAGCAACCTATCAGAGAGACGATAGACATCTCGTCAGTTGTGTTGACAATTACAGATAGACTGTGGACGTACAGTCGAGAGAAGTGACCGCTTGGTCGGAAGTAGTCATTTTTCGGTGTATGAATGGGACGCATGCATAACCGGGAGACGAGTTGACAAAGGAGGGGTGCTGCTGCGAAGCGGAGAAAAGTGACGTCAGGTAGTGTCGCGCAGAGATTGGCCGACCGGAGAAAGACCGCGCTGTGATAGGCCAGCTAGCAAACACGTCAGACAGGGTCGCGACGTGATTGGCCGACCGGAGAAAGACCGCGCTGCGATAGGCCAAGCTAGCAAAGCCGCGACAGGATTGGTGGATTGTCATCAGGAAGTAAACAGAGTAGCGAGGCTGGATTTTGTGCGCATAATTATGAAGTGTTTTAAGTGGCTGAAAGCGGTGTTTAAAAAAGAGAAGCGGGGATCGTATGAAGGGGAAGAAGCCCCGCCGGAGGGTACGCCAGCTCGTTATATGGCAGTGAATGTTGGGTTGCATACGATCCTCTGGATATCAGAGTGGAGTAAGATTACAGAAGGAAATGAGGAACTGACGTTCCCGAAGTACGGGACGTTCAGATTAGAGGTGTTACATAGATTGAAATCAGTCATGACCTCAAAGAGACCCTTGCCTAGACCAACCCAGTTTGAAGCCCTAGATGCATGGATTAGGGCAGCGCATGAAAAGAATATGAACAGACGACAAGAAAGGGTGAAACGATCGGTAAGGGCAGTGCAGGATGCCAGGTGGGATGCGGATGCTAAAAGATGGAGAGTGCATAACATGGAAGTAAATAAACTGTACCCAGTGTTAGAGGCGCCAGTAAATAAAAGTCCCCTAGAAGAAGATGAAGAGAGCGAAACAGAGGACAGCCTGATAAACAGATTATTGACAGACAGGCCACCCCCGTATAATAGAGCAGGGGGAGAGGTCGAGCATACTGAAGGAGAAAAGGGGGGCAATGCAGGAGAGCATAGACCGCTTCCCAGTTCAGAGTGGGATCCTGAGGCAAAGAAAGAGCTGTCCCAGCCTAGTCAGGTGCAACAGGTAGTCGGGAGGTTTGTGGTGCAAAGAGCGCCGGAAACGGAAAGCGCCACATCCTACCCATTACCAGATGCACTACAGGTACCTGTTACCATAGGTCCTATAATATCGATATATGACCAAGAAAGAGCAAGAGGGGAAGAACGGAAACGGAAAGACAGAGAAAGAGCAGAGGAGGCAAGGAGGAACGATACCACTAATTCCCCAAGTCAGATGCCGATACCCAGAGAGTGGAGCACCCCGATGCACACAGCAGGGGACCCAGGAGGAGGTCCTGGGGGCCCTAGATGGCCAATGGATCTGAGGGGATCTGGACGAAAATCCTTTCAAGAGCTAAATGAGTACATGAAGCAGTGGGATGAGGCAGTGAAGGCTCAAAAGTGCATCATAGCTGCGGAAGCTGAAAGGGAAAGTCAGGACAGCCGAGCTCGGACTCACTGCGGGGCTGGGGAGAGTAGCCCGGAGTGGGACTGTAGAGGGAGTAGGGGAGTCACCCATTGGGCCCGGAGTGGAGGTAGAACAGACCTGGAAAACGGGGGTCCCGGGAGTGGAGGGGTGGCGCGCCCAATACTCAGTGAAGGGGAGAGGAGAGCGCAAGAGTACAGAAACAGCTTTAAGTGTCCACACTGTGTGCCCGGCACCAGAGAACAGAATGGGAGTTGTGAGAGGTCGCACCATAGTCCCTGTGATGACAGAAATGAGTGCAGCCCAGGGAATATGGGGAACCAGGAAGGATCGTATCGGATACTGAGCGATACGAGGCAAAGGGAGAGTAGCGACCAGAGGGAAAATAACAGAGAAGTGTGCGGTGAGAGGAGAGAAGAAGAAGAGAGTGGGGGTAACAGGCCCGTGTTCCATCACCTTCCAAGATCGGATGGCCGAGCATGGGACCTGGAGAGATGGGAGCAAGGGAGGGCACCCATTAACTCTCCCGAGCCCAAACGCAGAGCTCGAAGTTGGGATGGTAGGGAGACCAGTGAGCCCCCTTCGAAAGACATATTGCGAGCTGAGATAAAAGCCAAGAGACTTGATGTCTCCAGCTTAAGGTCAGATCTGGATGACATGGTAGATGGTACCCTGCCTTTAGAAAGAATGGAAATGTATGAGCAGGATGAAATACTGTATATGGCAAAGGACATCACTCGAAAGGCGAGAGCAGTCCATGAGAAGTTAGTCGAACTAGCAGGCAAATATATGGTGGACTTGTCAAGAACCAAAGCATTACAGGGTAACCACAGGCTACATTATACAGATCGAGACCTAGATGAGAGGAGAACGATTGGGCTGAAAACACACATAAGGGAACTGATTACTGGAATAAGGACATGGAGAGCACTAGATAAGTGGGAAGAGAGGTGGTCCAAGAAAGGGACCGGCAGGAGAAGCATGATTGGTATGACACCAGGACAGCAGGGAATAGAAGCTTACCCTTTGCGTGAAGTTGCAAATGGGAACTATGTACATGTCCCTTGGAGTAGGGGAGATTTAGCTGCTTTTACCACCTCTTTCCCCAAATTACGAGAGAACCCAGTGGAGTGGTACAAGCAAGTGGAGAGATTTGTAAAAATCTCAAAGGTCCTATGGATAGATTTGAACACGCTGTTTGACATTGTAGTACCAGGCGATCTGTGGACAGCATGCAAGGTTAGCGCTGAGTGGCCCACAACGGAGCCAGAGAGAGATGCCAAGACTAATGGGCCGTCCGAGATTGTGATGGCAAAATTCGAGAGAGTGATGACTTGGCTGAAAGAGAAGGTGCCAATGCAAGACATAGATTGGGTCAGAATAGACCGAACAAGACAGGAACCCAAAGAGACAGTTCATGAATATTACGAGAGATTGCTGAAGGCGTTTAAACAGTATAGCGGCTTGGATGTAATGGATCCAAAAGACATAGGGCAATTTGTGTCCAAGTTCGTCCTGGGACTGAGACCGGATATTAGTTTAATGATTCAGCAACACTCGATTTGTTGGCAAACTAAACCTCTAGACGAAATACTGAGATATGCCAGGTACTGCTGTGATGAGATAGACTCTAAGGCTAAGAAACTAAAAGAAAAGTTGATGGTGGTACAGATGCAGGCAGCAGGGAAGGGGGGACAACAGCAACAGCAGCAGGGAACAGGTACAGGAGGAAAGAAGCAGTACAGTCAGAACAAGGGCAATGAGGAGAGTTCCACCTTTAGACCCAGGATAGATATAGCTGCCTTAAAGAAAACGACTAGGTGCCACCAGTGTAACGAGCTGGGGCATTGGAAACGCGAGTGCCCCTACAATGTAGAGATAGGAGAGCAAGAGATAGAGGAGGAAGAGGTTCAGAGCGCGCCTACAAGAGGGGTAACGCCATACCAAGGAAAGGTGCTCAAAGGGGGGGGGGCTCCTCCCCGAGCCCAGTTCCCGCAACCTCCTCGAGTAGGGAGTATGGGTAAGACCTATAGACAAATGCCCCTGTTTGTGGAAGGGGAAGAGTGCTATTATGTGGACCCATTAACCGGACAGAGAGTGGAAAGAGAAGACTGCACCCTCGGGGCAGCCTTGGAGGTGGACCAGAGGGGACCCTATGTTGAAGCAGAAGTAGCAGGGTGCCCTACGACATTTCTGGTGGACACAGGAGCCACTAGATCCACGATCAGATCAGCTGCAGTTCCAGACCTGCCCATGTCTGGAGAGACCATACAGGTGGTAGGGGTCGCAAATAGGAGAATAACCAGCCAATTGACAGAACCGGTACAGGTGAAAATAGGGAAGTACAGCGATGAGCACCAATTTGTGGTTTGCGATTCAAGTCCTGTGTGTCTGCTAGGAAGAGACCTGTTGTGTAAATTGAATTGTACTATATATTGTACACCTCAGGGAGTGGAGGTATTGACCAATGATGATGACGCAGATTTCAAAGTTGCAAACTCCAGAATATGCGTGGAGCTGTACCCTACTTTGACAGTAGATGAGCTCCCCTGGGACTTGAGAGAGACAGTGGCATCAGAAGTATGGGATTTCACTGGGGAAGAGATTGGATTGGTCAAAGGGGTGGACCCAGTGAAAATTGTAGTGAAACCGCATGCTGAGTTCCCAAGAACACCCCAATATAAATTGACTCCAGAAACGATTGCAGGCATAAAACCCGTGATCGAGTCCATGATTAAACAGGGAATACTGAAAGAAATCGTGGGTAGTCCATGCAACTCCCCGATTATGGGTCTGCAGAAACCAAATGGGAAATTTCGGATAGTGCAGGACCTTCGAAAGATTAATAACATAGTCGTTTCGTGTTGTCCAGTGGTACCGAATCCATCAGTGATACTGTTTCAGATTCCATTCCAAGCTGAGTGGTTCACTGTGATCGATCTTTGCCAGGCTTTCTTTTCGATCCCTCTGGACGAAGAAAGCCATTTTCTTTTCGCATTTAAGCTGGAAAATCGCGTCCTAACATGGTGTCGTATCCCTCAAGGGTATACAGAGAGCCCATCGATCTTTAACCAGCTTTTGAAGAAAAATCTTGAAAGTCTAGTGCTGCCCCAGAAGTCAGTTCTGGTCCAGTACATAGACGACCTTCTTGTGGCGTCAGAAACAGAAGAAGCTTGCAGGGAAGACTCCATTGCTTTGTTAAATCACCTAGCTGCCAATGGGCACAAGGTGTCCCCGGGAAAATTGCAGTACTGCCTGACAGAGGTGCAGTACTTGGGACACAGAATAGAGAAAGGCAAACGAAAAGTGTCACCAGACAGGATAGAGGCGATCATGAAAATGAATGCGCCTAGGACACAGAGAGAGGTCAGGATGTTCCTAGGGATGGTGGGTTATTGCCGACAGTGGATCGTAAACTTTTCACTGAAAGCAAAACCCTTGCAAAAACTGACGCACAAGGAGGTGAGTGATCCGGTACCATGGGACAAAGACTGTTTGATGGCATTCCTACAGTTGCGAGAGGACCTGTGTCGTGCTCCGGCACTGGGAATGCCTGATTACAATAAACAATTTTTTCTTTACTGTTGTGAGAGAGAAGGTTGCGCGTTGTCTGTGTTGGTCCAAATCCATGGGAATGCCCGTAGACCAGTTGCTTATTTCTCGGCTACTTTAGACCCAGTAGCCGCAGCGTTGCCCGGATGTCTCAAATCCGTTGCTGCAACGGGTGTCAGCATTGAAAGATGTGAAAATATCGTCATGGGGCACCCGTTAGAGGTGTGCGTGCCCCATTCTGTTGAACTGTTGATGACCAGGACCAAAACACAGCATCTGACCAACAGCAGGCTCACGCGCTATGAGCAAGTTATTCTTGCTGCAGAGAACGTGACCCTCAAGAGATGCTCTGTTTTGAACCCTGCCACCTTGATGCCACTTCCAAATGATATCGATGATGATGATGAATATACAGACCATGACTGCCTTGATGTGACTGAACTATGCACCAAACCCAGACCCGACATCGTAGATGAGCCACTGACTGACCCAGATGAAATTTTCTTTGTCGATGGCTCATGTGTAAGAGACGAAGTTGGGCAGTTGAGAGCAGCTTATGCTGTTTGTACAATTACTGGAGTTGTGGAAGCTGGGTGCCTGGAAGGAGTACACTCCGCTCAGGTAGCCGAGATTATTGCCCTGACACGTGCTTGCTTGGCAAGCAATGGAATTCGAGTCACCATATACACCGACAGCCAATATGGTTATGGGGTAGTTCATGATTACGGGCAGTTATGGTCTCAAAGAGGGTTCATGACCTCTTCAGGCTCTCCCATTCGCAATGGAGAGTTTGTGCGCCTGTTGTTAGAAGCATTGCAATGCCCAGCAGGTATCGCAGTTGTAAAGTGCACCGCACATACCAGAAATGAGGACTTCGTTTCGAAAGGCAATAGATATGCAGATGAAGTTGCACGGTATTGCGCGGAACAAGGGTACTCTTTCACAGAGGTGGATGTGGGTGGAATAAATGTAAGAACTGAATTAGCCATGATACTGGAAACTGTTGATACTTGGGATGAACTGTCAACCATGCAAGAAAATGCTCCTGATTCTGAAAAAGAAACATGGGAAAAGGCAGGATGTGTAATGGGTGAGACCCATTTTTGGGTCTCAGCAGACGGCAGAGCAGTGTTGCCCAATGAGATGGTGAGTCCAATGGCTAGACTCATACATGGTCCCGTACACTTAGGGAGAGATGCTATGCTGAGAGTGTTTAGACAGACTTGGTACAATCCTAAGTTTAGAATAGCAGCAGAAGCAGTGTGCCAGCGTTGTGTGACCTGTCAGCAGCTGAACGTAGGAAAAAGAACACCAGTTGCACTAAGTCACATAGGAAGGTCTGGAGGTCCATTCAATCGAATGCAGATAGATTTCATTGAAATGCCAAGGTGCAACCGCCTCCGCTATGTCCTGGTGGTTGTTTGTGTGTTCTCCAGATGGGTTGAGGCATACCCTACACGTAGGTGCGACACCCTCACAGTGGCCAAGTTACTGCTTAGAGAACTCATTCCTCGCTTCGGGGTGCCGGCCTTTTTGGAATCAGATAGGGGAACACATTTTAACAGCGAGCTTGTGAAGATGATTTGTGTTGCGCTAAATATTGACCAGAAGTTGCATTGCAGTTACCGACCAGAAGCCTCAGGGATTGTGGAGCAGATCAATGGCACGATCAAGAGCAGGATAGCAAAAGTGTGCTCCTCAACGACCCTGAGTTGGCCTGATGCCCTGCCATTGGTTCTCATGAGCCTTCGTAGTACCCCAGACAGAAGAACAGGGTTGTCACCACATGAGGTGTTAATGGGAAGAGCAATGAGGCTGCCATCTGTCCCAGCTACTGCACTGTTAAATATCACAGATGATATGATCCTGGACTATTGTAAGGGGCTGTCTGACGCCATGCGTTCTGTGTCCCTTCAGGTGCAGGCTGCCGAGGTTCCAGCGTGCCAGGGCCCGTGCCATGACCTGTACCCTGGGGACTGGGTCCTGGTGAAGAAACATGTGAGAAGAAGCTGCTTGGATATTCGTTGGCGTGGGCCCTTCCAGGTCATCCTGATCACGAACACAGCTGTAAAGGTGGGAGGCCTGCCCAATTGGATCCACGCGTCACATACGCGAAGGGTTCCAGCACCTCTGGAAGAAACAGCTCCTCTCTCGGATAGACGTCCAGCAGAGGACCGAGAAGCCATAGAGGGGGCTAGCCAAGCTGTAGAGGTGCCAGCGGAAGCAGGGTACGAGTCTGACCAAGCTGAGGACGGTCAGTACAACAGTGAAACGGAAGACGCTACAGAAGGAGAAAGTAGCTGGGAGTACGAGTCAGACCCTGACAGGTCTGAGAGAGAGCGAGAACAGACAAGAAGGAGAAGGAGTAGAAGGGCACGTGGAGAAGCTAATTGGCCGCAAAGAAGGAGCTCTAGCCTGAGGTCAACTCCAGAAGTAACCCTTCCTCCGATATCAGAAGACTCAGACACAGAAGAAGGTGCTCAGGGCGCTGAAGCACCCGACCGAAGAAGGTCAAGAAGAGTGCGTGTGCCTAACAGAAGATACTCCACACCTGAGTGGACATATCTGGCGACAAATGTCTGTGAAACCGGAGACAGGGAGGATCCGAGCGGTGGTGGTGTCCAGTTCTGAGCCCATTATCACCGTGGAAATACGACTGTTGGTACCCGGTGTCGAACAAGAAGGGTCACTAACGTTCATGCTCCCCAGACCTCCCCGCCTCAGCGAGTTAAAACATATGTTTCTTACAGAATTGCAATTCCCCGACTTTGGTACAACGATAACAGCACATGAAGAGCACAATCTTCGTTTGGAAATACTGAACTATGCTATTGAAGCTGCAACCACAAATCTGATAGTAGACTGTTAAAGGACTTTGTAAATAAAGCAAGCAGAAAAAAGAAGATTACCTAGCGCCCAGGAAGCAGAGATTTTAGGGAACTTCCCTTGAGTTGATGGAGAAGGGCTAGGGTTGTCTTTTTGAACTGTTAAAGGACTTTTGCGAAGAAGGCTGTCAGCCTCCAGTTGTGTGGACTCTAAAGACAAAAGGATTGAAAAGAGACTGTAAAGGAACGAGAGGAAAAGAACTTTTTGCTAAAGATAAGAGAGAGCCATATAGTCTGACGAAATGGAGGCCGGCACCCAGAACCGCAGAGCTAAATGTATAATAGGTACACTAATAGTAGGAGTGATAATATTAATAGCTTTAGTGGTAACAATTTCTTATGTAAAGGGACATGAGGAAGAGGCAAAGGTAACTGATGTGAAATCTGTAGAAACGCTTACACCTACTGTTGCTGGTGAGAAAAGGGAAAACACTCAAGAGAAAGCGTTATTGGCTGCAGAAGCCCGCAGGTTACACGTAGACGAGTCCCAAGGAGACTTTAGGTCAAATGCTTATGCTAAACTTTTATATGAATACGTGGATGCCATGGAGGTTAAGGATTGCTACGTCTGCATGCAGTTGCCGGCGTCTGTAGATGAAGGAATTCGCTATCATCACCTCCCGCTGACATATGGCATTACATGTAGCTTATTGCTTAGTATATTTTATGAGAGAGATAGTTTTGAATACTATTTCTCCAATTATGATTCAGTGTTGCCAGAAGTCCCAAATTATAAGCAGATGAACAAATGGGATTACTGGAAGAGTGAAGACAGATTGGCCAAGTTCTTCATTCCTTGGATTACCTTAGATACTTCACATGCCCGTAGAAATAACCTGACATGCAAGGTGTCAGAAGTCGAGAAGAAGTTCATAGGGCAGGTGGATGATCGTTACAGAAGACAAAAGATTTTGAAAAAATCAGGACAAGGGAAAACAGATTGGACCGAGGAAGAGAAGTCACACCAGAGAAAGGGTAGTAGTGGTCCAATAGCTTTAGATAAAGCGCAGAGAGGAAAGCTATGTCTTCACAGAGCCAAAACGTATTATGAAAATGTATACGTTGGAGAAGTTGACTGTGAACATGCTTTTAATTTAGAGTACTACACTAAGGATTTCCTGAAGGGAATGCAAGTGATTCCAAATGTGTATTTTGTATGTGGAAGAAATGCTTACGTGAGACTACCTGACAACTGGTATGGATCATGTTATTTGGCAATTGTCTTCCCCAAAATATATCATGCACAAGACTTAGTGATCATTGAGGGCAAGACATCTTCGAGGGGAAGGAGAGATATAGGTGATGCAGAAATGGTTGGAGATGTCTTTGGAGCTATGTTCCCTCTTTTGGGAGTAATCCTTAATGATGTTAAAATTAGACGACTGGCAACAGTTGTCGACAGGTTGTCTGCCAGCACTGCTCAGTCCTTAATGCTGGTAGAAGGAGAGATGCAATCGATAAGGGCTATGGTTCTTCAAAATCGTCTTGCATTAGATGTCCTACTAGCAAAAGAGGGCGGAGTCTGTAAGGCTTTGAAGGTCCAGGAATGCTGCACTTACATTCCAGACAATTCAAAACCCCTTGAGAAGGTTATTAGGAACCTAACTGATATTCACAAGGAGATCGAAGACTTGAGTAGAGAAAATGTTTGGGAAAAGGTGGGCCACGGAATGAGTACAGTTGGAGGGTGGTTTTCCACCTTAGGCAAAAGCTTTGTTTGGTACATACTAAAGCCTATCATCATAATATTGATCTGTGGGATTATATTGTGGGGATTGGTGAGGGTATTCAAATGGTACAGAGCAAGAAGGTCAGAAAGGGCCCAAAGAGAACAGCTGCAGAGATTGGCTGCCATACAAGATAATCAGTACAGGAGTCTGAGGGCTCTGGAAGCGCAGAGAATGCCAGCAATAACGTCAGTTTAAATGTTAGTGATGACCCCGAGAGGTCATCAAAGGGGGGAACTGAGAGAGCGCAAACTGACTTAAATGTATGAGTGCACCACACTTACCTGTAGTAAGCACAAATCATGAGGAGAAATGCCATGAGTGCTAATAGTACCTGCAATTATATTCTAAATGTATAGCTAATGTAGAGATTTAAGTAGAAGTGGAACTAATACAGAAATGTGTGACACTATATGATTTTATTAGACGTGATTATTTTTGAATCTATGTCGTGTAGCTGTTAAAATGTAAGATGGTCTGTGGTTAAACGCAGAATGTGGTAGGCCTCAGGGCCAGAGCTGGAGCTAAGAGGGAAGGTGTTTCTTTTCACGACACAGATTGTATTAATGTTTTGGTCATCGTATTAAATGGGCCATGATTTATAAAATGTTTACTGAATAATAGAATAAGAGTATTAACATGCTTTAATTAAATGAAGAAGTTGAATGCTATAATCATAATGAGAAATATTGTAGGCCTGAAATGTTTTAACGTTGATTTACACGTACATGTCTGGGCTGAGAAATGTTGCAAGCCTTTTTAGAAGTCTATGAGAGTTGGGTTCTTGGCGGCAGATATCTGTCTGCAACAGGAAAGGGGGGATCCAATTATAAATGAATGAATAGAGGTCTGTTCAGTAGACGGCCCAGACATGGAGGAGGGTTCTGGAATGTTTAAGGGGTATCAGCGGGCCGGAGAAGAGCCTGAGAAGCAAGGTCAACTCTAACGTCTGAGGCCCAATACAAAGCATCATGGAAAAAGCCTGAAGCTACACCACGTGAGAGGCGTTTCGCAAGGGGCGTCTCAAATGTTGTTGACTGTTTTGTATTAGGGACAGCACCCCTGGGTGGAGTTAGAGCAGATACCTGAGGACCCTTTAGAGAGCGGATGGGTAGGCAGTGAGGGGTCATGACTGGAGAACTATAGGTTTTCACCAAGAGACTTAGAGTGGGTGACTTCCCTTGGGGGTCATTCACTGCTGACACCTTTGTTAGGTTGGGATTTGGTTAAGTAGGGATACCATCTAGAGCAGGGTAGGGACAGCCTAACCTTTGCGTTTTCCTCCAACCTAAATGAAGGAGAGATATGCGTCTATGCTGATAGCTTTATTATTCTTAGAACTTGTGTTAGTGATTTCCGTTGCTCGTTTGAGGGCTTTTCGAGAGCACATGTATGTAATTGGACCTGTGTATCTCGTGAATCTCATTCTGAGATGCCTGTATTTGCAGCTTATCATTTCCTTACAATAAACTTTTGAAAGCTAGAAGTTGTCTGTGATCTTTGGGAGTAGAGTCCTTTATTGGGTGAACTAACTTGCAGATGGGTGTACTGTTTTCCTCCAAGACAGGCAACAAAGGTTCAGTCGACCAGATCGAGGTTTAGATCAATAGATATAAGGTATCGATCAAAATCTCGCCCTTTCAGCATCCATACTGGTAGGTACTATATGCAGGGCCACTGGAATTATGCAGCAGAGAGGGCCAAATTATGCTGCAGGGTTGACTAAATTATCTGGCAAGAAAAGGGAATGTATGCAGCGTAATGCTGCAAATTTTGCATAGTATTACCATATTTTTTCTCATTTTTGCTCTTTTTTAACACTTTCTGGTCATAGGCTGCACCTCGTTAGTACCCGTATAACACCCAAATATAGTAATATGCAAAGGAAAGTGCCTAGTCAATCTCTACAAAGGGCCTTTGCAACACGACACTGCCTTTTTAGTTATTTTTTAAGCATTTGAGGTAGAAACTTTTTTTAACTTACAATCTTCAGATATATTCAGCTAATGATGGATTATGTGGCACAAGCAGCAAATCCATAATCATGCAAAAACTGTCGAAGTCGCACAATCACATAATTCCAGTGACCCCAAAATACAAACTGAGGATATAACACATAACATAGTGGTTGGGGTTGTCGTCACAATTATTATACAAATGAATACTTTGCTCTGCATGTTACACTTTGTGCTTTACAAGAGGGGCATTGTGCCTCTATGCTTCTGTATGATGAGTCAAAACCGGGATTAGTGAAAACTCAGATCTCTCCAAGAGATACGTTAATCACCAGAGTTAAATAGACATTTTTGTTATGGCCCGAAAATTGCAGGCACGCATAGCACTCAGAAGTCTTTGCTTTTCATCCTGTTGGATATTTCAAAATGTAGCTTAGTCCTCCAGCACGGCTCCTCCACAAAAGCAGCATGCTGTGCCCTAGACCTATGCAGAGGACAGCCTTTGCGAATGCGAATTTGCTTGACACATATGGCCCATAGTAAAATAATCCAAGTAGAAGGGGCAATCGTCAGGGCAGGATCAAAATGGCCACAAGGTGGGACAAATGTTCACTATACACCAAAGAAAACGATGGAGTTTGTATAGACAAGTAATGCAAAGCAGTGGGCATGTGGTGCGTGTGTTCCAAATCTACAGATTGAGTACACCAGGCTTGCAGAGTAGCACATGCACGCTGCCTCTAGGCTCGACCTAAAAAAGGAGTAAAGTGGGAATGCAAAAGATGTAGGAGTATTCAAGAAACTAAGGGGAGATGAAGAGAATACACTTATAAAAAAAGGAAGAGGCTAAAGGGTGATGAAACAACCTCTAAACTATAAACAAATGAAGAAATTAATCTTTCTTCAAAATGGGTTTCTCCAGATTTGATTAGTCAAACTGAAGAAACCCATGAATACCACAAAATCATCAATCATCATTTTCACCAATGAAAAGGCTACACACAAGGCGGAAAACGTGAACGAGCCAGGACATGGAAAGGACTGATTTCTGACATAGCTGCATTAATTATAGACTCTTTAAAATTGGGCGTACTAGGTGGAAATTCAAGCCCTGCCACTGTGGAAAGGCTATTTCAACATTTATTAAAGTTTTCTGTGAATATTATTCTTTTATGTATGTAATTATACTGTGTTATAAAATGTGTCTATTTTCACTTACTACAGCATGCTGCGCGTGACCAAGAGGCTTTCTATTTAATGACAGGCGACAGTTCATCAAAGGCTTTTAAGAATCCAATGCTGGGCAAAAAATAATCTTTCTATCTCTCTTTCTCAGAGTCATTACAAGGATGTTTGCAGTTAGGACAGGAAAAGCTGAATACATTGTTTGCTATGGATCACTCCAGAAACCGTTAACTACCCAACAAAGAACGTGCGAAAAGCTATAAAACATTTAGAAACGTAATTTATTTGCAAATGTAATTATTCAACTATGCATTTTAGGATACCTGCCTAATGTAGAACCTTTAAAAACCAACAATGGCATTAAGATTCTTACCTGGATGAAAAAAAGTTTGGGTTTTCCAACAAGACTCTTGCATTTATCTCCTCTAAAAAGCGTAGTCATGGTCTTTATTGGCACTGCCCCGTCTGTCCCATAGATAAGTCCCTCTTCACCATGGCTTAAAAGGATGCAGGCAAAGCAGGCATAATCACTGTGGTCTTCTTCAGCAACTGCAAGATAAACAAAAACATTTTTTCCCCCAATGATGGAAAACCAGGTGCCGGCACAGGTAACAGCAGCGGGGCGGGGTATGGGGAGTCGACAGACGACGGGATAGGGATAATAAAATAAAAACATAGATAAAACCACGTACCTTGTGCTTGCTGTATCACTGAGTCAGCGATGCGGCGAGTGCAAGCTAAGTGGTTTAATTCATCAGTAGCAACCGTTATGACAGGTAGAAGGGAAAACAACACAGTAGTAGCTTTGATTGACATAGGGATAGAAAATCTCCTCACTTAGAACAAGGATAATCGAAGAAATTCACTGTTAGCAATAGCTTAGGGTAATTAGAGCTAGCATCATAAAGTGCTAAGGGGCATGGTAGGGAAGGAGTGCATAGGATGACTTGACTCTCTATCTAGGAACATGTACTATATAGAAAAGCCACTGAACATTGAGAGGCTGTTGCGGGGGCGACGCAGAGGACCCGCTGTGGCATCGGGAGGGTGGTGGAGCACTGAAGACCCCCAGGGAGCCAAGACACTGCATCGGAGGTGAGCCTGGCAGGGTCCTCTACCTGACATCACTGTGCTGGAGTGGCAGCGGAGACCCAGAGCAAAGTGGAAGATCTGTGAGCCACAGAAACTCCTGTTTGTCCCTCCAGCAACAGTGGAGAGTGCCGGGGGACACAGTGGGTGATTGATGGAGGTGGCGGGCACATTCAGCGCCATAGTCGGGAGGCCCGAGGCCCTGAAAGCTCCTGAACGTGCCCTGAAGCGGTGAGTGAAGAGTGGAAGCGGCTCATCACGGTGAGCGGGGACCGAGGGTCACTGGGGGCCTCTTGACTGCCTTATCACTGGGGGGCTCTCTTTATCTAAAATTAAACTTCAGCACAGCACACCTGACCTCAGAATGGCGACCCGAGGGAAGCCCTTTACCCACGAAGGGATGCATAAGTGATCGGAGGGGGACCTTTACACACAGAAGATAAGTGGCGCCTATGTAACCTCAACTGCTCAAAGACGGGATCCATATCAATAAGCTTAAGGGGGTAGCGCCAAAACTACAATGTGCCTGACCCTAAGATGGCTGACAGAGGCCTAATGCCTGACACTATAAACACTGAAATCATTGTAGCTATGAGAGCAACGGGTAGATCCAGATGCCGACCTGAGACTAAGGTCCGGCCGAATGGAACACAAGGGACTGTATCTCTTATCTGACCCCAAGATGGCCTCCACAGTGATGGTCCTTTACCACAATGAACTACTACTCTTGGGCAAAAATTGGACATTTACTAGACCACGAGCATATCCCTCATCCCGCTCACCCATCAGGACATAGAATCTGTGACCTTGCCACTGAACATTGAGACCTTGCATTTTGACCGATGCCTGGTGGAGCTACCTTGATAGCTATAGAGGAGATGGGCCATGGACTTCCCCCTCGGCCGTCACCTACCCAGCGGGACTTTGGGCGGACTTTCCTTCGTCTCTCCGCCGTTTCTCACTCCTTCCCTTTTACCTCACCCCCTTACCCTCTACCCTCCATTTTTCTCATCCTCTATGCTTCTTAAACGTCTCTAGCAACAGATGTAACTTGTAACTGATGTACCTTTGTAACAATGTGGAACCTCATGTAAAGCGCTCTGATGCCTCCGGGTCTAGCCAGCGCTATATAAAACTCAAATAAATAGAAATTTTAAAAACCTAAATTTTTTTTATTTTACTTTCCTTATTCCGTCATCTGTCGACTTCTCAAGGCTGTCCCACACTACCGCTGTTACTTGAGCCAGCCGCGCCAGTGGAAAACCCTCATTAACAATGTACCCATGCAAATGAAGGAATGCCCTCTGGTGATAGCGCTTGCACTATATATGTACCAGCGCTATCTGAATTACAGAAGGGGAAAATACAAATGTGCAAAGCAGAGATACAAATGTCCATAAGGCACAAGCGTTTAGCGACACTCAGCACAGTGTAGCAGGTATCCTGTTCTCCTACAGAACTGTGCATAGAGACTTGGAACCTCAGTCAGTTAGGGTGTGCCAAAACTCACCTTAGTACCCAAAATCCCCTTACCAGACTAACTACAGTGTCTTATTGGTCATTACAAACTCCCAATATGCAGACAAACCAGAACATGAACTTAGATTACCTCAGGTATCGTGGAACACATGAACACTCTTTCGTTATACAATCATTTCAAACCAAAACGTGGAGTAAATGAGGACGCATGCACATTTGAAATATTTATTTACTAATGCAGTGTTCTCAAACGCAGTATCTTAGATAATACGAGCAAACATATTATAAGAAGCAAAGTTATCAGCATAGTTACTAGTTCATAGAATGCGAAAGGTGACAGCATGCTAAAATGCTGAAATGAATAGGAGTTAACAACACCTGATTCTCACCCTCCCTATCTAGTATATTATATTATATCTAAGAAGGTCTCTTTGGGTTTTAGCATGGCGGCCCCATACCTCAAGATCCTAGTGGATAGGGATCACATCATCTTCCACCAGCTCTCTGCATGCGAAGCACCATCCAGTGCCCTACGTGTGCTCTAAGCAAAGCAATATGAAACGCGCCTAAAGCCAGATTTTGGCAGCAGCTGCATTTATGTTATGTCTAGGAAGGTGCGAAGATCAGACCTCACAACAACACTCTGTCGAGTTATCCTTGAAGGCTTCATCACTCACTGTACAGACATAGTTTACCAAGCAAAGCTGATATCAGAGTAATAACATATTATTCTCGTGAAAACTAAAACAACAATTATGTGTCGGGTGCAGAAGCAGCAAAAGGTAAAATGGCATTTAAACATTTAATAAGCACATGCTAACTTAACACGGTATATAGGTAGGCAGTAACTATATGACAACAGGAATTCGGAAGTTTCCCCAATAAGCATTCCACTTCCCCCACACAATTGCCCATTTATGAGGACATCCTCTACTTTCAAAGACTGCCTTTGAAAGACTGCCTTCTCCACCTACATGCACCAATCCATATCTCTATTCAAGTCCCTTACCCAGCCTGACCTCATCAGTGCCGGTCGCTCAACCCGCCGCGTGGCCCCTCCCGAGGTCACCCGGTCCCCCTGCCGCCACCACCTGCTCGTCGCCGCCTTGCCTCCACTGTGCCCCTGACTGCGTTCATCTCCCTGCATTTGTCTGTGTCGTTGCCGCCTTGCCTCCGCTGTGCCCCTGATTGTCCGCGTTCGTATCCCTGCATTGTGTGTGTTTTTGCCGCCGTATCTCCACTGTGCCCCTGGTTGTCCGCATTCGTATCCCTGCATTGTGTGTGTGTTTGCCCGCTGTCCCCCTGACTCTGTGCCCCTGTTTGCCCGCTGTTTATCCCCCTGCCTTTGGTTGTACCTTAGCCCCCTAGCGCTTCAGCCGCTGCTCCACCCCGCTGCCTGCCGCTGCTCCCCCGCGGCCCCGCCCCCTCGTCATCTGGGCCCTCTCCCATGCGCCACCCCGCTCCCACCGCCCAGCTGCTCCTTCCTCCCACTGGGCACTTAAGGACTCGGCCGGGCGACGGGGAGCTGTGACCAGCCTGACCTCGTCAGTGCCGGTCGCTCAACCCGCCGCGTGGCCCCTCCCGAGGTCACCCGGTCCCCCTGCCGCTACCACCTGCTCGTCGCCGCCTTGCCTCCACTGTGCCCCTGACTGCGTTCATCTCCCTGCGTTTGTCTGTGTCGTTGCCACCTTGCCTCCGCTGTGCCCATGATTGTCCGCGTTCGTATCCCTGCATTGTGTGTGTTTTTGCCGCCTTGCCTCCACTGTGCCCCTGGTTGTCCGCGTTCGTATCCCTGCATTGTGTGTGTGTTTGCCCGCTGTCCCCCTGACTCTGTGCCCCTGTTTGCCCGCTGTTTAGCCCCCTGCCTTTGGTTGTACCTTAGCCCCCTAGCGCTTCAGCCGCTGCTCCACCCGCTCCCTGCCGCTGCTCCCCGCGGCCCGCCCCCTCGTCATCTGGGCCCTCTCCCATTCGCCACCCCGCTCCCACCTCCCAGCTGCTCTTCCTCCGCGGCGCCCCCTCCACTCTCCACTTATGGCAGAGTCCACGCGTACGCGCAGCGGGCGCGCCGATCTGCGCCCGTCCGCGCCTGGACCACGCCCACCGCCAGACCCCCTGGCCCCCGCAGAGGCCAGCCCACCCGCCGGACTTACGCCGCCGCCACCCTCAACGCACTCAACACCGGCCGGACTCCCGGCTGCTACCGAGCCACCCCAAGACGCACCCACGGACCCTTCGCCTGCCTATCCTGCAAATTGTTCCTGCATCCGGACCTGTACCGCACCTGCCAAGCCGAGCACCAGCAGCAACCACCTGAAGTGCATCCTGCTCAACACCCGCTCCATCCACAGACACGCTGTGGAACTCTGGAACCTGCTCGACACCACATCCCCAGACGTCCCTTTCCTCACGGAAACATGGATGAACGCCTCCTCAGCGCCCGACATCGCCATCGCCATCCCGGACGGATACAAGATCACCCGGAGGGACCGAGTCAACCCGACAGGAGGAGGCATCGCCATCGTCCAAAAACTCCATCTGCATCACGACCAACTCCGACGACACCCTCACAACCGCCGAACATCTTCACTTCCAGATACACACCGACCCCAAGACCACACTCAGAGGCACCCTCATCTACAGACCCCCAGGACCTCGCACACAATTCAGCGAAGACATCGGAGACTTCATCAGCCCGCACGCCCTCGCCTCCGCTAACTACATCCTCCTAGGGGACCTCAACTTGCACCTGGAGAACAACAACGACAACAACACCACCACCCTGCTGGACAACCTCGCCAACCTCGGACTCAAGCAACTGGTGAACACCCTCACCCACTACGCCGGACACACGCTTGACCCAGTCTTCTCCTCCAGCAAGTACATCTCCTTCAGCCACTCCACCGGACTCCACTGGACAGACCACAGCTGCGTCCACTTCAGCTTCAGAAAGACCACGACTCACCACCACCCGCAACAGGTTCCCCATAGGAGCTGGAACAAGATCACCACCGACCAGCTCACCACATCCCTGAGCCAGAACCCTCCCGCCAGCTCAACGGACCCCAACCAAGCAGCCAACAACCTCACACAGTGGATCACCAACTGCGCTGACAACCTCGCACCTCTGAAAAACCATACCAGCAGGCCCGGCAGCAAGAAAGCCTCCTGGTTCAACGACGACCTCAAGAACTCCAAGAAAAACTGCCGTACTCTCGAGAAAGCCTGGCGAAAAAACCCGACTACAGACAACATGACCGCCCTCAAGCACGCCACCGGCAAACACCACCAGCTGATCAACACCACCAAGAAGACAGCATTCAAGGAACGAATCGACAACAACGCACACAACAGCAAGGAACTCTTCAGCATCGTCAAAGAGCTCTCCAACCCCAGCGCCGGAAACAACGGCATCACTCCCTCGCAAGGCCTCTGCGACTCACTCGCCTCGTTCTTCCACAGCAAGATCGCCGACATACATAACAGCTTCGGCGCACAGACTACGCACCCAACCACCGAACCGTCACCCCCCACGACCACCATCCGCGACTGGACCCTGATCAGCACCGAAGACACCATCCACACGATGAACACCATCCACTCCGGATCACCAAACGACCCATGCCCCCACCACGTCTTCAACAAGGCCGACTACGTCATCGCACCCCAACTCCGGGACATCATCAACTGCTCCTTCAGCACCGCCACATTCCCGGAGACCTGGAAGCATGCCAAACTCAGCGCCCTCCTGAAGAAACCATCAGCAGACCCCGCCGACCTCAAGAACTACCGCTCCATCTCGCTCCTTCTCTTTCCTGCCAAAGTCATCGAGAAGACCGTCAACAGACAGCTTGCCGCCTTCCTCGAGACGAACGGATCCCTTGACCACTCGCAGTCCGGCTTCCGCGCCAAGCACAGCACTGAGACCGCCCTCATCGCAGCCACTGACGACATCCGAGCCCTGCTCGACAACGGGGAACCAGCGGCCCTCATCCTCCTGGACCTCTCCGCAGCATTCGACACTGTCTGCCACCGCACCCTAGTGCAGCGCCTCAGCAACATCAGAATCCAAGAGAAGGCACTAGAGTGGATCATCTCGTTCTTCACCGGAAGAACCCAGAGAGTCATCTGCGGCGTACCACAAGGATCATCACTCAGCCCCACCCTCTTCAACGTCTACATGAGCCCCCTCGCAGCCATCGCACGCCAACACAACCTCAACATCATCTCCTACGCCGACGACACCCAGCTGATCCTCCCCCTCACCAACGACCCAGCCACCGCCAGAACCAACCTACATGAAGGAATAAAAGACGTAGCCGAGTGGATGATGAACAGCCGCCTGAAACTGAACTCAGACAAGACGGAAGTCCTCATCCTTGGATCATCACCCTCCGCCTGGGACGACTCCTGGTGGCCCCCTGCCCTGAGCAGCGCACCCAAACCAACGGACCACGCACGCAACCTGGGCTTCATCCTGGACTCCTCCCTCTCGATGACCAGGCAAGTCAACGCTGTCTCATCATCATGCTTCAACATCCTGCGCATGCTCCGAAAGATCTTCCGATGGCTCACCACCGAAACCAGGAAGACGGTCACACAGGCACTCGTCACCAGCCGACTGGACTACGGAAACACCCTCTACACCGGAACCACAGCCAAACTCCAGAAAAAACTCCAACGCATCCAGAACGCCTCCGCACGACTCATCTTGGACATCCCCGACACAGCCACATCTCCGGACACCTGAGAGACCTCCACTGGCTCCCCGTCAGCAAGAGAATCACGTTCCGACTCCTCACCCACGCACACAAGGCCCTCCACGACCTGGGCCCCAAGTACCTCAACAACCGCCTGACCTTCTACACTCCCACCCGCCAGCTACGATCAACCAGCCACGCCCTCGCCGCCGTTCCACGCATTCGAAGAACCACCATGGGAGGAAGATCCTTCTCCTACCTGGCAGCCAAGACTTGGAACTCCCTCCCCATCCACCTCCGTCTGACCCAAGACCACCTCTCCTTCAGGAAGCCACTCAAGACCTGGCTGTTCGAGCAGTAGCGGACCCCCCAAGCGCCTTGAGACCCTCTGGGTGAGTAGCGCGCTATATAAATCCCGATTGATTGATTGATTGTGGTGCAGTGTCCACTCCCAAAGTCTGGTCATGTTTCTTTGGTCACCATCAGTCCCTGTGTCCCCCAGAGACAGTCCAAGTGGACGAGATCTGTTTTGCCCTAAATGTTCAAGAGACACCTCCACACACACTCACAAGGCAGGCAACTACCTCCACAAAATACCTCTGCAGCAAGGGGCAGCCCCACACCATATGACAAAAGGTCTCTTCTTGTTCTTGCTTTTTGTGTACAGTGCCACGTCTGTCTAACCCACTTTCTCTAATGCTGTGATAGCATAACAACTCCTGTGGAGGATCTTCAACTGTATGAGGCAGAAACACGAGCGTATGGCCACCTCACATTGGAAAGCCAAGGCCTCGGGCCATTCGTCATTCTCCACACCACCTAGGTCCCTCTCCCAGGCTTCTGTCAGTCAAAGCAGAGTATCGGGGGAGTT
This sequence comes from Lissotriton helveticus, assembly GCF_964261635.1. Classification (NCBI taxonomy): domain Eukaryota; kingdom Metazoa; phylum Chordata; class Amphibia; order Caudata; family Salamandridae; genus Lissotriton; species Lissotriton helveticus. Next base: position 1,166,996,275 of record NC_136065.1, on the reverse strand, counting down.
ATTTAACAACTTCTCATATGTGAGGTAGATCACCCTTTTAGGTAAATAGTCATCCAGCAGTAAGTCCTCGAGAGGGGAGGATACAGGGAGGTCCTCTCCTTTCGGGTTTGCTTTATGCAGGGCAACAGACTTGTAAATATCGATAACTTACATGGGTGCCAACTGGTACTCTTGCTGTAGCTCCGAGTAGGGAAGCACATTGCCATTTTTCCATAAGTCTCCCACTCAAGACAGACCAATAGGATCCCCCTTATTGAATCCCCTCCGGAGGGCCAGAGTGTCTTGACGTGCTGTGTCCCATAAGGGAGTGGCATGCGTAATGTTAGCCCCCCCAGCCCATGGCCACCGATGCACCATGCCACAGGCATACAGTGACAGCCGTAGGAGTAAACAGGGATGTGCGGGTCGTCCCCAATAGATAGCCAGTGAGTAGTCCCCTGGCTGCATGTTTCCTCTGTTCATTCTGTAGCACGGCTTGTCACTCGGGAGATGAACCCAATGATTAATGACAATCAACTGAGACACCCAGTAATATTTTTGTATGTCAGGGAAGGCTATTCCCCCATCGTACTATAAATGAGACCCTACACAAGAAGGAAATTAGTGTCACCCGCTTACAGTATAGGATGGGAGTGAGGCTTCTCTCTATAAACAAACGGATATCTCATGCGGGGAGCCGAACCATGAATAATGCAAACACCAGAAGATGACAAAAAATATATGGAAATAAAAAAAAATAATTGTACAAAAATATTTTATTCAAAATACAAAAATCTGTAAATATTTTAAAGGATTTTTGTAATGTTTACATATATAATAGAACAAATTAAATAACGTAAACATACATATTTTCCTTTAAAAAAACACCCACAAGAACAATAATATATTTCATAAAGTGTCCCCCAGTCCTAGTGGGTCACGGCAAAATAATAACTTAAAACTTCATAATATAATTACACAACAGCAATCTCTCATTAAATCAGTCAAACCGCAATCACATCCATACATCTGTCATACTGTCAAAGCCAACCAATAAAAAATACATATGCAGACAGGGGCCACAGATGAAAATGATAGTGGTATCATGCACAACCCGATATCTGGCTGGAACAGTACAATGCTGTAAAAAGATGCACAGCCGGGTTTTGGCTGGAGCACAATGAGTATTTATATCTGTTAACTGATAACCAAGAATCGCCATATACATTTTCATCAATTAAATAACATTGGTTTCATGTGCTCGAGGAGAGAGGGAAAAGAGGTAGAAAATATTTGAACAGTTCAACTTCCTCTCTTTCTTTCCATGTACCACTGCGGGGTTCCTGTCATACAAAGTGCTCATTACCCCATCGTATACCAAGCCCTCATCAATTTCTGGAGCGCTAATCTGGGGGGACCACCGTCCCACAGGAGTGTGTGGGCCTCACTGTCTATGGCACAGAAGTAGGACTGTGGTATTGTGTACGGCATGTTTTGAAGTGCGGACAGGAATCTTTTGAATAGGGTCGCTTTTCCCAGTAAGGAAAGAGGCAGGGATCTCCAATGCTTCACATCCCTTTGCAATCGCTGGAGTGGGCGGTTCAAGATTACCGGAGTAAAATGAATCATGATCCCTTGTGATAAAGATGCCCAAATAACAGAATCCGTCTGCCACCACTGTGGCCTCACAGTCCTGCTAGAGTATTGGAGGCCTCTCTTGTCAAACGTAAATTAGTGACTTGTTCCAGAGTATTTGCAGTAGAGGGCGAATATGTGCAAGACTCTTTCAAGTGTGGAGGGGCCACATAAAGCAGGACGTCATCCGCATAGAGGGAGATTCCGTCCTCCCAATCTCTGGTCCGTATTAGTCACATGACCAAGGGGTTGCTTCGGACCCATGCTGTCAGTGGCTCAAGTATTAAAGCAAAAATCAGGAGGGAGAGCGGAAAGTCCTGCCTGGATCCCCTCTGAAGGGGAAAGGATGCTGGTGTGCCCCCGTTCACTGTAAACCGAGCCAGAGGGTCGGAGTACACCTAACGCATCCGAGAAACAAATCAGGGACTGAAAACCCATCCGTTCCAGGACTGCCTGCATAAAGGGCTATTCCATGGTGTCAAATGCTATTTCCACGTCCAAGAACAGCACAAGCAAATCCTCCCGGATTTCGGCTGCACGCACCAAGACCCCATGTAGACGCTGAGGGTTGAGTGCCATTTCTATGGTTTTGGAGACTTGGACTCACAGGGAAGGGAGATATGCTTTTGAAATGGGTTAAGTTGGGGGTGAGGTAGCCGCACTCAACGCACATGGACCAGGACCAGAATTACTTTCTGCTAAGACTTCAAGCAAGATGATAAGTTTTGATAAGGGTCCCTAAATCTGGCATGGGACTATAATCTTGCATGGATGGGGTTCTAGATAGAGCATCCACATCAAGGAATAAACGATTAAGCGGGAGCCTTCTCTTTTTTAATTTATTTTATTTATTGGTAAGCCAATAAGTGTTAATATACATTTACAAAACATAATATTTCAGCCGAAATATACTTCAAAATATCAAGGGGGGGGGGGGGGGGGGGGGGAGAAAAGAGCAAGAAAAAAAAAGAGAAAAGAAGGATCATATACATTCACATGGAGTTTCTAGGGTCATAATGGTCAATACTTTACTTCCATCTATAGGCACAATGGATACATATATATATATCAGTTCAAATATACCCCAGATGTAGAAAGACATATAGAAAAAAAAACAAGAAAACAGGACAACACAAAGGATACATCAGCAACCGTTAAACTGTAGCAGGTGCCAGGTGGTCAACTAAAGCACCCCATACCCAGTCTCCATTCATGCAGGCCCTTAAGGGCATATAAGCTATGTTCCAAATTACTGACAGCATATAGCCTTCCTCTGCACATTTCGAAAGATGGTGGCTCTTTCTGCCGCCACAATGATGCTATACCTACTTTAGCCATGGCTACTGCTATAAATATCAAGGATGTAAATTTAAGCATCTCATGATTAGCCATTGCGCCTTCCAAAATTCTTAGAAAACCTCCATTCTGATAATCAGTTGTCTCAGCTTTGGATACGCAAAAAACATATGCAGACTATTGGCCTGATCCAACCCACACCTCGTGCATTTGCCATCATTAGGCCTGCCCCATCGCGCAATTTTAGCAGGAGTTGAGTATAGATTAAAAATAGTTTTGTAGTGCTGTGTTTTAAGACTGGAGGATACCAGTAGCTTTTCAGGCAGAGCGATAGACTTTTGTAAAATATTCCCTCCCTGAGATAGTCTGGAGTTCCATTTTAGATTCTGCGCCTCCACATCATCAAGTTGCACTTCGATGAGACTTTGATATAAAACGCCTATCTTTCCCCGTCCCCTAATAGCCTCTAGAAGGTTGTTTTTATGAGCCAGGCTTGTCTAGTAAGTAGTCCAGAATCTGAAAGTATTTGAAAAAAATCCTTCTTAGGGAGGTCACATTCGGAAACGGACGAAGAATAGGACCTAATAAAACTGTTACCTACTAAATCTCCCAAGGTCAGGATACCTTTACGTCTCCATCTAACCATTGTGGTATCCAAAAAATAGATGGGAGCAGTGCTGAAGAAGAGGTAGGTGTATAAAAATGAATCCTGCTTATCTGAAAATACCTCTGGACCTGGAGCCATACCTTATGAGCAGCTTGGACCACTTTATAATGGGTTTTCTTTAGAAACTGGGCTCTAGATTCTGAAAAAAGCCTCTCCCGGCTTCTGATCCCAGTAGCATTTGAAAAATATGCGGGGATCCTTCCCCAGCCAGTAAGATTCCCATATTCTGAAGTAGGCATGCCGAATAATATAACAGGAAATTAGGCACTGCCCAGCCCCCTCGTGACCATGGTAAATGCATGTATTTCCCTGCTCGTCTAGGCTTGCCTTGAGCCCACATAAAACTGCTACATATAGATTGCAGTTTCTGGAGCTGCTTTCCAATGAGTTCCAGGGGCACTGACCTACAGTTATACAAAACCTTGGGTAAGATGTTCATCGTTAAGGCATTGCATCTTCCTACCTTTGACAGATGTAAACCTTCAATTCTATCTAATTTCCGTTTAATTTTCCGCACCATGGGGACCCAGTTTGAGTGTACCATCTTGTCCAAACTTGCGGTAATACGGCCCCCCAGGTACGTTACCTCCTCCGTAATCCTGGGATCTGTAAATAGTGCTTGATTTGTGCATACTATTTGTGTTTTACTATATTTGATTTATAGCCAGATCTTTGCCCAAATACCGTTGCTAGCCATTCAATCTCGACCAGGGCCTTAGCTGGATGTTGCGAGACAACAGCAATGTCATCGGCATATGCTAAAACATTGACCTGTTCTTGCCCAGACCTCGGCGATTGAACACTTAAGCTATTCTCCAATAGGTTTAGAAACCACTTAATATAAAGGGCTAAGAGTAGAGGGGAGCACGGACAGCCTTGCCTAGTGGCCCTTGATATTACAAATGGCTTACATTCGAGCCCTAATGTACAAATTTGAGCCACAGGTGATCTATACATAGCTCTAATTGCTTTGATAAAGCCAGGGCCGAAACCTTGCCACCGCATAGTTGCCCATAAATATTCCCAAGAGACGAAGTCAAATGCCTTCCCTGCATCAAGCAGCACCACTCCACATGGAGATTATTGAACATTAGCAGAATCCAACAGGGTAACTACCCTGCTGATATGGTTGACTGTGCCTTTTCCTAGAATAAAGCCATGTCGGCAGACATATACTATAGGGGTAATCACTTGGGAAAGGCGTGTAGCTAAGATTTTCGCATAGATTTTCCCATCACAATTTAGATGAGAGATGGGTCTATACGACCCAGGTAACATGGGTGGCTTATCTTTCTTTTTTTAAATAATAATGTTAGCTTCATCCCACGATGCCGGAGCTTCCACCTTCTGCACTTCCTGAAACAGAGTAAGCATGTCTGATTGTAGCTCAGCAAAAAAGGTCTTGTAGAATTCTAATGGGATTTTATCAGGCCCGGTGGCTTTACCTGTTGCTAAAGACCCCGCAGCCTCCACAAGCTCTTCTAAGGTTATAGGCTCTTCCAAATACCCCCGATCATCTGAGCTCAGCATCCTCCTGTTTGGATCTTTATGGAAAGACTTAGTTTTATCCTGGCTGGTTTGATCTTCCGTGTACAATTCATCATACAAGGCCATGAAGACCTCCTGGATTTCCACGGGTATTTCAACTAGTCTTCCAGTTGAGTCTTTGATTGCAGTTATAACGTCTTTAACCTCCTTGCACCTGATTTTCTTAGCCAGGAATCTGCCAATTGCCTCCCCATTCTCATAACATTCCCTTCTATAAAGGTGGAATTTATTAGCAATGCCCTTTGCCCACTGTACATTTATCCTGGCTTTACTGCGCACTAACTCATTTTGCACCTGAGTAGTGTCAGAATTCGCTTGAAGAGTTTGTATTAAAGTATACTCAGCATTCTGTAGGTCCTCGTATAACCCCTGTATAGCCTGCCGCTGCTGTTTTTAAGCATATAATCCAAAGCTCAGAATTTTCAGTTGAATGAAAAAGTTCCTTGAGGAAAAACCACACCATGCATTACACGTTTCAGCAACAGTGGGATAGGATCTAAGGTGACCCTTGGGAAAGCCTGCATCTTTGCCTCTGCTACATATGTTTTGGTGATAAAAAAAATTGTCTAACCTTATGAGCTTTTGATGCGGGCAAGAGTAGTACGTACACCCTAGGTCAGGATGTTTTAACCTAGGCCTGGCATTGGCTAGGCCATGATCATACAGAAGTTGCTGCAAGGCCCTATAGACCTTAGGTATCCGACCACTATGTTTATCTCCAACGGCATATGGAGTGACCTCTTCCAGTTGAACATTAAAATCCCCACACAATATCAACAGGGATGCCCAGGAGGCTAGCTATGTATTCAGGTAATCCAATATCGGTGCTTCGTCATAGTTAGATCCGTATACAGAGCATATTGTAAATTTTGTTATTGGAAGCTGCACATTCAATTATGCCCCCTGGCCATATTTATCCGCAAGGGTCTTACCAACCGATAAAATACTTGTCTTAGCAAGAATAGCCACACCTCTTGTAGTGGTTCTTTGCGATGTGCACACCAAGAGCTTGTACCCTTGCTTTGTTAGCACTTATGCTTACTCCAAGGGATAAATGTGTCTCTTAAAGGCAGACCATCTCTGGAGATGTAACTCTGATTTCCTGTGTTACTCATTGCCGCTTGGCTCTGTCATTAATACTGCATACATTAAACATTCAAATAGACAATCTAACCAGCATTGATCCATTATGAGCTACTACAACAACCCTCTCTCTCCCAGGAAGTCACACCCTTTACTGCTATTTGCTTTAAATAATGTATTGGCTTATTTTGAATTTTCACCCCCTGTGACCCAGCAGCAGCCTCCCCCTCCCAAAAAGAATCCCCGCACCCACCCCGGTGCTTCCTCTGCCAGCCGAAGACCCCCAACACCCCAAACATGGAGGCTGAAAGACCCATTGGTATTGTGTGATGGAAAGCCTCGCAGCAACGCCAATCAATTCCCCCATCCTCTCAACTCACCCAACTCAATCCATTATATACAAAAAAGATAAAGCACAGCACACTAGAAAAGTTTACAGCTCAGAGCTATCGGTATATAGCTAACTTCAGCTTACACTATCAGAGTCCATCTAATTTTGTATTAGTGCTGTTCCGTTAGCTAAGATTAATATCCTGCAAAAATAATTTGGCATTAATCTCAGCTGTAAACAATTGAGTTTTATCTTTATATATTAAGTTTGGCGGGATTCAAAAGAAACACTTCAGCACCTTTGCCCTGGACAGGACTTATTAACTGCCGAAGCTGCCATCTTTTTTCAACCGTTGTGTGGCAGTAACCTGGGCGAACAAAGAACTCAAACTCATATCTCTTCTTCTTCCTATCTGGCCTTGCCAAATCGTACAAAGCCTGTCTAGCCAAAACATTAGACAAGCATATGTTATGTTATGTTATGTTATACATTTTTGTATAGCGCTTGATTCACCGGGGGGAATCTCGGCGCTGACTAGCAGTGTTCCTGAGACTGAAGAGATGAGCAGGTGGCATATCAATATTGCTCTGGGCCAGAAAGTAGAGTGGCTAGCCCCTGGATGAGTACCCTGTCGAAAAGGAAATCAATGGGGCAGTTGCACCTTTATGTCCCAGGCCTAGTGTGCCACCCGGGAAATCTTCAGTGAAAATTCCCACAATAAACTTCTGTGGATCAGAGCCTTCAACCCCTTACGGTATGCCAAGGGCACTTAGATTATTAGGCCGAAGGCGGTTGTCCATGTCCTCGAGCTTCCATGTAATATCACTCTTCTGGGGTGCCAGAGCATCAGTGGCAATGGTCTGCATGATCCTATTCTCTGCTGCCGATATCCTCTCAGTAATTTCCGAGCAGGACTTTCTGTGACACGATGAAGTGAGCTCTGGAGCTTACGACAGGCGCCTTGTGCCTTTTGACTCACAGTCAGAGATTCATCTCTAAGTGACATAAAGGACTCATAGATAACAGTAAGAGAGATATTTCCTGGGGACTCTGTTGGATTGCGGTGATCTTGTCTCGCTATCCCTCCTGGGACTGAGCCCGTGCCCAAATTGGAAGAGAGAGGGCGGTCCCAAACAGGTGCAGCAGTTGAGTCACCATGTTCTCCGGATACAGACATTGGTAACTTCTTTTGTATAGTGCACGTTCCAGACGTCATGGCCCGATTCCCTGGGTACTGCTCATCCTGATGGGTGCTACTTGTCTCGCTCCAATGACAGTTTGGTGACCCTGAGGGAATTTCTGAAATAATGTGAAGTGACTCATCTCCTGAGTGATCTGATAGGAGGAAAAAAGTGGTCGCCAGCATCTGCCTCAGACTGATCAGTGGGAATAGGATTATTCCCCCCCATTGACTGGTGTATGTCCCCATCTGACTCGTTTACCTCTGCCTCCAAACCGGCAGATGCACGCTCTAGTGCGTCTTTCCCAGATACTCTCTGTACTTGATGTATTTGCCCCCGACACATCAGCAACAAGTCCGGCAAACCCTGGATCACAAGGCTCATCTCATCCAGTCGAGCGTTTACAGTAGCTTCAAGCTCCCTTCCTGCTTCGCAATTTTCCCTTTTCTGGCCAGCAAAAATAATTGCAGGGGTTACTTTATTTCCTGGCCCAGCAGTCCGGTTGCTTTCATATCTCGAAGCACCTCTGCTGCCTGCAACCACTCCATATCGTTGTGTGTCTTAGACCGTTTCCGGGGGCTTCACCAGCCCAGAGGAATCTCCTGCACGCGTCTTACTTCCACAAGCGTTTCTCAGCGGCATTTCCCCTCCGTCTGCCACAGACCGAGCCGGGAATTGACACAGTCCCGGTGGGAGGCACCACACTAACTGAGCACATGGGACCGCCGATAGCAAGCCGCAAACCGCCACCCAGCGAACCGTGAGCAGATCCCAGATCATGCCATACAACGCCAGATGAAACTCAGCGGTAATGCTCAGTTAATCAGCCTCATTGCCATGCTTGAACGAGCTGCAAGAGCTTATTCTGCCAACAGCTCGGCCGCCATCTTGCCTCCATTACATATTTCCATCAAGCTGGGGCCTTCTCAAAAGAAATGAAGGACATTGAGCTAGCGGATGTATGGAGAGTGAAGCATCACAAAGATAGGAATTACTTCTTTCATTCAACAGCTAATCATACCTATACCAGAAATTACAAGACTATTCTATCCAGCCATATGATAGGAGCCACTAGAGAAGCAGAAAAAGTATTGATCACAGTCTGGATGTGTTTTGGTGGATTGTAGTTCCCTTTATGGGAAGGGGGAAGCTAGGAATGTATTTGCTACAGAATGCACTCACTAGGGCAGAAATCTCTAAGGCTACTGCCTAGTACAATGGCATACTTATATGTTGAAAGCAGTCTTGTAGGATGCACATGTAATTAGAGGGAAGCTGATGGTGTTGATTGCTGTGGCCTAGAGGGAAAAAAGGGTACTACAGTCTCTACTTAAGCAAAAATAAAAACACAAGAAATAAAGCAAAAAAGCCCTGAGTCCAGAGCCGACTTGAGGGCTTTGAACTCACAAAGGGATCACTTGAGTACTGATGGATAATACATTCAAAATGGTATTGTTGGGCCTTAAGAAAAAAATGCATGAGACCAGCTACAAACCACAGAGGCAGAAGGTGAATAGACTTGAAGCTGAACATAATGGGGAGAAGTATGTGGCATTAGAAATAGTGAATTCAGATTCGTTTTTAAAAGAAAAATGAAAGCAAACATGTTTTCTTCCTATTGTGTTACCGTTTGTGCCAACAGCCACAAAGAGGAGGAAGCACAAAAATATTCTTTGCATGATGACGTTTCTGTAACTGACGCTGCTTCAGGCTCAAGAGTTAGGCTCAAGGATTAGACTCTCTTGAAACTGAAGGAAAGACCTTAAGGAAGAATACAAAATCCTGAAACCGAACAAATTCCCAGGCCTGCATGGCTACAGATCCATTTCCATCAAGATATACCCAAAAAATAAAGAAGTGTTCTAATCATTCTCATTTGCTCAGGGAAATCCTCCAACTATGGAGGAAGTGACTGTAGTGGTTATCCCCAAATCCATTACGTTGCTAAATGTCAACATTAAAATAAATATAAAGGTGTGTTCATTGTTGTTACCGCCTTGATCCTGGATAATCATTCAGACCTCGTCTTGGGGAGGCAAACAACTGATAATGTCCAAAGCCTAGTTCACCTTGTGGAAAAAAAAGAAGCCCAAAAAAATCTGATCAATTTTGTTCACACTAAATGCTGAAGAATCCTTTAATAAGGCCAACTGTTAATTGATGACTGATGTAAGTGGGAGATTTTTACCGTGGCAGCTGCTGATCGATAAAGTACTAGCAAGATGTGGTACACACACATTTTGGCACATTTTCCCAACCATTACACCAGTTTAGAGGTCTTATTTGCTACTGGTCCTGGTAATAGAGTCCCTGTCTATGCAAGCACTGTAATTTTCTCCCTACAAACTCAGATGACTCGTTGCTGCCACTTCTAACGGTGTCATTAGAATTCAGGCGAGCATAAGGCTATAACAAAATGAAGATAATTCTGAATCATTACATCTATTATCCGTTAATATCTATAATGGAGAGATTGCAGCTATATGGTATATGGAGCCCTTTGAGATATCACTGTGAGTAACATGTACTCGGCAACCATCATCCACATCCTTTTCCAAGAAATTTAAATGACATATGGAAAATAGAAAAAATATACATTTCTTGGTGAGGAGGCATAGTGGACATCAAGATGAATGTCATACCTAGGCTGATATATGCTTTTCAGGCCTTACTGACATAAATTGGACAAAATCTATCCAACAATCAATCAGCATATTTGCAGACCACTTCTGGTCACCTGTGAGGGTATACAGATGCTGGCAGAATCCAGGTGTTTAATCTAATAGCCAGATCTTCAGGGCTTTTCAGAACTCTGGAAGAGATATGGAGGTTCGGAGAGCAAACTGTAGCTCGTTCTATGTCTTCGCTGCAAGGCTGGAGAAGGAGCGACCTCCGCATCTGCTACGTCGGATGAGGGGGTGAGAGTTAGAAAAAGGGAAGTGGAGCGGAGGCGTCAGGTGGGCTGATAGAAGTTCAGGTGGGGTGGTTCAAGTAGGCGGGTCAGCAGTTGTGTAGGGTCTTGTATGAGTGGGTCAGGAGCTTGAACTGGCATCTTTTCTGTACAGGGAGCCAGTGAAGTTCCCTGAGGTAAGAGGTGATGTAGGTTCAACTAGGGAGATTAGAGACGAGTCTAGCTGCGGCATTCTATAAAGTCTGTAGTTGTCAGAGGAGGTGAGCTGCGATCCCTGCGTAAAGAGCATTGCCATAGTCCAAGCGGCTGGAGATAAGGGCCTGGGTGAAGGTGCGTCAAGCTTTGGGTAGCCATTTGAATATCTTACGAAACATGCTCTGAAATTTAAGCTATGTTGTTAATTTGAGGCAGTATCAAAAAACCATGGGTGTTGCATGGGAACACCGACAGCAACACCCATGTAACACCCCTTCCAAGCAAAGTAAGGAATTGCCTTATTCCATATTTACAAGGTCATGAAAAGCTATGCAGTGTGGCTTAGCATGGCCTTGCAAATATGGGACGGCACACTGTGCCTCCAGAAAGTCATAAAGTGATAAATATGCCCCCTAGTTTAGTTTTGTTAAGGTTTTTGCAAAACGTTACTTTTGGGGAAACTGCAGAGCCCGCGACCATTTAACAAAGCATTGGAAATGCAATAGATCTTGCATTTGTTTAAATGCATTATAAATGGCAATCTCTTTTACTTATGTGTTATGGAGTGTATGTATGAGGTATGTAGTGGAATTATGTGAGTTGGATTGGATTATTTAGTTGTGCATTTGTGTGGTGTGTAATGGATTTGTGTAGTTGAATTATGTGGCAAGGTGTGCTGTGGACTATGGATAGTAATTATGTGGTATTGAGTGTAATGGAAATATGTGCAGTGGGATTGTGTTTTATGGAGTGTTATTAGGTGGAATAAACAGAATTAAAAAGGTCATCTTTATTAAAAAGGGAAGGTGAGCTATAATTTTAGCACCTTGAAGATGTATTGACAGACAGGATAGCACTATATAGGTGCATAATTAAACAAATCAGACCCCTTGTGCCTGGCCATCGTTTTGCTGCATTTGCTGCATTTGATGCCTGTGATCCTTTAATTTAGTTAATATGTGTGGTGTTTTGTACTTGTTATATGTGCACACAACACTTCGCACATTTTATCAATAAATGCTCCCTCCCCTGCTTGCGTAGCTAGAAAACACACACACAGCGGTTGAACAGGGCTCCTCACGTCTCTGAGCACCGCTGGTACCTGTCCTGTCCTCTGCCTTGATAGTTAAGCTCTCAGACATTCACTGTGCACTTATTAGGTGTGTAGCGTCTTCTCTCTGTTCCAGAGAACACATTGATTTTGGCAATAAATGTACTCCCTGAGAACCGCCGTTTGCACTTACCTGCATGGGCAGCAGGGAGGCCAGTGCCAGCGCCAGCACTACCAGACACAGGCCAGTACTTTCCTCTGTGCACTCCCGGTGCTGACAAAGGAACAGACGTAATACAAACAGTGCAAGGATCAGGTTGTTTAAATAAAAAAAAAAATGTAATATGAATATATTATTTATAAACCATATGAACTCACTGAACTGCTCTGGTACCTTATTAGGAGTAGTTCTTTTTCTTTGCACTTTCAGGTATTATTTTGTGCGGAAGGTATAGATGCAGCTTTATATTCAGTTGCTTCTAATTTTGTGCATGTTGGCTCTGCGACATCCAGACATGGTATGACCCCACACTATTCTACGTTACACTTTTGCCAGCAAACTCTGCAAATACCAAAGAAACTCGTTTTGATAGCATATTTTCAAATATCACGTATATTTTAAAACGCACCATTTTTCACATTGAACTGTATTTGTATGGCACCAGTGCTTCTCTGTTTCCCCCGCGCTGCACACCTCCACAACTAGACAACCACCACGACCCTTGTTTTGGTCATGAGAAGTTCACGGGTTTGTTATTTCAAGACATGAGGCAATGTTATGCTACAACTAATGCACACAGGCTGCTAAAACGGTGTTTCCCATATGCAGGACCACAAGCTTGGGGAATACAAAATGGGGCAAAGACATAGGCAGGTTGCACAGAGACTCAGACACAGAACTAATGGTCTATGCCGATCTGTGCATATCTGTGTTTGCATTAATGCAGGACGCTTTGGCTTTGGGGTATGGCATTAGACTTAGATGTGTCAGTTCAAATAACATTTTATTCTGATTTTTTGTATGGAATATTTACCAGATTTACCTCCTTCCCAGGTAGTAACCCTAGTATGTCTCCATCTAGTATCCTGGAGCCGCATATCATGTTGGACAATTTTTTGGCTTCTGGACTTTTCTCAATCATTGTCATCTCAGTGGAGTTTTGCAAATCACTAGGATGCCCAGTGAAGCTGTGCTGTCCGGTAATACGACTCAAAGCCTGAAGCTCAGAGTCCACCAGTTGGTGGACAGAGTTTACGTAATGCAACCCTGCCTCTTGAAGGGCTCCATCATACACATAGTAAGATGTAGTTATGCCAGCTTGGAGGGGGTACTTGTTCTCCACTTTACAGGAGAGAAAGAGAGCTCCTCTCTCTGTGCAACTGTATTATGGACTGTGCCATCACATTTTGCCCAGGAGACAAAAGTGGCAAGCTCCCACAATGCACCATGTAATTAGCTTCAACAGTACTTTGCTCTGGACTCACAGTTATAAAATCGCTGACTGCATTGACCAGAGAGGGGTTACTGGCAGGAGGGTCAAGATCTGTGTTATCACACATTGCCAAGAGTAAAAGAACACTACCAAGGCACAATGCTGAGTGGTCAGTCACTGCAAAAGATCCTCTTGATTGGTGAGTTTAGATACTCATTCACACATCATGGATACACTCTGTCACTCATCCTTGCTTTCATGCACCCCACCCACTCCTCCACCCTTTGACTCATTTTTGGCTTCACCCCCTCGTTGGTCAATGATACTGCATGACTACAAACCCATCATTCAACAATGAATGTACAATTTTAATTTTACGTCAATGCTTTTATGTCTGATTGTTGTTTAATGTGCAAATGTGTGTAAATGTCTGCTTTTGCCTGCTCTATGAAAACCTCATAACAGAAATGAAGCGGGACGAGTAAGCCCGCTAAAGTGATTATTCAGTCCTACCGTGACTTATTCTAGGAAATGCAAAAGACCATGTGGCGCAGATTAAAAGATGAGTCAATAAGGATGAAAAGGACACTTCTGTTACCCGCCGCTTCCACACATTAAGTTTAAAGCTACAGTTGCTTTTCCAAATGCCGTCATTACTTAAACTCCCAAGTCTAGTGACGGTGCCAACCGGCCCGCACTATACTTTGTAGCACATACCCGCACGCACCCGGAGGAGGAGAGACTGTGCCGTCAACAGGGGTTGAGAGCCCAAAGCGAGCTCAGCAAAGGTCTTCATGGAGTTGTTCTATGGGGCACCACCTTAGTAATCCCCAAGAGCCTTCAGGAGAGGGTGGTCTGTCTGGTGCATCAAGGGCACCAAGGGACAGCCAAAACCAAAGCCTGGCTCCGAAGCTAAGTCTGGTTCCCTGGCATGCACACGATGGTCGAAGAGGTAATTCGCACTTGCCACTCCTGCAACATCATGGCAAGCGATCACTGAAGCACCATGTCCGGAGCCCTGGACCCGAGTGAGAATAGACTTTGGGTCATTCCCTGACGGACGGAGCACTCTGGTCCTCATTGACTACCACTCAACGTTCCCTGTGGTGGAATTGGTGCCGTCAACAGCTTTTCCCCATGTCCATGCCGCACTTAATCGTGTCTTCGCAATGATGGGGTTTCCAGAGGAAATCAAGTCAGATAACGGTCCAACCTTCCAAGGGAGAGAGGTCCAGGTGTACCTGTCATCCCACGCCATTCGACATCGGAAGATCACTCCACAGTGGCCGCAGGCAAATGGGGAAGATGAACGCTTCATGCGGACTCTAAACAGGGCTCTCAGGATTGGCGTCGAACAGGGTGGTGATATCGAACACTGCCTGCAGCAGTTTCTGAGTGCATACCATCAGACAGCGCACTGCACAACTCAATGTGCCCCGGCGCACCTGCTGTTCAGGAAAGTTCCTCGAGACAGTATCCCTGCTGACCCGTCTTGGAATCTGCCCGAGCTAGATCAGAAGGCTGCCCAAGCCAGAAGAAATGGTACCAACCTCAACATCTCTAGTAACAATCGCCCGGTGTGCAAACTACACACATTCTATCACCCCCTTGGAGACAACTTTCCCATCATCGAACAATTAATGGAAATCATCTCTGGCAATGCCGATTCCTTTCTGTCCCACATCTACCTCGGTGATTTCAACCTTCACTGGTCTAACGATAATGACCAAGTGGTATCATGCCTCAAATCTTTCTTGAGTGATCACAAGCTGATTCAACATTGTGACCGGCCAACCCATAATAAAAGAGAAACTCTGGACATCATCATCACCAAAGAACACACCATCACAATGGATACCATCACCCCTAGCGATTGGTCCGACCATCACGGCATCTTCTTCCATATTAACATGGAGGTGTCTCTGAGGAAGTCGTAACCAAGGAAATCGAAGATTTGGAAAAGGGACCTCAGGGATATCAACATAGCCGATCTTGCAAACCAATGTAAATCTGCCTTCTCTTTCTAAGGTGACATGTCTAAGGCTTACGTACTCACTGATTTCTACAACTCTATCATCTCTAACATCATGGATTCCATTGCGCCACTCCAATAAAAAAATGCCTAATCAAAAATATCCAAACCATGGTTCAACTGTAACCTAAACTCAGAACGTCGCAACCGTAGGGCAATCGAACAATCCTGGAGATCCAATCCATCCTCGGACCAGTTAAAAATCCTTAGATCAGTAAGGAGCTCCTATAACAAACAAATCAAGAGAGCTAAGGCGGACTATTTCAGATCCCAACTCAATCAAGCTGCAAATCGCCCCAAGAAACTTTTTGAACTGGTTAAACAACAATCGGTTGAAGCACCAAACCGTTCTGACTCCGAAGTCAGCCCTCCCTCATGTGATGATCTGGCTGCCTTCTTCACTGAGAAATCTAGGCTCATCAACATTGATTTGGAGACCAGCTCGTCTCTACTGTTATCAAATGGGACTGCACCCCCCGGCCCTATTAGACAAGATCGAACCGATGAGTATGGGCATCAAGAACAATGCCTTCTGGGACACCTTTACACCCCTCCGTGAAACAAACACTATTAAGGTTCTACAGAGTATTAACCCATCAAATCACTTCAGTGACCCGCTGCCACCTTCCATCTTCAAAAGAATCAAAGGTGTCATCTCTCCCATTTGGACAAAGATTGTTAACACATCTCTGTCACAAGGAATGATCCTGGAGTGCCTAAAAGCAGCTCAGATAACACCTATTCTAAAAAAAACTACAGCAGACAGCACTGACCTCATCAACTTTTGCCCTATCTCTAACATCCCCACACTAGTCAAACTCCTAGAAAAATGCGTTCAATTGCAACTCTGTGCTCACATCGAAAATTTCAATCTCCTGGACCAACATTAATCTGGCTTTCGCAGTGGGCACAGCACCGAATCGGCTCTCACTCACGTCATGGATGACATTTTAAAAATGCTTGACCAAAATGAATCGTGCTGCCTTATCCTCCTGGACCTTTCCTCTGTGTTTGATACTGTTAATCACGACAACTTCCTATTCATTCTAGAGCATGGGATGGGCCTATCTGGTACAGTGTTGCAATGGTTCTCCTCCATCACAGATCCCAAAGAGTGAAGGCGAACCACTCTCTCCCAGCCATCACCAGTATCCATGGGGATCCCCCAAGGGTCTGCCTATCTCCCATACTCTTCAACCTGTTCTTGGAACCATTAGCTAATGCTCTAAATTTCATGGACATTCTCTACCATACGTATGTGGATGACACCCAACTTTATCTGAAAGTCTCCTTCCCCGACGACATCATTTCACTCAACACTACCATATTGACTACTCAGAACTGGTTAACTGAGAACCACCTCCTGCTCAAAACTTCCAAAACAGAATTCCTTCTCATTTCTCCTCCGAATCACACTCCTAAGTTAGACCTTTGAATGTACCACCTCGCCGCCTTCAACTGCTCCCCCCTCATTATTGACTCAGCTAAATCTCTCGGAATCACCCTGGACAAGCTCTTGAACATAAATACTCATATTAGCAATGTTTGCAAGGAAGCTAACCACCTGATGAGGACACTCAGGAATCTCAAACCTTTCATCCCACCAGCTGACTTCAAGTAAGTGGTCCAAGCCCTGGTTGTGCAGAGGCTAGACTATGGCAGTGCTACGCTCTATGCTCTCCCCAAATATACCTTGGCCCCACTAAGAGCCTCATTGAATGCGGCGGCCAGATTGGTCAAGGGTACCAAAAGAAATGCGCACATCTCCCCAGTCTTAAAATCGCTAAACT
The DNA here is from genome assembly GCF_964261635.1 of Lissotriton helveticus. Classification (NCBI taxonomy): domain Eukaryota; kingdom Metazoa; phylum Chordata; class Amphibia; order Caudata; family Salamandridae; genus Lissotriton; species Lissotriton helveticus. The sequence goes on along the minus strand of NC_136065.1, from coordinate 1,166,979,143 downwards.
GGCTACCCTACGAAGCAAGAATACAGCTATAGATTTCCTGCCTATCAGACAAAGCCCTCCATTTCAAATCCCCAGTTATCTAGCGTAAAAGCTGGAGCTATCCAGAGTGGGTAGACCCTCTAGGAGTGCTATCTCCCTCCTCCTGAAACCTCAGAACTTTCGCAAAAGGAGAATGTGTCACCGCACTTTCTCCGGCTCTGCTCCGAAGATCTGGAACTCTCTCCCACCAGAAACACGGAGAATCTCTTCCAAGCTTACTTTCAAAGTGGAAGTAAAAAGATTCCTTATGAACAAGTTCCTACCTTAATAGGGTGCTGGATTGTCTGCTCTAATGCATTGGACTTTCACCTTTAAGCCCTGCGCTGGATGTTATTTTTTTTCCTCTTTTTTGTTTCTCCTTCTCGAATCATTTGTTCCCCTCCTAGTTCGCTATGTACCAGTTGTTATCTTACTCTTTGTTGATCCCTTCCATCTGTATCCGTTCTTGTGCTGTGAGTTTTATTTGATATGTGCTCTGTTTGGTATCCCGATTTGACACATGTACTGCAACTTTTACCTTCCTCTCCCTCCAATGGTAAAGCGCTCTGATATCCCTCTGGATCATGTTCGCGCTATATAAAACTTTATAAATAAATAAACAACAAAGCAAGACAAGCACATTGGGCACAACCGATGGACATTCAAGTAGGAGATCGAGTCATTGTGAAGGACCGATACCCGGGATGGAAGTATCGCACTATCGTACGAGCCGGAGGTGTGGGAGTCATCAATGTGCAGGGGACCATGGTGTCTGCCATGCAGAGGTCTCAAGTGGTCACCCGAAACGTATCCTGGTTCAAGGAGGTGGGGGCCAACGGGTGATTGAAGAAGGAAGAGATGAAGTGATGTCACCAAGCTCCCCACAAAGCTGTCAGGCAACGGCTCCCCAATGTCCGGATGGAGGATCACCGGCTGGTGAAGGACAGAAAAACCCTGAGTGCAAGACCCCAGTCATCAAAAGTGGGCGCTGGGGCAACAGGAGGAGAAAACATCTCCCTGAGCAGAGGTATGGTCTTCGGCCGAATCCTGCCCCCAGCCAAAGACTAAGAGACTTTGCGTGCCATGTGTACCAGAACTGAATGTGCAACATTAAAAGATCTTAGCATCTAAAGTTTGGAGGGATGTAGTTACGGTGCCACCCAGGCCCGCACTATACTTTGTAGCACATACCCGAACTCCCCCGGAGGACGGGCTCGCCTGAAGGCTTAAATAAATGAGCGCAAGACTGCTCGAGCTGACATCCTGACTGTGTCTGTGTCCGTTATTTGATGCGTATCCACGTCTGTAGTGACCAAGGTATTTTCAACGATTGGACTGATTATGACCGTTGCCCATCACCATCTCAGTATATTTTACTCTTATTTGGGTATGTGTGATTATAAAGCAGGGCTTGTCAATGCTCTTTCTGTTTCCGACTTTATCTCACTTAATGGCAGGGCTTGCCTACTTGCTTTGGCATGATCTTATGCCTTCCTGTATGCCGCTTTTGCTCCTTTTCGGGCATAGAGGCCTATGCTCGAGGTCTATGCTGTCGCTATTCTCCGAGCCACTTTAGGTGAGAGGTTATGTTTTAATTCCTAGCTGTTATTCGCCTTTCCTAAACTAGAGAGGACCGGTTCTTATCAGAGGAATGTGCTCACTCGATGTCGGAGTCATAGCAAAACGCTTGGCCAGCTGCTTGTTGTGCTCTCATAGTACGAAGTGGTACAGAAATCTGGTGGGAAAGGTAGGTGGAGCTTTCTAGAAGCTTCGATGAAGGGTTGCATTCTATATTAGAGAAAGAGGCCCGAGGGGGAGAGTTAGTGAGTGAGTTGCCAGTTATGAGAAGTGCTGGTCTGATGGTTTTGGCGGTCTGGTGATATATCACGGTGCAGACATGCAGTCGTGACTGTGGAACAGAGAGTCCTGACCTGACCAGAGAGAGAGAGAGAGATGGGCCCTTCCCCGAGTGCAAGATGACTAAGATCATGGTGAGGTGTTCCAATGACACTTGTTATATGATTACTTATGTCTAACCATTTCTTTCATTTTCAGCATAAATGTTAATGTCAGTAATTGCTATTGTGGAGAATGTCTACTGTAATGTTTAGGTATTTCTTTCTTTTGTCATTCTATCATTGTGTAATAAAGAAACCCCAGAGCATATAATTTGTCTGTATTCCTTGTGAGGGAAGGTCGGGCCCCTTTTTTACCAAGTGCCTACAGAGGGATGGGTGATTCCCCTATAACGGGTAGTTGTTAATACGGGAAGGAAATCGGCTCCCAGCAGGGAAACCCAAATTCTAAGTATTTCACCCCAGCATAGTGGAGGTATGTGTTCGGTCGCCGGAAGGCGTTGTTCGTACTGAGGTGCGTTGTCTCGCGTAGTGGCGTGTTGTTTCACCGGAAGGTGTTGTCGCACAGTGGTGCGTTGTCTCGCGTAGTGGCGCGTTGTTTCACCGGAAGGTGTTGTCGCACAGTGGTGCGTTGTCTCGCGTAGTGGCGCATTGTTTCACCGGAAGGTGTTGCCACACAGTGGTGCGTTGTCTCGTGTAGTGGAGCATTGTTTCACCAGAAGGTGTTGTTGCACAGTGGTGCGTTGTCTCGCGTAGTGGCGCGTTGTTTCACCGGAAGGTGTTGCCGCACAGTGGTGCGTTGTGTTGCTCTACATATGTCCTCCTAACTATGGCTATAGATCTGCAGTATTTCTAGTCTTCAGTGTTATTCCTTTCTCAGGTAGGTATTCTAAAAGTGTGGTGTTTTTATAAGTCCTGAGAGGGGCTGTGGTAAGTAGTGGCCTGGTAACTGACAGAGACACCAAAAATAGGAGAAAACCAAGTCATTACATCTTAGCGTCGTGACTCACAGGATCGAAAGGGGAGAATATAAGGGGATTGCCTTACATCTTGGCGTCGTGATTTCAAAAGATTGAAGTGGTGGATTATGTTTTCTAGGAAAACAAAGACTGAATTACAATTGCCTATGGGGATTCCCGGGTGGGAATTGACTCTGTATGGAGTATTGGCTCATGAGTGGGCTAATTCTACTGGTTTAAGTGAAAACTGGAATGTATTTTTGCTCGAAGCTGAACTGGCTCAGGTGGTGTCATGTTTGCAGAAAGTGCCGGTAACAAAAGGAGAAGAGCTTCCTATATTAGGACGAAGAGGATGGATTTTGCTAAATGCTTACAAAATAGTACATGAAAAATGTGTGAAATTACAGCGTGAGTGCAAAGAGTTCGAAGAGCAGTATGTGGAGGTAAAGAATGCTAATACTCTGTTGAGATGTCAGAATAAATTATTGGCAGACAAGTTGGAAACTTATTAGACTGTAGCGGAAAGGGCTGCAGTGCGCATTGCAAAGTACAAATACAGAAACAGACGAGGAAAAGTTAATAAAAGAAAAGTAAATTTTGTCATTGCAAATGCAGGGCTTGACTGGGATCCTGAGAAGTGGGATGGAAATATATGGGGCTCTTCGGAGTTTTCAGGTTCAGGTGAAAGAGAGGATAGCAAAACAGAGCCTGATAAAAACTGAGAGTAGGAATAAATCGGAAGAGCGTAGAGAGGTGCATGCGCAGCCGATACATCGAAGAAAACTACAGGGCAATCCTCTTAATCCTCAAGGGATAGCTTTGGATAGCTTAGAGGATTTTACACAACAGGAAATTAATTACATTTTATACAGATTTCGACAGAGATCTGGCGAGGCTTTACTTACATGGATGGTTCGTATCTATGACTTGGGTGCTGCAGGCGTAATGCTAGATCGTGGAGCTGCAGTGAAATTTTGCACGATAAGTACAGATCCGACCATTCAGGAACATTTCAGAACTTATGGGCAAAATTATCAGATTAGTTTTTTGCAATTGGCTGTGACTGGTTGTAGTCATAAATATCCGACCAAATCAGACTGGCCAGTAAATGAGAAACCATGGTACACGCTAAAAGATGCGACACAAAGATTAAAAGAAGAGGTGATTTAAACCTCTATTTTTATTGATTCGGCACACAAATTAATGGAGGGACTAGTGGAGAAGTGTGGCTCAGGGGTTAGAGGCGGCAGACCCGGAAGCTGAGATCGGTCCTGGACCAGGGTTCAATTCCCCGCCTCGGCGGGTCTTGAGCTCAAAAATTCCACGGACTCGATAATTCTCGTTCCGGTGCCTACTCGACTCACGGGTTCACACTCTGCGACTCTGGGCAATAGCTTGCTTAATCTCCACTACGGCCCCTCGCGGCGGGATGCCTGGCTTTCACCTTGGGGATACCCTGCTGGGGTTATCTCACAGGGGAATACCAGGACGGGTTCCCAAGGCAAGCGCCTTGATGCCTTCGGGTGATACGTGCGCTATATAAATCGCAATACATTTACATTTACATTTAATACTTCTGCGAGAAATAGAATCATTCGTACTGCTCCTCCTGCTTATAAGCAGGTGATGATGACGTTGTTAATAAATCAGATTCAGAACACACTAGCTGAAGTGATAGAAGCGGTTCGTGAATTGGGCGAACTAGGAGAATGGATGAAGATAGAAAGACCATCTAGACCCGAGGTCCGCACAGACAGCAACAAGTTATCCAGACGAGACATGTTTTTTTGCCCTTTTAAAAGATGGGGTAAACAGAGAGGAAATAGATGGGGAACCTACTTCAAGATTATGGTACATATACCGGAAAAGGGGTTTAGACAGAAAAGAAGGGAGTAGACGAGTTAATAAACAAAATCACGAGCGGAAGTATTCAGATGGGAGCAGTGACGAGGCTCACCAAGAGAGAAAAGAAGAGTTTTCAAATTACAGAAATAGGAATGAGAAGAAAGAATCTTCAGGATACAGAACATATAACGAGAGAAGAGGGAGAGAGAAGAGTGTGTTAACCGTAGGAGCAGGAATGAAAGAGATAAATCCCCGGAGTTGAGAATGAGAAATGAGCGAGAGAAATCTTCTGATTTCACAAACCAGTAAGAACAGGAGAAATTAATTTTATGAAGAAAGAGTGTACGAGGAAGATGTGTTGCCTAGACGATATGAGAGCCTTTACCCTGACATGTCCTGGGCGCAGGACAAAGGCAAAAATGACTAGGAAATAAGTCAAGCTCCAGTACAGAATTGGGCTCGTAGAGATTATAGACCCTATGTAGATATTGAGATTTTTTGGAGACATCGTAATGCCCAGCGGGCCCAAGCACTAGAGCACCGGAGCGGAGGCCACTTTGATATATGGAAATCCCAAGAAGTTTGAGGACAGTATTTTACAATTACAGGGCTAGGTGGTAAAGAGATCCCAGCAGTGCAGACGAACCTTCAGTTAAAAATAGGAAGGATCCCATGAAGAGAATATAACGTGTTAGTAGTGCCCCTTTCTGAATACATTATTGGAATTGACATTTTAAGAGGAATGACATTACATTTGGATCAAGGATACTATCAATTTGGAACAAAGCATTATATTTCAGCTAATGTCGTGAGAGTAGGGCGTTTAAAAATTCCCCCTATAAAAGTGCCTCAGGCGACCAAGGTAATTTCAATGAAAGAGTACAGAATTCCTGGTGGGAATGATGTAATCAGTGCCACTATTCAAGACTTGATGGACGCAGGGGTCATGATTCCGATTACTTCTGCTTGGAATAACCCCGTGTCGACAGTGCGCAAGAGTGATAATTCTTGGCGTGTGACAGTTGATTAAGGCGAATTGAATAAGCACACACCACCTTTGACTGTTGCTGTACCCGGTACTGTCACTTTGATAGAGAGAATTCAGAAACATCCAGGGACGTGGTACGCAACTATTGATATTGCTAATGCTTTCTTTTCCATTCCTATTGCCCCTGAGTGTCAAGAACAATTCAGTTTTTCATGGAATGGCAGACAAATGACATTTCGAAGTTTGCCACAGGGCTACTTAGATAGTCAGACAATTTGTCACCGGCTGGTGGCAGAATATTTGGATGAGGTACAATTAAGTCCAGGAATACAGATTTGTCATTACATCGATGATATAATGATTCAAGGTGAAACACAAGAGCAGGTCCAAACTCAGTTAGACCAGATTGTGACTCATTTGCAGAGCAGAGGATGGGAGATTAATCCTGACAAATTGCAAGGTCCAGCACAGAGTGTAAAATTCCTAGGTATTCAATGGCATGAGGGAAATCGAGAAGTGATTCCACAAGTAAGACAGAAAATGAAAGAATTTGCAGTACCACGGAATAGGAAAGAGGCTCAACGATTCATTGGTATGTTTGGATTTTGTAGACAACATATTCCCCATTTAAGTCAGATTTTGGCTCCTTTGTACAAGGTTACGCGTAAAAAGAATGTGTTTGAGTGGGGCGAGCCGCAGCAAACAGCGTTTGAATTAGTAAAGGAAGCTATTCAGCACGCTTTGGATTTGTGGTCAGTGCAAGATGGTGATGTTGGTTTGAACGTGACTGTACAGGGTCCATATGCAAATTGGAGTTTATGGCAAAAACAAGGTAAAACGAAAGTGCCCTTGGCATTTTGGACGAAAAAGTTGCCTGACGCTGGTGAGCGTTATACACCCTTTGAGAAACAGTTACTTGCATGCTATTGGGCTTTGGTAGATACTGAACAGTTAACATTAGGACATGGTGTTGTCTTGAGACCTGAGACTCCTATTATGCAGTGGGTCATGAGCTCTCTTAAAACTCACAGAATTGGACATCCACAAGAAGCCAGTGTAATCAAATGGAAATGGCACATTCAGGACAGGGCTCGAGTGGGTCCTAAGGGTACTGCGATGTTACATGAGCGGGTGGCGCAGGAGCCAATAGAAGAGGCAAACAAAAGTTGCTTCGTACCTATAGTACAGGAATCTCCTGTTAAGTGGGGTAAGCCGTTCAGCGATCTCTCCGTGGAGGATAGAATGCATGTACGGTTTACGGATGGTTCAGCGAGGTACATAGGAGCAAAGAGGCACTGGAAAGCAGTTTCGGACAACCCTGTCACACAGAAATTGTTGAGTACAACTGGTGAAGGAAAAAGTAGTCAATTTGCAGAACTGTATGCTGTCTATCAGGCTTTGAAACAGGAGTTGCCAGGAACTTGTCATATCTACACGGATTCTTGGTCGGTGGCTAATGGCTTGGCAGTATGGCTTCCTGCATGGTATAGTTAAACAAAAGGAGAGGTGGGGAGCATAGAGTGACACTCTTAGACCCCAGTAATAACAAATAAACAATAGAAGAGTGTCAAATGCTATAGGTTCAAGCACGACCACAAAAGGGGAGCAAAAACAACGGCTTCAATTTAAGACGTTTCAGTGGTTATTAGAAAGCCCTCACTCGCCACCTAGTGATGACATGCTTCATCATTGGGCCCACCAAAGAGACCGAGTGTCTCTTCGGTGTGCTACGACGCCAGATCTACTGCGGAGCGGGTTTAGTGAGTTCAGGCAGTGTTGTGCGAAAGTAAAAATAACTAGTGAGTGTTGAATGATAAAAGCAGTCCGTAGTGTATCAAAAATAATAACTTTTTTTTTTTTTTTTTTCAAAACCTTTATTGGAGTAAGCATAGAAAAGTACAAGAATGGGCCTACAACCTCACGGGCTGGCCGCTAATAACAAGGCACAGTGCATGTAAGAAAATGTACACCCGTGGATAGGTACAGCTCAAGTACAAAGCATTACTCTATAGACATCACAGAACAATTTGTATTTTTATTTTTTACAAAAAGAAACACAAACACTAAAAGGCGAATGAATGATACTTAAGGTCAGCCCAAAGAGCGGAGGGGACGGTTCCACGATCAGGAGAACACACCCAGAGCCCAGAGGCTCCAATCAAGTCGGGGAGGGGGGGGGAGGGGAGCAGCGGGGAGAACCGGAAATATAAAAAACCTTACGGAAGGGTTCCGGGAACTCTAGTCTAGGGAGAAAGGACAATCTCAGCTGTGTTGTCAAGGGGAGGGGTGCAAATACCCCCACGATAATCATTCCACTGGCCCCAAACCTTCGTCCACGCCCTGGGCCTGCCCCTGGCCACATAAACCGTCTTCTCACGAAACATGGACTAGTCCATATTGTCTTCCCACTTTGAGACCTCAGGGGGCCTGGAAGCGCCCCAGAGTTGCGCGACATCCCGCTTCGCAATCATGTAACCAAGGGTAGCCCATCTGGTCTGGGCCACCGAGTAGTCAGTGGGCTCCCACACATTCAACAGACATCTGCGAGGCTCCGGCCGCAGGGCCACACCCGTAACAGCAGTCATCACCTCAAGCACAGCAGTCCAATAAGCAGCTACAACCGGGCACTCCCAAAGGATATGCAAAAAGGTCGCACTCAAGCCACATCCACGCTTGCATAGCCCATCCGAAGAAAAGCCCATCGTAACCAGACGCGGACCAGTGACATAGACTTGATGAAGAATCTTAAGCTGAACCAAGCGGAGACGGGCAGGAATGGCCACCTCCTTGGGAGAAGAGAGCGCCGATTGCCAATCTTCGTCGTCCAGTTCCAACCCATCGCAAACCCAAGCCTCCCGAAGTCGGACCAGTAAGTCCGCCCGATTATTAATCAATTTCTTGTAAATAAGAGAAATAGTGCTATCGGGAAGATGCCCATCAAGGACACGGTCCTCGAGGGGGGAAGATTCAGGCAGGGCCTCATCAGGAACCAAGACTGAGGCGAGGGCATGCCGGACCTGCAGGTAGGGAAAAAATTCCCTACCACTCAAATCATATTCCGCCTGGAGGGCCTGGAACGACTTCACACAACCGTTCGAGTACACGTCACCCACCTTACAGATCCCAATCACATCCCAGCGGTCGAAACCCTTGGTAGACCAGAGCCCGCCCAAACGTTCGGATGCATAAAGCGGCGTCGCCAACGTCAATCGATCCTCCCACCCCAAACTCACACTCGCAGCCCGCCACACCGTTACTGCAATCCTGGATGGGCCCACAAGATGGCGCCCGGCCGATCGGGAATAAAGCGCTCTAGTAAAGTCCCCACCCGGAAGCTGGAGTCTGTCCATCTCGAATGCAGGATTACGACCCGGGGAAAACATCACATGATTAATGGCAGACAACTGGGAAGCCCAATAATATCGCTTGATATCGGGGAGCGCCATGCCCCCGTCATACCAGGGGATGGTGAGCTTTGCGAGTGCGATACGGGGTCGCCCATCCCATATCAACTGCCGTTGAAGACTCTCAATCTCTTGGAAATAGGTCTTAGGGATAGCGTCATATGAGTTGTGAAGCGCGTAAAGGAATCGCGGCAAGGACATAATTTTAAACAGGGCCGCCCTGCCCAGCGGAGATAAGGGAAGCTTGCGCCAACGGGCCACATCCAAGCGCAGTCTAAGCAACGGTGGTAGGAGATTACGCTCAAAGCGGAGCGTCGGGTCCAACGTAATAAAAATCCCTAAGTACTTGAAGCCCGACCGGACCACCTGAATAGGAAGTCTACTCGGCAAGGGGGGCAAAACCCCCGAGAGAACATATACACAGGACTTGGTCCAGTTAATAACGAGGCCCGAGTTGGCTCCAAAAGAAGCAAGAACATCAAACAGAACAGACAGAGATTTACGCGGGGAGGTGAGGTATAAAAGGATATCGTCCGCGTAAAGCGAAACGCGGTCCTCAAAGTCCGGAGACCAGCGAATCCCCTTGAGAGACGGTTCCCACCGGAGCCAGGCAGCCAACGGTTCCAAGGCGAGAGCAAACAGTAATGGAGACAAGGGGCATCCCTGACGGGTACCCCTGCCGAGGGTGAAAGGAGCCGAGACCCTACCATTTACCACTACTTGCGCCAGAGGTGCCGCGTACAGCAACTGGACCCAACCAATAAAGTCAGGCCCAAAACCAAATTTCTCAAGAGCCGCCCAAAGATAGGGCCACTCCACCGTGTCGAAGGCCATGGACGCATCCAACGATGCCAAAATGGCCGGCTCCGTCAGAAGCCCCGCCCTCGCGATCGCGCCATGAAGACGACATAAGTTCAGAGCCGTGTTGCGATGTGGGATAAATCCAGATTGATCCGGATGGACCAAATCACTTATGACCGTCAAGAGACGGGTGGCCAGGAGTTTCGCCAACACCTTGGGTTCAACATTCAGTAGGGATATGGGCCTATAGGAGGAACAAAGATCACGTGGTTTGCCCTCCTTGGGGATGACAACTATCGTGGCCAGTCTCTGATCATAAGGGAGAACACCCCGTTCCCGGGACTCCAGAAACATGGCGCGGAGATACGGAGCAATCCTATCCGGACGCAACTTGTACAATTCGATTGGCAACCCGTTCGGGCCCAATGCTTTGCCAGAACGGAGGGAACGGATGGCAGTAGCTATCTCATCAACCGTAAAGGGGGAGTCTAACGCCACACGGTCCGAATCAGAAACAATGGGCAGGGCTATATCACGCAACAGAAGGCGAGAGTCAACCACATCCCTCACAGACACAGGGGTATACACCACACGGAAGTACTCGCCAAACCGGTCAACTATCCCAATCGGGTCCGTTACACTCACACCACATGCAGACTGAATCACGGGTACCACACGATTAGCTCTCTCCTTCTTATCCAGCCACGACAGCAATTTACCCGCTTTGTCACCCACATCATACAAACGTCCCTGTTGCTCCCGAAACATCACTTTGGCTGCATCCGTGACCAAGGACTTATAAGCAAATTGTTTCAGACCCAGGGCATGGAGCTTCTCAGGCGTGACACCAGATTCCAAGCCCTCCTCCAGTACAGAAATTTCTCCCTCAAGATCAACCACTTCTCTATTCCTAGCTCTCTTAGCCTCAACAATAAGGGAGAGGGCCTGCCCACGAATCACAGTCTTAAAGGCCTCCCACAGGGACACAGCAGATGAAACCGACCCCTCGTTATCCAGAAAATACGAGTCGAGGGACTTAAGTAAAAAGGTGCGGGTCTCAGGGGAGGTAAGGTACCATGGATTAATGGGAGCGACCCTGCCCACTGCTTCCACCCCAACCTCAAAACGAAGCCAGAGCGGAGAGTGGTCAGAGATACCCCTGGGCATGTGCACAATCTCACGCACAGCCGGGGACTGTGTCGCAGGCATCAGGAAATAATCCAGCCGAGACAAACTCCCATGGGCCCCAGAGTGAAAGGTGTACTGCCGCTGCGTAGGATGCAAAAGCCTCCAGCAGTCCACTAGGCCGAAGGTATCCAAAAAGCCACCCAACCACTGCTGAGCCGCCGGGGTATCCCTAGGGGGGTGGCGATCATGAAGGCCAGAGACTACCGAATTAAAGTCACCAGCCAGAAAGAGAGTACTATCAGGAAGGTCCAACAAGACACGGCCCAAATCTGAAAAGGTGGAAGTCTGCAAGCCGGGGGGCACATAAACAGTTAATAAGGAGAGGGTACGGCCTTCATACCGACCCACAAGGACAGCATACCGCCCCCGGTCATCCTGTATAACATCATCAATAGCCAGGGGGAGGGAAGCCCGAATGAGAATACCCACACCCCTGGAACCCGAGGTAAACCCCGAATGTGCTACGAGGCGATAGCCCCACCTGTTCATTGCATGACAGACATTGCCTATCAAATGAGTCTCCTGCAGGAAAACAATGTCAGGAGATAAACGTTGTATACATTTCAACACCACACTGCGTTTGATACGATCACCCAGACCATTAACGTTCCACGAAACAAATCTCAACCCGCTACCCCCATCCCACCCGACAAAGCCCAAACCCCCCATCAATGAGCACGACCACAAAAAGCAATTCAAATACAGAATAAAGTCGCCTTGAACACAGAACAGACAAACAACGAACTTCCCAACCACCCACCCCTCAAATAACAAGAAAACACCCCCCACCCTGCACCCCTGCAAAAAGCTAAAAAGCCACCCCAACCTGCAGTGTGCCTGTCGCCCAAGAACCCCTATTCTACACGAAGATCCCGGAGGAGGAAAGGCTCCGTTCCACCCGCCCCCCGATCAACAAATAACGAGAATAAGACCATACATCAAAACACATATGAGGTAGAGGAACATAGGCTTACATCCCTGGAAAAGTCAGACAAAACAAGGCATCAGTCAAAAACGAAACGTTCAGCTCTCAACACCACCTTCAGCACCGCCCGGGTGGGCTTCGGACTCAGTCTCAGGAGGTCGATTAGGCAGGGAGTCCAGCCAGTCATTCACAGCCTCTGGCCGATCAAAAAAGAAAGTTCGATCATCATACTCCACCCGCAGCCTGGTCGGAAAGAGCATTGCGTAACGCATCCCCAAGTCCCTAAGACGTTTCTTGGCACCACGAAATCCCATCCGCTGCTTCTGGACCTGTTGGGAAAAGTCCGGATAAAAGTTCACAGTGGCATTTTCAAAGGCTACTGGGCCCTTCACCCGCGAGGCCTGCAGGATAGCGTCCCGATCTCTGTAGTGGAAAAGCTTGGCAACAATAGGTCTCGGCGGGGCGCCTGGCTTGCCCTGGCCCCCCGGAACACGATGTGCGCGCTCCACTGTGAAAAATGTACTAAGGCCAGACGGTGAAAGGTGATTCTGGATAAGATCTTCAACCAGGAGATCAACCGAGTGGGGTTCTGGATTCTCCGGCACACCAACCACGCGAACATTACAGCGACGTGCCCTGTTCTCAAAATCCTCCAAGCGCCGGGTCATGAAATCGTTCACCCTGCGGAGATTGCCAATCTCCGTCTGAATATCAGAGACGTCCGTCGTGAGGCTGGAAGATTTGATATCCAACGACTTCACCTTTTCGTTCGTCTTGGAGAGATCGGCTCGAATCAAATTCACCTCAATCGCCACAGTGTCAAGTTTGTGGGCCAAAGTTTCATACTGGTGACCTATGGATTCCCTCATGCCAGAAATGGCGCCCATGATGTCCTGCAAGGAGGGCTCCGGCGACGCATCCAGTACTTGGTCAGACGCAGTGGGACCGGGCAGGGCCGCTCCGGGGGACCCCTTAGAGTGGGTATAACGATCCATGACATTAGATTGAACCGGACCCCCGCGCAGAGGTGTCTTCGTCTTGCGCGTCTCTCGGTCCCCTCTGCCCGCCATTTTGAAGATGCGTCACGAGCAATGTCACCAGGGTCGACAGACCGGGCACCAGAAATGGAGGCCCCTGGACCAAAGGACTACAAGAGGTGTAGCACCAGGATAGAGGCAGCCCACTCCAGAAACAGTGCAGCCAAGGGCCAGACAACCTACGTGTATCACGGCCGCAGCTCTGGCCCAGCCCTCTCACCAATGTCCCAGTCTGAGGCAGAAACAAAACCGAAACTTAAGAGGGGGACTCACAAGACCAATCCCCCTGCCGTTGTTGTTCAACTCCAAGACGGCCACCAAACCTCACCCAGTCCCGGGCGCACTTCGAGGGCGGAGCCCAAAAGTTCAAGTGAACATAATTCAGGCACCCGATGTCCAAATCCGTTTACGAAAAGTCCAGGTAGATCAGCCCAACGTCCTCTATATGAATCCTCGCAAAAATTCAGGATTAAATCAGGATATCAAGCCGGGAGCGGCGGGGGTCCGGGGAGCGCTGTGCTCACGCGGCCATCTCGGATGCCCGCCAAGCTCCTCCCCCTAAAAAAAAAAATAACTTTATTAGGATGATCACTAGGGAAAGACTTAAAATTATGTGTCTGAAAATTGCGTCCACAATTAATAGAGTGGGAATTTCTTAGGTATCAGTCGACATGTTTCAGCCATGAAACGGTGTGATTTTACCTGGCATTCATCAGGACTATAGTGAAATAAACCCTGGTGGAAATGGACGCGCTAAGGCCCACCCCAACCTAGGGACGTGAAAGTGAAAATTAACTAAAATTGTGAAAAAAGTGCATGGTATAACCACAATTGGCATATTAATTCAAAGGAATTATGGGGAAAAGAATTGTGGAAAGAAATCTGGGATATATTGCCTCTAAGATCTGTTACAGTCTTTCATGTTGATGCTCATTCCTCTATTGATTCCATTGATAGACTCTTTAACGTCATTGCAGATGAAAAGTCTAAAATTTCTGAGGGAGTGGTGGACATGCAGGATTCTGACTTGGTTGGATTGGCGAGGTGGGTGCACCAAAAAGCGGGTCACTTCGGAGAGAGAATTACTAGCAGGTGGGCTGCAGATAGAGGAATATATCTTCCGCTTGATTTAATACAAACTGTCATTTTACAATGTTCTATTTGTCAGCATTCCCGACAGCGAGAGGTGCCACAGATAGTGAAAGTCAATTACATCGAGGTAAGTTACCCGCACAAATTTGGCAGATAGATTACATAGATCCCTTACCAATGAGTAAAAATTGTCAATATATATGTACCATTGTTGACTCCTTTTCAGGCTATTTAATTGCTTCCCCTTATAAGTGTGCTACACAAGTGAGTACCATCAAGACCCTTGATTTATTAACTTTATATTATGGTAGTCCATTGCAGATTCAGTCAGATAATGCCTCTCATTTTAAAGGAAGAATGGTTCAAGAATATTGTGCCCAACACCATAGTGAATGGATTTTTCATATTCCTTATTATCCACAAGGCTGCAGGTTGGATTGAACGAATGAATGGTATTTTAAAGGATCAGTTAAAAAAATTAACTGATGGTTCATTGCATAATTGGAAAGATCATTTAACTGATGCTTTGCAGATTTTGAATATTCGACCTTTACTGAATTCTGATACGCCTTTGATGCCAATGTTATCTCCTTCTGTAAATGTTCAACCCCATACAGCTATGCCTACCATTATGTACTGGGAAATTACACCTGGAGCCTTGGCTCCACATAGAGCGACTCCTGGAGCTGCTGGACTGGATTTACATGCTTTAAGGCAGCTTACCATAAAACAGAGAGATATTGTCCTCATTGAAACTGGAATTGGTGTCCAACTACCAGCGGGACACTTTGGTTTAATTGCCCCACGCTCTGGTTTGGCCTTGAAGGGCATCCAGGTGCTGGGTGGTATCATTGATTCTGACTATGAAGGCGAAATAAAAGTTACCTTGTTGAACAGTGGTGATTCGGATTTAACCATCCGACTTGCAGATCGAATTGCCCAATTGGTTATTATGCCTGTTCTCAGTGGCATGGTTCAAAAAGGGACTGCCCCAACACTGCTAACTGTACGTGGAGAAAGAGGTTTTGGCTCGACTGATAAAAATCCAGGTGCCAGAGTGTGGGTCCAGTCACCTAATCAACCCCCTGAGCAGGCCAAAATTATTGCAACAGGAAACGACAATGGCAGTCCCAGCTGATGAATGTTATCTTCGAGAATAAGTAATGCCTGTTTTTGACTCCTTTTCTTTAGGTCATTGTGTGGACTGCTGCTGCAGGATGTGCAGGATGCTGGCAGGATGTGTTGTTGCTGGACTCCTTTCGGCATGGTGCGTTTGGGGCCGAGAGAGCCCGGGGAGATTGCGGAGTGACTTGATCGTCCGAGAGCGCAGGACAATTTCCATTTTAAGTGACAATGCCAATGTCTGGGAGAATATCGCACGACCGATTTTGAATGTTTCTCATTTTTGTATGTCGAACCTTAAATCCGTCTCTGACATGCTATCGTCATGTTTGGTATCAATTCCTACTCCGACTGCTATTTTGATACATTCCTTCAACATTACAAACACAGATCCTAATTCTATGATGAGTGATTTTTCAGTATACGATTATTGTGCTTCTTGCATTGTGTTGACGGAACTGGACAATGTGCAAACTTTCTCTATTACCACCTATAATATCACGGAAGGTGACGTTTGCTACAATTTCACTTGTGATTCTCATTTAATAGGTAAATGTGTGCAGGCTCGATTGGAGAATGTCTCCACACTTTCCTCGCATATGCGAATGCTGTGTTTCAGTCGTAATCCCAACATGTGCTTCTCAGTCCGTAACTCTATGACATGCAAATGCATTGTTCTTTCTACTAGTCACTATTATAATGTGTTGCTACCTACTGGATGGCTCTTTTCATGCGGAAATTTTTCCTGGTGCTATATTCCAGCGAACATTTCTGGTGGACCGTGTGCGTAATCGAGACTAAGCCTAACGATGTTCTCTTTGTCCCCTTCGACTGTGCATGAAGCTACCCCATTGACTGAAACTTGTAATTCTGATCTACACTTGCTTTCCAAAACTGAATGCATTCGCTTAGCTGCCTCAATTGTAGGTATTCCCGGAATATCGATTTACAATTCCAGAGCTATCAGCAAATTAGCCTGTCTTATGGTCAAATCTATTAATCATACTTCCACTGCTTTATCAGAATTTCTATTGGATGCTCAAGGTGAACGTCATGCTATCTTGCAGAATAAAGCTGCCATTGATTATTTACTGTTGAAGCATGATCACGGATGCTCTGATTTTGAAGGTCTTTGTTGTTTTAACCCCTTCGACGCTCATGACGAGCTGGGCTCGTCATGAGGTAGCCTCCTCGCACGCTCATGACGAGCCCAGCTCGTCATGTAAAGTGCGCTTTTGAAAAAGTCAGCGCAGCAGCAGAATTCCAACCGCACGCATGCGGTTAATCTGTCTGACCTTTCCAAGTCCATCCAGTCCCATATTAACAAGTTACATGATCTGTCACGGGAAGTTAGGCACAATTTGGATGGGGGGTGGTTTGATTGGCTTTTTGGGTGGTTACCTGATTTACATTTCCTCCGTCCCATCATAGGTGGCGTACTTCTGGTAGTTTGTTTTCTGATCGCCATCTGCTGCTGTATTCAATGTGTTCCATCCCTTTTGAATATGTTTTGTTCGCGTGCTCTGTCACGGTCTGTTAGCTATGTTTCTTACTATTCTGCTGCTGACTTACGTTCTATTTAGTGTGGATATACGTTCGATGGTGCTGAAAAATGGTCATGGGTGGAGTGCAGTGACCGAGGTATTTTCAACGATTGGACTGATTATGACCGTTGCCCATCACCATCTCAGTATATTTTACTGTTATTTGGGTATGTGTGATTATAAAGCATGGCTTGTCAATGCTCTTTCTGTTTCTGACTTTATCTCACTTAATGGCAGGGCTTGCCTACTTGCTTTGGCATGATCTTATGCCTTCCTGTATGCCGCTTTTGATCCTTTTCGGGCATAGAGGCCTATGCTTGAGTGACTCTATGTTCTAAGCTGTCGCTATTCTCCGAGCCTCTTTAGGTGAGAGGTTATGTTTTAATTCCTAGCTGTTATTCGCCTTTCCTAAACTAGAGAGGACTGGTTCTTATCAGAGGAATGTGCTCACTTGATGCCGGAGTCATAGCAAAACGCTTGGCCAGCTGATTGTTGTGCTCTCATGGTACGAAGTGGTACAGGAATCTGGTGGGAAAGGTAGGTGGAGCTTTCTAGAAGCTTCGATGGAGTGTTGCATTCTATATTAGAGAAAGAGGCCAGAGAGGGAAAGTTAGTGAGTGAGTTGCCAGTTAGGAGAAGTGCTGGTCTGATGGTTTTGGCCATCTGGTGATACATCACGGTGCAGACGTGCAGTCGTGACTGTGGAACAGAGTCCTGACATGACCAGAGAGAGAGAGAGATGGGCCCTTCCCCGAGTGCAAGATGACTAAGATCATGGTGAGGTGCTATAAAGACACTTGTTATATGATTACTTATGTCTAACCATTTCTTTCATTTTCAGCATAAATGTTAATGTCAGTAATGGCTATTGTGGAGAATGTCTACTGTAATGTTTAGGTATTTCTTTCTTTTGTCATTCTATCATTGTGTAATAAAGAAACCCCAGAGCACATAATTTGTCTGTATTCCTTGTGAGGGAAGGTCGGGTCCCTTTTTTACCAAGTGCCTACAGAGGGATGGGTGACTCCCCTCTAACGGGTAGTTGTTGATACGGGAGGGAAATCGGCTCCCAGAAGGGAAACCCAAATTGTAAGTATTTCACCCCAGCATAGTGGAGGTATGTGTTCGGTCACCGGAAGGCGTTGTTCGTACTGAGGTGCGTTGTCTCGCGTAGTGGCGCGTTGTTTCACTGGAAGGAGTTCTCGCGCAGTGGTGCGTTGTCTCGCGTAGTGGTGCATTGTTTCACCGGAAGGTGTTGTCGCACAGTGGTGCGTTGTCTCGCGTAGTGGCGCGTTATTTCACCGGAAGGTGTTGTTGCACAGTAGTGCGTTGTGTTGCTCTACATATGTCCTCCTAACTATGGCTATAGATCTGCAATATTTCTAGTCTTCAGTGTTATTCCTTTCTCAGGTAGGTATTCTAAAAGTGTGGTGTTTTTATGAGTCCTGAGAGGGGCTGTGGCAAGTAGTGGCCTGGTAACTGACAGAGACACCAAAAATAAGAGAAAACCAAGTCATTACAACGTCAGAAGCCTAGCCTCAGCACAGCGAGTGACCAGCTAGGCCTAGTCACCACACCAAGGTCATTCTTGCAGCAGCATATCACTGACAGGACATACAGGATACTCTTCATTTTCACAGTGCTTGTAAATGTTAGACAGTGTGCTCACTAGGCAGATCCGGACCACACCTCGGATGGTCTGGACCGAGAGAAGCCCTTCGTTGTAATGCATCTAATGTCTTTCTAGTGTCCAAACAATGGCTGATTCAAAGGGTGCAAGAAATAATCGCACATTCATGTTTTCTTCCTTATCACCCTCTCAATGTAATGCCATAACTAATTTAAATAAAGCATATCATTTTTACCATATGGACCATTTTAAATTGCACATCAAAAAATGGTTAAAAAAATGGTGGAGTAAGAAAGGCGTTCATCTAGGGAGAATGATGACAAATGTTATGCTACAATGGAAAGAAAGTGTGTATTTTCATGGCTGTTGGGTGCGTTGAGATAATTCATATTTTAAACGGTAGAGTAAATACAATTGAAAATGTCAAAACAGACTACATGTAATAAAGGCCTCCCAGTATAAGGAGCCCTTCAACTTCTATCTTTTTCTGCCCTCTGTCTGACCAGAAGTCAATTTCTTACACTGCGCCTCCAGTCCAAAAACTCGGCCTCATTGCTACCGCCGCAACAACACCTGCCATAAAGGAAACAAACCTGGTCCTGCGGCTCCGCAACTCGGCTTCAATGACACCCGCAAGGAAAACCTGTAGCAAGATAAAGAAGAAAAAGGTTACCGGCCACTGCAGGCCCGGTATCTTATCCAGTGGGGAGCAAGAACAAGAGACTGTTCTGCTCCCCACAACCCCCTTTTAAAGAGGGGAGCCAGGGGCTGGCTGTTCTAAACCGGACTGCCTGGACACAGGCCTAACTTTTGAACCGGAAGCACAAAAGTGCTTCCGGTTCATGCTCGATGCCTCGCCCTGATAGGTTACCCTGGGGGTGGGAGCACTGCGTCATCGACTGGCGCGGCGACTTCCCTCACCTCTCCTGCCCCTGGGGACTGGTGCGACAAAGCACACGTGCTCTCATCTTTCCACTGTTAAGAGAGAGCCTATTATTTCACAAAAACAAAAAAACAAAAAAATCATAAAATATTTGGCACCTCTACACATTGATAGAATCTCTATGTTTACATGAACCGTTTAGGAGGGTGATTCTATCTCAACCTCTACGCTTCCCCCTTTGGTTTTTTGTGGTCATCGGCAGCGCACAGCTGCGGAAGCTCATAAGAATGAAACTTGACATTGTCGCTCTCACTACATAACGACAGTGATTCCGCATCCAGCACCTGATCCCTGGTAGGACCTTGAGACTTTTTTATATCACTCCCCCACCTTGAGAATTGCAACTAACCATGGCTGATCTAGGCCTGGCTTTCACTGAGGATGAAATTTCCAACCTCATAGCCACCCTGGGAACCTTTGAGGGTCTGAACACCGCAGGTCCCTCTACAAGGAATAATGACTGGGACGAACTAGAAGAACTAAGAAGAACACAAATTAAGACCGCTATCCATGGCCTACTGATGACCGAATATCTCCAGGCCAACACAGCCCCAGCAGGCCTGGTAGTTCGTAATGAACCGTTCATCTTTTTACACGATAAAACATTCAAAATTGACTGGTCCAAAATCTCATGGAGATGTACCCGTGATTGGATTGTGTTAATTATAAAGACTGCGAGCAGACTGGCAAGCGAACTAAAAAGTAGAGATACAAACCATTGAAGTTCGCCTGAAAAGCCATGAATCCCCAGCTGATCGGAAAAAATTCCTTGATGAAATGAATAAATCCCTCAATGATTTCGAAACCACCCTGAAGAACAATAAATATGAGAAACTAAAAAAAGACAACAGCCGTTGGTCAAAAGAGAGAGTCTACCCTTACATAAAAGATGACTACAAATCAGTGAATGACAACACAGACGATGAATCGTCAGACACTGGGTCAAATGGGTCCAACTCGAGTCGCAACAAGAGACCAAGGTCTCAAGGTGGAAGGAGGAACTTCCGTAGACCAAACTACCGGGGTTCAAGAGGGTGGAACACCTTCCAACCCCACATGATATATCCTCAACAACAACAGTACGGTACACAACCCCCATTTCAACACCCACAGGGTCCATTTCCCATGTGGGGATATCAACAACAAGACTATGGCTACTTCGACCAATCGGCGCCTTTTTTAGGGGCGCGCCAAGGACAGACCAGAGGAAGGAACCGGAGGGGCACCTCAGTACACTGGAACACAGGAGAGGAAGAGACCCCACGGGTAGCCACGAGAAGTATGACAGGCGCCAAGAAAAACCAGAAGTGAGTTTGGTGGTAAACCTCTCAGACTGTGAACTTACAGAAGCACAAAATGCGGTACTGGAAAAAGGCCTGGGTTATGTACCTACTGCCAATATGGACAAATTTCATTTATGCAAGGAAGTCCAAGAATTCATGCGACGCCTGAAATTGCAAGTCTTCTTTAAAGACAAAAAAGATGAGAGTGAACTTGGAGATACGAATCTCAGACCTAAATCCACGTTCACACCGATGAACAATACCCTACCAATCGAACTACTCACTTTCGAAAAGTCGATGATGAGGGAACTTGAAGACATAAACCCACGGGAAAGAAGCACCTTTCAGAACATAAACAATGAAGAAAGACAAGCACTACGAGAGTTGAGCAACAACAAACGTATAGTGATTAAACCGGCCGATAAGGGCGGCGCGACTGTCATACAGAATGCAAGCCAGTATGATACTGAATGTATGAGACTGCTCCAAGACGAAAGGAACTATGAAATTCTTGAAACAGATCCAACAAATAGGATAGCAACAAAAATCAGCACGATGGTTGAGGAAGCCGTGACACATGGTTGGATCACTAAGAAGGAGGGAGATTTCTTGTGCCCAAAAAATCCGAGGACCCCCTACCTGTACACACTTCTCAAGATACACAAGAATTTACAAAACCCTCCGGGACGACCCATCGTTTCCGGCATCGGGTCAATATTGGAACCCCTGTCAAGGTTTGCAGACGCTTTCCTCAGGCCAATTGTTCAAAAAACTTCAACGTACCTCAGGGATACGAAGGATGTACTGAACCTATTAGAAAACATCACCTTCGATCCCAACAACCAGCTACTAATCAGCTGTGACGTGGAGAGTCTTTACACCAGCTTGCCACATCATGCCACGTTGGAGATTGTAGAGGATGTCCTTTTTGAAGACTTCTGGGAATACCAGACACCACGGAATGTGGTGATGGAATGCTGTTCCCTAGCCCTTAAAGAGAACTTCTTCGAGTATAAAGGTATCCTTTATCTACAAAAACACGGCTGTAGCATGGGAAGCACATTTGCTCCCAGCATAGCTGGTCTATACGTGCACCACCTGGAAGTGACCAAAATACTGCATCCGAACAACCCTTTCAGAGATAACATCAAGATATGGAAACGATACATCGATGATATCCTGATCATCTGGGATGGAGATGAGAGGACCTCCAAGCAATTCCTGAGCTGGTTGAATTTGCAAGACGACTATTTGAAATTCACCAGTACCACCTCCAACTGCAACTTGGTATTTTTGGATCTGAACATTTTCCCCAAGGAAGGCAGACTAATGACCACAACCCATTTTAAAAACACCTCTAAGAACTGTCTACTGTTGTACAACAGCTTCCACCCGAGACATCTGCGGGATAATCTACCGTACGGTCAGTTCCTGCGCCTTCGCAGGAATTGCACAGAGATTAATGACTTCAAACTACAGTCCAAAGACCTAAAAAAGAAGCTGGAAGCTAGGATGTACCCAGACAAGATCATCGATCAGGCATACAAACGGGCCAAGAACAACTGCCGAGAGAGTCTTCTGGAAGAGAGAACACCGAAAGAGGAGGACAAGAGACCAATCTGCGTCACCACTTACAACACCTGTTCCAACCAAGTGACTAAGATCATCAACAGGAATTGGAAGATTCTGAATAGTGGTGGGTTGCAAATACCAAAACCGATGTTCTCTCACAAAAAGGCACAGAGTATAAGGGATGTCTTAGTCCACACAAGACCCAAAACAAACAGCAACTCTGTACAAAAAAATCCTAACTTTGTACATGGTCACCATCCATGTGGAAACTGCAAAGTTTGTTGTCTCACAAGGAAAAGTAACAATCTAACCTTCAGTGACGGGACCACCTGGGAGCAAAGGAGCTTTAGCAACTGCAATAGTACTAATGTTGTCTACCTAATCTCATGCCCCTGCAAATTGGAGTACGTAGGAATGACGAGTAGGGCAGTGAAAATCCGGATAGGTGAGCACAAAAGCACCATAAAATGCAAAAAAAACAGTACGAAACTCACGAATCACTTCCTAGAGATGAACCACAAACCTGATGAAATATCCTGGACTGTGATAGAGCAAGTGAATAATGAGAGATTCCTTCTGGAGAAAGAACAAAGATGGGTGTTCCGCATTCAATCCCACAAAAGGGGACTGAACGATGACATACCTTGGGGACAGCTGTGACCCCTCACCCTTTGAACGTCATCATTTGATCTTCACGTAATCTATATCTAATGATACCAACCACTCCTTGTCCAGTCTGTGAGTGAACCTTGACAACCCCTAGGTTGTACCAATTCAACAATGAGGATATGACACTGCACCCTGCTGAGGGAACCTCCTGGCGAATGACTCTACTGACCCATGAGCATAATTCTAACAGATATCCTTTTTCTAGTAACACTACCACATTATGCTCTAATTAATTCAACCATGAGGATATGACACTGTACCCTACGAAGGGAACCCCCTGGCGAATGACTCGAGTGACCCATGAGCATAATTCTAACAGATATCCTGTTTCTAGTAACACTACCACATTATGCTCTAATTAATTCAACCATGAGGATATGACACTGTACCCTGCTGAGGGAACCCCCTGGCGAATGACTCGATTGACCCATGAGCATAACTTCAACATATATCCTTTTTCTAGGAATAGTACCATACTATGCTCTAACCTATGAGCTTAATTAAAACAATTAAAATATCCATTTTCGAGATCTACTATTACAGTACACTCTGCACGCATTTTGTAGCATCCTTCGTTTCTCTCACGTTATCCAGAGAAAGCGAAAAAAGACTTCCGACAATAGTCCTCACATTGTGCCGAATAGCGGCGGCCATTTTTAGAATTGAGCGTTCTAGTTTTTCCTTCCTGGGCGTTCCCTTGAAGCAAGAAGCAACACGGAAGGAAATGCCAGAGTATATCTACCCGGCAGACGAGTGACCACACGTCCTCGGAGCTGCACGGTAGGGATGATAGGCGAATTGCCATGCCGGTAACGTAAGTAATAGACTCGGACCTCGAGTCTCTAATAAATGGGTTACAGGGTCACTTTTTCGCCAAAACTCGAACGTACCACATCTAACAATGGGGGTGGCAATATTTATCTATCTTTCCAGTTGACCGAGCAAAACTTCCTCCGCCTGCAAGCTCATGGGGCACTGTCAAACTAACGGAAAAGTATGTATAAAACGAATGTATTGACTACAGTCTTTACCAATACCGCTTTTAAGAATATCGATCTTGACAAAATACGATATATGGGTCTCTTTTTTTCCTACCCTTGCGATTGGATGTATGTATGTGTTGAGTCACGACTGTATGTGTGATGAGTTAATTACGAACCGCTTCCATTTGGATGGTTCTGGATGAAAGGTCGGGCACATAGTCCAGCAACAAGAGGTGTATACTGATTAATACACAACAAACGTGGCAAAGGAAATGGCACTAAACCAAGCGATATCTTGTTAAATTAGCAGGTGTTTTGAAAGTAACCTCAAAATAATGATGTACATTGAGTGATCAGAAGTGAAAATACGAATATGTTTGTGCTTTCTCTCCCCCTTTTCTCCTCTTCATTTACAGAGACCACTGGTCACTCTTTTTTGGCACTGATTTTTGGTGCTTTGCTTCACTTGGGCCAGCTCATGCCCCGAAGCACAAATATTCAGCCTATTTTTGCTGGTATATTTGTAGGACAGTAGGCTTACCACTGTAGAACCAAAAGGTCCTGATGAGTAGGCAGTTGGGGACTGCCTATGAAACATGTCGACTCGGTAGTCAGTAATTGCTCTACCTTTTATCCCCTTTTTAATATTTCCAGTTAGAGAAACCAATAAAATGTATTTGTTCTACTAGCCAGGGAATTTTTAATTTTTGTATTTTTTGTGCATCCACTAGTTAGATCCCTACACTTCACTGACACCACTGCACCCACACATAGCCCTGTCACATCTATAGTGCTCCCGCGTAGTCCGTCTGGTCGTAGCACGCCCCGCCCCGTTATAGGGACGGGAAGACCCCTATGATGAAGCATGACACTAACGGATTTTTTTAGTGTGTGAGGGGTATTTTAACAAAGCACACGTGCTCTCATCTTTCCACTGTTAAGAGAGAGCCTATTATTTCACAAAAACAAAAAAACAAAAAAATCATAAAATATTTGGCACCTCTACACATTGATAGAATCTCTATGTTTACATGAACCGTTTAGGAGGGTGATTCTATCTCAACCTCTACGCTTCCCCCTTTGGTTTTTTGTGACTGGTGCGACCACCATAATGGGGTTGAGGAGTTGGCCTAAATGCTAGGGCGCTCGACCTCGGATCTGGGTTCGAGTCTCGGTAACGACGCCAAAAACTCCTGTGATTCTGGGCAAATCACTTAATCTCCCCGTGCCTAAAAAAAAATAAAAAAAAAAAAATGAAAGTGTGTCCTCAGGTAACATAACTGGAAAATATGTAAAGCGCTCTGATACTTGATTCGGTTCGGGTCTAGTTCGCGCTATATAAAACTCTGCAAAAAAATAAATAATAATAATAATAATGGTGGCACAGGCTATGCTAGCCTTTGGCCTTGCCCAGAATCCCAAGATGCTTGAGCCTCCCACCAGACTCGAACCCACTTCCCCAGCTTCAGATCTGCTGCTCTAGCCGTTGAGCCACACCCTACACGGCTCGTACTTTTCTGAGGAGTCAGCCAATATTACAGTGCTTCTGTTGTGCACAGAATATTCACGTAATAGATGTGTCTGATCAAGGCATGGTACATCTTTTTTAAGAAATTGCCTAACCACAGCTGCAACTATGTCACTAGGAGCATTTTATTTTAAACTGCAACATGAGGTAATGGTGGTGGAGGGCATCGCACGGAGTGAAGCGCGTAGCTGCATCTATGTTGAAGCACATAGATTGATGCATCTATGTTGAGTGAAGCTTTTTTTTTTATAAACAGCGACATGAGGTAATGGCGGGGAAGGGCACCGCAAGACAGGAGCTGGACTTGTAGCACAGGGAAGGCCAGCAGTTGGAGGGAAAGAGTTCGTCCAACCATCAGAGATGCCCTCAAAGGTAAGGTAACTGTAATTGGCCAATGCGCTCTCTGCAGCTTTCAAGGGAAGTGACATATCGGTTGCAGGGAACCAGTCAGGAGGCAATAAGGAAGATCGACACTAGAGTCAGCATATGGTAAGTAGCGGGCGTTAAAAAGTTGTTCTATAGATAACAGCAGGTCTTGATGCTCGACCTAAAAATGATGGCTTAAAACAAGAGTATTTTTGGTCTCAAACAGCACACCTTATCATAGTAGTTCCCTGCACTGAAGGGGACTGGTGTGTGCGTGGATGTTCTCCTTGGGAAACAGCAAAATGCTGTCACCCACAAAGAAGTCAGCCAATGGCTGAAGTGATGCTGAGGTCGGCAGAAGAAAATGTGGTAGGCACAATAACAGGCCAATGGATGAAGAGGGCTTACTGAAAGTCACAGTAAGTAAGTATAGTAGATCTATAATTTTAGTGAAATCAAAAGGCTTTGGCTAACGTCAAACCTAAAACAAGCATTGTAAATGGCAATGTGTTTTATCCATGTGTTCACCCTGCACACTCATACACTGCAGTCACTGTCACTCCGCAGTCACTATCACTCTGCACTCACTCTGCACTCACAGTCACTCTCGCACTCACTCTGCACTCACAGTCACTCTCGCACTCACTCTGCACTCACAGTCACTCTCGCACTCACTCTGCACTCACAGTCACTCTCGCACTCACTCTGCACTCACAGACACTCTGGCACTCACACTGCACTCACTCTGCACTAACAGTCACTCTCGCACTCACTCTGCACTCACTGTCACTCTGCACTCACTCTCCACGCACTCTGCACTCACTCTGCACTCACAGTCACTCTCGCACTCACTCTGCACTCACTGTCACTCTCGCACTCACTCTGCACTCACTGTCACTCTCGCACTCATGCTGCACTCACTCTGCACTCACAGACACTGACAGTCACTCTCGCACTCACTCTGCACGCACAGTCACTCTTGCACTCACTCTGCACTCACTCTGCACTCACAGTTACTCTGCACTCACTCTGCACTCACAGTCACTCTGCACTCACTGTCGCTCTGCACTCACTGTCACTCTGCACTCACTGTCTCTCTGCACTCACTGTCACTCTGGCACTGACTCTGCACTCACTGTCACTCTGGCACTCACTCTGCACTCAGTCACTCCCACACTCACTCTGCACTCACAGTCACTCTCGCACTCACTATGCACTCACTGTCACTCTCGCACTCACTCTGCACTCACTGTCACTCTCACACTCACTCTGCACTCACTGTCACTCTCGCACTCACGCTGCACTCACTCTGCACTCACAGTCACTCTTGCACTCACTCTGCACTCAGTCACTCTCGCACTCACTCTGCACTCACTCTGCACTCACAGTCACTCTCGCACTCACTCTGCACTCACTGTAATTCTCGTACTCACTCTGCACTCACAGTCACTCTCGCACTCACTCTGCACTCACTGTCACTCTGCACTCACGCACTCACTGTCACTCTGCACTCACTGTCACTCTGCACTCACTGTCACTCTGGCACTCACTCTGCACTCACTGTCACTCTGGCACTCACTCTGCACTCACTGTCACTCACTCTGCACTCACTGTCACTCTGCACTCACTGTCACTGTCACTCTCGCACTCACTCTGCACTCACTGCCACTCTCGCACTCACGCTGCACCCACTCTGCACTCACAGTCACTCTCGCACTCACTCTGCACTCAGTCACTCTGGCACTCACTGTCACTATCGCACTCACTCTGCACTCACTGTCACTCTCGCACTCACGCTGCACTCACTGTCACTCTCGCACTCACTCTGCACTCACTGTCACTCTCGCACTCACTCTGCACTCACTGTAGAACAGTAATGGGGGGTTCATGGTTCCAAGGAGGCTAATAATTACATCATTGTCCTATTTTACATCACATCTATTTAAAAATTACAGCTATTTACTATACCGACAGAATGAGAAATTCATTTGCTCTCAATGTACAGCGCAGCGTAGGTAAAGTAGCAGAGAGAAACCGACTTCCTGCTGTTTTTAAAGATCGTTTTCAAAGAAAGGGGAAATACCTTGTGTGTTTGCTTCACATATTCCTATACAAACGCATATACCTTTCTCGATGTAAAGAAATCATTATTAGTGGAGACCATCTGTTTAAGCACCTGAGTACCAGTGCACAAACGGCGTGAGAGTGAGAGTGAGAAAGGAGACACCCAAAGTCTAGCTTAAGGAGAAATAAAGACTCCTGCGATTCCGGTGCCTAGGAGAAGGAGAAAGATAGGAGACGAGAGAGGATTTTTTTGGGGTTCCTAAAGGATGACATGTCTTTATTAGTAATGTACGGTCATGATTTAGGCAGCTTGGCCTTACCGACTGCTACACGTGCATGTTTTCCCAATGATTACAGTTGTCTTTTTTCAAAAGAAAAAAAGTCCTGAGTGCGAAACATGCAGTTGAATAATAGCCTAACGAATACTTTATGTGCTTAAGCAATGCATGAAAATATATTATCTACACCCATAATGAATGCCTTGCCCTGTAGGCTGTAACAGCATGTTTCGGAAAATCTCTGATGCATTGGACTGCTCACTCTATTACAAAGGCCGGAACAATTACCCTGCACGCGGAAATACATGACGGGATTCTTGATTCCCCCAACAGTACCCGCGCTTCACCTCTGAATAGCTACAGCTTTTACACAAGTGGCCTATGTAAAACACTGAATGCACGAAACTAAAAAAAAAAAACCTCGGCCTCGCGCGCGGCGCCACTGCAGGCACATGTTTTCAATTATCTCGCCCATGACGCCGAGATAATTGAAGATATATGGCCTTCTGGTGCGCGTGACCGCACGCAATATGCCATAGGCGGAGCTACTCTACCGTCTATGGCCAATTGCGTGCTCTCTTCTAAAAACACACGCATGCGAGGCCCAATTGCCATGCAGCTGGCAAAAAGAAGGACGAAAATTCACTAGCAGCCAGGAATCTTTTAGGTACCTTTTCGGAGATGCTAACTACACGACTCTTAGGCTCCGCCCACACTGCTACGCAGTGTGACGTAGGCCCGAGCCCTAAAAAGGTTGCTGGAAAGTTAAAATGTCGTAAGAAATATCAACAAGTGTTCAAAGAACCTCCTATGGCAAAGCAGAAAAAAACGGAAAAGAACATGTTTTCAGTGGAGTACTCAGCGCCAACTCCACGTTGAATTTCAAAGAGACAGTGACTGATCTGTATTTGTGATGATGCCAGTTTGACTGCAGTTTTATTTTATTTTAATTTCTACGATAGATTATGCTCTCTTAAGTAAAAAATTAACTTTGAATACAATATTTCTTTTAAAGAAAAAGGTCAGCCCTGGCAGCAGCAAATTAATCAAAGCTTACGAAATTAGGGCGGATACTATACATCTGGTTTCGTTCACAATTTAACTTGATTTTACACTTTGTCACACTGAAAGAAAGTCAACATAAAAATAATACACATAAATGTCGCCTCTATTGACTGAGGCACTCGGAAGGCAGACGGTAAACAGTCTGCATTTGTGCAGTAGCTGTAAGGAACCAATATATCTTGGATGCCAACTGTTTGCTAGCTTTAGCTCTTGAGGCACAGCCGGGAGCAGGGACAAACAGTCTATTTTACTTGCATTTTATATTGCTGCTTATTTGTTTTAAAATCGCCGATTTTGTGACTCCCTCGCCACTCAGCTGACTGCTTGCTGACGTGGACAAAGCATCACTTGCTGCCGCGACGTGATTGGCCTGTTGCCAGGACACGCCCACTAGCGAAGCCACGCCCCCTCTAACATAAAACGCGCGCTGATCACTAGCGCAGCGTTTTGCTAGCTTTAGCTCTTGAGGCACAGCCGGGAGCAGGGACAAACAGTCTATTTTACTTGCATTTTATATTGCTGCTTATTTGTTTTAAAATCGCCGATTTTGTGACTCCCTCGCCACTCAGCTGACTGCTTGCTGACGTGGACAAAGCATCACTTGATGCCGCGACGTGATTGGCCTGTTGCCAGGACACGCCCACTAGCGAAGCCACGCCCCCTCTAACCCCTCCCCTCTTCCGCCATATAGCATGAACCCCCACCGGAAGCGCAGCGGACGAGCGCAGCGGGCGCGACGATTGCGCGCCGGAGGCGCGCCAAAGGCAAGCCCGTCTGCGCCCGTCCGCGGCAGACCGGGGCACGGGGCCACTACCCCTGCTCACTTCTCCACAAATGCCTGCCCCAAAACCTTAATTGGGTACACGAGAGGCGACTTACTTGCCCTCCGCCCTAACGCAGCCACAAATTGCCGCCACACGATGTCATTGGAATCTACCATGCCTCATTGTGGATTCTGTGGATATTCCATTGGTAAGGGGAAGAAAGATGTAGGGAGTCTGACAAATGTGAAGTTGATGCTCCTAAACTGCAGATCTCTCAAAAAACACAAGCTAGAGATATACGATCTGATATTAGAGGACAATCTTGATGTGCTCCTCTTAACGGAGACATGGTTAGATGAGGCCTCTACCCCTGAAACCCTTGAAGCCGTTCCCGCAGGATATTGCCTGCTCAGAATTGATAGAGAAAGACAATCAGGGGGGGGATTGGCAATAATATTTAAAAGTGAGCTGCACTGCACCTTAGAAAAGATCACAATGCCCAACTGTGAAGGTGGATTCTTCACGATAAAAGTCAACCCCAAATACACTATTAATGGACTCCTCCTATACCGTCCTCCTGGGAAGGCTTCACAGTTCTGTAATCTTTTGACAGAGCTGATAACTACATATACTCTGCGGTATAAGAAATTTCTTGTATTAGGAGATCTTAATTTGCATTTTGAAAACCCCGACTGTAAGATGGCACAGGAGGTAATAGTTGCAATGAAGGCTCGGTCACTTAAGCTTCAATCTATGGCCCCGTCTCATCAAGGTGGTCACCTGTTAGATCCCATTTTTGCCAACTGGGAAGGAATTAAAATAGCCACGCCACGGCAAATTGCCTGGTCAGACCACTACGCCATTCCGTTTGAAGTGGAAACTGATTCTCAAGATAACAGTGGGACTAAAACTCAGCCTGTGAAACATAGAAACTGGAAGAAGTTTACGCCAGAAAATTTTAAATCTGCCCTACTTAAAGACCCGCCGCCCCTCAGCGACACCCTGCTTGAGGCTTGGGTGCACTATGAGAACTGGGTGTCCAGGGCTCTGGATACAATAGCTCCTTGGTCATCCAAACCTCCTGTTAGGAAAATTAAAAGCGCCCCCTGGTTCTCTAAGGAACTTAGGGAAGCCAAAGCCAAGTGTAAAAATACTGAGCGTCACTGGAGGAAAAACTATACTCCAGAGGATAAGCTGCTTTATAAGAAGGAATTAAAAACCTATTATAAACTAGTCAGAGCAGCCAAAGGCGCTCATTACAATGGACGCATTGAATCAGCCAAAAATCCCACTAAAGAGCTCTTCCTGATCTATAAGGAACTCACTATCCCAACTAGGATTGAGACCCAGGATAACTACACCGAAGAAATATGTGAAGATATTGCCGACTTTTTCATAAAAAAAGTGGATTCTCTACATGCCACTTTCACAGGAGCCATGTTGACCACTGACCCTGTCATGAGAAATGTCGGTGCTACAAAGGCCTCCCTGACCCAGTTCACTGTTCCTGAGAGGGCAGACTTGCTAAAAATCATCAATGGCATTCAGTCCGGCTCCCCCCTCGACGTGATCGCCCCCAATCGCTGTAAGGCAGTCATTGACTGTATGATTGAGCAATTGGAGCGCTTGATTACTCTTTCCTTTCAGGAATGCTATGTGCCTGATACCTGGAAAATGGCACAAGTAATACCTCTGAAAAAAAAGGCAAATATACACATTTCCCAGCTACAAAATCTTCGTCCTATCTCTCTCCTCCCCTTCTGTGGGAAAGTTGTGGAGAAGATAGTAAACAGCCAACTTATGAAGTTTGTCGAAGAGAACTCGCTTCTCCACTCCACGCAATCAGGGTTCAGAGCAGGCCACTCTACTGAGTCGGCGGCTCTATTCTCCACAGAATGTTTAAGACAACTTGCAGATGAGGGGCAGACAGCAGCACTGGTACTATTAGACCTGAGTGCAGCTTTTGACACCGTGCTGCACTCAACACTGCTGTCTCGCCTCTCAGATCTGGGAGTAGACGGGCCAGCTCTGAAATGGATGGTATCCTTTCTGGAAGACCGTAGTTTCCAAGTATACTGCCCTCCATATAAATCAGCTATCCACAAATTAAAACATGGGGTACCTCAGGGCTCAAGCCTGAGCCCCACGCTTTTTAATCTTTATATGGAGCCGTTAGCCCACATAGTGGAAACTTTTGGTGTGGATATCGTCACATACGCTGACGATACCCAACTGATAATCAAACTCACCCACAATCAACCTGAGGATGCCACCAATTTTTCCAACTGCATGCGTGCTCTGGCAGGGTGGATGCATAACAACTGCCTACGCCTTAATGGCGATAAAACAGAAGTGTTGATAGTGGGCAAATCCCCTTCTGCCTGGTCGCAGGCTTGGTGGCCATCAGAACTGGGCGCACTTCCCCACCCCGCTAACCTGGTGAAAAACTTAGGTATATGGCTAGATGCGGAACTTTCCTTCAAGCAACAAATTAGTAATGTTGCGGGTAAATGTTTCGGTATTTTAAAAACTCTTCGGAAAGTCCTAGATCTCCTCCCCATCAGCGCCAGGAAGACACTCATTCATGCCCTGGTTACTCCACACCTGGACTACGGGAATGCCCTTTTTTTAGGACTAAGCCGTAAATGTCTACATCAATTACAGTGTGTCCAAAATGCTGCGGCCCGCATGGTATTGAATCTCCCCCGCAGAGCCTCCGGTAAAACAGCACTGCGAAAACTTCACTGGCTCCCTGTTGAGGAACGTGTGAAGTTTAAAGCTCTATGCTTTGCCCATCGAATTGCCCAGGGAAAAGGGCCCAGTTACCTACGCAACATGCTGACTATCCACCGCCCTATCAGAAACCTTAGATCTGCGGGAGCGATGCTCTTTCAACTCCCTCGCGTACGTAAGACCAGGATGGGAGGTAGCTCCTTTCGCTTTCTTGCAAGTAAGCACTGGAACAATCTCCCGCTAGATCTGCGCATGGAGCCCTCTGAAACAAGATTCAGGCTCAAACTCAAAACATACCTTTTCCCTAAGTAATATTGGTTCTGTACCCCTGCACCCGCGTGGGCTCCATACCTTGACCTCGTGATATACTGCAGCATTTCTCAGCGCGGGGACACACTGTCATAAGTGTAACCAGGCGCTTTATAAGTGTTTTTATTATTATTATTAAGCTACGAGGAAGAAAAGAAAATCAAGAATAAAGTACAATAAGGGAGTACGGAGGTCACCGGCTGCAAATGTGGGTTTTGGAATTTTGAGGCACCCATAAGGGCTTCATGTGGAGGCCAAAAGAAGGATTGTACTACCCATCTTGTATAATCTGTGCAGAACTGAACTCTAAATGTTGACGACATAAGGCCATTGGACTTTTGGAATAGTCAGTAATGTACAGCTCCCATAAAAATGTTAGCTACCTCGTCACTCGAGGGGTTAGGTAGAGGTTTGCGTTGTGTACAGTGATCTTTGTTGCATGAGACCCATGGAGACAGCACTGTGACCGCAAACTGTGTGTTTTTTCGTTGTCGTGGTGACACCCTACGACTAGCTTTCCTCTTTGCCTCCCTGAACCGACGGCTGCTTGAATGCCTTTGGACTATCTGGCTTAATCTTGCCGCATTTGGACCCAGTGGCGTAACGAAACTTGAGGGGGCCCCCATGCAAACTACATGGAGGGGCCCCCCTCCCATCCTCCGTGCCAGTGTAGAGGTCTCAGGCCAGCGACCCGCCATACTGCAGGGGATGCGGGGCAATTGTTACGCCACTGTCACCAATCCAGCCGTTATAAGTAACACTGGATGGTGGAGTAAAAGGTTGGGCTTAGTCTGCCAGCAGGCTATCATAGGTGGTGGTCCATTCATTACAGCGTCCCTTCCATCAGTAGGCCGGGGAAGTTTGCCCAATTTTAGGTGGGTTTGCTGATGGGAGAAAACCCATGGCATCGGACCAGTTGAACGCTCAATAATGAGGTTAGCACATTTTGCCCCAACCTGTTGCTGGATAAAGCATATCCTTATAGAAGACCCCTCACTCACCAACCTGGTTGGTGACATGCTTCATCATCGGGGTCCCACCCCATAGGCCGAGTGCCTACAGGGTGTGCTGCGACACCTGATTACAGTGGAGCTGGTTTCGTTTTTATGTGTTCAAGACTATCAAAATTGTGTTTAAAAAGGGCCAACACTACTCACATCAAGTATTTATTCTTGAGTGCTTGAACCCTTAGTAAAATTAAAGTGTGGCACCTTTGCCTAATTAGGAAGGCTTTGGTGTCAAAAGTCGTATTAAAATATATAAAAATAGCGAAAGTGTGCTATGTGAATGTGAATGTACAAAACTATTGTTTAAAAAGGTCTACATGTTTCAACCCATACATGGATTCAAGGGTTTTCGTCAGGACCGTAGGTGATTTGAACTGGGTGGTCCGCCCACGCTAAGGAGCGTCCTGCCCTAGTTCAATTTAGAGACCGTAAATAGTGATCTCGTGAAAAAGGTGCGTTTTTCTCTTTTAAAAAAACGCTTAGAAGCGAAACTGTCGCTTCATGGGCACCAGCGTTACCAAGTTGACAGGATTCCGTCTCTTGTCGCTTCTGTTCATCAGACCGAATAACCTACTTGGTTCTTGCTCGGCGTGCCCCGTGGAGTGTCTCCGGTACCTGGATGCCGGTAATGTGAGCACTTCCTCACATTACCGGCATCCAGGTACCGGAGACACTCCACGGGGCACGCCGAGCAAGAACCAAGTAGGTTATTCGGACTGATGAACAGAAGCGACAAGAGACGGAATCCTGTCAACTTGGTAACGCTGGTGCCCATGAAGCGACAGTTTCGCTTCTAAGCGTTTTTTTCAAAAGAGAAAAACGCACCTTTTTCACGAGATCACTATTTACGGTCTCTAAATTGAACTAGGGCAGGACGCTCCTTAGCGTGGGCGGACCACCCAGTTCAAATCACCTACGGTCCTGACGAAAACCCTTGAATCCATGTATGGGTTGAAACATGTAGACCTTTTTAAACAATAGTTTTGTACATTCACATTCACATAGCACACTTTCGCTATTTTTATATATTTTAATACGACTTTTGACACCAAAGCCTTCCTAATTAGGCAAAGGTGCCACACTTTAATTTTACTAAGGGCTCAAGCACTCAAGAATAAATACTTGATGTGAGTAGTGTTGGCCCTTTTTAAACACAATTTTGATAGTCTTGAACACATAAAAACGAAACCAGCTCCACTGTAATCAGGTGTCGCAGCACACCCTGTAGGCACTCGGCCTATGGGGTGGGACCCCGATGATGAAGCATGTCACCAACCAGGTTGGTGAGTGAGGGGTCTTCTATAAGGATATGCTTTATCCAGCAACAGGTTGGGGCAAAATGTGCTAACCAGAGCATTTGTGCTCATTGTTAGAGAGTTATTTTCTCTCTACCCACGAGGGGTTACTCCTCTAGTGTTTTTTCATATTAATTGGGGGACCAGGAGTTCCCACCTCACATAGTGCCTGTCATTATTATTATCCCTCTCTCTCTCCATTGTTGCGAAGAACGCTCAATAATGCCATGCTTAAGAAACAATTCAAGTTCTTTTTCATCAGATTTTTGTAAATGAAAAGCAATTCATCTATGTACCTTGGCAACAGGACAGACATCTTCATTAATGTGCAACTTTACTTTCATTGTCTTAATCTTTGCTAAACCATTAAACAAAAAAGGCAATTGATTTACTATTCTGTGGTGAGCAATTATGCTGTACTTAACAAAAATCATTCCCATATCAGCAGCTGTACTAAAACAGAGCAGACTTGCAAACTCCTTCCTGGTCAAATGTAACGTGATTATGTGCTTACTGTCGTGATTGCTGATGTTGTATTCTATAAACACTTTTAATAAAACTGTTTTATAAAAAAGAAAACAGAGCAGACAGGCCCTTGACGCTGTAACTTGAAGCACATGGATGGGTGCTTGCACCTTCGTTTTCGTGTGTTTCATTGTTGATATAAACGAACCTTGGCATTTTATGGTTGTCGATGCAGTCCATGTGTACACTTTAGTTTTTGATGGCGTAAGTAACGCAATGGAGATAATTCATTGTATTTCTCCTCAGGCATTATGTTTATCAATGCACCACTGTGGATTATGAAAAGGTATTGAGCAACTATTTATTTTCAACGTAATCTTCGGTTATGTTTGCATGACTTTGGTATGCCGACTGACATTTTTCCTCACATGCACAAGTTTCTCTGAGGTAAACGTTATGTTATGTTGTTATGTTATGTTATTTGGATTTCTTGAGCGCACAGCTGCCCCAGCTAAGGGGCGTCCCGGCGACATCGACATGGCTCAACTATCTTTCTATCTAGATACTGAGACGGAAGAACTGTTTCACGATCATTTAGATGACGATCAACTTTATTCAGTGTTGATTTGCCTCAAATGATGTTGCTGTTTGGCCTTGTGGGTGTGCGTCGAACGTCGCTTCTCGAAAGGTCTGGTGGCAATTTTGTCCTTGTGCTTTGACGCACTTAATTTTTCCTTCGCATTATATCATCACAAAATGGTTCGCTTTCCTACAACGTTTACATCTCTGTCTAATAGGAGTGCCCCATACAGGTAAGAGCGGTGGGGCGGAGTGGGGGGGCTCGACGGATGATGACGAGGGACAATTAAATACATAATACATTTTCCCTTATTATCTGTTGAGTACCCCCCACCACTTTTACCTGCACTGGCCGCTCCTGCTGTCTAATGGCGGGAGATTTACCTTCTTGTGGAAATGAAAATCCACATCTAAAACATAACTTCTTCTTACATGTAGACATCACTTTGTGTTCTTCAGTCTTTTGCTTTGGCTTACTTTTTATACTCATTACTAATTCACTTAGGGCACCTCCTGCCTCCATGTCAGCAGCTTGTCTTTCAGCACGCACCTCAGCTCTGGCAGCTATCAACACTCGCTCAAGACTAAGAGTTTCTCTCAGCGTTCGTTGTCTGAATGAATCTGACAATCATCCATCAATATCTTTAATAGGCATAACTTGTTCATCATTAAGTTAAGTGAACTTACAGTGCTTTATGAGTGCATCAAGTCTCTCCACAAATTAATCAATGGTTTCACCAACTTTTGTGTGTTCTTGACTGAAAATGTATCTTTTGGAATCAACTTTTGGTACTGGATTGAACTTAAGATTCAGCGTTTGAAATTTGTCAGTTTGCAGCAGTTTGTTTATGACTTCTTTCACGCCATCACAAGCAAGATTTTTGGGATGCTTGATAATTTTATTATCAGCCTCTTCAAGTGCACCAATGACATCATGAAATGTCTCTATAAGAAGAAGTTCATTTATCGCCAATATTTGGCTTTTTGGTGGTATCGAAAGGTGGTGGTGGTTTCAGGAAGGCTGCAGCATGGTAACTAGTAATGGGAGTGGCTGACATTGAGGGTGGAGCTTTTTCTGCTATGGGTGGCTATCTATTTGAGCCTGTGTCATTTGCTTTGTTTCTGAGGCCTTGCAATGGAACGGCCTCAGTGGCATCATAGACAATCGAGGGAACTGTGACCTCCGGAGTTGTTCTGAGCAGTCACCTGGCAGCTTTGGTGGTGTGCCACTTTCGGTATCGGACAGCTCAGTAAGCACAATCCTATTGCTTCTTCTCGGGTCTCCGCGACCGGTGATGAGGTTGTAAAGTTCCACTTATCTAAGCTCTGGTAAGTGCAATGATAATAAACTTCTTTTTACTTATTCTGTCAGCCAGCACGTCTATGCATTTTGTTAGTATTTCACTAATGCAGCTTTTTAGCCCTTTTTCCTTTATCAATAGGTAACCGCCTTTTGTTGTATCACTCCGTATAATGTACAATTGTATCTTGCATGGCAGTGCTGTAACTTTAAGCGGCCTAACCAGCAGGTTCTCGGCATCGACGTGTAGATCCTTTGCAGTGCTTGCGTTGTCTTGACCTGCTTCACAGCGACTGCAGTTTGCTTGGACCATGGCAAACGCTCTGGGAGAGCACAGTTGCTCATTGGGTTACTTATCCCCTATCTCGTCATCAGTTGTAGCGTCCTCCCTAGCCTGGGTATCCGCCAATGACTATACCACACATGGAGCTTAATATTACATGTCTTTATTCATCGGCAGGTACTGTGAACTCAACATTCTGAAGCAAGCTTTTATTGCATTCCACTCTGACACCTATATCACAGCTCTATGGAGTCTGCTATTAGCCAAAAGGAGTTTGTCATAACACTCACAAGATACTACATGTTTGACTACTTCTAGTGCTACATAAAAGATCAAATAAATATGAATTGTAGGTGTCTTTGGATGGACAGTACAGAAAAAGGTAAGATGAGAGCAAGGCAGATTGGTGGTACATGCCATGGTATGCTCCTTTCTACATCTCTGCCCCATGCCTGTGCTTTCCTTGCTGGTAACGATGCAGGCTTTGTACTCTTTTAAAATACTAACTGTAGTAGGAAGGCATGTCCGCAAGCCGGTGGTATGATAAGTGCAGGTCAGGGTCGAGAGGACTAGCATCGTTCCCAGAAATGGATAAATGTGTGAAATGTGCATGGTCCTATAAACACAGAGTCCAACCGGATGGTGTCCAGTGAGACCTGGCAGCAGTGTGAAGGAAGCCGGATGTGTGCAGGGAGCATCTCTGTGATACTTATACTGGTGGTGAGGATAACAAGGAATAAAGTAATGCAGCTGGGAGTGATGAAGCCCAACCTGAATGTAGGAGTGATTGTGAGGGGGAAGGAGGATGTGTTGCTACAGAGATGCTGACTTCGTAAATGGGGAACCAGGTTTGAGTCACGGCGATGGCTGAATGTTCTGTGATCCTGGCCAAATCACTATCTCCCCTGCCTAATAACCAATTGTGAACTTGTGTAATGTAACGAGTGCTCGTCCGTGCTATTTACAAATGCAAAAAAGAAATAGTACCTTACTTACGGAGAGCGCAGCAGACGGATACTGATAAATTTTAATCAAACGGTACTTTATCCAATCTCCACACAAAGTCCAGGAAGTGACATGTGGAGTGCGCTGCCGAATTAGAAGGCAGCAAAGTTGAGCGATAATGATGCCAACAAATGGTAAGTAATCACATTTCAACAGTTTTTTCTTCTTTTTTAATATACAACAGATCGTCACCACCGACAGCTCATGCGCCCTGCCTGCAGGCAAGACCTAAAAGGAAATTGCATGTTCTCCTGTTTAAATGCTACACATTGCCCTTGTAGCAAGGATCCCACATATTCAAATTAACTGTAGGAATGTGAACACATACTTTTCTGGAGAAGTTGCTCCATTTCTTCACAGGTCCGATCATTCTTAACTGAAACCTCAAATCCCAAGGTTCTGAAACAGCGTTGAAGATCGCCAGCATCTTTGTCTGTGCCATCGCGTTTACACATGCCTGGCAAGAGAGTGAACAAACAATTGTAAAACACCTTACCACACAGTGTGGTAATTGAGGGTCCAATAATGATGGCAATAAAAAAAATATTCTGTGCCTGTATCAATGTTTATCTAGCACAAGCATCTCCCACAGAACTGCGTGCCTGGCAACATATACCATAACTTCAGGAGAAACGTTTTTTTACAAATTAAAAATAATTTTCGCAGTTTCTTTATTTGAATGACATGA
This sequence comes from Lissotriton helveticus, assembly GCF_964261635.1. Taxonomy (NCBI): domain Eukaryota; kingdom Metazoa; phylum Chordata; class Amphibia; order Caudata; family Salamandridae; genus Lissotriton; species Lissotriton helveticus. The sequence continues at coordinate 1,166,939,555 of NC_136065.1, read as the reverse complement.
CATAACAAATGCATTAAATATACAGGGCCTCACAGCATCATTCTTCTGCTACCTGGATAGTCCTAAAACTTAGGGCATGACTACAAGTGACTCACAAAATTGCGATCCCTGTGCAAACACCTGTTTTTGCACTGACTACAATGATATGTGGTGCGATGTTTATCACAGCAATTACTGAATACAATAAAGTCTGCACCATCAGTTACATTTTGTCAGGGCAAACCTGCCCGAAATTAGCATTAGAAAAATGCCTGGGGTTTACCAGGACATTCTCCAAAATAAGCATTTTGTTTTCTAAAAAGTCGAAATAGATGACAAATATATAACCCAATAAATGAAAAAAACTTCAATGTTGGATTTTATTGAGTGCGAAAATAACCATATCTGACAAATGGCACTGGTAATCAGGCCTTCAGTTGAGCATGGGTGTAGCCAGTCATTACATGTTAAGCCTACAGAACATACCAGCTCATTAGAAAGATTGTATTTTCTCCAGTAATGCATCTTTCAACGAGTAGCTTGTGAGTTACAGGTAGTTCTACAGCTAGCTGTAAGTAGCCCTCTTGTGTGCATCCCACCCTGTTAAATAAGATTACACTTGGCTAAATTAATAAAAGTATACCGAAAATCAGATTGTCTGACCAAGACAAAAATGTGTATTTTCAGAACTCACAAGCTGTTGTTTAGAGAATTATGTCTGAATTTTCAAAAATATATTTAAAGCGTTTCTTTGAGTGATAGATCATGTGGCAGTCAGGGGACGTATTACTAAAAATATTATCTTGGTGCAGTGGCATTGCCGCTAAGGCTTGTATGTATTACCCATGCAGAGTATCTGTCGTGCCCCAGCAATGGGAATGCCTGATCATAATAAATGTTTCACTTTGTTTTCCAGTGAGAGGAAGGGCTGTGCTCTCAGTGCTATCTCAAATGCAGGAGAATGCACACAGACCCAATGCTTATTTTTCAGCTACATTTGACCCAGTAGGTGCTGCTCGGCTTGTCTGTCTCAAGGCTGTGGCTCCCACAGGTGTCAGCATGGAGCAGTGCGAGAGCATTGTTATGGGTCATCCTCTAACAGTTTTTGTCCCTCACTGAGTGGAAATATTGTTGATCCATACCAAGACCCAACACCTTACCAATAGCCATCTGACCAAGTATGAGCAAGCCATATTTGCAGGGGATCACATAACCCTTAAGAAGATGTACCATATTATATCCTGTTAATCTACTGCTGCTCCTGTAGATTATGCTATTGAGGTTGAAGTTGAGCATGACTGTCTATATGTTTCAACTATGCAGCAAGCCAAAACCTGACATACAAGACGTGCCACAACCACAATCACATTATGTAATGTTTGTTGATGGTTCCTGTTTACAAGACCATGAAGGAAGCCTGAGAGCTGCCTCCGCAGTTTGTACAGTCCCAGATGTGGTTGAAGCTCCTGGCTCAAGGAGTGTTTTCAGAAGAAGTGGCAGAATTAATTGTTCTTATCGGAGCATGCGTAGCTTTAGACCAGCCAAAAGTGACCATTTTCACTGCTAGTCAGTATGACTTTGGTGTCATCCACGACTTAGGACAGTTATGGTCACAACGGGGATTTATGACCTCTTCTGGGTCCCCTATTCATATTGGGGAAAGTATGCATATCTTGTTGAAGGCATTACACCTACCTTCCCAGATTGTGGTTGTGAAATGCTCTGCGCACCACAAAGTGGATGATTATGTTACTGTGGCCAACAGGTACTTTGATGAGATTGCCAGGTATTATGCCTTAAATGCTTGAACTTTCAATGGGGAATGTCAAAATGAGGGAAGAGATGAGACCATTTAAAACCTCTTGCTAACCACAGCAGATACATGGAGGAAATTAAGAGACTTCAGGAGGAAGTGTCGGAAGGAGAACAGCAAGGCTGGGTTAGAGCAGGTTGTGTCAAGAGAGATGAAGATGACGTTTGGGTTTCAGGAGATGGATGACCTGTGTTGACTGACAGCCTTTTACCCCTAATGGCGAGGCACTATCATGGACTTGCCCATATAGGTAGCAATGTCATTGTGAGCTTGTTTCGACAGACATGATTTTATACTAGGTTCAGACTGACAGCTAAAGAGCTGTGTCACAGGTGTGTAGTGTGTTAGCAAATGAATGTATGAAGAAGAACCGCAGTAACACTGAGTCACATTGAGAGATGAGGAGGTCCCTTCATCAGGATGAATTGAATTTGAATTTGAATTTAAAGTATTTATATAGCGCGGCGTACACCATGCGGTTTTTTGGCGCTTATAAATACAGGCATAGATGGAAACATATAAAAGGACCGCTAAGCTGAAATGGGAGAACCTGGACTTTATCATGATGCTAGTGTAAAATGGGCTGAGGTATGTCATGGTGATTGTGTGCATCTTCTTGCGTTGGGTAGAAGGTTACCCGACCAGCTAAACTTTTGTTGAGGGACGTAATTTTGAGATTCAGGTTCTGAGATTCTGAAGATGTTGTGTGCAGCACTGCAAGCGAAGTAGAGGCTACATTGCAGTTACTATCCTGAGGCTTCAGGCATCATGGAACAAGTCAATGAGACGCTGAAATCCTGACTTGTCAAATGTGTGCTTCAACATCTCTGTAGTGGCCTCATACATTGTCCCTTGTGTTGATGAGCCTTCGCAGGACAGGATTATCTCCCCATGAGATAATCATGGGCAGAGCCATGAGACTGCCCGCTGTGCCTGCAAATGCACTGGTGAACATTACAGATGACATGGTTCTTGATTACTGCAGAGGACTGGCTGATGTGATGCGTCTGTGTCTCATCAGGCTAGAGAAGCTACAACCCCACCCCATTAGGATCAGTACAATTACCTCAGTCCCGGCGACTGGGTTATGGTGAAGAAGCAAATGCGTAAAACATATTTGGAGCATCAGTGGCGAGGAACATACCAGGTCATCTCAGTCACTACCACATCTGTGAAGTGAGTAGGTCTCCCCAAATAATGATGATGTAACAGCACCTCTCCCTGACGTGTCGGCGGTTACAGTGACACAAAGGGAGCAGGTTAGTCAAGTTGTTGGGGACCAGCAAGAGTGTGGGTCAGCACATTTGGGCTGATGTGGGTCTGAAGGAGTCAAACGTTCAAGTCGGCACAAGAGTGTTGGCTGTGCAAGAATCAGTCCCTGGTGAAGGGCCTAGTTCCACGGTAACACGAGTAGCGCCTGAAGACCAGTGGCCAAGAGGTCAGGAGGGAAGATATCAACGTTTTCCTGAAGTGCTTGTGCCTCACACTATCCCAGAAGATACTGAGAAATCTGGTTTAAGTGGCAGTTATGATGAAGATCCAGTCATAAGGAGATCAAAAAGAGCAAGGGTAGCCTTTCATTGGTATTCCTCACCTGAATGGACATACCATTGCTGCTAATAGCTGCGAGAGAATTTTGGACATTTTGTTATAACAATTTGAATCCAACTGAGCCTCCTTGATCTGAAATTTATGGATTTATGAAGTTTTGAAACTGCATTGCCACTAAAAAGACTGAGCCACTTTATCCTGAATGTGATCATTAGTGAATTTGAACGGTGCATTTATTAGAGACATTTAAATAGACTTTAAAGGGAATTAACAAGAGTACCTAGGCCGGAGACTGCTGAAAGAGTGTATGGTTGTCACTTAGAAGAACACAGAGTAGTTCTGTAATTGCATTTCGATCACCTGGACATTGTTTGCTACTTGCGCCGTTGGAAACTATCGAAAAGGACTTTTGCTGCTGCTGCTTTTCACATAAATGGTCTGGATTCAGAAAAGCTATGGAACCTAATAGCAACACAAATAGATGTAGGTACATAATAGCAGGTGTGTTGATAACTGTATGTGTAGTACTAAGTACTGGTATTATACTTACCACTTCACCTAGTTTAGAGCAGACTAAGGCTACACTTACCCCTAATACCCCACTTTCAACTGATGATAGAATGCACTCACTCAATGAGAAAGACTTACACATAGATGCTTCTAGATGAGATCTATCTTTAAATGTTTATTACAAATTGCTTTAGGAGTACATTGGCACTATGGATGGTAAGGATTGCCTAGTTTGTACGCAACTACCTGCATCAGTTTGAGAGGGTATCACATATCATCATATTCCTCTGACTTATGCTGTCACTTGTAGCTTGTTAATGAGTCTTTTGTATAGACAGGGACATTTGCAGTATTTTTCTCAAATTAGGCTTTGATATTTTCAAAAGTTCCCATACTTAAACATTTAAATCATCACCATGAAACTAAACATATAGAGATTTTTCACGAGACAGTGTTTATGCTCACCAAAATAATTTGACTTTTATCTTAACCAATATACAGAAGAGTTTTATAAATTCAGTTGAGGACAGAAGGTGAGGAATGGAATCTAAGTCAAAGAAAGTTAAAATTTGATATCAGTGGGCTAAGGACAAAATTGAACATCAAGTAGTAAGGAATCAAGCTGCATTACGTTTAGATTGGTGACACAATGGTAAATTATGCATTTCTAGAGGCAACTGACACAAACATTTGTGTAAACACACATCTGAAACTAAAAGACACTGGAAGTCATTATTAGAAGGGGAAGGTCCTGCTATTCCAGGACTTTATTATGTTTGTGAAGTACATGTATATTTAAAATTGCCAAAAGGATGGTATAGTACATGTTATTTAGGCATAGTTTTTCCAAAGATTTATCATGTGGAACATTTAGATGATCCTTTGTGGGAACAGAAGTCCAGACCCAAAAGAGGAAATAGTGCTGGAGAAGTAGTAGGAGATATTTTTGGTGCGATTGCTGGTGTGATTTTGAATGACATCAAAATTAAAACACTTGTCCACAATTGTAATTAAGTTGTCTACTAGTACAGCAGGTGCTTTATTAGTTGTAGAAAATTAAATAGTAGCTGTAAGATACATGGTTTTACAGGATCGTCTTGAATTAGAAATTCTCTTTGCAAAACAGGGCGGAGTCTGTTGTATGTTAAAAGTTCAACAATGTTGTACTTAAAGAAGTTTATCATAAACATCACGGACTTGAAAGGAGATTTGAAGGAGTTAGAAGCTACAGGTGCTTGTGATGCAATTAGAAATGGATTTTATGTTATAGGTAGATGGTTTGGAAACCTAGGGAATGGAATAGTTGAAAGTGTCTTGAAGCCCCTTGTGATATTTGTTCTCTGTGGATTATTCCTGTTTGCCATCTATAAGGTATATAAATGGGTACAAGTTAAGAGAGGAACTAGCAAAAAAAGAGCAGATTCCTGGAGGAATGCATAAACATTTTTTGTGAAACCCATGCAGTTTTAAGAAGTCCATCTGATAAGAGATTATTATCTTAATGTGATGGCATGAGTCTTCATCAGAGAGGGGATTAGAGCAGCGTAATTTTTGGATCCACACTTACACATCACAAGTATGCATATTTATGTGTACTTAGCACAACATACCCTGTGTGTCCCAACATTATTAATGTAAAGTGTTGCACTTAAATCCAGTACTGTAGTGCATTCACTGTAGAAGTAGAAAATCAAATATACTGTGTGCCTCATCCGTATGAAACAAAATGTAGTCTTTAGAGACTGGATAAAATCCTCTTTCACGTTATCAAAATGGTTTGAAATTAGAAACAAGAGAGATTTAGGTAAACATGCGCACTAATATTTTCACATTGGTATTCATAATGTAATTCTCAGTTAAACTTGAATTTGTGCCTTCAAAGTTACTTTAAATGGACTTAAAGAACAAAGTGAATCTAATGCTGAATTTATGCACTTACATGTCCTATTCATTTCTAGTTGTATGTGCACAAACAACATGTATTAATGTGAACCATAGAGTGATCGGCTTAAGTTGATTTAATGACTCGCACTCCAGGAGTTTTGCTCATAGATACATGATTTTATTATGGGTAACACGTTTTGACCAAACAGTCTTTATCACAGACTGAGTGTCAGAATGCATCAGATGCATACACTGACAGGCAGAAACCGTGTGAGTAAGGCTGCATGGACAAGACGGGAACTGCAATTCCCAGCAGTACTTGCGTTGGAGATGTCAGACGCACCGTAGTGCGTGCCATCAGGAAACCTGGATTTAGCCGGGAAGACTGCAGATAGGGTTGTTGTTTATTAGTTTCTCTGACATTTGGTGCCATTTTCCTGGTAAGGGTGCTGGATGAACCGTATCTTTTCTTGAATTCTTAAGTAAGGATCATTCATACTTGGATGTACGTTGAGCTTTGGCTTATTTAATCTGATCACTGATTATCTCCCTTCGTTGGCGAGTCTGATTTCTCGAAGGACTCATGCGAGGGAGTAAGTGATTTTTGCAAGACTATTATGAATGGAGTACTTGGTTGCTCCACATTCTATCTTGTGTTTCTCTAGTGAGATTAAACATTCTTGTTCTTCCCTGTTGGCGAGTCCATTTCCGTGACTCATGCGGGGAAGAGTATAGTGCGGCATTACTTATCTGACAGTCAAGGAGGTAAATGGAGAGTGATGGCAACTCTCAAAGTACTACTGCATCTCCTACTTGGTTGAGCTACAACCATATCATTTTGTGCAGTACTGTTTGGGAAAAGGGGTGCTGCTCATTGGCTCATATTGATTGAAGTGTTGAAAACAATTATTATGGAGCGCAACCATTATATTTACTTTGATGGTACATGGATGTTTACTCAATTCAATGATTATCTCAAAACAGATAAAATCAGCAATGGTTGATCTTTTTGTTCATTTAACAGGGGTGGTCCATAGTGGGTGAATGTATTCCAGACGCTCCTTCTCTTATTGGTTTATCCCAACCTGATACAGAGGGTAGGTGTGTTGGGTACTATTATCTCTGGGGGATATATTGAGGTTCCCTAACGGAAGGAGGTGTTTACTTTCATACTTGTTTACTCCTTTGCAGTGTTGGTGTTGAGAAATCGAGATCATTAGCTCAACTCCCCTGTTATGGGGTTCCTTTTTTTTCTTTTACATAGGAGGTTATCACCTCTATTATTTAGCATTATAGTTCTCTTGCTTAACCAAGAGTGTATTACAATAATCTCCCTCTACATTCCAAAGTCTCCCTTCCTACAGTCCCCATCCTTTCCTTCCTCCGCTTGACCATCCTACAGTCTGCGTGTGTGTGTGTGTGTGTGTATATATATATATATATATATATATATATATATATATTATTCTTACCCGACAGTGCCTTTGTTTCTTTTTCAGCCTCCTGTAAATATCATGAAATAATCTTGATCCTCACTATTTATTCTTATATATATATATATATATATATATATATATATATATATGCACAATTTGCACTGTTTTGCACAGAAATGAATATGTAATGTTGGTACCTCGTCTACACAATATCCTCCCTGACTTTATACTGAGCTCGATGTTGAGGTATTTCTATTTAGAAATGTCTGTTAGAATTATTGGATTTATCCGGTTATACAACATTCTTTCAGCTCTAAAGTCGATGCACTGTATTTGCTAATAAGTGGCATTTTTTGCCGATATTGAATTATTTACAGTTAAATAGGCATTGCTTATGGAGAGGGTCGCATGTGTTGAGATTCGGCATATCTTTAAGTGGTTTATAGAAATTTACTAGTTCTGTTTTTATTATTTGCATTAGGCAAATACCTGTATGTGAAAAAACCCAGCTTTTGTAAAACTTTTCAGCCGAGTCTTGACGCGCAAATACCTCTTCCATGTCTAAGGTCATGTGACCGGGAAGTGAGTGTCAGGGAGGCGGGGACTCACATTCACTGCATAAAAAAGACAAAAATATGTAATGGCTCTGCATGTGATCAAGGACTCTAGTAGCTCAAAACGCGTCATGGCTGTTTTCCTGTGCCAATAAACTATTCTTGGCCAGATCCTGTGGTCCGTCTCCTGTTGATAGCTTCACCGAACTTAAGTGTTTGGAGGTTGCTTAAGGAGTTTCTTGTTCATATATATATATAATTTTTTTTTATTGACAGACTTGGGGCTGTCGAGAGGTGGACCCTTCTGAGCATCTGTTCAACCCTGAGGATACGCTTGGTACAGGACACTGAGTTGCTCATGTGAGTTACTTCCCTTAAGAGCAAAACAAAACAAAACAAAACACAAACGAGGGACCACTCGAGTCAGTGCACCATAATCAAATATCTAAAACAAGATAGCACTGAACAAGCTTCAACTCACGTTTAAGAACCATAACATTTCAAAATTACAAACGTGTAGTCAAAATCGGAGGCAGAGCACCTCATACACAGTGTTCGCACACACTCAGATGACCTCAGTAGACAACAATTGCGATGCGAGCAGATGTGCTGCTGTTCATGGATAGCATAAGTGTCAAATGCAAGAATTCAGTGCAAGTCTGAAACAAGCGCAACAGGTGGTCGCTTGTCTTATCAGGAAGAGTGGCAGGGAAGGGGGTTTGGACAGCTTTCCTTACAGAATACAGCCATCTTCAGGGTCAAGTGACCAATTACTGTATAAAACGCACCCTCAAAGTTTGCATCCATGTCCACCAAGTGAACATGTATAGACACGCTGTTGCTCTGCTCACATGTATAATCTCCAAAAAGAGTAGTGCGACCAAATATCCTACAATGCAATCTACAAGGTCATCTGTGTAGGAGAGTCTGTTCTCCCTTTCCATTCATGCATTGACTCGAATGGTCCTTCTTTTGTGTTTTGATATATTTTGCACTAAAAGGGAAGTAACTCTCACAAGCAACTCAGGCTGTGATAAAGATCGTCTGGTCGAAACGCGTTGCCCAAAATAAAATCATGTATCTTTGAGCAAAACTCCTGGAGTGCAATAGAAAGTGCTTTGAGGGAAGAACGCAACTTTCTTACATGAACGTGACTTAACTAGGCCTGTATTTCTTTCTGCATTAATACTGATTTTTCATTTCTCCTTGTGTGTCTTTTCTTTGCTGGTACATTCACATTGTTTTGTTACTCTGTACTAGCAATAAAGAGCCTGAGAACCTTGACAAAGAACATGGAGAGCCAGAGCGTTAACAGCAGTAATGTATTAAAGTATCGCAGGTCACCAATGACAATGTTGTTCTCAGGAATGGCCTGGGAGAGTTTGCTAATATTGCAAGCTCACAACGAGAGAATGGAAAGGACAATAAAGCCCTTGATGGCGTGATCAAGGGGTGTTACCCAGACGATTCTTGTGGTATTGACTAGTGTTCTCACAGGTTGATGTTGACCACTTTTCCTTCGGACTATGAGAGTTACAGACCTCTATGCTTACCCCTTTAATCCTTTGCTGGGTGTGGCTTAGGCTAACAATTATTTCTCTATCCCTAGAAAACTCTTGACTGAGCTTCTGAAATGCTAACCTCTTCCCGCATGATTCGCACATTTCTCTTTTTCTCATTTCCTCGACCTTTCAGACTCCTTTATATGACATTTATTTTAATAGCTTTACACTCTAGATCAGAGGACTTAAAATATTACTCATGTTTAAGAGAGAAGATCGGAAACTCTCTGTGAGCACCAGATTCTGCTGTTAATTCTTTGTATTGTTGTGACTGTGAACTTCTTGTTTGTCTCATACTGATGCTCCTGAACTTCTTCAGGTAGATTGGCTATACAGTTGTTATTCTGTACCTTAACAGCATGGTATTGAGATTTATTTACATTAACCTGAATGCTGACCTGTAATAAAACCTCTTAACTTTATTTACTGATTCCTGGTCCTTATTGTGTAGCCAGATGGGTCGCACTGTTAATTATATGTTTTTGACCAAGTCCTAACTCCCATCACTTCTCAGTCGCATAAAAAGACCCATTGGACAACCAATGGCAAGAGGTTTGGCAAGCGCTGGATCACTGCTAATTATCTTACATATGGTGACAACTAATGTAATATTGTCTGATGTTGTCACTATTACAACACTAATAATATTAGTAGTTTGAGATGAGTTTCATTGAACATAAGTAGCTCTTATTAAAGAACCAGTAAGAGACTGCTGATTTAAACACTCCTGTTGTTTAGAATAGACTCTAAATGAAACACCTGTATGATACAAAAATTCTGCATTGTGATTAACTCACATGTGGTTGATATCTACAATGGAGATTCATAACCAAAAGATAAGAAAAACGTCATTACAGTCACAACTCACATATCATCATTTTTTATCTCTCTGACAGGATAGTTCTTCACCAGCTCAGAGTGTCCGATGGGAGTAGGAGACAAGCCTGCAAACAGCTTTAGAATTTTTATACAGCAGATTGTAGACCAACATGATTTATTTCAGCACTTTGACAAGTACTAAACCTTGAAGAAGCACCCCAAACAATATTTATCCTTCATTGTGTTAGTTATAGAGTGTTTACAGTCAGTCAAAATTGCAAATGTATGTACAATGAACACTGTTTAGTAAAGGACAATACAGAACCATAGCATGAGATAAAATATAACTTCTAGTGTAGCTGCAAGTACTGTTGCATGTTCAGTAATACATACTCAAATATGGAGAGTAAAATGGAGGTCCCAATTCCTTTGAGAAGTACTTGTGGTGAGTGCTGGAGCTTGATCTTAACTCCCCAATGATATGTCTAGTTTTCAGTGACACCATAGCCATGTTTAACTAAGAATGTTCATTTTTTTAAAATAATATAATTCTTGAATGTAAAATGAATGCAACACGTATACCAGTACATTTCTCGAAGAACCATTTGTGCATTTGGCAAGTATTTATTTACATTATGTTAAATATTTCAAATAATGAAAATGGCTGGGAAGCCAGTGCACTTTCAAGTAGTTAGGTGCTTAAGCAGAGATGTGAGTAAGGACAATGGAGATGCAAAGAGAAAACTGAAATCCAAAAATCCTGACTCCTAGGGGCTGTAATCACACATCTGCATTTAAACAAAACAAATAACCACCATGTGGGCTTGCTCTCTGTAATCTGCTTCATATGAAAGACTTTGAACTGTACAGCTCCATTTCATGCAGATTGGCATCAGGAAGGGCCTTACTTTTGTCATCAATACAGAAAGTTAGCAAGTTCATTGTTTATTAGAACTTGTGGTGAAACCATGGTAGAACAATGTGGAATCAACTGACATCCCGCTGCTCAGGAAAGGCTGATTTGCACAGCATTCTAGTTGGTTTATCTGAGATTGACCAGGAAGATGTCCATGAATTTATAGAAGCAGTACCTTCATTCCAGCTTCCTGAAACACTTTCTAAAAGTTCCATTTAAAATAATGAGAGAAAACTATTTGTTCTCAAATATAGTGTATAAAACCCCACTGTGGGTGCAGAAGCTAACTAATTAAGATGCAAATTATTTAGAATGAATAACAGCCATATGTGCAATGACTAACGAAAATGAGCAAAAAATAAAGAGGAAATGACTCGCATTTTGAATGTGCAAGCTGCCCTAGGCAGATACAGTTGTTTTATATGCGACAGAAATGCTTAACTGCACGATTTCTTTGAACTAGAAGTGAACTCGACAATGTTGAAATGTGCACTATGGAATTTAAAGGCTTGCCCTTAATGCTTAGATATGTTTACCATAACTGCAGAATGTTCTGGTTTAACAAATGTATTAACATTTTGCTAAGAAACATCTGACTGTGATAACTAAACTTCCTATTTACCCCATATTTGACATAATGCTTAAATAGGATAGTTGTATATTTTAAAACAGTATGTCTTGTTTGTGTTAATGAAATGCATTACTAAACAGTATTTTTGTAAGTTTCTTTTCTTTCGCATAGTTCATTGTTTATGCAATGAAACATTTAACTTTAGGAAGTTAAACTTTGTTTGATGCCTCGGGGAACGAAGGCTCATAAATCGAGGAGGTACATACAGAAGATTTCTGTAACAAACTTTATGATCAAACTTTGCAAGCTGCATGTTATTTCATGGGAAAGAAAGAGCTGAACTCACTCTCAGACGAATGCTGTTGCCTGATGGATCCAAACAGGAGAGACCTTGCTAAACATGTTGCAACATTATTTTTGCCTTTTATATTAGTGCGTGTTCCTAGTGTAGATCATCACTCATTCTACAGACTGATATCCAGACACCCATTCCATTTTCACGCGGCCTCGACTGACAGTTGTGGCTACATCTGTTGCTACTTATCCTTTGTCTCATTATTGCTCGATTTTTACAGACTGCTCCTGTGATGGTATGCTTGAATTAATGAGACTTGGTTGAGTTTCATGAACTACACTTAATGGAAAGTTCAACTGCTTGAATTGGATTTTGAACTTTATGGTCTCTTTATCTCCCTCTTTTCCTTCGAACTCGAACTCTTCATGAGTTCTACTAACTCTAAAATGCTGGTCTTTCTCTTTAGATAGGGTATATTTTCTTTATGGAACACGCATGATGCCTTATCTGATGATTTGTTCTAACCATATTTTTATGAGATTGCTGTAAACTTACTTGAATTTATTGACAAATCTGAATAAAAAGAACAAAAAGAATCTTACTAAACTATTAATGAAAAATAAACTTTTAAAACAAATGTAAACTCTCATTAGTCATTAGGATTTAACTTATGGTGATGAAATAGCTCCTGATTCAAAACACAGTGGCAAAGATCCGTCACCTGAAGCCAGTTATACACGGAAGCCAGTGTGGGAAAGGGGGTTAACTCTGAAATTGATGGTAAGAAAAAGAACTATATAATTTACATTTTGTCGCAACTCTGCTTTATCACTGGTTATTTATTTTTGATTTTGTAAAGTTGTCTTAAAATGCTCCATCATTCTTTTTTTTTTTTAAACTTTATTTTTGTCCTTTCACAGAAGAAACATACAACCACTTCCCCTCCGTGGCATCAAAACGGCACATATGCACATTGACAGACTCATTAAGGCACGGCTGGACGACCAGAGGTCACACTGAGACACATAGGCTTCAATGACATTGCACAAAATATCTGACAGCAGCTAGCGATGCTCCATCATTCTTAAACTCAGTATAGCACAACATGGTATTTCGGAAGCTCATCTGTTTTGAACCAGCGACCTTGATTCTAAGATGTGTAGAAAAGTGGAGGTATTTACAGCAACCCAGTTTGGCACTGTACAGACCTCGCAGGATAACAAGATTTTGCAAATAGCGAGAAGAAAATCTGAAAATTTGCACTTCTATAGAGATGCTACTATTTTTACAAAAGTACCTGCAAAAATGGTCATTCTTCAAAAATGTAGGCTTATTCTCCTTTTATTGGCTTTGCACTGTGCTGAGCCAATAAAAGCAGTCTGAGCAACAAGCTAGCTGATAGCAGAGGTGTTACGTTCCTCTGTTGGCTACCTTGAAAATACCCAGGGATGTACTGACAGCCTCCCCCCCATCTACACTGTCGTTTGTTTTCTGGACCTGCTTCCCCTTAACTCAATTTTTTCCTACAGCTATTTGTAGAGAGAACTTTAAATGTATTGGAGTGCTTTACAAGAGCTCCAGTTACATTACACAAGGTTAGTTTTTTAGGCACTTGTGAGATTAAGTGATTTGCCCAGAATCACGGGATTAGGAGCCGATGTAGAGACTCAAACCTGACTCCTCGGCTCCTGTCCAAAGTCGGCTGCTCTGGCCCCTGCACCACATCCTCTACACTCTCACCCCTTCCTCTGTCTTCTCTCTCCCATAATCGAAACACCTTTTTCCCAATAGCCACAGGGCACTCATCTCACCCCATGCTGGAATGTTGGAAGCTCCATGGTAAGCCTAGAAGTACTACTGGTCAATTTACGCTAGTACAGGTCAGGCCCACTTCCATAGACCTTCTATAGACCATCTACCTCTCTATCCTCACCACACATTTAGAGTTCGTGAAAATGAGAAAGGCAGGGACTACAGTCAACTGAGAAGACATCAGCTTTCCACTGTCTCCTCGGAGTCTTCCACTTTCACTGACATACAATAAGAGCAGGAGGAGGGCAGCCCCTTGTTTCTCCCTCTGCTTTATCAAACCAGAGCAGGTGTGTCTCCCATCTGTCAATGTGTGTTGGTTACTGCCAGGGCCGTGCAGAGCTCCTCATTGTGGATTATACTGGCCTTTTAAAACGCAATAATTGGTTAGTGGCCTTTACCTTGCATTTGGCAATAATACTGACTATAATATCTAATCTTGCTTTTTCTGGTTTTTCAGCTACCTTTCTGTGTTTATCTTATAAAGAGTAACGATGCCCCTCAGTGGTGTTCAGCTTAGGGACGGCCTGTGTGTATGCGTGTGTTTATGTACATATCATACTGTTTTGGAATTGTAATAAGCATTTTTGTTTTAGACTTTCAGTGGGTGCTCGGGTGTGAATGTGTGTTCCTGTGCGTGCCAGAGCATGGGCATGCTCTTTCTCTTTCTGAAGGGTCCAGAGAGAAATACGGATGAGCACAAGTTGGGTGACACCATATCATTTATGTAATCGGAAAGGGCATTTAGTTCATATATTGAATCAAACCATACAGAATTTTCTTAGATATCTGAGCATCACTAATTTCATCCCTTGACTGTGAGAAGGCGGTTTAAAAAAAAGACAGTCAGCTAATGAACTGAAGACGAATCTGGCAAACTTGGCTTTTAGTGAAATGTGTCTTGAAGCATCACAGTGGGAGAGGGTTGTATTTTTTCATAAAAATATAATCCAATAAAATATAATCCAACAAGCCCCTTTTTCCTCGGAGAAACATGTACAGTTGTCAACAAAACAAAAAAGACAAAAGGAAAGAAAGCTGCATTGTTTGTCTGATGTTTCACTTGCATAAATATAGGGCCTTTAGGCCATTTGAGAACCACTGTACCTCAATTTCTACGCTCCCAAACGCCAGCTTCGATTGACCGGCCACGCCCTCGCCGCCGTCCCCCGCATCCGAAGAGCCACCACAGGGGGAAGGTCCTTCTCCTACCTCGCCGCCAAGACTTGGAACTCCCTCCCGACCCACCTCCGCCTGACCCAGGACCACCTCGCCTTCAGGAAGCAGCTCAAGACCTGGCTGTTCGAGCAGTAGCGGACCCCCCCTCCCCTAGCGCCTTGAGACCCTCCGGGTGAGTAGTGCGCTATACAAATGCTTTGATTGATTGATTGATTGACTGTGTGAGAACACCATTGAACTTCTGACTGGATGAATGTTACATTAGTTCTCTCTATTGTTGTTGTTATTATAATTGTTATGCTTAGTATTATCGTTGCTTTTGTTGCTATAAAAAAGTATTAATATTATTAATATGCACTAGGCAGATACAGTTGTTTTATATGCGACAGAAATGCTTAAATGCACAATTTCTTTGAATTAGAAGTGAACTCGACAAGTGTTATGATTAGTATTATCGTTGCTTTTGTTGCTATAAAAAATGATTAATATGCACTAGGCAGATACAGTTGTTTTATATGCGACAGAAATGCTTAAATGCACAATTTCTTTGAACTAGAAGTGAACTCGACAATTGTTATGATTAGTATTATCGTTGCTGTTGTTGCTATAAAAATGATTAATATTATTAATACTATTCTTTTTGTAGTTGTTTTTGCTCTTACCTAACATCATTGGCTCACAATAAGTGGGTACTCCGTTGAGCGAGGCGGTAAAGAAAAGAAACATACAAAAGTAAAAGATCACAGCAGTAGAGACGAAGCCTCTGCTCATCAAAGAACAAGCATTTGCAATGCAATAGGTCTCGCATTATGAAAGTTTGAGCTATTGGTCTTGTAAATGACATTTTTTTTATTTATGTGTTGGTTTTGAATATAGCTAAATTAATAGCTTTGTCATTTACAATGCCAATAGGTATAACTTTCGCAAATGTGACACCTATAGCATTTGTAATACAACATGTTCTGTATTTACGTGATTTAGATGTATTGATATTACAAATAACGGCTTTTAATGTTTTAAAATAATTAATACTTAAACAACAGTGATTGTAATTTATAATGGCAATAGCTTAAACTTTTGTAAATAACTTTTGTGAAGATTATGTTCAGTGTATTTTATTGTGATGAAAATCTAAGAACAGAAGTGAAATATTAACATCTTTTTGTGACATTTCTAATAAAGCTTGAAACATTGAGAGAACACAATTGAACCAGTTGTTGAATGGTTGCACAGATTGATGCTGTGACGGCGCTGAGTGATGCCGAGTGGTGCTGGGGTGGCGCCGAGTGATGCTGGGGTGGCGCCGAGTGATGCTGGGGTGGCGCCGAGTGATGCTGGGGTGGCGCCGAGTGATGCTGGAGTGGCGCCGAGTGATGCTGTGGTGGTGCCGAGTGATAATGTGGTGGTGCTGAGTGATAATGTGGTGGTGCTGAGTGATGCTGGGGTAGCGCTGAGTAATGATGTGGTGATGCAGAGGGCAGAAAGGCACAAAAAAACGAATCTAACAGGGCAGAAAAACAAGGGAAAAACGAGTCTAACAGGGAAGAAGGGCACAAAAAACGAGTCTAACAGAGGGCAGAAAGGCACAAAAACCGAGTCTAACAGAGGGCAAAAAGGCACAAAAACGAGTCTAACAGATGGCACAAAAAACGAGTCTGGTTTGAGAGACTTTGGTTCAGTAGTAATAGGTTTGAGTATAACTCGACCTAACAAGAAGCCGCCTGCTATGTATTTTAATATTTGTTGGAACGTTTTCAAAGTTTTAAGGAGGTCCCTTCCTAAGCGATAAGCCCTCCTCTGTACCAGGAAACGCAGCAATCCAGAGGTATCAAAGTTTAAAACTCTGAATGGAGGGTTTCAATGACAGGGGTTCGAACATGAGCTTGGTTCTGAACGAGCAGATGCTGCTCGGTGGTACAAAAGCTGGCCCAAAATATCTCTGCTCCATTCAGCCAGTACACAGACTATTCTGAAAGACAGTTGCATCAAAAACTAAACGATTTTATCCTCAGCCAAAAGTAAAAGCGGGGAAAGGCGCCTTGGAAATGCAAGAACAGTAGTGTTACTGTACAGTGTGAGGGAAGGAAGGGAAGCAACTAACTCAATCCAATTACTCTCCTGCAGGCCTCCGGGCCCTCTGTGCTCAGGAGCTGATGCAATTTTCATTATCGTTAATAATGACCTTTAGAAATACATGAACAAAGAGGCTCGCTTGGATCTTCCAGGCACCCATTCAACTCTGAGGAGGGAAAAACATTCACGGGGCCAGAGATTTCATTAAAAGTGACAAAAGAGGATACACAGACCAACAGCGAGCTGCGATAAAAGGACGAGCTGGAAAGTCAAGGGGGGCAAATGAGGTGAGAAAACGGGGGGTAAAAAGAGCAGGGACTGAGAGGTAGGAAGGTAAAAGAAGCCAGGATTTAAGGTAAAAGTCTTTGGGAACCAATTAAGGCTTGGTGGTGAGATGCAGTGTGCGGCATAGGTATAAGATGAGAAATGAAAAGCGGCCGCGAAATGCTCTCGGAATGGCAGGGGGCGCATTCCTTTGAAGTGTGAAGCAGGGGGCGGGAGAGCGGGTGCCTTTGAAGTGAAGCTCTCGGCGCGCTGGAGAAGCGTGAGCCTGGTGGGGGTGCGGGATGCCAGCAAGTGGGAGGGAACGGGCCAAGCGCGCGCTCGAGAAGTCACGGATGAACAATTAACACGCATTGTAGGAAATCCGGCTGGTTTGAGAGACTTTGGTCCAGTAGTAATAGGTTCGAGTATAACTCTACCTAAAAACTTACCCATTTCATGGACTAGACTTTTGGTCCATATATAATGGAATCTAGCCCACATAAAGGGTACACACGACCCTTCGCATGCCTCTTATTTCACTAATAGCATTGTCATCAGAGTGAGAAGCAAGAGGGGTTCATACTCCCAAAAATTTTTTTCATGAATATATAGCTAAACCATGATGCGACAGCGCGGTGCCATTTTCAGACCTTTCCATTGAAATGGTCACAAGCTTTCGCAGTGACATGCAGGCATACTGATAAAATGTAAATAGCGTTCATACTATGACATGTGGTAATTGAGTTTCAGCAAATATCTATTCTTTGTACAGCTCCACGTAAAGTATTCCGATTTGTTTTGATCCTAACAAAATCGTTTCCATCTCAATTCAAAATTACAAATAATTGTTTGCTTACCTAGTGAAAGTGTACACTTCATTTGCAAGCTATTTAAATGTGTTCGCAGCACGACTGTCAGACAGTTTGCTTTTCCAATACCCTCTAACTCTGCATTCAGAGAAAGAAATATAAACAATCTCATGGACAAAAATAAGCAGGAATTTTAATAAGACATACGTTGACATCTGACCTTTGTCTTTAAATGCACAGCAAACGAGACAAGATAAAAAACTAAGACACACCTTTATTTCTCATTAGTTTTCTGAATGAACATAACACCTGTTCTTTGTCAACCAGATCTCTTCCACCAGACAGGCCCTAAAAACAGTACTCCTTAGCAGCGGATCAATAGAGTTCTCGATGGGTGTTACGGCAGGGTCAACTACTTGGCAAACCTATTTCACAAAAATAAGTAGGCCGTACCAGCATTTTGAGGCAAGCACTTTCACTCTTAACACTACCTGCTGGGATTTAAGATTACTAAACAAAGTGATGCTGGCAAAAAAAAAAAAAAAATCAAGATTGGGTGACAAATCCAATGAAGAAGAATTCTTGCTAACTATGAAAGAGTACATCTAAGTTGGACTTTAGAGAACATGATCTCGATAGCATCACAGCATGGCAATTTAGCTGGAGAGGACTGCTGTCATCACCTTACAACTTTTGGTGCAGGAGGTGCCAATCAAAGGCAGACCCCTAGATGAGATGATGCCTTGCATCTCGTGTGGATTTAGGGGTTGGATTCTGTTATTCCTTCAGCCAAATTGCAGATCCATGGGTGCGACGTCAAGAACTGCCGATGGGGTGAGATTTAGTGGATGGTAACACCAGCCTATACTCCAAGACCTCTGGAAGTGGTTTGAAGGGAGTACAGACTGAGCACACTGGTGTGCTGCTAATGCAGATCCACCGAAAATGATGGCTGAGCTCGTGTGCATAGTTCGGTTAGGGGAGTAAGATACGACAGCAGGTTCAGTGTGAAGTCTCTCAAAGTGCTTCTGATAGATCCATAGTTGTGGGGCCCAGGAGCTTCAGTGCTTCCACCCTGTCCGGGATATATATATATACACAGAGTTTGCTAACGAGTCTTGTGTAGTAGAGGCTTTGCGTGCTTCTGGCAAATACTAGATGGAAGACATCAAGATACAGATGGCCCACCAGTGTTTGGCTCAAAGATTGTCCTTTGGGTCCCGGAATTGGTGGAGGTAGAGTGTTTACAGGGAGAAAACATTCACCATGTGGAAAAAAAAGAAACCATTCCCAGTATACGCTGGAAAAAAATACAACTTACTCTACGTGGAACAGTTAAAATAATTAAATGTGAAATCTACATTGGAAACAGGAGTATACATTATGAGATTTCCTCATTTCTATTGAGAAGAGAGTGGGCACAATAATAAATACGATATAAGGGGCCTAGCGTAAGTAGTAGAGCTTCTGTATTGAAAAGACAAATAGGCACCTCAAGATCACAATACATGCCCCCTTCCAGAACTGGCGACCTGTGAGGTATTCAAACCCCTGCAGCCGACAATAGACGCTACTGGCTGCATTTTTCCCAAACCTGGAGTAACAAGCTTCGCAGGCAGTTTGTACATGTACTTGCTTGCTGCTGAGTAAAGGGCACCAGACTTCCTCTCAGTAGAAAACCTTGGCCAAAACGTACAGGACGAGTATGCGACGCGCACTCCGGTCAGGCACTGCTGAGAACTCAAATGTTCCAGACTAGAACCCATGTATGTATTAATATTAAAAGATGAAAAAACTAAAGCAATAGCTTTGTGGTTCAGCGGGCTCAACGTCTAAAGCGTTATTGTCCTTTATCCAACTTCACGTAAAAACTTCTAAGCGCAGGGAAGACCAGAGCTTCTAATGAACACACGCTACTATTCACATGAACTAAGACTCGAGTGCATAGACACGACGATCTAAGTCATAAAGTGCATTATGCGTACACAAAACCTCCTCTCTCTACATGCCCCGTACCCCACGCTTTGAGAGGGGGCGGGCTATGCCCATCAACAAGCATAACGTGTTTATAACCTTACAAATCTGCAGTGTTCCGATATGAGACCAGTAGATACGGCAACATATAAACTTGAGAGAATATAGAGAAAAATGCACGAGTAATCTACAACAGCTGATTGAACTCTGCAGTCACTACAAAGGAACTCGAACAGCATCGCACAGCTAGAGAGCTATTTCTCAGACCGGTAGAATGCTATATCCCATTACCTAATGGTCCTCGATTGGATCGTGATCCCTTATTCTTGTAGTGTCGCCTTTCACTGTATGAATGTTTTCCTCTCGCCATATCCGAAAAGTTGCATATTCCATCACAGTAGTACACCTTTGTAATCACGAAATACTGTTCCTCGGTCCATATTAAAGGATATTATGCCCGCCTCGCCAATATAATAAGTTGTTAAGGCGCCCAGAAAGAACGGTGAACAAATTCCTCAAGTTTCCCCTATAGTTTTCCTCGTCTGCGGGGGCAAGCCTGTGTCCCCTTTAGATGCCCGTACCCAACGATGTTCCTTCCTTGAGAGATAAGACGTGAACCCTGCTAAACAATGCTGGATGTTTAAGCTCCCCCTAACCGATAATGCTACGTGTCCTACTTCGGAAGAAAGATAAATACTACCGTGGGCTCAACGTCACAGTACCCCATAAAAAAACGATATCGTGGCAGAAAATGCCAGTACTCGACGATGCTATGCCCAGAAAAAGACACAACTTCACCGACGGTGGCTGATTAAGTTCCGAGTCCCCACCCGTCAGACTATCCAGTCCAGTCTCCGATGTTATGTTCCAAAGGGTGGTTTTGCCTTTCTCCTTTACCTTAGGATGTTGTGGGCCTCCATGCTCCGATTCTGGTTACTAGAGCAAACCACGGCTACTCGGAGGGGTGAGGCAGGCATTCTACTGTCCGGAGCCTGGGGCCTCGGTGACCTAAAACCTCCGGGAGGACTCGACAGCAACACCGCTTCTCACACACAATGGCGCCGGCAAACTCAGCATAACCGGAAGTGACTCTACCCTACCAACGGAGGTAGGAACGATGAAAGTGCATGGAAACTGCCACAGTGCAGAGGAAGAGATGAAATACTACATAAACAAAGGTCTCTATTGGCATTAGAAAAAAGACGGCAAAAAAGCTAGAAGAACACGGAGTTAAAAACAAGCAAACAAATCCTCCCGGCCCTCACTTACCTACCTCCGGCCACAGAAACGCTGGAACACGCTGTGACGCACACCGCAAGTCGGCCTGGAGCGCGCCTCGGAAGAGACGCGGGAGGACATAAGCGTGACGCGCGTGAACGTGCACGTTGACGTTCCCGCGCGTTCACGGACCTGAGTCGGCTCGTGCCCAGGTTTTGAGCTGCTCGTTCACAGCTCTGACTCCCTTGGCAGGGAGGAAGGCGGCTATAAGTCTCGTTGGCGGCAGCGCTTCGCGCTGCAACGCCAGCGAGACCTAAAAATACAGACGAAACACTGCAGGGTGCCGCATTTTTCTGGTCAGATAAAGTCAATACACATTTCTTATTTCCGTCCATTTCAGGATGTTGCCTTAAAATTACAGAGCTGAAATCAGAGACTATGAGAATGTTATGTCTTGCTATATATTTATTTCTACTTTTTTCAGAACGCAGACTTGGCCACAAAGGACATGGGAGCACTTTACAATTTGAAATAACCAATCAAAATTATATAAACTATAATATGACGTTCGGTAAAATACTCCTCCAAAACAGAGTAAATGACCATCTGCAGCATACCTGGAATTGAATAATGAAATATTCAGTGATTCAGTGAGTCGAGTATTTGCAAATGGTTTCTGAGCTGTGAAATCAAGAAAGCATTATGACCGAAGTAGTTATCTAATGGCTGGCAGAGTAGAGCAAAAAGTAATCACGTTTGTCATAATGTAGGTATGGCAGTCTGACTGTTTAAAGGAGGTTATCGGCTATCAATAGCGATCAAAATTTTTATCCCAAAGAAGCGAGAGTCATCAGAGGATGTATATGTGTCAGAAAATAGAGGGCTATTGACATTGTCAATCAGTCTCTCAAAGGAATATGTTTTCTAAGTCAGATGTGAAAGGGACTAAATAAAAAGTCTCTGGTGGCCAGCAGTATGTGGCAGATCTCTTCAGTTAGTCCATGCCTGTTCGATTGATGAGGTGTGGTATTTTGGCTTTGGGCTAGGGAGTTAGTGGGTGGCAGAAATGAACTGTAGCAGTTTTGTCTTATTTGAGTGGAGGAGGGCCAATTATTAGGCAGTCTGTGTGAAATACAGGTCGATAGCTAGCTATAAACGATGTGTAAATGTTTCTTAATCTTTGATAAGACTTAGAGTTACTAGTTACTTAGATGCATAGTTTCAGACGAGAACATGTAACTGGAGAGTAAACAAATGCAAACGAAGCCTTTTATGACAACAGCACTCAATTAATTATCTGAAAATGGTTGTTAAAAATGAAGAGCTTCTACAGCTATTGAGAGCCATGTTGAGTGAAGACGTGGTAGTGGTTAGGGTGATGGTAATAAGGGTGGTGACAGTGATGGTGGTCATAAGGCTGGTGGTGATGGTGTGGTTGGTGGTCATTACAGTGTGGTGGTGGTTAGGGTAGGATGGTGGTGGGTGGGGTAGTCGTTAGGGTGGTGGTGGTTAAGGTGGGGGTGTTGATGAAGGTGATGGTGGTGGTGGTGGTTAGGGGGTGGTGGTCAGGCGGATTGTGGCTAGGGTGGTGGCACAGTGGTGGTGGTAATGGTGGCTATTATGATGTTCAGGGTAGAGAAGCGGTGGTTAGTGTAGTGGTGGTGGTGATTTGGGTAGGGTGGAGATTAGGATGGCGGTGGTTATAGTGGGTGGTGGTGCTTGGAGGCGGTGTCTAGGATTAGGGGGACATTTTCAACACACAGGGGCAACCCTAGCACAAGAGCCAGGGGCTATAATGATAATTGTCCAAACAGTGGCTCTTGATCAATACTCATACACACAATAAATTCAAAACCCATAAATGTGCATCAAACATATACAAAGAATTAAAGAAAAAGAAGCAGATGAAGGAAGACCTAAAAAAACATGATATCAAAAGAAGCCATGTACAATGTATAAATAGGTTTAATCATATCAATAAATCATTCAAACAATTACACTCCTACACAATATAAAACACAAGACAAGTGAAAAAAATCAGAAAACACAAGAGCAGAGGAAAAGACTTATACAACAATCAACACATAAGATAATCAAGGTATTGATGTCCTCAATGATTTAGGCCATGTTGTAGGCGTCAACAGCGTTCCAACCCCAGATGATTGTCGGGGTCATCATCAGGACTAAAAGCTTCAGGAGTGGGAAGCGACCATTTAGCAGAAATTTCTTGCACGAGCTGTTTAGTATGGAACTTCTTGTCTTCAGCATGAACCAGAAAGTTGGTTTATTTAACTTTAAAATTTAGCAAGAAGAACCAAGAGCTGTAGCTACATGAAAACTGAGAATACAACAGTCAGTAAAGGGCATGAAAAAATCAGTGAAGCCAAGTTCAAATGGAAGGGGAGTACAACAGAAAATCCGAGCTTTCCTGGAGAATTTATTGTCAAGAAGCTCAGTGTGTAATCTCCATCCGTCATCGACCGGCCCGGAACACCGTGAGGATTAGGGGGAAACAGCCATTACATTGTATGCGTTACAACGCATGTGATTACAACGCGGTCGTTGCATTACAACGCAAGTCCTTACATCGACTTGCTTTAGAGGGTACGCTAACCTAAGGAATAGTATAATTTACTATTCCAACACCTTCCCTACTGTTGCGTACACTGGAGTTGGAATAGTAAATTATACTATTCCTAAGTCTAGCGCGCCCCCTACAGCAAGTCGATGTAACGACTTGCCTTGTACTATACTGCAATAGAACAACGCGGTCGTTGTAAATGCATACGATGTGAGGTACTATATTTGGATTAAAAGTACTATATTCGGATTAGGATCAGGTAGGGGTTAGGGTGGTGATGGTGAATTGGGTAGGGTGGTTAAGGTGGTGGTACAGTGCTGGTGGTGAGTAACCCTGGGCGAAGGACTTCGCTACGCCCACGGAGTGGGCGTAGTGTTGCCTACTTCGCCCTTTGCAAAGTAGGCGTAGCAGGCAACACTGTAGTGAAGTTGCCCGCCACCGCCTCCCTCCCGCCCTCCACTACATACCTAATTGTTGTAAATTCAGAAATAAAAGTAAGTAAAAGGCACTTACCTTGTCCGCTGCGTCCCGGGGCTCCCTCTGCTCGTTCGCGCCGCCGTCGCCGCCATCTTGGATACCAATGCGCATTTCTCACGAGAAATGCGCATGCACGGTCGGCCGCGCATGCCCATTGATATCCAAGATGGCGGCGACGGCGGCGGCGCGAACGAGTAGAGGGAGCCCCGGGACGCAGCGGACAAGGTAAGTGCCTTTTATTTACTTTTATTTCTGAATGTACAACAATTAGGTATGTAGGGGAAGGGGGCAGGCGGCACGTAGTGGGGCTACGCGAAGTGCGTAGGTGGGCGTAGTTTCTCGCCCACTTTGTGTAGCTTCACGTAGCCACACTACGCATACTACGCCCAGGGTTAGTCGTGAGGGTAGTGATGCTTGTAAGGGTGGTGGTTAGAGGTGAGAGGAGGTGGATAAGGTACGGTGAGGTTAGGGTGGCGTTGATGGTTAGGGTGATATCGGTTAGTGTGGTTGTGTATAGGGGGAGGGTGGTGGTGGTGAAGTTGGTTGTGGTAAAGGTGGTGGTTAGGGTGCTGCCGGTGCCTAGGGGTGTAGTGTTTAGGGTGGTTGTGGTATTGGTGGTGGTGAGCAGGGTTGAGTTGTAATGGTGGATAGGGTAGGGTAGTGTTAGTGGTTAACCAGGTGGAGTTTAGGGTGGTATTGGCAGCAGTTAGTAGGGTGGATGTGGTGTTTGGGGTGGTGTGTAAGGTTGTGTTGATAGGGTAGTTGAAGGGTGGTGGTTAGGTTGGTGGTGGTTAGTGTGGTGGTGGTGGTTAGAGATGGGGTGGATTTGGTGGAAAGGGTGCTGATGGTTATTGTAGGGTGGTGGTTTGTGGTTGTTAAGGTAAACTGGTGGTGGTAAGGGTCGGTGGTGGTGGTTAAGGTGGTGGTGGTTAGGGTGGTTGTTTTTAGTTAGAGAGATGGTGGCAAGGTGATGGTGCTGATAGTAGGGTGAAGGTGGCTGTGGTAAGGGGATGGTGGTAGGATGTGGGTGGTGGTTAGGGTGGCGGCAGAGCGGAGGTGGGGATAGTGTTAATGGTGTGTGATGGTGGTGGTAAGATGGTGCTACAGTAGATGCAGAGGGGGATGAGAAACAAGCAGCAACATGGACACCGGGGAAGGAAAAAAGAAAAAAGTTACTAACCCAGCGGAAGGACACTGATCAAAAAGAAACAATCAGTACTCTGTCCATACTCCATTAAAGTGAGAAACAAACAAACAAGAGAAAGTGAAACTGGCACATGAAACATGAACTTTTTCCTTCACCTAGAAAATATTATCCAGGAGGAGAAATCTTTTTAGGTCTCACCTACGCAGCACGCATGCGCTGCATAGGCAAAACGACCTATTGCTATTGCTTCGGCTTGTCAGCCAAACACGTGCACGCGTTCCATTGCCTTCAATGGCAACGGTTGAACGTCTGGTGATTAACTTGCGGGAGCGAGCGCCGCCATATGGTAGCAATTATCGCTCCCGCAAGTGAATTCCGCAGCCCCCTTCCTCCCCCTTCTGCCGCACGAGGCGCGCGCGAGCTTGTATATGGCTTCAGTGAGCTGTAAAACGGGTTGCTTGGATTTCGGAATGCTCCTTTGGGGGAGCATGCTGTGTGTGCGTTGTGGGGGACTGTTTGCACATATCTGGTGCTAATTACAGGCCGTGGTGGGCATGTCCAGCCTGGGATATCAGCAACAGGGAAGCGTCTGTCTGTCCCAACGCAGCGCTCGGTGACTCATTTTCACAAACTAGAAAATCTAAGGAGCAACACACGGGCGGTAAGGAGAATGGTCGGGACGAGCCCTCTCTGCGGGGGGATGCAAGGGCGTGCATTAGCATCTGCTCAAGCAACATCCACAATCATTAATAATTTTTGGGTTCCGTGCTACTCGCCGAAAAGCGCTTTGACGCCTAGTCAGTGGTAGTAAGCGCTGTATACTTACAATTAAAATACAATAATATCATTCGCGCCAGGTAAGTACCATTAAAATAAATACACACACTGCCTCATGAACGCTTCCACCTGAAAACCAGACACAGAATGGCATGCATGAACGGGTAGCATCACTCAGGCGAAAACGTTCCCATCTGACCAGTGCTTGCAATGCAGTATTTTATGTGGGGATACAGAAGTGTAGGGAAACATTTTCCAGAGTGCTGCTTGCTTCTGGGAAGTGCCGGTACTCTCCCATTAAATGCATTGCAGCAGTGCTGAAGAATACAGGTACTGTCCCTTTCAAATTAAAGAAGGGCATGTACTCAGTACCTGACCGCTATTGGGAAGTGCTGGTACCCCCCCCCCCCCCCCCCCCCAGTACCTGCCTGCTTTTTGAAAGTGCTGGTACGCGCTCTCATTCAAAGTATTATTAAACCCCTACGCGAGGGTGACCACTGGTCGTCCCCTGCACGGCAGAGGAGTACTGCCCCAAGGCCCCCACTGCTCCTGTCCCGGCACAGGAGCTTGAGGTGGAGTCTGTCAGACCCGCCCCACTCCAGCGGGGGATCCATCCAGATGTGCACGGCAGGAGTCAACAGCTGCAGGCCTGTGCCCTGCCCCTGGTGCCTCCTGGGGATTGAGGCTCTGATGAGGCTGGGGCGCACTGGCAGAGGAAATATCGCGAGGCGACTTCCAGGGTGCGATGCTGCGGCTGACGATTAGGAGCTCAGGAAAAGCAAAGTCAGAAGGGCACTCCTCTGTTTCGGTTTATTTCAGATTATATCTCATGTTTTGATGCTTCTCAGCCTCCCACGTACATTGCCAGTAAGGTGAGGAGAAACATGGAAAGATGGACAGGAAGCTCGGTGTGCGAGTGCACCTGCTGCTGAGAGCTGTGGCAGACTCACCCAGCGGCTCATCATTCCAAGGTATAAAACACGGAAAGAGTGCAGCGGAGCTGGGAACCGCCTCTTGGAGAACACTATTTAATAGGGGTGGGCGGAATTTGCGGAATCGTGTTACGCAAATCTCCGCGAAACGGTAAAAAACCTCTGCGAACTCGCAGAAATTCCGCGGACCATCTGGATTCCCTCCTTGGTGGTCGCTCACCCAGCACTCTGCTCGCACATCGGACGCTGCCTGCCTGCACTGAGTTCTGCTGCCTGCCCTAACATAGCGCATTGTTGATCACTTTACAGCGCTTGGTATCGTATATTCATATCGCACTTTAATTGCTGTACTAGCTACTTTGCTCGCGCTTGACATTGTCTCTATCTGGCATTGTCTTTGTGCATTGATACCGTTGCAGAGCGACTTACTGCATTTGCACGATAGGCATCACAGTATACTTTGTTTGAGGAACATTACAACTCCGGCTGTGCCCCAGTTTCGTTTTAGCTACCGGGCGGCCATCTTTGTGTTTATTTACTTCTGCCCGTGTCTCCTCCCCGCTCCCCGCCTCCCAGCTGACCCTCCCACACACGAATACATTACTCTCGCCCCGTCCTCTCCGACTCTGTGACCATCTGGATTCCCTCCTTGGTGGTCGCTCACCCAGCACTCTGCTCGCACATCGGACGCTCTGCTCCCCGCTGCCTGCCTGCACTGAGTTCTGCTGCCTGCCCTCACATAGCGCATTGTTGATCACTTTACAGCGCTTGGTATCGTATATTCATATCGCACTTTAATTGCTGTACTGGCTACTTTGCTCGCGCTTGGCATCGTCTCTATCTGGCATTGTCTTTGTGCATTGATACCGTTGCAGAGCGACTTACTGCATTTGCACGATAGGCATCACAGTTTACTTTGTTTGAGGAAAATTACAACTCCGGCTGTGCCCCAGTTTCGTTTTAGCTACCGGGCGGCCATCTTTGTGTTTATTTACTTCTGCCCGTGTCTCCTCCCCGCTCCCCGCCTCCCAGCTGACCCTCCCACGCTCCGCCCCCTCCGCTCTCCTTTTATGCCACATGTCCCTACGCGCAGCGTTCACGCGCAGCGAGCGCGCCCCAGTCGCGCCGAAGGTGCGCCAAAGGTAAGCCCGTCTACGCCCGTCCGCGCCTGGACCGCGCCCAGGGCCATTCCCCCTGGTTCCCGTAATGCCCAGCCCACTCGCATCACCTACGATGCCACCACCCTCCTAGCCCTTAACCCCGGCCGATCCCCCAACTGCGCCCAAGCCGCTCCTGGACACACCCATGGACCCTTCTCTTGTAACTCCTGCAAGTTCGACGGCACCAAAACCAACCCCTCATCCGCCAACACCATACAGAGACCTGACACCAACCACCTTAAATGCATCCTGCTCAACACCCGCTCAGTCCACAGACACGCCATCGACCTCTGGAATCTACTAGACACCATCTCACCAGACGTCGCCTTCCTAACAGAAACTTGGATGAATGCCTCTTCAGCCCCAGACATCACCATTGCCATCCCGGAAGGATACAAGATCATCCGCAAGGACCGCATCAAGCAAACAGGAGGAGGCATCGCTATCGTCCATAAGAATTCCATCCGCATCTCAACCAGCTCTGACGCCAACCTTGCCAGCGCCGAACACCTCCACTTCCAGATCCACACCGACCCCAAGACCACACTCAGAGGCACCCTCCTCTACCGGCCTCCAGGACCCCGTGCACAATTCAGGGACGACATCACTGACTTTATCACCCCACACGCCCTCCCCTCCGAGGACTACATTCTATTGGGAGACTTCAATTTTCACCTGGAAAAGAGCAATGACAGCAGCACCACCACCCTTCTGGACAATCTCGCCAACCTCGGACTCAAACAACTTGTCACTACCCCCACCCACAATGCAGGTCACACACTCGACCCTATCTTCACCTCCAGCAAACATGTCTCCTTCCGTCACACCACAGCTCTCCATTGGACGGACCACAGCTGCGTTCACTTTATCTACAAGAAGACCACAACCCACAACCATCCTCAACCTACTATGCGAAGAAACTGGAACAAAATCACCATCGATCAGATCTCTTCATCACTTCTTCAAAACCCCCCTGCCCACTCCTCAAACCCCGACCAAGCAGCAATTAACCTCTCCCAATGGCTATCCAACAGCGCCGACATCCTAGCACCGTTGAAAAAACGTCAAATCAAACTAGGCAGCAAAAACGCCTCCTGGTTCAACGATGATCTTAAGAAATCCAAGAAACTCTGTCGCTCCCTTGAGAAGATCTGGAAAAAAGACCCAAACACCAGCACCAGGGACGCCTTCAAAAACGCCACCCGCATACACCACCAACTCATCCGGTCTGCCAAGAAAGCCGCATTCAAAGACCGACTAGATAACAACGCCCACAACAGCAAGGAATTATTCAACATCGTCAAAGAATTTACCAACCCATCAGCCAACTCCAACGACATCACCCCCTCCCAAGCCCTCTGCGACTCCCTAGCTTCCTTCTTCCACAACAAAATCGCAGACATCCACAACAGCTTCGACAACCGACCCGGAGAACAACCCACCCAACCTTCGGCAGGACCTTCACCCCCCTTGAACATCCTTAACGACTGGAACCCAATCTCTACCGAGGACACCATCCGCCTGATGAACTCCATCCACTCCGGATCCCCCACAGACCCTTGCCCTCACCACATCTTCAACAAAGCAGACTCCATCATAGCACCACACCTCCGAGATGTCATCAACTGCTCCCTCAACTCCGCCACCTTCCCGGAAAGCTGGAAACACGCAGAACTTAGCGCCCTTCTGAAAAAAAACCACAGCTGACCCCACCGAACTCAAAAACTACCGCCCCATCTCGCTTCTTCCATTCCCGGCCAAAGTCATCGAGAAAGCTGTCAACAACCAGCTCGCCACCTTCCTCGAAGCCAACAAATCCCTCGACTCCTCACAGTCTGGCTTCCGAGCCAAACACAGCACCGAGACCGCACTTATCGCAGCAACAGACGACATTCGAACTCTACTGGACAATGGAGACACAGTCGCCCTCATCCTCCTCGACCTCTCCGCTGCCTTCGACACAGTCTGTCATAGCACCCTCCTGCAACACCTCAGAAACGTCGGAATCCAAGGAAAAGCACTGGAATGGATCACCTCGTTCCTTACCGGAAGAACCCAGAGAGTCCGCCTCCCACCATTCAAGTCAGTGGCCTCTGAAGTCATCTGCGGCGTGCCACAAGGATCGTCACTCAGCCCCACCCTCTTCAACGTATACATGAGTCCCCTCGCGACCATCGCACGCCAACACAACCTCAACATCATCTCCTACGCTGACGACACTCAACTGATCCTTTCACTCACCAAAGACCCTAACACCGCCAAAACCAATTTACACGAAGGAATGAAAGAAGTAGCCGAATGGATGAAGCACAGCCGTCTGAAACTGAACTCAGACAAAACAGAAGTCCTCATCTTAGGCACCTCCCCCTCCGCCTGGGATGACTCTTGGTGGCCAGAGGCCCTTGGAAAAGCACCCATCCCGACGGACCACGCACGGAACCTGGGCGTCATCCTGGACTCCTCACTCTCGATGACCAGACAAGTCAACGCCGTTTCATCATCTTGCTTCAACATCCTTCGCATGCTCAAAAAAACATTTTGCTGGATCCCCACCGAAACTAGAAAAACGGTCACCCACGCACTGGTCACAAGCCGCCTGGACTACGGAAACACCCTATACGCCGGTACCACCGCAAAACTCCAGAAAAAACTCCAACGCATCCAGAACGCATCAGCCAGACTCATACTAGACATCCCGCGTAAAGAACACATCTCTGGTCACCTGAAAAACCTCCACTGGCTTCCCGTAAATAAGAGGATTACCTTCCGCCTCCTAACCCACGCACACAAAGCACTTTACGAACTTGGACCAGAATGCCTCAACACACGACTGTCCTTCTACATTCCCTCCCGTCAGCTACGATCCTCCAACCAAGCCCTCGCCATTGTACCTCGCATCAACAAAACTATGATGGGTGGTAGATCCTTCTCCTACCTGGCAGCTAAAACCTGGAACTCACTTCCCACTCACCTTCGCCTTACTCAGAACCACCTAGCATTCAGAAAGCAACTCAAAACTTGGATATTCGACAAGTAATTCCCCACCCTTTCTCAAGCGCCTTGAGACCCTATGGGTATGTAGCGCGCTATATAAATCTTGATTTGACTTGTTCGCGATGCTTTTTTGCTGTTCGCAATTGCTGTTTGCGTGCTCGGGGGGAAATATCTCGCAAACACGCATTTTAATAACGCGAACAAGCAAAAAATATCGCAACGTCGCGGAACGCAGAATTGTGGGCAATTTTGCGTTCTCCGGGGAATGCAAAATTACCCAAATTCCGCAAGCGGAACGGAATTTACCGCCCAGGCCGACTATTCAATGCAGGCGTCTAAATCCAAAAGTATGGGTAGCAAGCAGGCTGCCAACTGACAAACTTACAATATATGCTGAGCTGCTTTAAGGCCACGAGACTGAGCTCCCGGACAGTCCTTTCTCTCTTGCCTCTTAAAACAAGCATTTGCAATACAATAGGTCTCGCAGTTGTTAGAGTTTGAGCTATTGGCATTGTAAGTGGCAATGCCTTTTATTTATGTGTTGGTTTTTAAAACATACATTAATGGCATTGTCATCTACAATGCCAATAGGTTAAACTCTCACAAATGCGAGACCAATTGCATTGCAAATGCTTGTTTCAGTAACCCCCCATTGAATATCGCAGCTTTAAGGTATTTTTTTTAAAATCCAACTTGCACACCTAAGCCAGTTTTTTGTAAGGCAGAAGGTGCACAATTTGGGTATGAAAACAATTCTGAAGGTTTGCAAAAAACCAGAGAGCTGTTACTTTGAGGGTGTTCACAACATTCCTAATCGTCTCCTGTTCCTTCCCTTGAAATACCCACATTCCCACTCTTACCACAAACTGTGGAAAATCTAAATATTCTACCACTGGAATTGGAATTGAGTATTAGTGATTTATGTCCAAAAATTATTTTTTAAATATATGCACTTAATTAACATTGTCATACAAGGCAGACGAGATCTGTGCCATTTCAAGGGATTTCCGAACTTCTTTAAAGGTATCACTCATTTTTACTTAATTGAAGCCCTTATGAGGCCAAAAAATACTTAGTTATATGTTAAGATTTTAAAAATGGGTTCATGTTTTAACAGAGGGAAACTCAAGATGGGTTGAATCTGCCAGACAAAAAGCAAAAATAGTAAGTTTGAACAAGAATTGAGGAAGCCATTTATTTTTGTGCTTGACCTGGATTTTTCATCTTGCAAAACTAAGGGCTTGATATTGAGTTTTGCAGATGGGTTACTCAGTCAATAAACATGACAAATAGCCACTCCTCGGTATTACAAATGCCATAGGGTATAAATATTGGAATTGCAATGGACAGGGTATCTGTTACATTTGTGACCCATCTGCCAAACTCTAAACTGGCCTCTATAGTCAGTCAATCTGTACCTATCATTGTGAGAAGGACAAGGTAAGGGTAATGTGGTGGACCTTTAGAGGACTAAAGCACTATATTAAAATAAGAGGTGTTTGAAATGTTAGCTTTAACTGCAGAATCTTCATGATCACAAAGAAATCCCCCTTGACAACTGCCATCATTGCTCCAAGAAGGAAATTCAAATGTACTTCTATCAGATGTTTCACCCAGGTGAAATCTAATATTCTTACCGTAATTCAGTTCCCATGTGTTTCCCTTCTCTCTTCTTTCTTTGTTTACACTTTTCTTACTAGACAGTGATCTGCAGCTCCTCTGAGAAAGAGAAATGGGAAGGAGCAGGATACAGGAGCACGGCATAACGATAAAGAAAATCTTATAGTATGAGTGGGGACGTTAAGGGAAGGAAGGTAGAAACTAAAGTACAGAAATGTGTGGTAACCAGAAAGAAAGACAGAGGGGAGTAGAAAGAGGAAGAAGTAGGCAGAGGAAAAGAGGTAAAGAAATAGGTAAGCGGGAAACAGTCTATTAGTAGAAGAAAGAGGATGAGAGACTCTCAAAGTTGTAGTCCACATGTCATTACTGATTTAAGTTGTATAGACGTGCCTCAGCACCTTAAAGCATCTGTTATATAAGCCAGCTCTCATCTGTACTCTATATTCTATCTTCCCACCAATCTTCTAAGACCCTGAACATTCCAGCTACACACTCACAAGATATTGCACACCTCTTTCCTTATACAATACAAGTATGTTAAAATAAAATAACATGAAGAATGACAAACTTACTAGAATCCATACCATTGTGTGACATACCGAATGTCTCAGATCAAAATTTCTCTTCTGTTCACAAATCATATCACACTCTTAAACTCTCAAGTCATCTGAAGACAAAGAAGAACCAGTCCCTTCACAGTTCCTCCAAGGAGGGCAAACAAGAGAACTAATGATCCTCCCTCAGAAGAGTTTAAAAGGAACCCTCTTGTTAACAGAATGAGGAGTTAACCTATAAATCTCAAACCTTGAAACTATCTCTTCCCTTCAGTCCCTTTCATGCATTCTTGCAATTTGAATAGTTTCTTTGATGATGCTGTTGAATCTCTCTACAATACTGTTGGTTTCAAGATGATAAAGAGTGCCTTTTTACGTTTAATACCTCTCATAGATAAAAACAAATACATCGCTGACAAAACTAACTGGACACAATTGTCTGAAAGTATAGTGTTTGGGATTCCCACTCTGCTTAACACCCCTTTCAAACAGTCAATTACATTTCATATTTCAATCCTACTAGATATGTGTATTCCCGGGCCCAGGGAGTAGACATCCAGAAGAACAAAGGCATACAGTTGACCCTATATGTGAGCTACTGATCCTACAATGTCTAACACAACATCTTCCTAAGGCTTCTAAGGCAGTTTTCTGATCAACAGTGGTTGCACTCTAAACTCTGATTAGGCTAGGAGAATTCAACTTGGTTCCTCGCAAAAATCAGACATTGTTTTTTAGATAATTCATTTGTTATATCTCAACATTTTCCACACTTAGAACTTACGCTATATTTAGATTTCCACCCATTAT
Organism: Lissotriton helveticus; assembly: GCF_964261635.1. NCBI lineage: Eukaryota > Metazoa > Chordata > Amphibia > Caudata > Salamandridae > Lissotriton > Lissotriton helveticus. Next base: position 1,166,905,287 of record NC_136065.1, on the reverse strand, counting down.
TAATGAGTTTAGAAACTTCCTAGAAGGTTGTATCTTCAGCCACCTATTTCTTCCACTCATCCTCACTTATAACTTCCACATTAACCAAAGAATCATTACAAACTAGCCTGGAGAGACAGTAAGTGGCCCCACAGCTGGCACCAGGAATACACTTCACCTCAAACTCTTGTAAGGCTACCACCCATTTATAAATTCTACTACAAATGGAATCAAGTCCTTTCTCATTGAAAACATTCTAAAGCGGCTTGTGGCCAATCTTTACTACTCACTGTTGCCTCACAAAAATATATCAAAGTTCTTTATGACCCAGAAAATGCATAAAACCAAAATGGGGGAAGCATTTGTTATAGTATTCCGCTATTCCAAACAATTTGACTAAATCAACTTTGTTATCAGGTATGAGCATACTATTGTTTGCACAAACCAGATTACATTTCAGTCTGATCCCTTCACCAGTCAATCTACATCTTAAGCATACACGGCCAGATGTACGACCATAGCATTTTGTGACTCGCAAACTGCGACAAATTACGAGTCGTAATTTGTGAGTCGTAAAATGCAATGTACACCAGTGTCTGAGACACTGTTTGCGATTCCCGATGGGGGTGCAAATTGCATGCTTCATGAATATTAATGAGGCAGTCCCAATTTGCGACCCCATTGGGAATTGCTAGCACTCCCAGGTATGGTGGCCTGCTGGGGTCAGCAGACCACCATGTCTGGGACTGCTTTTAAATAAAGCAGTTTTTTAAAAACAAATTCAGCCTGTTTTCCTTAAAGGAAAACAGGATGTATTTAAAAAAATAAAAATGAAACTTTTCAGTTTCATTTTTTAAGGGCAGGCAGTGGTGCTTGGGATCACTGCCTGCCTTCAAAAATGATTGCGCATGCATTCCCAAATAGCAAGGGATCCCCTGGAGATACCTTCCTGAATGCAAGTGCCTTACCACCCTATGGGAAGGGTGGTAAACTGCAAGTGTTAATTGCGGTCGCAAAACATTCATACACAGGTTTTGGAGTCGCTATTTGGAATGCCCCTTCCTAATAGCGAGTTGCTAACCCTATTTTGCGAGTCGCTAATTGATTAGCCACTCGCAAAATAGGGTTGGTACATGGGCCACACGTTTTTTGCGGTCACAAATGGGCCAAAAACTCCTTTGCGACCGCAAAAAACGGTCGTACATCTGGCCCGCAATCTCCTAAGGTTAAGTGTACATTTGGATTCCTTGAGATTGAGTCCTCTTCTTCTGAGCCTTTTAAGCACATACCTCAAACTCTATTTTTCTCATGCGGCTCTCCATGTATCAAAACATTGTCTTGGATAAATTAACACTCAAGATAAGCCTTTCAACATTCCTTCCATAGCACTTTGGAATGCATATGCAGCTGAAATTAAGCCAAACAACATCCTTGTATATCTAATTACACCAAAATGGAGTGATTACATTAAGTTAAATCCAAAGATTGGTCATGAACTTAATTTGGTGGTAGGCAGACAGGAGATCTAAAGTGGAAAAGATTTTGACATCTTTAATTTGCACATCTCACAAATGTTGGCTACAGGGTATCTGTCTACTACCATACATCTATTTAACCATTTTTGGTAATCTATTTAACCATTTTTGGTCAATGCAGAACCCTACTTCTCGAGAGGCCTTATGAGGTAAAAACCGCAACAGTGACCCAATCTGTAGCTTCTACCTCCTCAATAATTCCATCCTTTCTCAACTTCTGAAGCTCATTGAGCATAGATTGCTTTTCAACAATTTGAACCCCACACACCTTACAAGCTACAGTGCAAGCAACTTCCTTAAAGACAATTATGTGTGTGACAAAACTAGATTGTTTTTGACAAACACCCTAGTTTATGACAAAAAACGTCTGGATAATTACAAATCTTAGCCATAAATACACCATATTCCTTCTCCTGAGTCAGCAAGGTTTTAGAGTGAGGTAAATAGAAATAAACATAGGGAGAAAAAGCAAATGAAGTGAAAAATTCAATGGATACAAACAGACAAGGTAGGAAGAGAGTTGAGTTAGAGAGAGCCAGGGCAGAAACATTTAAAAAGGTACAGAGCTAAGATAGTGGGGTAAGTTTCGGGACATGCATGCTAGACAGTATTGGGATGAGAATCTCCACTGCATGTTGTACAGAGAGAACAACTGCAGGTATCTAGCAGCCTGGTTTTTTACTTTTGGCCCCACTTTATTCTAATTTTGACTGTGCACGAAGTCCTAAGCTTGTCCTTTGATATCAGTAAGGTACTGGACTTGTCCTTAACCTAGAGGGGCACATCAAATGTGTCCTCATTTGTTCAACTTTGAACAACCATCCATGTCACAGGTTAAGCATGTAGAGCGGTGATGGCAGCGTACCATGGTTTGATGATCCATACTCGAGACCAGACCTTTTTATCTGTGCTTGTGGCTTGTGGCCTCTTTAGCCTACTCGTGTAAAGTTCAGCGGCAACATGCTAACCCAGGACCTAGTGCTAACAACCCAGTGCATGTATGTATGTGTATAGTCTGTATGGTGCATATGTAGCGCGGTTGAATGAACCAGAGTCTTGGAAGCCTGTGGGTTCCATTTTGGAAGTCCATAGAATATTCATGTGCACAAAATGGAGGTGAGATTGTTTTCTCAATGACTGGAAGTGTATTGCTGATATTCACAAAGCTGTAGGGAGAAGACAAGTGGGGAAGAGGAGACAGCGGGCCCTTTGGAAATGTTATTAGATGCTTTTTCTCCAAGGAGTTGCTTATTAGTCTTCCTGAGCGCTGTCAGTTGGTAGATGGTTGGGATAAAGAGCAGATTGCAGCCTCTGTTCTTCAGAGTGGGAACAGTCATTTAGGGGAGACCAGCCTTTTATCTCTCTTCCTGATCACCTTTAAGTGTGGCTGTTTATAGCCAAGTGCAGAATACCCACACCTCTTTGTGCTTTGTTTTTGGGGCTCCAACGTGAAGATGACCCTCCTATGAGGAACATCACCTACACAAAGGCTGTGCTTAGAAGACAGCCTTGAAAGGACACATGAAAGAAACCCACTCAAACAGGTTCTGAAAATGTTGACAAAATACACATCCCCTGTCTACTGCACCTGTGGCAGAAAGAAAAGTGAGGTGATGGACAAGTAGACAGAAGTGTAGGGGAAAGATGCATTGAAAGAGGTATTAAGGAGAGAGGAGAGTTAAAGAGAGTAAAGGTAGAGAGACGGGGTAGGTACACAAAGGGGTCCAGAGACAGAATATTGAATAAAAAATATGAGTACAAAATATTGTTGTTCAGAAAAATCGACAGCGAGAACATCGTGGTCAGGAATATCAACTTAAGGTAAGTAATATTGATTTAAAAAAATCAAAGTGTTTAATATCGTTTGCAAAAATACAGTTGTTAAAAATATCGTTTTTATTAATGTTATGTGTTTTAGTAAACATTTTATATGTATGTGGTGTATGTTTTTTGTATACGAGAAATAGAAAATATTGGGTTTTTTCGTTATGGTTAGGAATTTTAGTATATATTTTATATGAATGTGATGTATGTTTTTTGTATTAAATTAATTGATTATTTTTTAATCATTAATAGTTGTTTAATTGAGATTTTACAGTTCTAAATGTGTAAAATAATTTAATATTAATTAATTACTGTTGCTAATTCATTTTAATCAATTAATTGGTAATTACTTATGGTTATTGTGTAATAAATGTAGGTGTGGGTTGTGGTGTTTATAGGTATAAATGGTGGGAAGTAATTTTTTTAATGTATGAATAATAATTGGTAAATTTTAATTAATGAATTGGCAAATAATTATGGTAATTGTGTAATTAATTGTAGGTGTGTGTTGTGGTGTTTATTGGTGTAAATTGTGGGAAGTAATTTATTTTTAATTTATGAATTAAGAATTGGTTAATTAATTTTAATTAATTGGTAATTAATTATGGTAGTTGTGTAATTAATTTAAGTTGTGTGTGTTGGTGTTTATAGGAGCAAAGGGTGGGAAGTAATTTGTGTTTAATTAATTAATATATAGTTGTTAATTAATGTTAATTATTTGGTATTTATTTTGGGTAACTGTTAATCTATGTGTGTGTTGTTTTTACATTTGAGGGGGTAAAGGCTGAGTATGAAATACATTTTATTTACTTTGATATTAGTTGGTAATAGTAATAGTTTTTAATCTAAATCTAAGTTTTAATTGTGTTTTATTATTTTATAGTTTAATTTAGGTATGTGTTGTGGATACTATAGGGTTAAAGTGTGTGTAGTCAATTAGGTTTATTCACTTTTTATTAATAATATTTTTTAATTGATTATTAATTATGTTAATTATGGAAGTAAATTAAACTTAAAATGTTGAAGTGTTTTGTTTTTGGTGTGCTGTGGTGGGCAGGAAATAAAAGAAATACATCCAGCACTTTCCCTACTGTTGCACTCACTGGAGTGGCAATAGTAATTTTTTCTCCTCAGCTATCCAACACTTTCCCATTGGATTTGGAATAGTAATTTTTACCCCTCCGCTATCCAACACTTTTCCTACTGTTGCCATCACTGGAGTGGGAATAATAATTTTTACCCCTATGCCAGTGGTTCCCAAACTGTGCGCCGCGGCACCCCGGTGCGCCGCAATGAGGTGCCAGGGGAGCCGCGCGCACGATGTGGGAAATTGCATGCTAGCCAGTAATGGGCATGGAGGGAGTGGGTATCAGAGGCGCAACTAGAGCCAAATTTCGGGGGAGGGGGCCTGCATCTTTAAGCAACAGGCAGAGTGGAGCTGCAGGGGCTCTTTGAAGGGGTGAAACAACCGCAATGCCTCATTTACATGCAAATGGTCTTTTAAAGATCTGTGAAGTGCTCGGTGTGGCTGTGTGTCGTCCCCTGTCACCCCCCCCTCCCCCCCCTCCTGAAGCTGTCTTAGCCAGGGCTGACACACACAGACGAGGGGGTGGGGGGGCTGAAGCCCTTTCAGTGCAATGGGCGTTGCGCGCCTGGTGGGTATGTGTGTATGCAGCAGATGGGATATCAGGTTAAATAAGAGCGGGGAAAGGGATGATTAAGCACCTCTTGATACACAGATGCGGTCAAAGGATTTTTAATGTTTGTGGCAGGTACGAGTAATAGTTGCTATATTGCAACGTATTGCAACGCGGAAAAAGCTAAGTTAATGATTTATGCTCAATGGAGCAGAAACAATGAATGCGTGGAAACTCTTGGGGTCATGTGCAAGATGCAGGTTATCAGCTTGTTTGGCAATTATGATGGGGATGGAATGGCGGGTGAAAACCTGCAGGGAGATGGAGGAAAGGGACTGAGGAGGTTTATTCTGCAATGTTTGGTTTGAACTGGGGCATCAATCAAGGGGAGGTGATTGCTTTGACAACATCAAGGGAGGAATGGGAGAGGATAAGGGAAAGAATAGGCCATCAGACCAGTGTGTTATGCGCAAGTAAGGCGAGGGCACGTACTGTGGATAACATGAGTTCATTGTGGGGCAAAGCAATGAGAGTGATTATGCAATATAATAGTGGGTCTGTTTTGAATACATTTGCAAAACACCCTGCCATGGCATCTGAAGGGCAGGAGAAAGGGCGCATTGCCTCAGCTCCTTAAAATAAAGCGAGGAATACAGAGAACCTGGAAGGTGAATTAACTCAATAAACAAAAGTCAGAAATGAGAACTGATGTACACATTCAACATTGTTCTGCACATGGTGGTAGTGGCAGCATGTTATAAAGCATGGGGGCTGGGTTACCACGGACACCAGAGGCCTCTTCGTACCAATGGAGGGGTTTAACCAGTGTTTTAAGTGGGATCCAGAGGGGGGCTGTGGGTGTGGGGCGAGCCTCTTAAAGGGGCGTGGTAAAAAAATGGTGGGAGCCACGGCCAACTGCCGATTAGGTCAAGGGAGCCACAGGTCAAAAAAGTTTGGGAACCACTGCCCTAAGCTATCCAACACTTTCCCTACTGTTGCACTCACCGGAGTGGGAATACATTATTTTACCCCTCCGCTATGCAGCACTTATCCTACTGTTGCATTCAGTGGAGTGGGAATTGTAATGTTTACCCCTCCGCTATCCAACACTTTCTCTACTGTTTTTTTTTTATTAGTTTATTTTGCAAGTTTCATAACAAGATCAGATTGCGACCCCAAAACCGAATTCGGAATCCCCCCTCCCCCCCAGTTCAAGGCAAAGAAATTTCCGCTTAACCTTAATCAATCGTCCTACCACATTAGAATGAGTACACAGCCGTTCAGCCAACAACCCAGTAAGCAGGGCAGGCGGCGGTCCAAGCGCACATCGCATCATTCTCGAGGATCAAACTAGGGTAGAGTAACAGGCAATGATGTGTTATGTAGCAGCCAAAGGAGGGGGGGGGGGAGGGAGCAAAGGGGGGTAATACAGTTTAGGGCCGGCGCGGGGTACCACGACTAATGCGCATCGCCAGTTGCCGCCTCTTCACTTCGGCGCTCCAGGTACGTTTGGTAGAGTCCCCAGTAATTTTTAGGTCTACTCGTGGGGGGAAGCAAGTCACAGTAGTTTTCAGATTGTGTACAGCAGTAGACCATCTCGCGCGCCCATCTTGTAGGGGTGGGAGCAGGACCTCTCATCCAGGAACACGCAACTACTTTACGCGCGATCAGCAGTCCCATGCCCACCAGCCGTCTCACTGACACAGCCAAAGGTTTCGTGTATCCCAACAGGGCCATCTCCGGGACAGGGGGTATGTCAACATCTACCGCTGCGCTAATTTCAACAAAAATCTTGTGCCAGAACTCGCTTACTACGGGGCACAGCCAAGCAAAATGGAGGAACCCTGCATCAGGGGCATGGCATCTGTCGCAGTCCGCTGTAGCTCTCAAGCCATACCGATGCAGCCTGGCGGGGGTGTAGTAGATTCTGTTTATGTATTTGAAATGTATAAGCCGGTGCCGGCCGTTCAGTGAGAGCGTTTTGGTAGCAGTGCAACAGTATTTCCACATGTCATCGCCTATTGCCATAGAGAGGTCCGACTGCCTCGCCAGCCTCGCTTTGGTGTATGTGTGCTCCCTGTGTGTTTGTGATAATGTATACAGGTTGGACTGTAGTTTCTGGGGAGAGGAAGCCTTAAGTACGTATGTGAGCTCCCGTACCTCCGGCGGTTCAGCCATGTCTCCCCCTAATAGCTCAGATAGCGCATGTCTGACTCTGTAGAATTGGAATTTCAGCAGCAAGGTAGGAGATGGCAGGTCCATAGTCACCTGGCCCCAGGTTTTCACTGTTCCCTCCAAAAAGAGGTCACCCGCTGTCTTGATGTTGAGGTCCAGCATGGCGGCCACCACCCCCTTTTCACAGAGTGGGGGCAGCCAACGCGCCCAGTCAATAGGCATAATGGGGGAGTACAATAGCGCTCCCGCCTGGGCGTGCAGGAGTCTGGACCATGCGTGGTTAGTAGCAGTCAAAGAGTCAAGTATGCCAGTCCTGCGGTCAGTGGCTTCAAAAAGTGTGTGGGGAAGTGCAAGGGGTTTGGCAAATAATGTTTCAAGTGTAACATGTGGGATGCCACGAGCTCCATGTATCCAGGTGTGCAAGTGGGCCGCCTGCGCCACCCTGTAGTACAGCTCAAGGTCAGGAGCGCCAAGGCCCCCCATGGAGTATGGTAGAGTGAGTAGCGACCAGGCGGCTCGGGGCTGCCTCCCCGCCCAAGCCAGTCTCGTCAGCAACTGTTGCAGTCTCTGGAAGAATACTCTCGGGAGGACCATGGGGATAGTAGAAAATAAAAAGAGGAATCTAGGGAGTACTACCATCTTCATTATGGCAATTCGTCCCAGCAAGGAAAGGGGGAGTTTGCACCATGCGTCTACATCGTCCTCGAGTCTGCTAAATGCAGTGCCATAATTTGCTCTAAACATAATTTCTGGGTCTATGTGCAGCTGCACCCCGAGATATCTGATCGTGTCAGTCGTCCATTGAAGCGGGTATTCCATGGTGGCCAATTGAGTACACGGGGTCAAGGGAAAGGCTAGTGATTTAGACCAGTTTACTTTTAGGCCTGAGAGGGCTCCGTATCGGACAACCTCCCGGAGGACAGGCGACAGGTTATTGTCAGGGTCTCGGACATAAAGCAGGGTATCGTCGGCATACATAGACACCACTATCTGATAGGTGGGAAAGTTTACGCCCCTGGCTCCATGGTATTCCCGCAGGGCACAGGCCAGCGGTTCAGCCACAAGTGCATATAGGAGTGGCGAGAGTGGGCATCCCTGCCTAGTTCCTCTCGTGATGGGGAACGGGGCAGTGACGACGTCATTTAGCCGTAGCCTAGCGCGGGGACGGGAGTACAGGGCTCCTACCATTTGCAGGAATGGTTGCCCCAGGCCCATCTTTGTCAGAACTTTGCTCATGAAGGACCATTCGACAGAGTCGAAGGCCTTTTCCATATCCAGGAATACCGCTAATGCCTTTCTGTCCTGTCGTACATGCTGGATCACCCCCAGTACAGTGCGAATATTGTATGTTAGGTTCCTACTAGGAATAAACCCCGCCTGTTCAGGGGCGACCAAGGAGGGCGCAAGCAATGCCAGCCTGGTGGCTAAAATCTTGGCAAATAGCTTAGTGTCTACGTTTAGCAAAGACAGGGGCCGGTATGAATTGCAATGCTCCCTGGGCTTGCCCGGCTTCAGTACGGCTATCAGCAGTGCTTCCCTCATAGATTCCGGCATAGAGCCCTCCACACAGATGTCATCAAAAAGGGCCGAGAGGTGAGGAAGGAGCTGGTCCTGGAAAGCCTTATAGAAAGCGGCCGTTAGGCCGTCCGCACCGGGGGCGCTGCCCGACTTCATTGCGGACAGGGCGTCTGTAATCTCGTCCTTTTCAATAGGCTGCATGAGGAATTCCCTTTCGGAATTCGACAACATTGGGATATTTATATGGCCAAGATAATCATCAATTTCATCCTCGAGGTGTCCGCCCTGAGACGTGTAGAGGTCGGAATAGTAGTCCCTAAAGGCGCCCCCCACCTCATTGGGATCAGAGATGAGGTCACCATCAGTCGATTGCAGCTCTATAACAGTGTGTCGTTTTCTAGGACCTCCAATGATTCTGGCTAACAAGGCCCCTGGGCGGTCCCGCTCCCCATAGGTCCTGGCCGTGGCGTATTTCCCCATGTGCTTTATCTCTCTGTCTGCTTCCTCGTGATATTCAGTCAGTAATCGGTTGATGTCATCCATCACCGGACCTTCCGCCTGTGTTATCTGGCTGCGTTCTAACTCTCCCAACTGCGCTTCTAGGTCAGTTAATCTCTTTCTAATGGATCTGAGTATACCAGAGTGTTTCGACATGGCCACCCCCCGTATATACACTTTGAACGCTTCCCAAATAGTTTAAAAGCTATCTACTGAGTCTATGTTAGCCTCAAAGTAGGTGTCAATGGCCTCCGCTAGTTCCCCTCGAAACACCGGGTCCAGCAGCGAGTATGGCGGGAATCGCCACGTGAAGGGAGGGATGGTTTTGCTAGGTGCCAGCAAGTCCAGGAGTATAGGGGAGTGGTCCGACAATGTCCTTGGTAACACCCTGCAAGCTTGCACAGTACTCAGTCTGCTCAAGGGCAATAGCATGTAATCTATCCTGGTGTGGATGTCGTGATAAGCTGAGTAGTGGGTGTATCCTCCCTGGTGTGGAAATCGGGACCTCCAGACATCTTCAAGGCCCAGACAAGTCATAGCACTCCGCAATGCCGTCGCAGCCGCTGACGGCTTGCGGTGTGGCCCCGATGATCTGTCCAGTACAGGGTTAAGCGTGAGATTCATATCTCCCCCCCAGAGCAGTAAATTCGGGTCGTGTTGGCGCGCTCTGGTCTCCAGGTCATGATAGAACTCCGGAGAGTCAAAATTGGGGCCATATGTGTTAATAACAACGAAAGACATTCCGAGGCCTGTGCATCTAGATATAACAAATCTCCCCCCGGGGTCAGTCTCCAGGGTCTGTTGTGTTAGTGTGGATTTTGGGTTAAGCCATGTCATCACCCCCCTAGCGTGAGTAGTGAAGCCTGCAGTTGCCGAGTTTCCGTCTAGGCCTCTGTACCTCAGCATCCCACTGTTGTTCGGGAGGTGAGTCTCCTGAAGCAGCGCGATATCTACATGGTGGCGCTGAAGGTAGCTCAGCACCTTCCTGATCTTTCTGTGATCGTTAAGCCCCCGTACATTCCACGTTAAAATCCTAAGCTTGGGTGGCGGTGTGTGAGCTGTGCTATTCGGCTGTTCCGTCACGAGGACAGATTCCAGACATCATCGAGCTATGTGTAGTATGTGCATACTGTGTGTGTACTATGTAGATCAGAGTTAAGCGTCTTGCACCTTGAGTAGCTAAACAGACCCATCCCCAACTTCCCCTTCCCCCCTCCCACAGTAGACCAACCCCAACTTGGCCTAACATGACAATCCCAAAACTAGCGTAACAGTCCCGTGTGTGACACAGGAAGCTCCCAAGGGAGCAGCAGGTGCTAACAGCGCCGGGGCAGAGGTCGCCTGTATATGGGTCAGTAACCCAACAAGACCACGCAGTTTGAACAGGCCCTGTCGCCATTGCCCGATGCAGTGCTCGAACGAACCTCAGTACTACAAATATCAAACTGTTGAGATGGCAGGGTCGCCCCCGCATACAGGTTATAGCATATACAGATCAGGCAGCGATCCCCCCTATCAACCACGGGCGTGATAGCGCCGCTGACAGTTCAAAACAGCAATAAGTCAATATTCGCTACCCATATAGTTTGGAATAGTCTCACCAGAAGGTCGTGGCAAAAAGTGTTCGCAGCCGGGAAAGTGAGAGCCCCGGGCCGGGGTATGTAGCAGCTGCGCAGCAGGGTTGGTAGCTAGTGGCTTCAGGGTGACGAACCGTGAGGCTTGTATCAATCAGTGGTAAGGAAGCCAGCTCCCCTACTCTTGGTCATCCAGGCGACTGTTGTTACTTTCACCGTCAGTTTGGGCGCCATTAGGATTCCGGCGCTCTTTGGACCACACTTTGAGGGATTTCTGCAAGTCTTTGGGGTCCGTGAAAAAGTGCGAATGTCCCTGACGGTTAATTCTCAGCTTCGCCGGGTACAACATGGCATAGTCCAGCCCTAGGTCCTTCAGTTGTTTTTTGTACGGTGCAAAGCGTTTACGTTCTTCCTGTACTTTGGCTGTAAAGTCAGGGTAGATGGAGATCGTTGAGCCCTCATATTGCAGGGTTCCCTTCTCTCTGGCAACTCTCAAGGCAGTGTCCCGGTCCCTGTAATTCAAAAGTTTTGCTATGATGGGTCTCGGAGGAAGTCCCGGTTGGGGCTGCGACATCAGCGTGCGGTGCGCCCTCTCCACAATAAACATAGGGGAAAAACGTCGTCTCCCAGCAATAGGCGAAGAAGTTTCTCGATGAAGAGTTCCATTTTACCCGTCTGGGTCGTCTCTGGGATCCCCGTGATCCTGATGTTGGATCGGCCCGAACGGGCCTCCAAGTCCTCCGACTTATCCCGTATCACCTGAAGTATCTTCCCGATTTGCTGACGATCTTTGTCCAGCTCCATTTGCGCCTCCTCCACTTCAGTTAAGCGCCTCTCAGCCATGTCCAGGCGCTCCGAGTGTTTATCGACGCGTTCCGCCATGCGGTCCATCCGGTATGTGAGCGCATCAATCTTGGCGCCAATAGATGTGATGCTGTCTTGGAGGCCCTTTTCCATGGTAATCAGCAAGTCTTTGATATCTGAATAGATTGAACAGTCCTTGTCTCTGGGCATGGTCGCACCTCCGGGGTCCGAGTCTTCCGTAGGTTTCGTGCGGCGGCTCTCGAAGGGGAGCCTGCTCTGTGATTTATCGCCTTTGCCCATGGCAGCGCACACGTCTGTAGCCGTGTGGCGATGGATCTCCGCGTTCAATGTGGAGCGCCTGGGAGAAAGTTAAGGCTACAGTTCTGTACGACGCACTACTCAGCAGTTCCGCTTAAGAGACAACCCCTGCTTCAGTGACTCCCTAGGCCTCAGCAGTGGAGGGCGCCAAGATGGCCGCCCCTCGTGGTCTAGCACTCACCCAGTGGCGCGGAAAAGTCGAAGGATCCAGCAGGGCCGTCGGGGAAAGACAAGCAGAGAGGCGCGATCACCCCCCTCTCTCACGGCAACTCCCTCGGGTAAGCTCTGCTCCCTCTCGGATGTCTTCACTGGTCAGAGCACCAGCGGGAAGGTGCAGGTGGGAAGCGCGAGTGCCTGGCGTCCAAGGGGGAGGGGAATGGCAGGATCGAAGGTTGCTCCCGATGAAAGCTGGGCTGGGTGCCCGACTCACCCCCGTAGCGAACGCCGTGCTGGTGGGTCGTTGAGGCAGGTCCCCGTCTCCCTCCGCGCGTTCTGGAGCGGGCACCGGGGTGTCTCCGGAGGTCGGGAAATTCGCCGGGCTCGATCCTCGCCAGAGAGCTGCACGTCGCGCGACGTAAGTCGGGCTGCGTGCACCCTAGAACCGCGGCTTCAGGGCCTAGTGGGCGCCACTCCACTCCGAGGGTTTCTCGGGCAGCTGCGGGGTAGCCGGGGGAAATTTCGTGGCAGCCGGTCGCCAGAGGTTTTCAGATCAGCGGGGGCGTGATTTTGACCCCCAAGGTCCGTGAAGATTTAGGATTATTATAGGATAAGTCGGGCGATGGTGCGGAGCTCTGGAGTTATGCGTCCGCCATCAACGCCGGCAAGCTCCGCCCCATCAACACTTTCTCTACTGTTGCACTTTTTGGAGTGGGAACAGTAATTTTTACCCCTACGCTATCCAACACTTTCCCTACTATTGCACTCACCGGAGTGGGAATAACATATTTACCCCTCTGCTATCCACCACTTATCCTACTGTTGCATTCAGTGGAATGGGAATAGCAATTTTTACCCCTCCGCTATCCAACACTTTCTCTACTGTTGCACTCTTTGGAGTGGGAATAGTTATTATTACCCCTTTGCTATCCAACATTTTCCCTACTGTTGAATTGACTGTATTTTGACATTTAAGTTTAAATATTTTTTAATAGTTAATGTTGTAATTTATTATATATTTTTTTATATTTCAAATCATTAATATTTATTTGTATTTTTTATATTATTTGAAACTTGTAATATAAATTAAAAATAATAGTTTATTCATTGTTTTAAATTAAATATATATGTATAAATTAATATGTTTGTTTATCTTTTTTTATTAAGTTTATGTTATATTTTATTAAAATGTAAATTACATTTATTTAATTTTGTTAAAATTATATTTCCTATTTAATATATTTAATAGACATTATTGTATTTTATATTGATATAAAAGTCGATATTTTATACATCTACATTTTTTACGTCAATATTTTTAGTCAATATATTTGTACTTATCTGTTTAACCTGTTAACCGCGGCGGTAATTCCACCGCGGTGCGGGCATTCCCTTGCGCGGGTGGGGCGGCGCCGGCTGTTGAACGTGCGCAGCACTAGGAAGGTAGTGCGCGCGACGTTCAACGGCCGCCTGCAGCACGCAAGGTGTTAAGTATAGTAGTCGATATTTTTTACTTAATATTTTTTATATTGATATTTTTTACATCAATGTTGTGTCAGTGAACCCCACAGAGGTATGTATAGAAAGAGAGAAAGAGAGGTAGAGTGGGATGAGTTCAGAGGTGAAGTAATTAGATAGACATGAGACAGAAAGACAGGTGAAGCAGAAAAAGAGAGATGACAAAAGAATTAGCCAGAGAGAGGAGTAATTCGAAAAATTAGGTAGAGAGAAGGGTAGGGAGTTAGTGATTGTGGATGTAGACAGAGATGTCATAAAGAGACCGAAAGATAGGGAGTAACCTGTGTCCTCATGTAACTGGTGCTCGTTTTAATTTTCATCTCGGGGCTCAGGGGCATTTAAGTGGGGTGACGCTCCTCTGCTCCAATGGAGGAGCCGCCGCTGGAAGAAATGCATCCTTCGAGATAAGATCAATGAGTTAGCCCAACGCCTGGGACATGATGTGAGTTACATCAGATCACTCCACAGCCCGAACTGAAAGGTAGCAGTCTCCTGTAAATGTAAATGTAAATGTGTGGGACTTGTAAAGCGCACAGCTGCCCGTAAGCGTCCCGGCGCTGAAGACAGCTGGGGAACCCGTCCTGGCTTTCCCTGTGAGATGGTTCCTTCTGGGTATCTCCAAGGTGAAACCAGGCATCCCCGGCGTCTGTGGGGGGCCGTTGTAAAGATGAGGCAAGCTTAATGCCCAGAGTTGCCGAGTGTGATCCCTGGTTAGAGTAGGCACCGAGGCGAGAATTATCGAGTCCGCTGAATCTGGTCCACGACCCTGCCGCGTGGGGAATTGAACCCTGGTCCCGGGCCGTTCTCTGCTTCTGGGTCTGCCGCCTCTAACCAGTGAGCCACACATCTCCACTGTGTGTGTGCAAAGGCAGCTTGGGAAGTACACCTTCCACAGCAGCTCTGGGGTAAAATAATACCCAATGGAAGTATCCCAACTGACTCGAATTTAGCCAAGCAGAATTCACAATCTCTGTAGGAACTGTTTTGACATTTTAAACTCCACCACTCCTGCATCCCTTAACAGACTAGTCCCCAAGGTCACTCTTGAAGCTAGTTAAATCTATGGCTTTTAACATAAGGATCCAATAAGAGCATTTTGAATGCACCTAGCCTATCTAGTGAGTGAGTCCTTTTTTTCCAGCAAAACTATTTTTCCAACATGGGCTTCTTCCTCAGATGTAGTCTGTCCTCCCAGGTCCAGGATGTTAATGAATGTCAAATGTATCCTGTGCACCAGTTAGTTATTAAAGAAATTCTGAACACCCACTTTTAACTATTTTTTGCAGCCCTCAACTCCCTTTTGCAACACTTCCTTCTTTTTTGCCTTACTGTAAAATTACCAACTAGCCCCTTCTTGAAAGGCAGTTCTGTATTGAGCTCTACTCCTACCAGACAGGTTCAAAGCTGGTCCTCTTCCTGACTGTGACAGAAGCTTGGCTGTCTAGGAAGGTCCTGGGAATAAGTAGGAAAAGCCCTCCCTGGGATCTCTAGGCCAAATGAGGTAGTGCCTAGGCAGCCTAACTGTTCCTGTCCACTACCACTATCTACTGCAAGTTAGTTCCTGCTAAGTGGTCAGCAGTTAACAGCCATCTGCTCTTCCTGAGCTCACAGGCAGGCTATTGTCCCCTGAGCTACAGTTGTTAAGTCTCTTCATCAAGTTTTGGCTCAGGTAGCCAGGGGATATTTTAGTCCCAGCTAGGCCTGTTCATGGCAAAAGCCAAGCAAAATATACACAGTGAAGTAGCTTTTGAGTTTTCATTCACTGTCAGAGCACACTAACCTTAATATGTAGTGTGCCCTATCTTTATATATTAGCACTGTGTCCTGTGGGCTAACAAGCCACACATTAGGGGTGTCTTATGAATATATGAACATTGGGGCTCATTACAATGGCGGTGACCCCGCCACCGGTAGCCTGCCAGTGGTGGTTTCACCGCCATCGCAAAGCACTTATCCGCCCGGCAGATTACGATGGCGGGCGGTGTGCATGGAGGACGGGAAGTCTGTCCACCACGGGTCCGCCACAGGCAATCATTATGATTGCCTGGCGGACCCACCCCGCATCTGTAGGATGGTGGCGGTGCCTAGCAGGCACCGTCTGCCAAATTATGATGCGCTTCAAGCCAGGCTTTGAATGGCGGTTCCTCCGCCAGTCAAAGGTTGGTAGAGATTGACTTTGGGGGCTGGCTGCTGGCCCCCCTTGTGCAGAGACACTTCCTTGTAGCACTTGGGGGGCACCTATGGTTCCCCTTCACATTTACCAGCACCATGTGGCAGACAGGGCGTGCTGCCTGCCACATAGTGCATGGAAATGTAAACTGTGCATCTTTAACATTGCGGCGGGTGCTGCAGCTAGCAGCAGCTGCTGCAATGTTAAAGATAGTAGATGCGACTGACATGGTGGGGGTGGCATTGTAATACCCCCGGTGGGACTGCCGCCTTGTAGGCGGGCGGTCCCACTCCCTGACACAATGACGGATGGACGGAAGTCTATCCGACATCGTAATCACCTCCATAGTTTTATCCTACATGGCAAAGGCATAAATCCTTCCCATGTGTCACTGCAGTGCATTTAAATTGCAGCCCCGCCAGAGCACAGTGATGCAGTTGGCAGACATATATATTTCTCATATATGTGAGTGATTTAAATGCACATTGTAGCACACTTATGATATTAAACGGCCATCCCATTGGTTTATTTTCTGTGCCATCTACAATGGTCTTACGCACATTTAAATAGACCAATCGGGTGAAACGACTTTTACCAATACCATGGTATGGCCCAAACATATGCACGGTGGCAGTGATTGGCAGTGTAACAGAGCACAGGGTCCTAATCATAGCAAAAATGCATGCCCAGAAAAATTCAAAAAATCTGGGGTGACCATGGAGAAAATGAGAACTTCCTACAGGTATCATATTAAGTTCCCAGCTTAATATTGGATCTGATGCAGACTTGCAAGCCCAAATATTTGAAACGAATATTTGCAATGTGCAGACAGGTTTGGCAGTTAGCCACAGAATCTTGCCCGGATACAATCTGCAGGACTTGAGGATACAGCAGCAATGGACCAAGAGGTGTGGCAGGAGCAAAGGGTTGTAGCAGAATTTGAGCAGGCAAGCCTGGTTTGCCAACGGCTAAGTTGTCTTCTGCAGTACAGAGAACAGTTGGCTCACTAGAGGAGACTATAGATTCTATGAATCAGTCAGTATAATTGTAAACATTCAAAATCTTGTCCAGGATTTTTGACTAATAAATCTGATTAACTACCCGTAAAATGCCACTAAAACCTCTGAGTAGTTTGAATTTGCACTTGCAGGAGGTGTCAGATTAACCTTTGGCAATGGGGCATCTGGGAGATTGACTGTCTCACTGCCGACACTGCAAATTCAGACAGAACCTCGATAGCTTAAATGCATATTTCTCTCCGTTCCTACATGAAATTGGTCATGTGGTCAGCATTTCACGCTGGGATCACTGAAAACCCATTTAGTTGACTGGGCTTGTTGCTGTAGTGTCTGGGGTTTGGGGATGTGCTCTAATTGCAAGCACAGGGGCAGTAATATCATGGCCGGTCATGTATGTAATATGATATTGGTACAAAAGGGGGTGGTAATGGACGGAGCATCTGAACCAATCAAACACTCACACCCAGTCAAAAGATCTGGGTTTGATCCATCATCATTCTTCTTTAGCCCACTCTGCCACCCCAGTTCAGACATGGCTATTGTAGTGTATTTTGTATAAATTAAATGATGAAGCCAATGTAAGTTAAGAGTTCGGTTTAATCGCCTCATCCACAACCAGCTTCAGGTCCCAACTGACCTGGAATATTCAGTACATTCTTACTCATAGAACATTACCAGCATTCCTATTCTAAACAAGTGATGTAAGCACCTCATAAGAGAGATGCAAGTCAACATAACACATCTCCCTTCTTTACAATAAGCAATATCATAAATAATGAACCTAAAAGAGAGATAAGAAAGTTAGACAATTAGAAGAAGAATTGAACATCATTTACACATAATCTTTCATGTACATTGGAGCACTGCGTAACCTTTGACTCCTCACACGAGTGTTGAGAGAAGAGTCAACACTTGGGCGAGAAGGATTTCTTATACCAAAGAGATTAGATTTGATATCAGAGTCAGATTGAGTAATGTTTTTTGATTTAACAACTACCACACGACTCTTATTCCAAATCCTCCCATCTTGTGTTTTGATAGCATTCCCAAAAACTTTAATGACAGGCCTAACATTGGTATATTTTGACCAAGGCCTTCTCCCTACAGGTGCCTTTATTCTTATTAGGTCACCTACCTTTATCTCCTGAAATTTAACACACTTAACTTTGTCAAAATGTGCTTTCCTGCAAGCCTGTTTTTCCAATTCTCTCTCTCTCCAAGCACCAATATGATTGTCTACAAACCCCTTCTTCAAATTCATCCAACCCGGACACCACATTGTGTTCGGAACTCTACCTCTGAATAATTCAAAGGGAGATTTTCCAGTGGTTGAGTGAGGAGAGCAACGATATGCATCTATTCTTTCCCTTAGTGTATCTTTCCAATTTAAGCCACTAGCTCTTGCGAGTTGTATGCATTCTTTCAATGTACGATTGACCCTCTCAACAGCACCATTCGTTTCCGGGTGATATAAAGATGCTCTTTTGTGTAAAATTCCACATTTTTTAAGATAATCCTCAAAGAAACTAGAACAGAATTGTGGACCGTTATCTGATAATATGCTATTCGGGAAACTCTCTCTCATAAATATTTCAGATAAAAACTTGATGACAGAGGTTGACGTAATCTCACTAACAGCGCAAACCTCTATCCACCGTGAATATAAATCAATTAAAACTATCAGATAGGGAGTGTCAGTAACTCCAGGAAGAGGCCCTAAGATATCAATGGCTATTTCATCCCAAGGGTGATTAGGTAACTCTCTACAGACCATCGGCATTTGCCTGACTTTTAGGATCTTGTCACTTGCACAGCATTCAACGCATTCTCTAACCATGCGTTCTATTTCTAAGTCCATTCCTGGCCACCAAAACTGAGTACGAACCATCTCTTTGGTTTTTACTATTCCTAAATGTCCAGAATGTGCATGTGACAATAACTTTTTCCTTAAAGAGAAAGGAGGTATAAGCCTCAACCCACGAGTTAGCATGTCATCAGAAATTGATAGTTCTTGAGAAACTAAGGACCAAGGTTTATCCAGACTTTTGTTATCTTTTAATAACGACATTACCTTAACTAACTCCTCATCTTTCAACAATTCCTCTTTCCACTCTTCTTTACTTACTACACCCTCTGTAACCTCACAAACATTGAGATAATCATCTTCATCAACATAATCATCTTCACATCCTATATCATCACTTTTTACCAATCTGGAAAAACAGTCAGCTGCCTTGTTTGATACACCAGGTAAATATTGTACCTCAAAGTCAAATTCCTGTAGGGATATGATCCACCTTCTAATTCGAGAAGAGATAGAATCCAATCCCTTCTTACAAAAAACTTCCTTTAATGGCTTATGATCGGATTTGACAACAAATTTAGTCCCCCAAACTAAATTTTTGAACTTTTTTAGAGCCCAATATATCGCTAATGACTCTTTTTCAATTACTGAATAGTTTAATTCAGGACCACGAAGACACCTGGATGCACATGCAATTAAAGAGTCATGGTCATGTTTATTTTGTACTAACACTGCTCCTAAGCCTTTATCACTTGCATCCGTGAATATATACGTTGGTAAGCCAGGAACAAATGCTTGTAGACACGGAGCTTTCTTCAATTCCTCTTTTATACTCTCAAATTCCCTTTTACAGTCCTCCGACCAGACAAAAGTGACACTTTTCCCAGTGAGTCTCCTCATGTTCTTTGTCTTGTCCGCAAAATGTATGATAAATTTCCCATAAAATTCTACCATCCCAAGAAAGGATAACAACTCCTCTCTATTAACAGGTTCTGCCACTTTACCAATGGAAGCAACTAGATTAGATTTTGGAAACACCCCTTGACCCTTGATACAGTGACCCAGGTAGTTTACTTCTTCTAAACCAAATTTACATTTCTCCCTTTTGAGAGTTAAACCAGAATCAGTCAATCTTCTCAACACGTGACACACACGTTCATTGTGTTCTTGTAAGTCTGACCCATATATTAGAAGATCGTCCTGGTAACATTTTACCCCTTGAAGACCTTTCAGTATATGTGTCATGATTCGTTGAAACACCGAAGCAGCCGATATCAATCCAAAGGGCATTCTTCGGAATTTAAACGTACCCATTGGTGTGACAAAAGCAGTCAGGTCTTGACAAGAAATATCTAGCTCAACCTGGTGGTAAGCGGATGCTAGATCTAATGTGGTAAAGTACTTCGCTCCCTCTAATGTACCTACAATTTCATCTATGTTGGGTAACGGAAATCTGTCTACCACCACCTCTTTGTTTAATGCTCTTAGATCAATGCACAACCGAATCTCTCCAGTTGGCTTTTTCGCTACTACAATTGGAGCTAACCATTCTGTGGCCTCTACGGGTTCTATTATTTTATTCGTAATCAACTTCTCTATTTCTTCTTGTACCTTTACTTGTTCCGCAAGTGGTATCCTTCTAACTTTTGCCACTGTGGGAATTGCATTTTTCTTAAGCTTAATACAGTGTTTATAGCCAATCAAACATCCTAATTTATCTTTAAACACAGAGGGAAACTTTTCTGCAAACATTCCAGACAGGTTTTCTACCTCATGAATTCTCACCTGAGGTGTGGCATTCGGATCAAGTGTAACCCCTAGATCTCGTTGATCCCTCCAACTAATTAGAGCATCCCCAAAATTGGTAACATAAATTTTGCCTGGAATAATTCTGCATCCCAATTCCATGCTGGCCATAAAATAACCTAAAATCTTAATGGGTTTACTGCCATATCCTAAGGGTAAGATATCACTCTTAAACAATTTTACATTTTTCCCAAAAGTTTTGAGTAACAACTCTTCATCTATCATGGTGATTTGGGAACATGAATCAAATTTAAATTCTATCATGGCATCATCTACCTTAACTAGATGTGTGGGATGTTCTAATACCCCACTACTAATCTGAAACGTTACTGTCTTTACTTGTGGTTGTGTCCATTTTTTGTACATGTTGTCCCTTTTATTACCTTTTGTCTTACAACATTTCGAAAAATTACCCCTTCTCCCACACTCATTGCAAATAGATTTCAGTGCAGGACAATTTGAAGAATTTGCTAAATGACCGGGGTTGCCACATCTGAAACAAGAAAATCTGTTGGACATATTAAAGCTCGGATTAAATCTATTCATCCCCGTATCATTTCTTTCATTGTCTTCTTTTCTCTCTTTTTGAACTTGACAAACAACTTCTTCTACTTTGGGCTCAGTTTTCTTCTCAGGCTCCACCGTCTTCTCTTTTTCACCTTTCAGTTCATCTACACATTTAGTCATGTGTTCCACTTGTTTCGCTATTACTAGTACTTCCTCTAAGGGTGGTTCATCTTTTAGCCATAACTCCTTTCGAATGCTATCATGAGCACATTTTAAAACAAACTGATCTCTTATTCTTTCCTCTAACGTTTGTCCAAATTTACACGAAGAAGCCAGTTTTCTTAGAGCAGATACATAGTCTTCGACAGACTCATCCCTCTTCTGTCCTCATAGCCCAAAATGATATCTCTCCATTATTGTGCTCAATCTTGGGAGATAATGTCGATCTAATTGTTCTATGGCTATATCATACTCATTCAGGTTCCTTTGTTCTGCCGCTGTGAGCTCTGGTAAATGTTCCAATACATCTTGCCCTTCTCCTCCCAAACAGTGTAATAGCAAAGAATGTTTTCTCTCTGCACTTAAGTTCGTGCCGCAAACTCTCGCATAATTTGCGAAAATTTTCTTCCACTTCTGCCATTTCACACTTGGTTCACCTGGGCTTATCAAAAAAATGCTGGTTGGGTCACATTCTGCATGTTTATTATCTTTGTTATCTTTGTCTTCTTCTTTCTGTTATATTATACACACACTTGTGTATTGCTGTGTTCTGTCAACCTTTCCTTTTTTTTTTTTTTTTTTTTTTTTAACTAAAAAAAACTTTAGTTTCAGTAAGAATTATTTTGTATTGTGAGCTCAATTCTCCTTTAGTCTTCCTAACAATGCCACCTTCTAATCTTCTCAAAAGAATTTTCACTCTCTTTCCATTCCTTACAATTGTGGCCTCAAACAATGGACATTCTCTGAGTGTCTTTCGAATGCGCTTTATATCTGCTGTGCAGCGAGGCTTGGAACGCAGTAGAACTTCCTGCTCTTACCACGTGACGTACACAAAGCCTTCTTGTGTCACGCGCTGTTAAGCGCGAGCGCCTTCCAATGACACGCGCTGTTTCGCGCGAGCTCCTTTCAATGACGTGCGCTGTTTACTGTTGACACGCGAGCAGCGCGAGCGTATTTACCGGCTCTCTGCCTAACGCGCCGCGATGTTTATTTACTTTCATTTGAGTCCCCTTCCTTATTTTAAATAGCCTCCCGCCGTACTCCTCACCGCTCTACGGAGTTTCTTTCCTTCATGTAGAATCAAGGACATCAGCCGCTGGGAAGACTTCGCTTCCTTCCTTTGAAGTGCAGCCGCTGGGGAGGCAGAAAGAGTTGAGGACAGTTGTGTGTTGAGGCTTCTTGAGGTAAGGATCGTCGCCAAATAAATGTAGTGTATTTTGTATAAATTAAATGATGAAGCCAATGTAAGTTAAGAGTTCGGTTTAATCGCCTCATCCACAACCAGCTTCAGGTCCCAACTGACCTGGAATATTCAGTACATTCTTACTCATAGAACATTACCAGCATTCCTATTCTAAACAAGTGATGTAAGCACCTCATAAGAGAGATGCAAGTCAACATAACAGCTATATGCAAATCAGTCTGACCCTGTGCCTCATGGGAACAGTCCAGCCCGAACTGCCAAGCCATGCCTTCCCTGGACCGGAAACAAGCTTCCGAGGACCGGTTTCTGGCATTCCAGCCGTCTTCAGCCCGGCTTGCTTGAATCCAGTGGCACAGTGAGCAAGGGAATCACGTCTGAGCATACCCTGCCACACTTATGGCGGCCAAAGCGGTACAAAAGGGGGTGGTAATGGACGGAGCATCTGAACCAATCAAACACTCACACCCAGTCAAAAGATCTGGGTTTGATCCATCACCGTTCTTTAGCCCACTCTGCCACCCCAGTTCAGACATGGCTATATGCAAATCAGTCTGACCCTGTGCCTCATGGGATCAGTCCAACCCGCAATGCCAAGCCATGCCTTCCCTGGACCGGAAACAAGCTTCCGAGGACCGGTTTCTGGCATTCCAGCCGTCTTCAGCCCGGCTTGCTTGTATCCAGTGGCAAAGTGAGCAAGGGACTCACCTCTGACCGTACCCTGCCACACTTATGGCGGCCAAAACAGTACAAAAGGGGGTGGTAATGGACGGAGCATCTGAACCAATCAAACACTCACACCCAGTCAAAAGATCTGGGTTTGATTCATCACCGTTCTTTAGCCCACTCTGCCATCCCAGTTCAGCCATGGCTATATGCAAATCAGTCTGACCCTGTGCCTCATGGGAACAGTCGAGCCCGAACTGCCAAACCATGCCTTCCCTGGACCGGAAACAAGCTTCCGAGGACCTGTTTCTGGCATTCCAGTCGTCTTCAGCCCGGCTTGCTTGAATCCAGTGGCAAAGTGAGCAAGGGACTCACGTCTGAGCATACCCTGCCACACTTATGGCAGCCAAAGCGGTACAAAAGGGGGTGGTAATGGACGGAGCATCTGAACCAATCAAACACTCACACCCAGTCAAAAGATCTGGGTTTGATCCATCACCGTTCTTTAGCCCACTCTGCCACCCCAGTTCAGACATGGCTATATGCAAATCAGTCTGACCCTGTGCCTCATGGGAACAGTCCAGCCCGAACTGCCAAGCCATGCCTTCCCTGGACCGGAAACAAGCTTCCGAGGACCGGTTTCTGGCATCCCAGCCGTCTTCAGCCCGGCTTGCTTGAATCCAGTGGCAAAGTGAGCAAGGGACTCACGTCTGAGCATACCCTGCCACACTTATGGCGCCCAAAGCTGTACAAAAGGGGGTGGTAATGGACGGAGCATCTGAACAAATCAAACACTCACACCCAGTCAAAAGATCTGGGTTTGATCCATCACCGTTCTTTAGCCCACTCTGCCACCCCAGTTCAGACATGGCTATATGCAAATCAGTCTGACCCTGTGCCTCATGGGAACAGTCCAGCCCGAACTGCCAAGCCATGCCTTCCCTGGACCGGACACAAGCTTCCGAGGACCGGTTTCTGGCATGCCAGCCGTCTTCAGCCCGGCTTGCTTGTATCCAGTGGCAAAGTGAGCAAGGGACTCACGTCTGACCGTACCCTGCCACACTTATGGCGGCCAAAGCAGTACAAAAGGGGGTGGTAATGGACGGAGCATCTGAACCAATCAAACACTCACACCCAGTCAAAAGATCTGGGTTTGATTCATCACCGTTCTTTAGCCCACTCTGCCATCCCAGTTCAGCCATGGCTATATGCAAATCAGTCTGACCCTGTGCCTCATGGGAACAGTCGAGCCCGAACTGCCAAACCATGCCTTCCCTGGACCGGAAACAAGCTTCCGAGGACCTGTTTCTGGCATTCCAGTCGTCTTCAGCCCGGCTTGCTTGAATCCAGTGGCAAAGTGAGCAAGGGACTCACGTCTGAGCATGCCCTGCCACACTTATGGCAGCCAAAGCGGTACAAAAGGGGGTGGTAATGGACGGAGCATCTGAACCAATCAAACACTCACACCCAGTCAAAAGATCTGGGTTTGATCCATCACCGTTCTTTAGCCCACTCTGCCACCCCAGTTCAGACATGGCTATATGCAAATCAGTATGACCCTGTGCCTCATGGGAACAGTCCAGCCCGAACTGCAAAGCCATGCCTTCCCTGGACCGGAAACAAGCTTCCGAGGACCGGTTTCTGGCATCCCAGCCGTCTTCAGCCCGGCTTGCTTGAATCCAGTGGCAAAGTGAGCAAGGGACTCACGTCTGAGCATACCCTGCCACACTTATGGCGCCCAAAGCTGTACAAAAGGGGGTGGTAATGGACGGAGCATCTGAACAAATCAAACACTCACACCCAGTCAAAAGATCTGGGTTTGATCCATCACCGTTCTTTAGCCCACTCTGCCACCCCAGTTCAGACATGGCTATATGCAAATCAGTCTGACCCTGTGCCTCATGGGAACAGTCCAGCCCGAACTGCCAAGCCATGCCTTCCCTGGACCGGACACAAGCTTCCGAGGACCGGTTTCTGGCATGCCAGCCGTCTTCAGCCTGGCTTGCTTGAATCCAGTGGCAAACTGAGCAAGGGACTCACGTCTGAGCATACCCTGCCACACTTAGGGCGGCCAAAACAGTACAAAAGGGGGTGGTAATGGATGGAGCATCTGAACCAATCAAACACTCACACCCAGTCAAAAGACCTGGGTTTGATCCATCACCGTTCTTTAGCCCACTCTGCCACCCCAGTTCAGACATGGCTATATGCAAATCAGTCTGACCCTGTGCCTCATGGGAACAGTCCAGCCCGAACTGCCAAGCCTTGCCTTCCCTGGACCGGAAACAAGCTTCCGAGGACCGGTTTCTGGCATTCCAGCCGTCTTCAGCCCGCATGCTTGAATCCAGTGGCAAAGTGAGCAAGGGACTCACGTCTAAGCATACCCTGCCACACTTATGGCGGCCAAAGCAGTACAAAAGGGGGTGGTAATGGACGGAGCATCTGAACCAATCAAACACTCACACCCAGTCAAAAGATCTGGGTTTGATCCATCACCGTTCTTTAGCCCACTCTGCCACCCCAGTTCAGACATGGCTATATGCAAATCAGTCTGACCCTGTGCCTCATGGGAACAGTCCAGCCCGAACTGCCAAGCCATGCCTTCCCTGGACCGGAAACAAGCTTCCGAGGACCGGTTTCTGGCATTCCAGCCGTCTTCAGCCCGGCTTGCTTGAATCCAGTGGCAAAGCGAGCAAGGGACTCACGTCTGACCATACCCTGCCACACTTATGGCGGCCAAAGCGGTACAAAAGGGGGTGGTAATGGACGGAGCATCTGAACCAATCAAACACTCACATCCAGTCAAAAGATCTGGGTTTGATCCATCACCGTTCTTTAGCCCACTCTGCTACCCCAGTTCAGACATGGCTATATGCAAATCAGTCTGACCCTGTGCCTCATGGGAACAGTCCAGCCCGAACTGCCAAGCCTTGCCTTCCCTGGACCGGAAACAAGCTTCCGAGGACCGGTTTCTGGCATTCCAGCCGTCTTCAGCCCGCATGCTTGAATCCAGTGGCAAAGTGAGCAAGGGACTCACGTCTAAGCATACCCTGCCACACTTATGGCGGCCAAAGCAGTACAAAAGGGGGTGGTAATGGACGGAGCATCTGAACCAATCAAACACTCACACCCAGTCAAAAGATCTGGGTTTGATCCATCACCGTTCTTTAGCCCACTCTGCCACCCCAGTTCAGACATGGCTATATGCAAATCAGTCTGACCCTGTGCCTCATGGGAACAGTCCAGCCCGAACTGCCAAGCCTTGCCTTCCCTGGACCGGAAACAAGCTTCCGAGGACCGGTTTCTGGCATTCCAGCCGTCTTCAGCCCGCATGCTTGAATCCAGTGGCAAAGTGAGCAAGGGACTCACGTCTAAGCATACCCTGCCACACTTATGGCGGCCAAAGCAGTACAAAAGGGGGTGGTAATGGACGGAGCATCTGAACCAATCAAACACTCACACCCAGTCAAAAGATCTGGGTTTGATCCATCACCGTTCTTTAGCCCACTCTGCCACCCCAGTTCAGACATGGCTATATGCAAATCAGTCTGACCC
Source organism: Lissotriton helveticus (assembly GCF_964261635.1). Lineage (NCBI taxonomy): Eukaryota > Metazoa > Chordata > Amphibia > Caudata > Salamandridae > Lissotriton > Lissotriton helveticus. The sequence continues at coordinate 1,166,878,804 of NC_136065.1, read as the reverse complement.
TGTGCCTCATGGGAAGAGTCCAGCCCGAACTGCCAAGCCATGCCTTCCCTTGACCGGAAACAAGCTTCCGAGGACCGGTTTCTGGCATTCCAGCCGTCTTCAGTCCGGCTTGCTTGAATCCAGTGGCAAAGTGAGCAAGGGACTCACGTCTGAGCATACCCTGCCGCACTTATGGCGGCCAAAGCGGTACAAAAGGGGGTGGTAATGGACGGAGCATCTGAACCAATCAAACACTCACACCCAGTCTTGTTGCTGTAGTGTCTGGGGTTTGGCGATGTGCTCTAATTGCAAGCAGGGGCAGTAATATCATGGCCGGCCATGTATGTAATATGATATTGGACTTTGTCTGCTCAATGGCTCAGGACAACAGCAAAATTGCAGACACAGAGAAGCTATATTCCATTCCTTTTATACAAAACCCCATTTAGACTTCAAAACATAGTAACAATAATAATAACAATAATGATGATTAGACGGTTTTATTTACCCTTGAGAGATGACTGTTTTACGATACTAGCATTGGTTAAGGGAGATTTGATCCGCTTGGGGAAACTATGACCAAAATGAAAGCTTAGAGAAAGGTACAATCGCCAATGATGGTTATGGAAGTGTAGAATGCCTGGCTTGCAAAAAAAGTGAGAAAAATAGTGATATTATAATGTCCTTGTTGCCTGGTAAGTGCGGGAGAAGGTAGGATTCGATTTTATTAGACCAATGTATGAACTGCCTGAAAGTTTGGGGTTCTCAAACCATCCGGATGGGAAAGTTGTGTTTTAGAAGGTTCTAAAAGTGAAAAGTAGAATGAAAAATATTGTGACTGTTGAAAAGGGGTTCATTCTCTTGAAAATAGGAAGGGCTCCACAAAAGGTTCATTCCAAAGCGGATACACTTAGGTGGACTAGTGTGAAGGTCATGTGAAGGTCAAAATCTGGCCCAGGCGCTGCAAACCTTACATGAGTGATAGGAACACGTAGGACATGGACTATAATAAACTTAAACTGGTGAAACAAATGGCTAGTGGAGCAAATTTCTATGAACAGTGTTTGCAATGAGAATTTTTTAAATGGTATTAATGTGGTTAACACACTCTTTCGAGAGTGGCTTTGTATGAAAAAGCGAGAATGCAGTCAATGTTTGAGTGACCCCAGTGAGGGACATTTGCTGTAGAACATGATGTAGGACTATTTGATGGCACACAGTTGGAAGCAGCGTGTGGTTCAGTAAAATTAGAGAATGGTGGCCACCATTTGGATCATGTGCCCACTGTGAAACAGTGGTGGAATTAACAATGAGAGAGAGAGAGGGAGAGAGAGAGAGAGAGAAGGGCAGAGAAAGAGGAGAGAGCTGAGCACGTTTCTGAATGTTTTTTTTTTTTTTTTAATATATTTTATTAGTTTTCCAGCATTTATTTTCAGTGCACACTTAGGCATTGAGCAAGAGGAAATGATATACATAATCTGCATAACACCATAACGACTATACAACACAATGGTAATACATGGTGAGTTTTTTAACACACATCATATTGCTTTGGCACAATAGATGGAATATATGAAAAGAAATGGTGACTTTTTGTTTCTGCAAACGTGATGCCGCATGGTGTTTTGCGCATTGTGGTCTGAGGTACGGGGATGAGATGTGATCTGAGGCAGCAAGTTCTCTCGATCGTGCGCCTTCCCCTGATCTCGTCTATTAGTTAGCTTGTGGTGTATCCCCCATCGTGAAGTCGCAACGTGGATGATCCAGATTAGACAGTCATCTGTAACTAATGCTATATTCACAACTTTATAACAAACGTGTCAAAGGGAAACTGTTTTGACACCCGAACTTAACCGAGAGGGAAAGAATAAGGAGAAGAAGATAGCTTAAAGAGGAAGGATGAGGGTGAAGGGCTGGTGCAGTGGGAAGAGTAACAATGTGTGTCTGCAGAGGTAAACTTCCAATTCCGTGGCAAAGGCGTGGGGTGATCGAGGTCATGTGAGGGGTAGGTCCTCCCAGGGGGGGGGGTTTGAGGGGGGGGAAAGAGCGGTTTGGCAGTGCCTGATGGGCACCGGGGCGTCGGTGTCAGGCGGTGGGGGTTCTAAGCAGTTGTCATGTCACTACTCTGCAACAGCGCCTCGTCATACAGGTGCGGGTTGTGTCTTTCACCAAACTGAGCCGGTGGGGTGTCAGTGGGGGCATAATGTTTTCTGTCTCAGCCGTTGCCTAGGGCCGGCCTAGAGAGGGGTGCCACTCAAGTGATCCCCTGGTCCCCTGGTCCAAGCTCGCCTGCTGGAAGGATTTCAGGGTTTCGTCCCAAAGCTGTGCAATGGGGAATTTCCTCAGCCCCGCCGTCTCCTCCCTGCGCAGTACGACACCTTCCGCTCTTGCCCAGTTGTCAAAGGAAGCATACCAGTGTTTGGCGTGTGGGGGTTCGCCCTTTTTTCCACCGCTTGGTGAGCAAGCGCTTGGCTGTGACGTGTCCCAGGTCCCAGAATCTACCCGGCACCTTCGCCAGTACTCTGCTTCAGCAGGGTTGTCACTGTATCCCAATATGTTGATATGATAGGACAGGTCCAGAGCATGTTTAGGAGGTCCGCATCAACCAGGGAGCATCTGGGGCACGCAGTGGTGGATGCCGAAAGGTATTTATTGATCTTGTCTGGTGACAGATAAGCGCAGTGTAGTATGTAAAATTGTATGATTTTAAAGCGGGAGTTGCCTGGGATATTGACTGGGCTGGCCAGTACCACTGCCCATTCTTTGTCCATCCATGCCCTCCCTCTATCTACCGCCCACTTGTCTCGTAGTTGTTGGGTAGGGTGTTGTGTGTGTATCAGGAGGGCCTGCGTCAGCCAGTGGACTACGTGGGTGCGATTGCCCATGACATGGAGGTATTGTATAAAGTGATGTGTCTGCAGCTCTTCAGTCATGTCTCCCCAAGGGCGCGCAAGTGTGTGCGTTATAGACGCATGAAGGAGAAATTGCCCGGCTGGTAGGCCTGTGTCCCTGGCCAGCACCTCAAAGGGAAGTAGGGCGCCATCCGCATACAAATCGCCCAGTGTCTCCACCCCAGCCTGCACCCACCTGTCCAACATTGCCTCTGTCGCCACTCCACCGTCTCTGGGGGTGCCTAATAGTGGGAGCGCTGGGGCATAAGGCTTCACCTCGTGTGTTAATTTCAAGCTACGCAGGAAGCACCTGCGAGCTACAGCCACATGTAGCTGCGTCGGGCAGGGAGCTCTGGTCAGGGGGTGAAACAGCGTGCATATCTGCGTATGGGTCCAGATTGTAACGTCCGTGGTGGTGTCGTCTAGGTTCCTGCCACTCAGCCATCCTGTCACCCACTGCATCTGGGCTGCCAGGTAATACAGTTCCAGGTCGGGAACCGCGAGGCCCCCAGCCTCCGTGGGTACATAGAGCTTTGTCAATGCTACACGGGGTCTTCCGGTGTTTTAAATGAGGTTCCGGAGCGATGTCTCTAGTTCCCGAAATATCCGAGTTGGAACATATACTGGGATATTGGCATAATAATATAATAGTCTTGGCAAGACTATCATTTTTGTCAGCGCAACGCTACTGGGCACGTTTAGGGGGAAGGTCTTCCAAAACGTCATCTGCGGCGTTTCTGTGAATGTTTATGTTTTGACTTATCATGTCTTCCACTGTCAACTCATGTTTTTATGTTTGTAGTTTTCTTTGTTTTTAGTTTAGCTTAATACATTAAAGAAAGGGGATTACTGTGGTAGGCTCTCAGAGGGTAATCATCTGTGACATGGTTTCATGTTATGATGTCATGGAATGGTCTGTGACCTGGTGTAGAAGATAGAACTTTATTAAGAGGTCTGGACTGAGCAGGCTGTAAGAAGATCATCGTTCTAAAGACTAATAAACTATACTTCGAAAACACATCTATAGGGCCTGATTACAAGTTGCCCATGACTGATGTTTGTGCTGAGATTAATAGTATTAGATAGTCAATCGTATTGTGGACCATTAACAGGTGTAAAGGGATAATGCAGCCGACGGACATGTAAGACAAACCCCTCCAATGAGATTGTCACACTTGAGGACAATCTCAACATTATGAGTAACAACAAAGCAAAATGCTATGCACTCTAGGATGCAATAGCAAATGCCCCCATGCACCATTTGTGGGTTACAATGTAGAAAGTACTCCCCTTCTTCACACTCCTTGCTGCACTTTGAAAAGTCATTGCATCGAGAAAGTGGAGACAAAATCTCTTGATAAAGACCAATGGAGCAGCTGAGCTTTTTGTACATTATCACAGAGAATCTCAGAATCTTTTTACATCAACTTAGAGAAGATATCACCGTCCCATGTCTGCACTTATCAACACACAATTGAGAAAAGTCACCAACTTCATTATTGTTCAAAATGATGAACCACGTCACGCTTAACTGAAGGCAAAATGAGTTAGTGACTCTCGAACACAATGTTGTGGGCACAAAGCCACATGCATAACTAGCTAGAAGTCACAGTGATACCTTTATTTTTTTTGCTAAGTAGATCTTTATTGACATTTATGTATTTTGTTTTGTTTCCATTCAGTATATAACCATTCCAAAGGCAATCTTAAGTTTCCGGCTGATGTAATTAGTCGCCATACGGTACACAGAATAGGTATGTATAAGCCATAACACTGATAAGCAGCTGCTGTATTGCTATGTCGTTTGAATCTCTTGTTTGCGGACGTTTGGGTGTTTACTCTGATGTTCACCAGAAAGCGTGTCTCTGTTCCACTTATGATCTCCTGTAACAAACCATATAACTGTTCATCTGGAGCCAAAACATTTGAACCCTAATTCTGTCGAGTCAAGTTAACCTACATTATGGGATGGACTGCAAACCACTGTCCTCAGGTGCACCATGGTCTAGTGGGAGGGGGAAGGGGAAGAGGAGGATGGCACAGTCATTGTGTTGCATCTATATAGTCACAGTGACACCTTTATAATCCAAGATGAGATCAGAAAAGATTGAGCAGCGCACATACCTACACACATATTGATACATGATAAAAACATCTTCAGTACCTCAAGCTGAGCAACTTTAAAAACACCCTCCAATGTCACCGGATTGTAAGACCATCTGAAAGAAGATTTGGCATTGGACGATATTGCACACTAGCAAAGCTCAAGACAAGGGGAGAATGATTGGGCTTATACCTACAAACAATGAAGAGAATACAAAAGCGCAATCTAAATGCATAGATTAGCTACAAGTAAATTTACTTTTAGATTTTTGAGTAGCTTTACTACTTTTGGCTATTCTCCTTTTACAAGTGTAAATGTACTTAAAAGTGTAGACTTACATGTCCCCACACCCCATGTAGGGTTTGGAATCAGTAAAAACATCAAATACGACAACAAAGGTACTATTAGTAGTGACTTTACAACTGTATTTGAAGCTCAGTTCAATTGGTGTTGACCTCCACAATCAGGGCAGAGATTTCCACATGTTAAAGTATAGGTAAATTAATAACAGTTTATGTCCAAAAATATTCTTATGTTAAATTTTAATGACAATTTCAGATATTTATTTTACATGTAGAACAATATAAAACTGCTACCACATTAATCATTTTAAATTAACAATTATATTATTTTGAATCTATTAAATGAAAGCAAAATAGTTCTGAAATATAGATTAAACAATTCCCACTTGAAGTAAAACAGATACTTTTTACGATGTGTTAAACTATATTGAAAGTGATATATAGAATTAAAAGTACTTTAATTTATGTTTAACAAATAGTGTTATATTGATTTTCAAATTGGAAAAGTTAATAAAATATTGTAAAATAAAATAAAAAATTATGTTTTAGTTCTACACAATTATCTAACATGAAATATAGTGTAATTTATTTTAACATTAGTTACTATGGGGTTTTATTTTAAGTACCTACTGCCAATATTTTTTATGGGAGAGTGTTTCAGTTCTTTACGACTGTTTGGGTCCTTTTTGGCTGCAGTAACTATAAAAGGCCAGTTTGTGAATGGGAATGGGCTTTCTCTTTTGTGGGAGGGTGCATGTCCCCCCACACCGTTCCCTACCCCTCCCATAGCCCTTCCTTACTCCTCCGTTAACCCCTCCTCTAGTAGTAAGTATTCCCTATTTTCCAGCCAATCCCCCTGTACCTCCCACATTTACTACTTAACCAGGCATATGTGTGGGGCAATCTTTGTAGTCGGGACAGAGATTTCAACACAGAAAAGATAGGTGAGGCAGAGACATCCACATGTAGGTTTGTGAATAGCATTTAGCAGAATATTAGTAGTACAAGTATAGAACTACTAACATGCTACACAATGTAGTTTCTGAATAGGCCCAAAAATGTTGCAAAGATAGAATGCCAAGCGGATACTAAGAGCAGTACCTGTACTTTCGTGGAAGTTCTTGTTGTTGATAATAATGCATTTGCCAACTTTCGCATAGTTCATCTGATACAGATAGGTTTGTGCAACGATTCGAAATTGGGTCTCAGCAGAGGGGTCAGTGTTCTGCTCCTTTCCATTTTTCTTTTTTCTGCAAAACAAACAAGACATTTATACACGGATGGAAGAGATCTAAGACGCATTATTGAGTGACAGCTGGACATGCAGTTTTCAATGAGCCACCCAAACAAGTCCATTTTGTCACAAAAATAAACATGTTTTGAATTCTGAAGCAGAAACTTTAATGATTGTGTATTATGAAACAATATAACTTTGGGAGAAAGTGTGCTCTTAACTACCGACAGAAACACTTTATCCAGAAACACCAAAGGCATTATCTCATTAAGGGACGTAGCAGGGTCGCAGGTAGCAGCAAATGGCTTTTTCCCAGGGCCAGTACTTATATAAGGCAAGGTAACAGTGGGTTACAGAATCATTACACAAAAGAAAAAAGGTAGGAGGCACACCTGTTTTCTTCCACCATGGGTATTTCTTACAGCAAGTCTCCTGCCAAATGTTGGAAATGCTCAAAGACCACAACAGGTGTAAAGCCAGTCCATGAGTCCAGGTGGCGAGGGATTACTTTGAATAATTGCTCCCACTTGCCTTTATTAGTGCAACATCACAACCGTGACATCAGGTTGGAGGGTGTGAGATTTTCCGCAGACTGAAAATGGCTGATAACATGGTCAACATCACAGTTAACTTCTCTTAGGGATAGTCATAGTCAAGATAAAAAACAATCTCCAGGGGAATTCAGGCATTCACTGTTACATTTTAAAATATTTGGCAAAACTTTAATTATTATATTTGCTATAGAGATATATCAAGAGTGGGAAACCCTTTGTTTTGATTAAAGTCATTTTTATTGAAGAATGAAGTCGATTCTCAAAAGGAATCCTTACCCATACAACTATTTAAAGAAGCTATAAATGAATAGTTTATATATTAATAAAATTAGCTAGGTCCCATAAAAGGTAATAGACCAGCCAATACAAATTAGGAATTAACTATTCAGACTTAACTTACACATGTTGAAGGGCAGGTATTGTCTTACACCTGCACCTCGCAGCAGAGTTGCTGTTTGACAAAAGAGAAGCACAAAATGTTCTGCAGGTTTTCCTCACAATAAAGGACATCTCTTTTAACTTGGTGCAAGTAAGGAATTGTACCATACAGATGTGAAAAATTGTGTATTTTGTGTAGATTTTCCTAAAAGAGAAACCCTACAAAAAGTGAACCGTCAACCTTTAAAACTACAGGGGAGAGTTTCTTGTGCAGAGTTTCCTAGGTGAAGTGTTTGAAAACTAAAGCAAGCCATTTATGAAGATTTAAAAATGTTGAATTCTATAGATAGTTTTAAAATATCTTAATATATGTGTTTACTTTTCCACCAGGATATTGAAATATGTTCTTCTTTTAGTTTTTTTAAACAATGCTTTACAAACATGAATTGGTCAAATCAATAGCATTCACATTAAAAAGGCAAGACCTATTGGCTTTGCCATTCCTTGTTTTAATTGTGCCTCCTTTGGTATGCCCACTTGCTCTACCTCTAATCTGACTGTTCCATGTATAGATAAGGGTGGGTGGACCGCTTCCCCACTCCCAAGATGGATGCTCAGAGTCTATTACTTTTTTTTTACTGATCCCATAAGACAGCCCTAACGAGTATCTTTTATTCGTTTTTTTGCAATTTGATATATCGCAAACTCGATCGAAAGGTATTGGAGCGCTTTACATGTTACATCACACAAGGACAAGTTAATTTTTTTAGGCATGGGGAGATTATTTGCCCAGAATCACAGGATGTTGAGCCTGAGCCAAAATGGGAACCCAGTTCAAAAGTGGCAGCTCTAGCCATAAAGCCACATATCCACATGTCCATAAGTGACTGGATACAGTTTAAAACAAGCATTTGCAATGCAATAGGTCTCGTATTTACAAGAGTTTGATCTATTGGCATTCTAAATGACAATGCCTTTTATCTATGTGTTGTTTTTAAAACAGATATATAAAAGGCATTGTCATTTACAATGCATATAGCTTAACTCTCACAAATGCAACACCTATTGCATTGCAAATGCGTTTGCGCCCGTGCTATCATTTTTTTTTTAAAGCGTTAGGAGAGATCTTGTTCTGTCTGCAACAGCAGGCAGGACAGAGGTATTGGAAAAAATAGTGCTCAGAGGCTGCAATTAAAGTCTACTGAGTAACAACACACGAAACAGGAGGTGTCGCCATGGGATGTTACTAAATGAAACAAGGCGGTATTAAGGGGGGACTACTAAGCCTATTGACAAATGTACAGCCACAGTTTACAGTGGACAATTAAACAAGCCAATGAAAAATATTTCCAGAATATCTGAATACAGCATGCCTCGCAGAGCAACATATGCCAACAGAGTGTTGGAAAAAGTGCGCTCCAGCTGCGATAAGAAGGAGTCACCCGTCAGATGTTGCGACTGCGTACTTTGAGGGGCATCTTGGAGCTGCTATTTAATGTCACCTAACTTGATAAACAGCAGATAGGCCCAGTATAGGATTCCTTGAAAGGCAAACTCCGTTATAAAAGCACTGCCCCTCTATTGGCGTGGCTGGTGCCAGAGATAGTGAGACGCTTATATTAAACAAGGTATATATAGTATGTGCCATGTAAGGGAGTACAGAGGGAGCCAGTGGCATACTCAAGCATAACCCATGCTCATTAAATGCTTTAAAACAAAGGCAGGCAACTGCATGAACTGCAAAATATGTTAACTGACACCTCTCAGATCTGTGTGACGCGATGGGCAGCTTTACTGTTCAGTGACTAAGCCTGTATATTATAACCACACTGCATCTGTGCTGACTGACACCTTTCAAACTGCTTCACCCAAAGGATGCAGCAACTGTACACCAGAGCCTTAGCTGGACTCACTTACACCTGTACGACCCTGAGGGGGAAAAACACAGACAAACGCCAGAACTTGTTAGATCAGTACCCCAGTCTTAGCTGTGTTCACTCACACCTGTACAATCTGGGTACCCTAAAGGATAAAACCACAGGCAAAGGGCAGGCCTTGTAAGATCTGTGCCCCAGTCTTAGCTGTGCTCACTGACACCTGCACGACCTTATGGGATAAAAACAGAGACAAAGGTTAGAGTTTATTAGATCTGTACACCAGAGTCTTAGCTGTGCTCACTGACGTCTGGAAGATCTGTATAGCTTGAAGACTAGTGCTACAGTCCAATGCCTGAGTCTGTGCAATATACAGAATGTAAGAAGCAGCTATGCAGGTACACACCTGTAAGATCTCTGCAGCCTGAGATGCTGCTGTGGTCGCTGGCACCTGTGGGGATCTATATAAAGTGAGTCACTGTTGTGTTGCCTAACACCAAAATACCTTGTGTAACAGTAACCAGAAGGAATGTCCCAATGCCAAAGGACTAGCCAAGGAGCAGCTCTGCTGACTGACATCTGTGAAGTCTGTGTAACCTGTAGGACGGCTGTACTGCCCTTTAAAATATATGCAACCTGGCTGACACCAGTAGCTCTGATTGGCCTGATGCTAGCACCTGTAACATCTGTGTAACCTCTGGCGCAGCTATCCTATCACGTCTACTTGTACCCTGCAGAATGCATTCACTGTCTAAATACCGAACGTGCAAGATCGCTGTGTAACTCGAGGGATGGCTGTGCTATTTAATGCTACCTGAGTCTGTCAGGCCTGCCTAACATAAAGGCTAACTCTGTTATGTAAGGTGTGGCCATCTTACGTCGATATAACCCGAGAAATAGCTCTCTTTTCTGAACAGATGAACCTATCATAGGTGTTTTGCTATAAGAATCTCGAGTATTTAGGTTGTCTGTGACTCATACATATGTGGAAGCACCAGTTCCCAAAAGGTTTCTACACAATGAATAGTGTCTATGTCAGTCGAGCGCTTTAACACCTCACCTAATTAACTCATCAGGACTTTCATATTGTGTACCTCTAAAGACTGCTAATATGAAAAGGCCATTAATACTTTAAAATTCTGCACAGTGTTTCCCAAAACACTGTGACCCTGAGTGAGCCACACCCATAGGTATTAATCAGTGAGAGTGCCTATAAATAGGCTACCAGTAGTATTCGAAGGTGAGGATGACACGTGGATCACTGCAGCAGGCGCTTACCCTTTTGAGCAAAACTATCACCTGACCGTAATGGTCCGAGGAGTTTATTGTACCAAGTGGAGGTATAAATGTGAGGACCAACATCAAGTAAAAGTCACTTTCATCAGATTCGCATCAAATTAGCCCATAACGTGGACTAATGTATCACGCTTTAGGCATAGAAATTGCTGTCCAACCAAGTCCAACCGAATCAAAAAGTGGAGAGTAAACAAAAAGATGACCGTGGGAATGACGTGATGAGTGAGCCGCTGGGCGTGTTAATGGTTGAGCCAATTTTTGAGTGAGTGATGAGCTAGGGAAGGAAAGAGCGAGGGGAATGATTGAACTAGTGCATACATGACAGAGTAAATCAATGCAGACACTTTCATGTTCTTACGTCACTGTGTGTTTGTATAGCGCAGCGTTCGCGATCTTTTATTTGGCCTCCTAACATAGGTGAAGATAACAATGCAGACAAGCACGCTAACAGTTTATCACCTTTAGTATCGCTATAATGCAGCACCACACATTTAACCACTTCTAGGGGCTTCTTGATTGAGGATGTGTTGGGTCCTTGTGCATTATATAATTAGGATAAAGCCTTTTTTTCACAGGAGTGCAGATGACCTCAAACTGATCTATGACAGAAGTAAGGGGCTTTCGATTCTTACCAGAGCCCCACAGTGGTCCTACCTGATGTTCCTATTACTAGCTCGTGAACCTGAACACACATATATTGACTACAATAGAGGTATTGGTTGTGACGTGCCAGTGTCAGCTCGACATTTTTGGCACATCACTTATTTTCCCTGTGCCCACAAAAGGAATGTGATTCTGTGTTCCTGCTCCATTTATAAAACTGGGAAAAACGCATGTCCATGTGACTCCCAGGGGGCACCAACAATGTACTAAAAAATAAGTAGTGTTATGGCTGGCTTATATACACTACATAATTGGGAGGTGTAACTACACTGTGAGACAGGCCTGTCGGATGACACACACCCAACTTGTTTGTAGCAGCAGGAGCTCGAGGACATCAAAACAACCCTCCCCACAGCTGCATGAACTAAATTTAAGCACCCACCTAGCAACAGCTGGCATACACCTCCATTTTGGGCCAGGGATCCTCCAGTCCAGCAATTGCCATTTCAGGGCTGGCCAGGCATTGCTGCTGCTTCTCCCTGCTGCCGCCTACTCCAGTCCCTGAAGCAGCACCCGTGCAGCACAAATAGGTAACCACAGCCGCAGTGGCCTGGGATAGCAGTCTCCTTCAGCCAGTGTCACGCAGCTCTCTGGCTGCTTCCTCACTAAAAACTTAATATGGCTACGGTGCTCCTACCTGTGGCTTTACCCTTGCTAAAGAAACACCATGCTGATAAACAAAACACAGTAACAGAAGAAATAAAAGCACAAAAGATAAAAGCGGGCACAGTGCTACAACATATAGGGCGGAGCCCGTGCTTATTAAAGTTAGGAGCGTGGCAGCCCAGGAAGGGCAACATGCTGATAAACAAAACACAATAACAGAAGAAATAAAAAACACAAAAGACAAAAGCTCGCGCAGTGCTACAACATATAGGGCGGTGCCCGTGCTTATTAAAGTTAGGAGCGTGGCGGCCCAGGAAGGGCAACATGCTGATAAACAAACCACAATAACAGAAGAAATAAAAAAGGAGGAAGCATCTAAGTAGCTCATGGAGGGAGCGAGTGTAAAAGAAATCCAAATGCAGAGAAGCAGCCGCCTAATGAAAAAAAAAGTGCTTACAGACTAATGAAGGAGACAGTGTAACACCGCAGTTCTGATGGGCACTCACAAAAGGAGATAGGGCGGTAACACGGAGGGACTAAGAAGCCTCATTATCAATGGGAAGCCAGCATTTACCAAAGACAATGACACCAGCCAATGAAAAAGATGGACGGGGCTTCCACTCCACTTCTAAAACATATCCCACTACAATATGCCGCGCAGAGTGAACAGCGCATGCGCACTGCAACGCTAGGTGCGACCTAAAAATTATGAAGTTTATCAAAATTGCATGTGGTTATTAGTAACATGACTTTCCCTCATTTGTCTAACTTAAACATCAGCCAAGGATCGTCTTACAACTTTAGAATGCAAGTAGATGTACCTTCTCTTTGTATTTGGCGACCTGAAGTGTGCTCAGACAAGAGGCACAAACACAGGCGTGAATGAATTGATTATGTTCCACCGGCCCGAACATCAATATACTGGTGGCGCTGGTAGATAACTGGTCGGGAAGCAACCTTGATTGTGCGTTATGGGTGTTCTGTCGTTTGCCCAAAGCCTACATACTAGGTAAATAAGTGACACAGACACCGTTAGTGTGGTATTAAGAACTGGCCTTCAGCAAGTGTGCTCAGGTCTTTTTATTGGTAGGATTACCTCACCGATGAGGCCTGTATTGGATGGGTTTGGGGTGGTAATAAAAGATAGCCCATTGGGAGTGGCTCGTAAAAACATCAGAATGTGTCCAGCACGACACTACATTCCTCCCAAACTTTATTGGAAAACAAAACAAAAATGAATCCTACCTGTGGAAATAAAGGAACAATAAACTGGACACCACATGATCCAACAGACTCTAAAGTCAAATCAACGGGACAGCGGTGGACATGTGGGCTGATGAAACAAACTGCACCAGGATATCTCCTCTTGCATTCATACTTTAAGACGGATTCAGGACACAAATGTGGGCTTGAGATGTCTTTTGGCGCTCAAGCAGCATACCGGGTAGGAACATGTCCCTGGTCTGAAGTTGGTCCACTCCACTGGCACCGACGATAATTTCTGGTACGTTTCAATAGTTCAGAAATAGGGTGCCTCAGGAGTGTAGTCAGAGTCCATTGCGAATGTTTAACAATGTTGCTTGAGCCACTGAAGACAGTCTTGGTGTGATGTGACCTGTCGAAGTCTCCGTTACACGGCCTGGCTACCTTCTGGAAACCATCTGTGGGGCAAAGTCAAGTCCATCTCTCGTGCTTGGGGAGGCCCTTTGTTGGGTTGTCAAGGGACTGCTTGTGGGCGGCGCTGGAGCTGCATGTGTGCCTGTATCTGGGCAGCTGCAAGGCTGCCTAGAAGCCACTACTGAGTCGCTCGTGGAACCTCAGGGGTAGATGTGTCCTGGTCAAAACGTGCTCTCACTACCGGGATCAGGATTCAAGCCAGGTGGGCAGGTAGTCACTGGTTCTTCAGATCGGCACTGGTGCTCCATGTCAGTGCAGTGCAGTGCAGTGCAGTGATTTTTTGATACTCAAGGGGTGGTGTTGATGCCAATGCAATGATGTGGTTGCCACTTGATGACCTGAACAACAGGTGGTATGGACTTGCAGGAGTGTGGATGACTGGCGGGACTTCCTGGCCACTTGCCTTGTTACATTGTGGTGCCATCCGCTTCAAGCAGCCGGTGACAGGTGTCTGGACGGTCGCATTGTGAAGCGTGGGGTAGATATATGGTTCGAGCATGCAGACGGCTTACGTTCAGTACGCTGGGATGTCTCCAGTGATGCCACTGCACCCCGGCGGCTGACTTGTGTCTGTAGGTCCACTCTCAGGTAGAGGCACAAGTCTTCCACCTCTTCACTCTGTGATCTTTGTGCTCTTCTCATTTGTGCTCATCTGTTCCTTCAGTGTGACAGGTAAGGTCACACACTATTCTCCAGTGACAGGTCTGATCACACTTTCTTCCTCAGTTCTTGCTTGTGATGTGGCATCTTGCCAAGTGCAGCAGGTGTTCTCTTCACCCTTGTGCAATGGTGGCGTCGGCCACATGTCAGTTCTCACTGGGACCTCCTACCAGTTCCGTTGTTGATTGGACTGTGCATCTTCTGCCATCTTGGACCAGGAGCAGGTCCATTCCTATTTGTAGAACTGGGAGTCTTCACGCCTGTGCGTCAGCCATTTCGTGGACAGCAGTGGATGTGGGTGTGGTTTGATGGATCCGGTGTGCAGCTTCTTCCATACCTTTATTCTCCTTGACAAGGTATTCCAGGTGCAACACAGAATCGCCATGGGAGACGAGAGTCTTCTTCCATTTGCGGTGGTGGCTGCCAGGAAATGGGGATGGTGGGACGGGTTGAACAAACAAGAAAAAAAAACACTTACCTTTTCCCTGCAGCAGTCTCACCATCATAGCTTCTCTTATTGGCAGTCCCGGAACCAGGAAGCACCCAAGCTCCCCTAAGCCAATCACAAAGCATGACTGTTTGGCCGGCCCAAGATGGAAGGCCAAGCAGTCATGCGCAGTTAGTGTGTGCACACCACTCCTCCCTCTGTGAACCCAGCCCAGCCCCTTCCCGCCCTAACTCTACCCCGTAGCAAAGGAAAATAAAATGAAAATAACAAGTTCATTATCATTTTATTTGATTTTTTTTTCTCGCTCTGACAGCCATGGGGCGACACTTATCCGCCTTTTTGGAGGAGCCAACCCTGGTGGCACCGTGCCACTAGGGGACGTTCAACTCTCCTCATGCCTGTAATGGGCCGATGTGCAGTGATGGGGGCACTCCCCTAATAGTCTCTGGCCCAGTGCGGGTCAGTGCTTCTGCAGTTGAGATGAGGAGGCTCTCTTTCCTGCATTCAGGCCATTTTAGGCTTTTACTCACCTCTTTTCTCGGGGGAAGCGCTGGTGACACTGGGCAAGTGAGAGGTAGATGGCAGACTGCTCCTAACTGTGAAGTTTCCCAGGCGCTCAGGGGTGTGCACGACTGCCTACCTGTATGCCTGCTCTTCAAAGCTGCTGGAGCCTGTGGGTTAGTGACTTATGCTGCTGTACCCCTTCTTCTTCCTCTGGGGTGCCTCTATCCTTCTTAGGCAACAGCCTTGGCGTCACTACCTTGGCTTTGCTTTTCTTGTCTGTGGCAGCTTTGGACTTCCTGGTGCTCTTTGCTGAGTGGTGATTTGCAGACTCTTGTCCTTCAAAGGGTAGGCAGCCCACTTGGATGTGTATTGCACTCTTTCTGAACAGTCTTTTGCTGTGGCTACCTAGAGCACCATCGCAAGAGTATTGTAAGGCCTCACTCCCTTCTGATGCGTGCTACTCAGGCACATGGCAGCCTCGCATGTAGGCTGCCCCTTCAAGGACATCATGCTACTCACGCATTGTAGGCAGAGGTCGGCCGGTGTGTCCTGAAGCACACCACTTCTTCAGCGCTGCAGTGGCAAGCAAGTGGCACTGCAATGGCCACCAGGGGGGCACGCAGTCCCCTCAGCACGAGTTCCACAGTTGTTATAGATGCTGGTGCTGGGATTCCCAAACTGCTGGTGAGTCTGACTGGCTGCCCCGGGCCACCAAAGGTGGCCACCTACGAGGGCGGCCACCCTTAGTGCCAGAGGATGGCACAGACCCATGAGCGGTCTAGTGTTGGGGGGACCAGATGGTCCCCCTGTGATGTCACTTCCTTCATCCAGGGGGAGGGGCAAGATAGGCTATATGTTCCAGGGGGCGAGGGTCAAGCGTCCTCTTTGTTCCTGGATGCGGTGGTGAGCTGACCCTCCCCCCCCCTTCCCTCGTGGACTTCACATCATCGTGGTTGGAATAACATGGGTAAACAGGTTTTGCGTACCATGGTCAGTGGGCCGGCAATAACGAAAACAGTTGCTGATTGAGGCTAATAGAATTTTCTGATTTCAGAGAGGCGGTTGGTGAAGAATACAAACACTGGGCTGACCATGGTGAGGTCAGTGGGCCGGCAATAACGAAAACAGCTGCGGTGTAAGATGTATATGGATAGCTAATGCGGCACACACACTGTATAGGTCAAGTAGCCTAGGTGTGCTATCCAGGGATGAGGTATTTCATGGGTGAGATGAACCTACTTGACTCCTCTTACTGTGTCGTGGCTCTACAGGGTTCAGGGAGTAGAGTATTACGTCAGGAGTAAATTAGGGAGCATATCAGAACGGTTGAGTTGACGTAAACATCTATGCTCCTGTTGAGTTTGTATATTTACATACCATATTTATGCATGTAGAGCTATTTTCACACAGTGGACAGTGCAGCCTACAATACTCAACAACTCTAATCTCCCTATTGCTTCCCCAGTCCTCCTTGTGTTTTCACCCAAACCCAAGACTAACACATACCCAGGGAGGACATAATCTAGCTGTTGGTAATGTGAGCAAATGTAACAATTAGGCAGTTATAGAACCAAATCAAGCAGTATTTTTACATCTGCCCGCACCCCCCCCCCCCCTCCGTCTGTTTTAATCTGCGATATAAATCAGGCTGCGCAATACATGGAGAAACCACGTTTGTTGACTGACAATGTACACATTTTTGAATCATTCTTTAATGGTGACATAGGAGAGAGGACAAAAGTATTCATTTCCTACATATGTCTGCCACAACACCTGTAGGGTGTCAGGAGCCTCTAATTGTAGTGTTATTACATTTACATAGCGCTTACTGCCACTAGGTAGAGCTCTTTACACCGGGCAACACACTGCTGCTGTACCCAATGTGCATTTATTCCAGTAGTTGTTGCTCATTGGGATTAGTATTGTACTCTTAAGGAAACCATTAAATGCTGTTACTCTAGTTCCATTGGTGTATATGGAACGAATAGGCATTAGGCATGCCTTATGAACAAATGCATGTGGGGAGATGTCATGTGTCAATGATACGATTACAATGCCAAAGGTAACACAACACCATGGGGTTAAGCCTATGCATTTTTCTCGAGCACGTCCAGCCTCCCCCAGGGCCTGTTTTGTTGAGGGGGAGGAGAGGGTTCGGGCCTTGGTTGACATTTTGCTTTATATCCATGCAGGCAATCGGTCAGAGGAGGACGTCGTGGCTCACTTCATGGCAAGTCACCGAAGTGACCCGTGTTGTGGTTTGGGAGGTGTCCAAAGTAGTAAATTGATGGTGGTGCATGACTTTGTAATGGCAATTAATTTAGCGTGAAGGTTCTTCATGGCGTTTAAGGTCCACACAAACGCTGTGTAGGTGGTGTGTATATAGCATCACTTATGAATTAGTCCATTAATAACTGATGGTTATTATCATCATTGATCAGTTTAGAAGCGTATTATTAGTGTTGTCAGAAATAGTGGCCTTCATCCATCTTTTCTGTCATGAAGTGCTGGGGCTATGGTAACCATGCTATGAACGAATCAAAGTTTAACTGGAACAGTGCGTGCCTACTAGGGTGTATTTTGCTTTGCAGGAGGATATCAGTGCAAGAACTCATAACCACTTGAGGCCGGAACTCTTGGGGGGCGAGCATAGATTAAAACCATCAGTAAAGCGATGAATGACTGAACTACTCTTTCAAGTCTAGAGGCCCGCCGCCGATTACACTGTTTAGTTTAATATGCAGAGGTGAAAGGATTCTTGTTTGCAGGTCTCTGTAGTTCAATGCTCCAGGCTTTAGATAGCGCAGACTTTACCCGATGGTGTCAGAGCGTTTCACAGGGAGACAGATCTGATACACGATAGTACGTTAGGTGGTCTCATTACAAAAGCAAACGCTACGTTACGTGAAGCAAAGTGACAAACCTGAGCAGACAGTACAAGAGGTTTAAACTGGGCATTACAGGGTGAGAATGGGTCATGTGTGCAAGTTACTAAAGCGTATATAGTACAAGTGAGGTTAATTAGTACAATCATGACAGACAGTCAAACGTAAGAACAAACGTTATGTAGGCATTGGTGCCACTCGTGCAAGTACCGGAACCAAACAATGCAAGAGGTAGCAAACTGTGTGTTGCCAGAGATTGGTGACGGGTGCATGCTACAAAACAGGACCAAACTCAGTTAGAGGGCTAATACTGCAATAATGGGCAGACTCTCGAACCACTAGAACACTTTGGGAAGACACTTCCCAAGTCAAGGAGAATAGTGTTTCTTTAATGATGGTTTTCCTTCAGATAATAGAGAGGACAACTATTAATTTTTGAAGTGTGCAGGTAATGCGGGCATATTAGTTCTCGTAACTCATAACAGGCCTGGCCTGGGTAGCGTGTGGGGCATTGAGGGCACTGTCTCATTGCAGAGAATGCAGATTGGTAGATAGGGGCGGGAGAGCTTTAATGAATGTTTTCTGTCTCAAATGCAGGAACCGCGCTGGAGAACCGCCCTACCCACATGGGGGGCCACCTGAATTATCAACAGGTATAAGGATCATAGCACATTGGGGGCAGTGTGCTAGGGTCTGGGATTCCTATGTTCTCCCCAGTTGTCATTATTATCCCTGGTGTGGGCCGCGCGCTGGTTTCACTCAAGATAGTAATTCATTGGTAGTTAACTGTGAGCCGGGACATATTAGGTAGCCCCTGTGCAGTAATTGGATGTTCCCTCTCACTGTTGAGTCTGGACAATTTGTTGTTTTACTGTGCAATAATTGGGGTGTTCTGTCTGGATGCAGTGGCAGGGCAAGGGCAAATCATGCATTTCCAGCGATAAATAATCGGAAATGTGTTTTCATTTAAACAACTGGTTAATTTGGGCATAAGGTAGAGCGCTCCCAAGTGCTATAGGGCAGATAAATCCAGCAAAAAGTCCTTGCAAGAAGGCAGCAAGATGGGGGGGGGGCCAGGGGCCAGCTCACTGGGCCCTCCAGGCAGGAAGGCAGTCCCAAGTGGCGGTTCCTCCTGGCGCCAGCAGCAGCCCCCCTCAGTAAGATCAGGAAAGAGAACAAATTGTAAGGGGACACAGCCCCTTCTTATACTTGAAATCCCTTTGTCTGTTGCAGGGTGGGGGAGAAACCAGTCGCAGCTGGTTTTGGAGCACCCTTGATGTGCTCAGCCCCTCACTCTATTCACTGGCAGGGCTAGGGTCGTTAGACGCACCACAGGGGGCGGAGCCAGCATTGTGTGGGGAAAGCCCAGCCCTATTCAGGACCCAGGTGAAGCCCCTCCCTCACATCAGTATGCTAATCTCTCCATTCACCACCGGGGCAGACCCACACAGACTCATGGAGCCTGGCATCCCAGCCAGCTCCAGCCAATCACACGCCAGCCTCTTTACAGCACACACACAGCCATGTCTAGAAGTGGCACTTGCACACTAGACACATACACGCCGCATACATCATTTCGCAGCATTCAATCACACGAGTCCGCACATACCAGAGCTTGTACACCCCCACGCATCAGGAACTACCAGGGACACATACATTCCCCATGCATTCCTATGGGAGGGCAGGCCTCTCTCACCACATGCACTCAAAGTGCGCACACACTATCCACTGGGACACAGTGAAAGTGCGCAGAACCCAAAAATCACCATCACCAATTCACCATTTAAAGCAAAAAGTTTAGGTGTGAACCTGCCAGAAGGGCCAAGTCCAACAGGAAAGTTGGAGGAGGAGCGGTCCGGGGTATGGGCCGATATTGGCACTATGACTGCCTGCCCCGGGCCACCAAAGATGGCCACCTACGAGGGCGGCCACCCTTAGTGCCAGAGGATGGCACAGACCCATGAGCGGTCTAGTGTTGGGGGGACCAGATGGTCCCTTGTAATGTCACTTCCTTCATCCAGGGGGAGGGGCAAGATAGGCTATATGTTCCAGGGGGCGAGGGTCAAGCGCCCTCTTTGTTCCTGGACGCGGTGGCAAGCTGACCCTCTCCCCCCTTCCCTCGTGGACTTTGGGCGGTGGCTGCCTGTGCGCTTTTTGCCCGCCCTTCCGCTTACCCTGCTTTTGGGCAGTAAGGGGGGGCTTGTTGCTACTAATATTACTGTCTTTAGTGTTGCAGGTGGAGTTACAGGGCGATCCAATGCAGGAAGGTACAGAAGGGTACCCTCTACAGGAGCACCGGAAGGGTGCAAGAGCAAATTATCCCCAGGGAGATCCACGCTGGGGTGGATCCTGGAGGAGTGACGGCACCCCGTTAGTCCTTGGGGCGGTTGTAGACCTGAGCAACCGGGGGTTGCCTACAACGCTCAGCCCCCCGGAGATGGAGGGGCGTGAGTAAGGGGCGGAATAGAGGTCTGCCGAGGGGAGGGGTTAGACCTTCCCCCAAAACTGACACCACGGGGGGGTTATGGCTCATCAGGTGGGCGGGTTGCGAGAGGCAGCCTGACCCTGGATCGCCCGTAAGATAACCCAACATGTTGGCATAATGTACATGCTAATAAAGCTGCAACAACTTTCTCCAATAAATCATAGTGTGGTGTCAGTTATTTGGGAAAGTTGGAGGAGAAGCGGTCTGGAGTATGGGCCGATATTGGCACTATGTGTGGGGGGGACCCACGTGGCCACAGTTCCCGTTTGCTCTGCTAGGAAGCAAGTACAGTTGACCTCCCTCCCGGCGCCCATCCTTCAGCTGAGAGGATGAGGTTGTGGTGTAATTGCTGGCTCACTCTGGGCTGCCAAGGCAGGCCCAGGGCCTCTCAATGCTGGAGTGGAACCGGGCACTGCTGCTCGTCCCCTCTGCTGGCGGGACGCCCCAACGTGCTGCTTGTGCTACTCATGCCACCATATTTTGCTGGGACAAGCAGGTAAGCTTTCTTGCAGTCATGTGACTGCAGGTTCTCCTCCTGGGAGCCACCCTTGTCAGGGCGCAACAATGCAGGCATTACACAGTACTGTTGTGCAGGGTGTTAAGGTGATTCACGAATCTCTCCTTTGAGTGCGCTGCACTGCTAGAGGGTGAGCGCCATCTCCTCGCCCATGCAGTAGTTGCCGATGCGTGTGGGTGCTTCATTCTCAGCACTGGCTGCGACCCTTCATCCCCCAATCTCAGAACGTTCCACTTCCAGTTGTACACTGTTGCCTGTGGTGCTACTGCCGGCAGGCCTCACATCACGCCCGTCTGGTTAAGCTGGCACCTGACCTGGTTCACCGCTGCCTTAAAGGAGTCACTCTCAAAGAAAGTGGGAAACCCAATATACCCTTGTTGGCTTGGGCAGTAATTAGTTCAAGTAAGGGGTGGCTACAAGGGATTTAGCTTATAGATCAGTGGGGGTATATCTAGTAGTTATTCGTAGGTTCTTTCAATAAATTGAACCTGATGTATCCACAGGATTACTCAAATATAATCACCGATTTTTATACAAATCAAAGAATAAGGTCAAGAGAAGAAATAGTACACAGCAGAGAAAGGTTATGTTTCAAATTTTTGTATTAAGATCAATCACAGAGAAAATTTCATGGGGACAAAACATAGAACAAAACTTTCAAATAAAAGTCATGAAAAGCAGTATATCTGAATCAACTGGTCATTTCATAACAATCCATCAACTTCATTAGTATATGAGGAAAAACCAAAATCATAAATGTATCATGGTGTCCTTCAGTGCAGATAATGCTGAGAAGTTGATGTCTTTGGTCGACGTTTCGGTCTTGTATGTTGGCATCTATAAGACCATCATCAGGACTTAATTTTTCATCAAAATAAAACCCCTTTAGTACATCAAAGGTATCAAACTGATATTCAGGAAAGAAAACTGGTTCCGATTTGATACTAGTTGTCCCGCCAATCTTTTGATGCTCTTCTTTATGTTCAGAGCTTTATATATAGATGTGGATTCGATAATATCCGGATTAGTCAGAAACAATCGCGTTATTCGATATGCAGTAACGAGTCGATCAAGCGTCAGGGATCACTTTCACGGGGATTCCTCACAGTCTCAAGTTGAAATGTGACAACTGCATATCGAATAACGCGATTGTTTCTGACTAATCCGGATATTATCGAATCCACATCTATATATAAAGCTCTGAACATAAAGAAGAGCATCAAAAGATTGGCTGGACAACTAGTATCAAATCGGAACCAGTTTTCTTTCCTGAATATCAGTTTGATACCTTTGATGTACTAAAGGGGTTTTATTTTGATGAAAAATTAAGTCCTGATGATGGTCTTATAGATGCCAACATACAAGACCGAAACGTCGACCAAAGACATCAACTTCTCAGCATTATCTGCACTGAAGGACACCATGATACATTTATGATTTTGGTTTTTCCTCATATACTAATGAAGTTGATGGATTGTTATGAAATGACCAGTTGATTCAGATATACTGCTTTTCATGACTTTTATTTGAAAGTTTTGTTCTATGTTTTGTCCCCATGAAATTTTCTCTGTGATTGATCTTAATACAAAAATTTGAAACATAACCTTTCTCTGCTGTGTACTATTTCTTCTCTTGACCTTATTCTGTAATTTGTATAAAAATCGGTGATTATATTTGAGTAATCCTGTGGATACATCAGGTTCAATTTATTGAAAGAACCTACGAATAACTACTAGATATACCCCCACTGATCTATAAACTAAATCCCTTAATGGAGTCACAGCAGCAAAAAATTGGACCAGTTCTCCCCTTCTCAAGTCTGGGGAATCCCGGGAAAGGCTCCGGCAGGGGAAAAGAGCCCACCCAATCAGTGTGCCAGCGCTGGCTCACAGCAGATGAGCTGCTGCAGGGTATTCACTTACGGGCACCACAGTGTCCTTGCCCACTGGGTGCAGCGCGCCAGCAGGGGTACTTTAGGCACAGGCTACCCTTTTCCCCACAGCAAACTTCAGAGCTGCTGCATGCCTACACGACTGTCAGACCCGCTTGTCACCATTGTTATGTCGTGGGCCCTAGGCCTACATACTAAGTAAATAAGTGACACGGACACCGTTAGTATAGTACTAAGAACTCGCCACAATCAAGTGCGTGCAGACCGTTTTATTGGCAGGATCACCTGACTTGTGATGCCTGTGTTGGATGAGTGTGGGTGGTAGTAAAAGCCAGCCCGCTGTGTGTGGCTTATAAAAACACTAGAATGTGGCCAGCAGGACACTACAGTGGGGTCAAATGGAAAACTCTTGTTTTAAGTAGGTACGGTTGAGGGGCAGTTCATATAGCATAACGGCTGCGCAATTACAATACCAACCAAAAAGGGGGTGACAGTGGACAGCGTTGTTGCAGGCAAGCTTCATGTAAATATCCCCCCTCCCCAACAATGCCACACCGGAAGAATACAAGGCATGAAAGAGGGGCAAGGCAGTGCAGGATTTTTTGTTAAAAGCATGTATGGCTCTAACAAATTGTATCTCAGTTTTAGAATCGACAAGCACACAGATAGAATGCTGTAACAAGATGAGCATCTACAGAGACAGTCCACCTTAGGTAAGAGCAAGGTTTGCACAAGGGCTAAACAAAAGCTGCCTTGCCATTCAGGTAAGTAACTGCAAACCCTTTAGGGAAGGGTTGCAACCGGGTACATGAGGGTAGGACTCTGCCGCCCAGGGCCCTCATTCAGGCAGGTTTGCTTGATGATGTGCATTTTCATTTCTAACAACCGCTAACAGTTTAAAAGGGTGATGAGGGCCTCAATCAGGTATTACAGACAAGCTTGCACCGAGCACCATCCAAGGAGTAAGTACCTGATAAGGGGAAAGGTGGCTTATTTTGTAACAGGCAATGGTAGGGGTCACCACAAGGGACCCCTACCCGAGCAAGATTACAGGGCAGCAATGGTGACCACAAATGCATAGGTGGCACAGAGTACGAACAAAGGTAAATGAAATACATATCGCAACCACAGTCTATTCCAAGCAAGGGCAAGGAAGCAAAAGGATACCGTAACCATCATGACACAGGGATGCGGCAGGAACGGAGGATCAAAACCCTCCGGAGCTATTCTCGATGGAAGACATCCTGGACCCAGGGACCAAAACAAGTGAAACCTCTGACATAGCTTTCTGGGCCGAATTTACAGTATTGGCACAGGCACAGGGTGGCAACTTTGCCATACAGGCGTACGTTGATCTAGGGGGTAGGGTAAGTGGCCCCCCAACACAGGACTACATCTCATGCCTCTTCTATGCCGCTGACTCAGGGATTGCTTCCTCAATTCAATACAATACAAGACGCCCCCACCACTCTCATGATGAAAAAGGTGGCTGGATGAAACAATGCCCCCAAGCAGAGGAAAGCGAGGAAGGCGTCTCAGCACCGCACCGGAATTATCACCTGAGCCCAGCACGGCGAGCTAACCCATTTCAAGACAGCTCGCTACACAGTCGCCCAAAGCACATGCCATGGTAAAGCAGCCCAAAGAAATCCATGATACAGGGGTAGTTGGGTGGGATGATGGACGTGATGCAAGGTCTCATGGATACAGTAAAAACCCTGACAGTCATGCGCTTTAGCAGGTAGTAAAAGAGACACAGGGGGCAAGGAAAGACACTGCTGCCCTCTAACCCCAGGAGGGTGGACATCCCCCCCAAGCGATACCCCAAGCACCACAGCAAGTAGTGGCTCAGGGACAAGCGAGATAGGCCTGGGAGGGAACACAGCAGGAATACCCCAGCACTAGAATACAGACCACCAGCACCCATATTATATACCAGGCAATTGTTAGCATGGAGGATAACCTTAGCCACAAAAGAAAGGATTTGGAAAATGGAATTTATAGATATTTTCTCTCTATTCATGCATAGTGAGAGGGGCATTGAGACAACCACACTGGCAGGCAAGGAAGAGGACTGGAAACTAAAGTGGAGAGCCAGGCCTGAGCGGACCTTAGACAAATGGCTTGAGGCATTCTAAATCCTCTCAACTGCGATTATGAAAAAGTTCCCAGAGCAAGGTCCAGCACTAAATTATTACAAAAGGGTCATCTATGATGAATGCAAGCTCAATGGGGAAGAGAGTGGTTATCATGAGGGCTAGAAATATGCCTGCAGGCAGAGAATGGAGCTACAAAGCTTGTGCATCCAGGCGCAAGTGCTTCGATGCCCATCCAGTGTCAGCATGTGGTAAGCAGGGCCTAAGGCAAGACAACCCCAATGGTACAGGGCCTGTCACCAGCACAAAGCAGACATAATATTAATGAAACATTAACGCCCTTGCCAATTAAATTTGACATGCTAGCAGACCTACTTGGAGATTATCCATGTCATGATGCCTGTGAACTACAGTTCCCAGGAATCCGAGATGGCTTTGTAATCCCTTACACTGGCCCCCTTATCGTGAGAACAGCCAAGCATTTAAAGTGGGCCATGGACCTACCATTAGTGTTAGACAGCAAATTAGTGAAAGAATGTCAGTTAGGGTGAACAGCTGCCCCTTTTGAATCCCCCCACTAGAAAACATGATTATTTCCCCCCAGGTGTTGTCCCCAAAAAAGAGCAGGGAAAATTTAGCCTAATGCATCACTTGTCTTACCCCAAGGACACACCCCAAGGACACATCAGTGAATGAATTCCTCGCCGAAGATGCCTGCTCAGTGGCGTATGAGTCTTCGACCATGCAGTGGCCTTGGTTCAACAAGCAGGCCCACACGTGCATCGGGTTCACGCAGACACAGCACATGCCTTCAGGCTCTTGCCAGTCCACGGCACCAGTTTTCACTTGCTCAGCATGCGTTGGTGTGATAGCATTTACTTTGACAAATGCATTTCAGTGGGCTGCGCAGTGTCATGCTCTTACTTTGATGCATTTAGCTCCTTCCTGGAGTGGGCCCTTAAAAAGAAGGGCCCATCGAGGAGTGCCATGCAATATCTGGATGACTTTTTGCTCATTGGGAAGGCTGGCACAAATGATTGTCAGGAAACCCTCTTCGTTTTTCAAGAGCTTTGCAATGAGCTGGGAGTGCCACTAGCTACTCAGAAGACCCAGGCCCCACACACGCTCTCACATTATTGGTTATAGAGCTGGACACTTCAAGGGGATGGGGCTTTTGCCACAAGACAAAATAGAGGCCCTTTGTATAGAAATTCCGAAACTCATAGCTAGGAAAAAGGTGACATGGGGAACCATTCAGAGCTTATTAGGCAGGCTCAACCTTGCAGCCAGAGTAATCCGTACAGGTAGGCCATTTGCACGCAGGCTGGTAAGAGCTTCAGCCAAAGTAGTCAAGAAGCATCACTTGATTCGGCTGAATTGAGCAATGAAAAAAGAACTGGCCATGTGGGCCACCTTTCTGAGGGATTTCAATGGAACACTGATCTGGCGAGCGCCCTGGGCAACCAACCAGCAGTTAACGTTCGTAATGGATGCATCAGAGCGAGAAGGGTTTGGTGCCATACTAGGAACCCAATGGTGCGATGCAAAGTGGGCCAATGCTTGGCACAAGTGGGGGAATCACAAAGAATGTAGCAGTTCTAGAGCTCTTTCGGGCAGCCCTGGCACTCTTGTTGTGGCCCAGGGAACTAGGGAATAGAGAGATAATGTTTTGGTCTGACAACATAGCGGTAGTGCACACGCTTAATGCCCAAACAGCTAAATGCAAAGAAACACAGAATGTCCCAAAATGGCACTAATGTAATATCCTATCATTTGTTGTTAGAGTTAAAAACAACCCAGTGCGACCACTTTAGTCACAACACAAACAATTTAAACTGCCAATTGTGAGAGAGGCAAGGTAGAACTAAGCATATATTGTTACAAGGTAGGCATAGTAATCATCTGTATCAGACCAACAAATTAATGCTAACATTTTTTTATTAAACAGTCTGTCAACTGTATGTTAGGCTATATTGTAATTATTTATTTCATATAGCTGTTTGGAAACAGTTGATAATTCGTGTATAAAAACATATGTTAATCAACAAAAATCACAAAATTTAATAATCAATAACATGTTGCATGATTACCTTGCCTCTCTCACAATTGGTCAGTGCTTGCCTTTACAACAATGTGGACTTACGCAAGCACCATGTGCAAAGTATAAAAAGACTGCAGCTGACGCACTTTCTCGTTCCAATGGAGAGGTTCCAAATGAAGTGCCCAGAGGCAGATCCAAGGATAGCACCCTTCCAGAAGGACTGGTGGAGACTGGTGCAATGGAACCCAGATGAATGGTCCTGGGTGAGCAGGTTTGGGCCCACAGCATGAGAATCCGATGCAGGAACTGCTTCTCCACCTTTATGTCTACCACGGGTAGCCAGGCTAGTGGAGGTCTGGCTCAGATCAAAGCAAGAGTACAGCAGTTCGTGCTATGGGCAAGGGACAACAGGAAATCCCATGCCTGGGTGTGCAGGCATATCGCAGCGATAGAGCACTTCACCGAGCTGGTTGGACAAGCCGATCATACCAGCAGCTTCCTGTTATGGGTGGTTCTGAAAGGGTGGGCACAGGATGAGGTCAAGGCAATGGACAGCAGGCCATCAATCAAATTTGGGACAATAAAACACTTGATGGATGAGCTAGGGAGCACATGCACCACCAAATGTGAAGAAGCATTATTCATGGCGGGATTTTATAGGGATTCTTTGGGCTCTCAGATGCAGTGAGTTGGTAGCATGCTCCAAAGTAGATAACACAATGAAAGCCCTAGCAGCACAGAACACTGAAGTAGTGGGAACCCAGCTCTGAATCAAAGTGAGGCGCTCCAAGAGAGACCAAACAAGGAGAGGTACAACCGCCACCTTACATGCTCTAGAGGCAAGCAATAACTATCCAGTCACAATAGTGCCACAATACATGCTAGTACACCCACGCATGGCAGGCTTCTTTCTCATACACATGGATATTACAACTCTCACCATGTTTCAGTTTCGCAAAGTTCTGACCAAAGCCCTGTGAAATGCAGTTTACTTGAGGATTGGGGCAACAACAACATTCAAGGAGGACTTTCCTAGAATCAAAAGCATTGGCCACTGCGCACCTAATGAGTACAACGTATACCTGAGACCTTAAGGGCTGTATGTATGTCCAATGCAACAACCACCACCACAAACAACCGAGAGCAGTTCCAGGTAGGGTGACGGGTAGCAAGCAACGGACTGTCATGGACTACAGTAGAATTTATTTTACATTGCAAATAGTTGGCAGAAACCAGGGTGTGTCATTGCATCCCTTGGCGGGAAGCTGCCGGAAGAAATGACACCAAGGTCTCTTGAAAAAGTGGCAATGTTATGGAGAAGGTGATGATGCAATATGTTAACTGTGACAGAGAATGCAGAACAGCACAAGTGTGTCAATGACATTGTAAATGTAGTATGTGTGTGAAGTGATGAATAAACATTTGAACATGGAGTGTTGAAAATAATAGACGTGACTATGCGCAAGAGCGTGGCAAAACCTATAGCTTTTACAAGTACACACACATGCAAGGCAAGTGGTTCCTAGTACCTTAGGCCCTCTAGTATTGAAGTGTTTCTTTCTCCTTGCGTGCAGGTGCAAGATTCTGGGTTATCAGGCGCTCTTTTGTGGCCGGGGTAGCAAGATGGGCACGCTTAAACAACTGAGGTGGCAGCCTGATTGTACACGTGACGTGGATCGGCACACACAGCATGATGTGGGCTATGCTAGAACCCAAGCTGAGGCACAACCAGTGGACATGCAATAATGTGCCCAACATACTGATGATACCCCTTGGGGGGAAATTACCTTTCCAGACTGGGCAGGGGTCAGATGCTCCATGACATGAGCATAAAGAACAAATGATGGACAGAATGCTGAACAAATCAAACATTTACCCGCAGTCACCAAACTAGGTTTAATCCATTGTTTGTTTGCTCGTCATACCACACCACCCCTTTTTTGGACCCAGCCATATGCAAATCAATCTTGACCCTGCTCACCATGGGACCAGTCCGGCCTGAACTGCAAGGCCAGGTCCTCCTTGACCGGAAACAAGCATCCTGGGACTGGTTTCGGGGTATAACCCTGCTTCAGCCAGGCTAGCTTGAATTCAGTGGCACAGTGAGCATGGGACCCACGTATGGGCAGATATACCGAATTCTGAACAAATCAAACATTCACCCCCAGTAACAGATCTGGGTTTGATCTATTACTGTTTTAACATGAGAGCTACACTGGTTAGTTTGGTAACGGAGCTGGTACCCTGCAACATAATTTGGTCAGCTATAATCCATAGAGTCGAAGGGCAGGGGTGCCAGTCACACTCAGCAGTGGAAGGATTAACCCCTTCACTGCGGTGGCTATTCCACCGCAGTGCTAAGGGGGCGGGGCGGCCGCGCGGCGGCCGCATGCTGGTGACAGAACCGCTCCGTCACCAGCCGCGGTTGAGCTGTGCTGATGACGGAGCGGTTCCGTCATGGCCCCGCCCGCTCAATTGAACGCCCAGCGCAAGCGCGGAATCCGCGCAGCGCAGGCGCGGCGGCAGGGCCATGACCGTACCGCTCCGTCATCAGCACAGCCCCACCGCAGCTGATGACGGAGCGGTTCCGTCATCAGCATACAACGGGTTAAGGAGAAGGGTGAATGCAACAATGCAGAAATTCACAGGGAACTCTGGATTCTGTTTCATAAAGCTGGCCTGCTGTGCAACCGAAATGAAATGAATGAATGAATGAAATGAATGAATGAAATGAAAAAAGATTTATAAAGCGCATGGATGCCCGGGAGCGTCCCAGCGCTGAGGTTGCAGTGGAAGTCTGAGGGGAGGGTCAGAAGGATGACGGGAGAACTTATGGCTATTGTGGGAAAAGATGTGTCTTCAGGAGTTTACGAAACTTCATGTAGGTCGATTCGGATCGCAGACAAGTTGGCAGGGAATTCCACAGGGTTGCTGCGGTAACCGAAACAGAGCACTGAGCTATTTTGCTAAGGATGGAGTTCACCTGTCAGACTTGGGCAATGAAGCAAAAGGAATATTTGGTGGGTCCTGAGATCAATTGGTTGCAGTTCAATTAGCCCTAGAGCTACAGAGGTGGGGGAACTCAGGGTCGCAGTAGGTTGCCAAGCCATGGCGGTTCATACAGGCGATCCTAATGCAAAAAAGCTAATAATTCCCCAAAAGAGGGAGATGAGTCCGCTAATTATGATATCCTCCGGCCACAGGGGGCCATGAGGAGAATGCAACAGTGACTTCGCTATCCCACAAGTGACAGTTAGTATCCTGGCAGCTGGGGGCCTTACTTCACTTCATGGTGGCATGGGTGTGGCAACTCTAAAATTATATTTCGCCCGCACCCCCAATGCAAACTACAGAGCACCTGATGGGAAAATCACAGTGATTGCCGGTGGTGTGGTATTGGTTCAGGATAAGTGTCAGGATTTAGTCGTAAATGGTGCTCAACATTCGGATCGCCCATAAGTTAACCATACCTGTGTACTGCATAAAGAAAATATGAATAAACCTGTTTGTGGGTCTCTTTTATGGTCTGCTGGGCTTGTTTTTAATGCGCTTGCAGTAGCCACAATCCATGCTGTCTTCCATACAGGGGCGGGTCCTCTGTAATGGCGTTACTATGAACTGGGGTTTGCACTCTCCTCTGGGCCCATATCAAACTCTTGTACTTAATAGCTTGTATATTTGTCACAAATAAACAATAATTTAACTAGGGGGACGCATTGCGACCAAGGTCTGCCATAATTTTGGGTGATTAACTAAATCAAAGGCGCTTGTTAGATCTACAAAACATAAGTGTAGACGCCTATTTTAGAGAGTGTGTATTTACCTATTATTAGATGGAGTTTGACGCACTGCTCGATGGCCCCTATCCCTCTTCTGAATCCGTACAGTGATTCTGTAAGGATAAGGTTATCATTTGCCTAGGTTTCCAGTCTCTCCAGGAGGATTCTACCCATCAATTTTGAGGTTCAGTCAAGAAGGGATATAGGGCAATAGCATTTTGCATCACCTCTACTGCCCTCCTTGAAAATAGGTATGATGATGCCTTCCGTCCTGGTTATAGACAAAAGGCCACCCACTGAAGTGTTACAGACTCTTTGTAGGATTGGTGCCCAAAAACTGTATCGGTCTTGACAATATCAACAGATATCCCATCAGGACAGGGCACCTTCCCATTTACACATCTATCTAGGGTGGCTTTTACCTCATCTAAAGCGATAGGGGTCAAATTAGAAGAGTCCATGGTTATAAAATCTCTGTTATCTAAAAAAACTACATTTTCATTATTTGTGTTAAAAATCTGTCAGCCAATCTGAAGACTGTACCAGGGTATCGATTTTCACTGCGGATTGATCTTTAAAATAGGGGTGGTAAATTGATTTCCAAAATAAAGTAACATCCCGTGTATCAGCCGCTTGTACTCGTTTTTCCCATGCTTGTTCTTGTAATTTTTTCCTCCTTCTATTTAGGGTCTGTTTGTAAGACTTACTTAGGGTTTATATCAATTCACTATCTCTTGGTTTAGCCTTTAGGGCTTTTTTTAATGCTTGGTCGGCTTTGGTACATTGTTGATCAAACCAAATAACAAATGGAGTACGATCTATTTGTTCTTAATATTTAGGCCTCCTAAAATTGCAGAGGTAATTTTACAAAATGAACAGAGAACAAAGAACGTACCCCGCCAATTATTGATGTGGTCCCGAGTCCGGGATCCCAATATATGAGGGGTGATAAGCCTAGGAGTTGGCACTGCACATTACAAGGTTAACACCATTCAAGTACTTGCAAGAGAAGGTTTTTAGCAAATATATAGGTATTTTTATTTTAGTGTAGAAAGCTTTTATATACATCTATAACACATGATTATCTTACAAATATTGCACAATATACATAGTCAATTTAGAGAAAGGTAAAAATGACAAAATTGCATTCTTATTAGGAACCTACCCAGTAACACTTCATACTTCAATCATACTTTCATTCTTTCAGTTTTTCAAAACCTAATCCTACCTAAAATTCAGACATTCCGCTCACATTCTTCAATTCATACAAATCGTTCTGTTGTATGCCACACAGGGATGGTAAATATGTGGTATAGAGCAGAGTATTGTTCCAGACAATTAATCTTGTTAGTTGATACTACATAGTATGCCGTATTTCTGGAGCCACAAGCCGACGCGCGTTTCGGTGACAGGCCGGGTGGGCCACACCTTCGTCAGGGCTGGGAGTTGTTGACTGGGAGGAGACCGGATAACAATCTAAGAATAAAATACATTGCTTTAGTATTAATCTATATAACAATTCGGTTTGTCAAGGCATATCTCTTTCTAATACATTTCTTTTATACAAAAAATAGATAAAAGAGAAAACATAATTGTCGTCTTTAATCTGATATTTATATGGTTGCCATTGTGACAGCATGCAGTACCCAACACATCTAGGGCCACTCCCTAAACCAGACTCCCAGAAGGTGAGATCTGTGAAAGGCAATTGGATAACCTAAGCTAAGTAACCAAAAGAGAGCATTTTAGCATCTTTCATATCTCATATTTACTAACATTATACGAAACATTCATTCTCGGACACATTATGACCAGAACCAACAAGGGTTATTATACATCAGGTTGGTAGTCGTAGAATACGGAATTTAGAAGCTAACCTTTGATACTTCTTGGATATTTAGATGTCAATACAGGTAAGCATATGTTAAGTAAAATAGGTAAGGACAGACAGCGGTGATATTAGGTAGTATCTGGTTAATTTAACAGAATGTTATTCTATCTATTGGTAGTTTTCGGTAAACAAATGATCTAAAGGCTCGCACCATGATCCAAGTATTCAATTTACCTGAAGTGGTCTACAGAGGATTCCTTAGAGCAAAGGGCGCATAAAATTGATTTTTCCAGCAAATCAGGAATCTAATAAATGATATACGAACTCTGATTATATATTATCCTCATGGATTTGTTTCAACCAGACACTAGGTGAGCTTTTAATTCCATTACCTGAATTTTTAAATTTGTTTGTCGGCCAACCGACGGAACTCTATCTACGGACTGTGTGTCCACTCAGCCAAGTAAGTGTATTTAGCCGATAGCTCGGTTTTTTAGCAAAATGCGCTAGGAAGCTTTATTCACTCGACTGCTTTCCTTTATTAGGCGGGCATATGCCAGCAGCGTTGGTGGATTCAGATTTCCCAGACTTGCTGTCCCTAAGTCATCGTTCATGGTGTGTATAAACTATTAGCAAACATACCCTGTGACTAAGTGAGTGATGGCCATTATGTATATTTACTATACTGTCTTACTTTAGGGATGCCTGCGTGACATTTCCAAGAAATCTTCAAAGTATAGCAGTCCCCAGCTCACCGCTCATCTGTAAACCCCTGCGTAGTGGAATTCTTCCATTGACAAACAAATTTAAAAATTCAGGTAATGGAATTAAAAGCTCACCTAGTGTCTGGTTGAAACAAATCCATGAGGATAATATATAATCAGAGTTCGTATATCATTTATTAGATTCCTGATTTGCTGGAAAAATCAATTTTATGCGCCCTTTGCTCTAAGGAATCCTCTGTAGACCACTTCAGGTAAATTGAATACTTGGATCATGGTGCGAGCCTTTAGATCATTTGTTTACCGAAAACTACCAATAGATAGAATAACATTCTGTTAAATTAACCAGATACTACCTAATATCACCGCTGTCTGTCCTTACCTATTTTACTTAACATATGCTTACCTGTATTGACATCTAAATATCCAAGAAGTATCAAAGGTTAGCTTCTAAATTCCGTATTCTACGACTACCAACCTGATGTATAATAACCCTTGTTGGTTCTGGTCATAATGTGTCCGAGAATGAATG
This sequence comes from Lissotriton helveticus, assembly GCF_964261635.1. Classification (NCBI taxonomy): domain Eukaryota; kingdom Metazoa; phylum Chordata; class Amphibia; order Caudata; family Salamandridae; genus Lissotriton; species Lissotriton helveticus. The sequence continues at coordinate 1,166,844,855 of NC_136065.1, read as the reverse complement.
TTTCGTATAATGTTAGTAAATATGAGATATGAAAGATGCTAAAATGCTCTCTTTTGGTTACTTAGCTTAGGTTATCCAATTGCCTTTCACAGATCTCACCTTCTGGGAGTCTGGTTTAGGGAGTGGCCCTAGATGTGTTGGGTACTGCATGCTGTCACAATGGCAACCATATAAATATCAGATTAAAGACGACAATTATGTTTTCTCTTTTATCTATTTTTTGTATAAAAGAAATGTATTAGAAAGAGATATGCCTTGACAAACCGAATTGTTATATAGATTAATACTAAAGCAATGTATTTTATTCTTAGATTGTTATCCGGTCTCCTCCCAGTCAACAACTCCCAGCCCTGACGAAGGTGTGGCCCACCCGGCCTGTCACCGAAACGCGCGTCGGCTTGTGGCTCCAGAAATACGGCATACTATGTAGTATCAACTAACAAGATTAATTGTCTGGAACAATACTCTGCTCTATACCACATATTTACCATCCCTGTGTGGCATACAACAGAACGATTTGTATGAATTGAAGAATGTGAGCGGAATGTCTGAATTTTAGGTAGGATTAGGTTTTGAAAAACTGAAAGAATGAAAGTATGATTGAAGTATGAAGTGTTACTGGGTAGGTTCCTAATAAGAATGCAATTTTGTCATTTTTACCTTTCTCTAAATTGACTATGTATATTGTGCAATATTTGTAAGATAATCATGTGTTATAGATGTATATAAAAGCTTTCTACACTAAAATAAAAATACCTATATATTTGCTAAAAACCTTCTCTTGCAAGTACTTGAATGGTGTTAACCTTGTAATGTGCAGTGCCAACTCCTAGGCTTATCACCCCTCATATATTGGGATCCCGGACTCGGGACCACATCAATAATTGGCGGGGTACGTTCTTTGTTCTCTGTTCAGTTTTTCTCCCCCCACGTCCCGCCTACATCCAACAAGAAGCCCATTGGGGAACCCCCTTCTTTCGCTCTCTGTAATTTTACAAAATGCCCTGATAATATGGACATCAGTGGAGTCACCCTTCTTACAGACATCGAAATTGTGTTGTATTTCGTGCACTATTTTATCTAGAAAGAAGGTTGGATTAATGCCTGCCTATTTGATTCTAATACCATTACTCCTTGCGTTTTGATATTGATAGCGAGACATACCCCCTTTCGTTGTATCGTAGTGAGTCTAAAAGTTAGAAAAAGGGGGTGGTGATCACTAAAAGGACTTTCAATCACCTTAAGTTTTACAATTTGCCCATGTCCTGTTTCTAGGATCAATATGTGATCCATGATCGAAGATTGACAATGACCACCATAAATTGGTACCATTACTAGTAGAAAAAGGGGGTGGTGATCACTAAAAGGACTTTCAATCACCTTAAGTTTTACAATTTGCCCATGTCCTGTTTCTAGGATCAATATGTGATCCATGATCGAAGATTGACAATGACCACCATAAATTGGTACCATTACTAGTCCTTCAACAGGACTGCTCCAAACATTCTAGGTTATATTTATGCATTGCACCATTAATTGTTTCTCCATACAAATCATGTGGAAAGTGGGATTAGGTTCGCCGTATTCATCCCTATTACCACAATATTCTCCTTCCAGAATGTCACATTTCTTACAGTTAAAATCACTGGCCCAAATAAAGAAACAATCATTCCTAATGTGTTTTATAGTTATGTCTAACTCATTCTCTAGGGCCATTACTACCTTGTTTCTTGAGTTATCGAATACATTGTTGTAAAAAATTATCAGTGGTATACACTGATTTTCAATGGTTTGGAACAACAAAAATTTGAAAAAATGTGAGTTAGTATAAGCTTTTTTTTAAAACAAGGGATATGTAACTGAAACCAGGGTGGTGAGTTGTCCTTTGGCCTTTCCATTCCGGGAGGGGATCGCTGGAGTAGTAACTGTAGAAAATCCATCAAAGTATGCCAGGTTTCTTGTACAAAGATTATTTAACAGTTTTTAATGGTTTCAAGTCACATTACGTCATTCATCTTTTTTTTATATCAGCTATATTCCATGTAACGACAATCAAGTTTGAAAATGGTCAGGACTTATTTGGGAACAATTCTGTTTTAGGCTTGTATGGGCTTTCCTATTGTTTTTTATGCTTTGGTCGACGAGAATTTCGTGACCTTTATTATTTTGTAGTTAATCAATGTCGCTACAACTTCTGAGGAGCAAGAATCAATTTGACAGTGAAAGGGGGTATACCAGTCAGCTGGTATGGGGCTCATTATCGAGATAAGTAAATTGCGCTGTGCCTGATTAATAAAAATACCCCAATGGAACTGTGATGATGTTGTTGTCTTTATGTTTATGGGGTATTATACTTCTATAGGAAAGTTTGTTGATTAGTGCTTTTAGCATCTCTGAAGAGTGAAAGGTTACAGCAACACAGTCCCCTTGGCAGCGTTTTAAGGAAGTCCCAACACAGCTTATCCGCCTTGCAATATTGATTCTCTGGAAAAGGGAGTTTGATCTGCAATTGGTTTTCAGGCCCCGTACCTCCTCCCCAGCATACCACTCTCCCAGCACTCAGTCCGACCAGCTATCTGACTCCCCCACTAGTCCTCCTCCTTCCGCCTCCCATTATGTACTTACACCCGCCCCCGCCCCAACTGACCTCCCATGGTATGAAATACATCTCCCCAAGGCCTACGCCTCCCCCAGCACCACCACCACTTCCATTATGCCTATTACTCTGCATACGAGCGTCCCCTCTCCTCCAGCCTTCCCATGCAGCACCCAAACCCCCCCTACAAATTTTACAACTCAACCCACCCCACCACTCTCCCTATGCCCAGCATCTCCACTACAAACTCGGCCCCACTCTCCCCCTACACTTGTACATCCAACAAGCCAGCGTCCCTACAGTCCCCCTCACCCTTCACATCGAACAATCACCGCCTCTCCCCCTACAGCACACATCATCCCTTCACACCCCTTCTCTTCTTCCCCCCTTTCCATAGACCACCACACCGAGAAACAGCCATTCATCGGACCACCTCACTTCTCGCCCCAGGAACCCAGACCAGTAACACTCCCTGACCTACCGACAGTTCGGGCAATGAATATGTTAACTCTGACTCCTGAACCTAGACTCGAGGAGATATTACTATCTCTACAACAAATTGAAGAAGACATCCAAGCTCTTCATGACCTGATCCTGATAAAACCAATACCACACGTGAAATTCTTCCAACAATCGCACCCTAGCTTCACGATTCAGAAACCCTTGAGATGGAAAACAGTACCTGACCACAATACCTTATCCCGCCCGTTCAGAATAAAAAAAAACACTATCACCGCAAGAACTAACCTCTCTACTACATTCCTATGAGCCCCCAACTCAACTCCCCTCTCTACGCACATGGATAACACACTGATACTATCCTCTATCTAATCCTTCCCACCTAACCCGGATAGAGCCACAAGACGCATTTCCAGAGGTATTGTTGAAAAAACCTCAAGAGAGTTCCCATTTTACAAGACCCCAACACTATACCTACCGAGGCCCGGCTAAAATGTATCCTCCTAAACTGTATGTTGGCCTCACGTTATGCCGCTGACATAGCTGACCTCATACTAACCAACAAACCTGACCTCACAATTTTAATGGAAACTTGGCTCAACGATTCATCCTCGCCGATCCTAGCCATACTAGTTATGTTATGTTATGTTATCCGGATTTATAAAGCGCACAGATGCCCCAGCAAAGGGGCGTCCTGGCGCTGGTACAGAACATAAAACCGGACAAGGTGAGAGACAAAACACAACACAGCAGAACTAAGGGGCTAAGGGGAAGAGAAAGGTTTTAACAGCCTTCCTAAAGGCAAGGAGCCCATCGATAGCACGAATGTGGACAGGCAGGGAATTCCATAGTTTGGCGGCAAGAACTCGGAAAGAGCGTCCGCCAATCCTAGATCTCTTAAAGCGGGGCACTATGGTAAGGTGGAGAGCAGAGGACCTCAGAGAGCGAGTTGGAACATAAGGGGAAATAAGATGCTCCAGAATCTGAGGGGATGACAATTCAAGAATTTTAAATGTCAAGGTCAATGATTTAAACTTTATCCTCTGTGCCACCGGAAGCCAGTGGAGATTATAAATGGTTTTCCTAGCTGAGCAGAATTTGGGTAAGCCAACCAGGGCCCTGGCGGCAGCGTTCTGGACACGTTGGAGACGAGAGAGTTCAGCCTGATTGACTCCAAGAAAAAGAGAGCTAGCATAGTCTAATTTAGACAATATCATGGCTTGCACAATGAGTTGTCGAGTGGGAGCGTCAAAATATTTAAAGGTGGACCGAAGCTGACGTAAAAGCCCAAAGCATGCTGCTGTAGTCTTTTTAGTATGGGTGGAAAAACTCAATTGTGAGTCAAACCATACCCCAAGGTTTTTAACTTGAGCAACGGGGGTAGGAGTAGGACCGAGCTCATGCGGCCACCAGTTATCGCCCCACAAATGTGATTGTTTCCCCACAATAAGCACCTCAGTTTTCTTGGCGTTTAATTGTAGGAAATTGTCATTCATCCAGTGGGCCACGGATATGAGTCCCTCACGGAACTTGACTGCCTCAAGATCGGAAGCCCCACTGATAGCAACCGCCAGCTGAGTGTCGTCTGTGTAGGATACGATGGAAAGGTTCCCACGCATGGCGACAACAGCTAGCGGCTGAACATAAAGATTAAATAAAGTGGGGCTAAGAGCCGATCCCTGTGGTACTCCCTGGGCAATCGCACGTGGTTTGGATTCGAAAGGGGGGGGTGGTGACCCTGAAGGAGCGATCAGATAAAAAAGATCTGAACCATTCAAGAGCAATATTATCCACCCCGGCTTCAACCAGACGTTGGAGTAGAATGTCATGGGAGACAGTGTCGAAAGCGGCACTTAGATCAAGGAGCACCAGTGCCGCCGTGTGACCTGAATCCACCAACATGCGAAGATGTTCAGCCATATACAGGAGCGCGGTCTCAGTGCTGTGACCGGGCCTAAATCCATTCTGCGAAGGATCTAAAATATTCGCAGAGTGGAGATGGTTAGCTAAGATGGTGTTAACATGTTAGTCCCCCCTAACTATCACATCACAAGACTAGATAGAACTGATAGGCTTGGAGGTGGTATTGCCTGCATACACCAGAACTACCTGTCCGTGAAACGTCTCATCTCCCCGGTTTTCTCCTCCTGTGAATACTTATGTCTAGAAATCTCTAATAATAACAACCCAATATGCTCACTCCACTCATTTTACCATCCACCAGGAAACAACCATACCTTTCTTGAACACATAATGGATATCGTAGCCACAAATGCCGGACACCAGAACACACAGATATTCCTAGGGGACTTCAACCTCCACTGGAATGACCCTGAAGACCCTGAGGTCAATAGCCTCAAAGCTTTCTTGACTGACCTTAACCTGTACCAAATGTGTGACAGCCCCACACATGAAAAAGGCTCAACCCTAGATCTAGTAATCTCCAAAGCGGATTCCACCCAATTAGAATCGATCCTCCCAAGTGATTGACCTGACCATCACATCATCACTTTCCATATCAAGGAATCAGTTAAACTACTCCATGTCCAACCCAAGAGAACGAAAATCTGGAAGAGAAAGCTAAAAACGTCAATCCTATCTCACTTGCAACGGCTAGCCCTATCCTAACGCCCCCCACCTGACAGTTTACATGACATTCACAATTTGACTAATCACAACTTCCAATCTATGAACATAATATTAGACAATTTAGCTCCACTACAATTGAAAAGAATCTCCAATAAAGACTCAAACCCATGGTATGATGGTAGGTTAAATGAAGACAGAAGAGCACTAAGAACAATTGAACGTCATTGGAGAGCAGCACCTTCCTCTATTCACCTCAAAATACTCAGAAGCACGAGAAACGCCTATTACAGAAAAATAAGACGTTCAAAAATCGACTTCATTAGCAATCAATTGGATCAATCCAAGAATCGCCCCAAAAGACTTTATGAAATAATCAAAGCTCAATCCCAGGGTGTTTCACACTCAACTCCAGTTAATCCAGAAACATCCCCCAACTGCAAGGCATTTGCGTCCTATTTCACAACTAAAACTGAAAACACAAAGACAGACCTACTGAATGACTTGTTAGCCCTCACATGATCGCCTCAAGGACCCCCCCAGGAACCCGCTTAGTTGTTCTACAAAGCTTGACCTAAATAAAAGCACAGACTGGTCCTCTTTCAACCTCTACAGCGAAGAAACTAGTCTTAAAACGCTCACGGCCTTAAATCCCTCCAACCATTTCTCTGATCCACTCCCAGCTTCCCTCCTAAAATACTTCTTACCGATCTTAGTGCCTCTATGGGACAGGATTATAAACAGCTCTCTCCTACAAGGAACCATCCCAGACATTCTCAAAGCTGGTCAGGTTTCCCCCATATTAAAGAAACTATCGGCTGATCCAACAGACCTAAATAACTATCGCCCTGTATCCAACATCCCTACACTGGCCAACTTATTAGAAAAATGTGTTCACACGCAACTTACCTACCACATTTATCACTTCAACCTGCTTGATAAATTCCAATCTGGCTTTTGATCAGGGCACAGCACCGAATCTTCCATGACCCACATAATTGACGACGTATTAAAAATACTGAACCAAAACAAAGCCTGTTTACTAATCCTGCTAGACTTATCCTCCACCTTCGACACTGTCAAACACGACAATCTAATAGACCTCCTGAAACACAGAATGGGACTATCTCGAACAGTTCTCAACTGGTTCACTTCCATCCTTCAAAACAGAACACAAAGATTCAAGACCAACCAATCTTTATCCAAACCCTCTGAAGTCACTTTAGGAGTACCCCAAGGATCTTCCCTCTCCCTGACACTCTTCAACATGTTTACGGAACCACTCACCGAGCTTTTCAACTCATCAAAGGTCCAATACCACATGTATGCAGATGACACACAACTCTACATTAAGGTTCACACACTCGAGGACATCAAGTCCCTCAATTCAATGCTCCATAAAAAACGCAGACCTGGCTGGCAAATAACCACTTAAAATTAAACACCCTAAAAACAGAATTCCTCCTAATAGCGTCCCCCAGCCAAACAACCACCATCATGGAATGGATGAAGCACTTAACAGTACTAGACGGCCGACCGCTCATGATCGATTCTGCCAATTCGCTATGCATAACTCTGGATAATAAGCTAAATATGCAGCACATCAGCGCAGCAACGAAAGAAGCACACATTCAAATGAACACCTTTAGAAGACTGAAACCTTTCATACCCGCAAATGACTTTAAACAGTCAGTCCAATCGCAAGTAATCTCTAGAGTGGATTATGGGGTGTAGCTCTCTGTGGCAACAATAAACGCAGCCACCAGACTAATCACAGGCTCCAAAAGAAACTGTCACATCTCCCCAGGCCTGCGTGCCCTTAACTGGATACACTTTGACGCCAGAATCCATTTGGAAATTGCCTGTATGACACACAAGGCATTGCATCACAAAACACCACGATACCTTGCAGAGAAATTAATACCACCAGGAAGGTAACAGAACCAACAGGCGTTCTTATAACATTCTACTGAAGCCCTACAATATTCCAAGAAGAAAACGTATAAATGCTCCTTCTCAGGAATGGCCCCTAGGATTTGGAATGCCTTACCCCCAAAAACAAGGCAGAACCCTCACGGGGCATCCTTTAAAAATGAAGTGAAATTGATTCTCCTGGCCAAAACTATTAGATGCAGACTTGTAGATATTTGCTATGCTGGAACAATTATCATGGTTTGGACAAATATAACCAACAATATTTTGTATGTATAAGTCTATTTCCTCTATTGCCTGATTTGTTGTAAAACGATCTGATACCCGCAAGGGTCTTGTACGCGCTATATAAAACCTTCACAATAAAAACATTAAATAAACCAGTAGACAACCTTGTTCTTCAGACACCCCCACCCCCATGTCTCTTTGGCCCTATCTGTCAGCTGTGTTACATTATTCAGGACAATTGTATATGGAGGTGCCTGGGGTAGTAAATGTAAGGGCTCCTAGTAATTTCTTTTTGGCCTGCAGGTAGTGGTATATTTATCCATATAACTATTATTGGTTGTTGTTTTAGCCTAATCTTTGATAAAGGAAGCAAGGGGCTGTTTGTGCCTGTCTGTGGTCTCTTTCACTTGACAAGCAGCTGCTGGATCGAATATGGTGACATTTGCGGCTACATGTCGACTGTGTCCAACAGCAGAGCCACTAGTTAAGACCATTGAATGGGTTGCACTACGGGTTTTATCAGATGATAATGACTCAGTAGTATTTTTTGTAATCTGGGCAACATCGCTTTTAACCTTATTTATCTCAGACATTAATCTCATTTCGATGGTATCAATTTTCCCACGTAGTTTTTTAAATAAAGTTTCCAAGTTTTGTGGATGGTTAGAAGTTGTGGTGCCCTCTGTTCCCCTTGACGATTTTTTATGGTTCAACTTTTTTGTCTGCGTGGTAAATTCAATTGCTGTCATGTTCGGAGGTCTTTTGCTCTTCTTAGCGGGGAGATATCAGATCTGTACTATTTGATAAGACTGATATTTCAAATAGCGAAGTCGATACACATGGCACTTTTATTGTATTTTGGTGGGTTGGCATTGTATCCTTTGAAGGGTTATCAGTATTTAATCCTGGCTCCAGAGCTGCTTACTCATACCTGGTATCCTTCATAGCTGCTTTTAAGTCTCTGTGTGGCAGCTAAGCACTCCTCTGAGTTAACGGTTTCATTATTAATTAGTCCCATAGCAATGATTAAATAATTTGTTATGGGGCACTTACTCCAGTGGTTTTATTTCCATTTCCCGCAGGTTTGGATGCGAGCTTCCGTTTTCCCATGCCTAGAAATAATGCTACAGAAATATGGCACTGCTTAGTAATGAATGTTTCAGAATATTCTTACCATGGAACAGTAGTTCAGAATTCAAGGCCCAGGGGGGTGGCCAGGGCCGGACTGGCTGTAGCAGGCACCGGGCAATCCTCCGGTGCGCCGCACGGGTGGGGGCCGGTTTCGGGCCCAGGGGGGCCGATTTTGTTACAAGGCTTTTTTTACAGCATAGGGGGGGGGGGAGGGGAGGGGGCCGAGCACTTTGCCAGGGCAGGCTTTGGTTCCCAGTCCGGCCCTGAGGGTGGCCCAGCCCAGCCGCGTCCGGCCGTGGACTGCTCTTGGCCCGGTCTTGGCCCAGACACATCGTGCGCTGCAGGAGCCCTGGTGGCCTTTTAACAAGCGCCTCCTGGTGCGGCTCCCTGCCATTGAGATGGCTGGGGCTTGTACTCCGCCCCTATGTACAAACAACAATGGCTTGTTAGGATCAGGGCACAAGTCCTAAAAAAAGAAGAGGGGGGACGCTGACGTCATGAAAGGAAGTGACATCACGAAAGGTGGCTTGCACCATCAGACTCATTGCCTCCCCTCGCTCGCAAATTAGATGCGATTGCATCAGATAAACCAGCACGTGAGCAGCGTTCTGAATTAGCTCCATCTCGCCCTAGAGAGGCCAAAGAGTAAATGTGTGGCTCCATTTGTCCAGCAATCGAGCTCCTGGTAAAATAAGTGGGGGGACGCCGTCCAACCGCGTGGTACCCCGACTCGAGCCCTGGTTAGGATTATCTGACTACAGATTCCGTGAGTCAAAGCATGCTCCAAGGGAAGTCACAAACCAAATGAAGAACCTCCTGCTTGGGGAGTTCAGGATGTCAGACCACCAGTGATATGACTGCTGAAAAAGCATCCAGTAGATGAGGCACAGAATTCCAATTTGAGGTGCGATCATCTCTTGCTCCCATTCCGAAGAGCTCAGAACACTACCTGGAGCAACCAAACCATCCAGTTATGACAACCTCCCCACTTAGCTGTACAGAGACCAGCAATCACCAGGAGACCACCATACATAAATAACGGTGGAACAGATATTCGCATGACCAGTATGTATCCCTTAATTATCAGTGGTACATCATTGCAGTAATCAAGGGTTCGAAGCTGAAACACCGACTGGTATATGGATTACAGATATGTCAAAACTGTAACATAACAACCAAGATGCACAGCACTCAGTGAGAAATTAAATAGCTGTTCATAATCATATTTCTTTCATTGTCTTCATTTATTTTCTTTGGGGGCACATATTGACACGCTTTTGTATCACAATACAGCCACTGTCAGTATGAGTTTTTACTATCTGAAAAAGTCCAAAACACGTTGATGTTATTGTAGTATTGACACAAAGAAACGTGATACTGAAAAAAAAATAACGCACGAGGAGACATCCTGCTTCCTCGTGCTGGAGGCTATTACCAAATGCAAATTAGGTCTAAGAAAAGATTTAAGGCACTCTTACGTATGCATGAGTAGAGAAGGGAAACTCATGCAGGATTAGCAGATACACTGTTTCTCTTGTATGGTGTATGCAGGCACACTTAAGGCGCTTAGCGACCAGTTAAAAGAATGTCTGTTGACAGATAAGCATTCATGGGAGGATAATACGCAGAGATTGAATTCTACTAGGAAATATTTACCTCTTTAGCAAGTTTCTGGATACTGCTTGTAAGGTTTCACCATACTGAAATAATACTGTAGTACAGGAGATTCAGTTTCAAAGAAAAGTTTAATGAGGCAAAAAAATGTCCCTAAAACTGTGATACAAATACATTCCATTCTAAAAACATTACAAGATACAAAATTATATCACAACATCTCTTAGGAAACAATTTGCCAGACTTTACAAATGACCTAAGACAACTGTTATGACACAAAAGTACATATGAGTAAAAAGAACAAGCGCAGACCATCCTGTTTAAGCTATTTTACTAAAATATATTTTTATATTTTTTCTAATGTCCTTACACAACAGATAATCAATTAATACATGGGATAAATAACATTTACAATACATTACACAGGGACAAAGCCCTTTCTTTATATCCATTTTATTATGAAATTCTGGCATTAAAAAAATGGGGTTACAACCTTACCTAAATGTTAATGCACTCAGCAGCAATGAGAGTAGACTAATCTATGCAAACATTGCAATGCCTCATCGCTTCCCACTTTCCTTACAGTCAGGGATATAGAAGACTTAAATTTAAAATACGTCTTATTAATTCTAAGGGACAATGCATTGGTAGATCTTTTTTAACCCCCGTTTGAAAGGAAATTGCTCCCATTGTAGAATATTGCCCAACTTCTTATGATTGTCTCAGAACAAATTGATTGTTTTCATTAAGACTAAAGCCCATTTTGTCTCACTGCTTACTACCTCTTTCCAGCGAATATATTCGATACCTTATTTCCATTTTCTTCAACTAACAGCTTATTAAAATACCTAAGTATATGAACACCCACTAACACAGGAGAGGCTGTGAGTTTTCTTTCAGATTCTATTGCCTGGATCATTACTCCCTTTGGCAAATGCAATATCCTTTATAGGCGCAACTCTCCAAAGCTTCCCATCCATGTTTTATCTCAAGACCTATGATTTCAAAGCCATAGAGAGCCACAGAGGGAATATTACAAGTGTAAACAGCAAGCAGAGGGGCCAATGAGTACCCTCCATCGATATTATTAAATTGTAATAATGCCCAGCATTACCCAGTGATTTCATCTTTAGAGTTTTGAACTGCTCATTCCAGCATAATCTCTTTGAAAAGAGTAAGCCTAAATATCTATACTTTTAACTTCCTCAACTCTTACCTTAACCAAAACGCATTTGTAATTCAGCCACTTCCCACCCAATGCCTTTGTTTTTGTCTTTTCTATGTTTATAATCAGAACATTTTCTCTACAGTAAATCCCCAGTGCCTCCCAATTTCCTCTGTAAACCGATTTCAGTATGATCTATATGATCGGGTCGTTGGTGGACCAGAGGCACAGTATGTGTGAGTATCACACCGTTTGGGGGGAGAATGAATGAGTTATTCTCAAAGAGTATTGCATGTCAGAAATGACGAAAATTATGTAACCCATATATATGTTTATTGTTTTTTTTTTAAAAAGTCCAGATTAATCTAGTGCCTCTTTGTTTCCAGTTAGAAATATAAAGTAGCTGAAAAAGTGAAAGCAAGCTAAAAGGAATTCCCCATCTAGATAATTTTCTCCATAAAACAACCCTATCCACTGTATTAAAAGTAGTGCGAAAGTCTACAAAACATCAGAATAATTTTTGATTTTCTTCAATAGACTTTCGAGTTATTAACCAAAGGGCAAAGCAGTGGCCATCAGTGGAATGTGCGTCACGGAAACCTCCATTTTAATTGCATTCAACTGTAACCTATAAGCTAACCTTCAAGTTGTTGCAGAAGTATTTTTGCAAATACCTTTAAAACCATGTCTGTTAGGTTATATTTACTAGGCGGATGGCCCATCAACTTTAAAAAACAAGCACTGGCGTAGCCAATAGGTCTCGTCTTTGGGATGTTATAAGTTTTTAGTTTGTTTTACATTACTTTGCCTTGTGAGACGGGCAACTGCAGCGTATTTTCCTAAACACGCCCCTTGCCGGAGGCTCAGTGGAGGCCCATTCCACTGGTAGGATGAGAGAGTCAAATAAGGTGTGAACCAGCAAGTCTATCAGCAGCTCCAGAAAAGCATGCAGCCATCTTTGAATGGGATTCATCCAAAAGAAGCATCCACCAGGCAATATAAACATATATTTTTTTAATTTCAGATTTCATTAGGTTCTTGGCAAAATGACTGCAAGAGTCATAATATCTACAGAAACAAACTGTATTCATGCACCCGTTAAGTCTTGCGAATATTTTAAAACATGCAATTTACAATAACTTCTAAAAAAGAAAGGCGTTTATGATCGCAAAATGTGATCAGGATTCCATTCAAATATTTCGAAAAATAATTTTAACCATGGCGTTCCCGTGCACAACAGTCAGAAACTCTACAATATGATGTCCAACATTGCCGCTTAGCTCACACTCGGGAAGTTTCCCCTTGCTTACTATTGGTTAATTAATTGACCTTTTCACCCCGCCCCGGCAGGTTACGGGCACGATCAAATTTGAGGCTGCTGTTCCAGAGCGCTGCAGTCAGGCAGGTACATCACGAGTACAACTCCCTTCTGCCCATCTTAATTTACAGCACAAATGGCTTCATACACCACTGGAATAGCGCAAGCTACGCTGACTGCGCAGAAAAGAACCGCAAGTTTTATTCAGGCAGGGTGATTTCCAATCCCAACATCATTAATACAATTAACGCATGAATTTAACCTGATTGTTTCAGATGTTACTCTGACGTGACAACTTATAAATATTGCATGCCACAAATACACATGGTTCAGTACATCGGCCAGGTAAAATAAATAAATGAGTAAATACAACATCTCTGTGTCAACTACCGTTCACTCAAGCTCTCAGACAACTCCAAACCCGTATTGAATTAGCCTTGCGCAACAAAATAACTGCTAAAGCCTCATTGTTGCTAATACGAACTTATGCGGAGTTATAGAAGTTTCCCAAATACAAATATATTTAATTTAAGTTTACAAATATCAATGGTCTTATTTTCAGAAACAAAATGTACATTTCTTGATTTGTAGGTGGCAATAACCACAAATAGGAGTTCTATGAAAGTTAAAGGAGAAGACAAAGAGATCAACTAAACTTGTGCCAAAGTGCACATGTACCCATGAATTAGAGCTCTTCTAACCCTGGAATCCTGCAGAATTTGGGCTGTGCGTGTGCATGTGGCATACGAAGGGAGGGTTGGTTAAAAAGAATGGCGCAAGAGAGATGCGGGGGCAAGTGAGCATGGCAGCACGGCAAACGCGAACGTGCTAATTAAAAACAGATGGTGACATGACCCCGAACAGAGGGCGCTCCTGCTCGTAACCGCAAGCCGTAGGCCGTGGGCGGATACATTTCCTGGGAAAGGTGGGAAATGCACCTGCCTTTGCCCAATTGCATGCTAACTTTTTAGAAAGACGCACACAAAGACCAATAGAATTTTTTTTGTAAAAAACCACATGCACGAGCATGTGAAAAGTCCAGAGTAATTCCAAGAGATGGTTTTCTTAGAGCACCACATGCACGCTGCGCTAGGCTCGATCTAAAAACAGGTTTAACAATGGCATCTCTCTAAGAGGGAGAGATATCTCTAACCACTACAATCCACTGAAACAAAGGGGACGAAATCACAGCCCACTATTCAATATTATTTCGGTTTACACATGCCGGTAAGTCCTGCTGCTCTGCTAAGTTTCAAAAACTCTAATATTTTCCTGATTGCAGATACTGAGAACCATTCAGGACTCACCAGGTCAGCGTATATACAATTGGAAATACAGCAGTTTTTGGGAATCCAAAAGGTTATCTAAATAGTTTTCCCTGGCATCTTCATTGATTGTACAAAGAAAAGAGGAAGGATTGGTTTTAAAGACACCATTCACTAATGTCCAAAATTACTTTTGGTCACCTTTACCGATAACGGAATTACATTTCTCCTACTGACTATTATACAATGTAATTGCCTTGTTAATATTCATGGAATCAATGCCAATGTTTATAATGATACATTCACACATAAAAACAAAATCGCATCACTATTATCAAATGTGCCCTTCATGAACTCTCCATCAACCTGACTCAGAAATACGTGGTAAGGCAGGCTCTGTGGTCTAGGCCTGAGTAACTGATTGACAGGTTACAGGTGGGGCGGCAAGTAAGCGGTAGACAAACACGCAAACAGGAAACTCATGTCAATCCACCAGATAAGCGCAGCAATACTACAAAGGTACAGGGAGATTGGACAAGTAGATAGAGGGGTGTGTGCATTCCCAAAACACCATAAAGTTGATACCACGTGAAATTGGGACAACACAACCAATCAGGACACAGCACTCACAGTGATCACATGCCCCTCATGCCAGACCTCTGGAAACGTTACCCACTGGCCGGCATTGTGTCCACGCAAGGTCGAGTCCCATCTGCATTTGTTATCCGGGCCCTTATATGTGACTCCACAGACAAGGTCTGCATTATTTTCTCAAAAAAGGATCGACTGAGTACTTTATGATACCCAAATAAACGTACTAAACCCTGTTCAGCTTGATTGTACTTTGAGACAGTCCTCAGACCCATTTCTTTAACTGTGGTCCTGGCTGTAGTGTTTAATTAAACCAACTGTCCCTTTTTTGCTACTCGCCTCTTGTCTTTTGTTTTTCAAGGGAAATTCATATTCGAGCAACAGTCTTTCAGCTCATTTTACCTTTGTACTTTCTTTTCTGTTCTTTTAATTCATTGGAGAAAGCATCAGATTAAAGACGACTATTAGTATTTAGGATGTTAAGAATATTTTTCTACAAGGTGAGTCAAACCACTAATCACAAAAAGCACCAGCTTCCCCCTTTGCCCGCTTCGGCCTTCCTCTGTATGTATACAGAAAGCATGCAATTACATTATCTATCACTAAGCACGCTTCTCATTGTTGAAATATCCAGAAGGAAATTAGTTTGATACTCCTGCAGTGTTCGTAATTGCTAAGGGTCCTACATAGTAGTCTGCCTTCTTGGTCAATCCATTTTACAAAAAACACTCTGTCAAAATCCGTTACAACATCTAAATTAACACATACCTGGAAGGTTCAATGATCACAATTGAGTAATTAAAAGTTGATAAAGGACTTAAAAAGCCAGATATATTCATGACATCAATGGGTGCCAAGTTCATTGCCATGCCTGAGTGTCTGTTTGGCTAGAGAATCCAATAGGAATTGCCCATTTAATCAGATCAGACCATTATTGGCAAACCAATTGCTTATCTTCGTGGATTCTTTAGAATGCGTTTGAGACTGGCATTTCGCAGTTGGTACAACTTCTATCTCAAGGCTTCATCCACCTCAACCGGGGGCATTCATAAATTAAAATACCAAGCCATAATTAGAATTGCCTCAGGAAATTTGGATTTAGTTGAATCAATAGTGTTACTGATCTTATTCATTTGCAGTTGCCACCACATGTTTGTGTAAGTACAGATTAACTAATATTAGACTATTATTTAGACTTTTACTATGTTTTAAAAGGACTACACCTGCTATTAGTGTTAGTACAAAAGTATCACTTGTAAACCTCGTTGGCACCAGAGTCATTAAGCCCCCAGGAGGTCTACCGTTCCCTATTTGACAACCATCACCACAAAATGTTGCAAAGCCATTTTCTACTGGTCTCTCTCGCAAGCAAGTTTCTTGCAACAATAATATGTGATACAGGTCAAGAGTACATTTGATATAGCCCACTTGTATTATTCTATCATAACGTGTATATTCCAACTGAGCATCTTCAGGTTGGGAGAGTTCCTCACGTTATTTTACATTCTAACAAGGGATAATGAAATGAACTTGAAAAAAAAGTCTTACAAGAAAAGTAAATAAATATTTAAGACTATTCAAATCAGCGAATGTCCTTAGTCTGTTGAAATTAATACAGCACCCTAAATGTGACGGCTAGGTACTTTTTTGGTTATAAAAAAGATTTCTAAAAGTGGCATTTTCAGAATTGTGACTTAAACTTCGACTTTACCATTAAAGAGGGTGTTAAATTGCAATTCTTTAGACACCAAACTCGACATTTGTTACCTGCTCCCAATTGAAAAGTATCAATCAGTAAATGTAATAAGGAAACTCAAAATTATCCTACGGGAGAGGTAGGCCTTGTAGTAGTGAAAAACTAATTTACGAGTCTTTCACTACCAAGACATTTAAAAGTTAAAAGTACATGTTCAACTTTTTAAATGCACTGCACCCTGCCATATGGGCTGTTTGGGGCCTACCTTGGGGGTGACTTATATGTATTTTAAAAAAGAAGGTTTAGGGCTGGCAAAAGGTTCATTTTGCAAGGTCGAAATGGCAGTTTAAAACTGCCCCAACAGGCTTCAATGGTAGGCCTGAGAAATATTTAAAGGGCTACTTAAGTGGGTGACACAAAAAGTGCTGCAGGCCCAACAGTACAAAGTGCAAATGATTGACGGAATGCTGAACAATGCAAACATTCATCCCCAGTCATAAAGATCTGGGTTTAATAGTTGTTTTGCTGACCACGTCACCCATCCCAGTTTGGACCAATTCATATGCAAATCAGTCTTGACCCTGCTCCTCATGGGAACAGTCCAGCCCAAACTGCCAAGCCACATCCTCCCTGAACCGGAAGCAAGCATCCTGGGACCAGTTTTGGCATATCCCCTGCAACCGGTCCCAGGTTGCTTGTTTCTTGTCCAGGGAGGACGTGGCCTGGCAGTTAGGGCTGGACTGTTCCTATTTGGAGCAGGGTCAAGGCTGATTTGCATTTGGCAGAGTCCAAACTAGAAAGGCATGGTGAGCGAAAGAATAGATGGCTTTGGGCCCAGATCTCGGTACCGGGAGTGATAGTTTGACCTTGTTCAGCATTCCGTCCATCAATTGTTCTTTTTGCATTTGTCACCCTGAGTGGGACCAGAATGCCTAGACGTGGGTCCCCTGCTCGCCATGCCACTGGAGTCAAGCTAGCCTGGCTGATGAGGGATGATACCTCAAACCCGGTCCAAGGATGCTTGTTTCCAGTCCAGGAAGGACCTGGCCTGGCAGTTCGGGCTGGACTGTTCCCATGGGGAGCAGGACAGGGTCAAGACTGATCTGCATATAGGTGTGTCCAAACTGGAATGGCATTGTGAGCAAAAAAAGGATGGATTTGGGCCCAGGTCGCAGTACTGGGGTAAATGTATGACATTGTTCAGCATTCCATCCATGAATTGTTCTTTTTGCAGGCCCACTACAAGCATTTAATTTACAGGACCTGGGTAAATGTAGTACCACTTTACTAGGGCTGTACAAGTAAATTAAATGTGCCGATTGGGTGTAAGGCAATTTTAGCATTCATAAGGAGAGAGCACAAGGAGTTTTGCACTGATCAGCAGTGGTAATGTGCATAGAAACTGGTTCAGAAAACAGGACGGTGAAGGCAAAAAGCTTGAGAATGACCCTGCAAAAAGGGTCAAGTCCAACATGCTTCAAGGTCTCTGTTCTATACAGACACCTTCTACTCATAATAGTAAAGTATCATGAATCCCTTTCCTTATCTGAACCTTTCTGAGCTGCTCCTGCCATCTAGAATCTAAAATATTGGTGTTACCTAGAAAGCTGTAAGAACATGGGCAAGCTGGTGTCCTAAGGGACCCTGTAAGTGAGTAAAAGAGAGATCATGAGTATTGTCAAAAACGTGAGGAGCTGTAGAGGAAGCATAACAGGCTGCATCCTGTTCTATGTGAGATAGAACTAATGTAGAAAGCAAGCAGGAAGCAGGCAAGAAACCAACGAAACTTGGGTTGCTTGTGATGACAGTTGGTCATGGGTGTGAGGCAGCAGGCAATGGTAAGTTGGTGAGGAGGTGCATGGAGGGGAGCAGCAGGGCAGTTACAAACTGGAGCTGGATTTCAGCTGATATGATTGAGGGATTGAAGGGGTCTAATCCAGAAAAGGTCACTAACGTGACAGACAAACACTAAATGAGGGCATGCGGCATAAGCAGACCACCACTTGCATGCCAACTGGTGAGACAACCACTGTTAATCTTTCCTCTACCAAGTAGCTGTTTTGCATTTGCATCATTCATTCACACAGCAGCTGTTGAGAAACTGCTTCAGAAAGTTTATTATGTTCCTCCTTCCAATATTACAAACCCAAGGTATTCTTGTGGTTTGTAATCAATTCTGTATAAGCAGATTTTTGATAATGTGTTTACTCTAAATGTAGCTCATCATGACTTTGAGTTTGGCACAACATTTTGGTAAACTGCCTCATATTTATGTGTATTCAGCATCATCACTCTTTCATGAGTTATTTTCTCTCGTCACAGATTTGCAGGTTATTTTTGTGGGGTTAAATAGTTTGGAAAGGCCACCTCATCCACAGGTTAATGGGGCATGCTTCATCATTGGTGATGTGACCTCACCAAGGTTAATGAATACTACCTCATTGGACTCAACTGCTAGTCAGATGTTCTTAATATGTATTTTCTGGATATAAGCAGGGATCCATAGCAATTAATAACATATTAGGGTATACCAAGTTAGAATTCTCTCTTTAATAACTGGTTAGCCTAAATATGATTAAAAGATATTTCCTACTTGGATGTCTGATGAAATACAAGGAGTTATCCATCCAACCAGATTTACCAACATGTTTTGGATTTACAGACACCCAATATGGGTCAACTGCCTTCTTCGGGCTATTCTAATCCCCGCCTACGCTACATCCCAATCATGCAAAGTGAAGAGGCATATGGCTCTCGTACCTATACTAATCCATTAGTGTTTTTACCTGTGAATCAATAAAAAATAAACATGCAGAAAATAATTTAAATATTGAAAAAGAACAACTGAAAAGAACAGCACCCCAAATCTAGTAAACACTGCAATTCACGTGCATTTACTCAACTGTACCAAATAAAATGTGATTACTCTATCACTGCTATACAACAACGTAGTCATCCAGATGTTCAATTCATGTACTCACTGGTTTGCTTTAGCATTAGTTTGGATTAATTTTGTGATCTTGTCATGGCGAGGGAGCACCTCCCTGTAGTCACACACTTGCATGTATGAAGAAAGTAGATATAAGGACACTACATTATTCTCTTATTTCCATGCTACTGTCATAACTTTCCATTCTTCTCGTTTCATGAATTCTTCTTTAACCTACAGGCAGTAACCCATGACAGTCAACATGGGCGTTTTGTCCAAATCATGTTATTTGCTGTTTGGATCACATCCTGATTCATACTGATCCTATCAGAAGTGTAATATATATATATTATATGCAATATATACCACAAAATAATTTTCTTCAAAGCCACTTATCTCTAGCCCTCTAGTGATTCTTGTTATTGTCTAGGCTGTGGACAACGCTTATGTAGACTTGGAGATTTGCTGTCACCAGTTTTTCAACGAAGACAATTCGTTTGTATCTTTTTACTGGGTAAAACTAAAGTAGTTTGTATTGACCAAGTATTCGCTCAGGAATGAAGCGATGACGGTGCAATCTTTTCAAAATTACTGTCTTCCTTTGTTCCCCCGGTATATATTACTCAAATCTATGCTGTCAGCCTTCCCTCAGCAAGGATGTAGGCTGCCCGAAACCTACTGGTTGCTCGTCTGACGACTGGTATGGAGTCCGAAGGGAGGTGCCATTTTTAAGTTAGCCCGACCAGCGAGCAGACTGCATCCGCGTATCTTCGAGGTGGCATGTACCATACGCCCCTGCACAGGCGTCATGGGGCTTGTGATTCCATCTGGCATTCTTCCTAACTGAATAAGTTAAGTCTGATCGAAGACTTATCTACTGACAATTGAGGTAGAGAAAGGGGTTTTATATGTGGTGTTAATATTGATATTTCTGATCTGACTTATCCATAGGGGACCTAAGTTGTTGTTTCCATTTTTGAAGGGAAACAACGCCTATGAATGAAGGTCATATTTATGTCTCTTGTTGTTTGTGTGCAGGAGACCATAGTGGTGAGGAGATAACCATGAAACTAGTGCATCAGTAGATTTGTAATAACTACTTCTTGAGTATAGTGTTTCCGTTCACTAGTTCAGTCATTCTGTAGTATCTGGCCCGTGGATGGTAAAGAATAAGGTGTGGTATGTTTTAGTTGGATTCTCATCTCTCTTGTATCTGGTGTCAGGCTACTTCCTTGATTAATCCATGCGTGAATGTTTTCAAACAGTAAATCCAACTTTGTTCGAACTTGAGCAGTTTTGACTCCTGGTCATTTCCTGGAGAGATTTGTTTCAATGATTAAGCAACCAAAGTCATTTTCAGAGTGTCCCTTTCCAAGAAAGTGTTGCATTCATTTTGTTGAACTTTTCTTACACTTAAATGTGATTATGTGTTCATGTATCTGCGTTTTTGCTTTTCTCGTAGTCATACCAATGTTTTTTAAATTGCATATGCAAACAATTATGTAGCTCACATTTTATGTGTCCCAGTTTGTAAAGTTATTCAGAATCCAGGATGACTTGAGATCTAAGTCCAATTCTTTTTTGTCCGCGGACAGGCAGTGCAATGCCCACAAGGGAAGTGTCCTAATGTCTATCCCACAAAGTCATTGTTTACAGAGTCAGATTGTTAATCTTCTGTTGTGTGTCCCGGGAACAGTGCACAGTAGGGGCTGCACCTCTCTAGCTACTTGGAGGACTCATAAGGGAATTTATTCTGGCGGTCTGTAACCAGGGCATGCTGTGGCCTACTTCAATGTTTGCTCTTGGCTGTACCCTAGAAAGCAAAGACTACAATCTGCCTGGCACTGCCAGCTTCCGATGACAAATTAACAAATGTTATTTGTACAAGCTGTGCATTAGGCCACAGACTACTTGCCTTCAGACTTCCTATATTTTTTTCTTTTTGCCTTGATTCTTTTTAGGTCTGCTCATCTGTGTGTGACCTTAGGGTGCTGCCTGCAACAGTGCTTGCCTGCGGATTGCCCATGTAACCCTCTACACTAAGGCTGCGTTTCCTTGGCATATGCCTGTAGATTACTCTTACTCACTCCTAAATAACTCTCTAAACAGGGGTCTTCAAACTGGGGGGCATGCCCCCCAGGGAGGGGGCTCAGGTTATCCCAGGGGAGGGAGGGAGGGTGGGGCAGGCTCTAGCCAAAAGAAACATCATGTGATAACAGTCCTTTCTTTTCAGCTGAAAAAAAATCTGCATCAGTAAGCAGCTCCGTAATACGCCATCACTAACATTTTTTGTATATCCTACCTGAGAGAAGGTGTCAAAAGGTAAGGGACACCAAGTATTCCTTCAAACCCCCATCCCCATTTCAAATAATCACACTGTGGATTCTTTTACACGTTAGTAAGGCATGCCTGACCAGAATAGTATGTTTGGCAATCATGTATTTAATTGGATTTTTAAACTGTAGCAGAACTTACCTGCCATGATTAAATCAGTCTAGACATATTTAAACATTTCCAGTTGAATAGAATAATTGTGGAAATTTTTCTGAGGGGGCTAGATGATTTTTTTTATTTGCATTGGAGGGCAAAGTAATTAAAAAGTTTGATGAACATTGCTCTAAATCATTTACAAAGGCTGCCTCAACCAAACACACCCACCATGGGTGCCTTCCTTTACGTATGAAGCTTTTATTTTGGCTGTTACCAGTGCACTGGTGTGAGTTACTCAACTGTCATCTAAGCAGTATCTGAAGAGCTTTTACTGTGGCTGGGTCTCTCCTGTGCAGGCCTGTGGGTTACTCCTTATTGACCTATGGGTGGGCAATACTGAGATCATTTCCCATCAATGGCTGTATAGTGTATGTTGTGGGCTGTTCCTCTACCACTCTTGAGATCCTTCAAGCAGGCGCAACAATAAATTAAGGTAATATGCATGCTATTTTATCTCGCAACTCTTCTCGTCATTACACGCCAGAACAGTGACCAAAGACATGACTAGAGCAGCACTCTGGTTAGTCATGCATAATACTCCAACACATTGCAGCTCCGCATTCTTTCAGCCTAGCACTCCATCAAGGGTCTTCCATGCTACCTGTCCACGGATGCGCTTTGGCACCTTCTCAGTACTATTAAGGTCAATATAAATACAGTACAATCAACTTGAAAATTTAGTCGGTGGTTCAGAAAAAGCCAAGCACTTAGAACAATCTAAAGGGTATTCTGGCATTGCTTTTAGGCATTTGGAGCCCAGTAGGACAATGTGCTAACTGAAAAACATGATCAAAGTCTCTTTTGAAATATGTATTGCTAATTTCTGACAAGGCAATGGAGTACACACGTTTTGCGTCAGCCCAAAATAGATAAAGGCCGAGGTAAGGAAGAAAAAATAAAGCACACTGTGCTTTGCACCATCTTTGACTTCTGCGTGGTATTAAATGGAGCAAATTGGTTTTGCTCCAAATTAGCATGGAATATATTACGCTTTGAATAAAAGTGTAAGGTCACAGGAGACTGAATTTTTCAAATTTGAAAACGTTTCCAATGTTGGTCTCAAATAAGTTAACTCTATATCACAAAATCAGAAAACGGAGCATCTGTGCCCTCGTGCAGCAATTTGTTTTATACTAATAGGAGTAAAGCCAATTTTTTCGGTTTCCTTTTTGCAAGAAGGATCAATAGTGCAAAATCAATTCATTCACTTTTTTTACAGGCTACAGCACCACGAACGAAGATGTGATGCAGCGTCAATAAAAGCAACTCCAAAACGCACTACATTAGCGGACAGTCGGTGCAACCCTGGGTTTTGAGCTGCACAATCCCCTGCTGCCCTAGATACACTATCCATGCGCACAGTGCCCGTGTCAGAGTGTGACCCCGAGCGGTCCACTCCCTTTTATTTACTTCCCTCTGGACACGCCTGGCCACAGAATGTGGTGCAATTACATCCGGGATGTGTGTGAAATAGCAAGACAGCTAATCTACTACATCCCTCCCAAACTCAGTTCTTGATGACCAAAGTTCAGTTCACATGACAAACAATGGCTGGGATGTGGATTGGGTCTGAGGTTATATCGATGGAGTTGACTCAGCGCTGGCAGGTCACACAGAGGAGAGCTGGTTCTTAAGTCTTCTTGCTGACTTCCCTCAGGGTCTCGTAGGCCCTGACTCCAGAGCCCATTCGACCCTGGATGATATCCATCGTCCTCCTGCCAGCTGGTATCATCTTCATGTGAGTAATGAGGAAAGGTGAACAGCGAAGTTTGAATCCACTTGAACCACAATATGTTTCTAGATATTACTTCTTGTCCCTTTGCAGCTGTTACCATGGTCTCCTCGCCTCTAACAATTGTCCAAGTTCCTGGCTCAAACAGTGTCCTGAATTTCTACCCCAGCTTTCGGTCTCTAATGATCACTTGTCACCGGGTAGAAGGGAATGCTCCATCACCCGTCTGCTTTGGCTGGCGAGGGTATTGCGCCACGTTTTTGGGTCCCTGGAATGTCGTAAGGGGGGGGCGTACATCCAGGGAACGTAGGAATGGTGTCTCAACAGGGCCCATTGAACAACAGAGTCCATGGTGCTTGGTGAGTCGTGCAATGAGGGGTACTCTGATATTCCCTCAGGAATGATTGTAAGTGGTGTTCGTGGATTAGCCTTTTCGGTGGCGGTGATGTGTCGAGACTTGTTCATGGTACGCATGAATCGTTCGACTTCCCCGTTGGCCTGTGGCGACTGGGGTGTAATGCGGTGGTGGTATATTACCAGTTGGTCAAGGAAGTCTCAAAATTCTTCCTTATCATTCTTAATTTCGCGGGCAGGCTAAAGATGGCGAATGTCTTCTCGGGGACTGGGGCTGCCTGCTCGAATGCTGGTGATTCGTTTACCTCCACCACAGGGAACTTTGAGTAGGCGTCCATTTGGACTAGGGCAGCCCATCCATCTGGGAGACTCCCAAAGTCCATGCTGAGTTTGGACCAAGGAATGATGCAAGGGTCTTCCGTAATCACCAGGGCCGGCCTTTCCGGCATGCCCATTATCTGGCATACCGGGCACTTTTGCACAAGATCTTCCACCAACTCCTCAAGGCCGGGAAATCATATCTTCTCCCACATCCTCGCCTTTAACTTTGTGGCGCCCTGCTGTCCTCCATGTGCTAACTTCAGCAATGCCTTCGGAATTACAGTGCGAGAACCACGCAGGAGGACCCTGACTGGGGTGGTGCTGAATTCATCTCGCACTCTCCACATCTTTGCCAGACTCTCCTTATCTTCTCCAGGCCAGTCATCGGTGTCCCGAAGAAAGCCTCGCCATGAACCGCTTAGGACAGCTGATCGTACCCACATTATGATAGGGTCTGCTTCCCACCCTCCTTGATGTCTTCCAAGCGTAATGCTTGGGTAGGCGACTGCTGATATTATTCTGACGTAATCTTCCACATCCTCACAGCTCTGTTGAGTCTCGGGGGTTTTGGGATGGATTGATAGGAAGTCGGATGGGTTCTTTGATCCAGGAGAGTAAACTACCTCCATCCGGTTGTAAGTGAATGGCCCACCTCTCAATCCATGGAGGCATGAGGGCCAGACCCTCGAAACAGTGGGATCAGCGGCTGGTGGTCTGTGATGACCTTAAAAGGCTATCTGCTTAGATATAGGTGGAAGTGTCCACAAGCCCACTTAATCGCAAGGGCTTCTCACTCATTTTGGGCGTATCTTGTCTCCGTTGGCATCAATGCTTTACTGGCGAACGCCAGCGCAGTCCAATGACCTGGCTCCTGTTCTTGGGCGAGAATAGCTCCAAGCTGACTGGGCTGACATCGTCCAACAGTTCTGTCCTCTTTGATTTTCTGGAACGGGGCCTCCTTGTGACAGCCCAATGTCCATTTCGCATCTGCCGTCCTGAGGGATTGCAGGGGTTCAGCGATAGATGCCAGGTCCGGGATGAAACTCCCGCAGTAGGTGGCCATCCCTAGGAAGCTCCTCACGTTCTGGACTGTGGAGGGTGCTGATGCACGCTTGATTGTTATAGATTTTTTGGGGTCGACTTGTATTCCCTCTAGATTGCAGACGTACCCAATAAATTCAATGGACGGCTGACAGAAAGAGCATTTGTCCTTCTGCAGCGACACCCTGTGTTCTTGGAGACATTTCAGTGTGGCCTTTAGGTGCTTATGGTGTTCTGCAGCCGTGGACAAATGGATCAGGATGTCACCACTGACATTCAGGACACCAGGTAGTCCGGACAGGGTCTCGGATATTGCATTTTGAAATACTTCAGCGGCCGATGAGATGCCAAAGTTCAGGCACTTGTACCAGCGTAGGCCCAGGTGCGTGCTATGTAGCGGTGGATGATAGCACGTATCCAATTTTCCAGGATCCCCACTCTCAACCGAACTGAAGTGAACAGTATTCAGTAACCTCCTTAAACATAATTGCTGGGATGGCATTGAGGTTGAGTTCAGTGTCCACCTCTGCCCACTTTACAAATTGTAGCCGCTAACAGACTTATATATGTCTTCCTGACCT
Source organism: Lissotriton helveticus (assembly GCF_964261635.1). NCBI lineage: Eukaryota > Metazoa > Chordata > Amphibia > Caudata > Salamandridae > Lissotriton > Lissotriton helveticus. Next base: position 1,166,818,826 of record NC_136065.1, on the reverse strand, counting down.
CCGTTATACTGACTGGCTTCTCTACCACATTTTCTTATTAAGATTCCTTTGATTAATGTACATGAACTTGATGAATTTTTTTACTCAGTGGCCGATAAGTTATTCACCTACCCTTAAGAATCTATTACTAAAAGCATGTTCACATGCCTCCAATATATCTAGACTACCCTTGTCTTACATATTTCATCCTGTCATTTTCTTTATGTATTTTTCTTTACTAACAATGCCTCGCTTTTTAAACTCATTTTTCAGTTCTTTCAACAAAGGTGTAGTTGCCTTCAGAATTTGTGTTTTTTAGTGTTCTTAAATACATTGCAAACATTGACAAATGTAAAAAAAGTATAATCAAGATTGGATTTAGTTGTCCAAGAGAAAAAAGCATTGTGAGCCAGAATGTCGCCCAACAAGTGGCCATTTAGCATTATCAGGCCTAGTTTATGCAAACACCTTGCCAACTCTACTCCTAGTTTATTGGTTACTGGGGGGTCCTCCACTGGATCCTGATATCTGTCAGAGGCTACCCCAACCTCCTCTTTTGCAAACTTCTGAAACAAGTGTATATTGTGGTCTCCAGTCAGAAAGCGACACGAGAAGCTGTAGCCATTTATGATTTCCAAGACTGTACACAGCAGTATTCTTATGGACCTTCTTTTCTCTTTATAACGTGGTAGTACAAAGACATTTAACACTGTTGACTTTATATAGCCTAGTCTTTCAAACTTAGCAGCAATTTTGACTGCTAGGACAGTATCCTTATTTGACAGCCCTGCAATCATATTTAATGGGAATCATAATTATAATCCCCTCTCATACCACTTGGCTCTCAATAATTTAAATTCCCTTGCATTGTTTATTGCAAAAGATGGACACCCTGGGATGAACCAATCTTACTCACTCCACCTCTCTTGAAGCCAAATGATGTCAAATATTTAATTACATCTGGGATTTAAACTGTTTTGCAAACAGGCATCATTTTAAGAGGAGCAACTTATTTACAGAATGTTGCAGCGTTTTTTCTTAATCATGCTACTCTGATGCAGTGGCGACTCCTCTGCTAAGGTTGAGGAGCGTCGCCCACTGCTCTTAGACAAGTAGTAAACAGAAAAATAAAATGATAATAACACAATATTATCATTTTATTTTGTTAGTATGGGCTACAGGACCAGGTTAGGGCTGGGGTTGGGGTCACAGGGAGGAGGAAATATGTATGACAGTTTGGCCAGCCGTCTTGGGCCGGCCAGTCATGCGCACTTAGCATTTCTCCACCAGGCTGCATTGCACAGTCGGGTGGAGAACAGCCCCAAGGCTTCCAGGCACTGTCTGAGCAACCAAATAAGCCACTCAGACCAATCACGACGTTGCTGTCATGCTGGTGACAGCAGTGTCGTGATTGGCTTAGGTGAGCATGTGTGCTTCCAGGAACAAGAAAGAGAAGAAGACGGAAAAGAAGCTGCGGCTGTAATCAGGTAAGCGAGCTTTAAAAAAATGTTTATTCTGCCTGACCACCCCCGTTCCGTAGCAGTCGCCAGTGGACTGATGCTGTTTGCCAAAGGGCACAGTCATTATTTGCGTCCCGAAATCTTGACGACCGTCTCTGACTTTGCATGCCAAGAAATGTTCATTTATCCACAGGAGCAAGCAAAAACCCTGTTTATATTTTTAGTGTTTTTTTCAGAACTGTGCCCACTATATGTGAACTAATAAAACCTCTTACACCAACCCGCTCACTGGAAGATTTAAATATTGCTGTGTGGGTCCAGCTTTGATTTATATGCATTAACTTCCCATGGCTACAAACTTCATATTGACCAAATATTAAGTCTGTCAAGGATGCAAGATCGAAATCAACTAGAATTGATTGATTTGCTGGAGTTAATCAGTTGCTTGTGAAAATAACTGAGGCCACATTTGAGGTTGAGATATGCTTTACATTCTTGAGTTCTTTATAAGATCTGAGGATGTTTCCCAGATTGAGCTTATTGTGTGCACCTCTCGAGGAACATATTAGGTACCAGATCAAGCTGAAAGTGTAATCAAAATCATGAAATGACGATTATCATGTACTCCATCCTCTAGGACTCTTCCAACCAATCAAATTCCATATCATGTGATCGCTTCTGAGTGTTCCATATATATGTGGCCCAGGTAGCCTTCTCTAGATATTATTTGGTTTTCTCTTAAACAATGCCTCACTGCTGAGCTCAATCAATAAATGGCTATCATCAGCTCAGATGGTTGCCACCGCTTTTTGCACTTGTATTTGATGGCCAACAAACAATTGTAATAAAATTCTCTGCAAAGAGAAGTGTGCTCGCCAGTCACATCTCACTTGTACATGAACCAGTGGATCTCTCAGGTAGCCTGCCTCAGCCTCTGGTGAGGGGTTACGCTTCAAAACCCTCTTAGTCCTAGCCAAGAGCCAGTGGGCAGTATGCTCTCTCCACAATTTAAAATTCTCTTCAAGCAACAGTATCTACACAAGTCCTCAGCCCATACAATGTTTTCTGAGCTGCAGGGCAGATGCAGAATCTATTCTCAAAGCTAGGCAGCTGGACGGATGCCTATTTAATGTCAGCGCCCAGGGCAGCCTCACAAATTCAGTTGTCTAATCAATCATGCTGTATTAGTTCTTTCCTTTTTAAAGAGGAGTCTGAAAAGCCAGGAGGATCTACCTGTGTGCACGGCCCAAGTAAACTCTCTAGGGGTTACACTGCAGGGATGCCATGTTTATTCCTTCAGACAGTCTAAAGACATGAACGCTGAAGGAAGAAACAAGGGTGCGATCGTCCTCTGTGGACAGCATTCATAGGATTGTAGGGGGAAACAACCCTTACAACGCAACTATTACAACGCACACCATTACAACGCACACCATTACAACGCAGGATCCGTTACAACGCATGCCTTTACAAGGCATGACATTACATAGTAGATGCTATTACAACGCATGCCATTACAACGTAAGTATTGGTAAGTATGTTATTTTTTTTAATCTTTTTTTTAAATGTAAATTAAATAAATTAATTTAAGTAATAGTATATATTTAGTTTTGGGTTATGGGGTACAGGGGTATTTTTAGGTTTCAGGGCTAGGTTTGGGTTTTGGGGTACAGGGGTATTTTTAGGTTTCAGGGCTAGGTATGGGTTTTGGGGTACAGGGGTATTTTTAGGTTTCAGGGCTAGGTATGGGTTTTGGGGTACAGGGGTATTTTTAGGTTTCAGGGTTAGGTTTGGGTTTTGGGGTACAGGTGTATTTTTAGGTTTCAGGGCTAGGTTTGGGTTTTGGAGTACAGGGGTATTTTTAGGTTTCAGGGCTAGGTATGGGTTTTGGGGTACAGGGGTATTTTTAGGTTTCAGGGCTAGGTATGGGTTTTGGGGTACAGGGGTATTTTTAGGTTTCAGGGTTAGGTTTGGGTTTTGGGGTACAGGGGTATTTTTAGGTTTCAGGGCTAGGTTTGGGTTTTGGGGTACAGGGGTATTTTTAGGTTTCATGGCTAGGTTTGGGTTTTGGGGTACAGGGGTATTTTTAGGTTTCAGGGCTAGGTTTGGGTTTTTGGGTACATGGGTATTTTTAGGTTTCAGGGCTAGGTTTGGGTTTTGGGGTACAGGAGTATTTTTAGGTTTCAGGGCTAGGTTTGGGTTTTGGGGTACATGGGTATTTTTAGGTTATAGGGCTAGGTTTGGGTTTTGGGGTACAGGGGTATTTTTAGGTGTCAGGGCTAGGTTTGGGTTTTGGGGTACAGGGGTATTTTTAGGTTTCAGGGCTAGGTTTGGGTTTTGGGGTACAGGGGTATTTTTAGGTTTCAGGGCTAGGTTTGGGTTTTGGGGTACAGGGGTATTTTTAGGTTTCAGGGCTAGGTTTGGGTTTTGGGGTACATGGGTATTTTTAGGTTTCAGGGCTAGGTTTGGGTTTTGGGGTACAGGAGTATTTTTAGGTTTCAGGGCTAGGTTTGGGTTTTGGGGTACATGGGTATTTTTAGGTGTCAGGGCTAGGTTTGGGTTTTGGGGTACAGGGGTATTTTTAGGTGTCAGGGCTAGGTTTGGGTTTTGGGGTACAGGGGTATTTTTAGGTTTCAGGGCTAGGTTTGGGTTTAGGGGTACAGGGGTATTTTTAGGTTTCAGGGCTAGGTTTGGGTTTTGGGGTACAGGGGTATTTTTAGGTTTCAGGGCTAGGTTTGGGTTTTGGGGTACAGGGGTATTTTTAGGTTTCAGGGCTAGGTTTGGGTTTTGGGGTACAGGGGTATTTTTAGGTTTCAGGGCTAGGTTTGGGTTTTGGGGTACAGGGGTATTTTTAGGTTTCAGGGTTAGGTATGGGTTTTGGGGTACAGGGGCATTTTTAGGTTTCAGGGCTAGGTTTGGGTTTTGGGGTACAGGGGTATTTTTAGGTTTCAGGGTTAGGTATGGGTTTTGGGGTACAGGGGTATTTTTAGGTTTCAGGGCTAGGTTTGGGTTTTGGGGTACAGGGGTATTTTTAGGTTTCAGGGCTAGGTATGGGTTATGGGGTACATGGATATTTTAAGGGTTCAGGGTAAAGGGTATTTTTAGGGTTCAGTTTTTAAATAAATAATTTTAAATAATTAAAATAATTAATTTTAATAATTGTATTATTTTTTAATATTAGTTCTTTATTAATAATTGTTCTTTTTAAAATAAACTATTTTTTAAAGTATATATATTTACAAATTAATTATTAAAAAATAATTTAATTTATTACATTAATTAAATTTTAATAAATTACATTTTTTTTTAAAATAATATACTTACCTATACTTGCGTTGTAATGGCATGCGTTGTAATAGCATCTGCTATGTAATGTCATGCGTTGTAAAAGCATTCGTTGTAAATGTATATGCATTGTAAAAATTGCGTTGTAACGGTGTGCGTTGTAAAAGTTTGCGATGTAACGTCATACATCCATTGTAGGCTGGTTCCATTCAGAATTGAATAATGAATCACAAGTTCAAAAACATTTACGTGATAATCTTTGTTTTTTTTAAACGTACACGGATATGTGCTGCAAAAGGGTCTTTAGTAACACCCGAGACTATACCAAGGAACAACTTTAAAACCGTCTGCCATGACAATCCAGGAGCGGGACATTTTAGACAAATAGAACCCCTATCATTGCTCAATAGACATTTCTTGTGGTCAGGCAGGAGTGAAGGCATATTTGAATAAGTAAACTCTTGTTCCTGGTGTCGAACCTAAAAACATCAAGAAATAAACATTACCCTTCTCAAATTAGTTCATATTCACAACCATGCTTGGTCTCCAATATCACCAGATATTACAATTGACCTACTGCCTTCTAATAAGATGAAGACTAGAGGATTACTCCACACCCATTGCACACTGCATCACGGGACCATTTCTACTGCAAAATCATTTGCTCAACTTTTCATGACACATATACACTGTTGCCAAGGTCTAACTGACCTTACTTGTACCCCACTAACTTATCTATATCATAGTACCTCTATCACTGCATATAGTTAAGTATCAATACCACTTGCTATACCTACTACATTGTTCCCTGCATACAGTCTAGTTCCTGTAATACTGCCTATAACCTAGTACCAACACCACTGTCTCCTATACGCTAGTATCTCTACCCCTACCCATCCTCCAGTAATATTACCCCACCTATTCTCTAGTACCTTCACTCCTACCAGTCACTAAGTATCTTTACTACTGCTTTTATTTTAGTACTTTCCCACCATCTTTATCATCTCATTCCTACCAGGTATCATATCCAAGTACCTTTACACATCTTCTTCCTTTCCTCTCCATTACTCTTTCCACTTTTCCCATGTCTGTCTAAAATAGCTCATTTAGCTTCAGAAGCTCTAGCCTTAACTGGCCAAGTTTATTAACGTTATGTTTCATTCAGGCCTTTTTCCAACCCAATGGAAGTCGACATCAGTTCTTCCTTTGATAAAAAAATCTAATCTAAATCTGCTGGACTTTAGAAATTATCAGCTTATCTCAAGGCTGCCACTTCCAGCCAAACTAGTGGAGAAAGTGATGTATGAGCAATTAGGGATTTTCATTGATAACAACTCTCCCCTTAAAGACACTCAGTTTGGCTTTAGACAAGGTTAGATCCCTGAATCTGCTTTAATAGTGGCCATGGATGAAATTAGATCAGTGTTGGATGAGGGTGGAAATGTTACCCTCATATTGTTTGATCTTTCAGCAGCTTTTGACACAGCCAACCATGATATTTTGGTTGACCCTATCAGTAGCCTTGGAGTAGATGGCCCAGAATTAGCCTTGTAACAATCATTTCTTTCTGGTTGGCTACAGAGAGACGTGTGGCGAAGCGGCCAGAGAGGCTGACTCTGGAGCACGGGCGTGCAATTCGATCCCTGGCGGCAGCTCAGCTCAGCACCACGTGATTCTGGGCAATAGCTGACTTAATCTCATCGATGGCCCCCAGCGCCTTAATACCCTTAAGGGGGTGATATGTCCGCCCTTTACAAATAAGAATTAGTATATTAAAATCGGTGTCCTTGGATGGGTTCACATCAGAACCCTATTATTTTCCTTGTGGGGTTCTGCAGGGTGTGTCGCTAAGCCAGACACTGTTTGACCATTATGCTACTCCTTTGGCTGCTCTGATAAAATCCTTTTGATATTCATTAGGCTCTTATGCTGATCATACACAGAGAGTGGTTTCACTCTCAAAATATGATGTCCACTCAGGTAATCTATGTCGGGACTGTATGAGTGCAGTCAGCAAACGGATGGAAAGTAATTGTCCAAGAGAGGTCATTCTCCTTGGCAGTAATACCTTTTTGGGCCCCTGACTGGAGCACAAATGAACTGGGTCCGATTCCAGAGCCAGTCCAAAAGGGAAAAAATCTCGGGGTGCTACTAGATAATGAATTGAAATATAAGAATCAAGAAAGCAAGATCACGTCATCCTCTTTGCATAAATTAAGAGTGATTAAGAAATTGACATATTTATTCCTTTTGAGCTTCTTAAAACATTGGTCATTTTGCTATTTCTGGCGAGCCTAGACTATTGTAACAGCCTTCACTTGGATCTCCCTAAGGGCTCACTTAACAGATTACAAACTCTTCAAAACACAGCTGCACGTTTTCTTCAGAAAGTCCCCGAATTCCATTCTGTGACAGCGGCCATCAGTAAACTACCCTGGATTCCAGTAAAGCAACAAATTATTTTCAAATCTTTATGCATGGCTTACAAGACCCTTCACGGGTAGAGCCTCATCTATTTTTAGAAATAATTTGAGATGGTAGGACCCTTCGGTTCAGTTCTGCCATGCATCTAGCGGTACCATCTTTCAAACCATCTTCCTGGGGCAGCAGAAGTTTTTTAAGATGCGCTGCACTGGAATCGTCTCCTTATAATCTAAAAACTGCAGCCTGCCTCTCTTTCAGCTTTAAGGAATTCCTTTAAAACGTGGCTTTTTAACCCGTAACCGCAAATTGAAGTCCTTCTCACTCTGCTCTCACAGCGCCGATAAGCCTCCGGGCCTTCGTCGCACTATGTAAGTTTCTCATTCATTCATTATCTGTTTTCTAGAGTGAGTTTGTTAAATGTCAAAAATGTTTCGAGGAAAAGGGTTTTCCTTATTTGGGGAATCCATGTAAATGAAGTTTCACCAGCCTGGGGTCGCCATGCTGGAGAGCTTCGTTTTTTGTTTTTTTTTAAACTCTTTTTATTAATCAATCAACAAAAATTAATTCACATTACAAAAAAAAAAAAAGGAATTCAAATAAAAACATCAGGTGATATCAAATTATTTCCATCTTGTAGGCCAATATTCACAGGTACAGAATCGCATGCAACTATATCTGTTTTGTTTTACATGATCAAAGTTGTTTAAAAAACGATTTTCACTTTCTGTGTTTGCTGTCTATGCCTGTGGTTGTTACAGTTAAAAATTGTAGTTTTAGCCTGCCTGTAATTGCATATTTTATCACCTGTGTTGTGTTGTAAATTTGTGGTTTTCCCTGCCCATGATTGCCTCCATTTAGTGTGTTGAATTGTGGGATTTGCAGTCCAACCTCTGTAGCTTGTCCCTCTCATTCCTTGGTGACAAATCTTTTTTCCCTCCAAATTTCTCCTTTGCTCTGTACTTAGACCTGTGTGCTAAAACAGTGCACCCCCAGCCACCATTTTGTGTTCACAAGCCAGAGAGGCCAGCCCCCCTGCCTTCCCCCCAACCCCTAGCAACAGGGATTTTCTACATCAGAGGGTGCTTCTGTGAGCTGTTTAAACTGTATTTACGGGGGCCTGTGCACTTCGTTTTTTGGCCAGCAGGGGGAGTAAAGCTTTATTCAAACAGTATTGTTAGATTTCGAGTTAGTAAAGCCTTTACCTGCAGAAGTCCAAAGTTGTGGATTGAGCCTGTCTGTCTCCTAGGCGATTCTGAACAGGAGAAGCAGCTGCCCAGACCCCACCCCCAGGCCAGCAGACCATTGGCTATTCAGCTACCAGGCACGTCTGAGCCCTCCTCTCACACCAGCCCAGGTCCCTTAAGGCCTTGCTGGGTGCACCCGAAATCATTCTCCTCCATTTTGTGAGTTGCAGCCTACATGTGCCCCAGATTGCAGTGAGCAGAGTCCAGGAAGTGGTAAGGAGACAGGCTAGTGCTGTCTCTTCCCAAGGCAAAAAGTTGTTTAAAAAACGATTTTCACTTTCTGTGTTTACTGTCTATGCCTGTGATTGTTACAGTTAAACATTGTAGTTTTGGCCTGCCTGTAATTGCATATTTTATCACCTGTGTTGTGTTTTAAATTTGTGGTTTTCCCTGCCCATGATTGCCTCCTATTAGTGAGTTGAATTGTGAGATTTGCAGTCCAACCTCTGTAGTGTAACTTATCTTCAGAAAACTACTCAAGATCTGGCTCTTCCCCACATAAGCACCATACGGAAACAGAAATTTACAGCATATCCCTCTGTATATAAGCATTTGTTTTCACCATAGATATGTACCTATCTTTGTGTATTACTTTATAAAACATGTAAAATCCTTATGTTGTTAAGAGACAATACAAAATAAAGTAATAATAATAATAATAATAATAATATTCATCAATAAATAAAAATCATCTTTGGTCTACATGTACATACTTTCATTGTGCATCTATGTACCTTCCATGTACTTGGATCTGTGTGTCTGTTACTTTTCTCCTGAAAAAGCATATCCAATGCACTACCCTATTTCTCATCCTGTGCCTCTATCAATATATTTAATCTAAATATACTTACTTCCTTTATGTGTCTATATACTTTCAAGGTACTTATGGAGCTATATATTTATCACTTTCTTCTAATTTAGCATTTCCAATGCACTAGCCTATTTCTCAGCCTATACTTCGCTCAATATATCTTCTAGCCCAACCTTCTGACTCATCTCAAACTTCTTTCTACTGCTCCTTCTAATGCACTACTCTATCTCTCATCCTATACATCTATCAATATATCCTCTACATCCACTCTCTCATTTATCCCAAACCCCATACCACTACTATGATCGCCAAAATAACCCTTTCTAGACTCTCTCCTGCTCTACCCCTCCTTGCATCATGACACCTCTTTTTACTACACCGATCCCCTAAAACAAACCTTTCTAAACTCTCCCTTCTGACTCCTTCCCTCCAAAACTCCTTTTTACTCATCCAAAAGCCTCTTCCTACTGCTAAGACCTAAAAAAAATCCTTCGCTCTTTTATCCCTCCACTATCCTTTTTCAATCAAAATTAACAGACTAACATGTTCACTTCTCAAATTCCATTTTCCATATTCAACTATACTAATATACTGACCAAATAACTGAATAACATATCTACTACTCAAATTACTTCCTATTTATACTATACTAATTTTCAACACTAATCCTTTATGGGTTCCGGAGTGGCGTGCTACTCGCCAGACAATCGCTTCAACACCCATCAGGGGTAACAAGTGCTATATGAATGCAAATCTTTCTTCCCCTTTTATCCATCCGCTATCCTTCTCACTCCAAGTAACAGCCTAATATCCACCCCTAAAATTACCTCATATTTCACCATATTAATTCACCACTAATCCTTTATAGGCTTCCTGAATAGCATGCGTCAACAAGCGAGCGATAAATAAATACAAACCTTTGTCCTCCTCTATCCTTCTGCTATCATTCCAAATCCAAATAACTGACTAACCTATCCACCACTTAAAATGTACTTGCATGTTTCACTATACTAATTCAACACTAATCCTCTATGGGTCCCGGAGTAGCGTGCTACCCGCCGAAAAAGCACTTTGACGCCTCGTCAGGGGTAGTAAGCGCTATATAAATGCAATTACAATACAATACAATACAATCTATGCCAGTGTAACCCACTGTCTATGGTATACACTCAGGTCTGTGGGTTCCCACACATTCAATAGACACCTTCGGGCCTCTGGTCGTATTTCCTCTCCCAGAACGTCCTTCAGTTTGTCATGTACCTTTATCCAAAACGCCTGTATAGCCACCTAATGCCAGAGAATATGAATAAAGGTGCCAGGTTCTTCACATTCCCTTCTGCACTCTCCACTCCCCACTTGCCCCATTCATACTAATCGAGGCCCGGTGATATATGATCAATGCAAGATCTTTAATTGCACAAGCCGGAGCCTCATCTGAATCGCCACTACCTTCGGGGAGGAGACTGCCTCCACCCAGGCTTCGTCATCTAATTCCAACCCATCTGCACTCCACTGAGCCCTAACCCGTCCCAGCGGACTCTCCATGTTATTAACAAGCTTCCTATATATCAAAGAAATGGTCTTCTCGGGAAGGTGCCCATCCAGTACCCGATCTTCTAGAGGAGAGGCTTCTGGAAACACCCCGTCTCCGGGTACGTGTGTAAGGAGAGCATGTCTCACCTGTCTATAGCGATAGAGCTCATTATCGTGCTGATTGTACTTTTGCTTCAGAAAATCAAAAGTATGTATTTTGTCTCTTCCCCAAACATCCTTTATCTGGGTGATCCGTACAAGATCCCATTTATCAAACCCCTTAGACTTCCACAAGCTTCCGAGTCTCTCTGAATTTAGTTGGGGAGTGTCCAATGTCAATTTTCCTTCCCAGTCTAAATGTCTATTAGCCGCGTGCCACACCTGTACTGCATGAGCTGTTGGGCCTGACAGTGCAAACCTCTCCAGCTTAGCGTATAAAGCTCTAGTAATCTCTCCACCGGGCGCAAGCCCGCGATCCATGGCGTAGCCTGGATCTCCAGGGGGTCCATAAACTATATGATTAATAGCCGCTAATTGCGAAGCCCTATAGTACTTTCTTAAATCTGGGAGTCCGATCCCCCGTCATACCATGGAAGAGTTAATTTAACAAATGCTATTCGGGGTCTACCATCCCAAAGAAGCTGGCTCTGAAGTGTCTAAATTTCCTTAAAATAGGAGATCGGCACTGGGTCCATTGAGTTCTGTAGTGCATATAAGAATCGGGGTAGGGCCATCATCTTGAACAGTGTGGCTCTCCCCAGCAATGATAGTGGAAGAGCTCTCTAGCGCTTCACATCCTTTTTACATTGGGTCAAAGGGGATCCTAAGTTATTTCGGTATCTCAACTTTGGGTCGAGCGTTATATAGATACCTAAATATTTGAATCCAACCGGCTCAATCTGTATTGGGCACGACTGTGGAATCTCCGGCCGCTCGCCCGCCAGGACAAAAAGCACCGATTTCGACCAATTTATAGCGAATCCTGAGTACCTACCAAATATAGCAAGCACATCTAGAAAATTGCTCAAAGACGCTCTGGGATTAGTGAGATAAAGCAAAACGTCATCCGCATATAATGAAATGTTATCCTCCCAATCAGGTGTCCACCTCAAGCCACGTATCGACCGATCGCATCGGACCCACGCCGCCAGCGGCTCTAATGCAAGAGCAAAAAGCAGCAGGGACAACGGGCATCCCTGTCTCGTACCCGTCTCCAAGGAAAAATAATTCGATCTACAGTTATTAACTACAACTCTGGCCAGGGGATTGGCATACAACAATCGCACCCATCCAATAAACTCCCCACCAAAACCCAGTTTCGCCAATACAGCAAACAAATAGTTCCATTCAACTCTATCGAATGCCATGGTGGCGTCCAAGGACACCACTACTGCCGGTTCCTATAACTTCGGGGAACCCCGAGAATACCGTGGAGCCTCCGCAAGTTCAAAGCCGTATTCCGGCGCGGCATAAAGCCAGACTGATCAGGGTGTATCAAGGTTGTGACTACCTTCACTAACCTAGTGGCAAGCAGTTTTGCTAGGATTTTGGGCTCCGCATTAAGGAGTGATATGGGCCTATATGAAGAGCATCGTGTCTTGGGCTTACCTACTTAATGTAGAACCGCGATATTCGCAACGGGCTGATCATATGGGAGCTGACCCTTCTCTTTACTCTCCAGGAACATGACTCGGATATACAGAGCGAGTTTATGGGCATTTAATTTATATAACTCTGTTGGTATCCCATTTGGGCCAGTCGCCTTACCGGATTCCATCACTCTAAAAGCCTGTGCGACTTCGTCGTCGGAGAAGGGAGAGTCCAGATAGCACTTATCCTCTTCAGACAATCTCGGCATGACAATATCTCTAACCATCTCACCACACTCAGCCTCCGTAAACCCCTTCCCGGCAGTGTATAGGCCCTTATAATATTCGGAGAATGCATCAGCCACCGCCTGCGGATCTGTTATTGCATCTGAATCTGCTCCCTCCAGCTCAGGTACCAGCCTAGATGCCAATTCCTTATGTTCTAGCCACGCAACCAATTTGCCGGCTTTGTCTCCATGCTCATATATCCGGCTCTGTACGGCGTTATTTTGGGCCATCGCACCATCCCTAGCTAGGCATTTGTATTCTTCTTGCCATAATCTCAACAGGTGGAGGTCTTCTGGCGCATGTGGTCGGGCCACCCTCTCCTCTAAGCTTATCACTTCTGCCTCTTTCTTAGCTACCTCCGCCTGCCGTTTCTTCTTCTTCTTCCCCACAACTAGAGACAGAACCTCGCCTCTCACTACCACCTTATAAGCTTCCCAGAGGGACTGTGCTGAGTCAACTGATCCTACATTCTCCTGAAAATAACGCTCCGCATCTGAATAACCTCTTTTTTGGTGGCTGGGTCTTTTAATTGCCATGCACTGATAGGAGCCACCCTACCTACCGCCGGCCTTCCAAACGTGAGCTGCAACCATAATGGAGAATGATCCGAGATACCCCTACCAAGATACCTTACCTCTTCAACTGCGGCCGCCATAGCTGCCGGCAGCAATATATAATCTAACCTGGACAAACTATTGTGAGCTGCTGATATGTGGGTAAAGTGAGTTAGTGTCGGATTACGCACCTGCCAGCTATCCACCAGTCCCAATGTCTCGAGGAAGTTTGAAAGCCATCTCTGCGATTGCCTAAATCATCGCGGCAGATTCCTATCTACCTCTCCATCTAGCACTGCGTTGAAATCACCTCCCAAAACCAAAAGACCCAGGGGCAGTGTAAGAAATACAGTGCTCAGGTCTCGAAAAGTATCAGATTGAAGGCCCGGTGGCACATATATTGACAAGTAGGTAACCGTCCTTCCCCATACTTGCCCCGAAACACCAACATATCTGCCCCTCTGATCCAACCAAGTGACTTGTATTGTCATGGGAAAGGAATTCTTAACCAAAATGCCAACTCCTCTGGACCCGGATGTAAACCCGGCGTGCGCCACTAACTTATATCCCCCTTTATGGAGGACCATGCAACGGTTACCTACCAGGTGCGTCTCCTGCAACAACACCACATCTGGAGAGTGTCTTCTAATACGCTGATTGCCCACCCCCCTCTTAATCCTGGCTCCCAGGCCATTCATGTTCCAGCTCAGCACTTTCATCCCCGATCCCTGATTAACCCGTGCCATCTGGCCCTCACAAGAAACTTCTAGCTACTCCATTACCACCTGATGTATAAAGAAAAAAGGAACAAAACTGCAATGCTCCCTCTTGAAGCATACAAAAAAAACCAATAAAATAAACAACACAATACCAATATTCCCAGCCCCCCACCCTGCACCCCTGTCCACGACTTCCGCCTAACCGCAACTCGCAGTGTGCCTGTCGCCCCATGATCTAACTAACCAACTAACCAACTATCTAAAGGTAGAAATGAGGAGGAAGGCAGCGCCTCGTAACTCCCCCCCCCCCCCAAACCCCACAATCTCAAGCTCTGCATCTAATATGACACACCTCCCTTGAGGGTCAGAACAAAAGGGAAAACACATATCTATGGCCCTTCCCTTGACATTCCCAGCATCGCATATTAAAGTGGGGTACCTTACTCCTGTTCCCGAGTGTCTCCCCCTTCCTCACCATCCCGCCCTCCCGGACCCCTTCGGGGGAAGCCCCTCCAACCAGTCCGAGGCAACGCCCGGATTGTCGAAGAACCAAGTCTTCCCTTCAATTTTCACCCTCAGCCGGGCCGGGAACATCATGGCGTATTTAAGACCTCTGTCCCTGAGTCTTTTTTTCACTCCCAGGAAGCCCTATCTTTGCCTCTGTACCGCCTGTGTAAAATCCGGAAAAAATGTAAGATTGGCATTTTCAGAATCTCAGGGGGCCTCCCGACCTGGAGGCCTGCAGGATAGCGTCTCTAACTCCGAAGTTAAGCACCTTCGCAATAATCGGGCGGGGAGGGCTCCAGGCCTCGGCCTCCCACCTGGGTTTCTATGCGCCCGTTCGATGGTAAAAAAGTTGCCCAGTCCCTTGGTCTTAAGGTGCTTAAGGACTAGATCCTCGACGAATAAGTCTGGGGCCGGGCTCTCGGCCTTTTCCGGTAAACCTATAATGCGGACATTATTTCTCTGAGCCCTCCCCTCGTAATCATCCAGCTTTTGGCACATAAGGTCACTAGCCGCTCTCAGATCTCGCATCTCCTACTGCAGGGATGCCACATCGTCTGTAAGGCTAGCAATTTTAATGTCCAGGTACTTGACCTTTTCGCTAGTTTTGGTGAGATCAGCACGGATTAGGTTAACTTCTACAGTCACCATATCCAGCTTATGGTCAAGTGACTCCATCTTCTGTCCCAGGGAGGTTCTGACCCCATCTATGGCCGCCATCACGTCTGTTAATGTGGGCTCCGGTGGAGAACCGGCAGACTCCCTGCTAGTGTCTTGTGTTCTCTTCAGTTCGGGCGGCGACCCCTTAGGCGTCGTATAACGGTCCACTTTATTGGCCTGGACGTAGCGAGACCCCTTAGTAGACCGGGGCTGCCACTTATCGCTCTCAGACTTGGTCGCCATCTTGGATGTACCACTGGGGTCTCCAAGACCCTCCTCTGTATCCGGCGTAGCAACAACACACCCGGCCAGACCAACAACTGCGACGGCGGGATGTCCCACTCACTTATATCTAAAACACGAAGTACGCTGGCAGTCCCCCTCACAGGACTCGCGCCCCCCGCCAGCTTCAACGTCACCCCTCTCGCCAAAGCACCTCACCTGGCCAGCCGGACACAGTCCACACTCGGAGAACAGATCCCCCTCTTATTTGTCCAGCGGAGCAACTTCCGTGACAGACGTTTCGGGCCCTCCGCCGCGGTCTCTGGGCAGAGAGGCCCAGAGCAAGGCCCCAATAGATCTCAGAGTGTGGCCGGGAGGAAAAGTTCGTCGGACGATCCTTCATCAGCGGTCACTCTTGCATCCAAGTATCCTTCTCTAGGACCCGTGGCCGGCTATTCTGCGCACTCTTTAACCGGGAAGTCTCTCCGGCCCGTCTTCTCTCCGCCTCTCCCCCGCAGCCGGCAGCTCCCAGTCTCGTCGCAGTCAAATTCAAGGCCCGCCGAGCACTCCACCCGAGCCCCGGGCTTCACCGGATTTGGGGTCTCAAATCGCTGCCACACACCGCCCCGGTCCTCGACTGTGTCACGGGACCGGAGCCACCCCACTGCTGGAGCCTCGGGCCTCCTACCCCTACCTCCGGGCGAAGAGTCAAACAGCCAGGCTCTCAATAGATCCACGGGGGCGGGGGACAAAGGGGGGGAGAAGGAAGCCCCCGTCTAAAAATCCCCCCAGTGGTCCCGTCTGCAAACAGGGTTGAGACCCAACGTCTCTAAGTCGGCGAGATGCCCAGGAGTGTAGCGCCGGCTCACAGTCCCAGGGGAAAGGGTCTCCCCGCGATGGTCTGACTCTCAGCAGCGGCGGCCCTTCATCACACACCCGGCAGTATCATCAAGGCCCCGGCCGGGGCTGTCTTCCTCCCGGTTTCTCCAATGAGCTGGGGGCTCCTCCCCGCCGTCCCCCAGCTAGAGGGTATCTTCAACAGATCCCCAGGGCTTCTTTACAGATCCAGCCCTCGCTCGCGCAGGCCGGACTCGCGGACCTCCGGGCCTGGCCGGCAACTTCCGGTTATGGCTGCGGCCGGACACTCTCACCACTCAAGCCCCGCTTACTCAGGAGGCCCCGACCGCCGCCGTCCACAGCTCCGGTCCCCGACCTCGCAGCGGGACCGGAGTCGATCCAGGAGGATTTTCGCTGACCGCAGGCGGTATGAGCAATGCAGGATGGTGACAGGATACGGGGGTGGGGGTTTAGGTCTGGCGGAGCTGCTCACCTACGTGGCCATCTTGGGCGCACGTTCGGCTCCTCCCCCTGGAGAGCTTCGTTTTATTCTCTAAAATGAGATGAATTATAGAAAAATCTGCAACAGGTCATACAGCAGCAATGCACAGTTAAAAAAAGAAAAATACAAAATATCAAATAAATAGCATACAAATTGCTTCTGATATTCTGTCTTACGAGCATAATAGCAAATAACAGCCAGTTTTCTTAGCTTAATATTTGAAAAATATTAAATCGTTTTTATTCAGCCAGTAATAAAGCAAAATAATACATATTAGTGCATCAAGAAAGGTTTTCATGTTGGTACCTAGTAGCTTATTGCGCTTTACAAATACCGCAAAGGGTAACATAACAATGTGTTTAAAAAAACTAACAAAACACAGACTTAGCAAGTTTAATCACTTCATGGGCCAGAAAAGCTATGGCGTAAGTGCTACATGTAAAATATTATAGGAGAAAAAGCAGCTACGACAGAGAGTTGAAAAGCATACTGGCGAATTAATGAGAGAAATGGCGGGCGAGCAGAACGGGCTGTGGTTATAAAGGAGGTAGTCAGAATGAGGTAAACAATACACAACAAAAAATAGAAATGATTCCCACAGAAGCGAAGACGACGTCCATTACCCGCTGAGCACAGTAGGTCACACGAAAGGATCCTGCCTCTGGGTCGAATGCTATTTAAGGAAGGTATTCCGTTTCAAAGGTGAGTTTTGAATACACAGCCCCAGGCACCCTTCTAAGAAAAAGAACTGCTGTCGCCTCCGAAGATTGATTGGTTGTGTAGTCAACAGGCAGGCCCAGGAGGCTAATTCAGCGGTTTGACAACGGTAGGCCACAGCGGTTTAACTGGACTCAAAGTGCCAAAGAAATGGAAGACAACACACACAAATTTTTGTTTTAAAAGTGTGCTTAAGGTTTGCGACTCGGCCTTTTCAGGCCTGACTAGAGACAGCTTTACTGGTGCCACACAAGAGAATTCAGTGAGAGGGCCTGCACTGCTGATCTGCAGACTAGTGAAAGCCGTTTACTTTTTGTCAGCTCTGCACTTTGTATTAATTATTCAACAAGCATTTTGAGCACCGTGCCAGGGATAAGGAAGATGAAGGCGATGTGCACCGCTGGCGATTGGGTTGTCGCCAATGTTGTTTGAATTATTCAAATTTAAAATATATATATATATATATAAATAGGTTTCAGGGACGTTATAGTTAGCTGGACATTTCACTCTTACAAAACCATAGAAATTCCACTGTTATAGTTAGTTCAGCTAACTATAACTAGCGCACCCGCAATGCACTGCTCATGACGTCACATATTACATTAGTTCATGACATGGTCAGTGACATCACTGAATACATCTCAAATGACATCACCGATGACATCATCCAGTAACTGTTGGTTTCTGTAAAGTTGAAATATGTTTTATATATATTCCAAGGTGTATTGAAGAATGAGTGGGTGTATAAGTGTCTGGATGGAGGATTTAGTAGGTGCGTGACTGACTGTATAAGTGAGTGATTAAATGTGTCTTACTGAATGCATGGGTTAGTGACTAAACTGTGTGAATGTCTGTATCAGTCTGTCTGTTGTTGTGGAAGCTGCTGCATGGGTTGGTCAGTAGCTACATGAGTGTCTATGTAAGTTATTGATTGGTTGTCTGAGTATTCTTTTGGGAGACTGAGTGTGGGTGGGTGGGAGGTGTGTGACTGTGCCTTGCTGTGTGAGTAGTTGATCACTGGGTGTATGGGTTCCAGAGGGCATGTGGAAACAGCTGTATGGGTGCCTGAGTGTTTGTTGGGTGTGCTGGTGAGTGAATGGGTGTCTCAGTGGTACATGTCCAAGTAACTACATATGTAAAAGGCAGTGTATGTGAGAGTTGAATTATATAAATGACTCTACATGATAGTCAGTGATTGTGAGATTGGCTGTATGGATGAGTGTGTACTTGTATCACTGATTATATAAGAGAGTAATTATGCATTAGTATCTGTTTGAATAAGTGAGGTGGTGTGTGTATAATTGTATAGGTGAGTAAATGGGAGTGTGATTGATTCTTAGCATGACTGACTAGGTGTGTGAGTAACTGCATGGATGAGTGGCGGTGTATGACTGATTGTATGGATGAATGAGTGGATGTGTGTGTAGACCTAGGAATCAGTGAGTGCGTATGTAGTAACTGGTATTGGTGTGTCAATGATTCAGAAAATGGTAGTCTGCATTTTGCAGTGCGTGTATCAAGGTTTATATTAGAGTGTGAGGAGGTGCATCAGATTCTCATGTGGATGATGTCATTTGAGATGTCATCAGTGATGTCACTGACCATGTCATGAATGATGTGATATGTGACGTCATGAGCAGTGCATTGCGGGTGCGCAAGTTATAGTTAGCGGCACAGACTATAACAGTGGAATTTCTATGGTTTTGTAAGAGTGAAATGTCCAGCTAACTATAACGTCCCTGAAGCCTATGTTTTTTTCACTGAATTTCTAAGGTTTTTTAAATGCTAATTTCGAACTATAACGTACCTGAAACCTACGTTTTTTCAGTGAATTTCATTGTTTTTTAAAATGCTAATTTCTTACTATGACATCCCTATTAAGTCCCCTTGAATCCTGAACTGAAGGTCCCTGCTGGCAAAGTAGCCCACCAGGTACAACCAGTATGCGCCACTGACCGGCGTTTCAGAGAGGCACTCTGAGGCCATGCCTCTTTTTACACCACACTGCAAACGTGGCTTCTGGCGCACTGCTGCTCAGAAGATGAAGTCCACTTGTGTCTTGAGGTCCTCAGGACACAAGAGGCCCTCATCGCCCCACCAGGAGTGCACCAGAAGCCGCGTTTGCAGAGTGGTGTAAAAAGGAGCGTGGTCTCGAAGCACCACTCTTCAACGCAGCCTTGTGGCATTTTACAAGAGGTACCTGGTGGACTAGATAGCCCTCAGGGACCCTCAGGATTGAAGGGGAATTAATCCCCCAACTTAAAATGCGCCTCAGGGCGCATTTGTACTGTGGTGCAAGGAGGGGGTGGGACCTGATGTGACAAGTGTGCAAACGCGCCCTCTGGCACGTTTTGAGTTGAAGGATTAAGTCCCCTTCAATCCTAAGGGTCCTTGGAAGCCAACTAGCCTACCAGCTACCTCCAGTAAGCATTACAAAGCTGCGTTGCAGAGTGGTAGAAAAAGGGGGCATGGCCTTGGACCACCACTCTGCAACGCAGCTCCCTGGCGCTTACTGGAGGTACCTGGTGGGCTAGTTGGCCCCCAAGGAACCTTAGGATTGAAGGGGACTTAATCCTTTATTTCACAAAGCACCAGAGGGTGCGTTTGCACACTTGTCAAATCAGGCCACGCCCCTCCCTGCACCACTGTGCAAAAGCACCCCCTGGTGCATTGTAAATTGGGGGGTTAAATCCCCTTAAGTCCTGAGGGTCCCTGGGGTCCAACTAGCCCACCAGGTGCCTCCAGTAGGCGCCACAGAGCTGCGTTGCAGAGAGGTATAAAAAGGGGCATGCAGTGGCGTCACTAGGAGGGTGCGGGGGGTACGGACCGCACCTGGGGACACCATCACATGGGGTGACCAAAATCCTATTAATGAATAACATCAGAATAATACTTCGGAATGCACCGTCTTGATGCCAAGACCTCCCTCTTTTATGTCAAAGGGATAATGACAAGCGGAGCGCCTTCTTCCCCGTAACAACACTAACATGAGGCTTTGTTGTCCAATTCATTCGAAGTTACTCAAATGCTCAGCAGTGCCCGGCATGTGTCGCTGCTCCCTAAATCACGGCATCCACGCCTCCTTTGCGTTTTCCTAAGCGTCTCCAATTGACATATTTTTGGAAAATACAGGCCGCCTTAGATATTAGCCTTTGACCTGTAACTTTCATTCTAATGGAGAGTTTTCAAAAGCAATATCTGTGCAGCTGCAAAGAGTTTTAGTGGAGGTTTACTGTACAGTACTTTTTATAAAAGTGGTAGAGAAAGAGGACTCCGCTTCAAGCTACAGAAGTATGTTGACAAGTACCGGCTCGAGCGGTCTCTGTGAGTACCAAGCCCCGATCTGCATTTCTCTCTCTCACGCACTTTGTGCCGTTGCACTCACTGACCGATCTCTCCTCTTTTATTGTCTGGGAAGAGGGTTGCAGAGTTTGGCTGCACTGAAGCCAAAGGATTGCCCTCCACTGCTTGCCCTTTTAATGGAGGGAACTCGAGCCCATGGCGCGTTGGAGGGTCTGAGGGCTCTCTCAGGGGTGAACGGGGCAAGGAGCTGCCGAAGCAAATAGTTCTGGCATTTGTTTACTGAACGCGTTTCTATTTCTTTATTTACACACACTCTTGCATAGCAGGCGCGCCAGGGGATGGTGGAGATGCATTCCTGACAAGTGCTTTGAATATTTGGAGGTAGTTGTGGTTCACAGCTCTGACACTGGTGCAGAACTGCATGAAGTCGAGCTCACTGTCAGAAAAAACACAGACGAAGGACTTTGTTACAATGAAAGTTCGCGCTGTGGCCTACATTACAGTAACCGTAATGCAGAAAGAAATTCACATTTTAAACCGGTAGGACTGGCAAACTAGGCGCATCATGTAAGCTGGAGCTTTATAAGGCCTGCCCAACATGTACACTGCAGCATCACATTCTTTTGTATTCAAAATGTTGTTGGTAAACTCTGCGGTGGGAGCTATGTTTGCTAGACACGGCATATTGTACAAGCAACCAACGGCGTCACTAGGGGGGCGGGTGGATCGCACGGAGGTGACACCATGAGTTATCGCACTGGGTGACACCAACCCTAGTGACGCCGCTGGGGGCATGGCCTCAGACCACCTCACTGCAAGGCAGCCCTGTGGCACATACTGGAGGTACCTGGTGGGTTAGTTGGCCCCCAGGGACCCCCAGTATTGAAGGGGAATTAATTCCCAATCTTAATACGCGCCACAGGGCGTGTTTGCAGAATGTTGCTGGGAGGGGGCAGGGTCTCCGGCACAATACCGTTTTTTTTTTTTTTTTTTTTTAGAAGTGGGGCTGTGTGGCCACCAATGTTCCCTCTAATTCTTTTCCTCTGTGTGCGGCAGTGGAGGGTCTCTGTGCGCTGCAACCATGGCTATGTGCGCCAGAAACCAGACCGCACGTGTGTGCTGCGCCAAATGTCACTTCAAATGTTTACTTTAGCTTTATAGAAAAAAGAAATATGTGCCATAGCCTCGAGGCGGATGTATGGCATGTGGGTGATGTGTGTGTGGATTGTAAGCAAAGTTTAAAGAGCTGAGTGGCTGTTGATTACCTGTTATCAAGTCCAAAGGTTGTGAGTTTTCATGTCAATGAGGCGCAGCCTGGTGGCAGACACCCATTGGTGGAGAGTCGCTCAGTAAATGGAGAAAAGTTATTAAAAGAATAACTGAATAGGTTTGTAATAGTGTACATTGTGTGATCGCTGATGCCATTCAGATCATCATCAATGAAGTCACTGTTTAACACACATGCTCCTGCATGGAGGACTGACGCACAGCAGCACACCCTCATCCCAGCAATGTGCAGATAGTGTCCATAGCGCTATCTTGCAAAGCCAGCCTTACTCACACGGGGTTCAAGTAGGTGTTCTTACAGGTCTCAATTAAGGGGACAAACTTGCTATCTATCAGTAGGGGTTGGGTATTTGGTGGTGGGGGGAATGATGCCAAGTGGCTCGTGGCATGTGAAACCTTCCACCTGCTCTCATGTTTTAGCCATCAGCACTTTGCATGCTGGAAGTTTCAAACCTGTTACTATTATGGTAAAGAAAAAATAATAGCTCCAAAATGAAAAGCACTTTTTGGATTAGAAAGCCAGGACTGAATGTGTTGCACATGCAGGATACAGTAAAAGTGATGCTTCATGAAGGGCATTTTTGAGGAGCAGCTGAATGTGTTGCACATGCAGGATACAGTAAAAGTGTTGCTTCATGAAGGGCATTTTTGAGGAGCAGCAGTATTGATGTTCATCACAGCCCATGAAGGTTCGTCTCTGCTAATAGGCATGACAAGCAGAAGAGTAGTCCTTGATAGTAACAAGCTGATCTTCTCTGCAGTTTGGCAGCAGAGTAGTAGGTGAAGAATGCACCTAGAATATCGCGCTGGGCATAGAGGTCAGAGTCTGTGGGTGAAGTGATGCTAAGGATTGACCCAAAGTGGGAATCCTGGCGGATCAGCCATTCCAAAAGTCAACCAGATTGGTCCCCCTCTCAGTGCATCTTAGCCTCATAGGATTTGAAATTGAAGCAGAGCAGCTGCTCCAGGAGGGCCGCATATTGGGTTTTGTCCTCTGTGAGTGCATCTCTCGTGGAGGCCTCCAGAGCCACTGCTTTGTCTAGGTCAGCTGTCTGGCGTTCACAGTTAGCTATCTTTCTGACAGCCATTATTTATTGTAGTCAGTATTCTCGGGTGATCACCTTAAAGGCGTCCCGCTCTGTTGCCCTAGCGTAACACTGTGCCCTGGTTGTCTGAGAAACATTGGGTAATGCACTGGCGCTGAAACTCTTGGAAGGGAGGGCTCTCCAACTTCTATCTGGCCAGCCGCCACAAGGGCACTAGAGGCAGTGGAGAGCTCCATGTCAAATCAACAGCATGTGCATCATAGGTGGAAATTAAGCAGCCCAGATGATCAGCTTGGTGTATGACATCTAGAAGTGAGGTTGAAAAAAGGATGGAGTCAAGGCACACATAAAAATTGTGACCTACTGAGTAGAAGAGGTATACTCGGTTATGAGGGTGTAAGGATCTCCAAGCATCTTCTGACGAACATAGGTTAACCCATTTCTGGAAGTGATTTGTCTGTGTGTAGGGAAGAGAGCGGGGAAGGGGTGGGCAGGAGCAGTGTTGGAAAATGTCCCTCCATTAAGGGTCGCCCCAAACCTTTTGCCTTCCTCCTCCTCTTTTTGCTGAATTCCTTCTGTTGGCTTTAGGACACTAAGCACTTTACCACCGCTGACCAGTGCTAAAGTTCATGTGAACTCTCCTCTAAATATGATATAATTGGTTTACACCTGTTTGTAATATTTCATTTAATTGGAAGTTCCTTGTGGTAAGACCCCCAGCCTTCCCTCGTCAGGGAGCTCCGCTGGGCAAGAGGCAATGGAAGGCATAGGGGAGGATTAGCAGAATAAAAGGTGGTTGACAATGTGGAGCTCTAGTAGAGAGCAACCGGCATGGTGATAAGTCAAGCCACTCCCCGAATGAAGTACCTAATGATGCTTTATGTTGCATAATGTGTTACTGTTTGTTTACAAAATATTTTTCATGTTGCAAATTATAAAATATGAGTGATGTTGCAAAATGTGTATGCTGATGACCAGAGTTAAAGCTGGTACGTTTGGTTTTGGAGCAGAAGGAAAGGTGGCAACATTACATTTAAATTTCAATCATTTTTAATTTTTAGCATGAAATTCACCTCAGGCCTGGTTACTCCAGGCTAGTCAATAACTATCTGGAAGCGTGTTGCTCCTTGCCTAATATTGGTGTTACTCTTAAATGAACAGAAGGACTCGAACAACACTGGGTCCGATTTTCAAACAAAGTAAAAACATTATGGATGGAGAGCTTCATCTCCACCTTGGTATATTTCTTTTGATTTTGTGGAGCGGGTAAATGACGAACTATGTGTAGGTAAAATACACAGATTGAGACAAGATTATGATCACTCAGATTAGAGGACAAAGTTAGAGAGGCAGACACAAATGGGGCTAAAAACAAAGAGAACAAACCAAAATCAAAGATTGAGCCATCTCCAGCAGTGTTTTTGTTTAAGTATTGATGTTCATCACAGCCCGTGAAGGGGCTCTGATTAAAATACTCAATACAATAGAGAAAATCAACGAGGGACTTCATTCAAAGTAATGTATATATATGTCGAATATATGTCAGATGTATGTGGAATTAAGTATAGATAAATCTATACTTAACTATGCACACTAAAGGGCTCATTAGGATGGCGGACGGACTTGCGTCCGTCCGCCACCCTAGAGGAGGAGGGACCGTCCGCAGGGGCTGCGGCGGTCCCTCCAGTGCAATTAGGATGTGACCGCCAGGGTGGCGGTCACATCCTCTATCTTTAACATTGCGGCGGGTGCAGCTTCAAGGTGCACCCGCCGCAATGTTAAAAATGCATACATTGCATTTGTATGCAGAAAGCAGCAGGCACCGCGCGGTGCCCGCCGATTTCTGCATACAAATGCAGGGGGGTACCATAGGTACCCCCCATGTGCACCCCCCACCCCCCCTTCACCTAGGGGGCCCGCAACGGGCCCCCGCAGTGAAGTTCCACATGCTTTTCCACGGAGGAAAATCCGCCGCGGAAAAGCATCTTTTCAAGCCCATCCTAATATGGTGGACGGTGTCTGAGAGACACCGCCACCATATTAGAGCTTTTCCGCCGCGGTTGTAAGCCAACCGCGGCGGAAAAGCTGCGGACGGAAACCAGGACCCACCAGCCATCCTAATGTGGCGGTGGGTCTTTGGTGAGTCCGCAGAGGATTTTCCGCATCCTCTGGGCCGGCGGTGGCTTCCGCCGGCCCGGAGGAGGCGGAAAATCCTCCATCATAATGAGCCCCTTAATTACAGTGTTTTGTTTGTCAATTTTCTGGTGACAATATTTCGGCAGTACATTATGTAAAAATTGATACACAATGGGTACACTTTAGTAACATCTTAGCTGAGCTGATGCTTTCTGCTTCAATGAGTGCTAAGTTCAATGGGTTATCTTCTTGGCAAGCCTGCTTATGTTTGAAATGTCTTCCTGTAAGAATGTGAATCCAAAAGTGTAAAATGTAGTCATTTTCCTTTTAATTTATTTGCAGCTCATTGCAGAGTTCTTTCCTTGCTGGCATCATCACTTTCCCCCTGAATATGTCATAACTGGGAAACTGACTGGTTTGAGCTAAACACAGGTCCAATAATCATGTGAGATAATTATTTATAACAGGATAAGTGGGAAGGGGGGGACATACTCTAGAATGCCGCCATCCCAATGTTATTTGAGATGGTCTTTGGTGTTGATTTTACCTTTCTAAATACCCATGAATCCGAATTTCCACCCTCGTTTTTCCATTGGAACTCACTCAATGTGGGATCAGCTGATGGGGGTTAGGGGCACCGTTCCATTTAAGGCACGCGCGCACCTTTCCTGTTGTGATGTGGCTGCAGAGCGTGGGGCGATTGTGGCCTTTTGTTTAAGTATTGATGTTCATCACAGTCCGTGAAGGGGCTCTGATTAACATCAATACTTAAACAAAAGGTCACAATCTTCCCGCACTGGACTTTACTAGCAAAAGAGTAGAGCCAGTTTAAAAACACAGCGTGTACTAAAGTACACGCTTTGTTTTTAAACTGGCTCTAAGCTTTTGTTAGTAAAGCGCAGGGACGATTGGGGCCTTTTGTTTAAGTATTGATGTTAATCAGAGCCCCTTCACGGGCTGGGATGAACATGAATACTTGAACAAAAGGCTACAATCGCCCCGAGCTCTACAGCCACATCACCACAAGCCCACCAGCCCCCCAGGCCACAAGGCAGCCTTACCTGCACTCGTCACGAGAATCAGGCGCCACAGCTAGTAAAACCAATGAAGGGCAGGCCCTGCCCGGGGATATCGTATTGGGCAGTGAGTCAGGGCAGATTGTTACATTGTAGCACACAAGCACTCTCAGCCAGAGCACGAACTGTTACTGAGCCTACTGCTGGCAAGTCCAGGAGCCGGCGCACATAGGTGTCAGAGGCGCTGGCGGCAGGCGCGCGCACTGTAGCCAGTTTCAGCGCTGTCAGCAGAGTGCAGCCTGTGGCATAAAAAGTGCGGGGGCCCCGGATATATTTTTTGTGAATACCCCCGGGACCTGGCCCACCCGGGGTTCTCAATTAAATGAAGTGCGGGAGCCCGCGCTTCATTTAAAAAAAAGAATTTCGGCAGGATTCGCGGCCCCAGCGTGAATTTTGGCATTTTTTTTTTTTAATGCTTTTGTTTGGCCCTGGGGGTCCTTGTGGGACTCCCTGAGCAGGCCTACGGGGTCAGGGTGTTTCTACCTTGCCCCCTTATCTATTTTTTCACCTTTGTTTTCCTGTTTTCTTGTGACTTGGTAGACTGCCAACACTTCCTGGTTTGGATTGTTGACATCCAATTAGAAAAAAGCTCGTGGTCGGGAGGGTTCGTGAACCCTACTCTGCCATAGATATCGAAATTTTTATTTCTTCATTTTCTCAGCAACTACTGAACAGATTGACACCATTTAAAAAAAAGGTCACTTTCTGAACCAAGCACTATCTTTTTGCCAAATTTGGGGTAATGCCGTTCAGCAGTTCGGGCTGTAGCCTGTCACAAAATGCCCTACGGAAATTAACATGGGGAAAACGCGTTTTGGGACCTCCTTTTTGTCTCAGCCCCCGCTTGACGAATCACCCCCAAACTTTCAGGATAGGAGCTGACCTGGATTTACTTTTTTTGGAGAATTTCACGAAGATTCGTCAAACGACGCCAAAGTTATTAGCAAATCAAAAAAGACTTTTCCTATGGAAACTAGGTTCTAACGACCGCCAGCTGGTAAAATGTATGTGTGTATATATATATATAGACATATATATATATACACACACACAAATTAAAGAAAAGTGAAATAAAACACAAGGGCTTATGAAATAAGACAACTGGTCCTTTTGTTTGGTAAAGACAATCAGTATTTGGCAACTAGATAATTTGTCAGTTTATAAAATACCAGAATCTGATCATCAGGATTGATCTGCCATGATGCCTGTTGCCTAGTACCAAGAGCAAAGGCCCACCCATCATCTAGCTAATCTGTGAGGTTGTTGCTAACAGTGAGTAGCACCCCACTCTGCTGCCTGGATGCAGCCGGTACGTCTGTATTGATTTCTGGCTTGGTGGTGTGTGAGGTTGGTTGTGGTGCATGAGGGTGACTGATACAGCATATTGTGCAGCAAACATGACATAGATGGATGTAGATGTGTTCTGTAATGCTTGGCTATGTAAGTCCTTCTGCACTATACCTTATCCTCAGATTCTGACGTCTGGGTGGTCATCTTTAGTTGGTGCCACTTCACACACAAACACACATGCCACCCATTAGACGGTTGACTATTTCCATAACAAGCTATACTGTCTAAGGGGGTGGATGGTTTTTATCCCCCATTTTTTGGTTTGCCCCAGCATCTTTTGTTTGTATCATGCACACAAGCATCGACAAGGTGGGCACTGGACTTTAGACATAGGTATTGGTAACTGGACGGTATGATTAGACCACCTTAATATGGCGACAGAGGTTAGCATTAAAGCAGCGGAAGGCTACATGAATACATACCCACTTCCGGCTCGCGTTGTACAGAACACTCAGCATTGCCGGTCGATGAAGATGGACGGAAGCTTGTCACACTCCTCGCTACTTGGTAAGGGGTTAGGGTCCGACTTGGACGATTTGCGCAATCATGCATAATTACGAATAACTCAGTGAATGCTCTAGGACTAATATTCTGACTAACAATAATTCTATTAACAATTCTTGAGATTATTGGTATAAAATGTAGTCTTATAGAGACATGATAAAGCATTTACATTAATAAGGTCGAGTGACGGTTAGACCCACCTCATGGTATTTCGAATATCGTAAGATAATAATTTAGGAATAAATGAACTGGTGCGTATATATACTCCAGAATGCTTATACACATACTGCAATGATAAGTGAAATAGATTAGACAGTCCATAGAAGATACATCCGTTTTAGTAGTAGGTCTGACAAATGAAAGAAGGACATGTTGCTGTTTTAAATAAGATCGCAAAACAAGTTGTTAATCTTGCTTTGATTCGAAATATTGAATTAAGGTAAGAATATTTGGTGAAATACTATAATTAGTGTCGAACATTAAGGAGCAAGTGACATTTGTTGAAGCGATACGTAAGTATAAGCTCATTTAGATATTTTAAGATGGTGCTGACACTTCCACTAGACATAAAGTTTGACATGCCTTTAAATCAGAGTGCATATCATGTTGTTATTATTTGCTTTAAATTATAAATACTTAGAAAACTCTATAGTAAGGCAAGACTTTTCGGTGAAATAAGATCAAATAAAATATTTAAACATATTGGTGAAGATTAAGGAACAATGCGCGATGTTGAGTTGTAGACATTTCAAGATGGCGTTTGTATAGTTTCTATACAAATAGGAACACAAAGAGGGCGCTCGGGTAGAACGCCGGTTGAAGTCTCGAGATCGAGAGAGTGCATGCCGAAGTACGAGGTGTTCTCAAGATACTTGGTGAGTGTTAGGGTTGCAACTGAGGTGATAAGTGGGTATATTTTACTCATTTATAATGGACGTGTCCTTCAATATCGTATTATGGTTTTGTTTTGTAGCCGTGGATCACGTACTCGTGAGTGGCTTATTCTCTTTGGATTTCACGTTAAGATTGGAATTATTGGAATGGATTTTGGAATGATTGGGGTGAGTTAATTCAAAATGACAGAATGATTAGATATGAGATATAGGGAGTATTTTAATTAGTCGGATAACTGAATTGTAGATATGATTTTATTACAGAATTATTATTGATTGAACATTACGGATTGGATTGGGACTAATACGAGGTATTGGATACGCTTTAATGGTATGACACGAACTTTGTTACTATATTGATTGAAGTGTTTTAAATATGTTTACTGGGATAGACTTGAGGGAACTGGATAGAGACATGTATGGACACACATTTTGATGAGACTAATGAGGCTTTAACTGAACTGTAGAAGAGTTGTGGAAAATATTATAAGCCTTATGATTTGATATATAAGATTTTAGATTCTTGTCGAATACTGTGGATGAATTCCCAGTAGAAGGTGGAACAGGATTATTTTTCAGGTGATTATATTAACTGAAATAGATACTAATCTATCTTACAGGTTGTAATATAAACTACTACTAACTGACACTTATGGTGAAAATAATTTTGTTTTTTATTGGAATTTGGCTTTTCTATGTTCTCTCCTTCGATGGAAATCACTAGTGGTGGATACGTTGGAGCTATTCTTGATGCACCAGAATCTGAAATATGATGGAACTTGTTATGTAAAGTAACTAGTATATCGTTCTATTTATATTTTGTTATTTTGGATTACAGCCCTGAAGAAGTCTTAGTGCAAATTAATAACACGACGAAACACGTGTTGGCTGCTTTTTCCTGTGGATATGAACTTGGGAGGAATAAATATCATTTGGAATAAATGGACCAAGTGAATTGGATTTCAATGGATAACAAGAATAAGAAGTGACGCGATTGTTTGTACCAATTGGGGGATACTTTGTTGATAAAACAATATGATTATGATCATTTGATATTAGAGTGCTCAGGGTAAACATTGTTGAATGTATATGTGATTACATGAAAGATGTCGGCTTGGAGTCCGCAAAGTTAGGACCTGAAAAAACTGTAAATGTAAGCATTTTTCACAGCATACTGAGACACGCATGAGTCTTCTGGTGCTGTATGGTGTTGCATATAGACAGCCCTGTGAGTGGGACTGAGAATAGGTTACCCACATGGATAGAGGTGGAACTTAGGCAACAGAATCCGAGTCACTCGTGCTGTTGTTGTGATTTACTGAGACGGGGAGACGATTGCTCCGCATTGAGACACTCGGCATAACATGCATGAATGCACAAGCATGAGCACAGTGAATCCACGGATTGATACGCATTGATGACTTACTGATCAGAATGTAGTAATCGGTAGACGATGACTCAGCGTGGAACGATCTGTCTTTAGCATATATAGGGTGTACGATGACATAGAGAATCTACTTGCGGACATGTTTTGAGGTCTTATAGCACGAATTGAAGCAGTCGGAACACGATTTCTTCAAGGCAAGTGACAGTATATAAGTATGGAAAGGGTGCATGATCAGGCACACAGTGAGTCAATCCACTAACACGCTCTGATGCCTTACAGATTAGTTCTAGCAGTCGGAACACGTCATATGGGTAAACTCGAACGGGATTATCCATATAATGTACTAACACAGATTGGGCACGTAATGACTTGCATGAACACGATCCACCATACACAGGGACAGTGGGTGACAACAGCACAACTAGTTAATGTGCTTGCCAATAGCTGAACATACGCCTACTTATTGAGGATTTAAGCATCTTATGCTTAACTTTTGCAGAATACACTTACAGATAGATTTTTCTATGCCAGTTTTGATTGATGAGTTTGGAACCACAACTTGGAACTGGTGGTTGACTTGGAGAGTTTATACCACAGATTTTGGACTATTGACTGAGGCCACTCCATTTTGGTAAGTTGAAGTAGAGTGAGGTCACTTCTTACAATGAAATTTAAATTAAATATTTAGTGGATATATATTGATACTGGACTTTATTTTCTTCCTCCCAATTTTTGCAGGGACTTAGTCAGACGACAATTGTCCAGAGGAGACCCCGTGAGTCAACAGGGGTTGAAACGTCGACATGTGTTTCACTTGGTTGCTTTGACTATTGATTAGTTGACATGCTGTGATGTGATACTCGCATTTCTTTATTATCCATACATAGGACCAGTGAACTTTATGTTTTGTGTATATATTGTAGATGTTCTTCACACTAGAGCACTGTGTCGCCTGCACTTATGCTATTAATTATACTGTCACCTGCATATAAGAAATATGTTCTGAAAAATAATACAGATAAATGACCACAGAAACAATTGTCATCATTTTCTTAAGCAAAAACTGTTTAATTCCCTTTTACATTAGAAAAAAATCCGAAGTGTGTAGATAACACTCAGAATTTATGAGTGAATACATTGATAGCGAGCCTCCACAAACAAAGGAAGAGGGTGAGTCATGGTTTTGGGGAGAGCCCCATGGTGGACATTGTTCGCATATAAATACAGTAACCCTGGTCCACTTGGGAATACAAGGGTTGTCCTTGTGATAATATATACAGGCACACCATAACTTCTAGTGAGTTGCTTTCGGGACTCTGGATGACTTCTGTCATTAGGCACCACATTACTCACATATCTCTCTGTATTTTAAATGTAAGGGCCAACTGATACAATCAGTGTCAGAGATACCTTTTATGTGGTTTCTGCACATTGTCAGACAATAAACAATGCTAAATAGGAAGTATTGGTCAATTTGTAAAAGCATAAGTGCTAGTGAAGTAGTGTGGCTCACTGGTTAGAGGCGGCAGACCCGAGAGCAGAGGACGGCCCGGGACCAGGGTTCGATTCCCGGCGCGGCAGGTTTCTGGACCAGGGTCAGCGGACTCGATAATTCTCTCGCCTCGGTGCCCACTCTGATCAGCGTTCACACTCGGCAACTCTGGGCATTAGCTTGCCTCATCTTCACTAACGGCCCCACCAGACCGCCGGGGATGCCTGGTCTCACCCTGGAGATACCCATTAAGGGACCATCTCTCAGGGAAGCCAGGAAGGGTTTCGCAGCGGTCGAAGCGCCTTGGGACCCTACGGGTAAGTAGTGCGCTATATAAATGCCTATACAGTGCCCAAAACTCTGCTCAGAAGCCCGCTGTCGGCACTGGCACGCCGAATACCAAGGCTGCATAGTCTGGAATCCACCTCATGTCAATTAATTGACTACCAGACACTCCCTGCCCCTTTATCCTACTCTTCCATGTTCCTGCTTTCTCTCTTTGTGACAGTTTTTCCAGTGGTACTGGAAGACTGGAGGTGCTGACATCAATGTTACATCACAAAACTCATAGGGATTATAACAATCCAAGCATCACACAAAGAACAAGTGTGGCACATGAACCACGCCCATTTAGCAGGAGAGTGGTAAAGTTGAGTATTGTATGTAGCTGGTGTTGCATTTAGGAACACAGTCATAAATGTTTTACTAAAGCATTGAGTGGTAGCACACTGCCATTTACATACAGCATTTTCCCACTAATATTAACACTAAATTTTCAGACATACAGTTTTACTGATACAACTATGTAGTGATCAAATGATAATGGGTGGCAATTGAACTTCAGTGAATATTTGCCATTTGCGCATCACCAAGTTAAGTGTCTTGCCTTGTTTTGAACCGATTAAGGTAATTGTTTCCACCACTCGTCTGATGATTTGGAAATATATGTATGTCATTTGTGCTTTCCTAAGTGTTTATTTCTTTTGAAATATTGGTACAGTTCATTTACAGGTCTTTAGATTTTGTTGCATTAGCAAAAAACAACATCCTACAGT
The DNA here is from genome assembly GCF_964261635.1 of Lissotriton helveticus. NCBI lineage: Eukaryota > Metazoa > Chordata > Amphibia > Caudata > Salamandridae > Lissotriton > Lissotriton helveticus. The sequence continues at coordinate 1,166,785,969 of NC_136065.1, read as the reverse complement.
TTTTCCTCTCACACCAGCAAGATTTTCACAAAGATCACTTTAAAAAATCCTCACACTTTGCAGTATTAGAAGGAAAGAAAACACCTTCCTCCATGTTAACAAAATAAGCAGCAATTTGTCAGAAGACATTGCCTGACATTTGACCTCTGTCTTTGAACGCCAAGCAAATGGACAAGATAAAATCAAAATTTAAAGTAATCTTCAGCGCTCATTCACCTTCGGAACTCCAGCATGGTTATCCTGGAGGTGGTGCAACACCGATCCCTCCCCAATGCCCCTACTTTCTGTACCTATATGTTTTTTCTGTCTTTCCCCTTTGTTCACCTTTCTGCGTATTTTCCCATCTCTTGCGCTTGGTTAATGTCCCATGAGAAAAATTAAGAGCCAGACCAAAAAATATAAGTGCTGGTGGAACACAGTGACAAATTAAGCACTGCCATGGAGTCTGTAGGAAGACTAATAGCATCCCTTAGGGCACACTAAATGGCGATTCTTGCCTCCAAAGTTTGTAAAGAACCAAAGTTGATGAATTTCTTTTTGAACCAAATGTATTTTAATCCATTGTAATACATTTTAACATGTTTATCCACATATTATATTCAGACATGATTTTTCTGCTCCAATGCATTTCGGACATTGTCCTTCATCGGGGAGCATCTAAAAAAAGAACGACATACACAAGAGGTCTGTATATATTCCTAAATAGTTCATAATGAAAATTAATGAAAATTACGAGTGCAGTAAATGAATAAGAGAAACCGTGTACTAAAGCGGGGTAATGTGACAGCAAATATGAAAAACAAGTGAAACGGTGAAAGGAGGTGACTCGTAATCATAAAAGTATGATCGTGAAATCGACTTCTAATAAGGGTGCGCCGAAAATAATATTGTAGTGCTCAAGGACGTGCGGAAGTTAAAAGTGAAAGTTCACCCGAACAGTTTTATCGTGACGTGACTCCATGCAAGCATTACCAAAATTTAACCCAGCGTACCGAACGATAGAGCTTTAAACTAACATACTCAACAAAGAACCAGTGCTCTGTAAACTTACGTGAGTGAAAAATCACAACAGCTTCATACGCGTAGGTTGAAAAACGCTCCGCCATGAATGGAGGGCTAACGCGGAAGTGTAAATGCGGTCGGATGCACGTGTCAAGGGGTCACGGACTAGAACTAAACAAAAGACTATCGAAAAACAGTGACGTGCCTACGCCAAGGGGGGTTAAACCAAATGAATTAATGATAAAAATATAAAAATAAAAATAAATGAAGTGAAGTGATGATAAACTTAAATAAAGATTCACATATAATGCAAATGCAATGTGTAAGACAAGAAGTATAGGAAAAATATATGGTAGATCTTAAGTATAACAACAAGGAGAAATGTCCAGATTCTGATATCCCAACTTGGGGATGTGTACAAAGAAGTTTACAAATAACATGAAAATTCGATGCGTTCGTTAAGCCCATATGCCTTCCTTGATTGGAGTCTATATATCTAATAATTTTCTCTTTGAAGCAATTGTTTATTATTGTCTTTTCCCTCTTCTTTATTTATAACTTCCAAGATTGTGTATTTCAGTTGAGAAACAGAATGTTTCATTTCATTGAAATGAGTTGCTACAGTCGATTTTTGGTTCAAGGTACGAATGTTAGACTTATGTTCATTAAGGCGTGTTTTAATTTTGCGTTCACTTTTGCCAACATAAGTTTTTCCGCATGGGCATTTCAAGAGGTAGACACAATTGTTGGTATCACAAGTGGCAGTAACTTGTAAATGAATTTTATGTCCTTTCATAGGGTGTGTGATTTCTGTACCAGTTATTGTATTATGACAATTGTTACAATTGTTGCATGGTCTGGTGCCACGGAATTGAACGTTCAATGTTTTGGTCTCTTTGAGGATTTCTCCTAAATTCTTGCCCCTGGTGTAGGCAAATAGTGGTAACGACTTGAAAATGTCATTAAAATCAGTCTCTAATTGTAGTAGTGGCCAATATTTTAGTACTATGTTTTTGTAGGTAGTGCTTACATTGGAAAATTTAGAAACTACGACCATCCGGTCGCTTTTGGGTTTTTGTGCAGTTTTTTTTAGAATCTCTTCACGTTTCATTGGTTGGATAGACATTTTTTGCAGATTCCAAAACTTGATCTGGATATCCTCTTGAACGGAATCTTTCCGTCATTTCATTGATGCGTGTTTCTGCCATGATAGGATCTGATGTTATGCGTTTGACTCTTAGTAGTTGTGATCTAGGTAGATGTCTTTTTAAGGATGGCTGGTGGAAACTAGTGTAGTGCAAAGTATTATTGCGATCTGTTGGCTTTCTGAAAATGTCTGTGATTTTCTGATTGTCCTTGAGTGTGATCCTTACGTCCAAAAAAGTAATCGAGTTGGGTTCAATGTTCCATGTGAATTTTATTCTGTCATTAATGTTGTTTAACGTGTCAAGGGCTGTTTCTAAGCTTTCTTTGGTATTCTTCCACAAAATAAATAAGTCATCGATGTATCGTACATACATTTTGAGGTTATTGCTCCATTCTGATTTTGAACAAATGTTCATATGTTCGAATTCTCCCATATAGATATTAGCGTAGACTGGGGCTGCTCAATTGCCCATGCTGGTGCCCACGAGTTGTAAATACCAGTTATCCCGATGTTTGAAATAACTGTGGTATAACGTGAAAGTCATTAATTCCATGAGGAAGATTTTAGTAGCTTCATCCAAGTCTAAGTTTAAGGCAGCTTGTTCAACGGCCTCTATGCCCCCTGCGTGTGGAATAGAAGTGTACAATGCACTGACATCGGCAGTGCATAGCCATAGCTTTTCATTAGGATGAATTTCTAGCTCTTGTAGTTTGCACAAAAAGTCCGTTGTATCTCTAATGTAGCTTGCCAATGATTGAACCGTGGGTTGCAGTTTGCGATCCAGATACTGTCCTATAGGCTCATGAATGCTTCCACATGTAGATACTATAGAGCGAATCGGCGGATTCATCAGCTCTTTATGAATCTTAGGCATAGCGTATATTGATGGACTTCTGGGATGAGATAGCAAGAGAAAGTTTCTGGTTCTTTGATCAATAATGTCTTGTGAATAGGCTTTATCAATGATGGTTTTCAAATCCATGGCAAACTGCTGTGTAGGATTACTAGGTAATTTCATATAAACCATTTCATCTGACACGTGTTCATGTAGTTTTTGATGGTACATATAAGCGTTCATAACAACAATTGCCCCTCCTTTGTCAGCCTTTGTGCAGATTATTTTGTCATTGTGAGCTATAGATCTTAGGCGATCGTGGTCTTTTTGAGTCATATTCTTGTGTGAGATTTTTTTATAATTGATACTTGTCAAATCCTTTTTAATTAGTTGTTCAAACAGATCGATTGTTTTGTGGCTTACTGGAGCCTGGAAAGTACTTGGGGCTTTTAGACCCATCAATGGGTCCTCTTTTTTCTCTCCTTGTTGATTGATGATGTTATCAAAAAAAATGTCTGAGCCTCAATTTCCTGATCAGTTTAAACGTGGCTATTTCCAATTCCAACAGGTTAGATTTACTAGCAGGTATAAACGAAGTGCCTCTCTGTAATAGTTGCATATCTTGACTTGTAAAAGTGTAGTCAGATATGTTGATAACCAGCTGATTGTCCTCATTTATTTCTTTTTCTTTTCTTTCTCCTTTGGTAAAGTTACACTTCTTGTTTGTGGCATGCTTTTTTGTTTGGCCCCTCCGGGGTCGTCTTGTTCCACAACCTGTTCTAAAAAAGGAGTTGTTGTAGTGTCAATTGAGGTGCTAGGAATCAATTCTTGTGTTCTCACAGTTTGACGAGGTCCAAGTGGACGACCTCTCTGTTGCCCAGATTTCTGTTGACGTTCAGTGAAGTCCCCTTCCGACGAAGACGTGTCTGTGTTTTGAGTATATGGGCGAGATCTTCTCTGGGCGTAAACCTCCGCCCAGGTATATACCTCATCTAACTTATAATCTAGCGTGTCACGCCTGAATTTTCTGATTTTTCGATCATTTATTTCATTTTGATGTTTATCCAGTTGTTGTTTAATATCAGCAATGAATTCATCCCATTCTTCCGTAGGAATGTTTTTTGTAAGCTCTTCCTTGGTTTCTGCAATTTCCTTTTCAATTTCAATTATGATTTTAGATAGTTCTTCCACGATTAAAAGAATCAAGTCAAGGCTGCATTTATTTAATATCGCATACCATTTGTCTCGAAATGGTTTGGAATTCTTGCACAATGAGGGTTTGAGTGCAATTCGTAGGCCCCTAGGGATGCGTAGTGTTTTGTGGTATTTGATTAGAGTCGCTGCATGTAATGTCTGGTTGATCTTGCGTTTAGACAAGTATAACAGTTGTTTAGCGTTCTGTTCTTTGCTCCTTGTTGTTGAAGACTGAGTGATGTCGTCCTGGATTAAAGCATAGATTTTGCTTGCTTCTTCAATGCCGAAGGCAAAAGTGTCTGCTCTGGCTTCCGTGGAACATGCTATGTCTTCAAAATTCATTTTGAAATTTATGGCGTGCCACCTGGCCGTTGGGTAGATGCAAGTAAATGATCAAAAAAGTTTGGTGGACAGGTGCACAGCTGTGTCCGTGACCCCTTGACACGTGCATCCGACCGCATTTACACTTCCGCGTTAGCCCTCCATTCATGGCGGAGCGTTTTTCAACCTACGCGTATGAAGCTGTTGTGATTTTTCACTCATGTAAGTTTACAGAGCACTGGTTCTTTGTTGAGTATGTTAGTTTGAAGCTCTATCGTTCGGTACGCTGGGTTAAATTTTGGTAATGCTTGCATGGAGTCACGTCACGATAAAACTGTTCGGGTGAACTTTCACTTTTAACTTCCGCACGTCCTTGAGCACTACAATATTATTTTCGGCGCACCCTTATTAGAAGTCGATTTCACGATCATACTTTTATGATTACGAGTCACCTCCTTTCACCGTTTCACTTGGTTTTCATATTTGCTGTCACATTACCCCGCTTTAGTACACGGTTTCTCTTATTCATTTACTGCACTCGTAATTTTCATTAATTTTCATTATGAACTATTTAGGAATATATACAGACCTCTTGTGTATGTCGTTCTTTTTTTAGATGCTCCCCGATGAAGGACAATGTCCGAAATGCATTGGATTCAGAAAAGGGGGTGGTGATGAACAGAGTGCCTGAATTAAGCAGACCACTCTTACCCAGTCCAAAGATCAGGGCTTGATCCATCACCGTTTTTTAGCTCACTGCACCATCCCAGCTCAGAACTTGGCTATATGCAAATTAGTCTGTTCCTGTCCCAGTGCATGATGGGAACAGGGCAAACCAAACTACCAAGCCAATTCTTATACTGGGAAGGAAACAAGCTACCGGGGACCGGTTTCTGGCATTTCAGCCTCGTCGGCCCGGCTTGCTTGAATCCTGATGGTGCAATGAGCAAGGGACTCACATCTGAGTATACCCTTCCACGCTTATGGTGGACAAAATGATTCAGAAAAGGGGGTGGTGATGAACAAAGTGCCTGAATTAAGCAGACCACTCTTACCCAGTCCAAAGATCAGGGCTTGATCCATCACCGTTTTTTAGCTCACTGCACCATCCCAGCTCAGAACTTGGCTATATGCAAATTAGTCTGTTCCTGTCCCAGTGCATGATGGGAACAGGGCAAACCAAACTACCAAGCCAATTCTTATACTGGGAAGGAAACAAGCTACCGGGGACCGGTTTCTGGCATTTCAGCCTCGTCGGCCCGGCTTGCTTGAATCCTGATGGTGCAATGAGCAAGGGACTCACATCTGAGTATACCCTTCCACGCTTATGGTGGACAAAATGATTCAGAAAAGGGGGTGGTGATGAACAGAGTGCCTGAATTAAGCAGACCACTCTTACCCAGTCCAAAGATCAGGGCTTGATCCATCACCGTTTTTTAGCTCACTGCACCACCCCAGCTCAGAACTTGGCTATATGCAAATTAGTCTGTTCCTGTCCCAGTGCATGATGGGAACAGGGCAAACCAAACTACCAAGCCAATTCTTATACTGGGAAGGAAACAAGCTACCGGGGACCGGTTTCTGGCATTTCAGCCTCGTCGGCCCGGCTTGCTTGAATCCTGATGGTGCAATGAGCAAGGGACTCACATCTGAGTATACCCTTCCACGCTTATGGTGGACAAAATGATTCAGAAAAGGGGGTGGTGATGAACAGAGTGCCTGAATTAAGCAGACCACTCTTACCCAGTCCAAAGATCAGGGCTTGATCCATCACCGTTTTTTAGCTCACTGCACCATCCCAGCTCAGAACTTGGCTATATGCAAATTAGTCTGTTCCTGTCCCAGTGCATGATGGGAACAGGGCAAACCAAACTACCAAGCCAATTCTTATACTGGGAAGGAAACAAGCTACCGGGGACTGGTTTCTGGCATTTCAGCCTCGTCGGCCCGGCTTGCTTGAATCCTGATGGTGCAATGAGCAAGGGACTCACATCTGAGTATACCCTTCCACGCTTATGGTGGACAAAATGATTCAGAAAAGGGGGTGGTGATGAACAGAGTGCCTGAATTAAGCAGACCACTCTTACCCAGTCCAAAGATCAGGGCTTGATCCATCACCGTTTTTTAGCTCACTGCACCATCCCAGCTCAGAACTTGGCTATATGCAAATTAGTCTGTTCCTGTCCCAGTGCACGATGGGAACAGGGCAAACCAAACTACCAAGCCAATTCTTATACTGGGAAGGAAACAAGCTACCGGGGACCGGTTTCTGGCATTTCAGCCTCGTCGGCCCGGCTTGCTTGAATCCTGATGGTGCAATGAGCAAGGGACTCACATCTGAGTATACCCTTCCACGCTTATGGTGGACAAAATGATTCAGAAAAGGGGGTGGTGATGAACAGAGTGCCTGAATTAAGCAGACCACTCTTACCCAGTCCAAAGATCAGGGCTTGATCCATCACCGTTTTTTAGCTCACTGCACCATCCCAGCTCAGAACTTGGCTATATGCAAATTAGTCTGTTCCTGTCCCAGTGCATGATGGGAACAGGGCAAACCAAACTACCAAGCCAATTCTTATACTGGGAAGGAAACAAGCTACCGGGGACCGGTTTCCGGCATTTCAGCCTCGTCGGCCCGGCTTGCTTGAATCCTGATGGTGCAATGAGCAAGGGACTGCTCACTGCTCACTGCTCCATCAGGATTCAAGCAAGCCGGGCTGACGACGCCTGAAATGGCAGAAACCGGTCCCCGGAAGCTTGTCTCCTTTCTGGTGAAGAATTGGCTTGGTAGTTTGGTCTGCCCTGTTCCCATGATGCACTGGGCCAGGGACAGACTAATTTGCATATAGCCAGGTTCTGAGCTGGGATGGGGCAGTGAGCTAAATAACGGTGATGGATCAAGCCCTGATCTTTGGACTGGGTAAGAGTGGTCTGCTTAATTCAGACACTCTGTTCATCACCACCCCCTTTTCTGAATCATTTTGTCCACCATAAGCGTGGAAGGGTATACTCAGACATGAGTCCCTTGCTCACTGCTCCATCAGGATTCAAGCAAGCCGGGCTGACGACGCCTGAAATGGCAGAAACCGGTCCCCGGAAGCTTGTCTCCTTTCTGGTGAAGAATTGGCTTGGTAGTTTGGTCTGCCCTGTTCCCATGATGCACTGGGCCAGGGACAGACTAATTTGCATATAGCCAGGTTCTGAGCTGGGATGGAGCAGTGAGCTAAATAACGGTGATGGATCAAGCCCTGATCTTTGGACTGGGTAAGAGTGGTCTGCTTAATTCAGACACTCTGTTCATCACCACCCCCTTTTCTGAATCATTTTGTCCACCATAAGCGTGGAAGGGTATACTCAGACATGAGTCCCTTGCTCACTGCTCCATCAGGATTCAAGCAAGCCGGGCTGACGACGCCTGAAATGGCAGAAACCGGTCCCCGGAAGCTTGTCTCCTTTCTGGTGAAGAATTGGCTTGGTAGTTTGGTCTGCCCTGTTCCCATGATGCACTGGGCCAGGGACAGACTAATTTGCATATAGCCAGGTTCTGAGCTGGGATGGGGCAGTGAGCTAAATAACGGTGATGGATCAAGCCCTGATCTTTGGACTGGGTAAGAGTGGTCTGCTTAATTCAGACACTCTGTTCATCACCACCCCCTTTTCTGAATCATTTTGTCCACCATAAGCGTGGAAGGGTATACTCAGACATGAGTCCCTTGCTCACTGCTCCATCAGGATTCAAGCAAGCCGGGCTGACGACGCCTGAAATGGCAGAAACCGGTCCCCGGAAGCTTGTCTCCTTTCTGGTGAAGAATTGGCTTGGTAGTTTGGTCTGCCCTGTTCCCATGATGCACTGGGCCAGGGACAGACTAATTTGCATATAGCCAGGTTCTGAGCTGGGATGGGGCAGTGAGCTAAATAACGGTGATGGATCAAGCCCTGATCTTTGGACTGGGTAAGAGTGGTCTGCTTAATTCAGACACTCTGTTCATCACCACCCCCTTTTCTGAATCGAAATGCATTGGAGCAGAAAAATCATGTCTGAATATATTATGTGGATAAACATGTTAAAATTTATTACAATGGATTAAAATACATTTGGTTCAAAAAGAAATTCATCAACTTTGGTTCTTTACAAACTTTGGAGGCAAGAATCACCATTTAGTGTGCCCTAAGGGATGCTATTAGTTCTCAATTGATAGCACTTTTGTTTGGAATACCACTCGTCCACAGGGCAGAGGACGATACCTGGGAGCACCTACCCTACCTTTTGAACATTTACTTTATTAAGAGTTTACCACAGCTGTGCACCTGTCCACCAAACTTTTTTGGTCTGTAGGAAGACATCAGGCTACCTCGATAAAACTAAAGAGTTTACAGGTCAGATAATATAAAATCATATATTAGAAGAAAACATAAAAGAGAAAAATAAAATGCAAATGATCGAGTAGGATGACATCTTGTGCAAAGTACCTTGCTGGGTGTTACAGAAGAAAGTTTGACACTAGAAAACTCCTCTCTCTTCAAGCTCCTCCCTCTCCTTAAAAGTGCCTCTCATGGAGGGCTCATAAAGAAAAGAGGAGTGCAGACACTTGATTTAATGTCTGCGTACTGGTTGTGCTCACTTTGTACCGAAAGGACGTAACTGTGGGGTGTACCAATTTCGCATTAATTATTTGAAATCTTGGAAAAATTACGCAAAGTTACCTACAAAACAAAAATGTGTGGAATCCCTTTACACAAAAAAAATCATAAAAAACATAAGTGCAGTGAACAGGAGATCCTTGCATTCTGTCGGTTCTCGTTGTTCCCTTGCTTCCACTATAGGGGTTTTACCCGACCATCCCCAATTACGCCAATCCTATAATCGTGTAATTTTTTTTAATTTTGGGGAAAAAAAATTGTAACACAAAGTATCAGCAATAACACAAATTAGGCCGGCATAATTGAATATTTTCCCAGGACTAGTTACAGCATGATTGCCATGCTGGTGAAGATCAATAGCAAATAGGTACGTTTTGACATAGTGGCAGCAGCAGACTGTTGTTAGAAAGTTTTTGCAGACTGACAAGAAGGGAAAAATCACAGAAGAAGAATCCAATAGTAGAAATAGTGTTCATGGCGAAAAAGGAGTCCAGCCATCGATTTTGGTGGGGAGGAAGTACTATCCTGGAAAACTCACAATAGTTGCTGTATTTTGTCATGGTTTCATCGTTTGTACAGACTCATGGACAAGTACACAACTACAACAGTGAGATTTTATATTTCATAATACAATTAGTCCAGACAACAAACCAAAGATCAGAGCACGGCGGATATGGAAAATGAACGTACTACGTGTTTGCACGTCTGGTTCTTGTAGTTCACCTGTGTTTTCTGGGAAGCAAATGATTGCCAATGAGGATCATGATGGTGGCTGAGTAGGGTTTTCGCAAAAAAGGAACATGCTCGGATTAACACCCCCGTAATACATACTAACAGTGTGCAGAGGAGACTAACATACAAATTACATGAAATGCATGGGAAACTACTTTGCGTATGCGTGCACTAATGTGAACTAATGCATGAAAGAACTAGGCTGTATTTTATATTGCGTTTAGCAAGAAACAAAATTACAGCATGTCTAGACCGTATTCTGCATTTCACATCTTGCTTTAAGAATAATGCTGAGTTTTTGCTAAGAAATTATTAATAGGGGATAGTACAAAGGTGGGTGGTAAACAGTGAAAAGTGCAATACCATGTAATAAATTAATGCTTATGTTTATTCGTCATAGTGAACCGAAAGGGCCTGCAAATTTCTTAAATTGGCCTGATAGATGAGGGGCTGGAGAATGAGCAAGAATGACCTGACAAAACAGACAGAAGCACTGAGTGCTGCAGTAAAGGAGCAAAAGTCCAAGGTTGTTCAACTCAGGAACATTGCTTGTCTGCCAAAAGAGGAGACTGGCCATGGGACCCAAGATTTCTTACGCGGACATAGCTGAGAAATACATGTGAAATAATGTAAAAGTATCAAGTATTAAAATAGATGAACGAGTCAAACATTATGACATATGAAAAATTCCCCCGTGGTCACTATTTACTTTATCATGCGATCAATCTCATCAAATTATTTCATTAGCCTTCTAATCCATATAGGTACAACACCAGCCACAAGTTTCATTTTATAGTTTTATTTGTATTCATTATTTCTGTAGTATATAAAAATATATTTTTTCTTTTTTTCTTTTTTTTAAATACTTTAGTTCACTTTTTCCATATACATTAGTAACATGATTTATCATATAGAATGGGTTATTTTATAAAAAGTGCATTGCATCATATCAGAGAAAAACTTTCGTAATGTTTACCCTAATCAAAAAGTTACATAGTACAAAAACATCACCCTAATATATACACATCACTCTCCCATCACACTTGCACAGTCATACAGATTCTCACTTATACTACTCTCAGTCTTATCCCAATCATAGTCAGATCCTATAATAGAGGTAACACAGTTGTTGTTTGTATGTAGTTATACGCCAGGTTTACACGTGTTTGGGTGGAGTAAGACCACCTTCCTCAGGACCAGGATACAAGGTTTTTCCTTCCTCTCTGTGTATATACAGGGTACCTAGTATTTGTTGTGTGGTGAGGGTATCTGCATATCCTTATGCCAAAGGGGAAGCCTTTCCACTGTTATAGACCAGTCTATAGTTACATCCTCAGGTTTATTGTGAAACCTCAATACGAAGTATTTTTTAATTCAGTCTATTTTATCTAGCAAGACGTCTCCTGATGAAGTTCTCGTCGTAAAGATCCCTTTCGTTTTAAAAAGGAATTTCCAAATATTTTAATCTTCTTTTCTGTTTTCAGTGCGGAGCCCACTTTGTGTTTCTTATTGGCGTTTCACTCTTTCAGTAGTACAACCTTATATCTCCAAAAGTGTCGGGGCATATGGTCGTCTTGCCACGTATCGAGGTTGCTGCAGATAAGGGATTCGTACCTGCATTTGAATGATTTGAATAGGGGCCGTAAATATGTGAACTGCGGAATTCGGCGTCTGCAGTTCACATATTTACGGCCCCTATTTAAATCATTCGAATGCAGGTACGAATCCCTTATCTGCAGCAACCTCGACAACGCGCGTAAACCTGGCGTATAACTACACACAAACAACAACTGTGTTACCTCTATTATAGGATCTGACTATGATTGGGATAAGACTGAGAGTAGTATAAGTGAGAATCTGTATGACTGTGCAAGTGTGATGGGAGAGTGATATGTATATATTAGGGTGATGTTTTTGTACTATGTAACTTTTTGATTAGGGTAAACATTACGAAAGTTTTTCTCTGATATGATGCAATGCACTTTTTATAAAATAATCCATTCTATATGATAAATCATGTTACTAATGTAAATGGAAAAAGTGAACTAAAGTATTTAAAAAAAAGAAAAAAAGAAAAAATATATTTTTATATACTACAGAAATAATGAATACAAATAAAACTATAAAATGAAACTTGTGGCTGGTGTTGTACCTATATGAATTAGAAGGCTAATGAAATAATTTGATGAGATTGATCGCATGATAAAGTAAATAGTGACCACGGGGGAATTTTTCATATGTCGTGTTGTTTTTTCCTCTCTTTTCCCTGGTCCTTGAAGTATTATTAGAGGGGGTCCCGTTATTTATGCTATTGAGTCAAACATTATGTCATGAGGAAGGATATAGAACAATGAGTATGCAGAATTTCTGAATGAGAACCGGATTGTGTGACAGACCACCTCCAAAACCAACCAATACGAAGTCAAATTTTATAAATAGTTTCAATTGATGTGGGACGGACATGTAGGTTTTAGGGTATTACTGGGGTGCTTTTGGGGGTGTGGTTTTGAGAGCGCCAGCAGCAGAGTGTGAATAGGCAGCAGGAGAGAGGGTGATGTGTCGCTGTCCATCTGTTTGCAGAGTGGCCTAGCTGTTCCTGTCCTTGTCCTGTTCCTGTCCCTGAAATCTTTGTTCCCTGACTCTATTTCAGGGGACCCCCACTACCTCTTTGGCCAGGGGAGTGATAGTTCACTGATCTTTGGGGTAGTATTATCCTTCTGACTCTTACTTGGCATAATTATTTGCAAATATATATATTTTTGTCTCTGAAACTTATGTCTCTTCATCTATCCCCTCCGTCATATGTACATACTTTCACATAATTTTGCTGAAACTTATGTCTCTTCATCTATCCACTCCTTCATATGCATATCGTTCATTTGATGAGTTTGACACTGTTTGTATTTGCTGATGTTTTCTCTCCCTCTTGAGAATTTCATTGTTTGCATTTGTAACCTGTATGCGATGAGCATTACATTTTTCACATTAATTTGAGATAAAACTTTATTAATCTTACCAAGAGTCTGTGATTATTTAGCTAACTAAAGAGTTAGATAGATAGTACAGGTTTAGTTGTGTATTTAGAAAAGTTATACATGAATTTGTGAAGGAAAATAATATTAACGTCATTAAAACTTCACCCCCAGCGCATCACGGATATGGGTGAATGTGTTTTGGCCATTGTATGTGATGTTATCGAGTATTGATTCTTGATTAGGTGTCGCGCTGGATCAACGGATTTGCCTTTATTAAATATTTTACTTTCACAACCATGGGTGCTAGTTACAGTTTGGAGGATGCAGGACATCTGCTAAAAATTGGTAGATGCCCCACCCGCCCTATTGAAATATAATAGCCATTTCTACACTCCAAATAGGGCTGAAGAAACATAAATCGGTTTTTGGCAAAAAAATTGCCATGCATCTACCAAACACTAAATACCCCCAGCCCCACGTTTTTAAAACATTATATCAGAATAAGGTTTCTTTAACAGAATGATCAACTGTGTAAGTAAAGGAGTAAGTCACAATAACGTGCATTATGTAGCTACACTTTACAATCTTCTCAGGTCTCTGTCTATGCAGCTTTGTAGCATGGTGACCAGAGCCCATCACGCACTTTGCCCATATGAGTCCACCTCCGATCCTAGTTACAGTACAATTGGGAATAAGAGCATACCCCAGTAGGATGTCCTCACATCAGGGAGTAAAAAAGAGGGTGGGTTGCATTGCCTGTGTCCATTGCTATACTTGGAAATTAATGTGGCTATGATGACTCGGGGTCTGGCGAAGGAGTGGTCTAGACTTTTCAGGCCTGGGGTGCTATGTCATGGATTAAGGCAATGGTCATATTTTTTAACATGGTGGTATAATGCGGGAAAGCATAAAATGGCTCTGCCGGGTTCTCCTCTGCGCAGTGTAGTTTTCTATTACTCTTACACAGGCAACAAGACTTCCTCAATGTTACCAACGGGCCACTTGTCTGGTTTGGGTAGAAAGTGGAACCAAGAAACGGGTCTCAATGTTTTTTGGATTGCAAAGACTTAACTCCCTTCCATTGATCATGATCCTTGCTACTTGGGAATCTTTGTTTGGGCTTAGGGGTTCTCAGGAGTTTCTGTCTCCTTAAATTGCTTCCCAAGCTTGGCAGTTCCGCTTTTGGGCTTTTATACTGAGTTCTCTCATCCCTTGCATTGCTTCGCCACTAGTCTGGCAAATTCAACCTCTTCTGTTCGTAATGTACTGTCCTCTCCGGGTAGTTTTCTTCTTCTACTGTCATGTCAATTATTTATGGTTCCACACTTATCTGGTTCTAAGTTGCCTTGATTGTCCTCAGAGTTTCTTTTTTTTTAATTCATCAGGCTCCATGGCCAATTTTGTTGCAGATCTACAATGTTTAGTAGCTGTGTTTTGTTCTCTTGCTCACATGCTGATGTGGCATTTGTTTTCCTTGATCACGCAAGTTGCAAACAACTTATTTTGACTCAAAAAGAGGAGGGTGGTATTTTTCTGTATCACTACCAGTATCTTATGTTGAGTTACAAAAAGATGGCCATGAGTTTGTTCTCTATTGCATGCAGTCTCAGGGCCGGCTCTAGGGCGGTGCGATTGGTGCCATCACACCGAGCGCTGACTTGGGGGGGCGGGGGCGTCATTTTTGCAAGTATATTATCATTTTAGAAGAACCTGCTGCCACGTTCCAGGTCTCCAGCAATTTCCAGGTATCAACTAAAATGACAAAATAACTGGTGATTAATCGTCTTTCTGGAAGAGACCGGCGGTTTGTATTGTGGAAGTTTTGACTAATACTAAGGTAGGACAGAGGGTTAAAATGTCTGCTGCTAAGAACGTATACTATGCAGATAAAGTGCATAAAATGTAAATAAGTCAGAAGGTTACTGCTTCTGTAAGAGAGCTCCTTTTGTAACTTGTCTTTTATAAGCCAAAATCCTACAATAGAACATTGAGCTAAACTGTCATCAAAGAGCTGCGTGTAAACTGCAAGGTATATGTTAGAGCTATATGTTTTTTTGCTTAGTCTTTCATCATCCTAATCTTGTAAAAAGTGATCATTTGAGTAGAAAATAATTCTTATCATTAAAAAGAATCCCTAACAAGGATGTTACGTTTTCAGTTCTGAATATGTGCTTTTCCAGAATAAGGACTCTTAAACTACATTGCCTACCAGTATCGATGACATGTCACTCCTACACTACACCTTGTAGTCCTGTCTGTTGTAACATTTCCTCTACACTGTGTTACACACGCATGATTGATTGTCTCTTTGTAATGTGTGTAATGAAAAGTGCTTTGACACCATACACAGGTAGTGAGGGGATCCGTGGCAGAGGTGGTCATTGGGGGGCGCCAACAGACATTGTGGCAAAGGGCACCACCAGTTTTAAAGCCGGCCCTGTGAAGTCTCTATTGGCATGTCTTGGCTGCTCAACTGTTGTGGCCTTCTTGAGGCAGCATTATCTCAATGCTTTTCTTTGTCCGTGCTCCAATCCCAATATTTTTTCTTGATCTTGACTTGAAATTACTTGGCAGTGAGAAAAAGAATTCCCCACACATATTATTATTCCATAAGGAGAGTGTTTCAAGCACTAATCCTACTAGTCTATTTATTTATTTTTGGGGTATTTACCCCGTAACACTGTTTGCTTTAGAGAAAAAACATTTAGGTTATATCTGTGCATGAAAGCAGAGTATTTTCGTAATGTGGCAAATGTTCTAACCCCGAGTTTACTGGAAATATGCTCAAAGCGTGTCACCTTACGAGCTAACTTTGGTGCTCCGAAATGACTGTAAAACAGAGTGCTTGATGAGCATATTTTCTTTGAACTTACTTGCAAAAAACTGGGGCACTGGTTAGCAGTGTGGGGCTGCAGGAGTTTTCCCAACATATACTATGAACCCTTTTTGCCTCAGATCTGGGCAGCAGTGAGATGGTATTGGGGTCTGTGAGGCCCATGCCCTCCGGTGCTCTCTGTTGGTGGCTGATGTACTGGAAGGTCACACGATGCAACAAATGTATAACTTACAGTCTGTGTGCGCTTGGCTCTCCAGGTTAGGCATCGGCAGAGAAATAGGCCAGAAATATGCCGTCAATTGCCTCTCCTCATTCCAATGCTTCTGCAGTGACTTTGTCAGGGGCGTAACACAAGCCCCCGCAACCCCCGCATTGCGGGGGGGCCCAGCGCTCCAGGGGGCCCCGCCGGAGCCCCTCACTGAATGCATTGATCATTGACTGAGTAATTTTAAAATTGCACGGTCCCGGCCGGGGCCCCGTGAGGGCGAGGCTGGCAGCGGTGCGGGGCCCCGGCCGGGGCCCATGAGGCAGGCTGGGTGACTGGCAGTGGCAGCAGAATGGCCCGTGCCAGGGCCCGGTGACGTGACTGAGGCTGGCAGCACAGGATGGTGCGGGGCCCCAGCCGGGGCCCGTGTGTGGCTGGCAGTGGCTGCTGCTGAGCAGAGTTGAGCATGTCGGGCCGGGCCCCGGCGGGGGCCCCCGCCCCGTGAGGCTGGCACTGCTGCAGCAGGATGGTGCGGGGCCCCCGCCCCGGCCGGGGCCCGTGTGTGGCTGGCAGCGGCTGCTGCTGAGGGAGGCTGAGCAGAGTTGAGCAGCACGTCGGGCCGGGCCCCGGCGGGGGCCCCCGCCCCGTGAGGCTAGCACTGCAGCAGGATGGTGTGGGGCCTCGGCCGGGGCCTGTGTGTGGCTGGCAGCGGCTGCTGAGCTGAGGCTGAGCAGACTAGCAGAGTTGAGGCAGCACGAACAAATGCCATGGGCCCATGGGTGCGGACTGCGGGGCCCCGGCCGGGCGGCCCGGAGTGTGAGACTGGAATGGATGCATCCTGTGCATTGCCATGATTGCAGGAATGGTGCGGGCCTGCGCGGGGCCATGTTACACGGACGGTAGTACTACTAGTACTGTCTCTAGTCTTAATGGTGGTGGTGGTGGGTGGGTGGGGTGTGGATCATGACTCTGGTGACTTTCACTTTCCTTTCCGCGGCTTCCGAGACGCGTATGCGCACCTTAGGGGCACTGGGCAGGGGGGGCTGGCTGGTGACTGACGCTGACCAATGGCCTCATAACATTTGTCAGGGGGCAGGGACAGCACATGCGCCTTGCGCAATGAGGTCACGACGACACTAAAGCGTGTTACCGTTATAGTGTAAGGTGTGGCATCATCAGGGGCGCGGAGCAGAAGACAAAGAAAGGAAGCCTGAACTGAAGCCCCACGCTGACCGTTGATGGACGCGCAGGACTGAGGACTCATCAGGTGACAAGTAAACTCATATACTCCGAGTTTATCCGAACAACAGCGCTGTAATAAACTAATTCATCGACCAAAGTTTGGGTGGGACTTATTTTAATTTACGACTGCTATAATATAAGGCAGTGAGTCTGGGTAAAAATGTGCAGGATGAAGCAGGGCGCGTCCTCCCTTGCACATAACTAGTCACCAGACGTTTGAGAACATGGCAGCATTGTTCAATGTTCATGTTGGTAGATTAACAAATGCTATTATTAAACTTGTAAACCAGATAAAAATATTATGCAGCATGCTAACGCATCACTATGCCGTAGTTAGCGCTGGATGCGTCATAGTGTAGTTGTTTATTAATTACTAGTGGGGCAGGAAAGGTGGGACATAAGGCAAGATGGTTGTGGTTGGGGGGGGGGAGACCAACACAGATGGGTCCGTGAACAGCTGGGCCAGGGTCGCGGAAGGAGTAAGGACACACACCCGAGGCCCCCCAGACCGGCCCGGGTGGTTCTGACAGGGCCGCGGGGGCCCAGGCCTTGACATTGTTCGCTTGGAGAGGGAGGGGGAGGAATGCGCACTTTGTTCTGGCCCTGAAAGTCGGAACCTGGCTCGGGGCCTGCCTCGGGGGCCTGCCTCGGAACAGAACACCTCCACTGCGTTCCAAAACCCCCGCCCCCACCTTTGGACACCAGAACCGGGCACTGATGACCCTGCACTGTATCCCAGGAGAGACGAGACCCCTCCATCAGGATACCAGACGCTGGCCACCCAGCACTGGATGTACTGTCAGTGTCAGTCAGGGTCCACTCCACTGGGGTGCCAGGCACTGGCGACCCTCGTCTAGATGACAGGGCCGGCCCCTTCAGACGGGCACCAGAACCGTGCACTGCCAGCCTCCGCTGGATACCAAGGCCCCCCTCCATCTGGTTGCTAGGGCCGGGTTCATCAGACACCAGCACCCGCCCCTCCACGTGCTGCCACAGACTTGGACGAGGCACTAGGTACCTACCCCTGGAGACCAGGACGCACCTGCCCCCCCTTGTGGCGCGGACCAGGTGCTGGGGAGCTGTCACTTACCCCTCTGAGTGAGGGAACAGCAATGGTGGGGAAGGCAACACAGCCGTGAGCTGAGCGGCGCAGGATACGAAACCAGCACCCCCTCCTCTTCATCATCTTCCTCCTCCAGTCCTCCTGTCCTCCCTCCTCTGGGGCTCTGACCATGGGCAACGGCATGAACAAGGTAAGCTGGCACGATCCCTGAATCCCGCCAGGAGGCCATGATGGGTAGGGGTGGGTGAGCCACTAAAGGCTTGACTTGAGCCAGGTCCCAGCCAGATGCTTGGCTCTGGCTCAGCTCGAGGTCCTCTTGGAACCTCGAGCCCAAATCGAGCTGAGCTTTCGCGGGATGCCATGTGTCCTGGGGCCTAAAGCTGCCAAAATAGACAAAAAGAAAAAAAGGCAAAAGCGCTACTTTGCATTGCAACCAGTGTGACCGAGTCATAGCTCTTTTTTTCTGATTTGCGGGGCAGGAGGCAAGAAGGAGAGAGGCAGGTGGAGCGGGAGGGAGCACAGATAGAGAAGTGGGTGGGTGGCACAGAGAGAGAGGGAAGTTGTGCGGCCGATTGTTACAGATACAAAAATGTCATGTGCCCTACTTTGCCAAATATAAAATACTCCCTAAGTACAGGTCGCGTGGACGAAATTTTGGATTTCTGTCCAAGTTCTTCTCCCATAGAACAGACATCGGAGTGGCTGCCGAATTTAAAACAAGTAAATATTGAATTATTAATATGACATGAACTGCCGCTGGGAACTTTCTGCTATTGGCCTGAACAACATTTTTGTACTAATACTGACTTACAATCGTCAAAATTGCCTGTTATGTGATTGATTGATTGATTGATTGATTGATGCTTTATTTCGATATGCACATATCATAAAAGCAGTACAAAAAGATAAAAACAGCATGTCGAAATAAGTAAGACTGTACAAGTGGAATGATAATTAAAACACGGTATGTCAGCATAAATTAGATAAAAAAGAATTAAATTGTTATGGACAGTCTTCTAAGTCTTATCAACCAAGCCCATTTTAAAAATTTTGCAACAGCACAAACAATAGGAGGGGCTGTGTTAGTTAAAAGAATCCGAAGGGCAACAGAGTGCTGACGAGTCCCCAGTTCTCTGCAAATGGGGCCAAGCCAACGCGATCTGGGGCGACCATAGTCCTGGCATTCAAAAAATTTAAAACAAGTAAATATTGAATTATTAATATGACATGAACTGCCGCTGGGAACTTTCTGCTATTGGCCTGAACAACATTTTTGTACTAATACTGACTTACAATCGTCAAAATTGCCTGTTATGTAGGAAACAACTTGCTCATTGGATTTCACTAAAATGTGTGTTAATTATACATTAAAAACGAGGTTATTAAATGGTTGTGATGTTAAAAGCTCTTAATAGGAAAGTCATTTAGATCTGTAGAAATAGCGTTAAGAGGGATCGAGTACAATTCATTTTAAGCCCTAATGAAGAGGTTTGAGTGGATAGGGGAAGTGATAAACTAAAGTGAGGATTAACACGTGTGTGTGTGCCTAATTTGACTCCTAGAATGTGCCCAGGTACATACAGTGCTGACACGTTTGCCTTTCTTGAATTGTGCTGAATGAATACATCACGGGGCTATTTGTAAATGTCAGTGTAAGAACAACAAAAAAAGCACTTACAGCAATCAAAAGTGAGTAGCCGTACTTGGCGAGTTTTTAGATGTGTTTTTCCAGTAAAATTGTTTTGGAAGGACAGACAATGAAAAGTTATCAGTTCAAGCTGGGAGCCTACAGCATTAAAAAGTAAATAGCCCGCCCTGCGGCGCTCGCTCGGCGCTGCTCTGCCCATCTTGTAGCCAGCAGGAAGGCCCTTCTAGAGATAGCATGTGGCATGCGTTCCAGACGTGGATCACTAGTGATGGGAAGAGGATTCACTTCCATGGGAAGTGCAAGCGGTTCACGCTCAAGGGGCTGAACAGTATAGCGAGCGAGCTGCAGAATGTCACATTCATTGTGCATCACACTCTGAGAACGAGACATGGCATCGCCAGCTCTGAAGTGATGTGAACCAGCGAGAAGATTGGGCGATGGATGGATGAGTGGATGGATGGAAGGGTGGGTGGCTGGAGGGGTGGGGGTGGGTGGATGGAGGGGTGGGTGGATGGATGGATGGAGGGGTGGGTAGATGGATGAGTGGATAGATGGAGGGTTGGGTGAATGGATGAGTGGAGGAGTGGGTGGATGGATGAGTGGATAGATGGAGGGTTGGGTGGATGGATGAATGGAGGGGTGGGTGGATGGATGAGTGGATAGATGGAGGGGTGGGTGGATGGATGGAGGGGTGGGTGGATGGATGGATGGAGGGGTGGGTGGATGGATGAGTGGATAGATGGAGGGGTGGGTGGATGGATGGATGGAGGGGTGGGTGGATGGATGAGTGGATAGATGGAGGGTTGGGTGGATGGATGAATGGAGGGGTGGGTGGATGGATGAGTGGATGGATGAAGGGGTGGGTGGATGGATGAGTGGATGGATGGAGGGGTGGGTGGATGGAGGGGTGGGTGAATGGATGAGTGGATGGATGGATGGGTGAATGGGTGGGGGATAGAGGGATGGATGGATGGCAAAGTGACCAAGTGTATGTGGCAGGAGCAAGTTTCCATGATGGACAGGCTCTGGACATTGTAATGCTGCAGTTTAGAGGACGCACTTAGAAGCCTGAGGCTGATGCTGGCTCTTGTGCTTCCAGCATCATTGGTCAGTAAATGTGTGCTGCTAAATGAATGGGAGGTAGGGCAACGTAGTACATAGTGGGCCGCGCCGCCGGGGGAGGCATGGTGGGCCGCGCCGCGAGGGGGGGCCCCCTCCATGTGCTTTGCAGGGGGGCCCCCTTAAGTTTCGTTACGCCACTGGACTTTGTGTCTGCAGATGTGATAAATGTGATAAACAGCTCACTGGTTCACATTCTTCCTGGCTTTCTTGGCTGCAGTTTGTAAACAACGTGGAGTGCAGACAATAGGGCATGTGGGTTGCAGTGTTTGACATCAACATTGACCTGCTTGCATAATCAGTGAAACTTGGCAACGCCAAAGCCTTGGCTTTTCATCTTAATAAATTTAAAACGAGTTTCTATAAATCTTCCATTTAGGGGCCACCTGCCAGTGGTTAATATAAATGACCAAATTAGTTTCTTCAAAACAGAAGGAATTACAAATCAGTCTTCTATTCTAGCTGGGTGAGTGGTCGGGAAAGACACTCTACACAGTAACCTATATGCGCATGGTCATTTATCCCCACATCCATTTCGATTTTGTTTGAACGGATTTACTTGTTTTAGTTTTTGGGAAATATTTTTCATACTGCTCTTCTGGAGCTAAAAAAGGCCAATTTTGAGGTACTAGTTTAGCTTGTCAGGATAGCAGAAAACACCTGCACTGATTTGATCAATTCTTTCTGACCCTTCAACATAACATAACATATAAAAAAACAAGAAGGTGCAAAGAATGCTCCCCTCACAGACCACATATATTTTCAGTCACATTTTGCATTTTGAGCCGGGTCGGGTGGCTCAGTGGCCTAATGCATCCACTGCAGGGGCCTGTGTTCGACCTCATGGACACAGGTTCAAATCCCGGCGGGTCCACTCAGCCTTTCATCCATTTGAGGCCGATAAAATGAGTACCATTGAGTAGGGTAACAATATACATCTGTTATTTCAGCGCCAAGTTGCCCCGTTGCTGGGGCGAACGTGCGCTTTACAAATACACCTGTTATGTTATGTTATTTTTTACTCAGTTAACTATGGTCATGGGGGGCGGAGCCTGGCAAGATGGCCAACCAGGTGACTTAGATCCCATTACAGTCAACAACATTCTAATAGCCTTGCACCCACAGTTGTTACCAAAGGCGCCATCTGTGCCCTAACTCTTCTGTGTACACTGAACAGTCTAGTCAGTGCATTACTTCTAAAAATGGCTCCAACCTGGGAGTGCCGAGTTGCTGGCACGGGGCTGTTACTGCTTTTGCACATTTGAATCAAAATGTACATTATTAACAGTGTACGGAGCGATTAATCAAGACTTGAATTCACATGTGCATACAGTCATGTAGCTAATCTAAGTGGATCAAACTTGTTATGAAATCTTAAAGTGCCTTTTACCAGCTTAGGCTAACTAGGCCTCAACACAATCTTGTCAAAAATGGATGTCACATTATTATTTTTATTTTACGTTTATATTCCGGCCTTACACTAAGTGCAGGAAAAAGAGAATTTGTTTATTTCTGAATGACACTGTTCTCGAAAAGGGCCTACTGTAACAGTTTACCAAGTACCTTCCACTTGCTAGCGGTACTGCAGTCATTCACAAGGGTTCACTGTTGTTTATGTCATTAGTTTATTCTGAGGCCTACAGATATCATTAGGTAAAAGGGTCTGAATTAATATGCATGTAGTGGGTTACTGCAAGAGTAATAGGTTTTTATGACAATTTAAAATTCTGTAATTTGATTTGTTGAAAATGTAATTTTTGCTCACACCATCGTAAACTTGAAGTTCTAATGCTTCCTTATGGATAAAATATAGAACCCTTAAATTTGGGGGGGGGACCAGATCTTTCAGTCTCTGCTCGGTATGATGATGATTTATTTTATTTTATTTATTTTGTGTTCTTGTATAGCGCCTGAATAGACCCCCGAAGGGGTATCTCCGCGCTTTTGCCTGTTGAGGGAACATTGATTATGCAGATTCGTGCTCGAGAGTGACTGAGTGGGAGATGTGTATTTAACTACTAGTAAAAAGATAAGTTTGAGGGTTTTTCGGAAGGAAAGGTGGTTGGTGATTTGTTTTAGTGTCCGAGGGAGAGAGTTCCAGAGAACAGGTCCAGTGTGTGCTAGGGCACGGCCTCCCTGCCTAGATTTTTTAATTCTGGGTACCTGTAACAGCTGGAGGTTGCTAGAACGTAATGAGCGCCCAGGGACATAGGGTTGGAAGGCTTTTGTTAGGTATTTAGGCCCCGTACCTGTCAGACATTTGTGGATGGAGCACAGGATTTTAAATTTAGTGCGTTGCCGCACTGAAAGCCAGTGTAGTTCAGCTAGTAGAGGGCGGGAGGGAGTTCTGGGAGGAGCATTGAGGACTAGCCTTGCCGCCGTGTTTTGGACTACTTGCAGTTTGTTAAATTGGCCTTCGTTAGTTGATAAAAGAAGGCCATTGCAGTAGTCCAATCTGCTGATGACTAATGCCTGGACTAAGGTCTTTCTATGTCTGTCTGGTAGGTATGGAAACACCCTTCTCAACAGTCCAATGGCCCTGAAACATGTACCGGCAACTTGGTTGACGTGATCTTTAAATGTAAGGGCTTGGTCGAATAGCACTCCCAAGTTTTTCACGGTCTGTTTCGGGATGGGAACGGGTCCCAGTTCTAGGGGCCACCATTCATCAGACCACAGTTTCACCGCCTCCCCGAACAGTAGTACTTCTGTTTTGCCAACATTACATTGAAGGCAGTTCTTGGCCATCCACTCTGATATTGCCCTCATTCCATCTGCAAAAGATTTTTTTAGAGCAGGTGTAAAGGTTTTAAAAGGGAACAGAAGTTGGGTGTCGTCGGCGTATGACACCGGGGTGAACCCAAAGGACCTCACTAAGTCGGCCAGGGGGGCCATATACACATTAAATAATGTGGGGCTTAGGCATGAGCCCTGTGGCACTCCCCTGGTGAGCTCCCTAGAGATGGATTTGTGGGAGCCCAGCCTGACTTCTTGAGAGCGGCCTGAGAGGAAGCTCTCCATCCAGGACAAAGCTACACCCCCCAATCCCACATCCCTCAGACAACCGAGAAGCACTTCATGAGACACCGTATCAAAGGCAGCGGATAAATCCAACAGCACCAAAATCATAGACCCCCCACCATCCAGTGTCATCCTGATGTTATTGGTCACTGCTAGGAGGGCTGATTCGGTGCTGTGGTTTGGCCTGAACCCAGATTGTGAGTGGTCCAGGCCATCCGTTGCCTCGATATGATTTGATAGGTGGGTGTTCACGTGCTTCTCAGTCATCTTACCAATGTGCGGTAGGAGGGAGATGGGCCCAAGGTTAGAGAGGTCTGTCCAGGGGAGGCCGCTTTTTTCCTTATTGGGTTCACCACCGCAATCTTCCATTCCCTTGGGACTTGCCCTTCAGTCAGTGAGATGTTCATCACTGACTGGATGGAGGGTCCCAGGAGGGTGATCAGAGGGGAGACCAATTTTGCAGGGAGGAAGTCATTAGGAGACCCGGTTTTATGTGGCTGATGAGGGGTGGCAGATCTAAGTCGCTGACCGGTGGGAAGGTAAGTAGTGAGTTTTTGTTCTGGGTAGGCGGATCTTTGGGGAGGGAGGTCGTGGTTCCAGCACCACTGGAAGCTAAGATTTTGTTATAGATGAGATTAATTTTGTCCTCAAAGAACATTGAAATCTCATCACAGAGTGTTTGGGAGAATTCATCGGGGCTCTCACTGGCTGTGGGTTTTTACAAAACTCTGTAATATTTTGAACAGCTCCCTTGGACAGTTACCTGCCTCTGCTAGTTGTAAGGAGAGGCTGTTTTTCCTAGCTTGCTTTATGTTTTTATAATAAGTTGACTGGGCCTCTTGATAGATTATCCTTTTCTCTTCAGTTTTTGATTTCCTCCATGCTTTTTCTAGACGCCTGCATTTCTGTTTCTCTATTCTAAGGTCTAGTGAGTACCATTTTTCTTGCTTGGTTGGAAGATATTGTTTATGGAGTTTTAGTGGAGCCAGGGTGTCGATGGCTAGCTTTAGTGAGTTATTGAATTTTTCTAATGCAGTGTCTGCTGAGTCTTCGTCTGTAAATGTTGGTTGTGTCCAGTTATCCCGCAGTTTTTCCACCGATATTTTGTGCCATTGACGGCGCAGGATTGGCGGGGGCGGTGTTTTGTGCAAGGATTTAATTGGACCAGTCAGAAGAAACTCTATCAAAAAGTGGTCGGACCAGCAAATTTCTTTGGCAGGGAAGCATTGTATTTTAGTGCAGTTAGAAAATAGAGAGTCCAGGGTGTGACCACCTGTATGGGTAGCACCGTTGTTTATTGCCTTTAGCCCCAGGTTGGACAAGTCTGCTGTTAGTGAGATCGTTTCAGGATGTGCCGGGTTATCCATGTGTACGTTGAAATCACCAAGGAGGATAAAGTCCTCCTTGGCTTTAAAATGTGGGGCTAGTAGCTCCAGCAGGGATAGGGCAAAGTCCGGATTGGATCCTGGAGGGCGGTACACTAGTGCGCCTTTCCAGGAGATGTGACCCGCCGAGTTGATCTTAAAGATCATAATTTCCAATTGGGGACTTGACCTTTGTTCTAAAATTGTTACCTTAAGTGTGTCCTTATATATGATGGCTAAGCCACCGCCTGTTTTGTTGGTTCGGTCAAAGTGAATAATTTTGTGACCTGATGGGACCCCTAGTGCTATTGCTGTAACTGTATGGGGTTTCATCCATGTTTCGGTAAGAAAACATATGTCAGGCTGCATGGTGTTAATAAGAACCCATACCTGAATTTGATGTTCTGGGAGGGACCGGACATTTAAAAGAAAGCATTTTAGTCCCTCTAGAGGTGTTGTTTTTGGAGCGTTTTCATTAGTGCACTTCCTGGCAGCTAATGATTGAAAGCGGCATTTTAGGCACGAAAAACAGCCCTCAAGATGTAGACAAGGTATTTGTGTGCCACAATTTCCCCTAGGTTGTAGATCTAGGAGAAATTTGGCGGGGTATGTGATGTTTCTTGTACCTGCGATGTCAGGGTCCGCAGTGGTTGAGCCCATTGCCCCTATGCCACATACTGTCGCGGACGGGCGCAGACGGGCAGCTCTTTGGCTGGTCTTCGGCGCCGCTGCGCGCGATCGCTGCGCGCGATTGCTGCGCGCTTGTGAGGGGCGATGGCTAAATAGGCCTGCAAAAACCATCCACTAGAGCGCTAAGCGCTCAGGAAGTGCCCCCACAGGAAGTGCCTGGCTCTCCCTGACCCGCCCTCCGCGCAACGGTATTGGCTACCGCGTCGGAACGGGGCGGGCAGGAGTGAGAGACGAGCACAGGCTTCCTCATGATGGCTTACTGATTTTACTGCACATTTGTGATTTAGTATATTTTTGAGTTTGCCTGTTAAACTGCATTGTTGTATTACTAAGAGCCTTCATGATGATGACTTTATACATTTAAATCAGATTGCTGCTGCATCTGCACTTATTTATGTACTTTGGAATTTTGTAATGAACCTTCATGGTTTTCTAAATTCCACTCTATAACTCACTTTTGAGTCAGTCCTTCTGTTATTTGGCTGTATCTTGAAATGCTGTTTTGTACCTTGTCTCTGAAGGGAAACATCATTTACTACGAAGGAATTACCACGCATAACGTTTACCACGAGTCACTTACCACGCAAACGTCTTTTGAACGCGGGTGCCTTCAACGACCGTCTTTACCACGCGAGTGGTATTCCTTCCTGTCGTTCTGCCTGTACGATCTGTGTGGGCTTGGGGGGGGCAAGGGGGGGGATGGGGGGTCTCCCCCCCCCCAAAAAAACAAAAGCCAAGGAGCGGGTTACTTTATTAAAAAAAACGCTCTTCAGTACCTCTGAAGTAAAAGGAAAGAGCCTCCCCCAAAGACGTGCCGTGTACGTAAAAATAGCAGTCCTTTTTTAATTTTGGTAGACGTGTTTTGACGCTTGTTTCCATGGTGGATGGAAGTAAGGGCTGCTGGAGAAAGTCGAGCAGGTGACAGGTAAGAATATAATCTTTATTAAAAATATATATATATTTAAGCGCACATTAAATTAAAAAATGTATAATTGTAAGGTAATTTGAAGTTTAAGATTGTTAAAAAAATTGAACGATTGGGTTGTTATGCAGTTAGAAACATTGTATTTAGCCTATCACTGTTGTTATGAAGATTACAATGACATATGTGCCTAAGGGATGTTAGAAGTTTCGTAGCGTTTTTTTTTTTGGCGATGTAAAAACCGGCGTTCTGAAAAGCTGCGTGGTAAAGCCACTTGCGAACTAAAATTCGCGTGGTAATGCCATGCGTGGAACTTGTAATCGTGGTAAAATCATATAACCGTCTCTGAAACACATTGCCTCGTGATTCGAGGTTAGCACCGTCCCCTATCCACCCAACATTCTGTGTGCACCATTGAGGAGCATATTGTTAGGGGCAAAGCACACCAACATAGCAACATAGCACTCTGGCCTCCAGGAGCCCAAGATGGCAGCCTGATGATGGGACCGGCCTGGAAACGAGGGGTGTGCCTGTTTGTCTGAGGGCATGAGTTAGCGGTCAGCTAACCCGGCAGCCCCTGGGGTCAGTGGATGCTGAGAGACAAGTGCTGGGGCCCTACGGAGCCCTGGCCTTGAAAGGAGGCCGGCACTGAGGCTGCGGATTCTTCTTATTTTGACAGACCTGGAGGAGCAGCTGCTGTCTGGCATGGGCTCCCGCTGGCTGTTGCTGACCTTTGAGGGCCCTAGAGAAAGCAAGGAAGAGCACAGCAGGCACGTGTGGTTTGTTGGCCTGGCCCTGTGAGGACAGTATTTTCCATTCGGTGAGTCCCAGTGTTGGGGAGGCGATTGGGTGCTGTCTCAATGAGGAAAGGTCCCTGCTGGACTACACACTTTGAAATTGAATGTGTCCGGGGAAAGCTGCAAATACTCTGGAAGGAGGGGAGTAACAGAGAAGGCCCTTGCTGTCTGCTGTGGATATTTAGGGGGCTAGACCTACAAGAACACTACCCGCTTTGAGGGGTGCACTCACCACCTGTTGACGCTTGTGAGGGTGGGCCCCACTGGACTACCTGGGGATGACCTAGGAGTACTCCCTCCCTTTGAGGTCGGGCTTTGGGGCCGGTAATGCGCTGCTCTAGGAAGGGCTGGGCCTAAGTTGGATACTGCTCAAGCCAGGGGTGGAGTAGGCTGGGGAGGCTTCCCCTAAATTGTGGATGTCCTTCTGGGCCTGTTGGGCACCCTGGAGGGATTGGTATAAGTGGGGACACATCGAAGATGCCAGCAGGGGAATTCGAGACTGGAGTGGCAGCGTGGAATCTATATGAATCCAAACTAGGAGCAGCCACACATGTGGAGTGCCCTGGTGCCTGACAGTCTAGGGGGCTTCTGGACTTGACGCAGGAGAAGCTGAGGGTTGCAGGCTTGGAGATACTATCTATTTACCTTATGCTCACAGTGTCCAGGATGGAGAGGGATAGTCCCCCAAAAAAGATGCAGCAGACTTGAATAGAAAGATTTGCAGCAGGCAGAGGAATCCAATGGAGACGGCTATGGAAGGTGATTTGGGACTTTCGTAGGGGAGCTCCTCACGAGCCAACTGGCACTCAGATATTAGCAGCCATAGAAAATTTGCATCAAAAGCTGGGGAATTAAATCAACACAATATCAGTGGATGTGAATTTAATCAGGGTAGACCTCCCGAAGGTGAACAAAAGGACACTGGACATGGAGAAGAATGTGGATGAACTTGAAACAGAGGTGGCCGACCTACGAAATATGCACGCAGTCTATTAGAGCTCACGCACACCCTTGATTTTCCGGCTGGAAGATGCGAAGGGCAGATCCTTCCGCAATAATCAGCTGGCATTCCAGAACACTTTCTTGAACAGTGGATTAAATCATGTCGTCCCCGGCGATGTTGTCTCAGTTCTTCAACACTGAGTGAGCACACAGAACTTTGGCTCCAGCACCGCGATGTGGGCAGCAGGTCTAGCGAGGGCGCAAAACATGGAGCTGACTGGGGTGGGTCTTAAATTGGAGATGAACTGATTTTGATATCTTGGGGAACAAATAGTGTATATGATGGAAAAACTATTTTAATATAACATTGGTCATGTGCTGGGGGGCAGAGAAATTCGGTGATGGTTTGGAATACACTCTCTTCTCAATAACGGGGTGGGTGGTGGTAGCCTATATGGGTTGCCGAACTCCATGTGTGGGCTTCAGCAAGCTGTTTTCAAAGAGCTTGACAGTTTGCTTATCTCTCTGGTGTGGCTGGCAAGAATAGCAGGGTTAACCGAATATCCTGAAACTGGATTGGAAGCTTTGAGAACTGGGCCTTCCCAACCAGGAAGTCTACTACCTCCCTACACAGTTCCAACATGCAGTGCAGTGATGTGATGAGGATGGTAATAGGGAGAAGTGGGTCTTGAGTGGAGGGACACAGTAGAGGGCATTACCGGTGATACTGATGAAAGGAGGAAATGCTCCAAAAAGTAGTTTAACAGTGCTGGCAAAGTAGGTGGTGGTGAAGAGAGTGAAGCAATGCCCCCCCACCCATTTTCTATATCACTTGACATAAATTGGTTACGGTTCTTTAGAAACATAATTCGACATATGTCACAATGGTGGGAGGTCGGCTGTCACACACTGACACACTGAATGATCGGATGCACAAGAACAATTTGGCGGGAGGCTGGGTTAATTCTCGCAGTATGCTAAACTGACTAAACAACCAGAGAAATATGGTGCAAATTCCCTATAGCCCCTGCCATCATGGCCGCAATAGTTGTGCTATTGGAGATGGGTGCGTGTCAGAGGTTGACAACCCTTATATATAAGGCTCTAAAAGAGAACAGGGTAAAGAGCCCCCATGAAGGTGAACCAGTTGTGGAAGGTGGATCTAGGGGAACACTTAACATACACGGAATGGAAAGGGGCATGTGCACTGGTAAGGGAGGTATCCAGCAACGCATGTTTCCAACAGGCCACTTTAATTTTTTCCACGATACATATATGATCCCCCTTGAGCCGCACAAAACGTATCCAAATAAATCTCGGAGTTATCCTAGATGTGGGGAGTATGAGGACACATTTGCAGACATGGTATGGACCTGTACTTAGATTACTAGATAGTGGCACCAGGTAGTGCATAGATTGACATTGATCACCCACATACAAATCAGTGCTACTATTAAACATTCCATATTAGCTATCATACGTAAACCTAGAGATATGAAAAATCAGAAAGGATTTGTTATGTTGGGATTTTTCCTAGCGAAGAGATGGGTGGCGATAAACTGGATTAAATCCAGGGGTCCAACCATAGATTCCTCGGAGTGAGATCTTAGAGTGGTCATTAGCAGAAAAACATAGGATGCATGATTTATGAATGGATAACAGGGTAGTAGAGGTAATAGTTCAAGGTTCCGCCATGAAACAGCAGGTGGCGAAAATGGGAATAAGGTGTCAAGCGGGGTGCCAGAAGGAGAGAGTGTACAGGCATTAGAATGCTTATCGAAAAAGCTGTACATGATGAGAGTGTGCACATCATGGGGGAGTGAGAGCAGCACTCTTTCTGCATATTATGTCTGTAAGGTTCTGGATACTCATATGATTAGGTAGCAGTGCTGACCTGCTGAAGGAGTGGAGTGCAGATGGGAGAGTGGAGCGATTCAACGGTTGACCACAAACTACTGTGGTGATTGCATACCCTAGTCATTACAATGAAGATATAATGTGAACTCTCTGCAGAATACTGTGTTTGTATAATATTTGTTTTGCAAATACTGGAATTAATTACAAGTTCTAAAGAAAATATCTCTGGTCTTTTTTTGCAATTA
The DNA here is from genome assembly GCF_964261635.1 of Lissotriton helveticus. NCBI lineage: Eukaryota > Metazoa > Chordata > Amphibia > Caudata > Salamandridae > Lissotriton > Lissotriton helveticus. The sequence goes on along the minus strand of NC_136065.1, from coordinate 1,166,755,171 downwards.
AACCACCTACCACCACTGACATATAAGCTTGCAACTATGTGGTTGGACTTCCTTCAGTCGAAAACAATGATGCTTGGCAGGCATGCAAAAGAATGCGGGGGCAGTCCTGTGGTTAAACAACTGAATGGCTTGCAATAAAGAGATTGAAACTGAATCCCCAGCATTATCACCAGCCTATTTGTTTAAACTAAGCAATTCGCTGAAGATTGCCAACAGAAACAGATCAGCTCCATCTGGAAGAAGATGGTGTAAAAAGGGCAGCGAATTGAGTGAATTAATTGTGTCTTCATTCTGGAGTTTTATATGGCGCAGTCTAGACCTAAAGACAAGTGTGTCCCTGAATAAGTGCACACTTGTGTGTCAGTGAAAGCAAAGTCACTCGCTACACCACGGTAACCGCTGGGGTCACAAACTTTATGTACCAAAGAATTACTGGGGGATTCATCTCCTGAACCAGAGGCTCCTTTACTCAACCAAAGGATTCATTACACAGCCTAAAGACTTCTTCTGCTATACTAATGCAATTTTCAACAACATACTGCTGTGGTCCTGCAAGAGCATGGATGGTGAAGTCCTTTCTTAACAAAGGGGGACTGGTAACACTTACTGCTTTCCATGCTGCATTGGAACATGCAAGCAACTGTGAAGGGCTTTCGAAGTGAAGTAGGCTCCTACACCGACTTTTACTAATGTCCCACCTCACTGGCATCCAAGCATTAAGAATGGTGTCACTAATTCCCCAACAAACTGGTTTTAGTAATTTCAGAAGAGCTTCCCTAAGGCCCTGCACCACTGGACAAATATGTATCAATGTAAATATACTCATTCTATACAGCACTCACCTCTTACTCTTGCATTGTACTCACTCATTCACCAAATGAGTAGCCCCATTACACTTCATCAAACCACTGGTCTCCACATCACTCCCATGTTAGGAGCCAACACTGTAAAATGAGCCTAACTCATTTCTTAAATCATTCTTTCACACATTGTCATCATATTTATTTTGAAGGTCTTATATAGCGCGAACAAGATCCTTGCGGATACCTGTTAACCCCTTCGAGGCGGATGACGAGCTCAGCTCGTCATGAGTTACGCCTCTCGTCCTCTGGGAAAATCGCTAGCGCGCATGCGGTTAATATCACATTCTTATTTGTTGCCACATACACCTATGGAAAGTAACTAGTTTCTACCACTTGGAGGTCTTGTGTTGACCAAGACATTTTGAATTTAGTAAAATTGTGATATTTAATATACTTACCTATAGAGGCCTACAGCAAGGGACATTAGTCAGCCAACTAAAGCCACTGGATAATTGCACTATGAGTGATAGTATTCTGTTCTTTCACACGGAACACATCCAGTCACAAAGTAGTTGCCTTTAATGCCAAAGGCTACCATGGCAATGTGTGGTTTTGAGACCAACTTTTTTAAAATATTGCCAGGGGCCCTGCAGCTCCCCTAATAATAAAGTTTTACAGAGTCCATGACAAAACAAAAGATAAGTGGTATGTTGTGATGTCGCCAGTACTTTCCAAATGTAAATAATTGGAGCACATTCACAGGTCACCTACGTCACTGCTTTATTACTCTTCATATTATACCAGAGGTCAAACCAATGGCCGCTACTCCGCTAAAGAGAAGGAGCGTTGCCCCACTGTGCAAAAAAGGAAAATGACAATAACGATATGTTATTGCCATTATATTTTTACTATTGCATAAGTCAGTGGCCTGGGTGGGGCTAGTCAGATAAGAGAAGGAGTGGATTGCACTCCCAAAGTGCGCATGCACTGTTTGGCCAGCCCCCCTTGGGCCGACGAAACAGTTCATGCGCACTTTGCATGTTCCCCACCAGGCTGCGATACACAGCTTGGGGAGGAACATGCACCGCCTCTCTGTTCCAGTCTGAGCGCCGATCCACGGTGCTCAGAGCAATCACAACGAGGTATTGTTGTGTTGTGACTGGTTCAGGGGAGCCTGTCTGCTGGGTGCTTCCTGTTGCTGGCCCGACTGCAGAAAGTAAGAAGGAAGAGGACGCAGGGGAGGCGGCAGCCCAACGGTCATTCTAAGGTAAGTGTGTGGGGTTTTTGTTTGTTTGTTAATTAACCCCCCCCCCGCCTTACCAGAAACTCATTAAAAAGGCTGTCTCAACTACGTGACCCACAGCGGACATGAAATATCTCTTGCTATTAACACCAGCAGCTCTGGCCTCAAATAAGGACATCTTGGACATTCACTATTGGATGGCAAGAAAACATTAGAAATGGACTGTGTAGTACTGCACACCTTGTGAAAGGTTTATCGCTGCAATATAGAGGCAACTATATCCTCCAACTTGAACACACAGGTAAAAGAGGCAACCAATCACACAAAGGAACTTGTCAGGATCTTAAGATTGGTGGCAATTGACAAAGCTCTCAATGAGTTATTTGCCTACTTTACAGGATCCCATCTCTGCTCCCACTACAGAGTATTTTTTTTATAAAGCTTCTTCCACACCAGTTTTGTATTTAGATAGGTCAACATCAGCAGAAAAAGAAGGCATACTTAAGGGCATGAATGTTACACTATGGCCCAGTGACCACTGTCCTTTCATTTTGAGAAAAGGGGAAAAGTAAAATGCACAACAATGGAGGGTAGACAGTCATGGCAGGGCCCTTTTTAAAAAAGCTCTGCTTCACTGCAGAGCCCAGCTAGTTAAAGGTCAATTCATTACTAAGGTATTAGAAAAGGTATTAACAAAATTACTAATTACACATCCTTTAGTCTGTGGCTTGCTGGCGATTTACAATGCTGGTTTAGTAATTTTTGGCTGCTAGAACCTTTATGTATGTATGCATGTATGTACGTATGTGGCAGTAGAGCGCTGTGTTGGGTCACAGACAAGGATACCGTCAATGAGGGAAGGGTGGGATCTGAAATTGGAGGTGGGCTGTAACTTCATAGTGATGTAGTGTTCTTTATAGAGGTGTGCCTTCAGGTCTTTTTTAAATTGCATCTTAGTGGGGGAGGTCCTAATAGATACAGGGATGTTGGTCCAGATTCTTAGTGCAAAAATGGGAAGGCCTCTTGCTTTTTCTTTCTTTATTGCACTACCACATCTCCATCCTGATGGTCAATTCGTTTCAGGTTTGCTGAGAGCCACCGTAGTTGGTGAGCTTGTCAGTCAGATGGCAGAGTGTGTCTATCATACTCACTTTGGTGATGAACCAGCTGGTTTTGAAGAGGGTGTAGGGTGGCTAAGGGAGCCATAAGAGTTCCACCAAGGCAAGGTCATGCAGTCAGATTTTTTCAAGCCTTTGATGAGGCATGCTGCAGCATGTGGGATACTCTAAATGGAGGTCAATGTGGTGTCTGTGAGGCTGTGGAGCAATTCACACCGGAGTATGAGGGCTTGAACAGCAGTTCTGAATTCACTGTCTGGGAGGTATGATTTAATTTTCTTCAGTACAAAGATCTGGTAACAAGCAGTCTTGATGATGTTGGTGATGTGTTCCTTGTGGATGAGGTCAGTCTCCAACTCGAATGACCTGACATTTGGTAAAATTTGAGGTTCAAATCTTTCCAGGATGATGTCTTTCAGCCAGGGTTGAACTAGTTGTTGCTTGTTGTTCTTGCCAAATAGTAGACATTTTTTTATAGGTGGGTTCAGTTAGACATCCACGGCTGCATAAGGAGTAGGCAGTGTTTTAGGCCTTGCATTTCTAGAGGCGAGAAGACTTACAATCGGAGTTGTGTGTCATCAGAGTATTGATGAATGTTAATGCTGGTATGGGTGAGACGAGTTTCAAGGAGCTCCATGTAGAATTTGAAGATGGCATGATACAAGATGTTATGTTGTCTAGATTTGTACAGCATGTTATCACCCATAAGAGTAACGTGGCGCTGTGCAGGTGTGAGTCTAGCCACATCTGAGGCCTAGTGCAACTATTTGAAAAGCCAAGTCTTCAGCTTCTTGCAGAATTCAAGAAGTGAGGAGGAGGAGAGGGCGTGGCCTAGCCAGCTGCAAGATGGCTGAACCCTGAGTGGGCTCTACCGGCCAAATCCAAAGTAATCAGACGGACCGAGGGGCGCTTATCGACCCTAAACATAGTGAGAAGTGCCAGTCCTCCTGGAGGGCAAAACGCTGAACTTGTGGAGTCTGATACAGGAAACACCCTAAACGCTGATGTGCGCGGAACAGCCTGCTGGGGGCTACATGCTAGAGCTGTATGGGCCGCGTGTGCCTGGAAGGGGCTGCCATGACTAGCAGAGGTGGCCCGGAGAAATCAGCAGCGCCCGGCAGTAATTGAGCGAGTCCACCTGATCGGTGCACAAGGAGGACCCGTGATCGCGACTACAGGGACATCCAGAAACACACCTTTACCTGCGAGGAGGGCCGAGGTGGCTGTTGGACCTGGTGATCGTGGTTTAAGACCAACATTGGGCTGGACAGATGCTGGGCGGAGGATGAGGACGGGCACAGACCTTTCAGGTGAGCGGGTCGAGGACAGCGTACGTGGGTGGGGGCGTCGTTGAGAGGGGACGCTGTAGCCGCCAAGGTGCGGATCACTGGGCTGAGAACCGGGTCGGGGACCGTCTGGTGTGGGAGAAACCTCCCTGCATGGTGTGGTCGCCTTCCTCCGGGCCCTGGAGTGCCTCCACGGCAGCACTTCCTTGTGACTCCTCACTCCCCCTCCCCCGCAGTAGGCTGACCATCGAGCAGAGAGGAGCACAGAGCAAATCGGGGAGCCCAAGAGAGAACTGGGCCAAACTGATGACACCTAATGTCGGAGTCCTGTAAAGTGAGGCCCACACATGGTATAAACTGGCCTACTACACTGCACCTGCGGACAAGACATCAGCATCAGAAAAATGGTTATAAGACAGAGCGGAGGATCAAGAAGAAACATTCGAGGGGGAATGGTACACATCACTGAAGGCCTGGGAACCGAGGCCTACATACAGATTACACTGGCCGGTCCACTATAGCTGGGGCGTACGCCAAGCCTCGAAATAGAGACTGAGAAGCAGGGCACCTACTTAGCAAAACTGACTGGGTAATAACAGCCATAAGAGAGATGCTGGGGGGTTGCAGGCACCCCTCCCTCCCATCATCAGCAAAAGAACAAGCGTGGAACGGTGGTTGGCGGGCGCATCATACCTCCTAGCTGCCATTAGACAGTTTCAGAAGGAGTGCCCCACCTAAAAAGCACGCAAACCCTCACAGACTGGCCCGCTGGGGGCCTACTGCTACCACCTGAGGCAAAGCGGCTGCCAAGCAGACCAAACTTTCTTTAAAAAGCAGGTGCTACAACAGACAGGAGGACCCCCCACAACCGCCCCCGCCACGGCCCCCCAGGCAGAGAAGCAAGCAACACAAATGAATGGAGCTGCCCCTCATGACGACTACCTCCGAGCGCTTCTTTTGGAAGTCAAAACTAGTTTTAATACAATTGACTCCAAGCTGGACCAGCTGAAAGCCGTCTTGACCAATTGAAGACCAATGTAGACAACCAATCAATCAATCAATCAATCATGCCATTTGTATAGCGCACTACTCACCCGGGAGGGTCTCAAGGCGCTTGGGGGGAGGGGTATGCTACTGCTCGAACAGCCAGGTCTTGAGTTGTTTCCTGAAGGCGAGATGGTCCTGGGTCAGCCGAAGGTGGATGGGGAGGGAGTTCCAAGTCTTGGCAGCCAGGTAAGAGAAGGATCTTCCTCCGGCGGTGGCTCTTCGGATGCGTGGTACGGCTGCGAGGGCGAGGCTGGTGGACCGTAGCTGGCGGGTGGGCGTGTAGAAGGTCAGGCGGTCGTTGAGGTACTTGGGGCCCAGGTCGTGGAGAGACTTGTGTGCGTGGGTGAGGAGCCGGAACGTGATCCTCTTGTCGACGGGGAGCCAGTGCAGGTTCCTCAGGTGGCTGGAGATGTGGCTGCGTCGGGGGACATCCAGGATGAGTCGGGCGGAGGCGTTCTGGATGCGCTGGAGTCTTTTCTGTAGCTTGGCTGTGGTTCCGGCGTAGAGGGAGTTTCCGTAGTCCAGTCGGCTGGTGACGAGTACCTGGGTGACAGTCTTCCTGGTCTTGGTCGGGATCCAGCGGAAGATCTTGCGAAGCATATGCAGGGTGTTGAAGCACGATGAGGAGACGGCGTTGACTTGTCTGGTCATCGAGAGGGAGGGGTCCAGGATGAAGCCCAGGTTGTGTGTGTGGTCGGTTGGCTTGGGTGCGGTGCCCAGGGCTGGGGGCCACCAGGAGTCGTCCCAGGCGGAGGGCGAAGATCCCAGGATGAGGACTTCCGTCTTGTCCGAGTTCAGTTTCAGGCGGCTGTCCTTCATCCACTCGGCGACGTCTTTCATCCCTTCGTGTAGGCAGGTTCTGGCGGTGTCGGGGTCTCTGGTGAGGGAGAGGATCAGCTGGGTGTCGTCGGCGTAAGAGATGATGTTGAGGTTGTGCTGGCGTGCGATGGCTGCGAGAGTTTTCATGTAGATGTTGAAGAGGGTGGGGCTGAGTGAAGATCCTTGCGGTACGCCACAGATGATTTCGGTGGCCTCGGAGCGAAACGGGGGGAGGCGGACTCTTTGTGTTCTTCCGGCGAGGAACGAGATGATCCACTCCAGTGCCTTCTCTTGGATACCGATGTTGCTGAGGCGCTGGACTAGGGTGCGGTGGCAGACCGTGTCGAACGCAGCGGAGAGGTCCAGGAGGATGAGGGCCACTGTTTCCCCCTTGTCGAGCAGGGTCCGGATGTCGTCGGTGGCTGCGATGAGGGCGGTCTCGGTGCTGTGGTTGGCTCTGAAGCCGGACTGCGAGGGGTCGAGGGATCCGTTCGTCTCGAGGAAGGCGGTCAGCTGTCTGTTGACGATCTTCTCGATGACTTTAGCAGGAAAAGGGAGGAGCGAGATGGGGCGGATGTTTTTGAGATCGGCGGGGTCCGCTGTAGGTTTCTTCAGGAGGGCGCTGATCTCGGCGTGCTTACAGCTCTCCAGGAAGGTGGCGGTGTTGAAGGAGGCGTTGATGATGTTCCGGAATGCCAAAATCACACAGTTAGATGTTAGAATCTCGGACAACGATGACGCTCTGGCGGACGGCAAACAACGGATGCTACAAATGGATAAAGTGCTCGAACTAATAAAAGCCAAGAATGAGGATTTGGAATCGCAGTCAAGGAGGAATAACCTCTGCATTACAGGCATAACTGAATCTACCGCAATCTCATGGATGGAAGACTACATGCAGGCACTACTGAGCGAACGCTTCGGAAATGTCCTCTCCTCGGTATTCATTGTAGAACGAGCGCACAGTTCGCTGGGGCCCAGGCTGCCGCCTGGGGCACTGGCTCGCCCAATAGTGGCTCAACTTCTGCGACCGGGACGCAGTCTTACACTCTGCACAAGAGATGGGAGAGGTGTGATACCAGGGGAATGTTCTGTCCTTTTCCCCGGACTTCACCTTGGCGGTCCAGGCTGCATGCCGCAAATTCTTTCCCGCCAAGTGTATCTTTCAAAAGCAAGACATACAGTATGCCCTGATCTACCCTACCAAATTGAGCATAAGGAAAGAAGATAAAACACAGTTTTTCACTAACCCAAAGGCTGCGCTGGCATTCGTCAAAAAGCTGGAGAAAGCACAGCGATCATCCTCTAAGACCCCAGATCGAGATGAAGGAGGCACACCCAGCGATAATGACTCAAAAAAACTTCTGCTAAAATCATAAACTGTCTGCACTAGGATTGCGTCCAAACAAGACATGAATCATGGTTGCTAGTCTGAAATGCCCCCTGGGGGACTGGTTACCTGCAGCTCCAATTCGCACTCATAGACAATGAGTCCACCCACCTTTATATGGCTTGGTCACCCTGTTCTAGACAACAGGGGAGACTCCGGGGAGAGTCCGTGCCCCCATGGAATAATTCCCTAAGTGCCTTCACAAGACCTTGAAAGTTTGGGAAGGGGTGGAGGGAGGGCAAATGTCACAACCTAATTGGGGGGTTGGTGTGGGAGGGTGGGGAGGACTCAGGAGTTTGATGGGTTCGGGGGGTTTGCTTAATGGTTAATTGTTTTTGGGTACTGTGCGGGTGGGAGGGAATAGCATGCAGGTTGAAGACAGAGATCACAGGCCAACAGGTTCACAAATGCGCTCAATAACAAACGTGCATAGTATGTGAACCATGCACGCACACTGTGCCCCCCCTGCACAAGACAAATACTTCCCTACACTGCTGCACCTTCATGATGTTTACTGGTCCCCATGGCTAAAATCACATGCATAACATGGAAGGTCTGTGGTCTTAATGACTATCAGAATTCTAGATTGGTGCACGGCTACCTCCCTAGACAGGAAGTAGATGTGTGCTTCCTGCAAGAGACTCACTTGACAAAGACCACCAGGGCCAGGCGCCATGCCCTCTGGTGCGTGAAGCCTAATCATCAGTAAACTCCAATTATGGGAGGGGTGTGGCTATCTTGCTGAGGACTTAGCACACACACGCTCATTGACAAGGAGGGCAGATACGTCATTATCGCAGGGAAGCTCTTTGAGCAGCCCATGACACTGGCAGCAGTGTGTGGCCCAAATCAGGACGAGCCGCGATTTCTACCAAGGGTCTGGAGACTTTTGGCGGGTCTGGGCCCGGGGACTGTGGAGTGGGGCGGAGATTTTAATATTGCACTAAATGTTTAATTAGACCACTCAGGGGCCAGGTAGCATCACCCACAGGCAGCAGGCACTCTTAGAACAATAGTTGAAGATAATTTGCTGGTGAATATCTGGCGACACACACACACAGGGAACAGAAAAGTGGCATTTGCTCCTCTACATACCATAACTCCTGGTCGCACATTGATCTCTGGCTGGTGACCAGGGACGTGATCAGCTGGACAGTGTTGGTGGATCAACTTCCCCGGATGCTCTCGTATCACGCCCCGGTACACCTGCTGGTGACTATTCCACACACTATCTCACGAGCATTCTCCTGGCGGTTGCCCCCACATGCCTTGCGCGACACTGCGTTTCGGGAAGAAATACGCACTGCCATCATTGACTACTTCGCACACAAGGAGGGTACGGTAGAGTTACCATCCACACTATGGGAGGCCTTTAAGGTCATGATGAGAGGGGAATGCATTGGGAGGCAGGAGGGCATGCTGAGGGTGATACGGGCACCCTGGGCAGACTGGAGGCTGAGATTGGTAAATTAGAACTCGAGCAGGCTGCTAACCCTAGCCGAACTAGGCTGGCAGATATCAGAGACAAGATATTGGAGTATAATGAAGAAGCAGAGAGGGAGGTGAAATACCTTGGGGATTAGGCAGTGGTGTGTCCATATGGGGAGGGTAACAGGCCTAATAAAACTCTGGTGGGACTGTTACGTAAACCACACATCTCAGCCTACGTGGCTGAACTAAAGAACTGCAATGATTGGGTAATCACTGATCCGACCTTACTTCCTACAATTATGTCTTCCTTCTATGCCAAATTATACACAGCGGGGGTGACTGCAGGCCCACTAGCATTGCAAGAATACCTTGATACTATTGAACTGCTCTGGCTGGAAGCAGGCCAAAGGGAATATCTAGATGCGCTGATAACCAAGGCTCCCGGTTCGGATGGGTCTTGTATAAGGAATATGCAGATTTATTAATCCCACACCTCATTGAAATGTACCAAGAGTAATTGACGATAGGGTGACTCCCTCCATCTCTGCGCGAGGCCCTTATTGACACGATCCTCAAGCTGGATAAACCACCCGAGCAATGTGACTCATATCTCCCCCTCTCTTTAATGAATATAGATGCTAAAATCTATGCAAAACTCCTGGCCAACCGCTTGCTGCCGCTCAAGCCCCGGATTGCCAAACCAGACCAATCCGGATTCATACCTGGGCGAGGGACTTCTCACAATCTGCGTACCATCTTCTCGATCATGCATCACATTCACCCCTCGATACTGGTTGTGGCAGCTCTCCGTGGCGACACAAAGGCATTCGATACACTAGATTGGCCATTTCTCTTCACACTGCCGGCTAGACTTGGGTTTAGCAATGGATTCATCCAGAAGGTACAGCTCTTATACACTCAACCCAATGCACGTGTGCGCCTAAATGGACACGTATCTGACGGATTTGACATAACCAGAGGCACCAGACAGGGCTGCCCCTTGTCTCCCCTGCTTTTTGCCATCACCATGGAAACATTGACTGCCAGGCAACGACAGCATCACGCTGAACGCGGAATCAGCTTCACAATCCGTGGTTTGGTGGTGTCGATGTATGCGGACAATGATATTCTTTATGTCCACGACCCCAGCGCTAACCTTGCACTTTTGACAAGAGAGGTAATTTGTTTTGAAGGGCACTCAGGCTTTCAAATTAACTGAGGTAAATCAATGCTCTTCCCACTTACTGAATCAACTGCCCTCTGCCCATCAGACAACCCATTCAAATGGGCCACTGAGCCAGTAAAATACCTTGGTATCTGACTGATTTGAGATACGGACAACGCTATGGAGGACAAACTATGGATGCGCCGTGGAGTGGCTAGAAAAACGCATACCGGTCTGGACTAGACTGCTGCTATCCCTTATTGTAGTAGTTATTTGGTTAATGAGGAGCACTCCGTTATCTTCACAATCCTCAATATTTTCTATCGGTGCTGTGATTAATAAGGATAGTCACTCCGTTGTGTGAAAATATCAGTTATGATGGATATATGAACCCATCTAACCACGCACTGTGCACTTGGTGCTCCGCACCTTAGTCTCTCATATTGCTATGAAATATACTTCTCAGTCTTTTATGATTGATCTCCCCCAAAAAATTTTAATTCACCTTATTTCGTTTTTATACCATCATTTTCTATCACAGTCAGTATTAGAATAATGCATATCTGGTTGTAACTGTTATATATTTGATACAAACGTTATTGTATTGATGTACTCTCAAACAATATAGTTTCACATCAACATAAACAGTTTTTCCATAGACCCAATGCATTACGGCACCTCGACGGTGCCTTCATCAGGGGTTAATCTGTAAAAAATGTAATAAATAAAGATAGATGTAAGTGTTCATATGTTATGACCCATGGGAGATGGTTATGGTGTATTATTTGTTGATTCATACCTGAGTGAATAACTCTTCCTCAAGGAAATGTGAACACATCCGTGTCATATAAAACTGTTCTACTCGCTGTCGACAAAGAAAACATTATGTTTCATTTGTAACCGTTCTACCAACAACAAACACTAAAGTAACAATGTTCACGCTCAATACCTTATTACAATTGTCAACATACCTTATTCCGTATTCAAAAATGGCTATGTCACTGTGAAAACAAATATTATGCGCTTAGTGGAGCCTCATTGTGTTGATGTTATCCACAATTATACCATATCTCTCTGTACATACCTATTTCTCTTTTCTTGAGTTATATCTGAAAGACTGAGAAGTATATTTCATAGCAATATGAGAGACTAAGGTGCGGAGCACCAAGTGCACAGTGCGTGGTTAGATGGGTTCATATATCCATCATAACTGATATTTTCACACAAAGGAGTGACTATCCTTATTAATCACAGCACCGATAGAAAATATTGAGGATTGTGAAGATAACGGAGTGCTCCTCATTAACCAAATAACTACTACAATCTCAGTCACAATAGAGAGGAGGCACCCAGGATTAAAAATGCAATTCGAAGCAATCACGGCGATCACAGACAATCGAGCTAACACCATGGCTTACACAACTGAGCAAGCAGACGAAATTTACTCCATGATCAAGGAAATCAGAAACATGGATGCCCATGGGGGGATCTATAAGTCAACAACTCAAACAACTAGAATACCTGACAAGACGTCAATTAAACCATTGGATGCACGCATCCACACTAATACAATACCATAGAGCTAAGAGGATTCCGAGGGGTCTACGGTTGTCAATCAAACCAATGTTGTTCCGTTTCAATCTAAACGCCAAATTCATGGACAAGTGGTACAGCATATTAAATAAGTGTTCACTTGATTTGATACTGCTTATTGTGGAAGAACTAGCTAAGACCATTCATGAATTGGAAGAAGAAATTGTTAACCTAAAGACTGAACTCGAAAGAAGAATGGAAACTGACACTTGGAAAATCAATCTGGAGGGCATCAATCTAAAATTAGATAAATATGAAAAAGAATTACAAGAAGGTAAACTACGAAAGTACAAACGGGATACAATTGATTACAAACTCAACGAAGTTTACACATGGGCTGACATCTACGCCAGACGTCAATTTGTCCCCAAGAAAGCAACACCGACAGCACATTCATCAGAAGAGAGCTTGGTCACAGACAAAGACACATCTATCAGACGTGGACCAGTACGAGTTTCTCAAGAGGGAAATATAATATCTACAGACAACAGACAGCAAGCATCTACAAGTGGGCAAGTGGCTTTTTTATCCCAGGTTCAGGACCAAGGTCTTCCACCGAGTTCACAATCAGAACCACCAACAGCAAGCGCAAAACCAGGCGAGGAAGTGGCAGGAAAAGCCTTACGGAGTGGTCGGACAGTGGTCTAGTAATTAACATTTCATCGACGACACTCACGAAACAACAACTAAGAATCTTGAACAAAGGATTGTCATTTGTACCCACTAACAGCACAAATGAAATGGAGATAAAGGGAGCATTTTTCAGGTTTATGCGTACACTGAGGTTAAGGCATTACTTCACTAATGTGGTAGAACCGACTGAAAAGAATGAAGTAAGCTCACTGCAAAAATTTAAACCTAAAAGTGTTTACCAAGCTCCGGTGTCGCATAAAATGTTAGACACATTTGAAATAATGGTCAAGAAAGATCTTCAAACATTGGATCTCAAAAAAATGAGGAACAACAACATGTCCAAAATGGATCAGAACACACTAAAGAATTTGGCCAATGATAAAAAAATGAGGAACAACAACATGTCCAAAATGGATCAGAACACACTAAAGAATTTGGCCAATGATAAAAAGTTAACTATACAACCAGCGGACAAGGGAGGAGCCCTTGTAGTGATGGATTCTACCCATTATGAATACAAAGTTAATGAGCATGTGGCAGACATGAATACCTACTTACAATTACCATCAGATCCCATTCTCAAACTTCAGAAAATGCTAGAAGGAATAATACAATCAGCCAAGGAAAATGAATGGATTGATGATCAAACAGCAGCATTTTTGACAACTAAACATCCAAGATGCCCCAGACTTTATATGATCCCAAAGGTTCATAAGCATCTGACTAACCCACCATTCAGGCCTATCGTCTCGGGGTGTGGGTCAATTTTTTACCCCCTCGGACGGTTCTTGGATTATTTTTTACAGCAATTTGTGCAGCAATGGGGATCCTACATTAAGGACACGACAGATTTTTTAAACAAACTGACCTGGATACAACAAGAATTTCAGAGTCATTGGATCATGTGCACCATAGATGTGGTTGCCTTATATACTTCCATACCACATGAAGCAGGACTCGAATCAGCAGAATGGGCACTGTTAAAAATGGGAGAATTACCAACGAGTAAAGTGTTTTTGTTACAACTTTAGAAATTTTGTCTCCATAATAGTTATTTTTCATGGCAAGAAAAATATTATGCTCAACTCACCGGAACCTCAATGGGCTTTGCAGGGGCCCCTGCTTACGCTAATACATTCATGGCCCAGTTTGAAGCACAGAATCTCATGAACTCAGAACACTGGCAACACGTGAAAATATATTGTCGTTTTATAGACGATATTTTTTTTGATTTGGGATGACACAATTCAATCTCTTGAGGCACTAATCATGTCAATGAATCAGATCAACCCAAGAATACAATTTACTCACAAAATAGACACCCACCAAATGGATTTTTGGGATGTGAGAATTATTAAAACTGAAAGTGGATTCACCACAGAACTATACACAAAGCCAACCAATCGAAACAATGCTTTAAGCTACACAAGTTTTCACCCAAAAAAGTTTGGTTAGAAATCTTCCTGTGTCTCAGTTTATACGAACAAAACGGATCTGCTCTGATCCTCAGACATGCTTAAGTACAATCCAGAAACAAGCACAAAAATACGGAGAGAGAGGTTACCCGCAACATGAATTGGAAGCTCACATAGCGAAAGTAATGAAAATGGACAGAGTAACACTCCTTAAACCTACACATAAAATATCTACAGAAAGAATGGTTTTTGTAACCAAATACACGACTCAATCCAAAGATATAAAGAGAATCATAAACTCCAGATGGGAATTACTATCATCAGAACCTGATTTCCAAGGATTGTTCAAGGAACCTCCTTTACACGCTTATACAAGGGGGCAAAACTTAAGAGAGAGACTAAAACACAAAAAATTGGAAGTATCAGTGACAACGTATAAAGGGACAATGAAATGTCATAATTGCAGCAATTGTAACAATGTAATTTTGGGCAATACAAGCACTCACCCTAACACAGGAAAACCGATCAACTTGCGACATACTAGTGACTGTAATACATCGAACGTTGTATATGTGATCAAATGCCCTTGCGGAAAAGTGTATGTGGGCAAAGCAGAGCGCAAGGTGAAGACGAGAATAACTGAACATAAGAGCAGAATCCGAAACATGAATCTAACATCACCATTAGCGTATCATTGGAGAGAGGCGAACCACACAATATCTCAGTTACGCTTTTACATAATTGAACAAGTACCCATTAAACCAGGGATTGATAATCATCAGAAACTTTTACAACGTGAATTATTTTGGATTAAGTACCTGAACGCGATGCACCCCAATGGGCTTAATGACAGATACGATCAATCATGTTACTTGTGAACATTTATATGTGGTTATCATAACAACATTAAGCTTATTAACATCAAAACTCAGCATTGATCACTAAAGTGCAATTAGAAAATAGTCTAACAGCAAGCATTAAGTAGGGTTACGTGTAAGTAGATATAATCTATACCAAATGTTTGAAATTTCAAATGATATACTTGTCAGGTGTCAGTAGCGCCAACAATACTAAGCCACTAACCTTCAGAACAGCCAGCAGGAACGATGCCGTGAAGAGTAGTTCCCAATGTCCCCAAAACACTACACCCACCACAATGTAGCAGAGCACTATGGGTAGTGAAGTATTCGAGGGAAAAGGGGAAGGGGACAAAATAATAAAGAAGCCTGTTCCAGTCACAGGAATAGGAGACCTGTTCTATACTCCCTCTTGGACCCCTGCAGTAGGGAGAAAACAAGAACAGAATGAGTAGTACCGCAATTCTTCCCCCACCTACTCAGACACACACCATCCATACACACTTACATGAATGAGTCCTGAATGTGTCCACCGGACTATTCGTAGAGTTGAGGGGTGACAGAGAAGGAGGGCGCCTGGGAGTGTTAGCCCAGCGTGAGGAGAAAGAATTCCGGCAGGCACCGTTGCACGCAGCCAGGCGCTGTCTTTATACCTCCTGCGACTCCTATCTTCGGAGCAACGGAGGTTACCCAAAGGTGGCCTTCCAGTTCTGTGAGGCTCCGATATCTCCAAGGTGCAAATCACGTGCAAAGGTAAATAATAATCAATGGCCAAGGTCTCGAGGTTCGGTTCCAGAACCGAGACTACTGGTGGTAAAAAGAACAAAGTACCGCTGTGGAGAGGTTACACCACTCTCCCACACAGCGCAAGGGTCGGCGTCTCCTGTGCGGCTTCAGGAACACAGAGACGCGGCTCCTCCATCGGTCCCTCGGGATAGCCGCGAGCACAGGCAGAATCAGGTAAAGCGCGGAGGCGCTTCAAGGCATGCGTTTTGTTTCCGACACAAAAACGCACGGAGTACATGAAAGTACAGGCAGAATCAGGTAAAGCGCGGTGGCGCTTCAAAGCATGCGTTTTGTTTCCGACACAAAAACGCACGGAGTACATGAAAGTACGACAGGTCACGGCACACAGCAACCAGGCTCCGACGGCAGATTGTCAAGCGCCGTGTTCTCCGGAGGCGGGACTTAAGTAGGAGTGTGCTCCATCCTGTCGGCCTGCTACATGTCCCTTGGCCTTATGGGAGATGTAGTCCATTCAACTTTCGTACATGTCAGGCGCAACCTGGAAGGTGAGGGTAGGGGGCTGTATGCTGCCTCGTAATCATGACAATACTGCAATAGATGAGCACTTATGATACCCATTATTGTGACAATGTTGATAGGACTTAACACTAAGCACAATGTGACTTTTGTGAGATAATAACGTATAATGTTTGTGATTGTTACTTAACCCTATCACTGTTTATATATTGGAAGAGTGACACACCATACATTTCAACATTACATTATGAGAAATATTGGACATGTTTAGAAGCAACATGACATTGTCGATAATTAAGGGCAGTACGATCCACATCATACACTTAACATTCATACAATAACATAGTTGCACAAAAATTAAGTGGGTGTTAATACGAGCATAGCGTTTTAAAGGATTAGCCTGTGGATATACTTTTAGATCTTCCTATATGGGCATAGGCATCTTATTTGGTTAGAGTATTCACGAGTAGTCATCATAGCAAGATGGCGCCCGCTATTAGCTTCCAGATCGCGGGTCTAAGAACTGAGTCCCTTGTTTATGTCGGAATACCCGGATGGGCTTGATAACAACAGCAGAGCCGGCGGCTTGTTGAAGCAACCGGCAGCGTTCGAGCGTGCGGAACGGTTTGTTTATTAAAGAGCAGAAAATCAGGACAAAGGTATGAAAAATGGTGATTTTAAGTTAGGGACGAGTTTATCGTTTTTGCGCATGGCGCGAGTAACGTCAAATCCCTCGTTATTATCTTTTCAGATATAACTCAAGAAAAGAGAAATAGGTATGTACAGAGAGATATGGTATAATTGTGGATAACATCAACACAATGAGGCTCCACTAAGCGCATGATATTTGTTTTCACAGTGACATAGCCATTTTTGAATACGGAATAAGGTATGTTGACAATTGTAATAAGGTATTGAGCGTGAACATCGTTACTTTAGTGTTTGTTGTTGGTAGAACGGTTACAAATGAAACATAATGTTTTCTTTGTCGACAGCGAGTAGAACAGTTTTATATGACACGGATGTGTTCACATTTCCTTGAGGAAGAGTTATTCACTCAGGTATGAATCAACAAATAATACACCATAACCATCTCCCATGGGTCATAACATATGAAAACTTACATCTATCTTTATTTATTACATTTTTTACAGATTAACCCCTGATGAAGGCACCGTCGAAGTGCCGAAATGCATTGGGTCTATTGAAAAACCGTTTATGTTGATGTGAAACTATATTGTTTGAGAGTACATCAATACAATAACGTTTGTATAAAATATATAATAGTTACAACCAGATATGCATTATTCTAATACTGACTGTGATAGAAAATGATGGTATAAAAACGAAATAAGGTGAATTAAAATTTTTATTTTGAGATCAATTATAAAAGACTGAGAAGTATATTTCATAGCAATATGAGAGACTAAGGTGCGGAGCACCAAGTGCACAGTGCGTGGTTAGATGGGTTCATATATTCATCATAACTGATGCTATCCCTTATTGGACACATTGCATTCGCAAAGATGGTAGTCCTCCCAAATTTGTTTTACTCTTTCAATAATATTCTGATGGACCTTATGGCGATTTTCTTCAAAAGGGAGAGGTCCAACCTGATAACTCTTCACTTGGGCAGGTCGACAGCCCAAGGTACGGTATGATGTATTAACACTGCCCCTGGTGAACGGTGAATTGGGGGGCCGGACATGCAGATGTATGCCCTTAGTGTGCAGCCGTGTTTCCTACAACACTGGCTATACCCCACTCCCTTACAGCCCCACGTAGTGGTGGAAAGTGATCGGGCAGCACCCTGGCCGCTAACGACGGCCTTTTTCAGCAAATACAAGGCAACCCAAGGTGAAATCGACCCAGTAGAATGCATGAGATGGGCATGGGATGTTCTCCGGCGTTGGGCTGGCTTCCCAGTTCTGCATGCCCAGTTGTCCTAGTTGTCAGATAATCCACTGTTTCCTCCACTGCGAGACAGGGGGGTGGTGAGCAGGGCTGCTGAGCTAGGGGTTAAAACCATTGCGGACCTGTTCCCTGGTGGGCGATTACTTGAATTTCTGCCCAATCTTACAGCGCGGGATGCCACGGCATTCAACACCTTGCTTTATTATCAACTGCGCGTGAACTCCCGGGCAACTTATGACACTTTTCCTGCACCCCACACCCCCCTCCTCGCGGCGCTGGTACACCTATATGTTGCAGCATCTCTGAGAAAACTGATCATGAGAATTTACTCTATCACAATAAGATTTCCCAACTGGGTGCATTCCGGGCGCGGGAGGAGTGATAGCTAGAACTGGACAGCGAGATCCCAGAGGAAAGATCATTGTACTGCTGCGAGCAGACTGTCATGGATTCCCTCGCCCATGCCATCCACGGGACACAACGCGATCTGGCACCACCACGAACAGCGCCGCCACAGGTGCGGGACTACAACTCCCAGAATGCCGAGCGGGAGGATCGCGGACCGGAAACGCCTACATAAACGTACTCAGCGAGGACGCTGCATCGGATATTTTGCATCCCTTGCCGACATTGCCTACAGCCATAGGACCCGGTGCTTTTGCAATCCGTCATTTCGTAGAAGACCAGAGGATATGGAAACGGAGGTAAGAGCGAACGGCTGCGCTCTACCCCCGCATCGTGATTCATAGGTTATCTAGCTGAGACGCACACCACGGAGGTGTTTGCCGCGTCTCAGCTGAGAAGCCAGTTGGGTGTTTTACAGTCGGCTGGATACCTAGGTGAGACAGAGCGGCTGCTCTCCGCCTAACTTGTTGGTCCTCGGGCATCAGGTAGCTGGGACGCACACCAAGGAGGTGTATGCCGCGGGTCAGCTGAAGAGCCTGGGAGAATCTTGACATCATACAAACCGGAGCAGAGGAAAGGGAGGTAAGATCGAGCGGCTGTTCTCTGCCCCCGCTCCTTCCTTTATCAGATTCCTCAGTACTACCAACAGAGACGCACACCACGGAGGTGTTTGCCGCGTCTCTGTAACGTCCCGAGAGTTAGAGCGCTGGTCCTTTACAGGTCTCCTGGGGTTAGCTCTTTGCACAGCGAGGTTGAGCGGCTGTTCCCTGACGCTGGTCACGAACTGCAAGGTTGAGTACCCGGCTGGGCACTCCCTAGTTCGTAACATAACTGAGGAGCACCTAAACAGGATTAGGAGCTTTCACACAGACAATATTCCCTTAGCAGCTGTCGAACGGCATTTTCGTCCGTTTCTTAGCACTGTGCCCTCCGTTGGCGAACACCAAGACCGGTGTTCTTGCGGAGGACGGTAAGAATCCAGGTGCTGCTAACGGGTATCGTTGACTTTACTTTCTTTACATGTACTGAATGCTTTTCATTTCGACTAGTTCTGTTCTGTATTCTTATCCATTAAATATAGCCATAGCCAAGTCTAGTCGCCTCTCTTATTTGAACCGGGCCTTCCCCGATCCTGTGAACATCAGGTTGTTACACAGACAGAGCAATTACCCCCCAATTACAGACTAAGTCTGTTCCACTGTAAATTTCTCCACAAGGTATACCACACACCCCTGCAGATGCACAAATTGGGGATGCGGGATACTTCAAACTGCTGCCACTGCTCAGCGAGTGGGGCCACTTTTTTGCACCTTGCCTGGGAATGCCCGAGGGTGGCAGAATTCTGGGTGAGGGTTTGTAACATAATGAGCAGTGTTACGGAAGCTTGCTTAGCACCGCACCCTGTGACTGGTCTGCTGGGGGATGTCGAGAAGACATTGGTCACACACAGGTGGTGGGTGGTTATGCTGCTAGTACTGGCCAAGCATAGGGCGGCTATGTATTGGGCCGGAGACTTGCACCCGCACATGCCGCGTGGCTATCAGGCGCTGCCCACTGCCAAGAGCCACTCATCGCTTATTGGGAACTCATGCCAGCGCGGTCCCGACCACTCGATAACTGGAAACCCTTTACCACATACCTTAGAAATAGAGATGCCAACACGTTAAATAAGCAGGAGTAGGCTGCATCAGAATGTATGCATCGGGAGGCTGGGGAGAAGAACAGGAAGATGGAGGGGGACAGCAAAGTATTATTCTGCACTGTACTGCTATAATAGAGGGGACGGGGATGATGTAGGTGCTACTCCTTTTCTTTGGCTCTTTTCATATTGATCTACATGACATAGCGATGCAATGACCCACTTTGATAATGTATTCACATCGTAAATTCCTGACCTGTATGCAACCAGGTGTTTCAATTAAAAAATCCCCCCAAAAAGAAGTGAGGATGAGGCTCTCATATGTAGCTGCAGGTCGTTACCATACTTTAGGAGCAATGTAGAAGAAGGCTTGACCACCAGATCTGGTTTTCTGTATGCGCAGGATTTGTGCAAGTAGGAGCCCGAACGAGCAGAGGTTTCTGGACTTTTGAGGTATGCTGGGCCGGTACTATGTAGTGCCTGAAAAGTGTGGGTGACGAGTTTGAATTATGCTCGTTTGTGAATGGGAAGCCAGTGCAGCTCCTTCAGATGTGGTGTGATGTGAATGTGGTAAGAGAGGTTAAAAGTGATTCTAGCACCACGTTCTGAATGGTCTGCAGCCTTCTGGTCAGTGTTTTTGTTGATCCCGGCATAGAGGGTGTTCCCATAGTCCAGCTTGATTGAGACTAGGACATACGTGATGGTTTTCCGGGTGCTGATTTGAAGCCATTTGGAAATCTTCCTCAGCATCTTCAGGGTATGGAAGCATGAGCCAGTAACAGCATTGACTTGAGAGGTCATGTCAAGTTTACTGTCGATGATGATCCCAAGGTTCTTGGCGTTGTCGGTCCTAGTTCTGTTTGCCACCAGGTAGAGTCCAAAGCTGATGTGCTCTTCCTGATGATCACGATTTTTGTCTTTTCTGTGTTCATCATTAGACAGTTGGTCTTCATTCATTGCGCGATTTCAGTCATGCAGGTAGTGATCTCAATCCTGGTACTGTGTGTTTTGTCCGTGAGGAAGAGAATGAGCTGTGTGTCATCAGTGTAGGAGAGGATGTTTATATTGTGAGGGCGGATGATGCAAGCAAGAGAAATCACATATGCTCTGAATAGGGTCAGGCAGGATCCTTGCGCAACGCCGCAGATGAGGTTGAGGGTGTTCGAGGTGTATAGTGCCAGGCTGACTGACTGAGGAAGGAGCAGATCTACCTGGGTTCTGATATCATGTAGGCATTGGATAAGGATGGGGTGGGAGACTGTGTCAAATTCTGCAGAGAGGTCCAGGAGGATGAGGGCCGCCATGTCTCCTCTTTCCAGAGTCATGCGATGTCATTCGTGGCAGTGATGATAGTAGTTTCCATTCTGTGGTTGGATCGGAATCCAGACTTAATAGTGTCAAGTAGTTGGGGGTCGTTGAGGTTTTCGTGAGGTGTCTGTTGAAGATTTTTTCTAAGGCCTTGGTCAGGAATTGTAGCAAGGAGATTGGACTATAGTTGGCAAGCATTGATGGGTCCACAGAAGGTTTCTTCAGCAATTGGAGGACAATTGTGTGTTAAGCATCTGGGAGAGTCGCAGAAGAGGTGAAGGCATTCAGAATGAGTGTAAGTATGGTGCTGATGGGTTGCAGTCCTCTAAAGTAGGCATGGTTGAGGCAGGGATCCAATGGGGCCCTTGAGTGGTTAGCACTGGGTCTTTGGATAAGATCGGGAGATGTTTGGTGAGTTCTATCTGGTTCGATTGTCGGATGAAGTTGCTTTAAATGGTAGTGATTCTGTTGTTGAAGAACGGAGTATGATTATTACAGAGGTTTTGTGAGGGGGTTATTGAGTGGGAGGGACTTCATAGGTGATAGGGATATTTGGGAACCTGGCAGTGCCCATGTGAAAAATCTGATGACAGCAGATATGTAGGATAATTAGTGAAGGGGATTGCCAAGATAATACCATTTAATATTTAAGGGACAGTATGAGGGTCGGATGATCAGTGTGTCATGGCAGTGGTCACAGTTATCTGTTGTCAGGATGGAATAAGAAAGGATTTGCAATGTAGCGGTCTTCCAAATTAGTAATCTTGCACATGTTGTTTGGAGTTTTGCATAAACTTCTTTTTCAGTCACCTTGCAGATGATCATTCTGGATGGAGCAGGTACACTAGCATTTGGATTGTGTATTAGAATACCTAAGGGCTACCCATTTCCCCTATGCCCTTTAATTTCTACATGAAAGCTTTTTATGTCATATCGGAGGTTCAGGGGGTGAGGTTTCACATTTACCCTAATGACACCGACCTGGTGCTCATGATAAGAGGTGCCTTGAAAGGTGTCTCATTCTTCAGATAAAGTTTAGTAGATGAGATGCATGTTTGAATTTTCGAGACATGGCTCGTGCTCAGGGTAAAGCAAAGCTGCTCCTTGTGGGTTCTAGGGAAGCTATAAGGAAACTAGGTGACACCCACAGGGTATGGAAGCGGGGTGACTCCAAAATATCATTCTCCTCTGACGTCAAGCCCTTAAGAGTACTGCTTGATAGCTTTCTTTCTATGCATGAACAAGTTAACCACTTAGTAAGTTTGTGCTTAATTTGTTAAAAAAAAGTATGTGCCAGGGCCATCGTCAGTGGCAACTGCAGCTTGCTACATCTATTGCTGCTGCAAGTGCTGTCAATGACAGTGCCAACACAACAACTAAACATAACACTCTTACAAGTGTGACAATGCAAACTATTCCTTGCCCCAATGCTGTAAGAATGGCTTGGGCACAGGTATCAGTCATTTTTTACTGTATATAGAATAAACAACGGTTGTTGTCGTCCTCATCTCTAAATTAGATGCACAGCACCACAATGTGGCAGACTGTCATTAAGTCACAGTGTGGACAATTAAATTAAGTGTCGGTGCCGAGCACCAGAAACCACCAGCTCTAACTAAGCACTGCTAACACCTGTTGTTACTACATTCATCTCAGGGTAAAACTCAAGGCACTCTTGTTCAAAGGTACTAATGCCATGAAAACATGAATAATCGTAGGTTCTCGATTAGGTTGCTGCTGTACAATATTTATGGAACCTCAAAATATTTACTAGAGCATATTTTAAAAAAATCCAAAATTATGTAGCTCCTGTTAGCCCAATGATTTGGAGACTTCAATGGCTTCCAGTTGTCAGTCTTGAGAAATTCTGAGTATGGTTAATTATTTATAATTCGGGTAACCAGAATGGCCTAGATTACTGGAGTCCCTGGCTCAAACCCTGTCTAATGAACACTCTTTGACATCACAGTTAGAAAGGCTAGCTGGAGATGACCAATTTCCGAAGGAAAACAATAGGAGGTAAAAACAATTTGTGCAGCTCAAGTAGTGAAATAACCTCCCACATGAAATAAGGAGGGGAAATTGTCAGATAAGTTCAAGAGTGATCTGAAGATCCCGCTCTTCTAGGGTTCTAAATGGACATTGTTTTTGATGTTGTGTGTTGATGCCTGGATGAACCATCCTTACAAATATAAATTAGCACAAGCTTAAAAGTTTGTGAAATGCACTGCAGCATTAAAATTAATACATAAAGTAGGAGAGGCACACCAGAGCATGTAACAATTCTACTTTTTAAAATCATGCTGCAAAAAAGCTCCACAGTCCAGAGTTCAAAAGCACACAATGTATATGCATTAGTATCATCGAAAGCCACGAAGACAGTCTGATCAGTAAAAGATAACATTTATTTCATCCTCATATCGCATTGATGTTATGGACTGTTAAGCTTTTTTGTAGCAAGAATTTAAAAAAGCGGATTTGTTACTTGCTCTGGTACGCCTCTCCTACTTAGTGTATTAATGTCCTTACAAGTGTGACTGACTTGTATTGGCAAGATTAGGCTACTAGCCTGGTGTCTGTCCATGACAATATTAGCAGGTCTTCAAATATCTGACCGGGCATCTCTTGATAGGGGGTAGATGGGGCCTGTGACATAGCTCTATTTGTCCTGGTCCCACACAGGCCACCCCCACCATAGGCGTTGAATGTGCCAGGGGCCGACACAGTGAAAAAATAGATACTGCACCCTTGCAACACACATTAATTTGTCCAATACATTTCACTGCAAAACAGTTTGCTTTACTTAAAATGTACACACACAAATAAATACATACAGGTGCATGCACTCTCACTCCTTAAAATTGATCATGGTAGGGACCCACCAGTTTTATCTTTAGCCCAGTATGTGCTCCATTTAA
This sequence comes from Lissotriton helveticus, assembly GCF_964261635.1. Taxonomy (NCBI): domain Eukaryota; kingdom Metazoa; phylum Chordata; class Amphibia; order Caudata; family Salamandridae; genus Lissotriton; species Lissotriton helveticus. The sequence continues at coordinate 1,166,730,924 of NC_136065.1, read as the reverse complement.
AATTCACTTCCAAAGACACCGCTGGTTAACTGTAAGAGGGGATTTAAATTGTCCATAGAACATTTTCAAACCATTATGAATTGGTTAATTTTCAAAGTACATGTGAATCAATTATTTTTCTAATCAGAATTTCTTATGTTTGTTAAATGGCTATTAACAGACTTTGACCAGTTCTTTACCTGCAGCCCTAAATTATTTTAACCTAAAAAGTTGAGCACTTTTAAAGCACCACTTAGGAGAGTGCTAAAGACGAATATAATGGTTTAGGCCAAGCATTTTTTTAAACACAAATGGCACGTAAAATAAACAACACCTAAAGGATTAATGGGTGTAAAAAACATCAATGTGATCCTACTTTTGAAGTCTTGATTTCCAAGCAGATCTGCATTTATTGAAGTGGAAAAGCCCATTTATTTCGTAGACTTTCTAGTTTGATTGTTGCAGGAAAAGGGAGGGAAACTTCTGGCACGGGATATAAAACTCTTCAACCACCAAAATGCCACAACTTCCAGGGATTCAAAACTGTTTTATGAATAGTTTCTCACCTTCCAAAAGGCCCATGAAAGGTTGTCGTAAAAGTGTTTTCAGGTGTACCCCTTAAAGAGCAGATTTTTAGAGGTAAAGGTGAACTCCCCATCAATCTACAAGAGGCGTAGATGTGCAGGACCTACGTCTAAACAGTTTTGTGAATTAGAAGAAAATTGTAAATCAAAAGTATGTTTATTTCTACACACTTAGATTTAAGACCCTCTTTGCAATTTGGGCTCCATGTGGATTATGCTGTGGGAATGGGTGTGTATGTGTACAAACAGAGTGTGCAAGTTGTGTATAAAAACAGTGTGCTATGAAAGCTGTGTGAATCTTCTGTTTATAACTGTTTTGGCAAGGGAATGTGACTCTGAAAAGATTGTGTAAGTGAATGGAATGACCAGAAATAGTGCATTGGTAAATTATTTGTATGTTTGTTTGAGGTATGTATATAATTGTACAAGCACGAGCCATTTTACCACTTAACTTGAAATGTATATGTCTGCAGGTATCGCAATGATTCATGGAAGAAGTTAGTTACACTTAAGCATTGTCATGCACATGGAATCTTAAACTCTGCCAACAATCTACTTAAAAATGTGATCAAAGAATGTGCAGACTGGTAGAAAATAAAACATAATGCTTTAGGAGCAGGTGATGCCAAGGTAAATATTTTGTCCAAAGGAGTGGGTTGGTGTGCTCGTTAGAGGCGGGACTGTAAACAGATTTCATTCTAATATCTGTCTCAAAAGCTAGCCATGGAATGTTACGAGCATACAAGACAATCACCATGATTGAAAATGTATATTTATAAATACATTTAATCACTTAGGGCGGGACGACAGGACCGAGAATGTTCTGTGGACACAGCCTCCCAGCTACTCTACACAACACAAAGATTTACCAAACATATACTTTATAGACCTCATGTTGTTTTGCTCACCACACCATTCCAGATTGGACCCAGCCATAAGCAAATCAGTCTTGACCCTACTTCCCATTAGAATTGTCCAGTGCAAATTGCCAGGCCAGGTCCTCCCCAGACCGGAAACAAGCATCCTAGGACCGGTTTCGGGGCGGGTCCAAACTGGTTGGGCGTGATGACCAAAAAAACGATGGATTTAGGCCCAGATCTCTGACTGGGGTGACAGTTTGACATTATTCAGCATTCGGTCCATCAATTCTTTTTTGCATTTCTCACCCCAAGTGGGATGGGGATGCCGAGATGTGGGTCCTGTGCTCCTCATGCCACTAGATTCAAGCTATCCTGACTGGTGATGAGGATATGGCCTGGCAGTTTGGGCAGGACTGTTCCATGAGGAGCAGGGTCAAGACTGATTTGCATATGGCTGGGCTCAAACTGGTTTGGTTTGTTGAACAAAAACACAGTGGATTTAGGCAGAGATCTCTAGCTGGGAGTGAGTGTTTTACATTGTTCAGCATTTCGTCCATCAATTTTTTTTTTGCATTTCTCAATTAATGAGTGGCATCAATTGTGCCATGCAGTAACCAACGGATTTACTAACAGCGTACCCTGTATTGGCTGTCTCAATCAAGGCCACTTTCCTCAGAAACGTACCTCGTCTGACGCAACAGGATGAGAGTGCCAGACTACTACTCTTGTGTTACATATGTGTCACAATGTTTCCATGTGACGTCTCACATTTCTACCCATTATCATGGGTAATGTAGTCCAGCAGATGAGCGGGAGCTACTTTTCAAGGATCGGGTGGTTGCGTTATTTTACTTAGGAGGATGTTGTCCCGTAAGTTGCATACTCCTGTTGTTTAAACAAAGTGTAAATCGAGCATGAATTACAACAACCTAATGATGACTTGAAATGGGAAAGCAAAATGGCACACAATTCTAAATAAATATGCTTCTGTATATACATTAGCAATGACTGAAGCATAGGTATGGAAATGCTTCTGAAACTACTTCTGTTACGAGAAGTTGTCAGATTGGGGAATAAAACGTTGACTCAGTAATGGTGTAAATATAGTCATAAATATGAATGCTTTTTTAGTATATTGAAGGCATTTGAAGCATATGCGGGTGGCACTCTTAGGCATTGCAGTAGGTAGCCAGTTGAGAATTCACAGAATTAAGTTAATTCCAATGAGTGTCATAATTCGGTCCAATAATGTTCGTTTTGAGGCTGCATACCCATCGTTGTTCTGTCTTGAGATGTGTTCCTATATGATTTTTGGTGCAATTCAACTTTACAATTGCCACCCATTCCAAGTCATCTTGAGAATGGATGTGGTCCAGAAAATGACTGGTCATTTTTGTTGCGTTACGTCTGCATCTAATGTTGCTACAATGTTCGCAGTTGTGTGCACAGATCTTTTCTGGAGGGCATTCCAATGTACTCTGGACCACACTGGCGTACAATCATGTAATCCAGTACACCACAGTGGTGGAGTTACAACAACTATGACTTTCCAATCTCCATGGGATATTTAGTTCCAATTCCAAAGTTTGTTGTAGCTATGTAAACCCACACACTTAACATTGACTATTGTGGAACCTCCCTAAACTGGCGGTAGGCCCGTAAAGTATTTCCTCCAGCCGATGTACAGTTATGTGGCCAAGCAAGGACTAGAATGTCTTTTAGATTCCAGTTCCGCTTAAAAGAGAGCATGGGTTTATCAAATGATAACTTATTTGAGATTGCCTCACTGGACACATTATAGAATGTTGTTATACAAATCATTTGATTCGGTTCTTGCTTATTTGTATCCTCAAGTACAGAATCTCTTTTTTGTACTTCTTGTTATTTTACTAGCCCTACAAAGGATTCCGTTGCGATACTGTTGAACAGTCAGTTTGTCTGAAAAGATTTCGGCCTCTGTCTCAAAGTCCAGCAAGCTGCACAGCTGCATCTTAGTCATAGAAATTGGCTAAAGGGTACATTTCCCAACAATGAACATGAGTGTGCACTTTCAAAGTATAAAAGATTGCTTTGTCACTGGGAGTTGTGTAATTGACTTTCCTTTGCCTGTTTTGTCATGTCTAGAAAGGAAATTTCCCTTTTATTAACGGTGAGGGTAAACTGGAGCTGCTGGTTTTGTGAATTAATCCAGTTTACCAACTCAATTCCCAGATCCTCGTGGCCATGCCGAATTACAAAGATATCATCAATAAAACAAAGCCATCGTTGAATATGCTCGTGGAATTAATTATTTACCCAGATCAATTCTACTTCAAATTTAGAACATATAAGCAAGCTAGGCAGGATGGCACATGCTGCCCAAAGTTGTGCCATGCTGTTGAAGGAATATGTTGCCTTAAAATTCAAAGTAGATACTGGTGTGTGCCAGCTCAGCTAATCTCATGATGAAATGTATAGGAGTTGTATGTGTCCAAATGGAACTTGTACTACAGATTTTCAACAACTCAAGCTATCTTTTTGTGGAAAACTGGTGTAAAGGGACACCATTTCAAGGCCTAGGATTAGTTCTGATTCTGGGCCGAAGAGTAAGTCTTTTAATAGGTGCAACGTGTGTTTTGTGTCTTGTGCGTAAAATGGCATTTGTTTAATTATGGGGTGTAGAAACCAGTCAATGAAGATGGTTAAAGGTTCCATAGCTGATCCTATATCAGACACAATTAGATGACCTGGAGGAGGGCATTGTTGCTTGCTTATTTTAGGTATTGTATAAAAGTTATGTATTTTGGGATTACCTAGGTGTTTTATCATGTTTTAAATTTTGTACAGTCATTACTTAACATTTTATAGATACCGCTGTCACATAAACTTCGGAAGCCTTCTGCATTACATACATCTTTATCAGTAATACGATTACTCCCCCTTTATCCACTGGTTGTATTACCAGATCGTAGCTGGATTTCAAGGAGTTAAGGGCCTTCTGTTCAATTTTAGACAGGTTATGATATTTAACCTCATTAATCGCCATATTTTTAATATCTTTATTAGTGCTTGTTCAAAGAAGAACCCCAAACAAATGCCTGCTTGCACAGGGGTCGCAATTATAAGGGGTGTTATGTTTATTACACTCCGTAATTTACCTTCAGTCTAACCTGCCAGAATTTAAAAATTGTAAAAGCCTCATATTTACTGCGACATTTGGAATTGAGGGTGATGCCAAAATCCAGTTATTCCCCAAAAAGCAAAAATAGGTGATCATTATTGTATCTCCATCAAGCAACATAGGCTTATATGTACATATTTTAAACTGCGTGATTCAACAGATGGGTTAATCTAGGTTTTGGTGTTGTGAGAGGCTTACTTGTAATGTTTTATTGTAGATCTCTTAATTTTGTAAATTGATGCTGGTTTTAACCATGGTGCACCATAAAGCAGTCTATGATGTCATTAAGATATTACAAATAAATAAATAAAATAATTAAACAAAATCAAGTAAACATTTTCTTGGTAGTTTAGCTCCTTTTGATAAACCCCTGACAATCAGAAACAGAAGTCTGTTTATCAACATCGAGCTCAGTCATGACCAGGGCCTGATCCAGCAATTGTCCACACCCTGGTACAGCCCTTCCCCACCATCTTCAACAGCCCTAGTACCCCTCAATGTACTCAGAGAGATTTAACCTTTTGTGCAATGCTTGAGTCTCACAATGATTTGATTTTTCCTTTTTAAGTTTAGCTTTCTATATGGAAGAATTAAGGGCTCCCTCTGAAAGTCTTCACTCTTATGGCAATGGTTGGAGAGTCAGTCACAAGAAATGTTATTCAAATGGATTCCCGAATTTGGAGGATGAATACCGAGGGTCTTACTTTCTCCTTCGTGACTGTAGTTCTGTGAGGTACCATCTAGAACCACCTAAAAAAGTTTCCAATCACCTCTTCCTTTAATGTTCTGATTTTCCTATCCAAATAACAAGCATTGGCGAAGCGAACAGGTCTTGCCTATGCAAGAGCTATTGGCTTTGCCAATGAGTTTTAGCCATATTCTACACCACCATGGCTGCTGTTCAGCATGGCTAAAAGTTTGTAATGTAGAGGAAAGTGGCGTGGAGCAGAGTGGAGTGTTGTAGAGTGGCATGGCGTAGAGTGAAGTAGAGTAGCAAAGAGTGGAGTAGAGTGGGCTAGAGTGGCAAAGAGTGGACTAGAGTGGCAAAGAGAGGAGTAGAGTGGCAAAAAGAGGAGAAGAGAGGCAAAGAGTGGACTAGAGTGGCAAAGATTGGACTAGAGTGGCAAAGAGTGGAGGAGAGTGTTGTGGAGTGGAGAGGCGTAGAGTGGGGGGGCGTAGAATGAAGAGGTGCAGAGTGTAGGGGCGTAGAAGGGGATAGATTGGAGGGGTGTAGAGTGGAGTGGCATACAGTTGAGTGCCGTAGAGTGGAGTGGAGTCATAGAGTGGAGTGGAGTGGACTAGTGAAGTGGCATAGAGAGGGGTGATGTAGTGTGGCATAGAGTGTAGTAGAGTGCTGTAGAGTGGTGTGGAGTGTAGGAGAGTGTTTTGGAGTGGAGTAGAGCAGAGTTAAGTGTTGTAGCATAGTGTGTTATAGAGTGCAGTCGAGTAGAAATTCATAGAGTGGAGTAAAGTAGAGTGGAGGGACATAGAATGGAGTACAGTGTCGCAGAGTGGAGTTAAGTGGTATGGAGTGGAGTGGCGTAGTGTGGAGTAAAGTGGCATGAAATATCGTAGAATGGCCTATGGTATTGTGGAGTGTCATACAGTGGAGTAGCATGGAGTGTCCGAGTGGAGTAGAGTGGCCTAGAGTGAAGTGGCGTGGAGCAGAGTGTGGTGGATTGTCGTGTCACAGAGTAGAGTAGAGTTGCGTAGAGTAGAGTGGCGTAGAATAGAGTGGAGTGGAGTGGAGTGACTTAAAATGGAGTATCCATGGTGTATTAGCCCACTGCCACTACAGACAACACATTTCCAAATGAAATGACCATTACATTTGCACATACAGTTTTACTGAAAAAACTATACAGCGCACAAACGATATTGTGTGGAAATTGTATCATCTAATGTACTGATTTGTTTTGATCGTATTAAAAATTTGCTTCATTTGTGCTTTCCTAATTCTGATATATTTACACTGTTCATTTACAGAAATATAAACGTTGTTGTGTGCTAGAAAAATGCTTTTCTTTCCCAGTACCCAGCAAGATTGTCATATAAATCCTCTCACTCTGAAGTCAGAGAAAGAAAAGTAAACATCAAGATCCCTCTGAAGACAGAGCCTGACACTTGATCTCTGTCTTTGAATGCACAGCAAATGTGACAAGATAAGAACAAAATTCGAAGGCCTGCTTACAGAAAGCAAGCACTTGTGGCAGAATACAGTTAACAGGCTATGCTCCATGGGAGGGCCAAAGACATGCTGGACAGCCTAAAACAAACAAAGCCACCAAAAAGAAAGCCAGAACATGTGAGTAACTAACCACCAAGCTATGGGTAAGCAATGGATGGAATGGATTCCCATCGAAGCTTTCAGAATTCCCACAGGAAGTCTTTTCACGACCAGACCCTGGTAGACTTCGACCTAAAAAGGACTATGAAAGCCCATTTTCAATAAACTTTTCTCAGGGGTCGGTACTTCAGTAGAAGTTTCTACACCAGGCCTCACCTGAGGAACTTAGCATTAAAGACTAGGAGATTAGCTTGATCTGCAGTTCTATTCAAGTGTTTTTATTTTGGAGGCTGCTATGATGTACTGGTGCAAATGGTGTTACTCGGTAGCGTGCATGAAGGTGACATGAAAGAGATCTTATACTGTGAGCAATTTCAAGTAGTGCTCTATTGCCAATACTGGGAACATTTCCTAGAAATCATTGCAAGCAAGATGATCTCAGAGATATAGCCATCGTCATTGAACACTGATACTATCACAATTGTTTGACAATTGGCGGCACTCTCCAGAAATGTCCTACAAAGGTTCCAAAAAATCACACTCTCAATCAAGGAAACACTCAAAAACCAGGGGACCGGGATGAAATAATATCACTTGAATAAATGATTCCCTTGCTAACCACATCTACCAACTTGTAATTATTTAAACAAAATCTGTGCTCATTTAAAAAAAAAAAACAGATAAAGACCTTATACAAGTCTTCGTAATGCACATTGTAAAAATATATTCGAAATATACATTAATCATGCTTTTATTTTATGAAAAACAAGCAACTCGTACACACAAAATCATACTGAATTAAAACAGATACCTGTATTCAATGCTTAATTTGAGCCGGTGCGTTCTGGTGCTCGGCACCCGCACTTAATTCTGAACACCTGCCATTGCCACATGGTGGCGCTGTCTGAGTACTTTTTTCTTTTTTATTATTTTATTTCACCCATTTCAATAATACAATACAGACAAAATCAAAATAATAGGACAAAACTACATACAAAAAGATAATGGGAGGAAAGAAGGAACAAGATCATCCTGGATATTCATTTAAAAAAATATCACCAACGTAGGAAACAAAATAATATTAATCAAGCTAATATTACAGAAATTGACAACATAATACAATCATCCCTTAAAGGAACAGTGTGCTCGTCATTCCAACAACATCAGCGCCTTATAGGGAGCATCCATATCCACTATGTATATTCTAATGCCAGGGAAGTCTGTTCTGCCTTTTACGTCTGTTGAGCCCTCTTCGGGGGGCCTGATAGTACGTTCTTGTGTCCGGGTCTCAATGTAAGTGGCGTGCAAGCTCCAGAAGTTCTTTGGGCGGTTCCTAGGGCGGAGCAGCTTGCTGTACGTTTCTGTTTGTGTATTACAGTACAGCATGTCCCTAGACCATTGAGACAGTGTGGGAGGGGGGCCTGGAGACCAGTGTAGAATTAATACTCATTTAGCAACCAACAAAGCCATGTCGACTAATCGTGTGATAGGTTTCTGCAATCTTTTAGAGTATCCAAGGAGGGCTAACAGTGGATCAGGGCTAACCTCTACCTGATGACTGATTGGAGTTCTGTGAATACTTGTATCCAAAAGTTCGCTATGGGTAGGCAGAGCCATGCTAAATGCAAAAAACCGGCTTCGGCGGCTCCACAGAGTTCGCAGTTGGGTGTGTCATGTAGTCCAAATTTGTGGAGTCGCACAGGCGTATGGTAGATGCAGTTCAGAACCTTAAACGTCTGTGTACTAATAGATGAGCAGAAAAACAGCAGTTTATTCATTCAATATACATTAAAAACGATTAGTTCCTGTCACCCAAGCTATTCTTATAGCTTTGGGGGCCTAGAATAGTCTGAAAAATACACTTATTGGAGTGTTATGATTGATAGTTGCATGGGTATTGACATTGCCATGCAGCCAAAGGCAATGGGTGATTAAAGCTGCAGTTACCTCCAGGCGAGGGCCCTGGCACATACTTTATTAGAAATTAAGCACTGCCTGTATTACAAAGTTTAAAAAGATACTCACTGCGTATCATGTATAATACACCCTATCAGATCTTGATTGTAAACAGAGATCCAAAAATATTGTCAATGCCCCTTTTCAGTTCTCGGATTCCTTCCCGCTTGAAGAGAGTATCCAACAATTATGGGGGGATCAGAACTAAGGACTTCAGCACAACATTCGCCATAGTCAATAACATGTTCTAAGTAAACCATTAGTATTTTCTCAAAATCATTTGAATACCTCGGAAATCAATAACGTGCTTCGCTAAGAAATGAACGCCTGTCTCGGCTCTTCATTTTTAGCAGTACACAGACATCTGTATTCAATACACCCCTTTGGTTGGGCTAGGGGAAGCTTTATTTTGGCACTGCAAATTTTGCAAACCAGAACTCAAATAATGCATGCGGTGGCAGTTTGGTAGATGTAGGCTTTTACTCCTGGGTCCTTATGTGGCACACTACCCAGTGAATTATTGATGCTGCAGGGATGGCCTTAGTATGCCAGCATGGGAAACAACGAGGTAATGCTTAATGTATTTCTCCCAGTTTCAAGCTGTTAAGCTCTGAATATTGCAGTTTTTGGGGCACGAACGTCAACCAGCTTTAGTGACAAGTATGTGGGGAAACCCGCATATATTTGCATATCAGTTGTGAGCCAAACGCGGGGGCACCTGGGTGGCTGGGCGGTGGAATGAGGGCTTCAAGGCACACAGGGCTGGAGGTTAATACATTTAATGGAAGTAAGACTGGTACTTCAGTTACATTTGATTCTGTTACTCTGGGTTTGAGAGAGACAACATGTTTACGAGCTTCCTGAGGTATACATTCAAGATCCTTGCCAGGGGCAGGGTTGGGCATGGTGAGTCAACAACAGTGGCGGGCACCATGCCACGCCGGAGGGACGCAATGATCCCTGCTAAATGGAGCCTTTTATGTTTAGTTCCTGCTTGGACGAGTGCTGCTGGAATTTTCGGCAATATTTTTTCTTTATTAAAAACAGTCCTATTAACTGAAGCACGTCTCCTGCGGCTCAGCACACTGCTTTATCTGGGAATAGTTGTTTGTTTTCCTCACAGGGACTTTTTAAATGTAATTTATGGGAACTACCGGAGTACCGGGGCTTCATATTTTAACAGAGCAAACAGGCAGCGATATCTGGATGAAAAACAAAAATGTTATATTCGACGCTAGCTGCCAACTCTTTACTTTCCCGCATCCTTGAAGTTTTCTACATGCTGCGGCTTCCTGGGTGGCAACGCAAGTGTTTTTCTCGGCACACAGATGTGAGCTGGCCATAGCTTACTGTCCTTTATTGTTTGGTAACAGGCTTAAATGTATTTAATGTTTCTACTTGGGAGGAGTCGGAAATAATATTGTGTCAAATCAGAGAATGATATGCTCACAGCAGTGTTCAAAAACACATGCCCTCCTTTCTGTGTCCATTCCAAAAAGAGGATCACTACTGTTGTTTCCACGGCTGGTATTGGAGAACGTCCTCTGATTTATGGCACAGAGCTTTACCGTAACCTACAAGCAGTCTAAGCCCCCTCTGACACCGGACACGGGCTACCACACACATCTGCTTCCTGGAGGCTGCAGGACCACCACCAGAAGATCAGCTATCCAGGCATGTGGCATTTTCCCTGCACAATTTTCATCAAGGGATAATTGGTGGGGTTCATGCACAGGAAAACCACAACATGCTTTTCAAACATCTGAAAGACACATAGGGCCCGCAAAGAGTTTAACGGTGGAGCAGGGGGCCCGTCCTGCCGCCGCCCCACTAAACCCGTGGTCGGGTCAACCGCTAGAGTACAAGTTAAACTCCTGTCTGGCGGGCTTTTTTGGGCGTTCTCACACCCATGCCTTAAAAATAGCACCAGAATCGGAATGGCAAAAACAGTTCCTTCACGGCATGGACTTGAAAGTCCATGTCGTGCAGGAACTGGTGTGTAAGAAAACAGGGGGGCACAAGTTGTGCTCCCCTGTGTGCACACACAGGGCGTGAGGCATTGTTTGGAGAAGGGACCGCCATGAAAACCCTGGCAGGAGGAAATCCATAAAATGTTTGCAGGGACCATGGTGGTTTCGCCAATCATATTGTGGCCTCTGGACCGCTGCGCCACCCCACTAAATCCGTGGTCGGGGAAACCGCTAGATTACAAGTTAAACTTGTGTCTGGCAGGTTTTTTTTGGCGTTCCCACAGCCTTGCCTATCAAAATTGCACCAGAATCGGAAAGCCAAAAACAGTCCATGCTGTTCAGGAACTGGTGTGCATGCAAATAGGGGGGCATAAGTTGTGCTTCCCTGTGTGCACACACAGGGCGTGAGGCTTTGTTTCCTCTCCGCCAGGGTTTTCATGGAGTAGGAACCGCCATGAAAACCCTGGCTGGGAGGAAACCCGTAAAATGTTGGCAGGGACCATGGCGGTTTCGTCAACCATACTGTGGCCTCTGGACCGCTGCGCCACCTGCAGGGAACGGCAGTTCCCTGTCGGCTGCGGTCCCACAGCCCGAGTCGTAAGCGGACTGCAACCAAGGGATGGTAGTCCCTGGATCCCACAGCTGAGATGGGGCACCTCAGAAGGTTAAGAGGTTAAGAGGGGATTAGAGTAAAAAACACACTTGCTTTCGAAAGCAGTGAACAAGCTGTGGGAGGGATGTTTGACCTGGTCCACCTGGAGGCTCCCTATGACACAAAAAAGAGGACATGTCAAACTCACAAGTAAGGGTTTCTACCAGCAAGAAGAAAATATATTTTGCCATTTAAGGACACATGGTCGTCATAGTGGGGATCGACTGGAGCTTTTAGGCTCCAGGTAGGAAAACGGATCGTTTTATTGGCCAAAAAGGCTCACTGAATAATACCCTACTCTGGATGCAGGATATGGAAAGGTAGATACTCACTTTCAAGAAACAGGTGTGAGGACTAAAGACATTTACATCTAAGTGTAAAAAATAAGCCAAATCTTGTTTTACCCTTAAATAAAGATTGGTGTACATCATTTCGGGTGTGGGCTTCTGTCCGTACATTGGGTTGCCCTGCAGGGTCAATCCAATAGTTTTAAGTACCAGAGCCAGGTGGAGGCACAGAAGAATTTGGGAATTCCTACACATTCAATATTAATTCAGCCATCAGAACCAATGACCTTCCTCGTTCCTATACTGGGATCGCAGAGTAATACAAAGAATTCAGATTGGCGGTCACCACTGCTGACGAAAGGGTTGATGTGCTGACTAAGGCCACACACTGAGCGCCAAATCATGTAGGCCCTCATTACAATTTGGCCCGGATTTGGCCTGGCTTGGAATACTATACTTGATCGCATTAATAAATCCCCAAACTCAGGTGTTTAGAATATACCAGATTCAATAGCTATGACCAATTATGAGCTTTGCCTATGAAATGGTGTATAATGTGCAGATTTAGGTGCTAATTGCAAAAAACACAGTTGATGGACAGAATGTAGAACAATGTCATAATGTCATGATTTAGGTGCTAATAACACCAACATTCGCATGTCTTGATAAATACCAGGCATTTTTCTACCTTTAAATTCCAGCAGGTTTAACCTTCTAAACTTTAAGGGGAATGCATTTTTTTTATTGTATCCAGTATGTACCCTGTGTGATAGAAATAAAATAATTATTTCATAAATATAGGCCCACTCGAAATGAGGGCCATTATTATTACAGGACCCTGAGCACATTGTGCCTTCAATTATGCAAGTGCCTTAAAGCCCTGGGGATACTTGAGCCTACGGAACAGTGTCATTTATAAGGAACCCAAAGATAAAGGTTGATGTTTGTTGTCCTCCACTAGGTTTAGTTGTTTCCCCGTGCGCACGAGACTGCGTGGAGAAGACCTTTGTAGGATGAAAGGCTGCATGAAACCCCCAAACCCCCAGGATTGGAACCTGTAATTGTGAGGTGAAACGCAGACTCCTGCAGCGGTTGCGTTAACCTACTGAGACACCACAACTGGTTGTGTAAAATTAGAAAATACTAATTAACAAATACAAATGATTCTGTAACCAGATGTTATCCATAAGGAAATAATTTCATAAAATGTCAAACCCGAAGAAAGCAAAAAGAAAGATAATTTAGCACCAAATTTGAGCCAAGCACATGGCTGGCCACCAGAGGAGATGTATGCAAATGCACTTTTAGGCTGCTGTAGGCATATTGCCTATTGCAGAAATTACTGGGTCACCCTAGGCCAAAACAAGAGTATAGTTTCGTAAAACACCTCCAATGTGGTTCTAGAGTTCGTATCGCAATTGTTTGGCCTCTGATGGGCCTGAGGCCAGCTGTGCCTCGCTGCCCTATCACGTTTCCTGTGTGGCCCAGTGTTCCACCCGTGTCCACTGTCACCAGCCTGACAGTGGTGGCATCTTGCAGCACATTAACGTGCTGCTTTAAGCCTGTCTACTTGGGTACAATCATATCAGCATGTGCCATTTTGGGTGAGGCTGTGGCTGTTGTGCACTAGTTCTCTTCACATAATACCGGACTGTGCAATGCCATGTGTAAAGGCATGCCTGTGTGCCCAGGACACATTGTGACTATCAGAGTCTGCATGATAGGGTACTGAATAAATACTCTGCGGGTCAAAACATTCAAAACTGATGTATAAGCCACACAGTCATGTGACAGTAGGTGTCTCCCGTCCTCTTGACTGTCAGATCATATGCAACACATGTTACAACAGTACCCAAAAAATACCAGCAGGAAAAGTCATTACTGAAAATACAATACAAAATGAAATATTCGGCTACAGCAATGTAAATTATTTAATTATATAAAATAATAGTAAAGTGCTTTGAAACACCGAGGTAAGCAAGACAATAGCAAAACAACACATAGCAACCTATTAAACATTAACTTACCGTCCCATCCCATGCCTACCCTTTAAACTATCTCCCAAATCCAAGCTCTCGGGTACTACTCTATGCAAGGTAATGGGTGCATCATTAGTTCCCTCAGAGGTGGTGGGCACTGACCCTTTGAATTTTTGTTTCAGGTCTGCTATTTTGATGAAGGTATATTGAGCCCTGTGGTCAGTCAGACTGTTACCCCCGGCTCTAGTGCGCCAGCAGGAGGAAGCGCAGTGTGCCAAGGCCTACCTGGGCTCCCAGGGGTCGTCATCCACGATCACGCCACTCTGCATCTGAAGGCAGGTCTGACCCTCGGTGCGCCGCAATCCGTCTCCCTCAGCCTGCTAGGACGCCACCATGCCCGGGGCCTGTGCCGGAGAGTGAGGCCTTGCGCTGCGCGCGCGGCCGGCCCGGGGATGCGCCTGAGTCAGCAGCGGCCACGCTGGACTTTTCTATGGAACTATTCAAGCTTCCCGTGGACATGACCTGTCGCGCTGCTGAGGTCAGGCAGGCCTCTTCCACCCTTTGCTGACACGCACACAAACTGCCTACTCACTACTACAACCAATTATGCGTACTTTAGCCACAAAGGGCGCAGGTGGCATGAATGGAGCTCTTGATAAGTTGCAAGGGCGGTTGCATCAGTTCAATGTTTAAACACAGCAGTGATAGATTTACACTCTGACCCCGTGCACTTACACTCTGACCCCGTGCGCACCACCCCTAGCTTCTGCAGCTACCTAAACTGAACTTTCGCTCGAAACTTGCGCACATAACCTCTTGTTTGTTTAAGAAAAACAATATACGAGATAGCAGCTGTGCTCATCCTGGGCGCGCGCACTCACGCAAAAAAATGTAAACCTTTCAATTTGAAAGCAGGGCAAAACACACACGCAGGCTTACAAAAACGGATCTCTTTTTTCACATATAAACATATCATAAAACAACATCTCCCCTGTGGGGACACAGACTTTTCGCCAAACATATAGATAGCGTAGATTTATTAATTTAAAGACACACCTAATTTTATGGTCATCAGTTTACGGCGTGGCTCTCAATTTGCAAGATTTACTGCAAGTGTTAAATTCCTAAACACAATGCAGGCTTCCTTGTGCTAGAGCCCGTTTGATGTTGCAATGTCCATTTAATCAAGCATTGCAGCACCATAAAGGAATGCTTAGAAATGCATAATGGGATTGCAAAATGTTACGTTGAGGTGAACCATGCAGCGATAGGTAAAGCAGTTTTATTCACATTGGGCCTGATTTCGACCCGCCATTGCAGAGGGAGTGGGACCACCCGACAAGTGGTCGGAGGTCCCACACACCGGATTAGGATGCAACCGCCGTGGAGGTCAGAAACATCCCTTTTTCTATTGCGACTTGTGCTGCGGCCCAGTGCCTGGAACACGGTGGTGCATGGATGTTTGGGGGACACCACATGTGCCCCTCAGCCACATGGCAGTGGCCTACAGGGGCCCTTCTAGGGGCCTCTAAAATCAGTTTCCGACAGCAGACCGCCATTAAAAGGCTGATGGAAACTGACAAACTAATACCTATGGTTGTGCCTCTTCAGGAACCGCCTTCACTGAAGAGATTAGGCTCTGACTGCCGCCCCAACGGGCTCCTGTAGCCTATCTGAGGCAGCAGACTTTCCCGCACACGCTGCGCTTTGACCTCCAGTATTATAATCCGGCGGTCTGACCTCTGCACTAGATGTTGGGCGGACCAACACCGGCGGCCTGTCGGTGGTGGTCCACCTGACATCGCAATCGGGCCCATTATTTCTACATCAAGATAAAGGTTACAGACTAATAAAGTGCAGACCCAGAAGGCACCCAGCCAGAAGCAGGAGTCGTCCACCCCTGGAATGAGCTTTTCCCAGTGGAAGATGTGGAGCACACACTGTACAGTTCATACGCATCATAAATTCCTCTGATCCCTGGTCTTAGGACTGCTCTTCTCCCCAGCACCTCTGCTGGTTGTGCGCACCCCAGGGCGACTGACGCTGGAATCTGGGGATCACGGTTCGATCCCCAGCGCCGGCGGCAGGTTAGCCGAGCACCATGTGACTCTGGGCAATAGCTCTCTTAATCTTCCCGACGGCCCCCAGCGCCTAGAGACCCTAACGGGTGATTGTGCGCTTTACAAATGTGGATTATTATTTATTATTATTATCTCCTCCTGGAAGGTGCTCGAGGCTGCCCAGGTCTGCTTGTGCCCGCCTTGCTCCCCTCGGCCCCTGTTCTCCTGCTGTGCCTGACCCTGCTCTGGTGTGTTTTTTGTTCCTTTGCATAATTAATTTCTTGCCAACTCTTTTGCTTTTCATACTGTTTGTATTTATATTGTTTTGGCCCGTGTCTCCTCTGGTGTGATTGTTTTGGTTTTGACCCGTGCTCCTCCTGCCGCTGCTTCCCCCCTGCCGATTCCCGCTCCCGCCTCTCAGCTGCACGTCCCTCCCCCTTCCCTATTTATGGCGGCCACTGCGGGGAGCACGTGCTAGTCCTCTGACCTCCTGGACTTAGGACCGCTCTTCTCCTGAGCAGCTCCGCTGGTTGCATGCACCCCATTCACCTCCTCCAGGAAGGTGCTCGAGGCTGCCCAGGTCTGCTTGTGCCTACCTCGCTTTGCTTGGTCCCCATTCTCCTGCTGTGCCTGACCCTGCTCTGGTGTGTTTTTTGTTCCTCTGTATAATTGATTTCTTGCCAATTCTATTGCTTTTCATAATATTTGTATTTATATTGTTTTGTGATTGTTTTGGTTTTGGCCCGTGCTCCTCCCGCCGCTGCTTCCCCTGCTGCCCCTCCCCTCTGCTGATTCCCGCTCCAGCCTCCCAGATGCACGCCCGTCCCCATCCCTATTTTTGGAGGCCACTGCGCGGTCGCGCCCCTGACCTGCCAAATGCGCGCCAAACTCAAGCCCGTCTGCGCCCATCGGCAGCCCGACCGCCACCAGCGCCAGGGACCCTGGATCTCCGATTAGCCACCGCTGCGATGCTACCACCCTCCTTGCACTCAATCCCGGAAGAAACAACAACTGCCAGCTGTCCGTGCCAAACATGACCCACGGACTGTTCTCCTGCTGCCAGACCTTCACCACCGTCACGGCCGCCAACACTGCTGACGTCCTAAGAGGCATCCTCCTCAACGTGCGCTCCATGCACCCACACGCCGTGGAAAGCTGTAACCTCCTGGACTCCCTCTCACCCGACGTCGCCTTCTTCACGGAAACCTGGACCAACAACTCCTCGGCCCCCAACATCCCCATCGCCATCCCAGACGGGTACAAGATCCAGAGGAAGGACCGCCCCAACCACTCAGAAGTAGGCATCTCCATCGCGCACAAAAATGCCCTCTGCCTCACCACCTCCAACTATACCTTCCCCGCTGCCGAACACCTGCACTTCCAGGTCCAGACCAGCCCCAACTGCACCCTCGCCTACAGACCACCCGGCCCACGAGCACTCTTTGCCGACACCATCACCAACCTCATCTCACCCCACGCCATCGCCGCCACAGACTACATACTCATCAGAGACCTGAACTTCCACCTCGACAACCTCAGCGACGCCAACTCCGCCGCCCTCCGTGACAACCTCGCCAACATCGGACTGAAACAACTCATCACCACACTAACCCACAAGGCAGGACACACTCTCGACCCCATCTTCTCTGGAGGGAACAACGTTCACTTCAGCCACACCACACACAGCCCCCCTGGACCGATCACCACTGCCTACACTTCCCCGTCAACAAACCCAAGCCACCCAAACCTGCCCCGCGCCCCCCATGTAGGAACTGGAGCAGTCACCGAGTAACAACTCAAATCCGCCCTTAACGACATCACCCCCTCTGCTGCAACCGACGCCAACCTCGCGGCCATGGAACTCTGCACTTGGATCGCCAAGTGCGCCGACAAGCTCGCCCCGCTGCACAACCCCAACAAGCAGTGCCCCAAGAAAGCCGCCTGGTTCACCACTATCTCCAAGAAACCAGACGCACCTGCAGACGCCTGGAAAAGAACTGGAGAAACAGCAAGACACCTGAATGCTACACCACCTACAAGGACGCTATGACGGAATACCACCAATGCATCAGAACCACCAAAAGGACCTTCATCCACAAAAGAATCCTCGCCAACTCCAGCACCTCCAAGGAACTTTTCAGCGTCACCCAGGAATTCACCAAGATCCTACTTCCACCTGAAGATAAAGAACCTTTATGACAACTTCAATGACCACACGCCTGACACCGCAGTCAACCCGCCCTGCTGTAACACCAGCCAGACCACCATCTCCGCCTGGACACCGATCACGACTGAGGAGACCACCGCAACCATGTAAGGTATCCACTCCGGAGGCCCCCAGGTCCCTGCCCACCCCACATAAACTACAGAGCCACCACCACCATTGCACCCGTGCTACAATGCACTATCAATACTACCTTCGAGACCGGCCCCTTCCATGACGAATGGAAAGTCAGACAAATCAGGCCCCTGCTCAAGAAGCCCTCAGCAGACCCGATGGACCTCAAGAACTACCGGCCCATCTCGCTCCTCCCTTTTGCAGCAAAAGTCGCAGAGAAGACAGTCAACGCAGAACTGACGAGGTTCATTGAAGACAACGCCATCCTCAACCCCTCTCAATCCAGATTCCGAAGCAACCACAGCACCGATACCGCCCTACTCGCAGCCACTGACGATATCCGCACCCTCCTCGACCAAGGCCACACCACAGCCCTGATTCTACCTGACCTATCAGCAGCTTTCAACACCGTCTCCCACCGCACACTCACAGCCAGACTACATGACGCCGGCATCAACTGGATCAGACCATTCCTCACCAGCAGGAGCCAAAGGATCATACTGCTACCCTTCCTCTCCAAACCCACGGAATTCAACTGCAGAGCCCCACAGTGATCATCACTCAGCCCAACCCTCTCCAACATCTACATGGCTCCCTTCGCCGCCATCGTCCAACAGCATGGCCTCAGCATAGCCTCCTACGCCGCAGACACCCTGCTCATCCTATCTCTCACCAAGGACCCCACCGCCACCAGACTCAACTTCCAGGAAGGAATGTAGGACGTCGCTGCCTGGATGAGCAACAGCTGCCTGAAACTTAACTCGGAGAAGACAGAGGTCCTCATCCTCAGAACCACCCCATCGGCATGGGGTGGCCCACTGCCCTCAGCAGCCCCCCCGACCCCTACGGACCATGCCAAAAACCTCAGCATAGTACTCGACTCCTCCCTCTCCATGAATCGACAGGTCAACGTCGTCACTTCCAGCTGCTTCAACACCCTCCACATCCTCCGTAAGACCTTCAAATGGATCCCCCCTGAGGCAAGAAAGACACTCACCCACACACTCATTACCAGCAGGCTGGACTACGTAACGCCCTCTCGCCGGCATCAACAAATCTCTACTCCGTAAGCTCCAGACAATACAGAACACCGCCGCCAGACTCGTCCACGGGGTCCCTCGACACGAACACATCAGCCAACACCTACGCAAGAATCAATGGCTCCCCGTCGAGAAAATAGTTGCCTTCAAGATACTCACCTACACCTATAAGTGCTTACACAACACTGGGCCCCAATACCACAATGACAGAATCACCCTCCACGTACCCAAACGAATCCTCCGTTCCACCAACCTCCTCCTCGCCGAAACCCTGCGCATCTGCAGAGCAGGGGGAAGATCCTTCTCCTACATCGCGGCCAAGACCTGGAACGAGCTCCCCATCGACATCAGAGATGCCCCCTCCCTGAAAACTTTCAGGAAGGCTCTGAAGACTTGGCTCTTCAACTGAAACGGAGCAGCTGCCCCCCCCCTCCCCCGCGCCTTGAGACCCTCATGGGTGAGTAGTGTGCTTAAAACCCCCTGATTGATTGATTGATTAATTGATTGAAATTCAACACTGACATCACTCATGAAGGCAAAGAAAAAGCACAAGGGAGACAAGACCTAACACATCCTTACTTATGACATTGCCTGCCACCTTTGGGAAGGAATGAAGTTTGGTGGGTAATGCTTGGTGTAGACGGCTCATATCCACTCAACTACTCTCTAAGTCAATCAGCTTTAAGCCCCTTAAGGAAGCTTTACTCACTGAAGTCAATTTTCTATCTCAGAAACATGGGAGCTCTCAGAATAGGACTGAGAGAGGAAACGGGTAACTCTCACAATATGAGCCATCCCAGCGGCTACGTTTACAAAAGCTTATATTTTGGTTAACTGCATCAACCTTCAATTCCTGGCCTCGAGCACTTCTCATATCAAATCCTGCCTTCTATCTATTCTCCCTCCATTTGTCAGTTGCCTCACAACCACTTTCACATCAGCATTACCTCCAACGACGAGATCAGCTCTGGATGACTTTGAAACAGTCTGCAAAACAAACACAAATAAATATACACCACAATCAGGCAGACACTTAAACAGAGAAATCTAGAGGAAATGCAACTCCTGACCAGTAAACAAATGTGGTGGTGAATTCTGTCTAGACTACAGAACACTGACCCGCCTTGTGAACTAGAATTACTTCTGCTTAAATGAGTGCTAGCTGTGCATGCACTTACTGTCACCTTCACAGGTGCTGCACTACATCTAAAGTGAGTGCCAGCGACAAGAAGAATGAGCCGTGGGGACACCATAGGTAATGTAACAAAGTTGACAAGGCGTCTAGTAGCAATACTATTGTTACTGGCCAATAGGGAGACAGACCTACACTGGATGAAGGACCCTCTCCTACATGTAAAGCTGTCTCAGTAGCACAGCTATATGTAATACAAGATCAGAACTATTCACAGCAATGAAACCTCTTCAGTCGAGACCCAAAGACATATGGGCCCTGCTGAGGTCATACCTTGCTCAACTACGAAGCGAAGAATCAGACAACTGCACTACCTTCTCCCATTATTGTAGCAGGACCCTGATACACTAATGTTAGTGCCTGTGACAGATGGTCTGCTGTGTTATAGCAGAATTGATAGATATATGCATACAGGATATTCTCTTCAGCTGGCCAGATGCAATGGGTTTAGCTGGCGAGGTTTGATAATTGACGAAGTACTGTGATATCGATCTATAATGGTTTGCTTTTTCAGTGACTGATTCGATGTTAATCATTGTATGATTCTTACTGTTTCATAAAAACAATACACTTAAGAAAGGAAGGTTTAGAGCCAGGGGTCAGAGTGGGACATAAAAATAGGCCCGGTAATCAAAATAAAAGTGGCCCTTAAGTGAATCCAATAGCTAAAAACGTGACCCACATTTGCAAATTGCTGCAGGTTAAAGACCCACTGTATAGTTGTTGCAAGGTATGGAAGACTGCATGCATATGTGCTTGCTGCAGGAAATGTGTGTGCCAATATCAGGGAACAGAGCGGTAAAAGCATCCCACCAGACCAGAAAACAGGCCTAAAATTAACCAAAAAAAGGCCACACACTGATCTGTCAGACTAGGCCACTGGGCACTGCCTGATAGACCTATAGGTCAGTCCAACCCTGTCCAGAGCCACTCAAAGGCTGTTGCGGTGACCATAGATCAGGGCTTAATTTGAGACAGTGGTTTCCATGTTCGGCACCGGCACTTAATTGCCAACACCGGCACGGATGACAGCTGCAACATGGTGGCACTTTGTGTGCATTTCAAAAATGAGCAGAACAACAGTTGTTTATTAATTCAATATACATTAAAAACAACCAATATCCAAGCCATTCTTATAGCATTGGGGACCTCGAACAGTCAGAACTGTTACACTTGTTACAGTGTGATAATTAGTAGTTGTGTAAGTACTCTCATTGCAGTGCTGGCAGTGGCAATGTGTGTTGCCAGCTGCGGTGGCTTCTGTAATGTTGGGAGACTGCACGTTTGCAGTCTCGTCTGGTGGCGCACGTAGACGTGCGCATACGCGGTGTCGTACGGACGCCGCGTACAGTATAAAAATAAAGGAGGCGTGGCCCGGAGTTAGTCGGGACCACGCGGAGACTCAAGCTGGTGTCCGTGTGAGTCACTGCGCGGCGCGCCCTGCACGTGCGCCCAGCACAGGCCTCAAAACCTGATAATGGCGACGAGGGAGTAGACGGCCTCACGCTGTGTTCCACCCGACGCTCCGACCTGCCCTCCCGGAGCACTGATGCCGGCCCAGCCCCCCAGGCCCACGATTTCATTCGGCCCGGATGAGGCCCGGACCTCAACCTTGGCGGTCGCAAAGCAGAGTCCGCGGTGCTGACATCCCCACGTGGCAGATGCCCCGATCACGCTCTTCGCCTACCTGGCTGGCAGGAGAGTGCAAGCCATAGTCCCGTGCAGGCCCAAGGAGTCGCTTGGCCACGACGGAGGCATAAGGTCCCCTCCCACGAGGCAGAAGGTCTAGCGCCAAGATGACGGCCATTCCTCCCATTGAACCTTTCGTGGTGGACGGGGCACCCGCTTCCCTAGCGCCGAGATGGAAAGATTGGACTGAGCGTCTGCAATTTTACTTTCAAGGTGCGGGAACGGCGAGAGAGCGTCGCAGAGCATTCCTCCTTCACCTAGGGGGTAAGGACATACACAGAATTTATGAGACTCTAGCAGAGGCCACGCCACACACATATGTCACCCTCCTGAATGCGCTCAACGCCTATTTTGAGCCCATGGCCAGCAAGGACTACGAAAGATTCATCTTTCGGCAAGCGCGCCAGGACGCAGACAAATCCCTTGACGCATTCCACGGGAGGTTGAGGGAGCTCGCCAGCACCTGTGGGTTCAGGGACGAGCAAGAGGAGATACGTGGCCAGATCATTCAAAACTGCTACTCCTCCGAATTGCGGGTCAAAATCCTCCAGGAAGATGGGAAACCGCTGGCCGACATCCTGAAACTAGGCCGCTCCAAAGAATTGTCGCGTGCGAGAGCGTCACACATGGAGGCGGCGCTACACAGGCCAGTGAAAGTGGAACAGGTCAACGTAGCAGAACAAGTGAACGTTGTCAGACCGAAACAACGGCAGTTCGGAGGTAAGAAACCACAGGATCAGCGAAAAGAATGCGGATACTGCGGTGGCGTGCCACACCGTGTGAGAGACTGCCCAGCAAACGGCAAGAAATGTGGTGCATGCGGAAGGATGAACCATTTTGCATCAGTCTGCAGGTCCTCGAAACAAAAACCAGAGGCAGCACACGCCATCAGAGACAGCCCAGAGAGCGAGGACATGGACGACGACTCCAATGAATATCCTGTCCATTACGTTTTTGCCATCAACCATCCAGCCAGGAAAAAGAGGCGTCTCCCGAAGTGTCGAGCAAGAGTGAACCAACAAGAAGTGAGGGCCACCATCGATACAGGAGCCTCGATAGAACTCATGGCAGCCGATGTGTATAATCAACTGCGAGACAAACCAATTCTGAAGACGGCGAAAATCCGTGTCTTTGCCTACGTACAGAAAACCCCGATCCCACTCATCGGGTGCTTCCAAACTGAAATCCATCACCTTGATAGGAAAGTCCCCACAACTGTCTACGTAACCAAAGAAGGGAGTGGCATGTTCCTCAGTGGACGGGCAGCGGAGGAACTCCAGCTAATCTTCTACGCAATGGCAGTACTGGAGGATGAGCTGGATGCAATTCTCGAAGAATTCGAAGATACTTTTCGAGGCATCGGATGCCTCAAGGGGAAAGAGGTGTCGCTGCACATAGATCCGTCCATCCAGCCAGTGGCCCTCAGACACCGGAGGATAGCTTTCCATCTCAGGAAGAAAGTGGAAGAAGAACTTGAAAACCTCGAAAAACAAGGCATAATCGAGAAAGTCAACAGGCCCACACCCTGGGTATCGCCGATAGTGGTGGCACGGAAGCCCAAACAGCCAGGACAGGTACGCATATGCGTAGACATGCGCCTACCCAACGCAGCGGTCAAGCGGGAACGCCATTTAGCGCCTACCATTGACGACATCTTGGGTGAACTAAATGGCGCCAAGTGGTTTTCCAAGATGGATCTCCGCTCCGGCTACCACCAGCTGCCCCTGCACCCCGACTCCAGGTACATCACTACTTTTTCCACCCACGTGGGCCTCCGGCGCTATCGACGCCTCAATTTCGGCATATCTAGTGCCGCGGAGGTCTTTCAAAATACGATCCGAGAAGTACTGAGCGGACTTCCAGGAGTGTTAAACGTCAGTGATGACCTGCTCATATACTCCCAATCTGTGGAAGAACACCACCAAAGGTTGAGGGGTGTACTCAAACGAATTAAAGACTCTGGCCTCACACTGCACAGAGAGAAGTGCCAGTTTCTCAAAAATAAAATCAGTTTCTTCGGATACACATTCTCCGACAAAGGGATCGCGCCCGATCCGGACAAGGTCAAAGATGTACAAGCAGCTCCTGCCCCAACGAATATATCGGAAGTGCGAAGTTTTCTAGGAATGGTCAACTTCTGCGGGAGATTCATCCCGGACCTCTCTAACCTCACCCGACCTCTCCGAGAACTCACAAAGTCGACCACGCCCTGGCATTGGGGCAATGCACAAAACGACGCATTTCACAGCACCAAGGCAGCACTGTCAGCCGAAAAGACACTATCCTATTTCGACCCGGCCAAACCGACCAACATTGCTGTTGACGCCAGTCCGTATGGTTTGGGAGCAGTGCTAACACAATGCCAGGGGGAAGATGACTGGGCGCCGATCGCCTACGCAAGCAGATCTCTGACCGAGATGGAACAACGGTACTCCCAGATCGAGAGAGAGGCCATAGCGATCCACTGGGCGTGTAGACATTTCCACGTGTATGTGTATGGTCACCCATTCACCGTCTCCACGGACCATAAGCCTCTTATTCCACTGTTCCGAGGGTCGGTCTCCAAACCACCCCCCAGGATAGAAAAGTGGATCCTGCAACTACAGGAGTACGACTACCAGCTCGAGTTCAAGCCCGGAGCTAACAACCCGGCGGACTACCTCTCCAGACATCCCCGGGCGGCCACTACTGGGGAAATGGAGGATGCCGAGGATACGGAAGCATATGTGAAAGCCGTAGTCGAGAGGTCAAGGCCCCTACCCATGAGCCTGGACATGATCATCGAGGCGACCCGAAATGATGAAATTTCTCAGCTCGTAGCGAGCGCCATACGCACCAATGATTGGAAGACCATCCAAACCTCTTTGAACAAAAGGACACCACAGGCCAAAAGGGCGCTAGAAGCGCTACTGAGGGTCAAGGAGGAGCTATCAGTGGACAGTCAGGGGTGTGTCTTAAGAGGACCCAGAATCGTGATGCCTTCAAGTCTTACCCATCAAGCCATCACCCTCGCTCACCGAGGGCACCAGGGTATGGTAAAGACAAAGAGCAGGCTTCGAGCGAAAATATGGTTTCCAGACATGGACTCCCAGGTTGAACGAGCCGTCAAAGAATGTCAGTGGTGCCAGGCCGCAGGACCACCAGATAGCCCACCACCAGTCATCACCGAGGACGACCCGCGTAAACCCTGGGAACACATGAGTGCCGATTTTGGTCACTTACCAGACAGGAGACACATGCTAGTCATCATGGATGATTTCTCAAAATATCCAGAAGTGGAGATTGTATCGACTCTCACCGCCAAAGAAGTCATAGCTAAATTTGAAAAGGCCATCGCCACCCACGGCATCTTCGAACGGGTCAAGACTGACAATGGCCCCCCTTTCCAGGGACAAGAATTTGCGGACTATCTGGCAGAATGGGGAATACAACACAGGAAGGTGACACCCCGGTGGCCACAAGCAAATGGAGAGGTGGAAAGGTTTATGCGCACTTTAAACAAAACCATCCGAATTGCCCATGCCGAAGGAGCCTCGTTGGAAAAGGAAATATACTCCTTCCTCCGGGAATACAGGCTCACACCACATCGCACCACGGAAGCGGCCCCCGGCCCATCCGCCATGGGACGAATAGTTCGAGACACCATCCCCAGTCACCACACCTGGAGCCCCAACAGAGCCGACCCGTGGAAGACATTGTCAAACAGGAAAAGGTCGAATGATTACGCCAGTTTCCGGCGAAGAGCCAAAGAACCGTCTATCGAGGAAAACGACTGGGTCTATGTAAGAGACAGATATCCAGGGAGTAAGTTCAGACTCCCCTATGAGCCACGGCCATGGACAGTCACGAGTCGCAAAGGAACTATGATAACAGCTCAGCGAGGAGGAGAAACAGTCACTCGCAATGTTTCATTTTTTAAGAAAGCGGTCAGTCCGACAGAAGAGCAGCCGGGAGCAGAAAATCGCTAAGAGTCGCCAGGCCGAACTGAAGCGAACCAGAGCACTCCTGAAGGTGCAGGCCGTGACTGGAGGACACCGAACCGCCGAGACGCCGACGACTGCCAGTTCTCAGAGCCCGACTGCCAGTTCTCAGAGCCCCATGGGACCTCAGGCGATCGGGGCCCCCAGTCCTGGGTCCACCAGGAGAGTGCTGTTCCGGGGAGAAGCGGCAGGCTACGGACTGAGGAGAAACCCTGCCCCCTCCTCACAGCTAGCAGACTATGCAGTGGGCTGAAGGCGAACGGCGGAACTGAGAGACTGGTAACTGGCCGGATGGCCTCATACTTTTGTTATTATTAATTCTGATGTATGGGTGCACCTGCATCCCAGTGAATTGTTATTTTTCAATTAAAGGTTGAAAGGAATGTAATGTTGGGAGACTGCACGTTTGCAGTCTCGTCTGGTGGCGCACGTAGACGTGCGCATATGCGGTGTCGTACGGACGCCGCGTACAGTATAAAAATAAAGGAGGCGTGGCCCGGAGTTAGTCGGGACCACGCGGAGACTCAAGCTGGTGTCCGTGTGAGTCACTGCACGTGCGCCCAGCACAGGCCTCAAAACCTGATAGCTTCCTGAAGAGGGCCTTGGCACGTATTATTATTTTTTTTACAAATTAAGCACTGCCGTAGACCACACTTCCATGTAGCCCAAAAAGTTCTTGTGTCTGGCTGTGTAGTACACTATCAGTAGCGGAGTTAGGAATTCCTGCTCGCCTGCACCTATGAATGAAAAGAGGCGCTACATATCAGCCAGAGTAGACTGGGGAACAGTGGGGCTGAACTCGGATTCTCCATCGTGCACGAGACGTGATTTTCCAGAGCCTTGATGCTGCTGGAGCACCTCTCTTCCTTGTCATATATATATGAACTAATAGAAAATAATAAGGAAAAATTAAAAATGAATTCTACAACATGTATGAATAACTGACTATCGTCCCTTGAAGCTTAATAGAACAACTTAAGACAGAGTTGTATTCATTGTGTGTCCAGAGGCAGAATAGAATGCACATTTTAGTCGTAAAAGGGGTCTACCGTTCTTGTTCCCGAAAATTGCAGACGCTTTTATTTACAAATAAGCAAGTGATATTCTTTCCGAAAATTCCGGCCCCTAAGAACTAGAGACATCGAAAACGCCTATCCACTTTCCTGATCTCAAACAAAGCAAGTGAAAACGTGCCAGGGTTTTATTAGTTTTGAGGGAGTATAATTAAACTTTGGCAGAGGAAAAGCTAGCATATTTACCGTAAGGCTTAATTACTTCCTGGGCACAGTGTGCAACTAAATGACGGCACCGTGTCATGATTTCACGAAGGAGGCTCCGAATTGAAGGCTGTGCGAGACTGACACTGATGGAGCGAGGTGGCAAACGCAAAATTGTGTGTACCCGTCGTGAAATTAATGTCCCATAACATTAACATTTACTGATTGCATGTTTTGCAAAATTAACCAACCATAGAGTAAAGTGCACACATTATTTTTATTTTTACACATGGGGAGAACTAACTTGCTTGCATGATGCAAATAAACCCAGCTAATATGTACTGTTATCGTGTTGTGAACTAATGTGCAGCTTATTCGTAAACAAACGCAATTGAAATGTGCTTACTGTACACGTTTCTATGTTAAAAGGTGGTCGAAAATGTAAGTATAACGTGCATTTATGTGGCTTATGTGCTAGGTAACAACTAAATGGGAAATATTAGTAAGGTGGGAGGTAAACAGAATGGGCTTAAATTCAATAACTAATGTAAATCAGTGTTTGTTTTCATGATAGTTCCAAAAGTGGCTTCTGAGGCCTAGCTAGAAAATGGACGGTCGGGTAAACTGTGAGCAAGAGTTGAACTGCGCAGGCGCGCCAAAACCTGCAAGTCAGAGTGAACTGCCTGTGCTCGAGGAGGTTCAAGGCTGCTGTAGCCCAGAACCTAGGATGGGTGCCAACCCTGGACGATGTAATGCTCAGAGCCTGGGAGAGTTTGACGATGTTTCAAGTACACGGAAATGTCTAGGCCACGGACTAACTTAAACAATAACCCTTTCTTTCTTGCTGACATGTTATGAAAATGATGCTGTAATGGTGAGGAGATATTCACCCACCCCGATTTTGTCCAATCAGAGACGTAATAAATGATGGTAGTTACATTTTAGAAAGATTAAGTTAGGGATTTAGGGTATAAAAACCCCTGGTTTTGTCTAGTTGGGGTCGCTTTTTCCATTTCTATCGGAGATGCTGCCCGATTGCTGACCGATTCCTGGATGTAAGAACTCTAATTTTCTTTACTTGTTTGCTTTGCAGGATTGAAGGATAAGATGAGGGTGTTAGTTAGGGATGTTAGGAGAAGAGTGAATTTGGAACTATCTGTTCTTTGCTAATTTTTAACTGTCTTCTAAAATAAAACGATTTTTCTTGAGCTCAAATAAAATGATCCTTTGAAATAAAGTTTAAGTTTTACCGAATAAAGATTTACTAATGCATAAATTGTCAGACATGACAAAGTTTTGCTTTGAATAAAAATTAGATAAATGAAGAAGTAAGAGCTGGTCTTTGAATTCTTCCTACGCCTAATTTTCATTCTAGTAGATCCATTGCCACTATGGTGGTGTGTCTGAATAATTTAAAGTTGGAATAAAACTATAGTAAAAATGCTTAAATCTGCAGGTGTAAATAATGAATAGTTAAATAGGTTTAGACGCTCCACCTAAATGTTACAGCATTTCTCCATTACGATTCACCAAAGCCGTGAAGTGAACAGGGTAAATGCGCAGTGTTATGGGCCCCACTGATGCATGATTTGTGTTTTTTAAGGTTTCAGGGAAATGGTGAGTATTGATTAGAAATGATTTCTGGAGCCGCGCTGTAGCAACACAAACCGAGTGAGAGGAGAGGGAAAGCAGTAAAGGAGCAAGCAGGGCACATGGGCTGTCTCGTTCTTGAGACCAACCTGGTGTCAATCTCCACCGACATTCATTCTAATGTCTGGAGAAAGCCTGCTCACCAGCTCAATTGAACTTCGGACCAGGAACCGAACCCAATAGAAGATTATTTTCCCCAAATTCACACACAGCCTAGGACTTCAAGAGAAGTCCTAATGATGCCACCTGCCATTGGCAAGAAGAGAGGAGAGATGGTGGCTCCTGAGGCCCAGATGACGGAGGATCTGCAGGGAACTGCTTCACAAGCGAGCTGAGGAGCTCCAGCAGACATGTCAGGAGTGTACTGTCTATGCTTTCCCACGATCCATCCTTTCACAATGGCTCACTCAGGGAGAGACAGCAAAGGGTTGTGTTTTAACCAGAGGTCTTCACTGCAGCAGACTGCCCTGATCCCAGAACCGCCTGAAGGATCTTTGTAACCTTTACAGTTTTGAAGATGTTGCAGTTTAAAGAGGAGACTCAGCACCAATCCGGCATTTTATATTCTACTTGGAAATAGCGGTTCAAGTGGGAGCCTCAGGCTGCACAAGTATCACTCCCATACTACTCCCCTGGTCACCCAAAACGTTAGATCAAAAACCGCCATTCTTGAGACGCGGGCCCTTAATGTTTGATCCCTGGGGAAGCTACTGTGGGTGCCCGCAAACCTACAGCACTAGTACTGGGCTCCCATTGGGTGGTGCCCAGCGGCCATCACTCGCCAATGCCAGATCTTCCTATTAGACATTATAACTCTCAATCAGTGCCAGTTTTTTGACACTATACCCAATCAATTTTCGGTTAGCGAGAATCACCATTCACTTTTATGGGATGAGTTATCTGGTGTTAAAATACTGTTGTGCTTCAAGCCATTTTTGGTATGGCCTCAGGAGCCCAAACAAATACGTACTAAGCTGTCCCCGCTAATCCCTATTCTGCCAAAAACCTTTGAAAAAGACAGCACTTGAGAAGCAAGGCAACTCCCACACCTCTGCTTACTCAGTCATACCAGCCTTCCAAGCTCTACAGTGGCAGCCTGTTGCCAAACGATCCTCCTTCAAGGCACTCTGCCCTGTCCACAAAGTCACAGAGGGCACAAGGCCAACCGTCAATCAATTAAAAGCTCAAGGATAACTTCACATTACGTCCCTTCATTCTACAACGAAGACATCTTTAAAGGGATAGTATGCTTCATTGTTACCCTCTTCTTTTCACATAGGCAGCAACATTGTGGTATTACCTCTCAACAAAAGACAACAAACATTCAACAAAGCTCAGAACTTAGGAAGGAAGGCCGTAAACGATTCCCTTTTCCCCAAAAGATGATACAGAAGTGCACTGACCAGAACCCATCTCTCACACAAGGAGTTTATGGACATCAGATGTCTCAAGATCAATCCCACCCAAGAATCAGCACCAAACCTACCCTGCAGAGACCATTTGTACCATCACATGCACACCGGTCTCTCACTCTGCTTCCATCTGCACCATGGGTAATTGCAGCTAAAGAATCACCTGCCACATACAAAGAATACGCCACTACACATCACGCATAACACCTAAGTACTACCTACACAGGTCACACTCACAACTCTCACCCTTCCAATCAGATACAACAATAGGAAAAAGCTTGAGTGGCCTATCCATTGCTCCTCTTCGCTGCACTACTTCATGAAGTGCTGTGACACGACAGGATAAAAGCACCGCTCTGGTCATCATGTACCGCACCAAAGAACTTTCCACATAAACCACAGTGTTCTTTTAGCAACTGGGAGAACCCTGCCTCGATGTCAAGCACAATCCATGGCGAAGTGTACTACCCCATCAGCCAAAGCGCTTCTGTACCTTTTCACGAGTATGAAACACTATATAAACATAAACTACATGCCTTCCCCTCATCCAGCAATCCCATGCTCTTTCCCTTATTAACAAGCTCTTCCTCTGCTTCATCGTTATATAAATGTTTATCTCTCTCCCCTGATAGGAGCAAAACGAAGGTTGAATTGGCTTGGGAAAGTGATCTCCTGGAATGTTGGACAACTCCTTTTTGGGATAAATTGTGGCTCAAAATCCATAAAACCTCCAGAGCTGCTAAAACTTCTACAACCCTCTATTTTGTTTATCAACATCTTTTATTTACTCCCGCGAAATTAGCCTCTTTTAGTACAAATTCTACCCCTAATTGTTGGTCTTGCCCTTGCACAAATGCAGATTTACATCATATGCTTTTTGATTGCCCCCTGTGAAGAGTTTTTTGCATTTAGGGGTCGATTAGGATCGCGAACGGACTTTAGTCCGTCCGCGACCCCAGAGTAGAAGGGAACGTCCGAATGGGCTGCGGCGTTCCCTCCGTGCAGATTAGGATGTGACCGCCAGGGTAGCAGTCACATCCTCTATCTTTAACATTGCGGCGGGTGCAGCTTCAAGCTGCACCCGCCGCAATGTTAAAAATGCATGCATCGCATTTGCGTGCACAAAGCGGCAGGCACCACGCGGTGCCTGCTGCTTTGTTCACGCAAACGCAGGGGGGTACCATAGGTACCCCCCATGTGCAACCCCCACCCCCCCTTCACCCAGGGGGCCCGCAACGTGCCCCCGGAGTGAAGGTCCGTATGCTTTCCCACGACGGAAAAGCCACCGCGGAAAAGCATAAATTTGACACCATCCTAATATGGCTGGCGGTGTCTGATAGACACCACCAGCCATGTTAAAGCTTTTCCGCCGCGGTCGGAAGGCGACCGCGGCGGAAAAACTGCGGACGGAATGCCAGACCCACCAGCCATCCTAATATGGCGATGGGTCTTTCTAGGCTCCGTGGCAGTTTTCCCGCATCCTCCGGGCCGGCGGTGGCTTCCGCCGGCCCGGAGGATGCGGGAAAACCGCAATCATAATAGGCCCCTTAGTTTGGTCTCAAATTAATAAAATCTTTAAAACAAAAATTCCCTTCTCCCCTTCCAATGTTTTTCTAGGCTCTCTATCTTTTTGCTGGTCCCAATCTCCTTCTATTTCTAAAATTATAGATTTATGACTGGCAGTAGATCTCCACTTAATCACTTCCAACTGGAAACAAGCTGATAAAGTCACCTTTCGCGCCTGGTGGAATGCAGTCTGTTTTCATCACAGACATGACACTAACAACGTTACCCTATCTCTGTGTCCATCAAAAGAGACCTTTTATGGCTCCCTATATCCTCTTATTTAACTCGTAATGCCTCACATAATGCTCCATTAGTCCAAACTTCTGATGAAGTTCAAAAACCTCCATGATTATCTTTGCTTAGTTTTAAACTTGTTCTCATTAATATTCCCTTGGATTTTTGTCCTGATTGTAACTTGATATTGATATTTTTAACAATGTTTTTTATATATATATATATATATAGACATTGTTGCATATGGTATTTTTCTTTTTAAGACTGTTATAGAGTTCAGATTATAAAAGTACGTATATTCTCTTATTCTTTATTTCCATCCCCCCTTGTCTCTTTTTACCCTCCCTCACTTCCCCCTCCTTCTTTCTTCTTTCTTTTTATATTTCTGATATATATTATTCTTTGCTTGGAATGTTCTTTATTATAACTAATATTTTCTTTTTATGTATTGTATTATATTGAACCTTGCTTAATAAACTTTGATGTTAAACTTAAAAAACCATAAACTACAATACAATACAAAATGTATTTTAGCAAAAGTAATCATTGTAACAGTCAAAGTGTTTCCAAAGCCCACCAAGATCGCCTACACTATAGGATAACTTGCCCATAGGCCCCATTGCTGCTGTAACTGCAGTACCTACCACATGAGTGTCGTAAATGCATGTGGGCCATAGGTCAGTCTTTTTGTGTAGCTTACAATTTTAATAACTCCACATTTTCTATGCATCTAATGAAGACCAGTTGGATTCCACTATACGACCTTTATGTTTTTCATGACAAACTGCAGAAAAGTAAACAGAAGCGCTCCATAGGTGACACAGATGAAGAAAGAATGAAGACATTTGTTTTAAACAAATATAAAAAACAAGGGTGAGCTCAATCTGTTATAACAGGAACCTAGGGCAAATCAACATGTCAGAAAAACAATGGTTCACTGTAGTTTCATTTTTGGAACAAGAATATTTCGTTTCTTGTGGATGACAGCGCTATCCACGTGTGAGGATCCAAATCACATTAATATATATATATATATGTACAATATGTAATCATCCAGTGATCTTCAATTAAAAGATTTAAAACTCAACCATTATCATAAAGACAACACAATTTCTTTTTCAGAATTACAATCGTTATGGATGATCTAGTCAGCACTCACATGTGAAAAAGGTGTAAAGGTGAGCAATGAGTAAAAAAAAGTGCATCATAACAAGAATAAAAAGGGGTATGACTCTTGATTCCTTTAATTATTTCTAGGCTTGGGTTGAGTAGGTGGGGGTCTATAGACACCTATTCAAAGCTTGGGGTCAGTCAGTAGGTGGAGTCAATAAACCCCACCGACTGAACCCAAGCCTAGAAGTAATTGAAGGAGTCAAGATTCATACGTCACACATAAGTGGAAGGAGTGGGTACAATTCTGCTACTCTTGACCAAAATAACTCCCTGACATCGCCTCCAAGAGTGAAACTGAAGTGGTCCAAAAAGCGTGAAGGTTTAAAAACATGGCCTCACACGAATGCTGTTAAAAAAGTGACTTATTTTCTAAGGGTTCTGAAACCATTGCTGACAGTTTAGCCCAAGATTCAGCAAAATCTTTTAGCCACTCACTAAACAGAGGATGGTTTAAGCAATGACAAAGACAAATCAAACAGTACACTACTCCACTAGTTTTTAAGTGTGCTGTCACCAAAAAGTTTAATGATTCCTTGTACAACACAAAATTCACTGTAAAGACGGGTAATAATACCTTAACCTATATTAAGATGTCAGCCATGCTGGATGCAAAAGGCCAGTGATTCCCTTGCTACCTAGAGCTGTACCACCCTCGAAAGATCAATATTGTTGCTGTTTTAATGACTGCATTGTAGTAAGCCTGAACTTGCCCTTTACAGAGTCATAGAAGCCCAGCTAGTGATAAGAAAACCACCATGGAGCTTCTTCGAGGTGGTCTGATCACCATTCCAATGGCATATGCCAACATCACCAACTCCGGTCACTCTCTTGGAAGCACCATGAGGAGAGCAAAGCAGTTACTTAGATTCATGCATCTTCCTCTTGGATTGTGTCAAGCTGGCTGGGCAGGGAGAAAAGCTCAGATTCCACTGTTCCACAGATAACAAATGTAAATGTAAATGTAAATGTACAGGAATTTATATAGCGCAAATCACCAAGCGGTCTCTAAGCGCTTGCTTAGGGAACCCGTCCTGGTATTCCCCTGTGAGATAACCCCGGCAGGGTATCCGCAAGGTGAAAGCCAGGCATCCCGCCGCGAGGGGCCGTTGTGGAGATTAAGCAAGCTATTGCCCAGAGTCGCAGAGTGTGAACCCGTGAATCGAGTAGGCACCGGAGCGAGAATTGTCGAGTCCATGGACATTTTAGGACTCAAGACCCCGCCGAGCCGGGAATTGAACCCTGGTCCCGGGCTGACCTCTGCTTCCAGGTCTGCCTCCTCTAACCAGTGAGCCACACTTCTCCACAAAAA
Organism: Lissotriton helveticus; assembly: GCF_964261635.1. Taxonomy (NCBI): domain Eukaryota; kingdom Metazoa; phylum Chordata; class Amphibia; order Caudata; family Salamandridae; genus Lissotriton; species Lissotriton helveticus. The sequence goes on along the minus strand of NC_136065.1, from coordinate 1,166,696,350 downwards.
CTGGTTTTCCTGAAGAATACCACAACACGGTTTGGAAGTACGTGCTTGATGACAATGTGATATGGACTCCAGCTTCAACTGGTCTGAACTTGATCGAATGGCCATGACTGGCCATGGCTGTAGAGGAGCACATGAAAACCTCTCCGCATGAAAGCAGCAGAGGTGAGTGATCTTTCAAGTTCTAGGTCCATCCATCACTTCTGTAAAGACTTCCTGTCTCTTCTGCCAGATACCTCCCCTATTATCATTAACACATCTTTCCTCCCAGTGACCCAGGTATTCACATGCTTAACCTTGCAAGGTTAACATACACCTACTGTAGCAAAAGTGCTCTTAGAGAAGTTTTTGATCGCTTTAACTGACTAGCATGACTGCATTCATATCACGGTAAAGACTCTTAAATTAAATAGATCAAGGATATAAGACAACTGATAGGATGAGGAAAATTACAACAAACCTTTATCATTAGGCTGGTGATGTGCAGATAGAAAGCATCTACTGGACATGCTGAGCAAAAAAATAAATAAGGGAACAAGGGGACTCTCATCCGTACATCGTCAGTAGCAAGTGTAAAGATTGTTCACAAGCAGAGCGGGAACTCCACCCATTAGTGTCAAGGTGTTGCATCTGCACCATCTTTTTCCCATGAGACAACTAATCAATCATCATCAAAATCTTTTTTCGGTTTACAAAAACAAACCATAAAAGATAAAAGCAGAAAGCATAGAAATTCATGCAAGCGATAAACTTTTCCTTAATTGGACTGCACCAGATAAAAAATTAGCCACATAAAAACAGATCTCTGCATCAGATAATAACATAGGATAAAAAAGAGCCAGACAAATTGTGCAAAATGATTTTCAGCAAACAAAGAAGTATAAAAGATTTGCGAAGCTTTTTATTAAAAAAACAAAACATTATAAAGTGCAAAGTGTCCTTGGCTGAAACGTCATCCCATCTACATGGGACAAAGACAGGCTCAAATGAGCTACCACGAGGAATGGTCAACAAGTGGTGACTTAGATTCAATCTAAAACAGGTCAGTAAAAACAATGGAGGGTTGACATCTCCAGAGTTAAATAGGGCTCTATAAACAAAGTGGTTTGCAACAAGTACATATGCTTTCACTGACGTTTTTTTTTACAAAGAAACACTGTTGCACCTGGAATCCTTTGTGTGGTTTTCCCTGTCTTTTTACCTCTGCCTCCTGTATTTTTGGTTGTGTGTTGGATTTAGTTTTTGCTGGCATAGTTGCTTTGGGAACTTTGCCATTCCTAATCTGTGCCAACGTGCAAGTGCTCCCTCTGTAAATTGTGAATATGGATTGGTGTTTCCATAATTTGCTTGTTTGACTTACTACTAAGTCCCTAGTACAGTGCACTGTGTGTGCCCAGGCCCTGTAAGTCAAATGCTGTGAGTGGGCCCGCACCACTGACTGTGCCACCTACACAAGCAGCCTTTTAAAAGGGTTTCAGACCTGCCACTGCAGTGTCTGCATGCAGTTTCTACTGCCATGTCAACCTGGCATGTACACCCACTTGCCAGGCCCTAACCTTTCCTTTTATTACATGTGAGTCAACCTGTAGGAAAGCCCAAGGTACTCCTGTAGGCAGGGTGCAGTGTATGTGAAAGGTAGGACATGTACTGGTGTGTAAGACATGTTCTGATAGTGAAATATAGTGTATTTTGTTTTTCACTATTAATTGGCTATCAGTCCCGTAGGATAGAATGTGATTTATTTATAACGTCTTATAAATATAACTTCCCATTGGGACAAGATAGAAAGATGGAATCTAGTCTGCCTGAACTTAGAATATAAAAATGCATCTTTTAGTAAAGGTGAATTTTATATTGTGGGTTTGAAAATACCACTTTTAGAAAGTGAATATTTTCTTGCTTAGCAATCCTGTGTGCCTCTGCTTGTATGTGGATTGACTGTCTGGCTTTGGAGTGACAGAGGCTAGGGATGTGCATTCACTGTAGACAGCCACTGGGGGGTTGAGGTGTGTCCTGCCTTTCCTGGATGAGTCAAGGCTGGGCTGAATAGACCTGGGCTGCATTTAGAGTAGCGGGAGGAGATTTAATTGCACCTGAATGGGCCTGGTCTACCTTACATAATGTTGTCTCCACCCCTGCCGGGAAGCTAGAGCAAAGAGGACAGAACTGTTTTTAACTCAGCACAGAGCATCTCAGCCACCAGAGAACAAATGAAAATGCTGTATAAATATTGGGGCCCAGACCCCAAAACATTTGGACTCAAGAGGAACCCCTGCCAAGGAGAAGAGCTGGAGAAACTGAAGGAGAAGTACTGCCCTTTGCTGTGTGCTGACAGGGGTTGGCCTACAGTGGCTGTTTCTCCTAAGGATAGGACAAAGGCTTTGCTGTGCAAACTGCTTGAAGAAGATCTCCAAGGGCCTGCCTCCTGTTCTGAAGTCTCAGGGACACGAAGACTTTACCACCACCCACCTGAACTCCCTTTCTGGGAGTTCTGACCTGCCAGGAGGTGCCTGTCCCAACTCTGGACTTCTGGAGGTTGTTCATATGACTGAGAGCTGAGAAAAACTGTAAGGACTGAAGAAAAACAATGCATCGTGCTTCACACACCTGTTTTCACATATCACCGCCGGGCGGCTGAAGAAACCGTCAGCAGCTGTTGAGTGGCTGCAAGAACCGACGCATCATGGGATTGTGGCTGGAGAGATCGACACAGCACTCGTGTGCCACCGCTGCATCGAAAACTGTCACATCCCGAACCTCCATGCATCGCTCCGGGGAGACAAGTCTGTAACAGTGCCACGGTCGCAGTAAGAAACTGATGCATCACCTCCCCGCCCAGTAAGAAACCGACGCATCCCCTCCTCGTCAGTAAGAAACCGACGCATTACATTAACTGCCTGGCAGTAAGGAACCAACACATCACATCCCCTGGAGCACAGAACCAATGCATCACCTTTCCTGCATGTAAGGAACCGACACATCACCATCTCTGTGGCTCTCTTTGCTTATGACTGTGCGCATCCAAGGTACTTCGTGATGAAAGTGTTGCATCCATAGTTTACTATGGACAGAACTGTTTTACCTTATAAAAGTCATATTTGGATAACTATATGTTGGATTTTTGTTCCTTTGGTCTTGTTTGGTTTAGATAAAGATTTCTTATTTTTCTAAACTTGTGTGGTGTCCATTTGTAGTGTTGTCACTGTATTACTCTATGTGTGCACAGATGCTTAACACATTGCCTCTGAGATAAGCCTGTCTGCCAGTGCCAAGCTACCAAGGGGGTGAGCAGGGGTTGTCTAAGGGCGTAACTCCCTTACCCTGACTAGAAGCAAGGGTCCAACAGCATCAGATTGGGTCTAGAAACTAAATTATACTCAACCAATAACAAGTTAATACAATTCCTCTCAGTTGAATGCAAAAAGTGTGCGACCTCTAGAGGAGAGTCACCCAGCACAGTGTATTGCGACAAGCATCCTTAAATACAAGCATGAACGTTGAAATCACCAGCTAAAATAATGAAACTATTCTCTAACATGGATTTGGGTAAACTATCCAGAAGCTTTCTGGAACCTACCTTTGACTACCTGTCTGCAAAGGAGCATTATAAAAAATAATTAAAAATATGCAGAGAAAATTAGGGAATGTCAACAAAAGTGCAGCTAAATTTGGAGAGCTGGTAGGTAACACTTTGATAGAACAACCTAAAGACCTAACACCTCCTCCCTCCTAGAGAACCTCACCAGCATAGGAATGAAACAACTAGTCACCGCCCCCACGCACACGGTGGGACACATACTCAACCCTGTCTTCACCGGAGGAAACAGCATCTCCTACAGCCACACCACAGACCTCCCCTTGACAAATCACCACTGCATCCACTTCTCCTTCAAGAAGTCCACTGTACATATGCACGCTCACTGCCTCCCGCTGCAGAAGCTGGAACAAAGTCACCCTCATCTGCCCTCATCAGCACCCCATCCTACGTCAGACACAAACACTGCAGCCAGCAACCTCCAACGCTGGATCATGAACTGTGCTGACACACTCGCCCCCCTCAAGAAAGCCACCGGAAGACACATCAAAAAAGCAAGCTGGTTCACCCCTGCACTTCAAGAATCCAGACGCTCCAGCAGATGACTCGAAAAGACATGGAGGAACAACAAAGCCACAGAAACATGCGCCACCTACAAAGCAGCCATCACCACACTCCACCAACTCATCAAATCCACAAGGAAGAACTTCCTCCAAGACAGAATCCTCACCAATGCACACAACACCAAAGAACTATTCTCCATCTTCAAAGAAGTCACCAAACCCTGCAGCAAAACAACAGACACCCTAAGAACTCTGCAACAGACTCACCACCTTATTCCACCACAAGATCAAGATGATCTATGACAACTTCGAAAACCAAGGCCAACTCACAGGTCAAGCTCCCCCCTCATGCGACGCCACTAAACAGACCTTGCTCAAATGGATCCGACTCACAACAAAAAACACCTTAAAGACCATTAAAAGCACCCACTCTGGGGCACCCTCAGACCCCTGTTCACACCACATCTTCCACAGAGCCACCTCTGCCATCGCACCAGAACTACGTCGGAAAATCAGCTGCTCCTTCAAGACCACCACCTTCCCCGATGATTGGAAACATGCCGAAGTCAACTCCCTCCTGAAGAAACCCTCTGCTTACCCGTCAGACCCCAAGAACTTCAGACCCACCTCCCTGCTTCCCATACCAGCCAAGATCATTGAAAAGGTTCTCGGTAACCAGCTAACAAACTTAATCTAAGCTAACAACTTCCTGGACAATTTGGATTCTGAAGCAATCACAGCACTGAGCCTTCCCTACTTGCCAACACCAATGACAACCGCTCCCTCCTCAACCAGCCATTACAAACTAAAGGGGTAACCCAATCAACGTCAAAGGACCTGGGTGTAGTATAATATAAACAACAAGTGGTCCCAGACTTATTAGAAAAACACACAGGTAAAGTTTTTTTAGAATATGATATACTTTGGTGCTCGAATATTCAGCACATGGTAAATAATACATAATGGAAAACTTCATATGTACGCACCAAGGAAAAAAGGAAAAAGAAACACCCACTGTTTTTAGTAGAAATCTTCGTTTTTATATATTTTTTTCAAAAATGCAAAAGGAAGGTAAAAACATTACCATATGTATTCAGAATGGAAGGCTGCTCAACGAAAAAAGGATGCAAAGAAAAAGTGCTTGTGTGTGAAGTAAAATGAAGAAGAAGATTTCAGAGTAAAGGATATTCAACGTGAAAGCGGTTCCATCAATTTGAAATCAACACTGGTTATTAGTACAACATACACCACTGTGGTAAGGCCTGTCCACAATGCAATTTTTCCTTATTCTTTGTACACCTTTCAATAAGCGTGGCAATGTATCGTCTGGTAATAGGGCAAGGTGATATGGTGTAGTACAGGCCCAGGATTGGGGTTATGTGTTGAAGTTTCGACCTGGCTTATTGAGTAGAGGGCAACTTTAAACCTCCGCGTGTGAGTCTTCCTCAGGACAAGGGGAATGTATGAGGCAACCTAATACTGGTTCCCAATGTTGACAAACCAGATCACAGCTCCCATCAATGGGTAGTCTGCACGGAAATACAGAGTGTGAGAATCAATCAACATCCTCAACCAGGGCGAAACGGCAGCCCTCATCCTCCTGGACCTCTCGGCTGCATTCAACACCATCTCCCACTGTACCCTGGCCACCACACTCCACGACGCCAGCATCTGCAGGTCAGACTCCCTCCCTACCTCTTGGAACCGACACAGACCAACTGTGGAGTGCCCCAGGGCTCCTCCCTCTGCCTCACCCTCCTCAACGTCTACATGGTGTCCTTGCAACCATCGTCAGGAACCACAGCTCAACATCGTCTCATACACTGATGACACCCAGCTGATCTTCTCCCTCACTAACAAACCCAACATCACAAGACACAACTTCCGAGAAGTAATGAAAGCCATCGCCACCTGGATGGAGAACAGCTGTCTGTAACTCAACTCAGAAAAGACAGAAGTCCTCCTCCTTGGCTCAACCCCCTCTGCATGGAATGACTCCTGGTGGCCCTCCACCCTCGGATATCCCACCATCCTGACGGACCACGCTCAAAACCTCAGCATCATACTAGACTCATCACTCACAAAGAACAACCAGATCAAAGCCGTCTCCTTAACCTGCTTCAACACCTTCCACATGCTTCGAAAGACCTTCAGATGGATCACAACCAAATTCAGAAAAACTGTCACGCATACACTCATCAGCAGTAGACTGGATTACAGCAACGCTCTCTATGCCGGAATCAAGAAACTCCTTTGAAAACTCCAGACTGTCAAGAACGCCACAGTCAGACTGAAACTCGACATCCCCCACCGCAGTCACATCATCCAACACCTCTGCCATCTCCACTGGCTTCCAGTCGAAAGAATATTAACCTTCAAACTCCAAACCCACGCATACAAGGCCCTTCACAACACTGGATCAGCATACATGAACAGCCGCCTCTCCTTCCACGCGCCCAAAAGACACCTGCAATCAGCCAAGCTCTCTATAGCCACCATTCCATGTATCAACAAGACCAGAATGGGAGGAAAGTCCTTCTCTTACCTTGCAGCCAAAGCCTGTAACACCCCCCCCCCTTCCGCCTCAGGCAATCTCCCACATTGCCCCGTTTCAGGAAGGACCTTCAGACCTGGCTATTGGGGTGACCCCAGCACTCAACGGAGCCGCCTCTCCCCCTCCCCCATCGCATTCAGACCATCACGGATGAGTAGTTGCACTTTACCAACCCTGATTAATTGACTGAAAGACAAAGACCCCAAAATCAGAAGGCGCCTTTTGGCCAATCTATGAGATGGAGGAATAGCAGGGACAAAGTGCGCGATGTAAACATCCAAATAGAAACTGGTATCAATATCCAATGTTTCCTGTAGATAAATTAATTTAAATCTACATAACAAAGGTAAAAACTCCTCATTTCTACTTTTGCTAGTCAGGGCTGCAACATTCCAACTCAAAAGAGGAATAGTATTAGGGGAACTCAAGCCTCCAACAGATTCAATCTTACAAGCAGGTATAGTCTCCGGGGAGTGAGGTGGATGTCAGTCAATTTCAGACAAGGTGCACAGGGTGCAAATCTGTTAAGAGTAGGAAAACTACTATCGTGGGCAGGCTTAAAGAAGCAGAAGAGGGAACATGAACCAAATTGGGTGCCGAATAACGAGGACAGGAGAGGGGCCGTTTATAAAACTAACCTAAGGGTAGAAGGTAGAATAAAGCAAGTGGAAAAAGCCCAGCGGAAAACATTCAGAGCAGAAAACCTGCAGTACGAGGATTATCAAATTTAACAACCACACAATCCCCATGAAAGGTTGATGGGAGCCTATCCGTGGGACTCTCCCTACCATTATAAAGCACTTGAACAAATATCTATCATACCCATATGCTTGTTAACCCAATAAATCGCCTTGTTCTTCTTAGACATAGCATCTTCCATGCTGTTTGGAACCAATGAGGGGACGATGGCCAAGATAATAACATGAGGAGTAGCAGCAGGATGTAGGCCTAAATTATGGGGCACCAAATCAGGTGACCGAGTAGAAAAGAAATCTTTCCTGGATGCTTCACTGGAGCCTGCACCAGTTACAGGGGCGGAGAAGGATGAAGGGCCAAGGCCTACCCTTGATGGTAATAAGTGTGGCTCGCTCTGTGGAAAAGAAACCTGCTCTCATTTTGGGGGATAGACCGCACATCAGGCGAGCTCCCCGATTGACGCACTGGCTCATGGCAGGGGTCAGGAAGGCACAGAGACCACCTCCTTGGGGCAACTATAGGCAAAGCCCTCTCTCTAGTGCTAGCTGAATTAACTTTCTCTTTCACAGAAACAAACACAGGGGATCCCTTGGAACGATTAATTAACCAGGGAGGCTTTAAGAGACCCACAAGCCCGTCTGTCGCGAACTTCCTGGCCTTCTTTGCAAGAGTCTGAGTCAGATGCCTGATTTTGAGTGAGAATCAGGGTCAGTACCTCAATCTGATCTTGATTCTCGCTCAAAAGCATTATTAATTATTCCGGCAGGAAAAAGAGGCAGATTGTTTGCACTTGCCAAGTCTCTTTAGTTTAAGCAACTTTTTCTATTTTTACCAGTGAGAAGAGATTACCCGTTAATTACCTTAAGACCCCTCTTTGATAAATCAATATGTTGGACACTCTGCGGGAGCCATGGGAATGTGTCTCTCTCACAATGCTACTTCACTTCATCTAGCCTACTCCAGGGCTGGAGCTCGCGGGTCTAGCAATCAACGATCCTTGAAACTCAAAATAACCACATGCCAGTGATGGTGTTGGGGATGAAGACCTCGGCGAGCCAAGGGATATTCTTAAACGGTCATGCTCTGCTGCCAAAACGGAAACATTATCCGTGAATTAAAAATGGATACTTTTAAAACCTCTGCACAGAATACATTGTACCCCTGCTAAACTCTACAAACTCGATGACAGCATATCACAAGTGTCCCCGTTGTGCTGGCCTTAAGCGGATTTTTCCATCTTGAATGCTAAAGTAGATACATTACCTCCTTCTGAAAATATATAATAGAATTGACTTCTAATATGACTAGGTTTAAGATACCATTCTCTCCAGAGGTTGCTGTGCTGGGCTATGCAAAGGCACAACTAGAGCCAAACTTCTGAAGGGGGGGGTAATTCTTCCACCAATAGGCAGAGTGGAGATGCAGGTGTTTTCAGAATGGGTGAAAAAACAACAAAGCCTCGTTAACAAGTAAACGGTATATGGGCATTGCGCACCTGGGTCTATGTAGCCTAAATCCGAAATCTATAAGCGGGCTAGCTAGCTGCAGCATTATTGATGCTTGACAACAGAGAACTAGGTATCCACTGGAAGACAGACCCTACACCTACACCAGCCGGTTTCATGAAGAGCGCAAAGATCTACATAATTTATGCCAATATGTTAACTAATATGCAGCCTATCACGTCTAAGCCCAAAGATATATAGGCGCCCCTACGCCTGTACCTTCGTAGACAATGAAGAGATCTCCCTGGCAACCGACTGGCAGCTTTATTGGCTGAAACTGATGAAAGCTCTCAACAGTGGTTGGGTTTTGATGTGTAATGGTTAATATACTAGATATATCACAGGAATATGCACTACTGTTCTAGGATCAAACTACATAGCGGAGAATATCTTGATCTGAACTCCGAGTGTCAATTTTTGAATGTTTAAATGTTGCAAAATCATACACCCCATAAGGTACTCTTTGTATGGTGCTGTGATTTTGTTTAACGCTCTATGCATAGTCTTCCTTTATAAATAAAATAAATGTGGTATGTATGGTGATTCATTAAGATATCACAGTGTGTTTGTTTAGCAGTTTAGGTTTCATTGAAAACAACGAGAAAATGTGCTTGATTCAAATTAATGAGATTATTTTGGGTTTCTCTGCTGTCCTCTGGTTTCACCCGAAAGTAGATAAGAGATATAAAGAAGGCAGAAACAAAGAAGTTTGGTAAAAAAAAAAAAGACAGACTTTTGTCCTTTGAGTTTCTCATTAACAATATTGCACATTGTTGTTATCTATCCAGCTACATTTTCATGGCCTCACATTGCAGGGCACAGCTTGGATTGTAAAGCTTTGGTTTACATAGCGGATGTTGGTGTACTCTGTAAGAGGAAGTGCAGTGAAAGTTTCTTTGGCGGCTTCAAATTCTATAAACTGAGGGTGGCACAAATATGTATGAGAGTTCGAATAGAGGACAGCCCGAGAGGGGAAGGAGCCTGCCATCGGCTCACTTCCGATGGCAGGCAAGTGGCATTTAAAGGACAACGTTTTACAAATAAACTTTCAGACCCACTAGTGGGCTTGGTTGCAATAAAGCGACTGGTTTCGGAAAATGTGACTTTTGCATTCTTTTTCTCATCGAGTAAATTTATGCTGCAGAATACATCCAAAGCTAGAATAAACAAGAAATTTAGAAGAATCTGAAAAAAGCTCAATTGTATGGTTGTTTGGATCAGCTCGTTGCTGATCAGCATTGGACACGTGGTGCCAAACTCAAATAGTAGATATCTGTAAGTGTCATGAGACCACATCTTGAATCTAGAGAAGTTCTTTCGGCGGAAGATATGATGCCGATTGGCAATGCATTTATGTTTGTCTCTCCCTTTCAGCTCAACTTCCAAGTTTCTTCAGATGGAGGATGGATGTAGAGGGGGCTGATGCTGTCCAACAGGAATGATCTCTGCTTGGAGATCAGTGCTTCCCCCTTTTCAAATGACTGCCACGGTTGTCCAACAAGTATGCAGGTCCAATGTTCTTCAGCTGTTAGTAATACAGAATTGAACAAAGCAAGCCTTTGTATCTTTACCGTCGCAAGTTAACAAAAGGGACCCGGATTCCTTAGTGGCTGTTTCCTAGTCTGATCATGAATCCAGAGGACTGTACCAGAGCCTCCTCAAGACGTCTGTGTTTAGTAGGCTGGAGGATAACAGGCCATCTTGGAAAATCAAAGGCAGATCAGCACAAGCTGCAAGCCTTGTCCCAGAGTGATGGGTCTAGGAACGAGGAAATGGTCAAAATCTTGGACCCAAGGGCAGAACTTCCAACATTAGTGGTGACATTCTTGTTGTTTTTTAAAAGTGTTGTCTATACAACAATTAATTCGTACAGAGATGCGATCACAGCCAGTCTTGATTCCCCAGGAATACATTTTGGTGAGAAAGAACTATAGGTTGGTCCTATAATTGTGTAAACCTGTGACCCCACTAAATCATACATATTAATAATTATGTAACAATTATACTGATGCTGGTAATGAACTGGACTTCACATGGAAGTCTCACTTTAAAGCATTTCATGAAAGCGAAGATTGAATTTATGGCTAACATCTTTCAGAGTATTCTCTGATGTAGGACACTAAATATGTCCAATAGGTGTTCTGTTCTTCAGAAAAGGGTTCATTTTAGTGTTGCAGTTAGAACATAAGACCTTATAATAAATTAAATACAACTTTTCTTTCAGATCAAGCAAATCTGGGTGGTATTAACTGGCTCATACAATATAGATCCAAACACACAGCTGAACCCCAAAACCTACCTCAGGAGGGGACTGGCTATTAAATCATGTACAACCCTTCTGGTCACTGGCCATAAACCTGAAATGGTTATGACCCCTCAGTATTTTCTTTAACAAAGAGACTGGTGGACGTTGTTCATTCAGCAAATTAGCCCAAAACGTGCAATTTCATGTGCTTCAGTCTCCATACCTCCCGTTTTTTTTAAACTCTTTATTCACAGCTGTATCATCAGAGATATGACAGTGCAATAAATGTTTATGGTACATCAGCTGGTATTTTTCATTTTTTTCTCCCAACCATAACAACCCACTTTGTCATATTTATTCCTAAACAGGGAACTGTCGGTAATACGGTAATACAGTTGGTCCTATTACGGTTTGCAACACATCTCATTCCCTCCCACCCCTTCTGTGCATTCCCCTCCCTCTCCGTCTCCTGGTAATCCGTGCAACTCTCGTCGTCTAATCTCGGTCTATACTGGCTTTCACGTAACAGAATAAGCGCTGTGTCCTGGCATACCGTACGACCTGCGGGGGCCATCTGATCCCACCTATACAGTCCCCAACTCCTGTCTCCTGACTCTGAGAACCAAGTCCCGGTGCCGGGGCCAGGTCTATACCTTCAAGTGCTATGAGCATTACCTCCCAGTCTTGGGATATGGGGTACTTTCTGTGGCCTCGCATTTCCTCCTTCCTGAGGGCCGCCCCCTCTGCCCTGCCCCATTTCAGTACCTCCGTTTGCCATAAGTGTATTCCCGGTGCCCTAGGGGATTTCCATCTCATTGTTAGTGTCCGTATTGCCAGTAGGATAGCTAAGTCCAATAATTTCAGTCTGGCTTTCTGTGGTTTAGGCCGTCTGCGCAGCCCCAGAAGACAGTGCAGTGCTTCGACCGCACCGGCAGGTTCGTGACCGTATGTAGCACCCGACACACCCCCGACCAGTACTCGCGAATTCTTATGCAAGTCCAAATCATATGAAGGAACCCAGCCTCATCCTCTCCACAGTGTGGGCATCTATGGGGAACATTAAGTGTAGTCGTTTAGGGGTTAGGTATGCTCTGTGCAAGACCATTACTTGCATGAATCTGAACCTGACGTTGCGTGATACCCTCCGGGGATGTTCCAGCACCATACGCCATTCTTTTTCTGTCATTATCCTATCCGTGTCCCGCTCCCAAGTGTGTTTCAGTGTCGTGATTTTGATGGCGGCGTGTGCCCTGATGCCCGTGTATAGCCAACGTACTAGGTGTCCTCCTGTGCCCATGTAGTATAGTAGGTGAACCAATTCATGTTGTGGGGGTCGGAGACGTTGCGGTGCCCATTTGATGCGTATGAAATGTGTGACAGTGGCGTGAAGCAAGTATAACTGTGGGGGAGCGCCAGTGGCCTGCCGGAAAGCGTTGTGGTCTAACAAGTGGCTATCTCCAAAAAAGTCACCCACTTCAAGCACACCAGCCTCCTGCCATAGGTGCATTGTTCTGCCAGTAAGTCTACCCTGTGTCGGGATTCCCAATAGAGGGATATTATCCGCGTACGCCACTGTTGGGGCTCCATTCCTCCCTTAACATTGCTTATATGTGGTTATTAAGAATATTCAGCCTTTATGTAAGTACTGATATACAGAACAGTAGCGGCCCTCGTCAGTTTAAATAGATGCAGCACTGAGGCTGGGACTGCACAGTGCCTGGTGCATGAGCATCCAAAACCTCCACGAAGAGGTTGGCACCTATGTGCCGGTCTAGAGCATAGTTTCTTAGACTGTTGTTGGCTCCTCAAAGCAACAATGATGTACTATGTACGGCTAATTTTCAATGCATGGAAGACCAAAGAATGAAGACAACAGGTCTCAGAGTGACAGCAGCAAGACTATCAGGATTCTGATGTGGAATATCAAATAAGAATTATGTCAGAACTCGCATATTCACTCATTCATCCACTTACATATTAGGCTCAGTGTTTTAAGCGCCCACTCTGTAGATCTTTCTATGACCCACATGTCACTCATGCTTTAACTGTACATGTTATGAAAATGGTGGACGCTTGTTCTAGTTAGCCATTCTGGATCTGTTCTGCAGGGAATGGAACAGTGCACTTGCTTCCTGCTGTGAGAGAGCAAAGCTTTCTTTGCTGCTGTCATGCTGTACCTTTTCTACGAGGAATCAAAGCTTGCATTGCTGCTGCCCAATTTGTACCTGTCCAGTGAATGGGGAAGCTTGTGCTGCTTGATGGTGAAAGCTTGAGCTGCTTGATGGGGAAAGATTGAGCTGCTTCTGTCCTAGCTGTACCGGTCTTCTGAAGGAGGGAAACTGGCACTGCTTCTGCACAAGGGGTACTTGCTCCATGAAGAATAGGCAGTCCACAACTATTCCCCATCTTATGCCAAACAAACCAAAGGAATGCCCTTCCAAGACATGCCCTATGAACCAGAGGCTGTTTCACAATATTGATGTGAGATATCTATAGATCTGAGGAAGGCACCCAGCCAGGTCAGCACCAAAACATTTTGACTGTAATTAGAATCATGGTCCTCTGCTCAACCCTCCCATATTTAATCTTGTGGCAGGTAAACACCAGTAAAAATACTTTTACCTCACTCACACACACAATTTCAACATAGATTTAACAGTTTAACAATGAGAGAACTTAAATGTCAACATAAAGGACACAATCTCATTGTAACATATTGCATTATTATTTGGAATGGACGACTACCTATCTGAACCCTTGCCAAGGTGAACTCTTAACCTCAGCTCAACCATCTGACAGCTACGGCACAGAGTAGACATGCTAAACTTAGGGCAATGTGTAAAGTATTAATGCAGTACCGAACAGTAACAAAGTCAAAATGTAAAGCAATCAAAAACTCAAACCAAATTGGAACAATAGAGTAAAATGTAAAAAACAAAATGACAAAAATCCAATATGGGTACTGGGATATGATTTTTTACATTCTGAGTAGGAATAGCACCAGGAAGCACAAAGTGTCAATGGTTGAGGTAGATGGGGACCTATGTCCAATTTGAAGATAACCACGATGGACAGCAGTGCAGATACACCCACCAAGCTCGTCCTAGTCATAGATGATACTTTCTGACTTTAGTCCTTTAAGTCCCAATCCACCACAGAAGTACACATCTAAAGCCCCCCAGGACCTCAGAAGTGGCACTTTGTGACTCATAGGGTGTCAGACAGAGCAGGGCCCAGTTCAGGTCCAGTTGCCACCAGTTAGCTGGGAACCTCCAGGAAAAGGTCTCTAGCAGCTTGTTGTCACCTTGTAGCCATATAGGAGGCCCCCAACTGACCCCTGGAGATCACTTCTTAGTCCTGGGTACAAGAGGAAGCAGGTCCAGTACTTCAGGGCCTCTCTCAGGTTATGGACAGCAGTTCCAGATGCCCTTCTTTTGGGTCAGAAAGTGTTCTGCAGAGGGTGCCTGGGGATGCCACATAAATGTCTGGCAGGAGCTAGTGGGCGTGTGTGACTCTTGGCCCCTCCCTAACCAATGAGGTAAAAGCTTCTGGGGCCTACCCTACCCACTTGATCAGAAGTAGCTGCTTCCTTTACTGAAAACAGGCCTAAAATGCCCTGTGCCAGGGCTATTCCAAGATGGCAAAAGTCTTTGGCCACACTAAACTTGGACTCTTTGGGATGGAGGTGTGTGTGGGGAGTGTAACATAGTAATCCTAGCATCCTCCTACATCTAACACACAAAAACACAGATTGATGTAGACACTGTACCCACAAAAAACCCAGAGAACGTGCGCAGTGCGCCGGGGACTTTCTTGACAGCGGAGAGGAGGAACAGCCCCGATCATTAGCATCATTCGCCTGGGGGCCGCCCGGGGTGCTCCCCCCTCACCCCTCTCCTCCGGGGTGGGGAATGAGGAAGATAGTGGATGGCACGAGTGGCTGTGATTTGCTTGGGCCATTGGTGAACTGACAACCTGAGGAGGGGTGGAGGTGCAGTGCGGGGGTAAGGAGTTTGGGCTACCGAGGTGAGCGAGGAGTGCAGACCGGACCAGAGGAGAATCGCGGCTGAAATTTGCATGGTTTCTTGCCACTTTTTAAATACAGCGGTTATTTGGCGGCAGATATAATCACGGGTGAATGGATGTGGCGGGCCTTGGAATATCGGGAGGCTGGTCTTGGCATCCACGGTGGATTCAGCAATAATTGCTACCGGTTCCCTGGGGGTCATATCAGCCGATCCTTTTGATTGCAGCCTGCCGCTTGAGGGCGAGGGCGTAGGAGCCTGTTTGGAGCTGGGTGGACTAATAGGTAGAGAGAGACAAAGAGAGATAAGGAGCGGAAGGAGGCCACCGGACTCCTGCATTTTCCAGTAAACTTTGTTTCACTGAGGAAGTGAGCCAGCTTAATTTCCTGTATTCTCAAAGACAGGAGAGGTACAGCTGACAAGGGCTAATAAATGGTTGATTCTGAGACTCTGTGGATAGACTGTGCTGGTGTGCTGGGGACTGGCCTTTTCATTCTTTTTTGCCTATATAAAGGGGTCCAGGCTGAGAGAGGCCAAAGAGAGAAATGATGAGGGGAAAATAGGCCTGAGTCTGAGTAAGCAGCACCGTACTTGCAGCGTTGGGGAGGCTACAGAACTGTATACTGTGATTGTTGAGAGTTTGTGGGAGATCTGCCAAATGCTGTGTGGCCAGACGGTCCCAAGCTGTGCATCCTGTAGAGAACTGCGCAAACAGGGTGGTCTATTGATAGTATCACTACACAGGCCCAGACCAACTCGGAAATGGGGAAGCTTTGAAGGTTGTGCCGCCACTTACCGGGAACCTCTCGCCATGAGGGAAACGGCCTCCACCATCAACATTGCGCCATGAGGGGAACAGCGGGAACCACATCTCCCAGAAACCTAGCGCCACCCTGACGCTGCTCCCGTGCCCGGAGGTGGCATAAAGGTCACCCCCTTAACCTCCAGGTCTGGGGACTCCATCTCCCATCAGGAGCCAACCGGTAGTGCGGGGGCCTCCAATTGCCTGGTGGCCTCGCAGTCCTTGCCCTGATTGTCGGACTGGAGACATCACCTGCTGAGGACCGCGGTAGTGTGCTGGTACCGAGGTGTGCAGACGCGAGGGCCCAGAGTTGAGCCGGTGCCAACAGCAAAGCCCACCGTACCATAACGATAGCAGCTTGAGGACACCTGATAATGATCGGATAGTGAGGCTGCCAGTACCACATCACAGTGGGGTCAATTGTTGTCTGGGACGATAGTGACTCCCACAGGGGCGGCTTTGGTCCAGCGCTCCACTGACACTGGGATTCAGACGACGTTCAGCCCATATTTTTCCCGGGGAGCGCCGTCCATACATCCGGCTGCAGAGCCCGCATTGCTAATCCCCCCGGCTCATTAGTACTTACAGTACTTGTGAACACATTAAGCCGGAGCATTAGACAGCCCACCCAGAATAGAGCCTAAGCTCGGGTCGGGTGCGGCGGCCACTGGCTCCCGCCTGCCCTCTTCCCGAAAGTGAGACCCAACCTACCGAAGAAGCCAACGGGACCAGGTGGGGTGCCCACAAACCGGTGCACGGCTAGGTGTCCCTGTTGCTGCAGAGTTCCATCCATTGAAGTGCCTGGATCAATAAGCGATGCGAAATGTCGTCCAGTAGAGGCAGCAAACCTGGTCAGAAGACCAAACTGAACAGGTACACACTCCCTAAAACATCAATACCTGAACCCTCCCTTACGAGAAGGGGTGGAGGTGCGACGGGGGAGGCAGACCCAGAGCCCACACTCAAGGACGTCCTAGAAGCAATTGCTGAAATCAGTATTCGCTAGAACACAAGATGGATGCCATCACTATGGAGGTCAACCTACTCCGGGCGGACATAAACAAAAATAACAAGCGGATCAAACAAGAGGAACTCACCACAGCAAGTCCTGTGGAAGATGTCTCTCAGCAGCAGACAGATGTCAAAGAATTGCAGCGGAAATTTGCTGAAACCAAGCTGGATGACTACGAAGGGCGCCTTCGACGTAACACTGTGCAAATCTTCGGTGTTCCTGAAAAATCGGAGGGGCAAGCCGCGGATCTCTTCGTAGAGGATCTTATTCTAAATCACCTGCAACCCAGGGGGCTCGGGAAGTTTTTCGTTATTGAGAAAGCAAATGGAGTCCCAGGGGGGCAGCCGAAACTGGAGCCCCCCTCGATCGATCCTTGCTAGGGTTCACAATTTCCGTGATCGAGACTTGATACTCCAACATGCCCGGACGGGACGTCCCCTGAAATACGAAAACGCGGAAATAACCTTCTTTCCGGACTTCACCCAGTTGGTGCAGAGGCAAAGACGCTCCTTCCTGGGGAACAAGAAGGTGCTGAGAGACTAAGTGTACAAATACGCCATGCTGTTCCCAGCCAGGCTTCGAGTGGAAGTGGACGGAAAGGCCCGGTTTTTTGAAAACCCAGAAATAGCGGTGGACTGGCTGGAAAATCGTTGATTGACACCTCATGGGACACTGTGGTAAAGTGGTTTGGGGGGGAGGGGGCGGATTTGTGATGGGAGTGCAGTTAGTATGGGTCTATACAGCCAACGTGTCTTTGAAGGGGAGCCAAGACTCTGGCGGGGCAGCCTGACTGTCATTCCATGGGATTTTATGAGCCTTTCACCAGAGTAGTCTTGTTTGACAAGTAGAATTGTAGGTAAGGGATTGCACAACTTTATTAATTGTGGGTGGGGTTGGGAGATGGAGGGGACACCACATACCCCACTTTTCTACTTTTAGCATTTTGTAGGGCGACAGGCACTCTGCAGGTTGAGTCATGGGCAGTTTGAAGCCCGGGGTGCAGGGAGGGGGGAGGTTGGGAGGGAAAGTTTATGTTCAAGGTTTGAAATGTATGTAGAGTTTGTTCTTTCGACAACACCAACTTGTGTTACTGAGTAAGAGCGGTGGGTATGCATTAATACAGATGGGTACACAGTGGGATATAGGGGTTAGAGTCCTCAGCTGGAATGTAAACGGACTTGGTGACAAGATCAAACATGGCATGGTCAACCAGTACATCAGGCGGTAGGCCCCAGGCGTCATCCTCCTACAGGAAACACATCTTATTGGGAACACATGCCAGGCACTGAACAAGGGAGGATATAGGTTGGTGGCACATGCAGGCTTCACTTCTGGGTCGCGGGGAGTGGGCATATTAATTAAAAACTCGTTCCCCTTCACTGTGCAATCCACATGGACTGACAATTGGGGTAGATATATCAGTGTCTCTGGTACATGGGAGGGCAGGACAGCCACATTTGTTTCAGTGTATGTTCCCCCGGCTTCCAGAGCGACGCATTCAAGGACCTGGGTGCTATACACTTGTCACTCCCAGTAGGCCTCCTAGTGATAGGAGGAAACTTTAATGCTGTGATGTCTGGAGCTCTTGATCGTTATCCACCGCGGGACATTAGACCCGCGCAGAAGTGGTTACCGGACTTTCTCAAGTACATGGGACTGGTGGACGGATGGAGGATACACAATCGAGATAGGACCCAATACAACTTCTTGTCTGGAGCCCATCGTAGTCTATCTCATAGTGATTACATCCTAGTCCAGGCGACACAGGCATTCAATATGCGGGAAATTCGCCTGTTGGGTAGAGGCATATCGGACCAGTCACCGGTCTGGATGAAGGTGGTCCTGGGTCAAATGAGTGCCGGGAGGATAGCTCCCATTAATGCATGGTATCTACGAGACCCGAAAAATCAAAAGAATATAGCCCAAGCCACAGACAACTACTTTCAAGAAAATGAGGGGACTGTTGACTCAGAACAGAAGTTATGGGAAGCCTATAAATCAGTTATTCGCGGAGAAGCCCTATCCCTGATTGCGGGCAAGAAAAAAGACAAGCAGAAAGATTTAGTGTGAGCAGAAGAAGAAATACTTAGAGTGGAAGAAGAATTAGCTCAGGCCGTGACACCCGAAAAACGACATCTCCTTAATTTAAAACAAGATGAATTCAAAAGCATAGCCGAGGACAGAGCCAGGGCACAGAGTAGAGACACACAGAGCAGAATCTACAAGCTTGATGATAAGGCGGGGAAGCTAATAGCATGGCTGGATAGGAGGGAATGGGATGCCCGACTGGTGCCTGACTTACAAGGCGAGGACACCGTCCCCATAACCGACCCCGCAGGAAATAGCTGACCAGTTTGCAGATTACTATCAGACGTACACTGGCGTAGACAATAGTGAATTGCTCCGGGATATCAGACTTCCCACTCTCTCAGACAAAAATCGCGAGTATCTCGAGTCTGTTTTTATGGACGATGAGGTGGCGCAGGTGATACGGGGGTGAACTCGGGGAAGGCATCCAGTTCCAATGGCATTCCAATTGAATTGTACAAATTGAGACCGGACAAGCTCGCCCTGTACCTTCGTTCAATGTTCACAGACAGCAGAAACAAGTGGATGCTCCCCTTTGACCAAAGAATTGCAAATATTGTGGTCATTCATAAGGAGGGTAAACCCAAAACCAGTTGTGCATCCTATAGACCAATATCGCTGCTCATTTCAGAACCTAAGATCCTTGCAAAACTATTAGCTACGCCCTTGATAAAAGTGATTGATACATTTGTGCACCCCGACCAGTCCGGCTTCATGCCACATCGGAATACCGCCCTAAATTTACGCCACTTGCATTGTGTTCTGGGCAGAGTACCAACTATCCTAGAACCTTCCATATTGGTATCCCTAGACGCCACTATGGAATTTGATATGGTTGAATGGACATATCTCTTCGCTGTGCTCGACAAATTGGGATTCGGTCCCACCTTTAAGAGCGGGGACCGCTTGTTGTACTTCAGCCCCATGGCTCAAGTTGTCGTAAACAACCGCAAGTCTCCAACGTTCCAACTGAGCCACGGCACACGCCAGAGGTGCCCTCTATCTCCGCTTTGTTTTGCCTTAGCATTGGAGCCCCTGGCGGCATGGATCCGCAGGGATCCAGTGATCCGGGGTATGCAGTGGTCCCTGGTTTGGGAAGACAAGATATTGTTATACGCAGATGACATTCTGCTATATCTGACCTCCCCAAGAGCTTCCTTAATCGGCCTCCTGGACATTATCGGTCTTTGGAAGGTATTTCGGATTCACCATAAACTGGTAAAAGTCCGTGGTTTATGTCCTACAGGGAGAGCCACCCATCCTCCCGAGGGGCTGCCCGATACAGATAGCATTGGACGGCTTCCGCTATCTCGGCATCTTCATCACGTTGAGCTTGGAGCTCCGCTTTGCCCGCAACCTATTAGAACTTATACAGAGGCTGAAAAGTGATGTCAAACACTGGAAGTGTCTGCCCCTTTCACTATTGAGTAAAGCTGCCCTTTTCAAAATGATGGCACTGCCTCGCTTCCTATACGCCCTGTAGAACTCAATGGATCTAGTTCCCATATCCTACTTCAAAGAAATAGAGAACCTTCAAAGAGCCCTCTTATGGGATGGTAAGCCCCGAATTGCCTTAAACAAATTGACCCTCAATTGGTATGACGGTGGCATCAGTCTCCCAGACATTAAAAGGTATTATTGGGCGACCCATTTGGCAGCTATCAACCAGGGGATATATGGTCGACCTGATGACCCCAGGTATGCCATGGACAGATGGCTCCTCCCAGGGAGGAGTACATCAAAGCGCTCAATTCTAGGCCCCACAGGTATCCCCTCACTGGACCGAATGCACACTCAGTCCATGTATGGCACGTGGCTAACAAACAGCTGGGATTGGACCGTAGACTTACACTGGCAACTCCACTGTGGAATTCCAAGAAGCTGGGAAGCCTGTGGCAATCCAGGGGCTTTGATAAATGGGACCGTATTGGAATCTCCCGGATCAAAGATATCTGGGTCAAAGATGCTGTTCTTCCTTTTGCCTCACTCCAACAGCAATATTGTCTGGCTGATACTGAATATTATCTGTATCTCCAAATATGGCATGCCTTGCTCACTCATGTCACCAGCAAGTCCACACTTCCGGAGGCCTCCCCCTTGGAGGACAGACTACTCGCTGGCCACCTCCCTGAAAAAAACATCTCCCTGATTTACAAAAAACTGATTAATAACAAGATGGAAGATCAACTACAATCACTTAAGGAGAAATGGGTAAGAGACGGCTTAGAACTGCATGAGGAAGACTGGCGAGAGGCGGTATCCCCCCGAGAGAAGTAGTGGTCCAGGCAAGGCTACGTTTAGTGCAGCTCAAAATTCTACACAGAATCTACACTACAGGGCTGGGCTTGGTACGCTTGGGCAGAACAGAAAGTGGGGAGGGCAGACGTGGGTGTGGGGAAGTCAGCTCGTTTATACACATCTTATGGGACTGTGTACACATACAGTCTTATTAGCAAGCCATACATCGCACTCTACAGGAGGTACTCCATATTGCCCTGCAGCCCGAGGCACGCAGATGCCTCCTAAACATTTGGGAACCTACGGATCTCACCTCTTAAAGTACACAGTGGGCAACTCTGGCATTAATGATTGCAAAAAGGAATATTGCACTGAACCGGGGGGCCCATCAGTCACCTTCACTGGGAAAGTGGGAGGAGGACTTAGATGGGTGTATGTATAGGGAGAAATCAGTCTATGTTGCCAGAGGATGCCCTAGGAAATGGAGCGGAGTGTGGGGGCTATGGAACCAATACAGAGGGAATATCTGTATCCACCGACTCCCTTGCATGAACCTGAGACTCTTGAGACCCCTTGATTTGTCTTATGTTGTACAATGTGACTTGATTCCCTGTGTCCTAAATCGGAAATTCAGAATTTGTATTGCTTCAAAATGGTGAATTTTGTCGATGATGTTTAATAAAATTTATCAAAAAAAATGTTTTTAAAAACCCACAGAACAAAGTCTGGTAGGCCAAAAGCATAGTCCTTCAGCAACCAGACCAGGGATCCAAAAGAATTGTGTTGGCATCCTGTTCTCTCCCTTTCACACGTGCCTCAAGTGTTACATGTGGCTCAACAGACCTGCCAAGCAGGATTTGACACTGGAGCTTCAAAAAGGATGCACCTAGCCCCTACCCTGCATATTCCATGAAGCTCACATGCTTTACCTCTGCCCATTCAGGTCAGCCTAATGTTTGCATCTGTGAGGCATATGGCACCTATTTCACACATATTAAAGGCTGCGAATAGGCTGAGATCTAGCAGAGGCTCACACTAATTAGCCTTCTGTCAGTTCAGAGAGGTAAAGGGTAACTTTCTACAAATTATTTTCCTTTATTTTTACTGAAAATCAGACTTCACTATTGAATTGGATTTTTAACAACTATTAAAAATGGTGGTTTCCTTATTTTTGTACTTGATCCCATTCATGAAATACAGTATTAGTGTATCTGAGTACTCAGGTTTTCTATATAACACTGCTAGGCCAGACACAGTTAAAATAGCTTTTTGGGCCTTGTTACTGTAGAAACATGGTAATATTCATTTTCCTCATGTACCACCTTTAAATACTATGCAATCTATCTTGTGGGCTACAAGGACACTGTGATAGAGAGCATCCTATCACCCAGGCTACCGGGGACTTCAAGATGGTGTCCAGTGGTCCACCTCAACCAGTGGCATCAAGCGGTCTAGTCTACGGAGCAAGGGAGGAACAGAAGCCTGGACAGGAGTTAAAAGAGAGCCGTTGGCTCAGCTGTGGGCCATCTGGTGATGGGAGATCCGGAGGTAGAGCAGCTGCGACGGACAGCGGGAGGAGAGGAGGCGAAACTACGGAGGACGGAGCACCGGAGGACGCAGCACGTGGAGACGGAGTGAAGAGTCCTGACGCTGGAGACACGGAGTCGGCGAACCGACGGAGCGGCGGAGCTGACCCACGGGAGGTGTCCCCAACACACACCGCGCTCGTATCCGGCTGTCCCTCAGAGCAACAGGACACCGCGATACCCATTGCTACGGTCACTGGGGACTGTAGCCCCAGGCAAGTGGCGTGGGGAGAACGGTGGAGGAGGAGGTTGGAGGGCACAGGACTGTTGGGCTTGTGCCATAAATAAAGTTGTGCATGGTGCATGCGAACACTCTTTTCTTCCCTTCCCCATTCCTCATCACCCCGACCCTTCCTCCTAATTAGGAATACCACTAACCTCGGTGACCCCAAGGTATTGGTGACGGGTGCATGCATAGAGCTTTAAGAGTCTATACAGTTTGTGACGGTAATGTTCTTCTGTTTGCCTTTTGGGAGACGCCGGTACGAGTGACCTGCGAGGAAGAGTGACCAAGAAAGAGAGAGACCGAGTACTGCTTCCCCGAACTCCAAAGACCGCGTCCAGCACACTTTGTTATTTGCTACCAAGTATTCTGAACGGTTTATCCTTTTGATGCGTGAATAAAACGCTTATTTTGCTACTGTCAATGACTGTGTGAAAGAGTTAATTATAGACAAAGTATCGAAATGCTTACAGTGGAGTCAGAAGTGGGATCCTGTCATTTGATACAAAATGACGAAACCAGTGACTGTGCAAGATATGATAACGCAGCTGGCAGAAGGTCAGAGACATTTGCAATTAGTGTTTGAGCAACAGAATAAGAATGCCCAAAAAGAAAGAGAGGCGTTTCAAGAGGCTTTGAGAGAGCAAGCAACGTTGTTGACAAGTAACCAGAAAGTTCAAGATACAGCTATTCTCCGTCTTACAGATGCAATTTCTAATACCCGGGTCCACCCTAATATTCCCAGTAGTGTGTTACAAAAATTCCAAGAAGGAGAAGATCCTGACTTCTTCTTCACCAATTTTGAAAGAGTTGCTACCACCGCTAGTTGGCCTGCAGAAAGGTGGGGACAATATGTAGCACCGTTATTATCTGGGGAGCAACAGGCGGCGTACCAAGCGGCTAACCCAGCTGGAGTAACTCCCTATCCAGAGATAAAGATAGCAATCCTCGAGAGATTAGGGTGTGACCAAGAGTATTATAGGGCACGTTTTCGTAAAGAGAAGTGGGTTACAGGTGACAATCCCGAGCATTATTTTACAGGGTCAGAGACTTGGGAAACAGGTGGCTGTAGCCCCATACTGCCACCATGGAAGAGGTTACAGAACAAGTTTTTCTAGAACAGTATCTGGAGGCTTTACCTGCCAATACTAGAGTCTGGTTAAAGCAACACCCTGGATTAACGTCCCAATCTGCTATCGAGCTAGCTTGTGCTTATCATAGGTATCCAGACTTCAAAAGCCCTACTGGGAGAACCCCCGTTGTATTTCCTAAACCTGCACCCCGAGCTCCCAATGACAGTGTAGAGAAACGTTCTTTTCCTACCACTAGACCCACACCAAAACCCTTCCCAAAACCCAACTCCCCTGTTCTGTAGGACCTCAATGCTTTAGATGTGCAGAGTGGGGGCATATATCACGAAACTGTCCCTTAAACAATGACGGCTCCGAACCAATGGAAGTGGGTTGGTCCCGAGGGCGAGTTTTAGTCACGGGTCTATGTAGAAAGACGTACAAGAAAGCCATCCAATTAAATGGGAATCCTATTGAGGCTTTACTAGACACAGGATGCCACCATACAGTAGTAGTACAAGACTTGGTACCCCTGAACTCTCTATGTGAGGGAGAAACCGTTCTAGTTTAGTTTCCTATGTTCATGGAGACGTTAAGGAATATCCTTTAGCCGAAGTCTTACTTGAAATAGACAGTTATCCACAAGTCCATAGAGTGGGGGTAGTTCCCCGACTTCCTGAGAATATTTTGTTAGGAACGGACCTGCCCAAATTTCATGACTATTTAATGGAAGCCTCGGAGCAAGAAGCCAGAGCAGAATGGCTACAGGAGGCTCCGTTTTCTAGTGAAAACCTAGTTCAGCCCAAAGACCGAGAGCATAAGTCAAAGAATGAGAAAAGAAGGAACAAAGAGAGGTATAACAGTGCCTCTCAGTCTTTTGATTCATGTTTACTTTCTTCCCCAGAGCGTGGAGATACTCCTGCACGAAGTTTCCGTGCAGCTCAGAAAGATGACAGCACCCTCACAAATGCCTGGAATCAAGTGCAGGAGAGTGACTCAGAGAAGGTAGGATCCTATTTTTGTATAAAACAAGGATTACCGTATCGAGTAAGTGAAGGAGCAACTGCAAGGGTAGAACAGTTATTGGTACCAGTAGCCTTTCGAGAACAAGCTTTGCAATTAGCACATAACCAGACGGGTGGGGGTCACTACGGACAGGAATTAACTCTGAAATATTTACTGGATCGATTTTACTGGTGTATCGAGAAACTGCTAGGTTCTGTGCCACATGCCCAAAATGTCAGTTGATAAATCCCAAAAAAGACAAGAAAGTACCCCTCTGTCCTTTACCCATTATTGATGTGCCATTTCAGCGTGTAGGGATGGACTTGGTAGGTCCGTTAATTCCTTCAGCCAGAGGGCATCAATATATCTTAGTGCTAGTGGACTATGCAACAAGATATCCAGAGGCTATACCTCTAACAAGCATGACTACGCTAACTGTGGCTCAGGCTATGATATCTTTCTTCTCCCAGTAGGATTTCCGTTGGAGTTGTTGACACATCAGGGAACCCCTTTTATAGCAAAACTCATGAAGGAAGTATGTTCCCTTTTGGGGGTCCAACAGATTAGAACGGCAGTCTATCACCCCCAGACTGACGGTTTGGTGGAAAGGTATAACCGTATAACCGAACGATTAAGACCATCCTGAAGAAGCTGATAAGCGAGACAGGAAAGGATGGGGACAGGAAGTTACCTCTAGTACTTTTTGCTATTAGAACACATGAGCAGAAATCCACGGGATTCTCCCCATTCGAGTTGCTATTTGGGAGGAAACCCCGTACTTTACTCGACATGGCTGCCGAGCAGTGGACTGAGGAAGAGGATAAGGGGAAACCACTGTTAGGATATATGCAGACCCTTAAAGAAACCTTAGCCACACTATGGAATACTGTCCACCAAAACATGGACAAAGCACAAAATAGACAAAAAGAGCAGTATGGTAAAACAAGCCAGTTGAGGGAACTGAGGGTGGGAGACAAAGTACTGATTCTACTCCCTTCTTCGGATAAGAAATTATTGGCTACATGGCAAGGACCATATACCATTACACAGAAAGTTACACCCGTTTCATATAGAGTAGCAGTACCACACACTAACAAGGTGGGACAAACATACCACATTAACTTACTAAAGAAATGAGAAAAACCAAGTACAGGATCCCAAGAGGCCGAGGTAGTCCAATCCATAAATCATGTGACCATCACTCCACTAGAGTTACCTCAGGAGATGGGGAGGGGTGAACAGAAGGAACGACCAGCCATGGGTCCCCGATTATCTGTAGATGAAAAACTGCAGTTAGAATGTTTACTTGACCAGTACCCCGAACTTAGTTCAGGAAAACCAGGGAAAACGTCCTTGGTAGCCCATGATATTGAACCCTTATCTGACGGAGTGGTCGCTGACATCGGACCTCACTGCTGAAACCCCTCTGAACTGCTCTGAACTGCTGCCTGGGGATCTTCTGCTTCCTGCCTCCGAGGACGCTGCAGCCGCAGGTGTTGCTGCCGCGGAATCTGCTTATTTTTGTACCCACCTCGCCGGACCCGCTTCGCGGGTCCCGCAGCGCCGTTGAAGGCGCCTGTTTGTGTGGGCTTGTCATCACCAGCGAGGAGGAGCGGGCAGGGCAGAGTGTCGGCGGGGCTGCGAGCAGGCAGGGACTCCATTGTCCAGGAGCCCCTGCGCGCCCATCGATCACACCTGGGCTGCTCTCCCCACTGGACACGCCCCCCGCCTGCTTGCTGAAAAGCCGGCGCCCACAGCATATCCCTGGAACCCTTATCTGACGGAGTGGTCGCTGACATCGGACCTCACTGCTGAAACCCCTCTGAACTGCTCTGAACTGCTGCCTGGGGATCTTCTGCTTCCTGCCTCCGAGGACGCTGCAGCCGCAGGTGTTGCTGCCGCGGAATCTGCTTTTTTTTGTACCCACCTCGCCGGACCCGCTTCGCGGGTCCCGCAGCGCCGTTGAAGGCGCCTGTTTGTGTGGGCTTGTCATCACCAGCGAGGAGGAGCGGGCAGGGCAGAGTGTCGGCGGGGCTGCGAGCAGGCAGGGACTCCATTGTCCAGGAGCCCCTGCGCGCCCATCGATCACACCTGGGCTGCTCTCCCCGCTGGACACGCCCCCCGCCTGCTTGCTGAAAAGCCGGCGCCCACAGCATATCCCTGGAACCCTTATCTGACGGAGTGGTCGCTGACATCGGACCTCACTGCTGAAACCCCTCTGAACTGCTCTGAACTGCTGCCTGGGGATCTTCTGCTTCCTGCCTCCGAGGACGCTGCAGCCGCAGGTGTTGCTGCCGCGGAATCTGCTTTTTTTTGTACCCACCTCGCCGGACCTGCTTCGCGGGTCCCGCAGCGCCGTTGAAGGCGCCTGTTTGTGTGGGCTTGTCATCACCAGCGAGGAGGAGCGGGCAGGGCAGAGTGTCGGCGGGGCTGCGAGCAGGCAGGGACTCCATTGTCCAGGAGCCCCTGCGCGCCCATCGATCACACCTGGGCTGCTCTCCCCGCTGGACACGCCCCCCAGTCCTCCATCCTATTGGGTAGCCACTCGAGAAGCATAAATTGGTCTCCACTGCCCGCTACGCGGGAGCGTGCCGGGAGAAGCCCGGGACAAGGGCGGGACCGTCTGTGGCCGTCCGGGGCCGAAGGAGGCCGGGCTGGGCCACGGGATTGTCATCTGGACTGAAAAGTGTATGTCGTTTTAAATATTTATTAGTATAGTTGTCCATTGCCTTGCAGTTGCTAGTTCTGTACCAAAGTATCAAAAAGGGGTAGTTATTGTATTTTTGCTCCACCCCCGGTTACTCTAGTGTTTGATATGAGTCATTCAGCCCCTCCTGGTGTGGGTACTTTTCCACTTGGCCCTCTCGACAAATTTTTAAAAAAAACACCAAAGGATGTGGACAGGGATCTTCTCCTTGCTGAAAGAAGGGCGGTACGCCGACGCTCAATTGAGCAATTGAAGAGAAGCCAACTGCCCTATCCATCAGACTCAAATCTTACTCAGGCCACGGATGTCCGAGGGCTGAGCTCGATTGAGGATGATGGAACAGATATTAATCAAACACCTAATATATTTAGGTTTCCCACTATCTCGCCGCCATGTGACACGGCTACCTGTGGTGATCAGCTAGCCTGTATTCCTATTGATCACTCAAGTTTTGTGGATGTAAACATTCTAGATAGTCAAGTTAGGGATCAGGGGCCCTGTTCCTCGCTCCCTAACCCACCATTGGTTTGTATTGAATCCAGTCTGAACCTATCACTGAAGGGTGTGGGCGTTGTTGTTACTGGGCCTGTTGTTGACAAAAGGGTGGTATGTTCTCCTCCGAGGAAAAGAAGGAGAAAGGGAGGGGTAAAAAGGAAAGGTCAAAATCGCCGTACTGTAATAACCCCCCCACCAACAGTTATCCCAGAAAAACTAACCCCTCCCCACACAGAGGTATTGATACCTGAAGCTCAAACCTTGCCTATTCCGGACCTAGCTCTTGAAGGACTCAGCGAGGCGACTCGTGTTTTCATAGAGAAGCTCATTAAGTCCTACATGTTACCTTTGTTAGAGCGGGTCAGGGTCGTGAGCGAAAAATTGGATTGTTTATTGGTGTCCCCTGAGTTAATACAGCCTTCTACCTCTGTTAAGGGTAATGGGGTTCCTACCAATACCCTTATTTCTAAACCCGTGTCAGGTACTACTAATACTAACCCCAGCAAACCCCCAATCAGTGTATCTAATACAGTCACTATCCCAACTAAAGGGTTGGCTGCGGCTGCCAAACCTCCAAGATTAGCCAGCCCGGCCATAGTGAACGCTGGGGCAGTTGTTGGTAAACCCCCGCCACGGGGAATTGTGATACAGACAAAGAAAGGGGAGGGCTCTCTGGCCCCCACCACTGGTAAACCCCAAAAACTTCCTCTCAAGAGACATAATGTGGATTTGCCACCGGACTCGATAAACTTTGTTATTGTAATGACGGGGGTGCCGCCTGTCTCGGAAGGTGATCGGGAAAACATGGATAGCTTGAAAAATAAAGTCATCTTCTGGCTGAAAACTAATAGACCCCTTCCAGCACATCTTAATGGGGACATAGTCTCGGTCAGAAGATGCCAATGGGTGGGGGTTCGTCCAAAGGACATAGAGGGTGATATAGTTATTATCAACTTTAGGGACAATAGAGTAGTATCTTACATCTCTGATTGGTTTGTAGGGAAACATGAGGGAGGGGTTTCTACCAGGAATCTTAGTTATTTTTATCCTGAGACCCTGCTTAATCCAACTGATCGCCCTCATGTTTCTAATACCAAAAGCCTCCTCAAATGGTCCAATTTTACAACTAGTTATCATGGGCCACAAATTAACCCTGAGGAACGGTATCGTTCCTACACTCAATCTACTTATAATTGTCCCCCGCAAACACCGGGTTGGGCTAAAATTAAACCTCAACCACCCGGCCCATCAGTGTTAACAAATAACTTTGTCACTAATAATCCTCTGTACCCCACATTTCCGCTCAATCATGTGCTTCCGCAGGTCCACCAACCACTTAACTATTACCCAGTGTATCCAAACCCAAGCAGTTTCAACCCTAAAGATCATTGGAATATACCGCTGAGGAACCTTTATGATCCCCTATCAGGGTTAGCATCAAATGATTGACCAGTATTGCTGACTGGGGTTGATGTAACACATCATGAGTACTTGGGAGGGGGGGTGGTCCCCCCTAACCCCTCTAATATTTCTGGAGGTTTTGTTGCCCATTCCTGTAACCTTACGAAGGGGAGTTTGAGCAAACAATTAGAGACAGGCCCACTGGTTTTGTCACCGACCCCCCCATCACCAACGGATGCTATCATAGTTGGTGTAAACCAACCCATATGTTCTCAAGATGGGTCCGCTGGGTTGATGATGTTGGGTACCAGTCTTGTTGCACTTGAGCATGAAGTTACCTCTCCACTGTCTAATGTTTCTAACGTGTCTGTAAATATTAGCCGATGTGAACAAAGGTATAATAAGGGAACTGTTATGGGATGTTGGAATATTGCAGGGTTAGAACCACGTATATGTATTCCTGACTGGGTTGAGTTTATCTCGCTAGGAGATATTTGGTGTTTTCAGGAAACCTGGGCAATCACCCCAGTGTATCTTCCCGGTTTTCTGAACTTTTATAAACCTGCGACTAAAGGCCTAAGAGGTCGGGCTATGGGTGGCCTAACAACCTGGATTCGTCAAGCTGATGGTGTTACTGTTAAAGAAATTTCCATTGATTGTTTAGATCTATTGATAGTTAGCATCCGAACAGCCCGTGGGTTGGACATACTGTTGATTAATGTTTATGCTAGGGGTATGACGGGTGGCAGGGTCGTAGACACTCTTGTGTGCTTAGATGAGTTTTTAAGTTCTAATGTAAACTCTGGTCATGTAGTGCTCATGGGTGACCTTAATACTTGTTTTGAACCATTGAGTTATGATGATGGTCTGATAACCAATGCAGAGGATGAGATCTGGGGAATCCCACAACTGGATTTACCCCCGATCACCAAATGGTCCCAAGCTGCGGTATATATTAATGGTCTATGTTTGAATTGGGGGCTTCGTGCACTCAATGGTCGGACTAGCTCGGATAGGATGGGCAACTATACCTTTTTTAATGGTAGACATCGTAGTCGTATTGACTACATTTTAGTTGACATATCATTGTGGCCGGTGGTTCTGGATATGTCTGTAAAACAGCGCCAAGAATGTGACCATGATCCCTTGGTGGCAGAGCTAAAGGATGATAGTTTCCTTGGGCTAAATGTACGACACCCTAACCCTGTCCAGGAAGCAGTTGTACTTTCAAACGATATGAGGAGGGTACGATGGCCAAAGGTTTCGGTTGACGTGGAAGCTCGTGCTAAGATTAGAGCCCTGGTTTCGAACTCTCTGGCAGACTCTGCAAACTGTGGCGCTCAGAATTTGGATATTGCAGCGATTCATGCCAGTTTATTTTTGTCCCTAAAATCCTTTTTTGTCAAATATGTTGCAAATAAAGGGAGAGGGAAGGGTAAGAAACCTCTAAACTGGTTTAATGAAGCCTGCAAGAAGTCTCACGCAGATTTGTTTAAGGCTATAAAATCAAAGGATCCTGCCCGAATCAAAGTTAGTAGGAGAGCCTTCAATGAAGCCAAACGCCTTGCCAAAGCGGACTGGGACAACGAGCGTTGGACTTCGCTAATTGAGGCCTGCGGGAGTAGGAATCTCCAGCAGTTCTGGCACCTTCTCAGGTGGGGCAACTCACAGGATAGTCGCCCAAGTCCAGCCTCGGTTGAACCACAAAAATGGGTTTCCCATTTTGTGGAACAATTTAGATGTTGTAACACAGCGTATGTTTCCATTAGATGGCCACTATCCTTTGACACCCTTGTATTCACGGCCAGGGAAGTTGAAGCAGTTTTGAGAGCTATCCCCAGGGGTAAAGCACCTGGTCCTGATGGTATCCCTGCGGATATTTTTTTGGAGGACCTAGACCTCTGGGTTCCATATCTGGTGCGTCTGGTTAATGCATTGGCAGCGGGCGCCAGTGTACCCGATTCTTGGGCGGGTGCCGAAATACTGCCGATCTTCAAGAAAGGTGATCGGTCGGTTCCATCCAACTATCGGCCGATCAGCTTAATAGACGCGGTTCAAAAGATTATTACCCGTCTTCTGCTCACTAGGATCCAGGCATGGATAGAGGAGTATGACATCCTTACCCCTCTTCAAGCAGGGTTTCGATCCCATGTGAGTACTTTGGACCAGGCATTCCGTTTTATGCTTCTGCATTGGAAGACTGTTACCTTGGGAAAAGGCAACCTGTATGCGGCCTTCGTGGATCTTAGGTCAGCATTTGACCTGGTCCCAAGGGCAGGTTTATGGAACTCTTTACTGGATATGGGTATGCCTCCTATATTGGTTCGCCTTATAGTGAACCTCCATGCCCAGACCTTTGCTTATGTACGCTGGGGAAAACCGGGTGAGGTTACGGAAAATTTTCCAGTGGATAAGGGAGTCAGGCAGGGCTGCGTCATGGCCCCTACCTTGTTTTCCCTATATATCAATGGGGTAACCAAATACTTTGATAACTTCTCCACGGATGCTCCGAGCCTGGCGGGTTTGAGAATGCCCCTGCTCATGTTCGCTGACGACACTCTCTTGCTTTCTCGTACCAGACAGGGTCTGCAAAAGGCCTTGATAAGGTTCGAGAGTTTCTGCAGCGAACATGAGCTGGAGGTGAATGTGTCAAAAACCAAATTTATGGTTTTGAGGGGACACAAGCAAATAAGCGCCAGGGTCTCCATGGGGGATATCCCCCTCGAACAAACTAAGCATTTTACCTACCTGGGAGTTACCTTCAGCGACACGTTGAGCTGGTCACATCAGATTAAACTTATGGCTCTGAAACATCAACAGCTGGGTGGGGCACTGATTAAGGAGCATAAAGGTTCATTTACGAGGCCAATGTCCCCGCTTATAAAGATCTATGGTGGGAAGGTACTTTCAGCGGTTCTCTACGGTGCGGAACTATGGGGTGGCAGCAATCTGAACCCTTTAATGCATGCCCAAAATACATTTTTAAGGTTATGTATAGGTTTGCCACAGTCGACCCCCTTAACCCCCCTCCTTTATGATCTTGGGTGCCATTCGGTGGTGGACCAAGCAAGACTACGTCCATTATCCTTTTGGCGTCGTATGTGGACAACACCGGAACTCCATTATTATGCTGCAGCATGTCTGGAGGTTAAAAATAGTCCAGGTGCCATGAACATTGGGTGGTTCAGAGACCTTAAGGCTATCTTACTAGCTCTGGGTCTTGACTCATTGTGGTCATCGCCCGAGTCAGCCATTTTTCCCTCAAAAAGGGTTCTTAAACAATGTTACTGGGACTGGGTGACTCTTAATATGTACCGAAAATCGAGCTCTAGTAGCCTTACTGGTCGGTTTATTGTGCATAAAGATGTGCCCAAGCTTGAAGGGTATTGGGATGTCATTACCAAACCCCTGGACCGCAAACTATTTTTCCAATTCAGATGCGGTTCGCTCCCCATTGGGGAGTTTACTAAAAAGTGGGGAACAGAAAGGACGGGGTTCTGTCCCAAGTGTCATGGTATTGGGGAGAGCCTGAATCACTTTTTGTATGTATGCCCGCTGTATTCTGCTCCCAGAGCTAAATGGCTTGGACCGGTCTGTAGAAATCTAGGCACCCGAATGGCTGTGGAAGCCACTAGATTGTTAAGTACTAATCTAGATTCCCTTATTGTGGTCGGGGTTGCCAAATTTCTAGGCTGGGCCTGGGTGCTTAGAAGTAGGTATAATAAAAGTACACAACTGGTGATAGCTTAGTTACTGTCAAGCACCTGTCCTTTGGTTGTTCTAGAGCTGCTATGTATAACCTAGTATATTTGTTTAAGAAATTGATTAACCTTAAATGACTTACATATCTGTTTTAAAATGATTTATGGTTGTATTAAGTTTTATTGTTAAGTTGCTTTTTTATCTGTACAAGAAGCTGATTAGTTATAAATGATTTAATAATTGTTTAATTGCACATGTATGTCTATTTTGTTTTATGTCTTTTATGATGAACTAATCGAATAAAGACTTCTTGAACTTGAACTTGTTACTCCACCAGGAAGAGTGGTGAATGTGAGACCCTATCGAATACCTGAGGCTAGGAGAGAGGCGGTAGAACAGGAAATAAAAAAATGCTACAGGCGGGTATCATTGAACCTTCCAAGAGTAATTGGCGTTCCCCCACAGTTTTAGTGCCGAAACCGGATGGCAGCATCCATTTCTGCATTGACTTCCGCCAAGTAAATGCCCATTCAAAATTTGACAATTATCCAATGCCTCGAGTAGACGAACTAATTGAGAAACTAGGGGAAGCTAGGCTGATGTCCACCATTGACTTAACCAAGGGCTATTGGCGAACACCCCTGACGGAGACAGCTCAAGAGAAGACAGCCTTCTCTACACCCTCAGGGTTATACCAATTTAAAGTGATGCCATTTGGGCTACTTGGAGCACCGGCCACTTTTCAGAGACTTATGGACATATTACTAAAAACCCATCACAATTATGCCGTTGGTTACCTGGATGACATTGTTGTGTATAGCCCTGATTGGAAAACCCATCTAGAACACCTAAAAAACGTATCTGAGACCTTGGCTCAGGCAGGATTAACTATGAATCCAAAGAAGACCACTATGGGCACCCACCAAATAAACTATTTAGGTTACACCATAAGTGAAGGGACCTTAAAACCCCAAGTTTACAAACTGGAAGCTAACAAAAATATTCCCAGACCAACCACCAGAAAAGAGGTACGAGCTTTCCTCGGGTTAGTCGGATATTATCTTAGATTCATTCCCCAGTTATCTGACGTGGCCAGCCCTCTCACAGACCTATTGAGAGGAAAACCTTCAAGAGCCAAAATCGGGTGGGGTCCAACACAAGAGAGAAGCTTTGAAACCCTAAAGACTATACTGTGCCAAGCACCAATTTTGACTTGTCCCGACTACAAAAAGACATTTGTTTTGCAAACAGAGGCCTCAGATAAAGGACTGGGAGCTGTATTATCTCAACCAGATAATCAAGGACTGCTTAAACCAGTGCTGTTTCTGAGTCGCAAACTATTCCCGAGGGAGACACGCTATGCCACCATGGAGAAAGAATGTTTGGCCATCAAGTGGGCCATGGAATATTTACAGTACTATTTGTTGGGAAGGACTTTCTTTTTAGTTACCGATCATGCTCCCCTAACTTGGTTAGCAACCAATAAGGAAACCAATGCTAAAGTATTAAGATGGATTTTAGCCTTACAGCCTTTTTCATTTCAAACTCTGCATATGCCGGGAAAATTCCAAGGGAATGTAGATTATCTCTCCAGATATCCAACAGCTGAATGGCCCGATCGTTCATCTCCAGAAGAGAGGCAATGTGATAGAGAGCATCCTATCACCCAGGCTACCGGGTACTTCAAGATGGTGTCCAGTGGTCCACCTCAACCAGAGGCATCAAGCGGTCTAGTCTACGGAGCAAGGGAGGAACAGAAGCCCGGACAGGAGTTAAAAGAGAGCCGTTGGCTCAACTGTGGGCTGTCTGGTGATGGGAGATTCGGCGGAAGAGAAGCTGCGATGGACAGCGGGAGGAGAGGAGGCGAAACTACGCAGGACAGAGCACCGGAGGACGGAGCACGTGGAGAAGGAAGTGAAGAGTCCCGACGCTGGAGACACGGAGTCGGCGAACCGACGGAGCGGCGGAGCTGACCCACGGGAGGTGTCCCCAACACACACCGCGCTCGTATCCGGCTGTCCCTCAGAGCAACAGGACACCGCGATACCCATTGCTACGGTCACTGGGGACTGTAGCCCCAGGCAAGTGGCGTGGGGAGAACGGTGGAGGAGGAGGTTGGCGGGCACAGGACTGTTGGGCTTGTGCCATAAATAAAGTTGTGCATGGTGCATGCGAACACTCTTTTCTTCCCTTCCCCATTCCTCGCCACCCCGACCCTTCCTCCTAATTAGGAATACCACTAACCTCGGTGACCCCAAGGTATTGGTGACGGGTGCATGCATAGAGCTTTAAGAGTCTATACAGTTTGTGACAGTAATGTTCTTCTGTTTGCCTTTTAGGAGACGCCGGTACGAGTGACCTGCGAGGAAGAGTGACCAAGAAAGAGAGAGACCGAGTACTGCTTCCCCGAACTCCAAAGACCGCGTCCGGCACACTTTGTTATTTGCTACCAAGTATTCTGAACGGTTTATCCTTTTGATGCGTGAATAAAACGCGTATTTTGCTACTGTCAATGACTGTGTGAAAGAGTTAATTAAAGACAAAGTATCGAAATGCTTACAGTGGAGTCAGAAGTGGGATCCTGTCATTTGATACAAAATGACGCAACCAGTGACTGTGCAAGATATGATAACGCAGCTGGCAGAAGGTCAGAGACATTTGCAATTAGTGTTTGAGCAACAGAATAAGAATGCCCAAAAAGAAAGAGAGGCGTTTCAAGAGGCTTTGAGAGAGCAAGCAACGTTGTTGACAAGTAACCAGAAAGTTCAAGATACAGCTATTCTCCGTCTTACAGATGCAATTTCTAATGCCCGGGTCCACCCTAATATTCCCAGTAGTGTGTTACAAAAATTCCAAGAAGGAGAAGATCCTGACTTCTTCTTCACCAATTTTGAAAGAGTTGCTACCACCGCTAGTTGGCCTGCAGAAAGGTGGGGACAATATGTAGCACCGTTATTATCTGGGGAGCAACAGGCGGCGTACCAAGCAGCTAACCCAGCTGGAGTAACTCCCTATCCAGAGATAAAGATAGCAATCCTCGAGAGATTAGGGTGTGACCAAGAGTATTATAGGGCACGTTTTCGTAAGGAGAAGTGGGTTACAGGTGACAATCCCCGAGCATTATTTTACAGGGTCAGAGACTTGGGAAACAGGTGGCTATAGCCCCATA
This sequence comes from Lissotriton helveticus, assembly GCF_964261635.1. Lineage (NCBI taxonomy): Eukaryota > Metazoa > Chordata > Amphibia > Caudata > Salamandridae > Lissotriton > Lissotriton helveticus. The sequence continues at coordinate 1,166,659,732 of NC_136065.1, read as the reverse complement.
CTGCCACCATGGAAGAGGTTACAGAACAAGTTTTTCTAGAACAGTATCTGGAGGCTTTACCTGCCAATACTAGAGCCTGGTTAAAGCAACACCCTGGATTAACGTCCCAATCTGCTATCGAGCTAGCTTGTGCTTATCATAGGTATCCAGACTTCAAAAGCCCTACTGGGAGAACCCCCGTTGTATTTCCTAAACCTGCACCCCGAGCTCCCAATGACAGTGTAGAGAAACGTTCTTTTCCTACCACTAGACCCACACCAAAACCCTTCCCAAAACCCAACTCCCCTGTTCTGTAGGACCTCAATGCTTTAGATGTGCAGAGTGGGGGCATATATCACGAAACTGTCCCTTAAACAATGACGGCTCCGAACCAATGGAAGTGGGTTGGTCCTGAGGGCGAGTTTTAGTCACGGGTCTATGTAGAAAGATGTACAAGAAAGCCATCCGATTAAATGGGAATCCTATTGAGGCTTTACTAGACACAGGATGCCACCATACAGTAGTAGTACAAGACTTGGTACCCCTGAACTCTCTATGTGAGGGAGAAACCGTTCTAGTTTCCTGTGTTCATGGAGACGTTAAGGAATATCCTTTAGCCGAAGTCTTACTTGAAATAGACGGTTATCCACAAGTCCGTAGAGTGGGGGTAGTTCCCCGACTTCCTGAGAATATTTTGTTAGGAACGGACCTGCCCAAATTTCATGACTATTTAATGGAACCCTCGGAACAAGAAGCCAGAGCAGAATGGCTACAGGAGGCTCCGTTTTCTAGTGAAAACCTAGTTCAGCCCAAAGACCGAGAGCATAAGTCAAAGAATGAGAAAAGAAGGGACAAAGAGAGGTATAACAGTGCCTGTCAGTCTTTTGCTTCATGTTTACTTTCTTCCCCAGACCGTGGAGATACTCCTGCACGAAGTTTCCGTGCAGCTCAGAAAGATGACAGCACCCTCACAAATGCCTGGAATCAAGTGCAGGCGAATGACTCAGAGAAGGTAGGACCCTATTTGTGTATAAAACAAGGGTTACTGAATCGAGTAAGTGAAGGAGCAACTGCAAGGGTAGAACAGTTATTGGTACCAGTAGCCTTTCGAGAACAAGCTTTGCAATTAGCACATGACCAGATGGGTGGGGGTCACTACGGACAGGAATTAACTCTGAAATATTTACTGGATCGATTTTACTGGTGTATCGAGAAACTGCTAGGTTCTGTGCCACATGCCCAAAATGTCAGTTGATAAATCCCAAAAAAGACAAGAAAGTACCCCTCTGTCCTTTACCCATTATTGATGTGCCATTTCAGCGTGTAGGGATGGACTTGGTAGGTCCGGTAATTCCTTCAGCCAGAGGGCATCAATATATCTTAGTGCTAGTGGACTATGCAACAAGATATCCAGAGGCTATACCTCTAACAAGCATGACTACGCTAACTGTGGCTCAGGCTATGATATCTTTCTTCTCCGAGTAGGATTTCCGTTGGAGTTGTTGACAGATCAGGGAACCCCTTTTATAGCAAAACTCATGAAGGAAGTATGTTCCCTTTTGGGGGTCCAACAGATTAGAACGGCAGTCTATCACCCCCAGACTGACGGTTTGGGGGAAAGGTATAACCGAACGATTAAGACCATCCTGAAGAAGCTGATAAGCGAGACAGGAAAGGATTGGGACAGGAAGTTACCTCTAGTACTCTTTGCTATTAGAACACATGAGCAGAAATCCACGGGATTCTCCCCATTCGAGTTGCTATTTGGGAGGAAACCCCGTACTTTACTCGACATGGCTGCCGAGCAGTGGACTGAGGAAGAGGATAAGGGGAAACCACTGTTAGGATATATGCAGACCCTAAAAGAAACCTTAGCCACACTATGGGATACTGTCCACCAAAACATGGACAAAGCACAAAATAGACAAAAAGAGCAGTATGGTAAAACAAGCCAGTTGAGGGAACTGAGGGTGGGAGACAAAGTACTGATTCTACTCCCTTCTTCGGATAAGAAATTATTGGCTACATGGCAAGGACCATATACCATTACACAGAAAGTTACACCCGTTTCATATAGAGTAGCAGTACCACACACTAACAAGGTGGGACAAACATACCACATTAATTTACTAAAGAAATGAGAAAAACCAAGTACAGGATCCCAAGAGGCCGAGGTAGTCCAATCCATAAATCATGTGACCATCACTCCACTAGAGTTACCTCAGGAGATGGGGAGGGGTGAACAGCCATGGGTCCCCGATTATCTGTAGATGAAAAACTACAGTTAGAATGTTTACTTGACCAGTACCCCGAACTTAGTTCTGGAAAACCAGGGAAAACATCCTTGGTAGCCCATGATATTGTTACCCCACCAGGAAGAGTGGTGAATGTGAGACCCTATCGAATACCTGAGGCTAGGAGAGAGGCGGTATAACAGGAAATAGAAAAGATGCTACAGGCGGGTATCATTGAACCTTCCAAGAGTAATTGGCGTTCCCCCACAGTTTTAGTGCCGAAACCGGATGGCAGCATCCGTTTCTGCATTGACTTCCGCCAAGTAAATGCCCATTCAAAATTTGACAATTATCCAATGCCTCGAGTAGACGAACTAATTGAGAAACTAGGGGAAGCTAGGCTGATGTCCACCATTGACTTAACCAAGGGCTATTGGCGAACACCCCTGACGGAGACAGCTCAAGAGAAGACAGCCTTCTCTACACCCTCAGGGTTATACCAATTTAAAGTGATGCCATTTGGGCTACATGGAGCACCGGCCACCTTTCAGAGACTTATGGACATATTACTAAAAACCCATCACAATTATGCCGTTGGTTACTTGGATGACATTGTTGTGTATAGCCCTGATTGGAAAACCCATCTAGAACACCTAAAAAACGTATCTGAGACCTTGGCTCAGGCAGGATTAACTATGAATCCAAAGAAGACCACTCTGGGCACCCATCAAATAAACTATTTAGGTTACACCATAAGTGAAGGGACCTTAAAACCCCAAGTTTACAAACTGGAAGCTATCAAAAATATTCCCAGACCAACCACCAGAAAAGAGGTACGAGCTTTCCTCGGGTTAGTCGGATATTATCGAAGATTCATTCCCCAGTTATCTGACGTGGCCAGCCCTCTCACAGACCTATTGAGAGGAAAACCTTCAAGAGCCAAAATCGGGTGGGGTCCAACACAAGAGAGAAGCTTTGCAACCCTAAAGACTATACTGTGCCAAGCCCCAATTTTGACTTGTCCCGACTACAAAAAGACATTTGTTTTGCAAACAGAGGCCTCAGATAAAGGACTGGGAGCTGTATTATCTCAACCAGATAATCAAGGACTGCTTAAACCAGTGCTGTTTCTGAGTCGCAAACTATTCCCGAGGGAGACACGCTATGCCACCATGGAGAAAGAATGTTTGGCCATCAAGTGGGCCATGGAATCTTTACAGTACTATTTGTTGGGAAGGACTTTCTTTTTAGTTACCGATCATGCTCCCCTAACTTGGTTAGCAACCAATAAGGAAACCAATGCTAAAGTATTAAGATGGTTTTTAGCCTTACAGCCTTTTTCATTTAAGACTCTGCATATGCCAGGAAAATTCCAAGGGAATGTAGATTATCTCTCCAGATATCCGACAGCTGAATGGCCCGATCGTTCATCTCCAGGAGAGAGGCAATGTGATAGAGAGCATCCTATCACCCAGGCTACCGGGGACTTCAAGATGGTGTCCAGTGGTCCACCTCAACCAGAGGCATCAAGCGGTCTAGTGTACGGAGCAAGGGAAGAACAGAAGCCCGGACAGGAGTTAAAAGAGAGCCGTTGGCTCAGCTGTGGGCTGTCTGGTGATGGGAGATTCGGAGGAAGAGAAGCTGCGACGGACAGCGGGAGGAGAGGAGGCGAAACTACGCAGGACAGAGCACCGGAGGACGGAGCACGTGGAGACGGAGTGAAGAGTCCCGACGCTGGAGACACGGAGTTGGCGAACCGACGGAGCGGCGGAACTGACCCACGGGAAGTGTCCCCAACACACACCGTGCTCATATCCGGCTGTCCCTGAGAACAACAGGACACCGTGATACCCATTGCTACGGTCACCGGGGACCGTAGCCTCAGGCAAGTGACGTGGGGAGAACGGTGGAGGAGGAGGTTGGAGGGCACAGGACTGTTGGGCTTGTGGCATAAATAAAGTTGTGCACGCTGCATGCGAACACTCTTTTCTTCCCTTCCCCATTCCTCGCCACCCCAACCCTTCCTCCTAATTAGGAATACCACTAACCTCGGTGACCCCAAGGTATTGGTGACGGGTGCATGCATAGAGCTTTAAGAGTCTATACAGTCTGTGACGGTAATGTTCTTCTGTTTGCCTTTTGGGAGACGGCGGTACGAGTGACCTGCGAGGAAGAGTGACCAAGAAAGAGAGAGACTGAGTACTGCTTCCCCGAACTCCAAAGACCGCGTCCGTCACACTGTGTTATTTGCTACCAAGTATTCTGAACAGTTTATCCTTTTGATGCGTGAATAAAATGCTTATTTTGCTACTGTCAATGACTGTGTGAAAGAGTTAATTAAAGACAAAGTATTGAAACCCTTACAGACATATAGGGTGACTTACTAATATCTAAAAGGGAGGTTTTACCTCTCATAAAGGGTTATTTTAACAGTGTGTACTGTACATTTAAACTGCAGCAGACAGAATTTAAAGAGTAGGCCTGAAATCATGTTTCCCATTGTCACGCTAGTGGATGGCACAATGGGTGCTACAGTACACAGGTGACACTTAACATCCAGGCACTGGTGTGCACTCTTTACACCATATATGAGTGACTTACAGGCAACTTAAATATACCAATTAGGAGCAAGGTAATTCAGCCATGTTTAAAGAGGGAGCACAGGCACTTTACTACTGGTTAGCATGGGTAAAAAGCAAACACTTCGAAAACCAGCAAACAAAATTAGGGTCCAGCAAATGTGAAAAAATCTGGGGTGACCTTGAAGAAAAGGTGATTTCCTACACTCACCCATAACTATGAGAGTGTACAACCAGCAAAAACAATCAAACTCACGAAGACTTCCCTGTGCTAGATGTGGAACCCACTGATGAAGCATACTATGTTAGGAAGGCAAGGGTTCATCATCCAATATAAGTACAAGAATATAAGGGAAATCCAAAAGAGGTTTGGCCGTTTCTTCCAGAGTGTTGTATTTGTTGTATGCTTATGTCGGTTTACAGAGTGCGTACAATTGTAATTTAACTGCTCTTGTTACCTCTTCATAGGTCGAGCCTAGGCAGCGTGGATGCGCTGTCTGCAAGGCCTGTAGTAATCCCTATACGGAGTGTAATCCCACCTGCTGCTTACCATTGGTTCACTCCAGTTTGTGTCTTATTTGCTAGATCTTCTTTGGTTGGTGCTCCCGATACATCACTTCCATTTTGTGATCAGGAGCATCGTCCAACAACAGTTTCCTTACACTGTAGCTGTTTGTATGTTCCTTTGAGGACTACTTCAACAAATCGAAGTGTTGAAGCTTGAAAACATAACATGAGTGAATCAAGGATACACTTCGCCCGACTTGTTTAAATTTCCTATTGTAACTGGGTTCACACTGGCAGGTCTAAGGAGCGCGTGCGGTGCTTCATCTCAGCACCACACAGCTCTGCCAAAGTGAGCCTCAGTGCACCACAAAACCACCGTGCCATATTAACACTCGGTGGCACAACACAACACCACCACGTTGGATTGCCTCAGATGTGCAGAATTTCGCCATGCATAATATTTTCAGAATTTAGCCATGCTACTCGGTAAGGACACAACTGCCAGTGCCAAGTACTTACACGGGTTGTCTGTGAATTTAGTGTAATGCTTGTTTCCCGTGCTAAAATCTTTTAACAGATGTCAATCCGTAATGTCAGTACATGCGGGTGACATAAAAACAGGTCTGATCCCCATGTGATAGACTGTGTGTTTTTTGCTAAGTGTCCTGATTTTTTCGGCTGCCCCTGTTTTCATTCTTTTTCTTTGGCTTGTTTGGCATCTTTCCTTACTGGACTATATATTAGCTCCACCTTGGAAAAGAGGGTAGTGTTGCTGCTAGGATTTATGCATCAATGAGAGTTGGTCAGCACAATGTGGGTGCCTGCCACAATTTGCAGAGATCAACTGGGGGCCCCCAAACACGCTTTCCGATATGGTTTCCATGTCAGACAGGCCAGAATGGAAACCATGTAGGAAACCGTGCATTGTAATCTCAAAGGCGGAAAGGCCCGCCCTTGAGATTAATGGCTGGAAACTGAGGAGCCGATTAGGATGCAGCATGGAAGCCACCGATCGTCGGTCAGTTCCTTCCGAGCCATATCATAAGCTTTAAGCTACTCTACAGGGATGTTACTGCAAACACTGGAGTGCGGAGAAGCATGTGTGCCTAGTTCTGGGGGAGTTATCTGACCTTGTTCGCAGCTGTTATCATTTATTTAGCTTATTTTAATTTGTTAAACTGATGTGACTGAGTGCTCTACTAAATATAGGCAGACAGAATCACCATTACCACTATTTAACACACCATATACAGCCAATCCACACCACAGAATTCCACATCATGCCACAAAATTCAACAGCACACAACATAATTAAATTACACTACATATCACTCAATACAAAATGCTATTCAACATAATTAGACTCCATGGCACACAATCCCACTTATTGTAATTCCAGTGCCATAATACTTCATAATTCCTATCCACATATTTCAACTGCACACCATGTCACATAATGTCCACATAAATACACTTCACACCACACAATTCCATCGCACACAATTCCACAACTAACAATTCCCATCAAACCACATAATTCCACTCCAAACTACATACATCCAAAACACATAGATAAAAGACATGGTCATTTACAATCCCAATAGCTCTAACTCTCGCAAATGTGAATCCTATTGCATTGAAAATGCTTGTTCGAACTAGCTGTTTATGTTATCTGTCTTGAATATGTGCGAGTACCATGTGATATTCTTCCAATCACCTGGCCTTTACTTATTTTTTGTTAGAGAAGTTTGAGCTGCTACTGTCCATGTACCTTTATTAAGTTGTGAAGCTTGGTATACAACTTTCCACTGCACAAAAGACAAAACAATTCACATTGCCAATGCTGGTTTTAATGCCAGATGTGAATGAAAGAGCAAACTCTCACAAAATATGTGAGCAGAGTTTACTTTTTGGTTTTAAGTATAACAAAACTGTTTTTGAAATGGACTAGAAAACTCTATTAAATGTTAAAACATAGCTGACAAGTGGCTCGATGCCCTGTATAATACCTATGGTAAATTCTTTCATTTGAGCCAACAGCACTTTGCATCCTTGGGTGTTGAGCCCATAATGAAAGTGTTAAAAGCAAAACTACAGCCATTAAGAACATGTCTTGGCTGGATAAGCCCAGATTGGCTGATAGCATCATAAGTCATTGTAACACTTGTCAGACTTGTTAAATGCAGAATAACATTTAGTTCCTGACTTTCTGCCTTTTCTTGTTGGCAGTCCTGGGTGAACCATTCCGGTGGGTGAGAGAGCACATATAACCTTATAATTACAAATGTGAGCACCCCACTGCTAATGGGCTCACATTAACACTCCTCTGAAAACCAAAGCAATGTGCTAAAAACAAGTTGTTTACCAGAACAAGGCAAGGAGCAGCACGAGAAAGTATCCAAAGAGACATTGAGAAAGGAAAAATGATGCTCTGGCATCCCTTTTCCAGAACACATCCTCGGCCTAGAGGTTGGTGTCATTGAGATAGGGCACCTGCAACATCATGGTGGTGCACTCTGCCTTGAACAGGTGCAGCACGTCCTGCACATGCTTTTTTATGAGGGCCGCCCTGACACAGAACATACATTATCTCCCTTTGTAGCGTGTTGAACAGATCCTCCGAAACATCTGGATACACGAATCAGAGGAATTTACAATTCGTCCTGGAGTTTGATCATCTTCAATTTATCGAACATTGGAGCATAAGTGGTTCTTCACACAAAGTCTATAATGCTGCTTTTAGAAACTTTCATTAGCTGTGTTTTGAGTTAGGTCTTTGAGCAAGAGAGACAGTGAGTGGAATTCACTGATGCAGTTTGTGGGGAAAAATCCATCTGGAACTAATCCTATTACTAAGCTCTTGCCCTGAAACATGGCTGGAATAGTAAATGAACCCTGTCCTAAAACATGTAGGAAGGTAGCTAGGCTGAACTGAAGTATAACAATCATGAAAATGTCTGTCAAGAAATATCTATTCATGGTTGAGAATATGCCAGTTCATATTTTGGCATCTATCTATGGCACCTCCTGTATCAGGCCCCATTTGAAAAGGGACGCAGGACAGACAGGGGCTTTTGGGCCATAACTGTGGTTGTTGGGGTCGTTTGCCACTGGAGTCCTTGGATCCATCCTAGAACAGCTATGCAAACTGAGCAAAGTACACAGTTTCTGCACAAGATTTTCTAGGAAGGCAGAGACTCTGAACTCAAACAGTCAAACAACAGACTAAGGGGCCAATTATGATGCCGGACGGACCTGAGTCCGTCCGCCACCATAGAGTAGGAGGGACCGTCCGCAGGGGCAGCGGCGGTCCTTCCATGCAAATTAGGATGTGACCGCCACCCTGGCGGTCACATCCGGTATTTTTAACATTGCGGCGGGTGCTGCTTGAAGCAGCACCCGCCGCAATGTTAAAAATGTAAGTTGTGCATTTGCATGCATAAAGCGGCAGGCACCGCGCAGTGCCTGCCGCTTTGTGCACGCAAATGCAGGGGGGTACCATAGGTGCCCCCCATGTGCACCCCCCACCCCCTCTTCACCCCTGGGGCCCGCAACGGGCCTCCAAACAAAAAAATGTATGCCTTTGCACGGCGGAAATGCCGCCGTGTAAAGGCATGTTACTCTAGACATCCTAATATGGCTGGCGGTGTCTGATAGACACCGCCAGCCATGTTAGTGCTTTTCTGCCGCGGACGGGAGGCGACCGCGGCGGAAAAGCTGTGGACTGAAAAACGATCCCCCAGCCATCCTAATCAGTCCGCTGCGGTTTTCCTGCATCCTCCGGCCCGGCGGTGGCTTCCGCCGGCCCGGAGGATGCGGGAAAAACCGCCATCATAATCAGCCCCTTAATACCTTAATGTCCAGTACAGTGGTTGTCTTAATAAAAAAGGGAAGCACTTTAATAACACAGCAAAATGAAATACTGTACACATTAATGAGGGTAAGCTGCAGGGTTCTACAACCACTTCTAATGGCGCTATCCAGAATTAATCATTCCTCCCACAGCCTGCAGAGGTCTATGGCTCCTATGGTGCCTCCAATAGCTACACGTCTTAGAAGAAGAGATAAGGGGCCATAGTCAATAAGCAGGCAGAGGCGCTAGCTCGCTGGTTGGTAAACTGTAGGCCAGTTTCTTCAGATGTCACCTTCACTCCTCTCCCATCAACCAAATGACAGTGCTCTGAAAAGAAAGGACTAAGCATCAATTCCCTACTAAAAAGTCCTCACAAAAATGCGCCGTCTCCACCCTCCCTCCCCCGCTTCAACACACACACCTTAGTGTCTGGGGTTCATCCCATCACTGCCAGGAATGCAGCAAATACACTTACTCTAAACATACAAAAGGTATTGCGAGGAATGCTTGCAAAACGTTTAGCCTCTGATAATCGCCTAGGGTAGTTTTCCAACCCATTGCTTTTTAGCCACCTTGCCACCTCAGATTAGACTCAGCCATATGCAAATCAGCCCTTGTCCTGCCCCAATGGGAATGGTCTATCCCAAACTGCCAGGCCAGGTCCTTTCTGAACCGGAACAGAAGCAACCCAAGACCGGTTTTAGCTTATTTAAGCCTCTTCAGTCGGTTGCAGTGGCACAGTGAGCACAGGACATCAAACATACAAAAAGTGATGGGAGGAACGCTTGCAGATTGTCTAATAAATTACTCCACCTGGGAAAGCTGCATTTAATTCTCTACATCGGGCCAAGTCAAACCAAGGGCTGTCCAAAAATGGATTCTGCTGGTCCCAGCAATTATGCTTTCACCATAACATATAGCCTTGCTACTGTCTACTAAACCTTACATACACAAACTGAACACGCACAAAGGAAGATAGTGGAAAGTCTGGGTGTCACATGTAAGTGGAACTTTAAAAGATGAGCCCAGTAGGCATTGCACTCCTCTTGAACTAGGAAAAAGGTCTGTTGAGTATTATTAATCCGGAAAAATCAGTACGCTTCCATCACTAACCCAGGACATGGACAGTAGTCCAATGTCCATATAAAGAGCACACTTGATGCACCCCTTCCAGGTCACGGAACAGGTTCTGCACCTTAGAATCACATGGACAGACTTGGGCCTCACCACAAAAGCTAGATCAGAGTGTCAGCTGGGTCAACAATAAGTGAGCAAACCAATTTCACATGCAGTCGGGTTACACAAAACAGAGGTACATGCCCGTTTCATGTGCAAGGGGAATTCCTTCCCCAACACTAAGTTTTCACATGGATTCTCGCCTGGTCGAGGCTGCATAAAGGTGCTACAAATAATATGAACCCGCGTGACTTCCATAGGCTGTTATGTACCAAAAGAAGGAGAGCTCAGTTAGGTAAAGGCTGGTCGTGGCAATATGCATTGATTTGCAGGTCACTGCCGACATTCGAAGGTCAAAAAGTATTGAACCTTTAAATTTGGTAATGGTATTTAAAGTAATTACAAACAGCGGTATATAATACTATGCAAAACAAGTACTTATTATTACCTGTATTGTATGATATACAGCGCTTTTGATACCGCTTGCTAGCCACATCACTACTTGTGATATTTGTACCCACAGTATATGTTTCCAGAACCTGAAATATTTGACATTTGGTAGTGCATATGCTAGGCATCTCGAACACTTTGCAAACCCGACTTCGTGGAGCTTTTATTTTCAAGAAAAAATGCAGTTTCACAAACGAGCAGGGCAAAGAAAGTGAGCGTTGGCCTTTGAAATCAAAGAAAATTAACTCAGTGTTGGGTGAAATCCTTCTTGAAGGATAGATCGCAGCAGGTCTTCCTCAGGCCGTATGTCTCTACTGAGAAACCACTGGAATGGGTGGTTCCGCAGGGCTCAGCACTCAGTCCCCTATTTTTTAATGTTTATCTGTCCCCACTAGCGAACTTGGTGGAATCCTGGGGTGTCAGAATGATCTCTTATGCGGACGATACTCAGCTTGTGTTTGATTTTAGAGATCACTCTGATGACTATATGGCTAATTTCCGTCACTGCCTGGTTTACATCGCATCCTGGATGACCACCAATAACCTCAAATTGAATACAGATAAGACGGAGGTCTTATTCTTCAATCAAAAAGCTCCCATACCAGCCAACATATGGTGGCCTACAGAACTGAATCCCCCCCTGATCCAGTACAATCTGCCCGTAACTTAGGCTTCCTATTTGATACGGCACTGTCCTGTAAAACACAAATCAACAAAGTCTCTGCATCTTGCTTCGGAAAGCTCCGCATGATTAAGAAGATCGTTCCCTTTCTCCCCCTTGATTCACGAAGGACGGTGGTCCACGCCTTGATCACGTCCCACTTGGACTATGCAAACAGTCTGTATGTGAGAGCCCCGGCTTATCTCATCAAGCGGTTATAGATAGTGCAGAATGCCGCCGCCAGGCTGATTTGTAACATTCCATATCGCCACTCCATTACACCATTCCTGGCCACACTGCATTGGCTGCCAGTGAGTCAACGTATACAATTCAAGTCTTTAGTCATCGCCTTTAGGGCTCTCATTGGTCGAGGCCCGGCATACGTGAGGCGCAGACTTAAGGTCACTCAATCAGTACGCCACCTTAGATCAAACCATCTTCGCTTGATGTACACTCCACACTTCCGTCTTGCACGAACGGGGGGCTGGGCCTTTGCGGTGGCCACATCCAAACTTTGGAATAGCCTCCCGCTGGAGCTCAGATATCTCCCTACCGAATCCTTGTTTCGGAGGAAACTCAAGACCTGGTTCTTTTCCAAGATCTAGCTCCCACTGAATCTCTCTGGTATCAGCTGTCTGCAGCGCCGGGACACCCCCGTCGGGGGTAGCCGTGCGCTTTATAAGCTTCAAAATAAAATAAATAAATAAATGAAAAAGGTCCCAAAATGGTCTTTGTCTGCTATCTAGTGGAATTGTAAAGCACTGCGCTTCTACAATCATTTAATAAGTGGCTTTTCCAACAAACCTCGGACTTTTCTGCAACATTTCAATTATTCCTCGGTCTATTTGTCACAAAAAGTAGGGCTCAGTTAGGTAAAGGCTGGTCGTGGCAATATGCATTGATTTGCAGGTCACAGCCGACATTCGAAGGTCAAAAAGTATTGAACCTTTAAATTTGGTAATGGTATTTAAAGTAATTACAAACAGCGGTATATAATACTATGCACAACAAGTACTTATTATTACCTGTATTGTATGATATACAGCGCTTTTGATACCGCTTGCTAGCCAAATCACCACTTGTGATATTTGTACCCACAGTACATGTTTCCAGAACCTGAAATATTTGACATTTGGTAGTGCATATGCTAAGCATCTCGAACAATTTGTAAACCCGATCATAGACTTCATGGAGCTTGTATTTTCAATGCAGTTACACAAACGTGCAGGGCAAAGAAAGTGAGTGGCGTTGGCCTTTGAAATCAAAGAAAATGAACTCGGTATTAAATGCAAAAGGTCCCAAAAATGGTCTTTGTCCGCTCTTTAGTGGAATTGTAAAGCACTGCGCTTCTACAATCATTTAACAAGTGGCTTTTCCAACAAACCTCGGACTTTTCTGCAACATTTCAATTATTCCTCGGTCTATTTGTCACAAAAAGTAAGATTCCTTTTCTTTCTTGGTTGACATTTCGTTTCCAACTGTCATGACTGTCGTAATGTGGCTGCCTGACCCTGTGTGTGACAGGACAGGCAGCACAGGAAGGGCGTGGGGAGGAGAGGAGGTAGGCGGTAACAAAGCAGTAACGAGGTACACACGTAAGAATAAAGACGTGTCTACTGTACCTCCTCTGGCTCGTGTTTTTATTGGGGTAAACAGCGACAATGGCGACGAGGGTGGGATGCCTGCAATAGATCCCACGTCGCTTCAACACCCCGCTGCTTATGAGCAGCCGAACACTCGAGCCTGCAGCCCCCCTGTCGGAGCGGCGCCTGAGCGGCTGAAAACCGCGCTCAATCGCTGACGGGCTGCCTCCTGCCTCCTGTCCCCAAAGCAGCGCGGTGGAAAGGGAACCGCTGCGCGAAGAGAAACAGAGGGACGTCCTGGTGTCCAATCACACTGCAGCCGGCCACCAAGAGAAAGCGTGAGAGACGCTGCAGACACCCTGCTGAAAAGAAAAAGAGCGCGAAAGACGCTGCGGCCGCACTGAAGCGAGAGAGAGACACGTGGTGGGCACAACCAAGCTGGGTGAGTCCATAAAACGAAGCGACTGCCCAAATTGCTCAAATTGCCTAAAGAAAACGTGTTTTTACACAGAATCTAACTGTTTCAAGCAATACCACGTGTCACTGACGGCGGCCATTTTGAGGTCAGGCGTGGCCCATAGACTTTCATGCACATTTACTGGAGCGGCCATCTTAGAGTCAGGCACCCTGAAATACTTACATAAAGTGGCCCAAATCATACTAAGCTCTCTTTTCTGAGCATGTCAGTGCAACCTAGCTCCTCCAGTGATACCGGAGGAACGCCAGCAACGGTTACACCTGCGACACCAGGAACACAAGCTCCACCTACCAACGCTGCCATAATGAATCACACAGGGCCCCAACCAATCATGGGACTATCATATCTCCGGCCACCAGAGCCATTGGAACTCACCTCTGGCAGCAGCATGGGCCCTAAATGGAAGACGTGGTCCGAAGATTTTGAGGACTATATGACAGGTGCACAAGTCCAGGACCCCAAACAGAAACTAGTTGCCCTACGCAATTTAGTGGGAAAAGACATTGCTCAACTCATCAAAGAATTGCCTAATGCAGCCACTGCTTCATATGATGACGTCAAAGGAATCCTCGACAGGCAATTCCTACACAAATACAACCTTGATTACGAACGATACACGTTCAACCTAGCTACACAAGAAAAAGAAGAAAGAATGGGTGACTTCATACTACGCATTCGACGACTAGCCCGACACTGCAATTTTGATGACTTCAACACTGAAGACGCACTGCGACTACGCATAATTGAAGGATGTCAATCCGAGTCACTAAGGCGACGCCTGCTAAAGAAACATTACTCACTAGCGGAAATCGAAGAAATGACACGTATAAACGATCAGGCAGAAGATCATGCCAAGAAAATGGAAGGGAACAAATCAGACAAGAAGGAACAGGCATTTCGCCTTCAAGCAAGAAGCCACAAGGGTCGACCACATCAGACTGATCGAGGGAAATCGAGACAATCGACACATCATCACTCTTCTCACAGATCCAGAGCGAGTCACAGATCAAGGGAATCACGCTCTACCAAATCCACCAAGTCACGCTCCAGCTGTTACCGGTGTGGACAGGACTATCCACATTCAGGCCAATGCCCAGCCATGGGGCAACGATGTCACCACTGCGGCAGAGACAATCACTTCGAAAGTGTATGCCAAGCCAAGTCGTCAAGACAAAGATCATCACGCTCAAGACAGAGATCTTCCAGGACCCAATCCTCAAAACATCATCATGCACGTGCTGTCAAGGAACAGGAAAGACGCTCCACCAGCTCTTCACGATCCAGTGATCACTCCCTCGAATCACGCCAGTCTCATCGGTCGAGGTCAACATCCAGTGACTCCGCGACACGCACACCTGTGTCTCAAGATAGTGACGAATACATATGCATGGTCTCAGACCCGGACCGGCTGCGAAAATATAAGAAACTAGATATCCGAATTGGAAGTCACCCAGCCAAATTCGTCCTAGACTCAGGAGCCTCCCTGAATTACATCTGCGCGCTAGAACATCAGAGTATGAAGCCACGCCCGGTGCTAGAACCAGCGGCTGTGAGAATCTTCACGTGGATGTCCAGGAAGCCACTAACGTGCCTGGGCCGGTTTCACACTACCCTAACCTTTCGAGATCGAACAATTCCAGCATATATCCATGTGGTAGAAGGTCCAGACATAGCTGACTGTCTACTCAGTTTGCCAACAGCGGAACGGCTCAAACTGGTAGAACTCCTCTACATGACTGAAGATGCACCAGACATTGTGGCGAAATTCCCCAACTTATTCAAAGGACTGGGAAAGCTAAATCACTTCAAAGTCAAATTACACATAGACGACCGTGTCACACCAGTAGCACAACACCATCGGAAAGTACCATTTCATCTGCAACAGGCAGTAGATGATGAATTGCAGGAACTACTTAAAGCCGACATCATTGAACGCACTTCCGGCCCTACGCCATGGATATCACCTGTGGTTGTCGTCCCCAAAAAAGGACAAAACAACAAAGTGCGTCTCTGTGTAGACATGCGTGCAGCCAATGTAGCCATTGAACGTGAACGTCACCCTGGGCCACACATCAGTGACATGATTGCCCGTCTCAATGGAGCTACCGTATTTTCAAAGCTAGACCTTAACAAAGGTTATCACCAACTTGAACTCCATGAACGATCCCGTTACATCACCACATTCACAACTCACCAAGGCCTCTTCCGCTATAAACGCCTAAACTTTGGCATATCATCTGCCGCTGAAATTTTCCAAGAAACCATCCGACGGGTAATACAAGGCATACCGAATTCCTTCAACTATAGCGATGATCTCCTGGTGTATGGCAAGGATCAGACAGAACATGACACGGCCCTTGACCGAGTGTGCCATGCGCTCCTCAATGCGAACCTCACCCTGAATTCAGCCAAATGTGAGTTTCACAAATCACACCTGAAGTTCTATGGACACATCTTTTCCAAGGACGGTATGACACCAGACCCCGAAAAGGTGTCAGCCTTAGCGGACACGCCAACACCTCAAGACGTGAGTGACCTTCGCTCATTCCTCGGCATGGCAAGCTACTGCTCTCGATACATACAGGACTTTGCAACTCTCAGTCATCCACTGCGTGAACTCACCCGTCAAGGTCAGCCATTCGAATGGACAGATGCCTGCCATCACTCTTTCAAGAAAATCAAGAAGGCTGTCAGCTCGGCGATCAATCTGGCCTACTTTGATGCAAAAAAGCGGACAGAACTCACTGTGGATGCTAGTCCGGTTGGCCTCGGTGCCATCCTTGCCCAATACACGGAGGACTCCGACCAGCGTCACATCATTGCATACGCCAGCCGTAGTCTCACTGACACCGAGACTCGGTACTCCCAACCGGAGAAGGAAAGCCTAGCTGTGGTCTGGGCGTGTGAACATTTCCACCTCTTTGTCTACGGCAAGCACTTCACCATTGTCACAGACCATCAGGCTCTCATCACCATCTTCGGCAATCCCAAGGCCAAGATGCCTCCACGCATCGAGCGCTGGGGCCTCCGTCTGCAGGACTACATCTATACCATTGTCCACAAGCCTGGGAAATCAGACAACCCTGCAGACTATATGTCACGCCACCCAAAAGCCTCTGCCACTACTCCGCTTTCCATTGCCGAGGAGTATCTACACTTCGTCATTGATGCAGCGTGTCCTCCCACAGTCCCGCTGGCCGCCATTCAGGAAGCATCCGCTCATGACCCCGTCGTCCAGGCTGTATCCGAACGCATCCGTAACTGCTCATGGCGTCACGTGCCGGATGACCAAAGCTCTCTCTCTCGGGAGCTTCTTGCATTCCGTCATGTCCAAGATGAACTCTCCATCAGCAGTGACGGTCTCATTTTGAGAGGGGGGAGGATTGTCATTCCTCAGAAACTGAGACAAGGAGTCATCAACCTTGCTCACGAAGGCCATCGTGGGACAAGTGCCACCAAGAAAGCGCTAAGAGAACGGGTTTGGTTTCCGACACTGGACCAAATGGTGGAAGACACTCTCAAGGACTGCACATCATGCCAGCTAGTAAGTCGAGATGACCCGCCAGCTCCACTACAGATGTCTGAACTACCTGAAGGAGTGTGGCAGCAAGTGGCGGTAGACTTCTTTGGACCCCTGAAGTCAGGACAGTACATTCTCGTCATTATGGACGAATACTCCAGATTCCCGTTCGCCCAACTCATACCATCCACCAGAGCAGCTGCAGTAATTCCAATGCTTGATGAAACGTTTGCAGCATGGGGCATTCCTCTACGTGTCAAATCTGATAATGGGCCTCCATTCAACAGTCACGAATTTGCCAACTTCGCGACACATTTGGACTTCAAACATCAAAGAATCACACCACTGTGGCCACAAGCCAATGGCATGGTGGAAAGATTTATGGGAACATTAAAGAAAGCCGTGCAACAAGCGGAGCTGGCCCACAAAGACATTCAACAAGCACTGAATGAAGTGCTAAGAGCGTATCGCACCACGCCCCACAGCACCACAGATCAATGTCCAGCCACCCTTATGTTAGGGAGAGTTCCACGCACCCGGCTACCAACCATAGCCAGTGCGAGCCAGTCAAGACCAACAAACACTGATCATGAAACACTAGTCAATATTGATCACGACAAGAAACTGAAAATGAAGACGTACGCTGATCAGCGGAGACATGCAAAGCACACGGACATCAGAGAAGGAGACTGGGTGATAGTTCGGAGAGATCGAGGAACCAAAGCAGACAGTCGCTACCTGGCACACCCACTAAAGGTCAGCCGTCGGAAAGGGACAATGATCACGGCTCAAGGCGATCACAAGAAAATAACACGAAACGTATCGCACTTCAAGAAATGCAACCCACCTGGAACAGATGACCACCACCAGTGGGAATCATCTACTGAATCTGAAAGTAGAAGAAGTAGAAGCAGCGACTGTGGCTCATCCAGCCCAGCAAGACAAGACCACCCTGTGCGTCATCGACACACCTCAGACAGATCAGAGAGACCCCGACGACAAGTTCGACGGCCGGAACGCCTCATTGAAGTAATCTAAGGATACAGTAAGACTTTATACAAAAGGGGGAGATGTCGTAATGTGGCTGCCTGACCCTGTGTGTGACAGGACAGGCAGCACAGGAAGGGCGTGGGGAGGAGAGGAGGTAGGCGGTAACAAAGCAGTAACGAGGTACACACGTAAGAATAAAGACGTGTCTACTGTACCTCCTCTGGCTCGTGTTTTTATTGGGGTAAACAGCGACAATGACTGGGATTTCAGCGTGAAAATGCACACGCTTAGCCCCAAGCGATCAGCGGGCACAGCGAAAGCGTCACGATGCTGTAAAATGCAGTGTGGAAAAACCTTAATAAAGTCCCCAAAAATGAACAACATAAATGGTAATATAGCAGAGTGAGCTCGGGGAGGGGGTTTGGGGCAGGGGGTGGTGAGAAAAGGTTGCATCAAAAAAAAAAAGAACCCTTACTTTGCCGCCGCCGAATCCCGCGTCTTCTCTCCTGCTCACCTGTGTCCGATTCCAGGTCGGAACAGGAAGCAGGTAGCCAGACTCCCACCCCAAAGCCAATCACAATACTGCAATGCAGCGTTGTGAATGGTCTGAGCGTCGTGACATGGCACTCAGCCAGGGGCTGGTGGGGGGAGCATCTTCTCCATGCAGCTGTAATGCAGCCTGCATGGAGAACAGGGGAGTGCGCATGACTGTTTTGGGTAGCCCAAGAGGGCTGACCAAACAGTCACTGCGCACAGGAGTGTTCTACCACTCCTCCACTGCAGCTCTGCACCACCCCCTCACGCACTGCTGCAGCAGGAGGACAACATAAAATGATAATGACATTCTGTTATTATCATTTTCTTTTTTCTTTTCTTTTGCTGCTTTCTGGCAGTGGGGCGACGCTCCTCCGCCTTAGCGGAGGAGCTGCCACTGTATTCACCAAGTTCTATAAATTGGAACCTCCTACCACAAAATTAAATTATGTTTCACTTTGAAAAAAATCACTAGCAGAAGTCTAATAATCAAGATAGTACTAAGCTGCCAAATAGCAGCAATTAAAAGAGATGGGGCTCTGAGAGTCATGGGCTTATACGGTCATTGGTGTTTCATTTTATAATTATGATCCTGCTTTTTGTTGCTTTAAACGAATACTTGAAGTGGCAATAAAAAGACTTATGCATAATGGTAGCCTCCGGTCTTGATATAAATTCCAAATGTTTATGAAGTAGAAGTCTGACCCAATTCTTAGAGCAGGTTAGGACGTAGTTTCCTTTAAAGCAGAGAAATTAAATGATGAGAAACGGATCACTGACATAATATCGAATTGACAAATATAGAATTACCAAACTATAGAAGAAAAAATGTAGAATGCAAAAATATCGAATTCCTATCTACAAACAGGTAAGTACAAAAATATTGAATCAAAAATGTAGTTTTAAAAAATGTAGTTAGTCAAAATATCGAATTTTTTTAAATGTCTTAAAAGTAATTTAAAATTAATGAAATAATAAATATAACATTTACTATTACCACTCCAGTGAGTGCAACAGTAGGGAAAGCGTTGGATAGCATAGGGGTAAAAATTACTATTCCCACTCCAGAGAGTGCAACAGTAGGGAAAGGGTTGGATAGCGTAGGGGTAGAAATTACTATTCCCACACCGGAGAGTGCAACAGTAGGGAAAGCGTTGGATAGCGTAAGGGTAAAAATTACTATTCAATATTAAATTACTTACCTTCAATTCGATATTTTTCACCACTATATTCTGTCCATTCGATATTTTGTCCATTCTATATTTTTACTTCGATATTTTGGTAATTCTATATTTTGAATTCAATATTTTGTCTTGTTACCATGAGAAACAGCTTTAGGCTTTCTGGGTCTACCACATACTTGTTGGTACACAATAGGACAAAAGATTTTAAACACAACGGCAGACCCATTAAGGATGATCAGGTTACCCATGAGATACAATTAAATAAAATTAACCCAAATTGGAATCCTAAACATCAGGGTTTCCAACATAGGGCCATGATAGGGGAGTGGTTAATCCAGCGGCGACTCCTCCACTAAGGTGGAAGAGCTCTGATCCACTGCAGAAAAAGGAAAAATAAAATGATAATAATATTATCATTTTATTTTTCAACTGAGGGAGGTTGGCAGAGCAGGGCGGGGCTGGGCGTTATTACAGCCATTAGGAGAGGAGTGGTAGGGGCACTTAAGCGTGCTTGGCAGTTTGGCCGGCCGTCTTGAGCTGGCCTAAACAGTCATGCACACTTTGCATGTTTCCCACCAAGCTGTAATGCACAGCCTGGTGAGGAACATACACAGGCTCATAGTCCCCATCTGAGCGCTGAACCACGGTGCTCAGATCAATCACCACGCTGCTGTCATGGTGACAGCAGTGCTGTGATTGGCTTAGAGGAGCCTGTGTGTGTTTCCTGCTGGAACAGAAGAGGAAGGAGGCGAGGTTGGGGCCGGCAGTCAGGTAAGTCAAAACATTTTTTTCCTCCCCAACACCACCCATTTCATATCCTATTATATGAAGGAGACAGTCCTCCCGCTAACCGTGGGTGTAAGAAGAGCGTTTATAATGCAAATGGCCCTATACCCACGGAGGTTAGTGGATACCAGAATGTAAGTAGGACTTAATTTAGCTCATTGACACTCCCAATACTTGAAGTCAATGGAATTCAAAAGGGTAGATTACTGGCCAGTGCAAGACTCCTTGGAGCATAAGACAACACCTGGATCTCTTAGGGTCGTTGCCCTAACTGTGACTGAACAGCATGTATAGAATTGGTAACTGGTGCCATGTGTATGTCCTAACAATTGGAGGTGCATGGCATGAGCCAGCAGGATATGGTAATCAGGGCGATTTACAGCTAGGACGTTCACCGTGGTGGCTGAAAAACCTTGGAGATTCTGCAAAGTCGCTAATCTAGTCAATCTAGAAACGCGTGTTTTGCGGTCGATGACATTTACTAGCTTAAACCCTCACTGCTCCAGCCCTCCCAAAAGTCTCAAGAGAAGGTGCAGGGGATCCATGACGCCATCTATTGAGAAGTTCATTTTCCCCACTTCAGACTTGAACAGGACCGCTCCCAAGGTGGCTGATAGCACCCAAAGTAAGCCGCTGGGTGTGTATGGGCAAGGCTGGATTCCAGCAGAGGCCATTTTGAAGAACACACCTGAAACACACTCCCAGCGCATGAAGGTCAGCTGCTGCCACTGAGGTGCTGGTGCCTTCCTTTACGCTACTGACTATCTGCAGCGTACAATGACATTCATCTTAACCATCAGACAGCTTCTGCAACTCAGCTCATACACACGCGCTCTTAGTCATGGTAAATGCTGTTCATCGGCCCTCATTTCAGGCCTCTTTGTGTCTGGAGATCCATCCAGCATTAACAGTGGACCAGATATAACCATTCCTGCTAACAAAGTACCCAGCTTATTTAGGGCTTTATTGTATTAATAATATCACTAAAACCCAAGTGAGTCACGGTTCAGCCCTTTGGCTTTTCCACGTACACTGCGGTATCTCTATGTTCCTGCTGACCATAAGGGAACTCTGTGTCCACGTGCTTGGGGTGTATGCTAAATGAAATATGTTACCCTAACTTTCACCCAGTTCTGTACTAGTCAGACGGGTTTCATCGAAGAAAGAAATTTACATACTTCGCTGTCTCAGCACTGAGATATTGTCTGCGGGGTTTTGTGACTGTTTATCTCCCTCAAGCTTAGGGCAGCATTTTAAACTCATTCTTCCCTGTAAAAGTATTAACCATATGTGTTGACGTCACTCTTTGCAGCGTTAAAACAATTTCAGGATCAATGTTGCAGGTTGTTATCATTATTCCTTTATCAAACCGATGTGTATTCTTACTTTTCTGTCCTCCCCTCCAACAACTGTTCAGAAACTATTTCCGCAAGTCCGCTAAAAGATTGACTCATTTTTTCTTCCTCTCCCCTGATCTGAACATAAGTGCAAAAAATAAAGACTTCACCACCACCTCGCTCTGGAGGGAACCTGCTTTGCAGTACTGATGCAGAGGGTGGTGGTAGAGACTGTAACTCTTTGCTTTCAGCTGGTCCTTGCCCAAGGTACCTTTCCTGGTGCACTGCAGCTGGTTTTGCTTAGTCTAGGGGGCTGTGTTGTATGCTCCTGGTGTGTATTTCTGATTAACTGTTTGTCCATCGCTTCCAGTAAAGAGAGGTGAGCCCTAAACATGGGACTGGTGCGGATTTCTCATGAGCGTGATGTTGAACCCTGTAGATTCTAGAGGAGTCTATGCCTCGCTTCTACTTATATTCTGCAGCTTGATTGTGATCCGTGAAAAACAGCAGTCCTCGTGGAAAGTTCCCTCGTAGTGTTTTTTTGTAGTTGCAGTTTTATATAGAGTGACTTGACCCGAAGGTAAAGAGAGCTTTACATCAGCACCAGTTGCATTACAGATGGACACATTCAGTGATTTGCCCAGAATCGCAGGATGCTTGAGCCTGCCGCCAGACTCGAATCTGGTTCCCCAGCATCAAGGTCAGCCTCTCTGGCCCTTACGTCACATCCTCCCCAGTGTGGTAAGGGTTACTATGGTGTACAAGTTCCTTTCTGATCATAGTTGCCTCATCATAACCTTGTTTTCCCATACATGTCGATGGGGCAAACTTTGAGTAAAGCAATATCGGATTTCCTTATATATATCACATTTTTACCTTCTGGCTGTGAGATTTTGTCTCTGAAATACAGTAGACATGGAAAGTGGTGACTGGAGGGGGGCCTAATCCAGTGTTCTGTGCACTAGATCTTCTTTCATTTCAAAGATGTCACTTTCACTATCTTTCCAGGGGTGTTACACAACCCCCCTGTGTGTGTGGGGTGGGGGCTCTTCAAGAGGCCCCCAGCCCTACTGGGGGTCTCCATTCATACCAAAGCCAATTAATATCTGTGAGCTATGGGAGACTAAAGAGCCCTCAGCGCATTCTGCATGGGCCCCATCTTTTTTGCCTTGTTCCACTGCATCTTTCTGCTCATTCGCCATCTTATAAAGTTTGAATAGCGTTTTAATCATTGCGCTCTCAGCATTCAAGATCCATATTGTGTTTCCATAGTCCAAGCAAATAATGTTAGTCTTGTTAGCACGTGTTCAACAGCACAATGTCCCAGCAGGCAGTGTAAGAAAGGTATAGTGGATAGAGGCTACAACAGACACTGAGATCATTTACAGAAACAGCAATTCAGATTCTGGTCACAGTGCCTGGGGTGAGAACGGTGCACACACAGGAAGTGCCTGGAACATAGAAACAGCCGCCTGGAGTGGAGGGAGGATGCAAACACCAGAGAATTTGGCAACTAAGGCAGTCCAGATCAAGAGGATAAGCACTGAAGTGAAGAACAGGAAGTGGACTAGGGCAGGCAAGTGATTGGGAATGGAGAGGGATCACTGGAATGGAACAGGAGAGGAAGAAATCGGGCGGCAAAATAGAGAGTAGAGAGGCCTATTAGTTAGGGCTGAGCCTGCGTGAGCAGCATGTGCCAGGGAATGCGCTCTCACTTGCGAGACACTATTGTGTACAAGAAGGGGCTTGCATCCCCCTTCCCACCCATTGCTTACCATTCGTTTGCTTAACTGGCACTCTTCTTTCCTGCCTCCTAATGAGCCAGGGTGTGCTTTGGTGTCACTTTCTTTTGTTCTCTGGAGCATGGACCAAGAACAGCTTTATTCATGTTAATTAGTTTCCCGATGCTGATCTCGCTTTAATTCAGGTACTCTTTCCATTTTCTGTGTTTCTTTACCTCCTCATAACCCACGGTCTTAGACCTTTTCCCATAACTTGCAGCCCTGCTGGTTGGCTAAAGTTAGGAAAAATTAAAGCTGTGCTTCATTACAGCTCTACAAAATCCGCTATGACAACATATCTCCCGTCAGAGAGCTCAAGATGTATAGCCAACTTCATTGTATACTATAAGAGTTACTGCCAGAGACTAGGGTTTTAGTAAATAGGAGATGAAGGCGCTCTGCAAATTCACGTAGGTAAATTCAATGTAAGCTATTTAGTTACGGTGCTAACAGGAAAGGGGCGACCCTGCTAACCCCCTACTTTGAGGTGGAAAAACCAACCACACACAATATTAGCAACAGTCTCTGACGAAACATGTGTCGGCTGGTTGTTTGTTGTGACTTGACATATTAAAGAACCCAGGAAATCAACGGGAAAAAATTCTTGTTCTAAATGTAGTAATTACCTCTACACTGTGTGGTTTTACTCTGTATGTGTGCACAGGACTTATACTATAAGAGTGCTCAGTCATGACATAGATAACTTACTTCATTTTACAGTATATTGTCATAAGGAACGTTTGGTCTCTAAACCGGAGGGTAGTGATGTGTCCACAGGAATTCTAATATACTAAATGATCAGCTGTGATGTAGAATGCCGAATTAAGGCAGGAAGGCAACTAACTTCGCTAAGAAAGGTAACCGCTATCTGCTGGAATAATACTGAAACCAGGCCCGGCTCACCCAAAAATGAGCTTTGCCCTGGAAGTGACAACACGAAGGCCAGTAAGTAAATGGACACTTTCATTTAAAATGCTCCTCCGAAAGTTTTTTCCTTCTTAGGAGTTGCATAATTGGGCCTGAGCTCTCTCTCACAGGCACCCCAAATCACACATCTTCTTTTAGAAAGGTGGGCTGTGTCCCCGCCCACTCGTGCAGGTGCAATGAGGGCATGGCGAAGGGGACAAACCCTCTTTTTGGCACCGGGTAACCTTAACGGTTCTCCTGTGTTTCATGTTGCACACACACATGCCCTAAGGGCCCTAAGGGCATGTGTGTGCGCAACATATGTGCACAGATCAATTTCAGGGGTGCAACAGGGTGTCCTTTGGACACCCCTGCACCCTTGAAATCGCATTCTCATTTTGCGATTCGCTAATTGCGATTCGCAAATTGAAAATTCTTCCCATTCATTCCTATGGGCCTCTAGGCCCATAGGAATGAATGGGGCGGTATTCCTTAATTGCGACTCGCAATTTGCGATTCGCATTTAAGGAATCTTAAGAAATCGCTATTTTTAAAGTGATTTCTTCTTGCATACCATTTTGCTATTGCTTATTAGCGATTCCTTATTTTTCGCTAATAAGGAATCGCAAAATGGATGCTTGATGCATCTGGGGAATACTTCCTATATGCTTTATTTAAACAGTCTTTATCATTATCAAGGCTGGCTCTGCCACGGATGTTAGACAATAATAAAAAATTTCCAAAAAACTGGTGATTAATTATCCTGCCACTCCTTTATCTGTTGGTAGTTTTGAAATGCAGATAAACTCTATTTTATGTGGATAGCTCAGTCGGTTACTGCCTTTGTCAAGGAGATTCTTGTGTTACTTGCAGTTCAGAAGTTACAATCCTATCATAGGACAGTGACCTATGAACTGTCATCAAAGAGCTGCATGCAAACCTGAATGATATAGTTAGAACGTAGCTTTTTATGTGTGGTATTATAGTTAGAACTTCACCAGTCTTTCATTATTATAATGTTGCAAAAAGAGTTTGTTTGGGCAGGTATGCTTTAAATCATGAGTTAATGCTTCTCCAGACCAAGCCCTCTTAAAAGGTACTGCCCACCAGTATGGTTGACATGTGATTCCTACACCTTGTAATCCTCATTGGCTTATGTGACATTCCTAGTAGACTGATTTACATACTTGCATGATTGATTGTCTCTGTATAATGTGTGAGTGATATAAAGTACTCTGACACCCTACACTGATGTGAGTAGCGCTATACAACAAATTAAATGCATATGAGAGAGTGGCTACGGAGAGATGAGGGCGCTGGTGGAGGGTGGTAGAGAGGGAATCCGAGGAGGAGGTCAATAGGGGGGTTACAGAGAGAGGAGGTTCGCTGGTGGAGGGTGGCATTGAGGGAATCTGAGGAGTAGGCCAATGGGGGGCGGGGGCTACGGAGAAATGAGGGGTGCTGCTAGAGGGTGGCAGTGAGGGAATCCGAGGAGCAGGCCAATGGAGGCGGGGGCTACGGAGAGATAAGGGGTGCAGGTGGAGGGTGGCAGTGAGGGAATCTGAGGAGGAGGTTAATAGGGGAGGGGCAACGGAGAGATGAGGGGCGCTGGTGGAGGGTGGCATTGAGGGAATCCGAGGAGGAGGTCATGAGGGAGAGCCCGAGAAGTGTCACTTGCCTGATACTTCCACCTCAGAAACCTCCTCTTCTCATCAGAAGCACATTACATGGAAAACAACACTTTTTGATAGTTATAACATTTAGAAAGAGATTTGCAAAGAAAAGAATGTGTTTTACTGGGCCCTTGTAAGACTAAGGAGAGATAAAGGAGGGCCCTGAAGCAGGCCTGGCTAGACATATAAGTGACAAATCGGGCCATTAGTGGCCTACCCAAATGCATCCTTGGCCCACCCAAATAAAACCACTCTGAAATACAATGTCAAGACAGAGTGCGTCTCAAAACATGGGTGGTGCAACAATAAAAAAGAAGAGTGAGGTTTGGAGAGGCAAGAGCTAGGCTCGCAAGGATAATGATCAGATTGGGCTGTGATAGACAAGCCAAACAAAAGCTTTTGTGTTTTCCGCTGGAATGGTTAAGTTCTGCAATTAATGCTGAGCTTTTTCAGCGTGGAAAAAGCAACTCTGAGCACAACATAAATGACCCGTAGGTCTAAATCCATCAATCCAAGGGTAAATCACAAAAGTATATATGCAAAACAGATTGTCCAGAGTTCAGGTTTTTATTCAACCTTAGTTAATAGAAGAAATAAATCATCCATCAAAACTCAATCATAATCCAAAGTGTATATCCATCAGTGAAAACAAAGTATAGCGATGATCACACTTCCCGATGCATTTCGGGCAACGCCCTTCCTCAGGGGATTACTCTACAAAAAACAATCCAAAAATGAAAACTGTTCAGGTACATCTGAATACGGTATCTCAAAGGTACAGAAATTAAATAAATTAAAAAGTGTAGAAAATAGAACCAGAAAGTGATCTACAGCCTGAAAAACCTCACTAACACACTCGTGTGCAACTAGCCAAGGTGAAATATATATAAGAGGAAGAAGTGCATCAAAGAAGTTAGCGTGCAGATCCCAAAAGATAATGGGGAGAAAATACTGTGTGACGGGTGAATAGCGTAAAATATGGGAGTCCCTTGATGTGAAGGTGAAGAGAAAATAACTCAAGATAACCACAGCAGCATGCGGGATAGGACGCGCAGTTAAAATCGGTGATCAGGGTCTAAATATTGCGTGAAGTTATCAAAGTTTCACGGGGAGCCGCAAAAGGATAGTTCCGACAAGCCCCGGTAAACCACCTCGATATACACCAGGTTGTGCGAGTCCCTACTCATTATAAGTTCTGCAATTCACACAAATAACCGGCATTCGACACAGTGATGGTACCCTACTGACATCTATAATGACATGAGGGGCTTTATCCCCTACCGCACCCCCTTTTCATGCTGCTTTACTCCCACCAACCCTGCCGTCATACCGCTTTCCCCATAACTTTTAGCCCAGTTGCATGGCTGAAAGTTATGAAAAAATAGCACTGTAAGCATTACAGCGCTAAGAAAAAAAGCGTTACGACGTGCCCAGGACTGACCACCTTATACCACTTTCTTATTTCTTTCAGCTATGCTTAAAGGCAGCCGTGCTGCTGTACAACATGGATAAAAAGACATTGACAAAGCCACTAGCTCTCATGTCAGTGAGACCTATTGGCTTTGCCAATGGTTGTTATAGATGCACTGGGCCTGAGTACCACCAAGAATAATGCATGACCCTGCAGCTCTTTTGTGTAACTCCAAGCCTCCGCTTATAGTTAGGATCTTTACTGTATGCGGACGGGGTCATCTCAGCATTTTCACTCTGCCTGCATTAAGTGTAAGATTACTCACTACATTACTAGGAAATGGGCCCTCGGTCACAGCAACTCCCTAGATGTCGGCGAACACCCCGGTGTCCCTAGAGCTAGTATCAGGCTTCATGGTCAGGCACGTGCCACCGACGGCTGAGCAGTGGTGCTGGAAGAATTTTCAGAGTGGGAGTGCAGCCATTAATGTTATTACCTTGAGGTCGTAGTGAGCGTCATGCAAAAAGACAAGTGTACCAACTGTGCCACGCCCAATCAGCAGGAAGGCAGTAAAGGTGTGGTATGTAGCTAATAGTTCATTTTGGAGCCCTGGTAAGGCAGCGCACCGTTGTTTACAGTTGAAATGGCCACTAAATCTGCATAGGTAAAACTATATAGCACAAAAAAGAGAAAAAGCAGAAAATTGGTCAAAATACAGCGTGGCATTTGACCTTTGTCTCTGAACACAGCAAATGTAACAAGATAAACACAAACTTTAAAGGCGATGCTGCAGCCCTAGCGCCCCTACTTCCAGGGCCTATGCGGCTGAGTCATCCAGGACCCAGCTACATGGTGTTGCATCAGTTGTGCAACGCCCATAGGGCATGTGTGTCAGCCAGGGCTGAGACAGCTTCCTCACACACACATAAGACAGTTCTTGAGCTGCTGTGGGCTGGCTGATCATATTTGCACATCCGCACCCGAGTACTTCACAAGTCTTTAAAAGACCTTTACTTGATAAGGAGGCCTTGTTGTATTTTACACCCCTTCCTAGAGCCCCTGCATCTCCACTCTGCGTATTCCGAATTACTTTTCCTGCCACAGTGTGAGAATGCATTTTCTGAAATTCAACCTAGGCTTAGTTTTTTTGCAGTTTTATACAGCTCGAACTTCACCCGAAGGGGGTTGTTTTTTTGCCATTTTATACAGCTCGAACTCCACCCGAAGGTATTGAGGCACTTTGCACGAGCACCAGTTACATTATACAGAGACACATTGCTGGAAGTATTAGCCACCCGTTGAAATTTGGCTCTACGTTGCTGGAAGTTTTCGTCCCCTCTCCCCCCGAAATTTGGTCCTAGTTGCGCCCCGGGCTGCAGCATACAGGAAAAGGAGACTATGAGGCATATTTACGAGCCCCTTTGCATCGCTCTTGCACCACGCAATGTGGTGAAAGAGCTACGCAAATTAAAAATTAGATTTATAGAGCCACACAAAGCCACAGTGTAATGCAATGCAGTGCAAATTGCTTCGTTGCATTACTCTGAGCCAGGGAGGAGTTTCCACGGATGCTGTGTGGGCGTTTCCATGTGAAATCCATGGATTTTGATGCATTTCTAGATTTACCAGACGTGGTAGACCTGGGAATGTGGCAAAAACCCATGCCTCTCAGGTGAGGAGTAACGAGGAGAAATATATGTATTTCTCCTCATTCTTTCCTCACAAAGAAAAGGGAAAAGCCTCAGGGGATTGTTTTTGTGCAGGAAAGTGCTCCTTCCTGCACAAAACAATCCTCCTTACAAAGCAGGGACCCATGCACCATGATGCAAGGGTGCCTGCGTTGGTGCTAAGCAACCAAATGAGTGCCAGCGCAGGGGAGAAGGCAGGAATGGGCCGTATCAGTAAACAGAAGCGCTCCATAGGTGACACAGATGAAGAAAGAATGAGACGTTTGTTTAAAAGAAATACAAAAAACAAGGGTGAGCTCAATCTGTCATAACAGGAACCTAGGGCAATTCAATATGTCAGAAAAACAATGGATCACTGTAGTTTCATTTTTGTAACAAGATCATTTAGTTTCTTGTGGATGACAGCGCTATCCACGTATGAGTATGCAAATCACATTAATATATATCTGCACAATATGTAATCATCTAGTGATCTTCAATTAAAAGATTCAAAACCCAACCATTATCACAAAGATAACACAATTTCTTTTACAGAATTACAATAGTTATGGATGATCTAGTTAGCACTCATGTGAAAAAGGTGTAAAGGTGAGCAATAAGTAAAAAAAGTGCATCATAAACAAGAATAAAAAGAGGTATGACTCTTGATTCCGTCAATTATTTCTAGGCTTGGGTTCAGTAGGTGGGGGTCTATAGACACCTATTCTAAGCTTAGGGTCAGTCAGTAGGTTGAGTCCATAAACCCCACCGACTGAACCCAAGCCTAGAAGTAATTGAAGGAGTCAAGATTCATACGTCACACATAAGTGGAAGGAGTGGGTACAATTCTGCTACTCTTGACCAAAATAACTCCCTGACATCGCCTCCAAGAGTGAAACTGAGTGGTCCAAAAAATCGTGCAGGGTTAAAAACATGGCCTCACACGAATGCTGTGAAAAAACTACTTATTTTCCAAGGGTTCTGCAACCATTGCTGACAGTTTAGCCCAAGATTCAGCAAAATATTTTAACCACTCACTAAACAGAGGATAACTGAAGCAATGACAAAGAAAAACAAACAGTACACTACTCAAAAACCCCAAACCTACCATGAATTTTGAATATGTTTAACACCAAGTGGCAGAATGACACCCACCCTCCCACGACATAAGTAATTAACCGCACCAGGTCAAGCATTCACGGACCTCAGTCAGACCTACCTGGATGGGTCGAGGTCTGTGCTGTATAAAAGAAAGTCGAAAGGGTCAAGACCAGTTGCCTACACCAACTAAAATCTTAATGGGGCAGGGCAAAATGATGCAGTGCACAACTGGAATTTCTACTATTTAAGTGTTCTGTCACCAAAATGTTTTAAGGATTCCTTGTACAACACAAAATTCACTGTAAAGACGGGTAATAATACCTTAACCTATGTTAAGATGTCAGCCATGCTGGATGCAAAAGGCCAGTGATTCCCTTGCTACCTAGAGCTGTACCACCCTCAAAAGATCAATATTGTTGCCGCTTTGATGACTGCATTGTAATAAGCCTGAACTTGCCCTTTACAGAGACATAGAAGCCCAGCTAGTGATAAGAAAACCACCTTGGAGCTTCTTCGAGATGGCCTGATCACCATTCCAATGGCATAAGCCAACATCACCAACTCCGGTCACTCTCTTGGAAGCACCATGAGGAGAGCAAAGCAGTTACTCAGATTCATGCATCTTCCTCTTGGATTGTGCCAAGCTGGCTGGGCAGGGAGAAAAGCTCAGATTCCACTCTTCCACAGATAACAAAAACTAGTTTTCCTGAAGAATACCATAACACGGTTTGGAAGTACGTGCTTGATGACAATGTGATCTGGACTCCAGCTTCAACTGGTCTGAAGCTTGATCGAATGGCCATGACTGGCCATGGTTGTAGAGTATAGCACATTAAAAACCTCTCCGCATGAAAGCAGCAGAGGTGAGTGATCTTTCAAGTTCTAGGGCCATCCATCATTTCTGTAAAGACTTCCTGCCTCTTCTGCCAGATACCTCCCCTATTATTATTAACACATCTTTCCGCCCAGTAAACCAGGTATGCACATGCCTAACCTTGAAAGGTTAACATACAACTACTGTAGCAAAAGTGCTCTTAGAGAAGTATTTGGTCGCTTTAACTGACTAGCATGACTGCATTCATATCAAGGTAAAAACTCAAATGAAATAGATCAAGGATATAAGACAACTGATAGGATGAGGAAAATTACAACAACCTTTTATCATCCGGCTGGTGATGTGCAGATAGAAAGCTTCTACTGGACATGCTGAGCAAAAAAATAAATAAGGGAACAAGGGGACACTCATCCATACATCGTCAGTAGCAAGAGAAAGGACTGTTCACAAGGCGAGCGGGAACTCCACCCATTAGTGTTAAGGTGTTGCATCTGCACCATCTTTTTCCCATGAGACAACTAATCAATCATCATCAAAATCTTTTTTCGGTATACAAAAACAAACTATAAAAGATCAAAGCAGAAAGCATATAAATTCATGCAAGCGATAAACTTTTCCTTAATTGGACTGCAACAGATAAAAAATTAGCAACATAAAAACAGATCTCTACATCAGATAATAACATAGGATAAAACAGAGCCAGACAAATTGTGAAAAATGATTTTCAGCAAACAACGAAGTATAAAAGATTTGCGAAGCTTTTTATAAAAGAACAAAACATTATAAAGTGCAAAGTGTCCTTGGCTGAAACGTCATCACATCTACATGGGATGAAGACAGGCTCAAGTGAGCTACCACGAGGAATGGTCAACAAGTGGTGACTTAGATTCAATCTAAAACAGGTCAGTAAAAACAATGGTGGTTTGACATCTCCAGAGTTAAATAGGGCTCTATAAAAAAGTGTTTTGCAACAGTACATATGTTTTCACAGAAGTTTTGTTTTACAAAGCTACACTGTTGGACCTGGAATCCTCGGTGTGGTTTACCCCTGTCTTTTTACCTCTGCCTCTTGTATTTTTGGCTGTGTGTTGGATTTCGTTTTTGCTGGTCTAGATGCTTTGGACACTTTGCCATTTCTAATCAGTGCCAACGTGCAAGTGCTCCCTCTGTAAATTTTGAATATGGATTGGTGTTTCCTTGATTGGCTTGTTTGACTTACTACTAATTCCGTAGTACAGTGCACTGTGAAGGACCAGGGACTGTAAGTCAAATGCTGCTAGTGGGCCTGCCACTGCAGAGTCTGCATGCAGTTTATACTGCCATGTCAACCTGGCAAGTACACCTACTTGCCAGGCCCTAACCTTCCCTTTTATTACATGTGAGTCACCCCGTAGGTAAGCCCAAGGTACCCCTGTAGGCAGGGTGCAGTGTATGTGAAAGTTAGGACATGTACTGGTGTTTAAGACGTCCTGATAGTGAAATAAAGTGTATATCGTTTTTCACTATTGAAAGGTTATCTGTCCCGTAGGATAGAATGGGAGTTTATTTATAACATCTTATAAATATAACTTCCCATTGGGATAAGATAGAAAGATGGAGTTTAGTATGCCCAAACTCAGAATATAAAAATGCATCTTTTAGTAAAAGGTGAATTTTATATTGTCTGTTTGAAAATACCACTTTTAGAAAGTGGGTATTTTCTTGCTTAGCCATCCTGTGTGCCTCTCTGCTGGTTTGTGGATTGACTGTCTGGCTTTGGAGTGACAGAGGCTGGGGATGTGCATTCACTGTAGACAGCCACTGGGGGGTTGAGGTGTGTACTGCCTTTCCTGGATGAGTCAAGGCTGGGCCGACTAGACCTGGGCTAGATTTAGAGTAGGGGGAGGACATTTAATTGCAACTGAATGGGCCTGGTCTACCTTACATAATGCTGTCCGCCCCTCCTGCCGGGAAGCTGGACCAAAGAGGACAAAACTGGCTTTGACTGAGCACAGAGCCTCTCTGCCACCAGAGAACAAAGGAAAATGCTGTATAAATATGGAGGCCCTGAACTTTTGGACTCAAGAGGAACCCCTGCCAAGGAGAAGAGCTGGAGAAACTGAAGGAGAAAAACTGCCCCTTTGCTGTGTGCTGACTGGGGTTGGCCTACAGTGGCTGTTTCTCCTAAGGATAGTACAAAGGCTTTGCAGTGCATCCTGCTTGAAGAAGATCACCAAGGGCCTGCCTCCTGTTCTGAAGTCTCAGGGACACAAAGACTTCACCACCCCCCACCTGAACTCCCTTTCTGGGAGTTCGGACCTTCCAGGAGGTGCCAATTCTGAGCTTCTGGGGGTTGTTCCTGTGACTGAGAGCTGAGAAAAACTGTAAGGACTGAAGAAAAACTATGCATCGCGCTTCATGCACCTGTTTTCACACATCACCGTTGGGCGGCTGAAGAAACCGACACAGCAGCGGTTGTGTGGCTGCAAGAACGGACGCATCATGGGATTGTGGCTGGAGAGATCGACGCAGCACTCGTGTGCCACCACCGCATCGACAACTGTCACATCCCGAACCTCCATGCATTGCTCCGGGGCGGCAAGTCTGTAGCAACGCCAAGGTAAGAAACTGACGCATCACCTCCCCGCCCAGTAAGAAACCGACGCATCACCTCCTCTTCAGTAAGAAACCGACGCATTACATTACCTGCGTGGCAGTAAGGAACTAACACATCACATTACCTGGAGCACAGAATGATGCATCACCTGTCCTGCATGTAAGGAACTGACACATCGCCATCCCTGTGGCTGTCTTTGCTTATTACTGTGACGCATCCAAGGTACTTTGTGATGAAAGTGTTGCAACCATAGTTGGCTATGGGCAGAACTGTTTTACCGTTTAAAAGTCATATTTGGATAACTATATGTTGGATTTTTGTTGTTTTTGTCTTGTTTGATTTAGATAAAGATTGCTTATTTTTCTAAACTGGTGTGGTGTCCATTTGTAGTGTTGTCACTGTATTGCTCTATGTGCGCACAAATGCTTAACACATTGCCTTTGAGATAAGCCTGTCTGCTCGTGCCAAGCTACCAAGGGGGAGAGCAGGGGTTGTCTAAGGGCGTAACTCCCTTACCCTGACTAGGAGCAAGGGTTCCTACTTGGACAAAGTTGCAAACCATTGCCAACACAGACACCCATTTCTAACAAACACTCTCTCCTTCTTTAGGTTTTAAACCCTTAAAGACTATTTTGGTCCAAGCAATAACACATCGGGCAATTGATTCCAGATAAAAATAAATTTCAGGAGTGCTAAAAGTAGCTATAATGTAGTTTAACCATGGGATACTGGACACTTGATCCAAGTCCAAGCAATCTTTTAAGACCAGTTGTTTGAAACTTTTCTCAGAGTGTAGCCAGACAGATAGCCAGAGAAGAAGCAGTCATAGCTGTAGGGTATCCTCCCAAAACCCAAGACCAAGTTCCTCATGAACAATGAAAACAGAAGTACTCTGGGGAAGGCATAAAAGTCTTCTTAGAAACACATTCTCAATTACTAAAAGAGCAAAAGTATCGGCATACCCCCAGCCTATTTGCAAAGTCAAAGACAGAAGCAATGCTCCTAGTAAAAGTAATGGTTCCAGCAGAAACCAGAGAGGAGCACGAAAAAGAAGAGTTGAACTGGACACTTAGATAAGGAAAAGATGAAACACGACTGATTATGTTATCATGTACCCCAAAGGTTCATGACTTTGTAGGCTGAGGGCCTATCACCATGATGTGAGATTTCGAAAAGTTGATCCTTAAATCAAGGCTGACCATGAAACTTACAACACAATTAGGCAGACGATCCAACCCCAAAGCAGTTCTAGAAATAAGGATGGCATTGTCTGATACAGCAGCACCGGAATGGAATGATTGCCAATCCGAGGCATGTACATACCACCCTCAATTAACGCCTCCTCTAGGATGTTAATAGGGAAGGTGAAAAGAAACAGTGCCAATATACAGCCTTGTCGAACACCTCGCTTCAGATTAAAGTGATCAGTGCATTCACCATAAGACAAAAAATGTACAGTACCAGACATGTTAAAATGGAGGTCATGCATAAGAGAGATTAAATTCCATTCCACCCCAAGACGAAACATAATATCCAATAGTTTGTATCCATTGATACTATAAAAAGCAGTCCATAAAGGCCAGGCGCAGAGCCCCTTCTTTGGCGACTGGGTATTTATGGATAATCAAATTAAAATTAAGACATTGATCAGCAGTCCCTAAACTAGGACGAAACTCATATTGTCTTTACGATAGCACAGAACCTTCACGAGCCCACTTCACTAGTCTGTTCAAGACTACTCAACCAAAAATCGAAACCACAGAGCAAATCAAAGAAATTGGATGATAACATTTAGGGTCGGCCCAGCTACCATTTTTAAAAACAGGGACTATATGTGGGATCAGGACTTAGGAATAGAATGTTTGGTAACTGCATTGAGATAAAGAGTGATCGCAGGGGAATGGGGGGCCAGGTTTGATTTAAAAACATCTATGTGGACTACGTCTAGGCCATGACCCTCGTTAGAAGGACGCACTTGAATGGCCTAGCATACCTCATCATGCGAAAAAGTAACAGGATCAGTGGTAATAATAGACGTTGAAAATTTACAAGATTTAGAAGTAAAATTAGGCCCAGGATAAATATGCTCAAAATGTTTGACCAAAGCTCAGACGAGATAGTGCAAAGCAAAACCGGGTCAATTGCAGACTCCAAAATAATCTCTCAAAACAACTATCACACTGCCTACTGACAAGAAGCAGTTCCTCCCATGCCTCCTTCCGCAAAGTTTGTTTACGCTCCTTTAATATTCTTCTGTACGAAGAACGACAGGAAGCAACTCTTAAAAATCCCTAGGAACATACTTCAAAGCTTCCAGAAAAATAAAGTGTGCCTTAGTATAGTTTGTGTTGAACCATTTGAAAGAGTTAGAGACCGTAGAGCTAGAATTAAAAGCCTAGAGAAGTTTAATATTATTGTACACAATAGAACATGAACTCCAAATTCCAAATCAGAAGTGTCACTATTCAAACATAGCTCAGTCTCGGGGCGACAGCCTTTTAACAAATTTAAAAGAGACATGTAAGGAATCACCAGCCAGATTCATCAACGGAAAATCGGCTCGCAAAGGGCAAGATTCTGAGAATCTGGCCCTTTGCAAGCGCAATTTTTGCATTTGGGATTCATCACCCCAAATGCAAAAATCACAAATTGCGAAATTGCTAAATTGCGAGGAATTGCATTTAAGTAATCTCTATTTGAGATTCCTTAAATGCAATTCATGAACCATTTTAGAATTGCGAAATCGCTATTTTTGGCCGCTATTTACCGCGAAGTCTGACTTCGTGGTAAATAGCGTAAACTACATTTACATTTCAGGGGTGCTACAGGGTGTCCTTTGGACACCCTTGGCACCCTTGAAATCGTATCCTTATTTGCGATTAGCAAATTGCTAATCGCAAATAAGGAAGCTGTAGAAATCGCAAATAATATTGTGATTTCTACATGAATCCCGTTTTGCGAGTCTTTAATAGCGATTCGCTATTAAGGACTCGCAAAAGAGGACAATGATGAATCTGGGGGCACATTCTTTCATTTAAGGTGCCGTCCCTGAGAACGAGAAACAATTTTGTAAGGAATACAGCACCTAAAAGGAACATTACCTGAGTATGAACTGAAATAGTCCATAAGGGGATTGTGATCACTCAATAGGCACCAGACCACCTCAAAATGTGATAATGGACCATAGGTGAAGAGATAAAGATATAATTGATAACAACAGCATCAGATTGGGTCCCGGTGGTAGCAGTAGAAATAGAAACGAAATTATACTCAGTCAATAACAAGTTAATACAATTCCTCTAGGTTGAATGCAAAAAGTGTGCGACCTCTAGAGGAGAGTCACCCAGCGCAGTGTATTGTGACAAGCATCCTTGAATACAAGCATGCACACTGAAATCACCAGCTAAAGTAATGAAACTATTCTCTAACGTGGATTTGGGTAAACTATCCAGAAGCTTTCTGGAACTTACCTGTGACTACCTGTCTGCGAAGGAGCATTATACAAAATAATTAATATGCAGTGAAAATTAGGGAAGTCAACAAAAGTGCAGCTAAATTTGGAGAGCTGGTAAGTAACACTTTGATAGAAAAACCTAAAGACCTAACAACCGCTCACTCCTAGAGAACCTCACCAGCATAGGAATGAAACAATTACTCACCGCCCCATGCACACGGTGGGACACACACTCGACCCTGTCTTCACCGGAGGAAACAGCGTCTCCTACAGAAGTCCCCTGGACAAATCACCATTGCATCCACTTCTCCTTCAAGAAACCCACTGTACATAAGCACGCCCACTGCCTCCCACCGCAGAAGCTGGAACAAAGTCACCGAAGATCAGCGCACGTCTGCCCTCATCAGCGCCCCACCCTACGTTAGACGTAAACACTGCAGAGCACAGCCTCCACCGTGGGATCATGAACTGCGCTGACACACTCGCCCCCTCAAGAAAGCCACCGGAAGACACATCAAGAAAGCAAGCTGGTTCACCCCTGCACTTCAAGAATCCAGACGCTACAGCAGATGACTCGAAAAGACATGGAGGAACAACAAAGCCCCAGAAACATGTGCCACCTACAAAGCAGCCATCACCACATTCCACCAACTCATCAAATCCACAAGGAAGAAATCCCTCCAAGACAGAATCCTCACCAACGCCAAACCCAGCAGCGAAACAATAGACACCCCAAGACCTCTGCAATAGACTCACCACCTTATTCCGCCACAAGATCAAGATGATCTATGACAACTTCGACAACCAAGGCCAACTCACAGGTCCAGTTCCCCCCTCATGCGACCCAACTCAACAGACCCTCAATCAATCATAGCATTTGTATAGCGCGCTACTCACCAGGAGGGGTCTCAAGGCGCTGGGGGGGGGGGGGGTCTGCCACTGCTCGAAGAGCCAGGTCTTGAGTTGCTTCCTGAAGGAAAGGTGGTCCTGGGTCAGCCGGAGGTGGGTGGGGAGGGAGTTCCATGTCTTGGCTGCCAGGTAGGAGAAGGATGTTCCTCCGGTGGTGGCTCTGCGGATGCGTGGAACGGCGGCGAGGGCGAGGCTGGTGGAACATAGCTGGCGGGTGGGAGTGTAGAAGGTCAGGCGGTTGTTGAGGTACCTGGGTCCCAGGTCGTGGAGGGCCTTGTGCGCGTGGGGGAGGAGTCTGAACGTGATCCTCTTGCTGACGGGGAGCCAGTGCAGGTCTCTCAGGTGTCCGGAGATGTGGCTGTGTCGGGGGATGTCCAGGATGTGTCGTGCGGAGGCGTTCTGGATGCGTTGGAGTCTTTTCTGAAGTTTGGCTGTGGTTCCGGCGTAGAGGGTGTTTCCGTAGTCCAGTCGGCTGGTGACGAGTGCCTGGGTGACCGTCTTCCTGGTTTCGGTGGGGATCCACCGGAAGATCTTTCGGAGCATACGCAGGGAGTTGAAGCACGATGACGAGACGGCATTGACTTGTCTGGTCATGGAGAGGGAGAAGTCCAGGATGAAGCCCAGGTTGCGTGCGTGGTCCGTTGGCTTGGGAGCGGTGCCCAGGGCAGGGGGCCACCAGGAGTCGTCCCAGGCGGAGGGCGATGATCCCAGGATGAGGACTTCCGTCTTGTCTGAGTTCAGTTTCAGGCGGCTGTTCTTCATCCACTCGGCGACGTCTTTCATCCCTTCGTGTAGGCTGGTTCTGGCGGTGGCTGGGTCGTTTGTGAGGGAGAGGATCAGCTGGGTGTCGTCGGCGTAGGAGATGATGTTGAGGTTGTGCTGGCGTGAGATGGCTGCGAGGGGGCTCATGTAGACATTGAAGAGGGTGGGGCTGAGTGATGATCCTTGTGGTACGCCGCAGATGACTTCGGAGGCCCTGGATCTGAACGGGGGGAGGCAGACTCTCTGCGTTCTTCCGGAGAGGTACGAGATGATCCATTCCAGTGCCTTCTCTTGGATTTCGATGTTGCTGAGGCGCTGTACTAGGATGCGGTGGCAGACAGTGTCGAACGCTGCGGAGAGGTCCAGGAGGATGAGGGCCGCAGTTTCCCCGTTGTCGAGCAGGGATCTGATGTCGTCTGTGGCTGCGATGAGGGCGGTCTCGGTGCTGTGGTTGGCTCGGAAGCCGGACTGTGAGTGGTCGAGGGATCCGTTCGTCTCTAGGAAGGCGGCAAGCTGTCTGTTGACGGTCTTCTCGATGACCTTGGCAGGAAAAGGGAGGAGCGAGATGGGACGAAGGTTCTTGAGGTCGGTGGGGTCCGCCGTTGGTTTCTTCAGGAGGGCCCTGAGCTCGGCGTGCTTCCAGCTCTCCGGGAAGGTGGCGGTGTTGAAGGAGGTGTTGATGATATCCCTGAGTTGGGGTGTGATGATGGAGTAGGCTTTGTTGAAGACGTGGTGGGGGCAGGGGTCGGTTGGTGATCCGGAGTGGATGGTGTTCATCACGCGGGTGGTGTCTTCGGTGCTGACCGGTGTCCAGGCGCGGAGGGTGGTGGTGGGGGGCGTTGGTTCGGTGGTTGGGTGCGTGGTCTGTGCGTCGAAGCTGTTGTGTATGTCGGCGATCTTGCTGTGAAAGAACGAGGCGCAGAGGTCCTGCGAGGGGGTGATGTCGTTGTTTCCGGCGCTGGGGTTGGAGAGCTCTTTGACGATGCTGAAGAGTTCCTTGCTGTTGTGGGCGCTGTTGTCCAGTCGATCCATGAATGCTGTCTTCTTGGTGGTGCGGATCAGCTGGTGGTGTTTGCGGGTGGCGTGCTTGAGGGCAGTCATGTTGTCTGTGGTCTGGTTGTTGCTCCAGGCTTTCTCAAGGGTAGGGCAGTTCTTCTTGGAGTTCTTGAGTTCTTCGGTGAACCAGGAGGCTTTCTTGCTGCCGGGTCTGCTGGGAGGGGTCTTCAGTGGTGCGAGGTCGTCGGCGCAGGCGGTCAGCCACTGTGTGAGGTTGCTGGCTGCTTCGTTGGGGTCCGTTGTGTTGGCGGGAAGGTTCTGGTTGAGGGAGGTGGTGAGCTGCTCGGCGGTGATCTTGCTCCAGCTCCGGCGAGGAACCTGTTGCGGGTGGTGGTGGGTCGTGGTTCTTCTGAAGCTGAAGTGGACGCAGCTGTGGTCCGTCCAACGAAGTCCGGTGGAGTGGCTGAAGGAGATGTGCTTGCTGGAGGTGAAGACAGGGTCAAGCGTGTGGCCGGCATAGTGGGTGGGGGTGTTCACCAGCTGCTTGAGTCCGAGGTTGGCGAGGTTGTCCAGCAGGGTGGTGGTGTTGGTGTTGTTGTTGTTCTCCAGGTGGAAGTTGAAGTCCCCTAGGAGGATGTAGTCAGCGGAGGGGAGGGCGTGCGGGCTGATGAAGTCTGCGATGTCTTCGCTGAATCGTGTGCGTGGTCCCGGGGGTCTGTAGATGAGGGTGCCTCTGCGGGTCGTCCTGGTGTCGGTGTGTATCTGGAAGTGGAGGTGTTCGGCGGCGGTGAGGGTGTCGTCGGAGTTGGTCGTGATGCGGATGGTGTTCTTGTGTACGATGGCGATGCCTCCTCCGGTCTGGTTGACGCGGTCCCTCCTGGTGATCTTGTATCCGTCCAGGATGGCGATGGCGATGTCGGGGGCTGAGGAGGCGTTCATCCAGGTTTCCGTGAGGAAGGCGACGTCTGGTGAAGTAGTGTCGAGGAGGTTCCAGAGTTCCACGGCGTGTCTGTGGACGGAGCGGGTGTTGAGCAAGATGCACTTGAGGTGGTTGTTGTTGGTGTTCTGCTTGGCAGGTGCGGTGCAGGTTCGGAGGCAGGTGAACTTGCAGGCTTGGCAGGTGAAGGGTCCGTGGGTGCGTTTCGGGGTGGCTCGGTAGCAGGCGTGGTTCCGGCCGGCATTGAGTGCGTTGAGGGTGGCGGCGTCGTAGGTCCGTCGGGTGGTCTTGCATCCGCGGGGGCCAGTGGTCCTGGCGGTGTGCGCGGGCCAGGCGCGGACGGGTGCAGACGGGCTTGCCTTTGTCGCGCCTTCGGCGCACAATCGGCGTGCCCGCTGCGCGTACGCGTGGGCGTCATAAGTAAGGAGCCGGGAGGGAGGAGCAGCTGGGTGGCGGGAGCGGGGCGGCGACTGGGCTGGAGGGGGCGGGGCCGCAGGGAGGCAGCGGCGGGAAAGTAGGTGGCAGGAAAGTAGGCGGCTCAGCGGCAGCTGGGGCATCTGGCGGCAAAGCGAGGCAGGAGCGGCAAAGTCAGGCAGGAAGCAGCGGTGTGTGGGGGCGACCTCGCCTGGTTACAGGCTCAGCGGTCGCTCCCTGCACCACTGCGCGGTCCCCTTAAGGAGGGAGCCGGGAGGGAGGAGCAGCTGGGTGGCGGGAGCGGGGCGGCGAATGGGCTGAAGGGGGGTGGGGCCGCAGGGAGGCAGCGGCGGGAAAGTAGGCGGCGGGAAAGTAGGCGGCGGGAAAGTAGGCGGCTCAGCGGCGGCTGGGGCGTCCGGCGGCAAAGCGAGGCAGGAGCGGCAAAAAGTCAGGCAGGAAGCAGCGGTGTGTAGGGGCGACCTCGCCTGGTTACAGGCTCAGCCTGCTCAAATGGATCCTGCTCCCAACAGAAAACACCATGAAGACCATTAAAAACAACCACTCTGGGACACCCTCAGACCCCTGCCCACACCACATCTTCGACAGAACCGCCATTGCACCAGAACTACATCGGACAATCCACTGCTCCTTCAAGACCGCCACCTTCCCTGATGACTGGAAACACGCCGAAGTCAACTCCCTCCCAGATTATTTGCACTTGCCAAGTCTCTTTAGTTTAAGCAACTTTTTTCTATTCTTACCAGTAAGAAGAGATTACCCGTTAATTACCTTAAGACCCCTCTTTGATAAGTTAAGATGTGGGACTCTGCGGGAGCCACAGGAATTTGTCCCTCTCACAATAATACTTCATCTAGCCTACTCCAGGGCTAGTGCTCGTGGGTCTAGCAATCAACGATCGTTGAAACTCAAAATAACCACATGCCAGTGATGGTGTTGGGGGTGAAGACCTCGGCGAGCCAAGGGATATTCTTAAACAGTCATGCTCTGCTGCAAAAATGGAAACATTATCCATTTATTAAAAATTGATGCTTTTAAAATCTCTGCACAGAATACATTCCACTACTGCTAAACTACACAAACTCGATAACACCAGATCACACGAGTGTCCTCGTTATGCTGGCCTCAAGCGCATTTTTTCATCTTGAATGCAAAAGTAGATATATTGACTCCTACTGGAAATATATAATTGAATTGACATCTAATGTGACTAAGTTTAACATACCATTCCCTCCAAAGGTTGCTGTGCTGGGCTACGAAGAGGCACAACTAGAGCCAAATTTCGGAGGGGGGTAATTCTTCCAGCAATAGGCAGAGTGGAGACACGGGGGCTTTCAGAAGAGGTGAAAAAACAACAAAGCCTTGTTAACAAGTAAACGGTCTATAGGCTTTGCACACCTGCGGCTATGTAGCCTAAATCCGAAAGCTATAAGAGGGCTAGCTAGCTGCAGCATTGATGCTTGACAACAGAGAACTAGGTATCCACTGGAAGACAGACCCGACACCTATACCAGCCGGTTTCATGAAGAGCGCAAAGATCTGTATAATTTATGCCAATATGTTAACTAATATGCAGCCTATCACGTCCAGGACTAAAGATATACACCTGTACTTTCGTGGACAATGAAGAGATCTTCCTGGCAACCGACTGGCAGCTTTATTGGCTGAAACTGATGAAAGCTCTCAACGGTGGTTGGGTTTTGATGTGTAATAGTTAATATACTAGATATATCACAGGAATATGTACTACTGTTCTAGGGTCAAATTACATAGTGGAGAATATCTTGATCAGTACTCCGAATGTCATTATTTGAATGTTTAAATGTTGCAAAATCATGCACCCCATAAGCTACTCTTTGTATGGTGTTGTGATTTTGTTTAACGCTATATGCATAGTCTTTATATATACATAAAATAAATGTGGTATGTATGGTGATTCATTAAGATATCACAGTGTGTTTATTTAGCAGTTTAAGTTTCATTGAAAACAACGAGAAAAATAGCTTGGTTCAAATTAATGATATTATTTTTGAGTTCTCTGCTGTCCTCCGATTTCCCCGAAAGTAGATAAGAGATATAAAGAAGGCAGAAACAAAGAAGTTTGGTTAGAAAACAAGAAACTGACTTTTTTTTTTAATTTATTTTTTTGTCCTTTGAGTTTCTCATTTACAATATTGCACATTTTTGGTATCTATCCAGCTACATTTCCATGGCCTCACATTGCAGGGCACAGCTTGGATTGTAAGCTTTGGTTTACATAGAGGATGTTGGTGTACTCTGTATGAGGAAGTGCAGTCAAAGTTTCTTTGGCGGCTTCAAATTATATAAACTGAGGGTGGCACAAATATGTATGAGAGTTCGAATAGAGGACAGCCCGAGAGGGGAAGGAGCAGGGATTGGCTCGCTTC
Source organism: Lissotriton helveticus (assembly GCF_964261635.1). NCBI lineage: Eukaryota > Metazoa > Chordata > Amphibia > Caudata > Salamandridae > Lissotriton > Lissotriton helveticus. Next base: position 1,166,616,013 of record NC_136065.1, on the reverse strand, counting down.
CGATGGCAGGCAAGTGGCATTTAAAGGACAAAGTTTTACAAAGAAACTTTCAGACCCACTAGTGAGCTTAGTTGCAATAAAGCGATTAGTTACGGACAATATGACTTTTACATTCTATTTCTCATCGAGTAAATTTCTGCTGCAGAATACATCAAAAGCTGGAGAAATAAGAAATTTAGAAGAATCTGAAAAGGCTCAATTGTATGGTTGTTTGGATCAGCTCGTTGCTGAACAGCATCAGACATGTGGTGCCAGACTCAAATAGTAGATATCTATAAGTGTCACGAGACCACATCTTGAATCTAGAGAAGTTCTTTCGTCATGATGCCGATTGGCAATGCATTTTTATGTGTCTCTCCCTTTCAGCTCAACTTCCAAGTTTCTTCAGATGGAGGATGGATGTAGAGGGGGCTGATGCTGTCCAACAGGAATGATCTCTGCTTGGAGATCAGGGCTTCCCCCTTTTCAGGTGATTGTCACGGTTGTCCAACAAGTATGCAGGTCCAATGTTCTTCAGCTGTTAGTAATACAGAATTGAACAGAGCAAGACTTTGTATCTTTACCTTCTCAAGTTACCAATGGGGGCTCTGATCCCTAGTCTGCTCATGAATCCAGAGGACTGTACCAGAGCCTCCTCAAGACGTCTGTGTTTAGTAGGCTGGAGGATAACAGGCCATCTTGGAAATTCAGAGGCAGATCAAGCTGCAGGCCTTGCTCCAGAGTGCTGGGTCTAGGGACGAGGAAATGGTAAAAATCTTGGACCCAAGTGCAGAACTTCCAACATTAGTGGTGACATTCTTGTTGTTTTTTAAAAGTGTTGTCTATACAACAATTAATTCGTACAGAGATGCGATCACAGCCAGTCTTGATTCCCCAGGAATACATTTTGGTGAGAAAGAATCACAGGTCGGTCCTATAATTGTGTAAACCTGTGACCCCACTAAATCATAAATATTAATAATTATGTAACAATTATACTGATGCTGGTAATGAACTGGACTTCACATGGAAGTCTCACTTTAAAGCATTTCATAAAGGGAAGATTGAATTTATGGCTAACATCTTTCAGAGCATTCTCTGATGTAGGACACTGAATATGTCCAGGTGCTTTGTTCTTCAGAAAAGGGTTCATTTTAGTGTTGCAGTTAGAACATAAGACCTTATAATACAATAAATAAAAATTCAGATCAAGCACATCTGGGTGGTATTAAATTACTTATGCAATATAGATATAAACATACAGCTGACCCCCACAACCCCACCTCAGGAGGAGACTGGTTATTAAATCATGTACAACCCTTCTGGTCGCCGGCCATAAACCTGAAGTGGTTATATCCCCTTTGCGTTTTCTTTAACAAAGACCCTGGTGGACGTTGTTCGATCAGCAAATTAGGCCAATACTTGCAACTTCATGTGCTTCTGTTTAAAGCCAACAGTTCCAGCATCAGAAAAAAAGTGGTTTCCAAAACTATGGACATGCATTTAATGCGAGTCTCCATTCCTCGCTTAACATTGCTTATATGTGCCTATTAAGAATATTCAGCCTTTATGTAAGTACTGATATACAGAACAGTGGTGGCCCTTGTTAGTTTAAACAGATGCAGCACTGAGGCTAGGACTGCACAGCGCCTAGTGCATGAGCATCCAAAACCTCCTCGAAGAGGTTGGCACCTGTGTGCCATTCTACAGCATAGTTTCTTAGCTTATTGTCTGCTCCTCCATGAAACAATGACGTACTAGGTTACAGCTACTTCAATGCCTGGAAGACCAAATAATGAAGACAACAGGTCCCAGAGTGACAGAAGCAAGCTTTTCAGGATACCGATGTGGAATAATAAATAAGAATGATGTCAGAACTCACATATTCACTCATTCATCCACCTACACATTCGGCTCGGTGTTTTTAAGCACCCACTTTCTATAACCTACATGTCACTCATGTCTAAACTGTACATGTTATGAAAGCGATGGAAGCGTGTACTAGTTAACCATTCTGGATCTGTCCTGCAGGGACTGGAACAGTGCACTTGCTTTCTTCTGTGAGGGACCAAAGCTTTCTTTGTTACTGTCATGCTGTACCTTTTCTGCGAGGAATCAAAGCTTGCATTGCTGCTGCCCAATTTGTGACGGGGAAGCTTGTGCAGCTTGATGGTGAAAGCTTGATCTGCTTGATGGGGAAAGCTTGCTCTGTTTCTGTCCTAGCTGTACCTGTCTTCTGAAGGAGGGAGAGTGGCCCTGCTTCTGCACAAGGTATACTTGCTCCATGAAGAAAGGTGATTTGCACTACTGTTCTCCATCTTACGCAAAACAAACCAAAGGAATGTACTTGCAAGACATGCCCTAGGAATCAGAGACTGTTTCTCAATATTGACATGAGATATCTGTGGATCTGAGGAAGGCATCCAGACAGGTAAGCACCGAAACATATTGACAGTAAAGAGAAGCATGGTCCTGTGCTCAACCCTCCTGTATTTACTCAGGTGGCAGATAACCACCAGTAAAAATATTGTTACCTCAGTCACAGACACACTTTCAACATAGATTTAACCGTTTAACAATGAGAGAAGTTAAATGTCAACATAAAGTACATAATCCAACTGTAACAACCTGCATTAATATTTGGAGTGGATGACTACCTACCTGAACCCTTGCCAAGGTGAATTCTTAACCTGAGCTCAATTCTCTGGCAGCTTTAGCACAGCTATGGCACAGAGTAGACATACTTACTTAGGGCAATGTGTAAAGTATTAATGCAGTACCGAACAGTAATAAAGTCAAAATACAAAGCAATCAAAAACACAAACAGAACAATAGAGTAAAATGTAAAAAACAAAATGACACCAAAGTGAAAAAAATCCAATACAGAGGTACTGGAGATATGATGTTTTCAAGTTTGAGGTAAGAATAGCACCAAGAAGCACAGAGTGCCAATGACAGACAATGGTTGAGGTAGATGGGGACCTATGTTCTATTTAAAGATAACCATGACGGAGAGCGGTTCAGATACACAAACCAGGTTCGTCCTAGTCAGAGAATACGCTTTCTGACTCTAGTCCTTTAAGTCCCAATTCACCACCAGGTACACCCTGTGAGTCACTTTGTGACTCACAGGGTGTCAGACAGAGCAGGGTCCAGTCCAGTTACAGTTGCCACTAGTTAGCTGGGTACTTCCAGGAAAAGGTCTCTTGCAGCTTGTTGTCTCCTTGTAGCTATATAGGAGTCCGCCAACTGACCCTTGGAGTCCACGTCTTAGTCCTGGGTACAAGAGGAAGCAGGTCCAGTCCTTCAGTCCTTCCGTCCTTCAGGGCTCCTCTCAGGTTATGGACAGCAGTTCCAGATGCCCTTCTGTTGGGCCAGAAAGTGTTCTGAAGAGGGTGCCTGGGGATGCCACATGAATGTCTGCATGAGCTAGTGGGCGCGAGTCCCTTTCTGGCTCCTCCCTAACTAATGAGGTAAAAGCTCCTGGGGCCTACCCTACCCACTTTGTCAGTAGGGGCTGCTTCCTTTACTGCAAACAGGCCCACAATGCAATGTGCCAGGGCATTACAAGATGACAAAAGTTTTCAGCCACACTAAACTTGGATTCTGTGGTCTGGCGGTGTGTGTGAGGAGTGTAACATAGCAATCCAAGCATCCTCCTTCATCTAACACACACAAACACAGATTGAAGTAGACACTGTACCCACACGAAACCCAGAGAACAAAGTTTGGTAGGACAAAAGCAGGGTCCTTCAGCAACCGGACCAGGGATCCACAAGAATTGTCTTGGCATCCTGTTCTCTCCCTTTCACACATGCCCCAAGTGTTACATGTGGCTCAACAGACCTGTCAAGCAGGATTCGATACTGTAGCTTCAAAATGGATCCACATAATCCCTACCCTGCATATTCTATGGAGCTCACATGCATTATCTCTGCCAATTAAGGTAAGCCTATCATTTGATTCTGTGAGGCATATGGCACCTATTTAACACATATTCAAGTCTGAGCATAGGCTAAGATCTAGCAGAGGCTCATGCTTATTAGCCTTCTGACTATTCAGAGTGGTAAAGGGTAACTTTCTACAAATTACTTTTCTTTAATTTTTACTGAAAATCAGACTTTACCATTGAATTGGATCTTTAAAAACTATTAAAATGGTGGTTTAATAATTTGTCTAGCTGGTCCTATTCATGAAATACAGTATTAGTCTATCTGAGTACTCAGATTCTCCACATAGGACAGCTAGGCCTGCCACCATTAAAATAGCTGTTAGGACCTTGTTCATATTAATTTTCTTCATGCCCCACCTTTAAATACTATGCACCCTAACTTGTGGGCTACAAGGATTCATGGGTAACTTACTAATATCTAAAAGGGAGGTTCTGATCTCTCATAAAGGGTTATTTTAACAGTTCGTAATGCATATTTAAACTGCAGCAGACGGAATTTAAAGGGAAGATCTGAAACCATGTTTCCCATTGTCACGCTAGTGGATGGCACAATAGGTGCTACTACAGTACACTGGTGACACTTAACATCCAGGGACTGGGAGCACTCTGTACACCATGTACTAGTGACTTACAGGCAACTTAAATACACCAATTAGGAGCAAGGTAATTCAGCCATGTAAGAGAGAGCACAAGCACTTTACTACTGGTTAGCACAGGTAAAAAGCAAAGACTTTGAAAACCAGCAAACAAAAATAGGGTCCAGCAAATACGAAAAATCTGGGGTGACCTTGAAGAAAAGGAGATTTCCTACACTCACCCATAACTATGAGAGTGTACAACAGCAAAAACAATAGAACTCTCGAAGACTTCCCTGTACTAGATGTGGAACCCACTGATGAAGCATACTACGTTAAGAAGGCAAGGGTTCATCATCCAATATAAGTACAACAATATAAGGGAATTCCAAAAGAGGTTTGACCTCCAAAGGACTCCAAAGGACTGCCAATCCTTTCAAAAAGGATTGGCAGTCCTTTTTAAGACCACACTCTCCTGTACTGTAAAATCTCTATCGGTCCCCTCGGATCCCTTTGAGGCTCTATATTTCTGTATTGTGTGTGCCCCTTCGATTTCCTTCAGTGGAATTCTTGTATATAGACCTCCAGGACCTAGAACCAACTTCTGCCCTGAGCTTTTTAGAATCCTGGAACCCTACTTTGGGAGATCTCTTTTTACTATTCTTGGGGATCTGAACTTTCATTTAGATGATCTGGAAGCTACAGATACATCTTCCCTGGTTAATGCCCTGGAGGCCTGTGACTTTGCCCAAAGGGTACTTTACCCGACTCATAAGGCTGGCCATACCCTTGATGGGGTGTTTTCTAACGACTCCAGGCTAACAGTCGGCGTTCCGCTGCCGATAGTGTGGTCTGATCATTTAGCAGTACCATTGTATTTAAACACGGCCCGTAATGAGGGTAACTTGGTTACCAGCAAGAAATGTCTTAAAAGAAGCTTCAGAAATATTACCAATGAGGCGCTGGCCCCTTTTATTCAACATGTTAATATCTCATCTCAGTGGGTGGTGGATGAGGCGGCACAAGAACTTGCCGACTCTATCACTAAAGCAGTGGATGAGTTAGCCCCTGCCTCATTTAAATATGTGGCGCGACAAAAACCGACAGCCCCCTGGTTCACAGAAACCCTGAGGCTTCTCAGACAAAAATGCAGAAGGAAGGAAAGATGTTGGCGCAAATCTTGGGATCCGATGGACCGGGAAGCTTACAGGTGCCTGTTACGAGAATATAAAAGCAGAATTATTAAGGAGAAACAGGATCATTTCACCAACCTAACCAGTTCTCTTACGTCATCTAAAGAGCTCTTTAAGATCGTAGGCTACCTCTGCTCTCTTCAGGCCCCTGACCCCGTGGTAGTTTCACAGGAGCTATGTGATAACATCTCAGATTTCTTCTATAAAAAAATAGATGACATCTACTCGGCTCTACAATCGCAGAGGAATTCCCTGAGTGAAGAGGACTCCTCTCGAGTTAAGCATTTGGAATCTTGGGATGGTGACTTCCCCCAAGTCCTCAACCACTTCCCTGCACTATCCATGGATGGACTTAATCTTCTCTTAGATAGAATGAAATCAGCCTCTCCCTTGGACCCTGTTCCTTTGAAAGTACTAAAGGACTGTAGGGACATCATTCTTCCTCCCATGCTGGAAATAATAAATGGAGCTATGGAACAGGGTACCTTCCCTATGGCATGGAAGAAGGCCATCGTGAAACCTTTGCTTAAAAAGCCTACCCTGGATCCAGGGCTCCTGAAGAACTTTAGACCAATATCTCTTCTGCCGGCCCCTGCTAAGATGCTGGAAGCCCACCTGAACTGTCATCTGTCTAACTTCCTGGATGCCTCGGGGTTCTTGGATGGGTCTCAACATGGCTTCAGAAAGCTCCACAGCACGGAGTCTGCTCTGACTAAGGTCGCAGATAACATACGCCGGAAAGTTGATCTGGGCCAAACCACCCTGCTGGTGCTGCTGGACCTCACAACAGCATTCGACACCCTGTCTCCCTTTACTTTAACATCTAGGTTAAGGGAGGCAGGGGTAACAGGATCGGCCCTCAGTCTCCTGAACTCTTTCCTCCAGCAGAGAGAGCAGCGTGTGATGCTTGGAGATCTCCTCTCCCCTGTTAAGTCTCTGCAATGTGGGGTGCCACAGGGGTCGGCATTGAGTCCGACCCTGTTTAATATCTACGTGGCCCCCCTTGCAAGACTAGTAAGATCTCAGGGGATGGAGGTAGTGTCGTACGCTGACGACACGCAGATTATGGTGTCCCTGACCCACTCTGTGAGTATCACCGCATCCAACTTTAGGTCCTGCATGCAACTTGTTGCAGAGTGGATGATTTTCAATTCCCTAAAGTTGAACGGTGACAAAACGGAGGTCCTGGTCTTTGGCAAAGACCAGGGCATGTGGTCAGGTGAGTGGTGGCCTCCATCCTTAGGCATCTGCCCCACTCCCACACAATCTGCCAGGAATCTAGGCGTCATCTTCGACACTCGGCTCTCCATGGAACTCCAGGTTAACAGGACTGTGGCCACCTGTTGGGGTGTCATTAGGATTCTTAAAAGAATCCTTCACTATCTTTCCCCACAGGCACGCAAGCAGGTTGTGATCGCTCTTGTTGGCTCAAGGCTCGACTACTGTAATTCACTTTATGCCGGGGCCAACAAGGGCCTGCTGCAGGGCCTACAGGTGGTGCAGAACGCGGCGGCGCGATTTGTTTTGGCCCTGCCTTGGCTGTCCTCCGCGACCATGGCAAGGAAGAGTCTTCACTGGCTCCCTATCGCCTCAAGAGTATCTTTTAAGCTCCTTTGCCTCACTTACCGTGCCCTTATGGCTGGCCCTGCCGATGCTCTTGGATCCCTGCTTACTCGGTATGTTCCGAGTAGATGTCTACGCTCTCTGGAGCTTAACCAACTGGTAGTCCCGCGCTCTAGGAAGGTTAGATGGGGGAGTAAGGCCTTTTCCATCTTGGCACCCCAACTGTGGAATACACTTCCCCTTGAGATCAAATCACAACCTTCATTGGATCTCTTTAGGAAGGCTCTTAAAACCTGGTGCTTTATTAAGGCCTATCAATAAGCTCCTCTCATCTGGTGTCTTCAGCTAGTTTTGAGTTAGGCGCCTTGACGCCCATGGGGCTAAGTTGCGCATCTATAAATTCCGCTTCATTCATTCATTCCTTCCGTTTCTTCATGAGTGTTGTATTTGTTGTATGCTTATGTCTGTTTACAGAGTACGTACAATTGTAATTTAACTGCTCTTGTTACCTCTTTTTAGGTCGAGCCTCGGCACCGTGCATGCGCTGTCTGCAAGACTAGTAGTAATTCCTATACGCAGTGTAATCTCGCCTGCTGCTTACCATTGGTTCACTCTTGTGTGTGTCTTATTTGGTGGATCTTCAGTAGTTGGTGCACCCCATACATCACTTCCGTTTTGTGATCAGGAGCATCAGCCAACTACAGTTTCCTTATGCTGTAGTTGTTTGTAAATTCCTTTGAGGACTATTTCAACAAAGCGAAGTGTTGAAATTGAAAACATAACTTGAGTGAATCAGGGACACACTTCAACCAACTTGTTTTCATTTCCTATTGTAACTGGGTTCACACTGGCAGGTCTGAGGAATGATCACGGTGCTTCATATCGGCCCCACACCGCTCTGCCAAAGTGAGCTTCAGTGCACCACAAAACCAAGTACCATATTAACACTCGTGGCACAACACAACACCATCACGTTGGATTACCTCAGATTTGCCGAATTTAGCCATGCATAATATTTTCAGAATTTACCCATGCTACTCGATAAGGACAAAACTGCTAGTGCCAAGTACTTACACAGATTGTCTGTGATTTTAGTATAATGCTCATTTTCTGTGCTATAATCTTTTAACGGATGTCAATCCGTTATGTCAGTACATGCGGGTGACAAAAAAACAGGTCTGATCACCAAATAATAGGATGTGTGTTTTTTGCTGTGTGTCCTGATTTTATAGCCTGCCCCTGTTTTAATCCTTTTTCTTTGGCTAGTTGGGCATCTTTCCTTATTGGACCATATGTTAGCTCCATCTTGGAAAAGAGGGTAGTGCTGCTGCTAGGATTTTGGCATCAATGACAGTTGGTCAGCACTATACTACCTTTCTCTGACTCTGCGGCCAAAAGGACGCCCAAGAGAGTAAGGAAGCCAACGGGTTCAGGCGGATCTCTCATGCAACCACTAGCACATCCTCAAGCACGCAATATCGTTGGTGCAGCTTAGCAAGAAATATGTTCTTAGAAATGAAAGTATTTCAATGCACTACAAAACCTTTATTTACATCACTTGCATGTTGCTTTCATAAGTAACTAATGTTATTCTCCTTAGAGTGTAACATTTAAAATGCACTTTTCAGACTTGGGTCAGCAGCTATACTAAATATTAAACATATACGTTTTTGCCATGGCTTTTGCCTCGTTATCTGCAGACAACAAATGAATGAGTGTATTGCTCCTCGCGTGACACAGTTCCTATAAGTCCTAATCCTGAAAGTCTGCATCCGCTGTGCAGTAACTTCTAGCACTTGACCCCGCGGGGTAGCAGCCCGCCACACACATCTGCTAAATGGCAACAAAGGAATGTAGATATAAGCACAATACTACGGGCAGTTCTATGTTATAATCGGAGAGGCCGTAAATGCCCAGGGTGAATTTAGTCTGTTTCACATAAATGCTTAATTTTTTTTTACTAGTTGGCTATGGTCACAAAGCATTAAATTAAAATTCACTCTTCATAGTATTTCACCAATCTGTGCTCAGCACAAGCATAGCTGCCAAGGTTTCAGATATCTATGTGTGACATTTTCATAATCCCAGTGTAATTATGAGTGACATTTCAGCGCACATGAGTGACACTATCTCGCGGGCAAAAATCAAGCAATGAAGATGAGAGGCACATATAAATATCAGAGATTCTACCCATTTGAGCAACGAGAAACTCTAAGAAGATCTTAGAACTGCTGCACGGCACCAGAAATGGAAGAGCACTAACCAGACACACACTGTGTGACTGCAGGCTGGCAGGCACTGCTGCTGCTCAGAAGATGATCTGTTCATGACCGCATGCTAGCCTAAAAAGCACATTTTATAGCATGGGTCAGCTTGTTGTTGAAACTACTCTGACAACCATAACCCTTCTGCATCTCTCCCACCCACAAGAAAAATACCAGCTTCCTGTTCTCATTCTAACATTTTGCAAAAGGCCAGACACGATTCTTAAATACAACTTTACATAGCTGCCCACTTGTATTATTGCTTATGTGTGATATTTATGTTTTCATTGTGTGAATGAGTGGCATTTTACTACCGAATGTGTGACACTTCGAGAGGCACTTCCGCATGAGTTTCTATTACTATAGCCAGATATGCAACAGTCTTCAGAGTGCTTGAATCCATCACGCTTTTCCATTCATACTGTCCTCTGCAGGTTCTCACTCTTTATGCACTTTAATTCTTTCTCTTTCAACATCTCTCAGAAATTGTCAATAAGCACGTCCTGTCTGAGTGTTCTTAAAATCTACAGAAACATAATAGTTATTAAAAGGAAATAGTATTCGGGAATGCATACAGAGTAAAATTTGTGACATTTAACCAGGTGCTGCGTTGGTGTCAAAGATTGCCTTTGCAGTGTTAGTTATTCTTCAGCAATCGTTTAACACTCATTGAGAACTTGCAAGTTACAGCCCAAAACGCTCTGCTGGTTTTGCTGCAGAGGAGACTGACCTCCGAGGAGAACGATCCGCTCTCTGAGTCAGCCCGGCTGCCTGGGACTGAAATTGTTTGGAGGTGGGGTTCTACTGACTGCCAGGAGGCCCTTCGGTAATTGCGACGCAGTGGGAAAAACACCCTACCAACACCACTTAAGTTTAGAGGCAGGGACAGGGTAGGACAGCTTGGTAAAAAGAACCAAACTGCCCGTTTGCTTTCCGCCTGGATTTTTGCCCTACTTACTAGTCAGTAGTGCATAGCAAGGACTGTCTGTGGTGCCTTGCCAGCATTTTAAAAAAATGAAGGCGAGGTACCACCAGATCTGTGTGTGGGGGCTGCCGTTCGGATAATGATCCGGATCACGTTGTTCTCTTTCACATTCGAAGAACACACAAGGAAAGCCTGTGGTGGGTTTGATTAATCACAACTAGTTCTGATCTGGGATTATTGTGATGCTGAATAAAGTGAAAAACATACCAGCGCTTACCTCTACGAGCCGGGCCAGGCTCAATCTATGTGGCACATGACACCATTTATTCACTCACAGTTGTTGATCCGCACCGCGGGCGGATTAAGTTAACCCCAGCCGAAAGCCAGCGGCGAGCAGCTCCCTCTGCTACAGGCAGCAAACTTTCCATGGCGAGTCTAAATTAACAGGTCACGGTGCTAATGAGGGTCGGGTGGGCCTGAGAGGGCCCGGCTCGACCGCGGTATGTACTGCCCCGCGGTATTGCAAGCAGTGCTGCGTGCACACTGCAAGCAGTCCTGCCAAGCGTCACGCAACACGTGTGACGCCCACGCATTTCAGTGCGGTGATCCGCATCACCGCACTTAAACGAAATGTCACGCATCATGCTGCCAGGCGAGCCAACGGCGCCTGTCACTGTGCCCGTCAGTCACTGTGGCTCTCTCTGCTGCTCGAGGAGCTGCATTGAAATTCCCGCGCGGCACAGGCCTGACGTCATTGTCAACACCAGATAGTGACACCCGCCGCCGGGTTGGGTCTGCCTGTGGTTGCGTGATGATTGAGAGCGATGTGACCTCATGTCCTGGTCTATGAAGCACCATAGATGAGAGCTGCAGTATTAGCTCAGGACCACGACGTGCGCAGCTTCTGGCAGTTGAGGTACGTGGTTCTCATGTTGGCGCTAGTGTGTTATAATGTAAGAACACCCGAAACAGCGGCCGTTATAACAGTGACGTCACTTCAGTGGCCAATGGCTATGGGAATACTTATTAGGGAGGTGCTGCAAAAAGGGCGGGTGACGGCATTTCAATATTAGCTGCACTTGCAGTGTGCACGCAGCACTGCTTGCAATACCGCGGGGCAGTACATACCGCGGTCGAGCCGGGCCCTCTCAGGCCCACCCGACCCTCATTAGCACCGTGACCTGTTAATTTAGACTCGCCATGGAAAGTTTGCTGCCTGTAGCAGAGGGAGCTGCTCGCCGCTGGCTTTCGGCTGGGGTTAACTTAATCCGCCCGCGGTGCGGATCAACAACTGTGAGTGAATAAATGGTGTCATGTGCCACATAGATTGAGCCTGGCCCGGCTCGTAGAGGTAAGCGCTGGTATGTTTTTCACTTTATTCAGCATCACAATAATCCCAGATCAGAACTAGTTGTGATTAATCAAACCCACCACAGGCTTTCCTTGTGTGTTCTTCGAATGTGAAAGAGAACAACGTGATCGGGATCATTATCCGAACGGCAGCCCCCACACACAGATCTGGTGGTACCTCGCCTTCATTTTTTAAAAATGCTGGCAAGGCACCACAGACAGTCATTGCTATGCACTACTGACTAGTAAGTAGGGCAAAATTCCAGGCGGAAAGCAAACGGGCAGTTTGGTTCTTTTTACCAAGCTGCCCTACCCTGTCCCTGCCTCTAAACTTAAGTGGTGTTGGTAGGGTGTTTTTCCCACTGCGTCGCAATTACCGAAGGGCCTCCTGGCAGTCAGTAGAACCCCACCTCCAAACAATTTCAGTCCCAGGCAGCCGGGCTGACTCAGAGAGCGGATCGTTCTCCTCGGAGGTCAGTCTCCTCTGCAGCAAAACCAGCAGAGCGTTTTGGGCTGTAACTGGCAAGTTCTCAATGAGTGTTAAACGATTGCTGAAGAATAACTAACACTGTAAAGGCAATCTTTGACACCAACGCAGCACCTGGTTACATGTCACACATTTTACTCTGTATGCATTCCCGAATACTATTTCCTTTTAATAACTATTATGTTTCTGTAGATTTTAAGAACATTCAGACAGGATGTGCTTATTGACAATTTCTGAGAGATGTTGAAAGAGAAAGAATTAAAGTGCATAAAGTGTGAGAACCTGCAGAGGACAGTATAAATGGAAAAGCGTGATGGATTCAAGCACTCTGAAGACTGTTGCATATCTGGCTATAGTAATAGAAACTCATGCGGAAGTGCCTCTCGAAGTGTCACACATTCGGTAGTAAAATGCCACTCATTCACACAATGAAAACATAAATATCACACATAAGCAATAATACAAATGGGCAGCTATGTAAAGTTGTATTTAAGAATCGTGTCTGGCCTTTTGCAAAATGTTAGAATGAGAACAGGAAGCTGGTATTTTTCTTGTGGGTGGGAGAGATGCAGAAGGGTTATGGTTGTCAGAGTAGTTTCAACAACAAGCTGACCCATGCTATAAAATGTGCTTTTTAGGCTAGCATGCGGTCATGAACAGATCATCTTCTGAGCAGCAGCAGTGCCTGCCAGCCTGCAGTCACACAGTGTGTGTCTCGTTAGTGCTCTTCCATTTCTGGTGCCGTGCAGCAGTTCTAAGATCTTCTTAGAGTTTCTCGTTGCTCAAATGGGTAGAATCTATGATATTTATATGTGCCTCTCATCTTCATTGCTTGATTTTTGCCCGCGAGATAGTGTCACTCATGTGCGCTGAAATGTCACTAATAATTACACTGGGATTATGAAAATGTCACACATAGCAATCTGAAACCTTGGCAGCTATGTGCAAGTGCAGCTAATATTGAAATGCCGTCACCCGCCCTTTTTGCAGCACCTCCCTAATAAGTATTCCCATAGCCATTGGCCACTGAAGTGACGTCACTGTTATAACGGCCGCTGTTTCGGGTGTTCTTACATTATAACACACTAGCGCCAACATGAGAACCACGTACCTCAACTGCCAGAAGCTGCGCACGTCGTGGTCCTGCGCTAATACTGCAGCTCTCATCTGTGGTGCTTCATAGACCAGGACATGAGGTCACATCGCTCTCAATCATTACGCAACCACAGGCAGACCCAACCCGGCGGCGGGTGTCACTATCTGGTGTTGACAATGACGTCAGGCCTGGGCCGCGCGGGAATTTCAATGCAGCTCCTCGAGCAGCAGAGAGAGCCACAGTGACTGACGGGCACAGTGACAGGCGCCGTTGGCTCGCCTGGCAGCATGATGCGTGACATTTCGTTTCAGTGCGGTGATGCGGATCACCGCACTGAAATGCGTGGGCGTCACATGTGTTGCGTGACGCTTGGCAGGACTGCACAAGAACATTGATTTCAAATTCTCTCGCGAGTCATACTGCATATAAACATACCAAAGAAACAAGCGCTATATTTGCCAAGCACAGAGCATTCTGTACTCACGGGCTTGGCTAATTGGCCACTTATTAAATAAAGGGATTGGGAAATTGCTTAACCCCTCATTTACAAGCAACGTTTTTGAACAGCACACGAAACAACCCATATATATCCATATATATATGAAAAATCAATGTAATTTTGCATGCTTGGACTTGTAAGCCTTGCTCTAAATGGACTGCGATTCTGGGCAAATTACTTAGGGCTAGATGTAGGTAAACTACATTTACCGATTCTAAAATACCGAATTTTACCGATTTAGTATTTTAGAATCGGTAAATGCTATGTAGGTAATTACTCGAAAAGTATTACCGAATCGGTGCGATTCCTATGGGCCTGTAGGCCCATAGGAATGAATGGGAATTACCGAATCGGTATTTACCGATTCGGTAAAAGGGGGGAAACATTCAAGGGTGGCAGGGTGTCACTTTGACACCCTGTTGCACCCCTGAATTGTGCATGGGTGCACATGTGGCACACATACATGCCCTAAGGGCATGTATGTCTGCCACATGGCACTGTTATTAAATGCAAAAAATTGCTTTCTTTAGGGTTTTTGTAATTTATCACCAACTTGTAGTTGGTGGTAAATAACGAATCCTTACAGGTGAAAAGCACTCACTTGAGTGCTTCCTACATTTCAGATTTGGTAATTTAATGAATCGGTATTTAAGAATTCAGTAATTTACCGAATTCTTAAATACCGATTCGGTAAATTACCGAATCTGAAATGTAGCCACCTATATCCCAAATGCCTAATACCGGTCATTAACGGCCGAAATTCGGTAATTTCGGCCGTTACCGACCGGTATTAGGGTTCCTACATCTGGCCCTAATTCTCCTCGTGTCATAAACAGGTATCTCACCTTGTTCACTGCTGTTATAATTTTTTAGCTTATTTTAGTTTGTTAAACGGATGTGATGGATGTGCACTACTAAAAATGGGCAGACAGGATCCCCATTACAAATTCGTAAAACCATATACATCCAATTCACACCACAGAATTCCACATCATGCCACACAATTCAACAGCACCCCACATAATTAAACTACACTACATACCACTCAACACAAAATACTATTCCACATAATTACACACCATGACATACAGTCCCACTTCACGTATTTCCAGTGCACTCAATACCACATAATTACTATCCACATAATTCCACTGCACAGCATGCCACATAATTTCCACATAAAAACACTACACACCACACAATTCCACCACACACAATTCCACAACTAACAATGCCCATCAACCCACATAATTCCACTGCAAACCACATGCAGCCAAAACACACAGATAAAAGACATGGTCATTTACAATCCCAATAGCTCTAACTCTCGCAAATGTGAAACCTATTTCATTGAAAATACTTGTTTGTATTATCTGTCTTGAATGTGTGCAAGAACCATGTGATATTCTTCCAATCGCCTGTGAAGAACCGGGTTATTTAATACCCAGCGGCGCTAGGGGCACGCCCAAAGTCTTCGGGTTCCACCTGTCTTAGAATACAGAGACACGGAATCTTCTTGGTGGCGTCAAAGATCAAATTTATTGGCTGCAGCCAGTAACAGAAGTCCTAGAAATCATCACGGTATGAGTTCTCAGGAGACTGCTCAATTTTACACAGCAAGTCGTCCTTTTGTATGCCAAAAATCACATTCCAGACAAATACCTAATATTTACAAACTGTCCAATCACATGTATTCACACCAAAGGTATCGCATGACAGTAAAATCCACTTTTCAGTTGCCCAGCCCATGATCAATCATCGGTCAAACCCAACATTCTTCTTTAGACAGGTCGAACGAACCCATAATAAAAAAGGCCGCAACCCAATCATAAATAGACCATAAAGAAAGGAGCAGAAACAGGTGAGAGTAGGATAAGGCATATTTGTGTGCAATAACACTTTACGATGTCCTGTGCTCTGATCCTTAATCTTGATCAGCTAAAGGGCAGGAACTGGTTTAACAAGGCCAGCTTCAGGCAACAGGGTCAGTTCACTCAGGTCAAAGAGGAGTCAGCACGAACTGGAGCTAAGGTGTACATGTCCTTTAAAAAGACTAGTTCAGCCAGTCATCGGCCTATGTGAGGGCAACCACAAAATGGCTGCCATACACAAAATGGAACCCAAGGGTTCAGAACGAAATCCCTAAATACGTAGTGAATCCATCGGTCTAACGTGATGAAAACACTCATACTTGCCGCACTAACTAGTTACGGTTCGCTAATATCAAATTTGTAACGAAACCATGACCTTTATGAAACGGGTTCAGGGTTCACGGAACCTCAGCCCCTCCTTTTGCCCTTACATAGGCAATAACCTACACTCACGTCAATCTGAGTCCAGGTCTATATTCATCAGATCATCAAGATGTTGCTGGAGCATAATCCTATTACTTAATACCTCTCTTGGGACAGGTCTCCTTGCACACGTAGTAGCACAGAGGCCACATATAACAGGAGCGCACTGCACACAAAGACAGAACAAGAAAAGAATCGCTAAAGCCATCCCAATGATCATCAGAATCTTCCATCCCCAGGTCGATAACAGTTCCCAGAACCATCCAATCAACGACCAATCTCCTTTATCCACATTTATAGACTCAGAGATCTTATGTAACGTAGAAATGGCCTGGTATACTGTAGGAGCATTGTCTGGTATGAAAACGCAGCAACTCGATTGGATCACTTTACATACCCCACCTCGGTCCGCAAGTATGACGTCCAAAACCATTCGACTCTGTAATGTCATAAGGCGATCCGCTTGAAGCTCAGCGGTCAGATTACTAAGGGTACCAGCAGTTTCATTTATGGTGGATTCAACCACTCTTGTCAATTGCCGTAGGTTTCTACTGTTTGCCATAGGTCCCCAAAACGGTAGGTAACCCTTGAAAAAGTCTCCCACTTCTTGTCCCGTAGTATCTTCCTCACTGAAGACACCCCTAACAACTCTCGTTCTGTGGTAATCTACAGCAGCAGTATACGTAGGAGGCAACAAATATGCAACATAACATGTTCCCGAAAAATCAGAGGGGAACCATGTATATGCTCTATCATGGCAGACAAAATAAGTGCCCTTAGCTGCTAAAAACGGTGGGGAAGTTTGGGACGCAAAGACATACGTCTGAGTACAAGCACTCTTCCCTAACTGAGCTTTCCGATTCTTGCCTTTCCCTTGCAGACAAAAATGACCACGATGGGGTACTACAATCCAAATCGGAGGTGACCTTTTCCGTCTCTGCTTCTCACCCAGACTAATACTATATCCGGTTGCATTCCAACCAACATATGCTAGTAACTCATCCTTGGGAATAGTCTTATACATTTCGATATCTCTACTCATATCTGTAATTCCCTTCACCAAGGCTTTATTACTTGAGTTATCTCTCATGGAACGCAGGGGATAGACTTCGATGGCATAAATAAACATCGTCTGATATGCCCATACGGACCCATTGTAACTGAATGGCAGAACCAGATAAGGAATACCTCTATCCATAGTATGTGGCATAAGACCACACACCCAACAATTAGTGGTGTTCACTACTAACTGGTGTTGATGGAGAAGTTGCACAAAGGAATTATTCACAAATTCCGACCTTCTAATTTGCTCGTGTTCAGGTAAGATATGAAAAGAATGTAAAGAAACAGTAGTAGGTAAAGTCGTAGGTTGGAAAATGGGTGCAGAAATCAGTTGAAGAGAAAATACAAACCAACCCACCAAAGCTAACGTCATGCTTGAAAACATCAGAACACATGTTATCAGAAAACATTTGCTACGCATTAATTTACAGAGTTTCATTTTAAAGTTCGTTTCCTTGGCAGCTCTCTCCATCTCAAAAAAACTCCATCCTCTAACCGATGCTGTTCACGGCGGTTGGATTTCTTCTGCTAAGGAATGCTTCTGTCAGCCCAGGGAACTCCCTTAGACCAACCAGAACCGTCGACCTTGCGTCTTCGGCTTGCACTCTCTAGTCTTTACACCGTGACCCTACAGCTGAACCCGGATGGTGGTTCACAAAAATATACCAAAAAAGTTTCTTGGCTGAGAGAGTTCAATTTCTGAGAGAGTTCAGTTCCAAAAATCAAAAAAAAGGAATTCATTTATTTTATTAGTCCATTGTTTCTAGGACGTAGATCATAACGCTCTTTTCTAGGCCTCGTTTGAGGCTGAAACAACAGTTCAGGTTCAGTAGTGTCTAATCTTTGAGACACAGGCACAGCTTCTTGAAGGACATCGTCATTTTCTTTCTCGGAGCCTCTCCACACCAACTCAGCGTCGCTAAACGGTGCAAACTTCGGCACCCTTTCAGTCTCTGAATCTGCAATACCTTCACGGACCCACTGGCAACGGCGCCCTCTTACAATGTATGCCGTGGATCCAGTTTTTCTTCCCGAAAACCTTAACTGAAGTCCTCGTAGATAGCAGGACTTGGTACGGTCCATTCCAGCGGGGCTGATCATTCTTAGTCCGCTGAAAATGTTTCACCAGGACCCAGTCACCGGGATTGAGGATGTGAATTGGGTCCGCAGAAGCTGGCGGCAATTTATCATGAACCTGTTGATGTAAGACACGCAATTTAGTCGTCAAGTCATACAAGTAGTCCACTAGCATAGGGTATTCGATGTCACTAAACTTCGTTGGCCTCGGCACTCCCCAAACGTTTGCCGGACAGCCAAAGACAATCTCATAAGGACTAAGGCCTTTCCGGGAATGTACTGTAGTTCTAGTCGACAAAAGTGCCAACGGTAAAGCATCAGGCCATTGAAGACCAGTGCTCGCTTGAATCTTAGCCAGCTTTAACTTTAACGTGCCATTATAGCACTCAACTAAACCAGCTGATTGGGGATGATTCGCAGCGTGGAATTTCTGGTGAATTCCCAACCCTTCACACACTCTCTTCATCACCTTCCCCACGAATTCCCTTCCGTTATCACTCCATACCATCCTTGGCAACCCAAACCAATGGAAATATTCTTTGACCAGGACTTTAGCAGTGGACGAGGCAGTATTATCTTTTAGGGGGTATGCTTCTACCCATCTAGAAAAGGCGCAAACAACTACAAGGACATACTTTAAATTATTGCACCTTTCCATGTGGATGAAATCCAATTGCAAAACCTCGAACGGATACGTCGGAGGAGCAAAGTGACCAGCTGGAGTTGGAGTTCCCTTGCCAGGATTATACATCAGACACACCATACAATTCTTGACCACATTCTCAGCACATTTGGGAATTCCAGCATTCTGCCACACTGGAGCCAACAACTTACAAATTCCTTTCACACTAATGTGAGACAAACCATGTGCCATCGTAACCACCGCAAGCACATATGCATCCAGCAACATCCATATTTGGTGTTCTGATAACTCAACCCAACAACCAGTCGAATCCAATCTACCCGTAGTTTCTCTCCATACGCTTTTTTCACTTTCAGTAGCTTCAGCTTGGATTGATTTCACACTCTCAATCGTATCTTCACACATTCCCACTGCACCAATCCATCTCGCAGGGCCTGAAACATACATTCGACTCATCACATTCCTCGCTGTTTCTTTCGCAACTTCATCCGCAAATACATTACCACGACCAACATCATCCGTAACCTTTCGGTGAGCACTACACTTCACAATCGCAACTTGCTTCGGCAAAGTAAGTGACTCCAGAAGCTCGTTCATCAACTGTCCATATTGAATCTTAGTCCCATGCGACGTCAATAATCCTCTTTCTCTCCACAAGCGTCCAAAACTGTGGGCAACACCAAACGCATACTGACTATCGGTGTACACATTCACTCTCTTTCCCTCAGATAAAATACACGCTCTCGTTAATGCAATCAACTCTGCTGCTTGCGCCGAATTATGGCTCACTCGTGCAGTTTCAACAATTGTGCATAATGTCGTTACGGCATATGCTGCAGTCGTATCACCATTCGGGAGCTTGTAGCATGACCCATCAACCCATAGCGTACCATCAGGATCCAAAAGAGGAGTGTCTTTCAAGTCGACTCTTCCCTTCGTTTCCTCTTCCGTCCTCAAAAAACAATCATGCTGTTCCTGACCATCTGTATCCACAGAAATCGGCAACAATGTCGCTGGATTCAGTACATTGCACCGCTTGATGTGCACATGACTAGCCAAAAGCGTCAACTCATAACCAGACAACCTCGCACTAGTAAGGTGCTGAGTTTTGGTTCGATTTAATAAAGTATCCACTGCATGTGGAACCATCACAACCAACGTATTATCCATCACCAGCAGACTGTCGAATAGAAACAGCCGCTGCCGCTGTAGCTCTCAAGCAACTCGGCAACGCTCTAGATACCGGATCTAAAGTTGACGAGAAATACGCACATGGACGCTGCTTATCACCGAATTGTTGAGTCTAAACTGACAATGCACAACCCTCTCTGTCGTGGACATAGAGTGTAAAAGGCTTACTGTAGTCGGGAGTACCCAACACTGAAGCAGAACACAACGCATCACGCAATTCAGAAAAACTTTTCTGACAATCGTCAGACCACGGAAGAGGATTCGGTGTATCTTTACAAGTCAAAGCCAACAGAGGTTTCGCCAATAGAGAGAAATTTGGAATCCACTGTCTACAATACGACGTGATACCCAAGAAAGCACGCACTTCTCTCTGTGTGCTTGGCACAGTCATGAGTGCAATCGCTTGAATTCGTTCTGGGGTCAAACTTCTTCCCTCCTTTGACAAGAGATGACCTAAGTAGGTCACTTCTTGGCAACAATACTGCAACTTTGAAGGTGACACTTTATGGTGCAAGTCAGACAAATGTCACAACAAAGAAATAGTAGCTTCTTTACAATTTTCCTCATCATCAGCAGCCACTAATAGATCATCCACATACTGAATAAGAGCAGCACCAGCAGGCAACACAAGAGTATCAAGTTGACTCTTCAAAGCCTGACTATAGATAGAAGGACTTTCACAATAGCCTTGGGGAGCTCTCTTAAACCGGAAGCTTCGGCCTCCTAAAGAGAAGCCAAAAATATCTCTACTTTCCTCGGCAATTGGAATACTGAAGAAAGCATTTTTCAAGTCTATGACTGAAAACCAGGCAGCTGAAGCAGGAATCAAAGTCAACAAAGCAGTAATATCCGGAACAACTGGAAATTGTGGCACAACAATCTTGTTAACCTCTCTAAGATCGATCACAAACATGTAAACAGGTGGCTGAGAAGAGTCAGCGCGTTTCAGGACAGGCAAAACAGGACTGTTACACACATTACCTCTCGTTTCTTCAATCACATCTTTCTCAATCAAATCATAGATGATCGCTAAAAGCGCTCTTTCACCATCGCTAGAAATCCTATATTGGGGGATGCGTGGCAATTTAACATTTGCTTTAAGCGTTACAACGTAAGGTGGAATCTCCAAAATACCCACATCATTAGGACCAGTAGCCCAAAGAGTATCAGGGAGAGAACGCAATTCCGGTGGAAGCCGATCTTTAGACAAATACATCGGAGAGATCACTTTCTTACCCAATGTAAGCTGTACTCCCGCAGGAGAACAACATAATGTTGCATGCAACCTTTTCAACAAATCCAAACCCAACAAATTCTCACCACAACCTGTCGTTAAAATGAGAGGTGCTTCCAATTCACAAGGCCCTATATAAAGAGACAAGGGACTAGAAACTGGGTTACGAACTGGGGCGCCAGAGAATCCTACTGAAACATTAGTTAAGCCAGACAAAGGTGCGCTAGGGAGTTTAGAGTGCATGATAGAACTCTTCGCTGCACCTGTATCCAAAAGAAAAGGCTCTACCACACCCGATATGGCTACTGCAACATAAGGCCCACTCTGATCTACTGGAACCGACACTACTCCCTCTCTTTGTCCATGGCTGTCCTAGCAGTCATTATAATCAGCATTCTCACTCTCAACATAATAGTCATCAGCATAGTACTGAGTCGACTGACCAGATGCAATTTTCTGTTGATCAGAACAATTCATAGAATTCTGCGGGGGAAAGGAACGTTCGTTCTGAGGAAACGCACCATGTCCTCTACCCCTAGACACTTGCTGAAAACCACCACGGCCTCTCGGGCCGTCATACCACTCGCGCGCTGTCGCAACACAGGGCACTCATTTTTATAATGGCCTTCCTCCCTACAATACGCTCTGATTTAAACCCAAGGGTGGTCTTGGAGGAAAATACCCAGCGTTCTGTGGCGGTCTCTGAAATGGGGGAGGTTGCTGAAACTGTGGGCGTTGCTGTGACTCTTGCTGATTCAAGCGAGGCGGATACGCCTGCTGCAAAAGAACCTTTGTCTTTAAGTCTTTGGTCTTTTTCTCTACTCTTTCTTTCTCGTCCTTGTCCCTATTCTCGTAGTACTGTGCAGTCGCTAATATCTGGGCCGACGAGGAAACAGCCCAAGAACTCTCAGAATCTTTCAACTTATTACACAGTTCAGGAAGTAAGTTAAAGACAAACTTATCTACGAACAATCTTTGCCCACCTTCCGTACTCATATCCTGACCACTATGATCTATAAATGTTTCTTCAAATCTAGTGAAGAAATCAGATACACTTTCGTCCTTCTTCTGCTTACATGCTGCTAACTTGTCCCAATTTACTCGTAACGCTGGCATCATCGTCTTCATTAAATTAATAATCCTACCTGGCAATTCCGTAACCAAAGGCTCAGGTTTAGCACCTCCCTGTTGTCTACCATCCGCAGCAATAATATTCGCCCAAGTATCTCCTAATTCTACCGCATGATTCTCATTACGAATCTTTGCCCATAGAGGTTGAGGTACTACATTACCCAACAGCATATCTATGTCTGCCAAATTCATGATGCATGCGTCAACTATCTGGGACAATTCTTTGTAATAGCCAGCAGGATTCTTACGGGGATCAGGTAAGGTCTGCTTAAGAGCCAAGACCTCTGCTCTCTTCCATGGCACATGTACCCATACTCGCTGAAAATGAGCCGGTGCGGCAAAAATACCCTGATTTACATTAGCCTGAACCGCTTCCTTCCATACAGGAGGAACTTCTCTCATGGGATACTGTCTCGCTTTTCTTCTAACAGAGGAATCAGGTTCGTACAATGTCTGAGGCGGAAGGCTTGATCTAAAAGCTAGTATAGTCTCTACGGCATCTGTAATATCAGATTCCACTATCATCCCTTTAGCAAAATCCGACTGAACATCAAGTAGTTCCTGCGGGATCAAACCCAAATCATTATCTTCCCATTCCTGACGCAGAAACATACACATCACATTGAAATGAATGAAATGAAATGAAAAAATAATTTATAAAGCGCGATGGCTACCCAGGGGCGTCCCAGCGCTACAGAGGTTGGGCTAAAGCGGAGTACGCTGGATTTAGACGGAGTTTTCAAGATGGTTAATTAAAAGGATGATTTAATAAAAAGCCAGGTTTTAAGGAGTTTTCGGAAGGTAAGTAGTTTAGGCTCAGATCTGATTGAGAGGGGGAGAGTGTTCCAGATTTTGGCCAGGTTGTGGGAGAGCGACCGGCCTCCACACCTGGCTCTTTTGATACGCGGCACTGTGATGAGACAAGAAGTCCCAGATCTGAGGAGATGATTGGGATGATAGGCATTTACCAGGGGGCGGTTGATCACAGGGCCTGTTCCCCAGTAAGAGCGGTGGGCAATACACATGGCCTTGAATTCAATCCTCTATTTCACAGGGAGCCAGTGGAGCTCTTTCAGTCGGGCTTTAACTGAGACTCGTCGTGGGATGTCGAAGAGGGTCCTGGCGGCGCAGTTTTGGACAATTTGGAGTCTATTGAGCGTGGACTGTGGGGCTCCAAGGTATAGGGCGTTTCCGCAGTCAAGACGAGAGAGAATCAATCCTTGGACCATGATCCGTCTTGAGTGGAGCGGGAGGAGAGGGAGGATTTTGCAAAGTAGCCTCAGGAGTCCAAAGCATGTGGCAGCAAGCTTGGTTGCCTGGTAGTTAAAGCTGAGTGTTTTGTCTAGCCAGATGCCGAGGCTTTTGATTTGTTCTTTGGGTTCCGGGGGACAGCCTAGGCAAAGGGGCCAGATGGAATCGATGGATTTGGTGATGGTATTTCCTAAGAGCATAATCTCTGTTTTCTCCCCGTTTAGTTTTAAGCAGGAGGCCGACATACAGGCGGCGACTGCTTCCAAACATTTGTATAAGCTGTGGTTGGAATTAAGAGGGGGGTCTAGCGCCACCACCAGCTGTGTGTCGTCCGCATAGGTGATAATTTTCACTCCAAAGGGGCGGACGACATCAGCCAGAGGGCTGAGGTAAACATTAAAAAGGGTGGGGCTCAGGGAGGAGCCCTGAGGCACTCCACAGTTCAGGGGTTTGCTGGAGGAGGTAAAATCTTTCTCAAATATCTGAAAAGATCGATCTGTAAGAAAGGATCTCAGCCAGGTGAGTGCCGTTCCCGTGATTCCTATACTACTGAGGCGGTGGAGAAGAATACTGTGGTTTACAGTGTCGAAGGCGGCACTAAGGTCGAGTAAAACGATGGCTGCTGACCCACCGCTGTCCAGGATCCTTCTTGCCTCCTCCGTCACTGCGACCAAGGCTGTTTCGGTTCCGTGAAGGGACCGAAAACCCGTCTGTGAGGAATCAAGTATGTCGTTTGATTCTAAGAAGTGTGTCAGGGCTGAGTTGACATACTTCTCAAGTAGTTTGCTGAGCCAGGGAAGTAGGGAAATAGGTCTGTTATTGGAGGGATTGTTTTGATCGAGGCTAGGTTTTTTTAGTAATGCCTTGACCATTGCTCTCTTCCATAAGGGTGGGACGATGCCGGTATGGAGAGAGGAGTTTAGCAGGTCCCGAATGGTGGGTGAGATCTGACTGGTGATCGGGGTGAGAACCCGCAGAGGGGCCGGATCAGTAGGTGATCCTGATTTGACTTGTTGCATGATGCTCTCTAAATGGGTGAGATCTAAGGGCGGGATACATGTGAGGGAAACTGGCAGTGCTGCCACCGAGTCTGGATCTACAGGGCCGCTAGGCGAAGGGGTATTTTGAGAGAAAGAGGAATTGATGATTTCTATTTTGCGGTAAAAAAAGTCCGCTAGCTCATCACAGTGGGCCTGGGTGTTGCTGTGGTCCTTTGGTGTCTCGGGTAGTTGCAAGAGGGATTTTGCTATCCGATAGATCTCCTTGGGCTTAGAGGCTGCCTTGTCAATCTTTTCTTCGAAATATTTTGCTTGCGCTAGTTTAAGGCTGGATTTGTAGCTTTTAATAGCTGCTTTGTAGGCTATTTTGTCCGCTGGTAAGTAATCGAGACGTCATTTTCTCTCGATTCTTTTGCAGGTGCGTTTGGCCTCTCGGAGATCAGTGGTGTACCACGGGGCGGTCGGGGTACTTCGTTTAGGGTGGGTACGTTTAAATGGAAGTACCAGATCTAGAGAGTTGGTGATCCAGCTGTTGTAGTTCTCGTTGCCCTCAATAGGATTGGAAGTTTTGGTGGGTATGGTTAGATCAAGGTTCTCCCGCCATTCCGGCTGGGGGATTTTGGACCAGTTACGTGACTGTTGGACAGTCATGGGTTTGGGTAGGGGGTGGTTGGGGAGAATCCATGTGAGAGGGATAAGGAAGTGATCAGTCCAGGGAAGGGGGGAAGGATTGCCAACGTGTAGGTTAGGGAAATTGCTGAATATGGGGTCCAAAAGGTGGCCCTTTAGATGGGTGGGGCCAAGGACTAGCTGCTGTAATTCGAGAGCACCTAGGCTGGAGGATAGTTCTCTGGCGTTTGAGTCGTTAGGGTCGTCAAGGTGAGTGTTAAGGTCACCCAGGATTGTGAAGTTGGCGGAGCTAAGTGCGAGGTTTGCAGTTGTTGGGGCAAGGTTAGGGAGAAATTGTCCTTGCGACCCGGGTGGGCGGTATATGAGCATACCTGAAAACGTATTGGTGGGGCAAAATTTTATAGTGAAGGGGAGGCATTCACTATCTGGAACATGGATAGGAGTGCTAGTGACTTCGTAGCCTATCTTGTAAATCACTGCTAGCCCTCCACCGATTCCAGTTTTACTGTCAAGGCGGAGTATTTGGTAGCCGTGTGGAAGAGTTTGTACCAAGTCAGGTTCCAAGTGTTCATGCAGCCAAGTCTCTGTGAGGAAGAGGATGTCCGGGTTTGCATCCTCTATCAGTAGAGAGATTTCCGTAGTATGCTTGGGAAGGGATCTACAATTGAGCAAGAGCATGGAGTATCGTGTGGGTTCCGTTTTTGCGTAGGGTGAGAAATGAAATCCACACTGGTTGCAAGCGGGATGTTGTACGGATGGATCCCACGCCTGTCGACTGGGTGCGGCAGCTTCCTGCTTTAGTTGGAGGAGGGAGTAGGGACTGTAAGTTCTGGCCTGGTGGGGCGGCCGGGCAGGGGGGGTGGCCCCTTGCCCCAGTCGGCCGCCTACGGGCGCAGACGGGCTTGCCTTTGGCGCGCCTTTGGCGCGCTGGCGGCACGCCCGCTGAGCGCGCCGCTGCGGGTCCGGAAAAGGCACATTTTGTATATGAGAGGGGGGCGTGGCCTCAGGGCCGTGGGCGTGGCCTGTGGGCTGGGAGCAAGAATGGCGGGGAAGATCCCTGTGCCGTGGCAGCCTTAATATCGGCTGCGCGGCGATTTCTGAGAGAGATTAGGGTGGGAGAATGCCCTTGGTAAGTGCAGTGCAAGTAAAAACAAGTTATTTGTGACAGTTTACATTTTTTAAAATCGGGCGTGCTCCCGGCTTCCGCCTCAGGAGTGTTATGCCTCTGGATGCGAGCTATTTAGTCAGCGTGCTTTAAGTAGTCGGTATGAGGGGGGCGTTGCCTCAGGGCCGTGGGTGTGGCCTGTGGGCTGGGAGGAAGAATGGCGGTGAAGATCCCTGTGCCGTGGCACTAAAAACATACCTTTGCTTGGGCGGTTCCCACTGAAAGAAAACATCCATAACCGCTGGCAAACTATACCTTGAGGCATTTATAATCCATTTACGGGCCAACAAATCCAACACAGCCCGTTCCTCGGAACCAGGAAGCTGACTACGACTCTGTTTACGTTCCGAAACAGGGGTCATATTCAGTGACCCAAACAATGGAGACAATAAACTAGAAACAGTTTCTGTCATTCGTTTTCTAACAGAAGGAGAAGAAGCAGTCATAAGAACAGGAGAATAAGTGTTTTGAGGCAAAGAAGGTGTAGGAATAAGAACAGTAGGAGTCTCAGATGCAGAGGCGGAAGGCAAAGGAGGTTGAGGCAAAGCTGGTAGCAAAGCTGGCGACCCTAGAGCGGGTTGCACAGGAGGAGGTAAAACCACCTGTGGAGTAACAGGTGGCTGAGCAACAGCAGTAGGTTGAACAACAAAGGGTTGAACAACCGGTGGTAATGGAGGCGCAGTAGCACCCTGCACATAAGGAGGTGGTAATCTCAGTAAATGAGACATCAAAGGATCTTTCTCAAGATCTTCAATCGCTTTCGGAGGAGAAGACGGCAAGGCCGGATAACATTTATCTATGGCCATGCAACGTTGCCTATCTGACACCTCAATTGCTTTATCTTCTTCGTTTTCTTTAAACTGCCTAGCAGCTTGCATTATTGATACATCCTTTTCTCTTTTATCTCTTTTAGCTTGTTTAATTTCTCATTGTCTGGCTTCTTTACGCCAAAGGCGAAAGGAGTCAAACATGCCCGGCCGTGCTTTCTTCCTAAATAATTTAGTTTCTAAATTGTCTAAAATCTCTGTATTAAAGCTACCATGTTGGGGCCATTGTAAGACACCATCTTTTCTAGTGTAGTGGACCCATACTTCATTGAACGTAATGGGGCCCACGCCGTGTTTAGAATAGAGCTCATAAGTCGGAGTTCCAACCGGAGGTATCGAAAACGAATCCTCCAATCGGGAATCCCTGTTGCAACCACAACCAAACCAAGTACCAAATTTGCTACGATTAGGCATCTTCGCTCACCAATCGAGCTTCAAACTTCAAGGGATTATCTCTACCGATACACTCGTAAATATACAAGACCATCGGCTTTGGAAATTGCAATTTTCAAATCAAAACTAAGGACCAAACAAACTAAGAACCAAAGAACCAAAAACTAAGGACTGGGAGCGACCCACTTATACTTAACTGAGGTATCAGTCATGCCACCAGAAGACCCGTCTATCGTCTCGCCGTACAAAGCATCACAAATGGGTCCAAGACAGGGCGACAGTCAGGGCAGCAGTCCTTCGTAGCCGTCAGGAAAGCGGGAAGCCTCGCAGAAAAGACCTTCAGTCCACATTCGACATGCCGGGGTCGATGAAGTGGTGGCCGTCCTCCAGAATTTCCTCACGAAGCTCCTCACAATCTTCAGGCTTGGACCGGTACCGCTGAAGTCGCCCAACGTTGGGCGCCAACTGACGAACCGGGTTATTTAATACCCAGCGGCGCCAGGGGCACGCCCAAAGTCTTCGGGTTCCACCTGTCTTAGAATACAGAGACACGAAATCTTCTTGGTGGCGTCAAAGATCAAATTTATTGGCTGCAGCCAGTAACAGAAGTCCTAGAAATCATCACGGTATGAGTTCTCAGGAGACTGCTCAATTTTACACAGCAAGTCCTCCCTTTTTATGCCAAAAATCACATTCCAGACAAATACCTAATATTTACAAACTGTCCAATCACATGTATTCACACCAAAGGTATCGCATGACAGTAAAACCCACTTTTCAGTTGCCCAGCCCATGATCAATCATCGGTCAAACCCAACATTCTTCTTTAGACAGGTCGAACGAACCCTTAATAAAAAAGGCCACAACCCAATCATAAATAGACCATAAAGAAAGGAGCAGAAACAGGTGAGAGTAGGATAAGGCATATTTGT
This sequence comes from Lissotriton helveticus, assembly GCF_964261635.1. Classification (NCBI taxonomy): domain Eukaryota; kingdom Metazoa; phylum Chordata; class Amphibia; order Caudata; family Salamandridae; genus Lissotriton; species Lissotriton helveticus. The sequence continues at coordinate 1,166,587,302 of NC_136065.1, read as the reverse complement.
GTGCAATAACACTTTACGATGTCCTGTGCTCTGATCCTTAATCTTGATCAGCTAAAGGGCAGGAACTGGTTTAACAAGGTCAGCTTCCAGCAACAGGGTCAGTTCACTCAGGTCAAACAGGAGTCAGCACGAACTGGAGCTAAGGTGTACATGTCCTTTAAAAATACTAGTTCAGCCACAGTCATCGGCCTATGTGAGGGCAACCACAAAATGGCTGCCATACACAAAATGGAACCCAAGGGTTCAGAACGAAATCCCTAAATACGTAGTGAATCCATCGGTCTAACGTGATGAAAACATTCATACTTGCCGCACTAACTAGTTACGGTTCGCTAATATCAAATTCGTAACGAAACCATGACCTTTATGAAACGGGTTCAGGATTCACAGAACCTCACCTGGCCTTTATTAATTGTTTTTTAAAGAAGTTTTTGCTGCTATTGTCAATGTACCTTTATTAAGTTGTGAAGCTTGGTATACAACTTTCCACTGCACAAAAGACAAAACAATTCACATTGCCAATGCTGGTTTTAATGCATGAAAGAGCAAACCCTCACAAAATATATGAGCAGAGTTTACTTTTTGGTTTTAAGTGTGAAAAAACAGTTTTGGAATGGACTAGACAACTCTATAAAATGTTAAAACATAGCTGACAAGTGGCTCCATGTCAAGTATAACACCTATGGTTAGGGGAGAGGGTGTAGCCTTACGGCTAGAGCGGTCGACGTCGAAGCTGAGGAACCGGGTTCGAGTCTCGGCAAGGAAGCTCAACATCCTGTGATTCTGGGCAAATCACTTAATCTACCCGTGCCTAACAAAAATGAATGTGTCCTCATGTAACAAAACTGGTGCTATGTAAATCGCTCTGATACCCGATATCTTCGGGCCTAGTTTGCGCTATATAAAACTATAAACAACAAAAAAATGGTCAGTTCTTTCAGTTTAGCAAACAGCACTTTTGACCCCATAATAAAAGTGTTAAAAGCAAAATTGCAAGCCCATAATGCAACTTGTCTTGGCTGAAAAAGCTAAGATTGGCTGATAGCATTATAAGTAATTGTACCACCTGTCAGACTTGTTAAATGCAGAACAACATTTAGTTCCTGACTTTCTGCCTTTTCTTGTAGGCAGTCCAGGGTGAAACATTCCAGTGGGTGAGAGAGTACATATAACCTTTCAATTACAAATGTGAGCACCCCACTGCTAATGGGCTCACATTAACACTACTTTGAAAACCAAAGCTGTGTACTAAAAAATAAGTTATTTAACAGAACAAGGCAAGGAGCAGCACCAGAATGTATCAGAAGAGACACCGAGAAAGGAACAATGATGCTCTGGCATCCCTTTTCCTTAACACATCCTTGTCCTAGAGGTAGGAAACCTACAACACCTTTGAGGAGCTCCCTGCCTTGAACAGGCGCAGCACCTACTGCACACATGCTGCTTTATGAGGGCCCCTGTGATACTGAGTATAAATTTCTCACTTCGTAGCGTGTTGGAGAGATTCTCCGAAACATCGGAGTACGTGAATGAGAGGAATTTACAGTTCGGCCTGGAGATTGATGCTCTTCAATTTATCGAACATTGGAGCATAAGTGGTTCTTCACACAAAGTCTATAATGCTGCTTTTTGAAACTTATTCATTAACTGTGTTTTGAGTTGGGTCTTGGAGCAAGAGAGACTATCATTCACGGATGCAATTTGGGGGTGAAAAATCCATCTAGAACTAATCCTATTACTACGCACTAGCCCTGAAACCCTGCCCTAAAACATGTAGGAAGGTAACTAGGCTGAACTGAAGTAAAACAATCATCAACAATTCTGTGAAGAAATATCTATTCAAGGTTGAGATTATGCCAGTTTATATTTTGGCATCTAGGTTTTGGCAAAATATGTTTTAGCAACCTTCTGTATCAGGTCCCATTTCAAAAGGGCCGCAGGACAGACAGGTTCTTCTGGGCCATGACTGTGGTTGTTAGGGTCGTTTGCCCCGGGATTCCTTGGATCCATCCTAGAATGGCTCTTCAAACTGAGCAAAGTACACAGTATCTGCACAAGGTTTCCCAGGATGGCAGAAACTCTGAACTCAAACAGCCAAATAACATATTTAATACCTTAGTGTCCAGTATAGTGGTTGTCTTAATAAAAAGGGAAGGGAAACATCCTTTACAACGAAACTTTTACAACGCAAACCATTACAACGCATAGCGCTGGGGGGCGCTCTAGGATAGGGAATGTATTTAATATACTATCCAACACCTTCCCTACTATCCACGGGGACTGGAGTTGGAATAGTAAATTAAATAAATCACTATCCAGCGCCTAAAAGCACTATGTGTTGTAATGATATGCGATGTAAAAACCGCGTTGTAAAGGCATGCGATGTAAAAGTATGCGTTGTAACGTCATACATCCAAAAGGGAAGCCCTTTAATAACACAGCAAAATGAAATTCTGTACAACTTAATGAAGGAAAGCTACAAGATTCTACAACCACTTCTAATGGTGCTAGCCAGAACTCATCCTTCCTCCCACGGCCTGCAATGGTCTATGGCTCCTATGGTGCCTACAATATCTACGTGTCTTAGAAGAGATAAAGGGCCACAGACATAAAGCAGGCAGAGGTGCTAGCTCGCTGATTGGCTGTGCAAGCGACTAAAGGGTTTGGTAACCTGTAGGTCAGTTTCTTCAGATCTTGAGCAATTGACTTAATGCTGGCAAAATGCATTCTGTGAATGGGTCAGGCTTATCTTTATGAGTGCGAGATAATCAATCAGTCTTTGAATTCGGGCCCAGTCTTACCTGTTTAGTGAGAGGTGGCTCAAAGATTGATGCTGCGTTCTTTGTGTTTGCACAATCAGTATCCTTATCAGCGCATGTAGGCGTATGTGCAGGGTCCATGCCTTCAAGATATCACAGCTGGTAAAAAAACCTTGGCAGTAGTTGCATGTCTTTGGCAATAGCAGCCTTCAGGCCACTGAAAATGTCCTCTGCTTCCATCAGTGTCGGTGATCTTTGCAGGTCACTGAGCATGTCAACCCAACGACAGAATAAGTCCCTCCAGTCAAGCTGCAGAGATGCCGGATGGTATACTGTTGCTTGGGATTATTAATACTTTGTGCAGTTCACCACTTGAACCATGCAGGGTGGCCAGATAACCCCTCGGAGCTCGGGTGAGCACGGGTTATTTGGTGAAATTTCACACTTGTGGGTGGTCCACACACATGAGAACTGGCTGGGCTTCTCCTCCTGGACAATTTCTCCACCTGCAGGGTCAGGTACTCTCATTCTCTCTCTGAGCAGGCAGGCACATTCTAGGCGCTAGGCACACCCACAGCTTCTCCAGCAAGTTGTACAGACTACATTTGATGTACCCTCACCTATAGTGTAATGGTTCGGGTACCACCTTTATACTTATTCTGACTGGGATATGGATTGGCTTGGTATTTGATGGTTCCCTTCGACATTTCATTTTCTGGCTGTAGTGCAGAAATTGCCTTTGTTCAAGACTCTCACAGCAGGTAATGTTGCTCTCTCCACATAGGAGTATCCACCACACAAAGCACAATTAAATATGAAGTCTTTGCACCTGACTGATATCAACTTTCTTTAGTAACAGTCACGGGAAGACAATAGGATGGACTCCCTAGAAACTTCCTCACCGTTATTAACAGAATCTGCGGACCCACCTTCACTCCCCTCCCAACAAACAAATGACAGTGCTCAGAAAGGACTGATCATCAATTACCTACTGAAAAGTCCTCACAGAAATGGCTCGGTCGCGGCCCTCCCATACTTTAGTATCTGGAGCTCCTCCCTTCAGTTCCAGAAATGCAGGAAATAAACTTACTCTAAACACACAAAAGGTATTGGGAGGAATGCTTGCAAAAAGTTTAGCCTCCGGTAATCGCTTAGGGTAGCTTTCCAACCTATTGTTTTTTTGCACACCATGCCACTTCAGATTAGATACAGCCATATGCAAATCAGTCTTGGTCTTGCTCCAATGGGAATGGTCCATCCCAAACTGCCATGCCAGGTCCTCTCTGAACCGGAACACAAGCATCCCAAGACCTGTTTCAGCTTAGCTAGGCCTCTTCAGTCAGTTGCAGTGGCACAGTGAGAACAGGACAACATCAAGCGTACAAAAAGTGATAGGTTTGCAGATAGTCTAATAAATTACTCCGTTTGGAGAAGCTGAATTTCCTTCTCCATCTTTTGCCAAGTCAAACCAAGGGCTGTCCAAAATGGATTCTGCTGGTCCCAGCAAACATGCTTTCACCATATCACATAGCCTTGCTACTGTCTACTACACCTTCCATACACAAACTGAACACACACAAAGGAAGATAGTGGAAAGTCTGGGTGTCACATTTTAGTGGAACTTTAAGAGGTGAGGCCAGTAGGCATCACACTCCTCTTGAACTAGCATAAAGGTCTATTCAGTAATATTAATCCAAAAACATCAGTACGCTGCCACCATCACTTCATGTCAACAACCCAGGACATGGACAGTAGGCCAATGGCGGTATAAAGGACATGCTTGATGCACCCTTCCAGGTCACAGAACAAGTTCTTGACCTTGGAATCACATGGACAGACTTGGTCCTCACCACAAATGCTAGATCAGAGTGGCATTTTATACATTTTGTCCTCTTAGTTACAATCACGAAATTTTAAAATGAATGCACTTTACTTGTTTATCTTATGATAAACTGCGAAGTTACTTGAGCTACAGTCTAGCCTTGAATTGGATAACTGCACTGATTCGCACCTAGCACTTTATGTAAATGATATCCGTAGCTGTACATTATGTTAGTAAAATATATATTTTGCACACTGCATCTTATATATTATGCCTTTTTAGATAGACTTATTTGGCACTAAAACTAAAGTGCACATCATCTATTCAGCTCTTGATAAATAACGAAGCCACTAGAGTTATAGCTGTGCCTTAAATTTGATATCCTGCACATAGGATATTATGTATATGGTTATCGGGGTCTGCTGCTTGGTGTTCTTTTTATTCTCCTGTTGTTATGCATGTTATTGTATATCGTGAAATATGAAGAGAGGTATACATTTTAGGATGCTTTTATGGTTATGTCTCATTTTAACCGAACAAAGCGTGTTTCAATTGAATAGGTCAGAGTGTCAGCTGGGTCAATAAAACGTCAGAAAACCAATTTTCCATGCAGTCAGGTTACACAATGCAGGAGTAAATGCCTGTTTCCTGTTCAGGGGGAATTCCTTCCCCAGCACTAAGTTTTCACATGGATTCTTGCCTGGTCGGGGCTACCTGAAGGTGCTACAAATAATATGAACCTGTGTGACTTGCACAGGCTGTGTGTGGATTTTCCAGTAAATAGGGATCCTATCTAAATGTTTTAATATCACATTATGTACCAAAAGAAGGATGGCTCAGTTATGTAAAGGTTGTTCGTGGCAATATGCATTGATTTGCAGGCAGGTCACAGCCGACTTTCAAAGGTCAAAATGTTTTTAACTTTTAAATTTGGTAATAGTATTTAAAGTGGTTAGACACCGCGGTATACAATACTATACAAAACAAGTAAATATTATTACATGTATTGTATGATATATATAGCGCTTTTGATATCGCTTGCGAGCCACAGCTGCAATTGTGATATTTTTACCCGCAGTGTATGTTTTCAGAACCTAAATATTTGACATTTAGTAGTGCATATGCTAGCCTAGGCATCTCGAACCATATGTAAACCCAATTATAGATTCCATGGAGCTTTTATTTTCATGATAAAACGCAATTTGACAAACGTGCAGGGCAAGGAAAGTGAGTCGAGTTGTCCTTTGAAGTAAAACACAATTAACTTCTGTGTTATATGCGAAAGGTCCCAAAAATGGTCTATGTCTGCTCTCTAGTGGAATTATAAAGCACTGCGCTTCTACAATCATTTAACAAACGGCATTTCTCGGACTTTTCTGCAACAGCACAATTATTCCTGGATCCTTTTGTCACAATTTTTTTTTTTTTTTTTACTGTGCTTAGATACTTTATATGTAAAGAACAAAAATATAGGTACGTATATTACATTTTACTATACATGGCATTATATATATATATATATATATTTTTTTTAAACTTTTTATTGAAATTAACAATAAACTACATAATACATTTCACAAGGCAAAAATACAGTAACGGTGATCATGAGTCCATGCGGGCGCAGCTCCGAACAGTACAGTACGTTCAGTATATTTAAAATCAGCAGCGAGGGGGGGGGGGCAGCGAGGAAACAATGCAATATATACAGTCGGAGCAAAGTACTTGGAATGTCATTTAGGGGGACAGGGGAACATCAGGGGTAAAGTCATGTGGGGGAGTACATACATTTCCACGATAAGCATTCCACTGTGACCAAATTCTGTTCAATTTTTTGGGTCTGCCCCATGACAGGTACACAGTCTTTTCCCCAAACATGCACCAATCCATGTTCTCCTTCCATGCCGATACAGTGGGTGGCCTGTGGGAGCCCCATAGCTGTGCAATATCTCTTTTTGCAATCATGTTGCCGAGGGTCGCCCAACTAATCTGTGCAGTATTATAATCATTTGGTTCCCACACTTTCAAGAGACAGCGCCGGGCCTCGGGTAGAAGCGAAACCCCCGTGACCCTCTCCATAATTGCATGCACTCGGGACCAAAACTCAGCCACCTCCGGACATTCCCATAAAATGTGAAGGAAGCTGCCAATCACGCCGCAGCCACGCTTACACAGCCCAATCCAGAGAGTAACCCATTCGAACCAGACTCGGACCAGTGACATACACACGGTGAAGGATTTTAAGTTGGACAAACCGAAGGCGGGCGGGTATGGCAACCTCTTTAGGCGAGGACAATGCAGATTGCCAGTCCTCGTCATCCAATTCCAGTCCGTCAGCAGTCCATAAAGCCCTGAGGCGCACAAGCAGGTCAGCCCTGTTATTGATCAACTTTTTGTAGATCAATGAAATTGTACTATCAGGTACGTAGCCATCCAGGATACGGTCCTCGAGAGGCGAGGATTCAGGAATATCAGTCCCCACAGCAAAAACTGACAGCAGGGCATGACGTACTCGAGCGTATCTAAAGAATTCCCTGTCTCCAAGCTCGTATTCCGTCTTAAGTACCTCGAAGGTCTTATAATTTCCGTTAGACCAGAGGTCGCCCACCTTGCTTATGCCAATCGAATCCCATTTATCAAAGCCTTTCGTCCTCCACAAATTGCCCAAACCCTCAGAATCATACAATGGAGTTGCGCGGGTCAGTCTATCACCCCATCCCAAGGCCGCATTCGCATCATGCCACACTCGTACATCGATTTTAGTGGGCCGGGCCAATGTCCTATAGAGCCCTTTAGTATATAGCGCCCTATTGAAGTTCCCCCCTGGCAGGAGGTGTTTATCCATTTCAAAAGCCGGGGAAGGACCGGAAACGTAAGTTGCGTGGTTGACCGCACTTAATTGAGAAGCCCAATAATAGCGCCTGATATCTGGGAGGGCAATACCTCCATCATACCACGGGAGCGTAAGTTTAGACAGAGCAATGCGCGCACGCCCATCCCAAATCAGCCGCCTCTGCAGGCTCTCCACTTCACGAAAATAACCCGAAGGAATGGGGTCAAAAGAGTTCTGGAGTGAGTATAAGAATCTGGGCAGCGACACCATTTTAAAAAGAGCCGCACGACCCAATGGCGACAGAGGCAACTGACGCCATCGTGCAACGTCGAGCTTCAGCCGTTGAAGAGGGGGTAGCAAATTGCGTTCATAGCGAACGGTGGGATCCAAAGAAACAAAAATCCTCAAGTATTTAAAGCCAGTCTCAGTTACTTGAATTGGAAACCTACGAGGCAATGGAGGAAGACCCCCTGCCAAAACATAGACACATGACTTAGTCCAATTAATAATGAGACCCGAGTTCTTTCCAAAGGAGGTCAGAACATCAAAAAGCACATTAAGGGATTTCTGGGGGGATGTAAGGTACAGGAGGATGTCATCTGCGTATAGCGAGATTCGATCCTCAAAGTCGGGAGTCCACCGTTTGCCTTTCATCGAAGGCTCCCAACGGAGCCACTCCGCCAGTGGTTCTAAGGCAAAGGCAAAAAGCAACGGGGACAGCGGGCAGCCCTGTCGAGTGCCTCGCCCAAGTGTAAAAACACTGGAGACCTTCCCGTTAACAACCACCTGAGCCAGGGGCTTCTCATAGAGAAGCTTCACCCAGCGATGAATGTCGGGCCAAACCCAAATTTGGAGAGACCCGCCCAAAGATAGGGCCATTCTATAGTGTCAAAAGCCATAGTGGCGTCCAGGGTGGCCAAAATGACCGGCTCAGTAAGAGTCCCGGCTCGCGCAAGAACTCCGTGAAGTCTCCGAAGATTAAGGGCGGTATTCCGGTGTGGAATGAAACCAGATTGATCCGGATGGATCAAATCGCTAATCACCTTAATCAATCGGTTAGCTAGCAATTTGGCCAGTATTTTGGGTTCGGCATTGAGTAGTGAGATGGGCCTATACGAGGCACATCGATCGCGCGGCTTTCCCTCTTTGTGGATTACCACAATGGTAGCTAGGCGCTGATCAACGGGAAGGGAACCGGAATCGAAAGCCTCAAGAAACATACCCCTTAAGTAAGGCGCCATTTTGTCAGGTCGCAGCTTGTATAATTCAATGGGCAAACCATTGGGGCCCATTGCCTTACCAGAACGAAGGGAACGTATGGCGACAGCGACTTCATCTGTCGTAAGAGGTGCATCCATTAGGTCTCTATCATCATCAGTAAGGCGAGGCAGTGCAAAGTCCCGCAACAACAATTGGAAATCCTCCTCATCCCTATCACTGACCGAGGCATACACAGTTCAGAAATGGCCAACAAAGCATTCAACAATACCAGCTGGGTCGGTAACACACTCACCATCCGGCCTTTCAATCACAGGGATGACACGATTCACTCTTTCTTTCTTATCCAGCCACGCAATCAGTTTACCAGCCTTGTCGCCAACATCATATATCCTGCCTTGTTGCTCTCTATTCATCACTTTCGCCGCGTCAGTCACAAGGGCTCTATAATCAGCTTGTTTCAGACTGAGGGAATGCAATTTAGAACGAGTAACATCATCTTCAAGATCACTCTCAAGCACAGTTATGTCGGTTTTGAGGCGTACAAGTTCCTCATATTTAGCCTTCTTGGCAGCAGCAATCAATGACAGAGAATGTCCACGGATGACCGTATTAATAGCCTCCCACAATGAGATAGAAGAAGAAACAGACCCCACATTTTCATTGAAGTAATGGTCAATAGATTTTATCAGTGCAGAGCGGGTTTTAGGATTACGGAAATACCAGGGGTTTATGGGAGCCACTCTACCCTCGCTACCCACTCCAGCCTCAACACAAAGCCACAGGGGGGATTGATCAGAAATGCCCCAGGGAAGATGACCAATCTCTCTGATGGAGGACGATTGGGCTGCTGGCAATAAAAAATAATCTAACATAGAGAGACTACCATGGGCCCCCGAGTGAAAAGTATATTGCAGCTGTGTAGGGTGCATCAACCTCCAACTATCTATGAGCCCAAAGGTTTCCAACAGATCGCTCAGCCACATTTGAGACCTAGCTAAATCCCTAGGAGGGTAGCGATCCGAAGTGCCAGAGACCACGGAGTTAAAGTCTCCACCCAGAATCAGAAGACCCTCAGGAAGCCCCAGTACGAGCCACCCTAGTTCAGCAAAGGTGGACGCCTGCAGGCCCGGAGGGACATACGTTGTGAGTATGGAAAGTGTCTTATCCTCCCATCTTCCAGTGAGCGCAGCGTAGCGCCCCCTGTCATCTAGTATTACCTCATCAATTTCAGGGGGAGAGAGGACCGGATTAGAATGCCCACCCCTCTGGAGCCGGAAGTGAATCCAAAGTGAGCGACTAGTCGGTATCCACGTCTATTTATAGCCCTGCATGCGTTACCAATTAAATGCGTTTCCTGCAAGAGAACAATATCGGGGGAATGACGTCTAAGGAATTGCAGCACAGCCCCTCGTTTTATCCTGTCTCCCAACCCATTAACATTCCAGGACAGCAGTCTCAACTCACTACCCCCCATCCCCAAGAAGGAAACAGAGCACACCCCCCACAAGACACAACGATCGATGCAGACGAGAAAACAATACGATGCCTTGTGAAAAAGAACAAACACACAAACACCCCCCCACCACCCCCCAACTTGAACCCGTTACAACGCCCCCCACCCTGCACCCCTGCGTACGACTCAAAAGCCACCCCAACTTGCAGTGTGCCTGTCGCCCAGTCATAAAACTAATCTACACAAAGAACCCAGGAGGAGGAAGAGTCCCCTTACACCCCAGCCACCCTCGGGCCAACCTAAAATAAGAACAAAGAGCAAATATCCAAACTCAGCTGACAAACAGTTGGAAAGTTCAGAAGTCGGGAACCACAATGTCACTCTTGTTCCGGCGAGCCACCGTCGGCGCCGCCGGGGTGCACAGTTCGATCATCTCGTTTTGGCAAGGAATCAAGCCAGTCACTGACACTGTCCAGGCGATCAAAGAAAAACGTTTGTTCCTCATATTCGACCCGAAGTCTGGCTGGAAACAACATAGCGTACTTAAGGCCCAAATCTCGCAGCCGTCGCTTCACTCCCTAAAACCCCATTCTCTGCCGTTGAACCAGCGGAGTAAAGTCGGGATAGAAGTTCACGGTGGTGTTTTCAAACTTCACAGGGCCGCTCTCCCGAGAGGCTTGAAGGATAGCATCTCTGTCCCGAAAGTGGAAGAGTCTGGTGATAATGGGTCTCGGGGGGGCACCCGGCTTCAGCCTGCCGCCCGGAACTCGATGGGCCCGCTCAACAGCAAAGAATTTACTGAGTCCGGCGGGGGCGAGACAATTCAGGACCAGATCCTCCACCAGAAGGTCGGTGGCAGAGTTCTCGGGATTTTCCGGAACACCAATGATGCGTACGTTATTACGCCGGGCCCTATTTTCATAGTCCTCAAGCCTACGGGCCATCAAGTCCTGTGAAGAACGCAAGTTGCCGATCTCAGTCTGTGCATCCGTGACATCAGTAGTCAGGCTGGAGTACTCAGATCAAAGTAGCAAAGTTTTCAACATCTTAAGAAAACATTGGCACTATATTGCAGATATACCAAGCCTACAGGGATTGGTCACCAGGACACCTAAAATATGTTACAGGAGAGGTAAAAACCTCCGCAACATACTCTGTCCAAGCTACATAGAGTCTAACAGACGGCCAAACTGGCTTACTCCCTCTACCAAGGGTTTCTATACATGCAGTGACTGCAATATGTGTGCATTAGGGAGAAACAGAACCAGGAAATTCTGCTTCAACACCAAGAAAAACTATACAATAGATTTCCTGATCAACTGCAACACCAAAAATGTGGTTTACATATTGGGGTGTGACTGCAACAAAATTTATGTTGGCAGTACCAAGAGAGCCCTCAAGATCCGCATCCAGGAACACGTGCGTGCAAGACGAAACGGGGATATGAGATACCCTATGACCTTCCATATGCAGCAATGCCATAAAGACACAGATAACATGTGGTTTATAGGCATTGATCACCAACCCATCCACCCAAGAGGAGGAGATAGGGAACTTGCATTGAGACAACGAGAGGCGGGTTGGATTTGTAGGCTACGTTGCATTGAACTCGGTCACAACACCGAGGATGAGTTACATCACTTCCTTAATTAGTCATACCCCCTTTGTATCATATTTGTGTATCATATCCTTTCTCTAGATCCCTTGAATTATACACTGGACTATTGAGTCTCCAGCTTTAAGTCAAATAATTTAGGACCACTACGTAGAGAACTTCCCGACTAAGTCGCTTTTTTTTTATTTTTTTTAGAATATCTGGGCATAGCACAGCCCAACAATGATATGTTCACACTAGTTTAAAGTTTTTCTAGTAATATACATCAAGTGACTAAGAATAATTTCAACATATAAGAATACTCATGTTGGCAACTGCTTACGTATAAATGTGGACTACCTTGTCAGGATTTCTACTTACACCCCTGTCCCGTTATCTAAGGGGTTAACATGGCTCTGGGCAGATCACGTTTTTTTTCTGAGACTGCCGTCTACGGATCACGTAATTACTGCCGTTCGGCATCTATTCATGTAAATATTTCAATTTAATAAATTGTTATCACGTTTTCATAAGCTCTTCCTGTAAAAGTGGACCTAGATAGGCACTTATTTCCTCTATATTTCCCATACAAATTTTACACGTTCTTATTTATATTTTAGATTATTTTCTTTTTAATTTATTTTTCTCATTTATTCCCCTCATATCTTTGGCAATTTCGATATTTTTGTGGAGGGCTTTCACTCAAAACGTTTATTAGTTCTAAGAACCGCATCACTCCGACATATGGCCCTCGATACAGACTTCTTTAGAAGCAGCGGATACAGGGACATAGACTAAGATGGCCGCCGTTTTCTTCCTGACTTGCCATAGTCCATATACGGCATTCTCCGGGTTATGTTCTATGGTTCGTCAATAAATAAACTCTGCTCGTGACCTCTCCATGCTCCTTTCGTTATGCTAATACACAAAATCTTAGGAGCAGGAGTTGACGTCGCACGTTATGTGTTTTATTCCTTCACATCGGTTCGAAATATGGTGAAGGTTATTTCAATTTTACTTGGGTACTGACAATTGTGGTCATCAAACAAGTTGCTGTAATAATTGAATAACAGATTATCGAATGTCAGGAGTGGTGATTTATCGCAATCATGTACTAGGGGACCAGTAAGCACAGGGGAATCCAGCTTTTCCAAACACACTATAAGATGGCCGCCGCTTGTTTCGCGTGAGGCAATAGCGCAATGCCTTTACTTATCGCTCTGAATTTCGGCGCGAAGATCTCAGGTGTAATTACTCTAATCCGATTAACACCTGTATATAAGGACATGCTTGAATCAGTATGTTCGAACACAGCGTCCTTGCGGGTGTTTCGGCGGGACGAAGGCTTTCTGGATGGGCGCCGGCTGTTTTAATACGAACGGTAAGACTGTTGGCCTAAAACCCTTATTGGCTTTTGGATCTGCCTTATGCTCAAATTCTTTTTGGTTAGCAGTTGTTTCAATAGTGGTCCTAAGCCTATTTTTGTCCATACCATACTATGTTTGGGCAATCCTTTTACCTATAACCAAGGGAAGGTTTACTTAACTTGATGAGCCTTAGACTCAATACTTTCTTAAAACTAGATTGGCCCTCAGTTTTTATTCTCTGTAGACTCAATTGCTGGTCTGAAGTATATTTTTCAGAAAGGGGCAGCCATCTCAATTGTGCGCCCACACTCCAACTAGGTGATAGATCGTTTTTCAGTACTGAACTATGGAAAATGTATTTAAATCCCCCATATATGAAATAAACTAGCTGGTTATTTCAGAAAGGCTTGATCATGCAAGTTATGGGTATGGACACACTTAAGGGTACTCCATATAGATTCATGGTCCCTTGAGTTTCCGCTATACTAACTGCAAACACCCTATCTGTTTACTCTTCACTTGGCAGGCCTACTGGAATACAGTGCCCACATCCTCTTCCCAGGGACTTATAGGACCTTTTGTCCCCTGGTACTCCGATAATCACTACAGGTAAACATTTCTGTTTGGAAAGGCTGTTTCCCTTCCTATCCTTAGTCTTCATCCACTAATGTAAATTCTCTTATACATATCCCTTATGTCTTTCAGAACGTGAAAAAGAGCTATAAACATATTAAGTTGTGAGATCAATCCTTCCCTATATTCAGGAACCCTGCAAATCCTTGTCCTCAACAAGCTCATGAGTATATAGTAAGTTGTCATAATTCCTTGGCCATACTTTCAAGCGTCAGGTCTCCCTAGTCTCTCCATCACCTTGTAAGTTATTGAATCTGATCCCGTCTCTCCTTTTCTTTTTATCCCTGGAGGTTCAACCCTGTCTGTTCCAAACTGGATGAAAAAACAAAAAATATATATACCAGACTGCACAAATTGAATATTGAACCTGGGAAGACGTTCTCCGGACTCTTTGTCTTCTGCACATTTCACTCTAAAAGGGACAGACCACACTTATAAAAGGTAACTGTGTTAACTACTGGTTGTCTATGGAATGAAGGGTTTCAAATATTGCCTCCCCTTAATCCAGTCTCCCTCCTTCAAAACAGTTAAATCCATTCTTTGGGCAGTTCTCAGCAATAGTACACTTTGGAAACACCTTCGAGCCAATCCCTCACACTATACTGTGTCTCACTCCTGGTCCGACTATTGTTGTGCCCTTACGACTTGATCTCTGGTTCTCCTTGCCTTGAGAATCCCTTATACATGAAATAGTTGGTTCAGCAGATACATCTTGAGCTATGTTAGCGCACTACTAATGAATTTCCAGTGATACATCTAGTATCCATTAGGTTTTCCCTTTTGGCATAAAATGTTCAGTGTCTGATTAAAGAATCATTCCTTTATAAATGTAAATATTGTATATATAAATGTTTGTATATATCCCCCCATGTACATATAGGCCCTTGTCCATCATGTTTTCTATGGGCCTATTTTGTTTGTCTGTACAAGCTCCAATGCCTATTTTTTAGCAATTTTAAATCGTTTGTAATTGCCCATGTTGTTTTAGTGTTTGTCACCCCATGTATACATTAGAGTAATTGTTTGCTTGTATGTTTTTACCGACAGCCCTGAAGAAGTCCCAGCTTGGGACGAAACGCGTCGGCTGTACGTTGTATTGAATAAATTGAAAATAAAGATTACTTGAAGATTATCAACATCTCGTTGGCAAAAAACATTCTTCTTTGTTTATCAATAACATTTGAATCTGTTTCTTATTCTTTGTGGTGCACCTTTGCGGTTGTTTGACTTGTATTTGGATTCCTTATGGAATAGGCACAGTAACGATGGGTGCCAGTCAGTGTGCACACAATTCCCTTTAGTTATTTTAGGGCTATTTATCATTTTGGGGAGAAAGGTAGTCAGGTGCTGGCATTAGGAAGGGTCCATCGTTATACCTCTGGTGTTGATTTCAGTTCACCCTCATTAGCACTGCTACACCCCATATTCGGTTTATACGAATGTTCCAGTGAGATCCTTGTAACAAGGTCATCTCAAACATGCTCAGTTTTAAAGATAGACGGCAGGAGCTTGCCCAGGATCTATTTACATCTGGGGCCAAACCAACTGGCACAATAACTCCTAAGGAAGATGGCTTAAAAGCCAAATTCCAGAAATTAGAAAAACTAAAAAAGAACGAGATGTCCCGCTGGTGGGATGGCACCACCTTGGGAAAATACATAGAGAATGAGAAAATCCCACGAGGGTTGAGGATACTTATCTTCCCCACGTTTGAAGACTTAGACACTGACCAATTAGAAGACTGGGAAAACAACTTACGGAACGCCTCTTTCACAATGATGCGTATCCTAATAAAAAATGCTGAAAAGAAGGGAGCAAAAGCTCAGGAGGAAATAGAAGAGCTGGAAAAGGAGATAGCCCTATCAGAACTGAAAGATGTGATAAAGAAAAACTATGCCATACTAGATGGTGTGTTAGAAAAACATCAGACTTATCTGAGAGACAAGAAACTAAAGAAAATAAGAAGGGACGATAAGGACTACAGTGACGGGAGGGTTTATACCTTTTCTCACAAATACGATAAGGTGAAAGTCCCGGGAGAAGATAAAAGAAAGAGAGTAGAGACTCCCGAATTGAGTTCTGCGAGCAGCATTACATCACTCTCCTCAGTTGCAAGCTCTGTCTCCTCAACTGAACCCTTGAGTTCCAATGAAACCAACATAAGGCCCAATAAGTTTTTTATTAGAGATGGAGAGGTTGAGGCTCGGGGCATGCCCCATGCACAAAGAACTTCAAGGACAAGAAGGGGAGGGAGGAAGTGGCAGAAATTCAAACAGAAACTTGAAAAAATCAAGTCTGGAACCAGTGGGGAGAGTTACAAGATCCAAAAAGAGGGGGAACCCGCAACAATAGTTAGAACAGATATTCACACTCCAGCAAGATCAATTGTTGTGAATTTGTCCATGAGAGAGTTAAAGCAAGATGAAATTTCAGTCCTCAGTAAGGGTCTGGGCTTCTGCCCCAATCAAACAGGAGGGGATGTGGATTTATTTGTTGATTTGATGAAATTCGTTAGACTGTTAAAATTGAAGGATCACTTTTCACGTAATCCAACCAGTCATGTCAATTTGAATGATGCCAATTATGTCTCGGATTATACTGTAAATGAAATAAACACCATTCAAGCATTGATGTCTGTTGAATTTGATACATCTATTGACATTGAGAATGTAAGAGATGAACTGAATATAACTGAAGATGTACACATAGAAAGCGGACTTAAACCCAGATCCAAATTCTTTCCAACAGGCACTCATCCTAATATTGAGATTTTCCGTGAAAAGGTTAGTCAATCATTCTACCAAATGCTTGAGAATCCCAAACACACCGCTCCCCCCAAATACAATCTTACACGTACTGAGTCTGAAGCCCTAAAAAGACTACAGTCAGATAGTAATATCGTTATCCGAGAGGCAGACAAGGGTGGGAATGTGATCATTATGAATAAAGAGGACTACATGAACGAAATTGTCCGACAGCTATCCGATTCCACCTGCTATACCAGACTCAGTAACAACCCCACAGAGGCCCTCACATCCCATATAAATATGAGACTAGCTGAATGGCGAGAGACAGGTTTGCTTAGTGCTGAAGAATGCAGATACCTCACAGTAACGGCTCCATCTTATCCATGTATTTACATACTCCCTAAAATTCACAAGGGGGGCCCCTTTCCACCAGGTCGCACAATTATTTCTGGGGTTAATTCGCCCACGGAAAAATTGTCAGAGTACGTTGACACATTTATCCAGCCCATGGTACAGAATCTTCCGGCATACTTGAGGGACACTAAGGACATACTTGCTAAATTGGAGGGTTTTATCTGGACAGACACTCTTCATTTTGTTACACTCGATGTAGTTGGGCTCTACACCTGCATAAAGAAGGAGTTTGGGTTGAGGGCCCTGGAGACTTTCTTGGAGAAAAGATCAGCAGACCATCTGTTACATAATGGTGTCCTTCTCGAAATGACGGAAATCATACTGTCAAAAAAAAATTTCTTGCACGACTCCAAATGGTACCATCAAACGCAAGGTACTGCGATGGGTTCCAAGTTTGCTCCCGCTTACGCCGGCCTTTTCATGGGCTGGTTTGAGCGGGAGCATGCATGGGGTCGTCACTCAGCCAAATGGATGAACAACATAATCTTCCGGGGTAGGTACATCGATGATGTGATAGTGATCTGGGATGGACCTACCCCGGACTTAATGGATTACTTTGGTTATCTTAATGATAATCCATTCAATGTCCGTTTCACGATGACACATAGTCAGGATGCTATTGACTTTCTGGATGTCAAACTCTTCATAGAGGATAATAAGATTCATAGCTGCACTCATCGCAAGGCGACTGCCTGCAATAGTATTCTACACTATGAGAGTGCTCATCCCCGACATGTAATCGAGAATATCCCCTATGGGGAAATGGTCCTGATGCGCCGCAACTGCAGCACGGTGGATACTTTCACCCAAAATATCCAAGAAACGGAACAAAGGTTCCTGGAAAGGGGCTATCCCAAGGTCACCCTTGGGAAGGCCAACAAAAAAGTTCTACACATATCAAGACAGAGTACCCTAGCACCGAAAACCAAACGAACAGATATCAGCAGACCCCCCGCATTTAGTACACAATACTCAGATCAAAGTAGCAAAGTTTTCAACATCTTAAGAAAACATTGGCACTATATTGCAGATATACCAAGCCTACAGGGATTGGTCACCAGGACACCTAAAATATGTTACAGGAGAGGTAAAAACCTCCGCAACATACTCTGTCCAAGCTACATAGAGTCTAACAGAAGGCCAAACTGGCTTACTCCCTCTACCAAGGGTTTCTATACATGCAGTGACTGCAATATGTGTGCATTAGGGAGAAACAGAACCAGGAAATTCTGCTTCAACACCAAGAAAAACTATACAATAGATTTCCTGATCAACTGCAACACTAAATATGTGGTTTACATATTGGGGTGTGACTGCAACAAAATTTATGTTGGCAGTACCAAGAGAGCCCTCAAGATCCGCATCCAGGAACACGTGCGTGCAAGACGAAACGGGGATATGAGATACCCTATAACCTTCCATATGCAGCAATGCCATAAAGACACAGATAACATGTGGTTTATAGGCATTGATCACCAACCCATCCACCCAAGAGGAGGAGATAGGGAACTTGCATTGAGACAACGAGAGGCGGGTTGGATTTGTAGGCTACGTTGCATTGAACTCGGTCACAACACCGAGGATGAGTTACATCACTTCCTTAATTAGTCATACCCCCTTTGTATCATATTTGTGTATCATATCCTTTCTCTAGATCCCTTGAATTATACACTGGACTATTGAGTCTCCAGCTTTAAGTCAAATAATTTAGGACCACTACGTAGAGAACTTCCCGACTAAGTCGCTTTTTTTAATTTTTTTTAGAATATCTGGGCATAGCACAGCCCAACAATGATATGTTCACACTAGTTTAAAGTTTTTCTAGTAATATACATCAAGTGACTAAGAATAATTTCAACATATAAGAATACTCATGTTGGCAACTGCTTACGTATAAATGTGGACTACCTTGTCAGGATTTCTACTTACACCCCTGTCCCGTTATCTAAGGGGTTAACATGGCTCTGGGCAGATCACGTTTTTTTTCTGAGACTGCCGTCTACGGATCACGTAATTACTGCCGTTCGGCATCTATTCATGTAAATATTTCAATTTAATAAATTGTTATCACGTTTTCATAAGCTCTTCCTGTAAAAGTGGACCTAGATAGGCACTTATTTCCTATATATTTCCGATACAAATTTTACACGTTCTTATTTATATTTTAGATTATTTTCTTTTTAATTTATTTTTCTCATTTATTCCCCTCATATCTTTGGCAATTTCGATATTTTTGTGGAGGGCTTTCACTCAAAACGTTTATTAGTTCTAAGAACCGCATCACTCCGACATATGGCCCTCGATACAGACTTCTTTAGAAGCAGCGGATACAGGGACATAGACTAAGATGGCCGCCGTTTTCTTCCTGACTTGCCATAGTCCATATACGGCATTCTCCGGGTTATGTTCTATGGTTCGTCAATAAATAAACTCTGCTCGTGACCTCTCCATGCTCCTTTCGTTATGCTAATACACAAAATCTTAGGAGCAGGAGTTGACGTCGCACGTTATGTGTTTTATACCTTCACATCGGTTCGAAATATGGTGAAGGTTATTTCAATTTTATTTGGGTACTGACAATTGTGGTCATCAAACAAGTTGCTGTAATAATTGAATAACAGATTATCGAATGTCAGGAGTGGTGATTTATCGCAATCATGTACTAGGGGACCAGTAAGCACAGGGGAATCCAGCTTTTCCAAACACACTATAAGATGGCCGCCGCTTGTTTCGCGTGAGGCAATAGCGCAATACCTTTACTTATCGCTCTGAATTTCGGCGCGAAGATCTCAGGTGTAATTACTCTAATCCGATTAACACCTGTATATAAGGACATGCTTGAATCAGTATGTTCGAACACAGCGTCCTTGCGGGTGTTTCGGCGGGACGAAGGCTTTGTGGATGGGCGCCGGCTGTTTTAATACGAACGGTAAGACTGTTGGCCTAAAACCCTTATTGGCTTTTGGATCTGCCTTATGCTCAAATTCTTTTTGGTTAGCAGTTGTTTCAATAGTGGTCCTAAGCCTATTTTTGTCCATACCATACTATGTTTGGGCAATCCTTTTACCTATAACCAAGGGAAGGTTTACTTAACTTGATGAGCCTTAGACTCAATACTTTCTTAAAACTAGATTGGCCCTCAGTTTTTATTCTCTGTAGACTCAATTGCTGGTCTGAAGTATATTTTTCAGAAAGGGGCAGCCATCTCAATTGTGCGCCCACACTCCAACTAGGTGATAGATCGTTTTTCAGTACTGAACTATGGAAAATGTATTTAAATCCCCCATATATGAAATAAACTAGCTGGTTATTTCAGAAAGGCTTGATCATGCAAGTTATGGGTATGGACACACTTAAGGGTACTCCATATAGATTCATGGTCCCTTGAGTTTCCGCTATACTAACTGCAAACACCCTATCTGTTTACTCTTCACTTGGCAGGCCTACTGGAATACAGTGCCCACATCCTCTTCCCAGGGACTTATAGGACCTTTTGTCCCCTGGTACTCCGATAATCACTACAGGTAAACATTTCTGTTTGGAAAGGCTGTTTCCCTTCCTATCCTTAGTCTTCATCCACTAATGTAAATTCTCTTATACATATCCCTTATGTCTTTCAGAACGTGAAAAAGAGCTATAAACATATTAAGTTGTGAGATCAATCCTTCCCTATATTCAGGAACCCTGCAAATCCTTGTCCTCAACAAGCTCATGAGTATATAGTAAGTTGTCATAATTCCTTGGCCGTACTTTCAAGCGTCAGGTCTCCCTAGTCTCTCCATCACCTTGTAAGTTATTGAATCTGATCCCGTCTCTCCTTTTCTTTTTATCCCTGGAGGTTCAACCCTGTCTGTTCCAAACTGGATGAAAAAACAAAAAATATATATACCAGACTGCACAAATTGAATATTGAACCTGGGAAGACGTTCTCCGGACTCTTTGTCTTCTGCACATTTCACTCTAAAAGGGACAGACCACACTTCTAAAAGGTAACTATGTTAACTACTGGTTGTCTATGGAATGAAGGGTTTCAAATATTGCCTCCCCTTAATCCAGTCTCCCTCCTTCAAAACAGTTAAATCCATTCTTTGGGCAGTTCTCAGCAATAGTACACTTTGGAAACACCTTCGAGCCAATCCCTCACACTATACTGTGTCTCACTCCTGGTCCGACTATTGTTGTGCCCTTACGACTTGATCTCTGGTTCTCCTTGCCTTGAGAATCCCTTATACATGAAATAGTTGGATCAGCAGATACATCTTGAGCTATGTTAGCGCACTACTAATGAATTTCCAGTGATACATCTAGTATCCATTAGGTTTTCCCTTTTGGCATAAAATGTTCAGTGTCTGATTAAAGAATCATTCCTTTATAAATGTAAATATTGTATATATAAATATTTGTATATATCCCCCCATGTACATATAGGCCCTTGTCC
Source organism: Lissotriton helveticus (assembly GCF_964261635.1). Classification (NCBI taxonomy): domain Eukaryota; kingdom Metazoa; phylum Chordata; class Amphibia; order Caudata; family Salamandridae; genus Lissotriton; species Lissotriton helveticus. Next base: position 1,166,566,024 of record NC_136065.1, on the reverse strand, counting down.
ATCATGTTTTCTATGGGCCTATTTTGTTTGTCTGTACAAGCTCCAATGCCTATTTTTTAGCAATTTTAAATCGTTTGTAATTGCCCATGTTGTTTTAGTGTTTGTCACCCCATGTATACATTAGAGTAATTGTTTGCTTGTATGTTTTTACCGACAGCCCTGAAGAAGTCCCAGCTTGGGACGAAACGCGTCGGCTGTACGTTGTATTGAATAAATTGAAAATAAAGATTACTTGAAGATTATCAACATCTCGTTGGCAAAAAACATTCTTCTTTGTTTATCAATAACATTTGAATCTGTTTCTTATTCTTTGTGGTGCACCTTTGCGGTTGTTTGACTTGAGTCAGGCTGGAGGTCTTCAAATCCAACGCTTTGACCCTCTCATTAGTCTTCGCCAGGTCCGCTCTAATCAGCGTGACATCGACGGCCACCGTATCAATCTTGGAGGCGAGGGCCTCGTATTGTTGTCCCATAGAGGCCTTCATGCTGGTGATGGCACTCATGACATCTTGAAGCGATACATCCGTAGGCGCAGCAGGATCTGCCTTAGGGTCTTCAGGAGTACGGTCGGTACCACTGGGGGATCCCTTCAGATGGGTATAGCGATCCATCACGTTGGTTTGAGTCTGTCCCCCTCGGAGAGGCGTCTTTGTCTTGCGCCTCTCGGTGTACGGTCTGGTGGCCATATTGGAAGAAGTGCCCCAGAGGGGCCCTCGAGACCTGAAATAGTGGATCAGCAGATACATCTTGAGCTATGTTAGCGCACTACTAATGAATTTCCACTGATACATCTAGTATCCATTAGGTTTTCCCTTTTGGCATAAAATGTTCAGTGTCTGATTAAAGAATCATTCCTTTATAAATGTAAATATTGTATATATAAATATTTGTATATATCCCCCCATGTACATATAGGCCCTTGTCCATCATGTTTTCTATGGGCCTATTTTGTTTGTCTGTACAAGCTCCAATGCCTATTTTTTAGCAATTTTAAATCGTTTGTAATTGCCCATGTTGTTTTAGTGTTTGTCACCCCATGTATACATTAGAGTAATTGTTTGCTTGTATGTTTTTACCGACAGCCCTGAAGAAGTCCCAGCTTGGGACGAAACGCGTCGGCTGTACGTTGTATTGAATAAATTGAAAATAAAGATTACTTGAAGATTATCAACATCTCGTTGGCAAAAAACATTCTTCTTTGTTTATCAATAACATTTGAATCTGTTTCTTATTCTTTGTGGTGCACCTTTGCGGTTGTGGTGAAAATGGCCGATCGTAATGAGGCCAAAAGTGAACGAAAATGGGCCAAATTGACGGAAATGGCAACAGGGCTGGAGGCCAAACGCTCACGGAAGACAGCACTCAGCAGTAAGGCGAAGCCAAGCCGAATCGGGGGTGGATCTGAGAGAATGCCAGTCAAACAGAGCCCGGAGTAGGAAAGTGAAACTGAAAGTTGAAATGAGGCCACCTGGGGGAAGACCCCTCTGGCCGTTGTTGTTCAACTACTCCTCCGCCTGCAGAGCAACAGAGCCCCCGGCCTCGTCCAGTTCGAGTCGATGTAAAAGCGGCTCCCGACGTCCGATTTCAATTTTAAAAAGAATATTCAGGTCAGCCAAAGTTCGCCTTCAAAAGCCCATCTTCAGAATCAGGATATAGTCAGGATATTTGCGAAAGGGCGGCGCGGGTCTCGGGAGCTCTGTGCTCACGCGACCATCTTGGATGCCCGCGAAGCTCCTCCCATCTGTCACAAAAATTTTGATTCCTTTTCTGTCTTGGTTGATTTTTTGTTTGCTTCTGTCAGGTCTGGGATTCCATTAGGTACACAGTAGGAGTCATGCAATAATGAGGGTTCAGTGGACCGTTCCGGCCGTCTAGGCCACAGTGCCACTGCACGCCCCTGCAATAGTATATTTAAAGAATATCCACGCGTTTCCAGTGTCGAATTCCTTCACTAAATTCTCCACGGGAAGGACCTCTCGACTCTGAATGATTCAACTATACAGTACCATTCTATAAACTGTCTCCTACACCTTGACTCACTAATTCTTCAGTAGGCAAAGAATCGACTTACTTTTTTTGCACAGTATGATGGAAACGTAATGTATTGTATTCCCTTTTCCTTTCAAGGTCTGGTTTAGAAGTGCATCTGTCTACCGACTTTGTGTGATCAACAAAAAAGAGCTATCAGGGAGGGTCCAACTTAGAGAAGGTCTTAGGCTCCACCTACAAGTTTTTATTTAATCTAAGTACAGGTTTCGATTGGGCTAAAGTTGTGTGCTTCCACCAAAAGAGTGCTTGAACTGAACTTTTTTTGCTTGCGGGCAATGATCATAGCTATATAACTGCCATATCTATTGTGAAAAGCATATGTTAACATCACGCCTTTTCAGGGTGAGTTATTATTACTCTGTATTAAAGCCTGTAGACAAAGATTTTGTTATGTGGCATCTCACAAATAATTGTTGTAGGCAAGGGTTTTGGGGTTGCTGCCTCCATATGACAAACCATGGATATAGAAGATTTGTTATGTCAAAATCCTAGTTAGGTTTTCTTAGGAGAGACAGTCATTTTATATTGTCAAACACACAAAGGTGACCGGAGGAATGCTTGCAATAAGTCTTATCACTGACAATCGCTTGGGGTAGCATTCCAAACCATTCCTTTGCCCATGTGATCTCACATTGGATCCAGCCATATGCAAACCAGTCTCGACCCTGCTCCAATAGGAACAGTCCAGCCCAAACAGCTAGGACAGGTCCTCCCTGAACCGGAGCACAAGCATCCCAACACTTGTTTTGTCCAGATTGGGGCATAAGCATAACCAAGTCAGACCTTTTGCGTTGAATGTAAGCCACAAGACAATACATCAGGTATATAGTAATATAAAATTGCAAATATGTTAAAATACATAGTTTTCAAAACAATATAAAATACCTACTAAAAGTGCCAGAAAATAATTTTTGCAGTTTGTTTGTGTCAGTCACCACCAAACAGCTGCCTACTATGGTAATCTGTGAGATTCCATGTGACAAAAACCCTGACTACTGGCTGTTTCGCCATGTAATAACAACCTACCCTTAAAATTCTATTGCCTTTTTAACACATGCTGGTCACAATATGAGTGTCAAGCCTACTGGCTTTGTTATAACCTACGGAATACGACATACCTTCTCCCAGAAAACTGATAAGGCCTGTAGCCTTTACCATTGGGTTGATAACATAACTAACACAGGCCTTTTCACGTGCACATAGACTGGTACTCATCATGCATACAGTTATAAAACTACAAATATATAGAAAAACACAGTTTCCAAAGAATGTACAACCCTCCCTAACATGGCATAATAAGAACCATCACAGTGAAAACCCTCATGGTTTGTCAGAATGGGGGACCAACACTAAACCCCTTGCCTACTACAGTAATCTCACTACAGTAATCTGTGAGATTACTGTACAAAAACAACTTCCGTGGTGATAAATGGGTTTCTTACTCTTGAAGGGGGTGATGAGATTGGGTGCTAACCCTAAAAATATGACTTCAGCAGGACCAGAATGACTGTACTGCTCCTTTTAGGGCGGAAGTATGGCTTTATGCCAGTGTGGGTGCCTCCACCCCCTTTTGTCTCTAACCACTGGCGTCTAGTGGGCTGTCCATTCCCGAGGTGGCAGGCTGGGGGCAAACCCTACAATATGCTCCCCCAAGGGAGACAGACAGAAAGACTTTCTTGCCCTTGCCCATTAGGCCTCTCCCATCTCCACAAACAAGAAATCTCTGGTGTCTTGTGTTTATTTTACTCTGCCTCCACCCCTGGGAACGCAGATATGGGGCACAACCCCCCCCCCAATATGCTCCCATGGGCAGGCAAAAAGAGATTTGCACTTGGGTGGTTGGAAGCACTGGCCCTTTTCCAAGGGGCCACTCCACTCTCACAAAAATAAATTCATGGCCCTAGTGGCATAGGTCCTTGTTTTGTGATCGCCCTCTAAGAGCGATCCCCAAGCAGGGATCAACTAGGGAGTGATACCTGTACAACGATACCTCTCCCATCAGAATCGACGCTCGGGGGCAAGGGGAGGGGACGAGATATGCCCCTGAGCACCGATGCAAGTGAAAGAAAAATTAGTCAATTGGATCATTTCACTTTCCTTTTTACAGTAATAATTTCAGCATGGAAATGCGCACCCTAGCCCCAGGAGCTCAGCCGGCACAGAGAAAGCCTCTCGATACTGTGATACCAGTAAGTGCCAGTTTCAAAAATGTAGTGTGGAAAAACACTGATACATTTTCAAAAAAAGAACATAATTATGTTAATGTAGCAGAGTGATCTCGTGCTGCAAAATTATTTAAATTAATAACAATATTGTAGTTAGGGCAATTTACTGCTGCGTTCACCGTGGTGGCTGAAGAACCTTGGAGGTTCTGCAAAGTCCCTAATCTAGTCAATCTAGAAACTCTTGTTTTGCTGCCAATGACAACATTTACTAACTTCAACCCTCCCTACTCCGGCCCTCCCAAAAGTCTCAAGAGGAGGTGCCGGTGACCCATGAACTCGACTACTGAGAAGATCAGTTTCCCCTATTCAGACTTGAACAGGACCGCTCCTAAGGTGGCTGATAGCACCCAAAGTAAGCCGCTGGGTGTGTATGGGCAAGGCTGGATTCCAACCTGCAGAGGCCATTTTGAAACAACACGCCTGAAACACACTCCCAGCGTATGAGGGTCTGCTGCTGCCACTGAACTGGTGTTTTCCTTTACGCTACCGACTGTCTGCACCGTACAATGACATTCCTCCTAACCATCCGGTAGCTTCTGTTGTATGAGCCATGTGTTGTCTACAAAAACAACTCAGCTCATACATACTTGGTCATGGTAAACGCTGTTCGTCGGCCCTCACTGCAGGCCTCGTGTCTGGAGATCCATCCAGCATTAACAGTGGACCAGATGTACCCATTCTTGCTAACAAAGTACCCAGCTCCTTTAGGGCTTTATTGTATTAATAATATGAAATGCGTTACTTACCTGTAACAGCAGTTATCCAGTATTGGTGTCTTTCATAGATTCACATGCCTGAATCATTCCCCGTCGTCGAGACGGGAGCCTCCGGTAAATAAAAAAGTAATGTCCTATAGACATACATAGAGAAAATAGGCCCAAGGGTCTCCCCTTAGTGGCCTTTCCTTGTCCTTATGTAAAAAGGACCAAACTCTTACAGTCAGCCAATCAGCTCCGACCTCCCTCTAGGACCTCCCTGGGAGGAGCCCCAGTCCCTCAGATTTTCGTACGCACCCAACTAGGTTGGCGTAATATTGTTAGAGAGGGATGTGAGACCTTCCAGGGGAGGCGGGAGGGTTGCATGTGAATCTATGAAAGACACCAATACTGGATAACTGCTGTTACAGGTAAGTAACGCATTTCTTATCCAGTATTTGGGTGTCTTTCATAGATTCACATGCCTGAATCAGAATAGCTAGCAATCAGATATGCACCCGCGTGATGGAAATGCTCTGTAGTCACAGTAGACAATGCATGTGTCGTCATACAACACGTGGACAGCATAACAGTAACATCACAATAGCAAGGAACGTGCATACCTGGATGGCGGGATGTAGGAAGGCCCACATCACTGAAAGAGATGGCGAAGCACTGCCTGGCCCACTGCCGCATCCTTCTGAAGTTCGATATCCAGGAAGTAATGTCTGGAGAAAGCGTGCGGTGACTTCCAAGTCGCCGCTCTGCAAATGTCCAAGATTGGTACCCCAGCGAACAGTGCTGCGGACGTGGACATCGCCCTGGTGGAGTGAGCAGTAACATGCTCAGTTAAAGGGCGTCCGGTCTGGTCATGGCAGAATGCAATCGTTGATGAGATCCATATTGAGACGCTTTGTTTCGTGAGGGACAGGCCCATTCTTGGTCTGCTGTATGTCACGAACAGTTGTGAAGAGTTTCTGAAAGTCTTAGACTTATCTAGGTAGAACCTGAGACATCTTTGAGATCTAAAGAATGTAGAGCCATTCCTGCTGCGGTTGAAGGGTTCGCAAAGAGAGTTTGAAGGATTGTTGGCTCATTGAGACGAAAGTCTGAAGGCACCTTTGGAATGAATTTTGGATTCGGTCTCAGCACCATGCTAGCATTCCTGAACTGCATGGACAGAGCTTGGAGCTCGCTCACTCTTCTGGATAGAAAACCGCCTGTAGCCCACTGACTCTTAGTGGGGATTTTTCACGAGACATACTTTGGGTCAGCTCCGTGTACTGGTTGAACGGATGTTTCATGAGCTTGGTAAGAACCACATTGAGACGCCAGGAGGTGGCAACATCCTTACTGGCGGGAAAGATCTATATAAACGTTTCAGAACTTGCTTAATCAACCCGCTTGACCAGAGCGATGGGCTCGTTTGAATTCTTTTATAACGAGATAGCACTGTTAAGTGTGCTGTAATGGATAGATAAGGCAATATTTGTACCAGTGATGTGGAGAAAAGCATATTTCTGCGGTCTACCCCGCAGACACAAAGCGCTTCCCTTTCCGGGAATATGTTCACGTGCTATCCGCACTTGCTCTGGCAAGAATGTCTACAGTCCTGTGGATTATTCCGATTGTGGAACTCTGAACTCAGTCTTGTGGATTATTTCGATTGTGGAACCCTGAACTCAGGGGTCAGGCTACCAACCAGAGAGACTGCAGACCCTGATGTCGAACTGCATTATCGATCATAGTAAGCAGAGATAGATACTGCCGCCGGTGGATCGGCGGCTACAGGGATAGGTGGTGGAGTTCTGTGAACCAATGTCGCCTCTGCCCAATTGGGGCTATTAAAATCAGAATACCCGGCTCCACCAACCTTGTCTTGAGGACAATGGGAGCATCGGGAATGGCGGAAAGGCCTACGCAAAGATATTGTGCCCTGCGGTTGGAGATGCATTCCCTAGCCAGTTACCGAAGCGTGGGCATTCGGCTTTCATTCACGTCGCAAGTAGATCCATTTGTGGCGTGTTTTATCTGGAGAAGATGTGGCCAATGAGTTGTTGGTCCAGCTCCCCGTTACAATGGTTTCTGCCTGCTGAACGCATTGGTGAGCCCATTGTTCGTCTTATTCTTGGTAGGCAAGCTTAAAGGCCCAGGAAGACCGTCAGCAGTTCAGGCAGACTGATATATAGTGTCTTCTCCATAGGAGACCACCTTCTGCATTTTGTGACGACGTGAGGAACCGCCGGAAGTAGGAGTGACAAGCCTTGAGATCGTTTTTGAGAGGATATTCCTCATTGTAGGACTCCGGCCATGTGAGGATTCCCTTTTATGTGGCAAGATGACCCTGTAGATTGTAACCACTGTCTCAATAGCGCCTCTTGTAGAGGTCTTGTTCGTAGTTGAGAGCGAGGAATCAGGAGGATACACTATCACTCTCTGAAATGAAAACCTTTGTTGACCGTGTGGCCAGGGTTATACCTAGGAAACCGATGTACCTAGGAAACTGATGTAGTGAGAAGGTCTCAGGACCGATTTTTCCTGATTGAGGATGAGATCCAAGCATCGAAAACTGAAAGCAGGCGTTGGGAGACCTGGACACGTCTTTTAAGGATGAAGCCTTGAGCAGGCAGTCCTTCAGAACCGAAAGACTTGGTGTCCTAGTTATGTCGCTCCCAGGGAACTGTATTTCGTGAATATGTGTGGTGCAGACTTGAGCTCGAAAGACAGAACGCGAAACCGTAAATGTCTGGTCACTACTGCAAATCGTAAGTACTTTGAGCGATTCCTGTGAAGTGGGATATGGAAGTAAACGTCTTGTTTGCTGGACCTCATGGGTTACCATGCGAAACAACTGCCTCATTTAGGAGGGTGTTGAAGTCTCTGAAGCCCAATGTTGGTTTCCTCCTCTTATCTTTTTTCTGGATATAAAAAGGAAGCGGGAACAAAAAAAAACCTTTTCCCTTATGAGGAGGAGGTACTCTCGCTATAGCTCCTTTGAGGAGGAGGAACTCTCGCTAAAGCTCCATTCTACAGCATAATCCAGACGTAGATGCAGCTGTATATCCTGATATCTCTGCTGCCCGTTCCATGAGAAGACAATTTCTCAGAGGATGGGAGCTTGTTTTGCTATTGTCGGCGACTGAAGGCATTGTGGTCTACCCTGGCCTGAAGAGCAGGAAGATTGGAATTGATAATTCCTTTGAGGGAAGACCTTCTTCTTCCTCCATTTGTACTAAAGGACAGGTCCATATACTGAGGAGTGTCCAAAGTTCTCGCATTGTCTGTTTCGTTAACTTTTCGCGCCAATAGTGTCTGGCCCTCATCTGGCCTGTCCACAAACATTGTTTGCATCTCAGGACGGAAAAGGTCCTCCTTGGATCCGCAAGACTGCTGGTCCAGCCACTTGCGGAACCCTGTCATAGCGATATACCTCGTGTAGTGTATGGTTTAACGCCAATGCACCGCCTCTAGCGGAATCCACCTAACTTCCTCTTCGGATGAGTCTGGTAATTCCGGCTGGTATTCGGAATTCCGGCTGGTATGGGGCCAGTGTGCCCACAATTTTTCCATGCTAGCGTACCAAGGGCGCTAGAACGTTCACAGAGGAAAACCTGTTCGTCAGGTTGTCCACTCTTAGACCCTCCTTATCAGGAGGAGGTGACAACGGGGCCGAAGGATCCCCGGAGTTTTTCTAGGGCGCCTGTGGCACTACGGAGTCCGGCTTAGAAAGTTCCTGTCAAGCACGCCGGTGCTGTATCTGGCGCCTTATACTTCTTCTCCAACGGAGGGATCACCAGTGATACAGAGGAGGGGCACTACCGGACCCATACCACTTCTGACTATAGGTAATGGATAACCCGTATTGACCTTACTGCCTTCTTGTAGGGGTCTTTGAAGACGTACCAGAAGCAGGCCTGTTCTTGAGAGGTCATGGAGATCGTAAAACGTTGAGCAGCTCTCCGTACCACCTTAGAAGAGATTCCAGAAGTAGTGGAGTTCCTTCTTCGTCGATGAATTCGTCGACGAGGTTGCCGTCGTAGACTATGCCATCGTAGACGCGCAGTCATAGATGACCATACCCTCTTAAAAGAGATTACAGACTTGGTGGATTTCCTCCTTCGTTGACGAGTTCGTCGACAAGATCTCCGTCAGAGAGTATGCCGTCACAGACGAGCAGTCATAGATGAGGCCGTCGTAGACTACTCGTAGACAAGGCCGTCGACGCCGTCGTAGACTAGCCTTCGTAGCTGAGTCTGTCGTAGATGAGGTCATCATAGACTAGACCATCCTAGACGAGGCCATCGTAGACGAGTCCCTCGTAGACTAGGCCATCGTAGACGAGGCCCACGTAGACGAGGACCGCGTAGATGAGGCCATCTTAGCTAGGCCATCTTAGAGAAGGCCCTGGTCGACCAGACAGGCTGTCCTAGACGATGTCGTCGATGACTATGCCGCCGTAGACGAGTCCTCGAAGATGAGCCTACGTAGATGAGGCTATCGTCGATACCGTAGACAGGGCGTCGCAGGCGAGCAGTCGACTCCTTAGACTAGCCCTCGTAGACGAGGCCGTCATAGACTAGGCCGTCGTAGACTAGGAAATTGTAGACTAGGCCATCGAGCACTAGGCCTTCGTAGACGACTAGGCCATCGATCATTAGGCCTCCATGGAGTAGGCCAGTAGACTATGCCATCGTAGACTATAGATTAGGCCATTGTAGACTAGGTCCTCGTAGACTAGGCCCTGTAGACGCTATAGATAGACTAAAATTGTAGACTAGGCCATCGAGCACTAGGCCTTCGTAGACGACTAGGCCATCGATCAATAGGCCTCCATGGAGTAGGCCAGTAGACTAGGCCATCGTAGACTATAGATTAGGCCATTGTAGACTAGGTCCTCGTAGACTAGGCCCTGTAGACGCTATAGATAGGCCGCCGTAGACAGGCTGTCAGACGCGCCCACAAAAATGCGCCTTTGTAGATGAGGCCATCATCGTAGGTGAGGCCATCATCGAACCGTAGACAGGCCGTAGACTTGCCTAGTAGTCTTCGTAGATGAAACCATCGTTGATACTGTAGACAGGCCTTCGTTCCGAGAGGCTGTCGTCGATGGTTGCGTCGCCGACGTCAAGGTTGCGTCGCCGACGTCGATGGTCTCGTCGTCGACGGACTCGTCGTCGACGGCGACGGTCTTGACGTCGACGGTCTCGACGTCGACGGTTTCGCCGTCGTCGACGTCGACGGTCTCGACGTCGACGGTCTCGACGTCGACGGTCTCTTCGTCGACGGTCTCGACGTCGACGGTCTTTGCCGTCGACGGTCCTCACAGTCGTCGACGGTCTTCGCCGTCGTCGACGGTCCTCGTCGTCGACGGTCCTAGTCGTCGTCGACGGTCCTCGCCGTTGTCGACGGTCCTCGCCGTCGTCGACGTCGACGGTGTCGAAGTCGACGTCCATGGTGTCGTCGACGGTCTCGTCGTTGACGTCGATGTCCTAGTCGTCGACGCTCTCGACGCTCCAATCGTCGACGGTGTCGCCGTCGACGTCTATGGTCTCGTCGTCGACGTCATCGTCGAAGCTGTCATCGACGCTCTCATTGTAATGATGATGGTTTTGACATCGATGGCTTCTTAGGCTGTACCTCTAGGAGGTATAGACGACGCCTTTCTGAACGAACCTATGACCAGAGGAGGGGATATAGACGGCTCATACGTCGTCTATTTTGTCCGATATTTCTCCAAAGCAAGTCCTTTACTCTCCTTTCCCACAGAGTGGGGAGACCCTTGAAGGACTGCGCCCGGAAGACCCCTGAGCGGTCTTGTTTAGGGCCTTCTCAGGATGGTATCCTGAGGAATGAGTCTGAGGAGATTCTCTATTGAGGTCTCCTGGACTTTGAGGGCTGAGTCTGAGGAGATTCTCTATTGAGGTCTCCTGGACTTTGAGGGCAACACCTCATCGCAGTAACTGGAGAATAATAACCTCCTTTCTGGCCTTAAGCATATTAACAGCTCTGTTCACGACCCCTCAAAAGTCACTTGAAAAAGCAACATACCTTGTAGCCTTTGGTCTGAGTGCGAGGAACCGAGCAGAGCCACCTCTTGGAACAAGAAGTGCAGGCTCCAAACAGAATTCTTCCGTTCTTTCCCTTGTTAAAACCTTCTTTAAAGAAAGTATTTGAAGATAAAGATGTATTTGAAGATAATCCATAGTAGAAAAGCCAAATTAAGTGAAAAAAACACAGAATCTGAGCAGAGCTCAGAGGAGACTCCCTTAGCACAACGTGCGGTAGAAAATCTGAGGGACTGGGGCTCCTCCCAGGGAGGTCCTAGAGGGAGGTCGGAGCTGATTGGCTGACTGTAAGAGTTTGGTCCTTTTTACATAAGGACAAGGAAAGGCCACTAAGGGGAGACCCTTGGGCCTATTTTCTCTATGTATGTCTATAGGACATTACTTTTTTATTTACCGGAGGCTCCCGTCTCGACGACGGGGAATGATTCAGGCATGTGAATCTATGAAAGACACCCAAATACTGGATAACGCTAAAACCCATGAGTTACGGTTTTGTCCCTCCACTTTTCCACGTACACTGCGGTATCTCTATGTTTCTGCTGACAATAAGGGAACACTGTGTTCAAGTGCTTGGGGGTGTATGCTAAATGAAATATGTTACCCAAACTTTCACCCAGTTCTGTACTAGTCAGACGGGTTTCATGGAAGAAAGCAATTTACATACTTCGCTGTCTCAGCACTGAGATATTGTCTGCTGGGTTTTGTGACTGTTTATCTCCCTCAAGCTTAGGGCAGCATTTTAAACTCATTCTTCCCTGTAAAGAATTTAGTGCTAACCATATGTGTTGACGTCACTCTTTGCAGCGTTGATACAAGTTCAGGATCAATGTAGTAGGTTTTTATCATTATTCCTTTATCAAACTGATGTGTATTCTTACTTTTCTGTCCTCCCCTCCAACAACTGTACAGAAACTATTTCCGCGAGTCCGCTAAAAGATTGACTCATTTTTTCTTCCTCTCCCCTGATCTGAACATAAGTGCAAGAAATAAAGACTTCACCACCACCTCGCTCTGGAGGGAACCTGCTTTGCAGTACTGATGCAGTGGGTGGTGGTAGAGACTGTAACTCTTTGCTTTCAGCTGTCCATGCCCAAGGAATTATGGCAGGAAGGCAACTAACTTCCCTAAGAAAGGTAACCGCTATCTGCTGGAATTATAATGAAACCAGGCCCGGCTCTAGCGGGTGGGCCGGTGAGCCAGGCCCACTAAACATGAACCTGGCCCACTGTAATATTAGTAAAAATTATACAGGCATAAAGTTGAAGTTGAAGAAGCAAGTTTATTCCAGAGTAAAGAAAGATTTCATCCACCAGCTGGCTGGAGTCAGGTGCAACTGACCAACCACAGCTGTTGAGGATTCCATTTCCATGGTGCTAATTAAACGATAACACAATCTCAAAGCATGTGTGTATACAGTTAAAGGGCCATTACTAAGAAATAAAGTATGCACAATATTACACCCACCCAAAAATGGGCTTTGGCCCTGGCAGTGACGACATGAAGGCCAGTAGTAAATAGCCACTTTCATTTAAAACGTTCCTCCGAACATTGTTTTCCTTCCTAGGAGTTGCGTGATTGGGGCTGAGCTCTCTCTCACAGGCACCCCCAATCACACATCTCCTTTTAGAAAGGTGGGCTGTGTCCCCGCCCACTCATGTAGTTACAATAGGGGCATGGCGAAGGGGGCAAATCCTCTTTTTGAAACCGGGTAACCTTAACGGTTCTGCTGTGTGGATATTTCCTTTTCTATTCCACACTGGAGAAAAAAAGTTTGTTTCTCAGGACTCACCTTTCCTTGCCCCTGCAGCTGCTTATAAGACCGGGCTGTGAAGACGAACCGAGCAGGTTAGAGAATGTCTGGCTATTTGTTCTTTTTAAAATCATCAGGGAATGCCCAGGAAGACACATACTTACTATATGCTTTATTTAAACAGTTTTTATCATTATCAAGGTCAGCTCTGCCACGGTTGTAAGACAATTATAAAAATGTCCAGATAACTGGTGATTAATGATCCTGCCAATCCTTTGTCTGTTGGTAGTTTTGAAATGCAGATAAACTCTATTTTATGTGGATAGCTCAGTGGGTTATTGCCTTTGTCACAGAGATTCTTGTGCTACTTGCAGTTCAGAAGTTACAATCCTATCATAGGACAGTTACTTTTAAACTGTCATCAAAGGGCTGCATGCAAACCTGAATGATATAGTTAGAACGTAGCTTTTTTTGTGTGGTATTATAGTTAGCACTTCCCCGGTCTCATTATTATAATGTTGCTAAAAAAGAGTTTGTTTGGGCAGATATACATTTTTTATCAGTAAAGCCAACCCCTAACCACTGGGGTATGCTTTAAATCATGAGTTTGTGCTTCTTCCGACCAAACCCTCTTAAAATGTACTGCCCACCAGTATGGTTGACATGTGATTCCTACACCTTGTAATCCTCATTGGCTTATGTGACATTCCCTGTAGACTGATTTACATACTTGCATGATTGTTTGTCTCTGTATAATGTGTGAGTGATATAAAGTACTCTGACACCCTACACTGATATGAGTAGCGCTATACAACAAATTAAATGCATATGAGAGAGTGGCTACGGAATGATGAGTGGCGCTGGTGGAGGAGGGTGGTAGTGAGGTAGTCAGAGGACTAGGTCCATGGGGGGGCTACGGAGAGATGAGTGGCTCTCGTGGAGAGTGGCAGTGAGGGAATCCGAGGAAGAGGCCAATGGGGGTGGGAGCGGGGCTACGGAGACATGAGGGGCGCTGGTGGAGGGTGGCAGTGTGGGACGCCGAGGAGGAGGTCATGAGGGAGAGCTTGAGAAATGTCACTTGCCTGATACTCCTACCTCAGAAACCTCCTCTTCCCATTAGAAGGACATTACATGGAAAACAACACTTTTTGATAGTTATAACATTTAGAAAGAGATTTGCAAAGAAAAGAATGTGTTTTACTGGGCCCTTGTAAGACTAAGGAGAGATAAAGGAGGGCCCTGAAGCAGGCCTGGCTAGACATATTAGTGACAAATCGGGCCCGCAGTAGCCTACCTAAATGCATCCTTGGCCCACCCAAATAAAACCACTCTGAAATACAACGTCAAGACAGAGTGGGTCTCAAAACATGTGTGGTGCAACAATAAAAGAGAAGAGTGAGTTTTGGGGAGGCAAGAGCTAGGCTCGCAAGGATAATTATGAGATTGGGGTGTGATAGACAAGCATAACAAAAGCTTTTGTGTTTTCCGCTGGACTGATTGAGTTCTGCAGTTCACACAAATAACCGGCATTCGGCACAGTGATGGTACCCTACTGACCTCTATAATGACATGAAGGGCTTTACCCCCTACCGCACCCCCTTTTCATGCTGCTTTACTCCCACCAACCCTGCTGTCATACCGCTTTTCCCATAACTTTTAGCCTCATTGCTAGGCTGGAAGTTATGAAAAAATAGCACTGTAAGTGCATTACAGGGCTAAGAAAAAAAGTGTTACGACGAGCCCAGGACTGGCCACATTATACCACTTTCTTATTTCTTTCTGCTATGCTTAAAGGCAGCCGTGCTGCTGTACAACATGGCTAACTGACATTGGTAAAGCCAATAGCTCTCATGTCAGTGAGACCTATTGGCTTTGCCAAAGGTTGTTATAGATGCACTGGGCCTGAGCACCACCAAGAATAATGCAGACCTCCCAAACCTCGCATGTCCTGCAGCTCGCTTGCAACTCCAAGCCTCCGCTTATAGTTAGAATCTTTACTGTATGCGGACGGGGTCATCTCTGCATGGGCCCCCGGTCACAGCAACTCCCTAGATGTCTGCGAACACCTCGGCGTCCCTAAAGCTAGTATCAGACTTCATGGTCAGGCAGCCACCGACGGCTGAGCAGTGGTGCTGGAAGAATTTTCAGAGTGGAAGTGCTGCCAATTAATGTTATTACCTTGAAGTCAGAGTGATTGTGAAAAAACCCAAGTGTCATGGAAAAAGACAAGTGTACCAAATGTGCCACGCCCATTCAGCAGGAAGGCAGTAAGGGTGTGGTATGTAGCTAGTGGTGCATTTTGGAGCACTGGTAAGGTCGCGCACTGTCGTTTACGGTTGAGATGGCCACTAAATCTGCATAGGTAAAGCTACATAGCGCAAAAAAGAGAATAAGCTGAAAATTTGTCAAAATACAGCGTGGCATTTGACCTTTGTCTTTAACCACAGCAAATGTAACAAGATAAACACAAAATGTAAAGGTGATGCAGCAGCCCTAGCGCCCCTACTTCCAGGACCTATGCGGCTGAGGCATCCAGGACCCAGCCACATGGTGTTGCTTCAGTTGTGCAACGCCCATAGGGTGTGTGTGTCAGCCTGGGCTGAGACAGCTTCCCCAGACACACACATCAACAGTACTTGAGCTGCTGTGGGCTGGCTGGTCTGTCATCTTTGCACATCCGCACCCGAGTACTTCATAGATCTTTAAAAGACCTTTACTTGATAACGAGGCTTTGTTGTTTTATCACCCATTCCTACAGCCCCTGCCATCTCCACTCTGCCTATTACTTAAAGCTCCAAATTACTTTTGCTGCCACAGCATGAGAATGCATTTCCTGAAATGTAACCTAGGCTTTGTTGTTTTGCAGTTTTATTCAGCTCTAACTCCACCCAAAGGTATTGAGGCACTTTGCATGAGCACCAGTTACATTATACAAAGACACATTGCTGGAAGTATTAGCCCCCCCTCTGAAATTTGGCTCTACATTGCTTGAAGTATTAGACCCCCCCCCCCCGAAATTTGGCTCTACATTGCTGGAAGTATTAGTCTCCCCTCCCACCGAAATGTGTCTCTAGTTGCGCCCCGGGCTGCAGCATACAGGAAAAGGAGACTACGAGGCATATTTACGAGCGAGCCCCTTTGCATCGCCCTTCCACCACGCAATGTGGTGCAAGAGCTACGCAAATTAAAAATGAGATTTATAGAGCCACACAAAGCCACAGTGTGTGGCCCCGAGAGGCTTCATAAATCTTGAGTAATGCAATGCAGTGCAAATTGCTGTGTTGCGTTACTCTGAGCCAGAGAGGAGTTTCCAAGGGTGCTGTGTGGGCATTTTGATGCATTCTTAGATTTACCAGACGTGGTAGATCTGGGAATGTGGCAAAAACCCATGCTTCCCAGGTGAGGAGTAACGAGGAGAAATATATTTATTTCTCCTCATTCTTTCCTCTCCATAGAAAACTCAGGGGACTGTTTTTGTGCAGAAAAGTACTCCTTCCTGCACAAAACAATCCTCCTTACAAAGCAGGGACCCATGCACCATGATGCAAGGGTGCCTGCGTTGATGCTAAGCAGCCAAAAGATTGCCAGCGCAGGGGAAAAGGCAGGAATGGGCCGTATTGAGTTAAATGCAGTGCATTCCTGCCCGTTCCCTGTCACGCTGTGCAGTGTAGCAAGCTGCATGATTTGACCATAAATATGGCCCTACATCTTTAGTTTTACCCAGCTCATCACTCACTTGTGCACCTCGTGCCTCACAACTTGGCTGCACTCCAGACCTCCAGGACAATAGCTGAGCTGGTTGTGTAGTGTAGTTCCTATTATCCCAATAGGCTCTGCGCATTGGAATAATATCTTCAATAGTATAGACGTAGGACAGAGGTTAACTAGGTCTTCTACTGTCGATATTAGACTTAAAGTTTTGTGTGTGCCAGCTAGCTCAGAGTTCACTAGAAACTTTCTCGAATAGGCAAGGAGGAGTTTAACCTCCCTGGATAGACAAGAAGGGATTTAGGGGCACATGCATCATTGTACCATTTTGCATTTCTTAATTTGCGAAAATTACCGATTCGCAAATTAAGAATTGCAAAATGGTATGCATCATTTTTTCTCTATTTATTTGAGAATCGGTAAAAATCGCAATTTCTACCGAATCTCAAATAAATAGCGAAATCCAAAGTGCATTTTCGCAATTCCCATTGATTCCTATGGGCCTTTCGGCCCATAGGAATCAATGGGAAGGGATTTAAGAAATCGCAATTTTTTGATGCATTCCATGGGTGCGGGGGGGGGGTCCAAAGGACCCCCTCTGCACCCCTGAAATGTATTTTTAATTGGATGTTTCACACACACATGTCCTATGGACATGTGCGTCTGTAACATGCAAGTTCTAAAAATGCTTTTTTTTTCATTTTTAACAATTTTCGCAAATTAACACGAGGGTCAACCTCGTGTTAATTTGCACTTCCAATTTTTGAATTCGCAAATTGTAAAAAATTGATGCATAGCATTTAAGGAATCGCACAAATGCGATTCCTTAAATGCATTCGCATTTTTTAGAAATTCTAAAAAATGCGAATTGTGCACAAAAGTTTGATGCATCCCAATAACGTTTTTTGCATTCGCAAACGGCCGATTTTTCCGATTCGCACCGTTTGCGAATGCAAAAAACGTTGATGCATGTGCCCCTTAGTTTCTGACAACCATAGAACATGACAACTTTGCTCTCCCTAATCAAGAGTATATCTCTAGAGTCGTGTGAAAACAAAAGACAATCATTTTACTCAGTTAGTACGTGCATTCTTAGTTCCACCAGTTTGTAGAGAAAAGAAGAGACGGGCGTGTTCAATAAAAGGAGTTATTTATTGATCAGTCTCTTTTCTCATACAAGAGAAATGAATCGCTATTATTGCAATACTTATATTTAAGTAAAGTGCATAAAGTAAAAGCAGGATTATAAAATAATACTGTAAAAGCATTGATATGGTTTCTTAGCCATATGATACTTAAAATGGATAAAAGTTATACATACATATATACATTGACTACTCGTACTCAACTGGTGCTTCTAACTACGCCTACCCCGGTGTACCTGACCTAAGCCTAATACGTGGGCGGGAGTAAATAAGTAGCAGTTTAAGTTAAGTTTGCTTTGACAAGAATCTGACTCAAGAATTCTCTGTAAGGGGTTAGTCAGTTCAGTACCTGGGATTTAGAAGGCAGGAGGGCTGGTATCTCTCTCTCAGGACTCGGTATCCCAGTTACCCGCGAGGGCAAGCCGGAAACGCCGGAGGCAGGATTTCTCGGCAGGAGAAAAGACAGCCTCTCTCTCAGCGCGTCAAAAGGGAGGGGCAGCGTCCGTGGGCTTCCTGCATCAGCTGGGCTCTCCGGCAAGTGGCGCTGCTCCAAGCTCATCACCACCGTGTCGTTGCTTAGGGCAGCGTCGGTATATTTATACCTGAAAGGTGCCGAGTTTGACGTAAGGATGGACATAAGACGTCAGTAAGAATGTCATAAGGACTGGTCGTTCTTACATTCTTTTCAGGAGTTCTCGAGCGAAATCAAAACAATAGCTGCGGGGGATTTCCCAGGTCTGCTGGAGGTTTGGTTTGTTTTGAGAACTCGGTGTGCTTTCTAGGGGGTTGGAGGAATAGTGCTTGCTTAATGTGACAGCATGCGCTATGACTTAATCTGAAAACGGGTTTCTGTGCCGTTGTATGGACACTAGTGAATTAATATCCGGACAAGGGTCAGAAATAGGAGTATCAATATAGGTACCTAGATAAACACACTACACCCACTCCACGATTTTATCTACATATTTACTAACCTAAGCAATAGTAAACATAACTAACAGTGCATGTGTATACCGAACCACCCCAAAATACATTTTGTATTTAAAAAATGGCATATGAGAAATACACGAAATGAGTATAGGTACTGTATGCATTCAAGCAGTGTAATCATTCAAAAAGGAGATGCACATTTTATATCAGCATGAATGATTTGCGAAATTACACATGAAATGGCTCTTAATACAGAAGAAAAATTGCGAGACTATCTCATCACATATAAATACAATTATTTGCATATAAGCTAGAGTTTGAGGTAATGTAATGTCTCTAGAGTTCCTAAGAATAGAAGTTCTGTTCTCTAGGAATAGTTTTACTTTAAGCAGAAGATAAGTGCCAAAAGGTAAATATTTTGGATTCGGGAAAAAGTTTTCGCTTTTCCGGGGAGAAGAGAAAAATAGTTCACAGTCACTTTGTTTTCAAAAAGCTGAAGGCCAAATTCAGAGTTCAGGGAACGCTGTGTGCAATTTTGTTTAAAGTTATTCTCTCTGTTCTGGTGAAAACATCATTTCAGACAGATTCTCGAAAAAACAGTCTACAGCTTCTGCTGAAAGTTCGACTAGGTTGGAAAGTGTAGCAACCATGCAGTCATGCGCATGTTCGCTTTCAAGGATGGTTTGATCAGAACTGCTCACAGAAGGACGTACCTGGTCGATGCTGCTTTCATCATGTACTTCACTACCCTTCAATCGTAGTGGTGAAGTCTCCACGAATGCCGTCATCAGGATAGGTAGCCGCTGGGGACAGCACAATGCATGAGCCTTTACTGGACCCAACAAAGTATCTGCATCCAATGGTACTTCTGATTGTAGTGTAAGACAGGTGTCCAACACGCATTCTTCGCCGCATAGCATGCACCTCAATACAGGCATAACACAATTCTGCCACATGGGTCTGAACGAAAGAAACCAGGTCATATTCAGATCTCTTAGCCGGGCTAGTCCAAGGACTTTAGTTATGCGGTCCCGGTAGCGTATAGCTAGGATCGTTTCTTCCATTGTTGCTGGAGTCTTGTCTGTGACATGGTTTGCCATAACGAAGCAGGAGTAGCAAAAATATAATGCCTGCTACGAGTCCCAACAGGAGTGGAAGTCCGCCAAAGATGGAATGGACGAAATTTGGAAAAATACCCATGACTGCTTTGAATGGGGTTAACAGTCCCGAAAAAACTGTCTTAAATACACTTGCGATACCACTTGTATCAGAAATATTTAAGATTTCGTTTAGCATTTCTGCGAAGTGTAGGGGGCAATTTGTTGATAACAATGCATGTATCTCACCCGTTGTCCTTGCAACTTGGAGATCATACGTTTCTTTTGATGACGTCAAATGGGTTGGCGTCTGTAGGAGCACAGTCTTCATTCTGCTTAAAGTATCAATTCGAATTGAAGAGATTTTCAAACTGGGCCATAACCTTCCCTCCCTGTCTGGGGTCTCATTCGGGAACAACACTCGCTCACAGCAAATGACCATGGAAGTCACGCTTACCAGATAAGGTTTTCCTGGCGGCAAGCCACAACATCTGTGATCTACAATTAGAATGTAACTCCCGTTAGAAAGTCTTTTAAAGAATGGTTCTATTTGTGTTGCAGGTGTGCCGAGTTAGTGACATGAAAGGTTATTTGAGGTTCCTTCACAGGCCCCATGCAAACTTATACCCTGACACAGAAGTATACCACTTAGTGATTTTTCACAATTATTACCACTAAGAAATAAACTCTGTCCTTTATTACTGTAACATGTGTGTGTATAAGGTAAGTTCCATGTTGACTTAATGTATCCTTTACCCAACCTTTCATACTGGCCTGCCTGTATATATTTTTGGCAGTATCGAAACTGGAAAGTCGTTATTGGAATAGTTATGATTCCGTGTATTATCCATTCAATGACAGGGCGTTCTGACATTGTCAATGGTAATCTCTCAAGTTTTTCAATGCTCAGAATTGTATAATCAGTACCCTTTTGTGCCAAGCTGATTTGTGTATCAGTAAGGTTAAAGATACTGAATAATGACGTTGTGTTGATTAAACGCCAAGGCACATAGCCTGAACGCAGATTTTGTAACGTCCAGCCAAGCTGTACAATAGAACGTAATTGGGACTGACCGTGTTGCAACATCAGTAAGTCTTGCTCTATTATATCGATTGCAGAAGATACAATACTGTCCAGTGAATATATTCTGGAAGACAGAGTCATTAACCCATTGTCCACAACAGAAAGTGATTTTTCCAAATTAACACGGTCAATTTCCCGTATTTTCTCTGCTGTCTCAATTTGAGTTTCTTTCCAAGCTTCGTTGTAGGCTGCATATATAGAGGCCGCTATGAAACGTTTTTGACGCTGTTTGCGTGGTCCCATAATGAAATCACGCAAGTCAGCACCTTCTTTAAGTAAAGTCAAGTGTTGCTTAATTTCTGCCAGTGTGGATGTTTGTAGCCATTCGAGGCAGAGTTTCCCTACACTGTAAGTAGTTACAATCCCTGGATGTTGTCTCTGGGAGTATCTAGGGTCTGGCCTGGTCAATGTGAACCCCTGTATTTTGTTCAGGAATCTATCTTGACAGTTATTTGTGTCTGTGGGCCAGATCAACCATTTCTTCCAATCAGGATGTGTTCTGTTTTGGTTTAAAATATGGGATACGTCTATCTCAACATCTGTAGTGCTATTACTGTCGGGTGTTGGTTTTGGAATAGACGGTTTGTTCAAGTCTATAATTTTGGCTAGGCCAAGACAGGTTGTCTGTTGAATTGTATCATTCAAGAATATAATTTGTTCTGGGATTATGCAGGCTCTAAATAATGATTCTATACCTTGCACCTGCCAATCTCTTGTACCCCAGATTGTCTTTATTTCAATATTTTTGTTCCAGAAATCAAAACCGAATGTTTTCATATTTTCAAAAAATGTTTCTGAATAGATCAATTTTGTGTTCGTAAGCATGGTTTTTATTCCTGTCTTATTTAACAATTTGAAGTAAAATGTTTCTGCATCACTTGTGTTAAACCCTGAGAAATAAGAAAAATTTTCATAAAATGTTTTTGAACTACCTTTTGGTGGAGTAGCACAATGTTCCCATTGATTATAATTAAAAACATTTCTGGGTTGAGCAGATTTATGCAGATAATGGTGACCATAGTGGTTGTAACAATACATCTGGTCATAATTAGATGAACCCTGTAAATATTCATGTTCTGTAAATTTAGCTGACATCACTAGATCTGACATCATATCATTAATACTTTCAAAGTCCCAATCATCAGTGAATGTGCTCGGTTTTACAAAGTCACTTAATGAAATCTTGAATTGATGAGGATACTTCAGGAGCTCAACCGGACCATAGATTTCGTAATCAGTTTTGTCCCATGCTACCCCACCGGGTATAGGATTGGCTGTGAAGTTTACTGAAGAAAGATCTCTTTTCTCGATGTGTGAAGACTTGTGGGGTTTCAGGACCAAGTTGATATTCTGACTTGCTGTGTCCATTGTAACATATTTTCCGTCAATGAAATGTCCCAAGCATAGTACCATGATGAGCCAAAGTATGAGGATGAATACTCCTAGTGCCACCCAAAGTTCAATCCATGGAGAAATCAGATATGTTTCTTGTAGTTGGTGAAAGAGTTCCTTTGCTTTATCTTTGAAAGTTTTTGTTGTTGGCTGTTCCTCAGGTTCACTTGGATCCTCAGAAAAATCATCGAAGTTGATGAAGTAGCCAGATGCTGTTCTGTCAATTGTTTCAATTGCTTCTGGATTCCTTTTTGCTTTTTGAATTTTCTTTGTTTCATTAGCATATTCTGTGGTTACATCATTGTAGATTGTTGTTTCTTGATGTAAGATTTTGATTTGGGTTTCAAGAGGTTTAAGTTCCATGGCTTTGTTGCATAGTCCTTGTTGTTTCACTGTAGGTTTATCAAATGTGATTAGTCTCTCAGTTTGAACCTCTGTGCTTGTAGCAAACTTTGGTGTTCTACTACTTCTGGGAGTCCACTTGGCCTACTACTTGTTATCGGCCACATGATTGTGGTTTAACCAGGTCGATGGATACAACTCGGTTCTCCTTTTTACCAGCAAGGGGCGGTAATACTACTGATCTTGTCCCGTTGACAGACAAGACAGGTACTGCTTTTCTGTAAGAAGGCCCAAATTCCTTCTTTACCGCGATCTTCTCTCTGACCAGATCCCTGATTTTTGGAATCCAGACAGGCCTTGCTGGGACAGGTGGTTTCTCTTCAGTGGTTGTTGGCTGTTGTTTCAACTTTATGTTGCTCAGGTCTTTTCTTGTTTCCGAGGAAGAGGCCAATGGGGGTGGGAGCGGGGCTACGGAGACATGAGGGGCGCTGGTGGAGGGTGGCAGTGTGGGACGCCGAGGAGGAGGTCATGAGGGAGAGCTTGAGAAATGTCACTTGCCTGATACTCCTACCTCAGAAACCTCCTCTTCCCATTAGAAGGACATTACATGGAAAACAACACTTTTTGATAGTTATAACATTTAGAAAGAGATTTGCAAAGAAAAGAATGTGTTTTACTGGGCCCTTGTAAGACTAAGGAGAGATAAAGGAGGGCCCTGAAGCAGGCCTGGCTAGACATATTAGTGACAAATCGGGCCCGCAGTAGCCCACCTAAATGCATCCTTGGCCCACCCAAATAAAACCACTCTGAAATACAACGTCAAGACAGAGTGGGTCTCAAAACATGTGTGGTGCAACAATAAAAGAGAAGAGTGAGTTTTGGGGAGGCAAGAGCTAGGCTCGCAAGGATAATTATGAGATTGGGGTGTGATAGACAAGCATAACAAAAGCTTTTGTGTTTTCCGCTGGACTGATTGAGTTCTGCAGTTCACACAAATAACCGGCATTCGGCACAGTGATGGTACCCTACTGACCTCTATAATGACATGAAGGGCTTTACCCCCTACCGCACCCCCTTTTCATGCTGCTTTACTCCCACCAACCCTGCTGTCATACCGCTTTTCCCATAACTTTTAGCCTCATTGCTAGGCTGGAAGTTATGAAAAAATAGCACTGTAAGTGCATTACAGGGCTAAGAAAAAAAGTGTTACGACGAGCCCAGGACTGGCCACATTATACCACTTTCTTATTTCTTTCTGCTATGCTTAAAGGCAGCCGTGCTGCTGTACAACATGGCTAACTGACATTGGTAAAGCCAATAGCTCTCATGTCAGTGAGACCTATTGGCTTTGCCAAAGGTTGTTATAGATGCACTGGGCCTGAGCACCACCAAGAATAATGCAGACCTCCCAAACCTCGCATGTCCTGCAGCTCGCTTGCAACTCCAAGCCTCCGCTTATAGTTAGAATCTTTACTGTATGCGGACGGGGTCATCTCTGCATGGGCCCCCGGTCACAGCAACTCCCTAGATGTCTGCGAACACCTCGGCGTCCCTAAAGCTAGTATCAGACTTCATGGTCAGGCAGCCACCGACGGCTGAGCAGTGGTGCTGGAAGAATTTTCAGAGTGGAAGTGCTGCCAATTAATGTTATTACCTTGAAGTCAGAGTGATTGTGAAAAAACCCAAGTGTCATGGAAAAAGACAAGTGTACCAAATGTGCCACGCCCATTCAGCAGGAAGGCAGTAAGGGTGTGGTATGTAGCTAGTGGTGCATTTTGGAGCACTGGTAAGGTCGCGCACTGTCGTTTACGGTTGAGATGGCCACTAAATCTGCATAGGTAAAGCTACATAGCGCAAAAAAGAGAATAAGCTGAAAATTTGTCAAAATACAGCGTGGCATTTGACCTTTGTCTTTAACCACAGCAAATGTAACAAGATAAACACAAAATGTAAAGGTGATGCAGCAGCCCTAGCGCCCCTACTTCCAGGACCTATGCGGCTGAGGCATCCAGGACCCAGCCACATGGTGTTGCTTCAGTTGTGCAACGCCCATAGGGTGTGTGTGTCAGCCTGGGCTGAGACAGCTTCCCCAGACACACACATCAACAGTACTTGAGCTGCTGTGGGCTGGCTGGTCTGTCATCTTTGCACATCCGCACCCGAGTACTTCATAGATCTTTAAAAGACCATTTACTTGATAACGAGGCTTTGTTGTTTTATCACCCATTCCTACAGCCCCTGCCATCTCCACTCTGCCTATTACTTAAAGCTCCAAATTACTTTTGCTGCCACAGCATGAGAATGCATTTCCTGAAATGTAACCTAGGCTTTGTTGTTTTGCAGTTTTATTCAGCTCTAACTCCACCCAAAGGTATTGAGGCACTTTGCATGAGCACCAGTTACATTATACAAAGACACATTGCTGGAAGTATTAGCCCCCCCTCTGAAATTTGGCTCTACATTGCTTGAAGTATTAGACCCCCCCCCCCCCGAAATTTGGCTCTACATTGCTGGAAGTATTAGTCTCCCCTCCCACCGAAATGTGTCTCTAGTTGCGCCCCGGGCTGCAGCATACAGGAAAAGGAGACTACGAGGCATATTTACGAGCGAGCCCCTTTGCATCGCCCTTCCACCACGCAATGTGGTGCAAGAGCTACGCAAATTAAAAATGAGATTTATAGAGCCACACAAAGCCACAGTGTGTGGCCCCGAGAGGCTTCATAAATCTTGAGTAATGCAATGCAGTGCAAATTGCTGTGTTGCGTTACTCTGAGCCAGAGAGGAGTTTCCAAGGGTGCTGTGTGGGCATTTTGATGCATTCTTAGATTTACCAGACGTGGTAGATCTGGGAATGTGGCAAAAACCCATGCTTCCCAGGTGAGGAGTAACGAGGAGAAATATATTTATTTCTCCTCATTCTTTCCTCTCCATAGAAAACTCAGGGGACTGTTTTTGTGCAGAAAAGTACTCCTTCCTGCACAAAACAATCCTCCTTACAAAGCAGGGACCCATGCACCATGATGCAAGGGTGCCTGCGTTGGTGCTAAGCAGCCAAAAGATTGCCAGCGCAGGGGAAAAGGCAGGAATGGGCCGTATTGAGTTAAATGCAGTGCATTCCTGCCCGTTCCCTGTCACGCTGTGCAGTGTAGCAAGCTGCATGATTTGACCATAAATATGGCCCTACATCTTTAGTTTTACCCAGCTCATCACTCACTTGTGCACCTCGTGCCTCACAACTTGGCTGCACTCCAGACCTCCAGGACAATAGCTGAGCTGGTTGTGTAGTGTAGTTCCTATTATCCCAATAGGCTCTGCGCATTGGAATAATATCTTCAATAGTATAGACGTAGGACAGAGGTTAACTAGGTCTTCTACTGTCGATATTAGACTTAAAGTTTTGTGTGTGCCAGCTAGCTCAGAGTTCACTAGAAACTTTCTCGAATAGGCAAGGAGGAGTTTAACCTCCCTGGATAGACAAGAAGGGATTTAGGGGCACATGCATCATTGTACCATTTTGCATTTCTTAATTTGCGAAAATTACCGATTCGCAAATTAAGAATTGCAAAATGGTATGCATCATTTTTTCTCTATTTATTTGAGAATCGGTAAAAATCGCAATTTCTACCGAATCTCAAATAAATAGCGAAATCCAAAGTGCATTTTCGCAATTCCCATTGATTCCTATGGGCCTTTCGGCCCATAGGAATCAATGGGAAGGGATTTAAGAAATCGCAATTTTTTGATGCATTCCATGGGTGCGGGGGGGGGTCCAAAGGACCCCCCCTGCACCCCTGAAATGTATTTTTAATTGGATGTTTCACACACACATGTCCTATGGACATGTGCGTCTGTAACATGCAAGTTCTAAAAATGCTTTTTTTTTCATTTTTAACAATTTTCGCAAATTAACACGAGGGTCAACCTCGTGTTAATTTGCACTTCCAATTTTTGAATTCGCAAATTGTAAAAAATTGATGCATAGCATTTAAGGAATCGCACAAATGCTGTTGTAATTGTAAGTGATTCTTACTACTGTGTCCAGTCTTACAATGAAAACTTGTTCTTTTGGATTCAAAATGATTTTCATGATTCCAAGGGTAGTACAATAAAACATAAAATGATCTGGGTTCGAGTGGCAGAGCTTAAGGCTATGTTGCCACTCGTTTATGTGATTCATACTCTCGGTCATCAGCGCGTGGGAGTTCACGCTTTTGGCAACTCGCTTGCTGATGAAGCAGCGAAATCAGCAGTATCTACATACTTAGTTGCAGCAGTTACTAGGTCTAAAACCAAGATTGATAGCGACATCTTGGCAGCGATTGCTGCCTCTGAGAAGGGAAGTAAACATCCTTCGGGATTCCCTTCGAAGTATAAATACCACTTAAGTCCCGAAAAGGTTCCTTTTGTGACAATTCCTGATGTTGGGGAATGGCTGATTCCCAACTCGGATCGCAGAACAGACTTGATTACAGCGGCTCATGAAGGTGTGGCGTCTGCGCATGCGGGCGTCTCAGCCACTGTAACGCAACTACAACAACGTTTCTGGTGGCGGGGACTGTACAAACAGACGCGTGATTATGTCCTTCTTTGTGACATATGCCAGCAGATTAAACCTTCAACTGCTACGCGTCCGCCTCAGACTCAGTTGTACATTTCTAATAAACCACTAGGCTGTGTTTATTTGGATCACTGCGGTCCATTTTCATCTGATACTGCGTATAAATACATCTTAGTAGCAGTTGACTCATGCACACGCTTTGTTTGGGTATGGCCACATCGCAGCGCTGATTCCCGGACTGTCATCAGAGATTTGCGTATCTTTATAGGGATTTTTGCCTGTGGTACCTTCCATTCGGATCAGGGTCCGGCTTTCGCCTCTAAGGCGTATAAGGATGCCATGACTTCGATGGGGGTCCAAGTCAAGTTTTCGTCACCCTACAGACCCGAGGGTAATAGTGTAGTTGAACGAATGAACCGTGATTTAAAGCAATCTTTGACAGCCCGAGTTATAGGCACTGGCAGAAATTGGCTGGCTCACCTCTATGGCGTGCAGCGTGCTCTTAATAATCTCCCTAGAAGGTCTCTGGGTGGGCGGACCCCATACGAAATGCTCTTTGGCATCAAGATGTACGTCCCTGACCTTGACGGTCTAGACTCAGTGGTTCGCGCCACTTCCTTTGACGCAGATGAACATTGCAATGTTTTACAGAATCTACAAAAGACGAGAGACACTCTTGCAAAGGAACATTTGCCCTCCACGTCAGATAATGCGTTGCAGATCCCGGTAGTTGGCTGGCTACCCCAAGTTGGAGAACTGGTTCGAGAGAAGATCGACAACAAGAAAGAGTTTGGTCCCTCCTATCGAGCTCCGGTCCCTGTGCTTGGAGTGAAGGGCACAAGAACAGTCATTTTACCACCACTTCCAGGTCGTAAGGAAAACAGGTTTATTTCTATTGACAATGTCAAGATACACAGAGTGGCCGATTCTTCTTAGCATGACACCGGCTGTTTCCTGTCCTTCCATTGTGAGAAATTCAATTATGCCCACTGCTTCTAATAATGAACCTGAGGTGGCCATCGAATTACCTGCTGTTTCCAGTCCATTATTGAATAATTTACCAGGAACTAACCTTGATGAGACAGACTATACATACCCCACTGATTTGTCCATGCCTGACCTGCAAGCTCGTTTAGCCACGGAATCCAGATTTTCATTTGACTCTGCTTCCCTTGCCTCGAAAAAACCTTCTAAAATTGCATTATATGCTAGCATGTTTAAAAATCATTTTTTGATACCTCCTTGGATATACATTTGGCTGGTCCTTTTTTCAGTTTACCTTTTTATGTCAATTGGTTTTGTGTTTTATTTTTTTCGGATTATGAATGGACACTATGTCGAGGAGAGAACTTGCATTACTCATTTGAATGGAACTTTGGCCCCACTTTCCTCTTCACATTCTACACACAGATTAAAAAGAGACTTGACTTTGGTTAACATCACAGCGTGGCCTGTTCTGGATGGAATCGCGTGGGATGCAGTTCGTTTTCAGATTCATGGTCCAACGGAAGTCGTTAATGTCCCTAATGTACTAAGAGTTAATATGGGGGATGTGGTGAAACAAAACATTCGTTCTGATGATTGGGATGTTAATGCTGTGGAAAGTTTGTTTTCTGATTTGAAATATTATGCTGCTTTTGATGCTGAGGATTTATATTTAGAATCTGCTAATTATGGTGAATTGTTCTGTTACCAACATTATGGCAATCACTTCTTACACAAGACATCTTCCCGAAGGGATGCAGTTAATTTTACTCAGTGGGAACATTGCCCAGCACCAACACAAGGGAGTTCAGAAACGTTTCTTAAAAAGTATACTTATTTCACTGACTTTAATCAGTCCAATCCCGAGTCCTTTTATTTTAAATTTCACAAACAGCCACTGTCCAAGGTTCGACTTACAAATACAAAATTGTTATATTCAAAGGCCTTCCTGGATCAATTAGTTACTGGGGGGTATGAGTTATGGAAGGATACCATAGACCTTAAATCAGTTTGGGGCTCAAGGGCCTGGCAGGTACGAGGCACTGAGGCTTTGCACCGTGCATGTCTCATCCCAAATCATATGTGGTTTTTAAATGAAACCATTTCCCAGACCACGTGCTTTGGATTGGCTACATCTAAAAGGTTGAATACCCCGTCTTTCCCGGAGTTGGAGGAATATGAGAATTGGAGTAATTTTACTAAATTGTCCATTAGAGAAATACAGGCTCTGCTTCTGGATTCCTCCTTTAACATTTCCAGTATGAATCCCAAGGGTTGGCTGCTTTGGCACCGTGGTGCTGATTCTTGCCAAAAGAGATTTTTAAATATAACTGACGGTTTTAAGACTGTTAGATCTGATCCCCGTTTTGATTTGAGTCATACTGTCACCTCTTACTCTGTTGGCAAGTTGTGTCAAGCTTGGCTGAAACATTCAACTTTACCTGCGGTTAAGTATCACCTTTCCAAACTGAATGCAGACGTGGATTTGAATGATTTCATTAAGGGCCCAGCTAGTGGCAGGTCGAAAAGGTGGTTATATGGTGTTTACAATGAAATTTGGAAACTCTCACAGATTGAGGCTGCTTCACGCCTTAGGGCTATTGATCAGGCAAATCTTGAGAAAGTGCTTGCAGTGGTTGACAATAGCATTAACGTGCTTTCCTCTAGAATTTACACATTAGATAATATTGTGTCGTCTGTTGTTGATATTGTGCATGATGAAGTGTCTGTATTATACCATGGTCAAAATCAATTACGTTCAATCATGCAGTTTGCATGGACACTACAGACTCTAAAAATGGGTAAAGTTCCCTGGGGATACATGAACGTTTCCTCTTTATTTGCACCATTTAATTTGACAGACAAACAACGCTTGCTTTCAATGCGTGATGCTTCCTTTTCTATGCTCCATATTGAAAGATTGGAATCTTTACCTTTTTCTGTGGCAGAGACCACTGCTGCTACGTGGCTTATCCACGGTTTAATAACGCTGCCTTTTGCTTTATATAAGTTTTCAAATTGTATGAAATATGTGCCAATAGGTCGTTTTGAACCCTTAGGTAGCGGTTTTCTTCATGAGGTCTGGTCACTCCCATACACATACAGATGTTTCAAGGATGAACAAGAGGTTTATCTAACAGGGGATGAGTGTACTGAGACGCCAGATCATTCTTTAATGTGTAGACACATACAGTTACACGGTTCATGTAACAGGGACAGACCGAATATGGCTTGCGTTTTACAGGGCACGCCAGTTCCTGCTATCATCCCCACGTTTAAATTGTTAGAGAATGGTAGTTATTTAATGCTCAATAATGAAAACTGCTGTGGTTTAATTAAAGGTATAGCTTTCATAGTAACGGTTAGTGAGCGAGTTATTTGCTGCAGAAATGTTCTTTATCCTCCCACACGTGAACATAGGGAGTCTTCCATTTGGCCACAGATACCGACCTTGGGAGCAGAATTCAGCGGCATGGCTAGAATAAGAGCTCTATTGTCCCAGAAAGAGGTGGCCTTGAGCTCGGCCCGTGAAACTTTCGTGCTTCACATTGCTAACACCCGCACGGAGGTTCAGGCTCTTTTAAACACTGATTTGCCCTTGCATTTCGGAGCCATGGTCCGTTCTATCTTTAACGCATCCTCCACAACGGGCCTAGCACATTTTTTTAAAGTTGTTAGCGGTGGTCTCGTGACTTCCTTTGAGAAGATTTTTGGAGTCATCCCTGCTTTCTTCCATTCTATTTTTTCATCCTTGTTTGGAGGGTTCCCGTTTTTGCTTGCATTAGCGGCTGGCGCATTGGTGGTTTTCTGCCTTTTTAAATATGGATGCCCTTCCTGTGCAAGACCACGCACGGCTACTACTGACGCGGTTTCGCAACCGCATGCTTGATTACTATGGCACACTGCCGTTAGCGACTCTAAGCACGGCGTTTGGATTATCTTTTCGGTTCTCCTATTTCACCTGTGTCCAGCCTGTATTTCGCTGTCTGACCTGTGATTTCCTTTGGGCCATTGATTTGTGTCTCTGCGGACCAGCATCTTCTGACGTCGATTTTGATCAACTGATGAGTCCTATCATTGCTCACGAGTTGGTTTGTTCTGACGAAAGGGTTATGGCCTTGGCGGTGGCACATGGACTAATGGGTCCCTGGGATGTGTTGTCGGCAGCGCAGAATTTCTTGGAACTAAG
This sequence comes from Lissotriton helveticus, assembly GCF_964261635.1. Classification (NCBI taxonomy): domain Eukaryota; kingdom Metazoa; phylum Chordata; class Amphibia; order Caudata; family Salamandridae; genus Lissotriton; species Lissotriton helveticus. The sequence goes on along the minus strand of NC_136065.1, from coordinate 1,166,534,810 downwards.
TTTTCTTGAGAACCCACCGAGCTGTCCTCTGATGGTTATAGAGGATCCGGTGCTGGAAGATCACGTATGTTCCTTTCATCTTTTAAATTGGATGGCTGAACTGTTTTCTGATGAGGACAGTGACTTCCTCCTGGAGGCTGTTGCAGCTTACTTTTCATATACGGTCTTATCTTAGACACTGCCTCAAATTGACATGCTGATTGATAGCATTTCCTTGACTTTATTGACTTTTGGTCAAGACATTTTATTTTTCCTTGCCTATTGGCTTGAGCCACATTATATTTGTGGGCTATTTTTTTAGCATTAATTTTTATAATTGAATCTTTTTTCATGCTCGTTTATAAATGGATTCTGCTCTCATGTGATGGCACTTCTGTTACCTTATTTAGTCCGTTCTCGGATCATGGGGGGGTGTTGTATAGCTCCTATATATCCTTATATCGTGTTAAGTTAGCATAGGTACATTTGAGGTTTAAACGTCATTTTTCCTTTCTTGCAACTTCTGCACACGACCCTTAATTGTTGACTTAGCTTTCAACCTAGTGGTTTGCCGTGGTGTATGTGAGAATAATATGTTATTGCTCTGATATCAGTCTTGTTTAATAAAACATGTCTGCACGGAGAGTGCTGAAGTTTCAGGAGCAACACGATATGGAATTGTTATGAGGTCTGATCTCCACGCCTTCATAGTCATAACACAAGTGCAGCCTTTGCCAACTTGGGCTTGAGGCGGGATTGATATTGCTTTGCACGAGAATTGTTAACACACTTGATGCGGTGCACATGCAGAGAGAGCTGGTGTATGCTGATGTGATTCCTTCATGCTAGGACACTAAGGTATGGGCCCGCCCTAAAACAACCCAAAGAGACCTTCTTAGCTAATAATATAATATATGTGTCAGGGAGGGTGAGATATAAGTGTTGTTAACTCTTATTCATTACAGTATGTTAACATGCTGTCACCATTCGCTTTTTATGTCTTAGTAACTATGCTGATAATTTTGCTACTGATAATAAGTATACTTGTATTATCAAAGATACTGCGCCTGAGAAGACGGCATTAGTAAATAAACATTTCAAATGCACATGTGTCTTCTTTACTCCATGTTCTGGTTTGTAATGATAATATAACGAAAGAGTGTTCATGAGTCCCACGTACCCTGAGGTACTGTAAGTTCATGTTCTGGTTTGTCTAAACATTGGGTGTTTGAAATGTCCAATGAGACACTGTAGCTAGCTCGGTAAGGGGTGAGTTGGTTGCTAAGGTAAGTTTTGGGACATCCTAATTTGCCGAGGTTCCACTCCTCTGTGCACAGTTCTGTGTGAGTACAGAAACCCTGCAACAATGCGATTCCTTAAATGCATTCGCATTTTTTAGAAATTCTAAAAAATGCGAATTGTGCACAAAAGTTTGATGCATCCCAATAACGTTTTTTGCATTCGCAAACGGCCGATTTTTCCGATTCGCACCGTTTGCGAATGCAAAAAACGTTGATGCATGTGCCCCTTAGTTTCTGACAACCATAGAACATGACAACTTTGCTCTCCCTAATCAAGAGTATATCTCTAGAGTCGTGTGAAAACAAAAGACAATCATTTTACTCAGTTAGTACGTGCATTCTTAGTTCCACCAGTTTGTAGAGAAAAGAAGAGACGGGCGTGTTCAATAAAAGGAGTTATTTATTGATCAGTCTCTTTTCTCATACAAGAGAAATGAATCGCTATTATTGCAATACTTATATTTAAGTAAAGTGCATAAAGTAAAAGCAGGATTATAAAATAATACTGTAAAAGCATTGATATGGTTTCTTAGCCATATGATACTTAAAATGGATAAAAGTTATACATACATATATACATTGACTACTCGTACTCAACTGGTGCTTCTAACTACGCCTACCCCGGTGTACCTGACCTAAGCCTAATACGTGGGCGGGAGTAAATAAGTAGCAGTTTAAGTTAAGTTTGCTTTGACAAGAATCTGACTCAAGAATTCTCTGTAAGGGGTTAGTCAGTTCAGTACCTGGGATTTAGAAGGCAGGAGGGCTGGTATCTCTCTCTCAGGACTCGGTATCCCAGTTACCCGCGAGGGCAAGCCGGAAACGCCGGAGGCAGGATTTCTCGGCAGGAGAAAAGACAGCCTCTCTCTCAGCGCGTCAAAAGGGAGGGGCAGCGTCCGTGGGCTTCCTGCATCAGCTGGGCTCTCCGGCAAGTGGCGCTGCTCCAAGCTCATCACCACCGTGTCGTTGCTTAGGGCAGCGTCGGTATATTTATACCTGAAAGGTGCCGAGTTTGACGTAAGGATGGACATAAGACGTCAGTAAGAATGTCATAAGGACTGGTCGTTCTTACATTCTTTTCAGGAGTTCTCGAGCGAAATCAAAACAATAGCTGCGGGGGATTTCCCAGGTCTGCTGGAGGTTTGGTTTGTTTTGAGAACTCGGTGTGCTTTCTAGGGGGTTGGAGGAATAGTGCTTGCTTAATGTGACAGCATGCGCTATGACTTAATCTGAAAACGGGTTTCTGTGCCGTTGTATGGACACTAGTGAATTAATATCCGGACAAGGGTCAGAAATAGGAGTATCAATATAGGTACCTAGATAAACACACTACACCCACTCCACGATTTTATCTACATATTTACTAACCTAAGCAATAGTAAACATAACTAACAGTGCATGTGTATACCGAACCACCCCAAAATACATTTTGTATTTAAAAAATGGCATATGAGAAATACACGAAATGAGTATAGGTACTGTATGCATTCAAGCAGTGTAATCATTCAAAAAGGAGATGCACATTTTATATCAGCATGAATGATTTGCGAAATTACACATGAAATGGCTCTTAATACAGAAGAAAAATTGCGAGACTATCTCATCACATATAAATACAATTATTTGCATATAAGCTAGAGTTTGAGGTAATGTAATGTCTCTAGAGTTCCTAAGAATAGAAGTTCTGTTCTCTAGGAATAGTTTTACTTTAAGCAGAAGATAAGTGCCAAAAGGTAAATATTTTGGATTCGGGAAAAAGTTTTCGCTTTTCCGGGGAGAAGAGAAAAATAGTTCACAGTCACTTTGTTTTCAAAAAGCTGAAGGCCAAATTCAGAGTTCAGGGAACGCTGTGTGCAATTTTGTTTAAAGTTATTCTCTCTGTTCTGGTGAAAACATCATTTCAGACAGATTCTCGAAAAAACAGTCTACAGCTTCTGCTGAAAGTTCGACTAGGTTGGAAAGTGTAGCAACCATGCAGTCATGCGCATGTTCGCTTTCAAGGATGGTTTGATCAGAACTGCTCACAGAAGGACGTACCTGGTCGATGCTGCTTTCATCATGTACTTCACTACCCTTCAATCGTAGTGGTGAAGTCTCCACGAATGCCGTCATCAGGATAGGTAGCCGCTGGGGACAGCACAATGCATGAGCCTTTACTGGACCCAACAAAGTATCTGCATCCAATGGTACTTCTGATTGTAGTGTAAGACAGGTGTCCAACACGCATTCTTCGCCGCATAGCATGCACCTCAATACAGGCATAACACAATTCTGCCACATGGGTCTGAACGAAAGAAACCAGGTCATATTCAGATCTCTTAGCCGGGCTAGTCCAAGGACTTTAGTTATGCGGTCCCGGTAGCGTATAGCTAGGATCGTTTCTTCCATTGTTGCTGGAGTCTTGTCTGTGACATGGTTTGCCATAACGAAGCAGGAGTAGCAAAAATATAATGCCTGCTACGAGTCCCAACAGGAGTGGAAGTCCGCCAAAGATGGAATGGACGAAATTTGGAAAAATACCCATGACTGCTTTGAATGGGGTTAACAGTCCCGAAAAAACTGTCTTAAATACACTTGCGATACCACTTGTATCAGAAATATTTAAGATTTCGTTTAGCATTTCTGCGAAGTGTAGGGGGCAATTTGTTGATAACAATGCATGTATCTCACCCGTTGTCCTTGCAACTTGGAGATCATACGTTTCTTTTGATGACGTCAAATGGGTTGGCGTCTGTAGGAGCACAGTCTTCATTCTGCTTAAAGTATCAATTCGAATTGAAGAGATTTTCAAACTGGGCCATAACCTTCCCTCCCTGTCTGGGGTCTCATTCGGGAACAACACTCGCTCACAGCAAATGACCATGGAAGTCACGCTTACCAGATAAGGTTTTCCTGGCGGCAAGCCACAACATCTGTGATCTACAATTAGAATGTAACTCCCGTTAGAAAGTCTTTTAAAGAATGGTTCTATTTGTGTTGCAGGTGTGCCGAGTTAGTGACATGAAAGGTTATTTGAGGTTCCTTCACAGGCCCCATGCAAACTTATACCCTGACACAGAAGTATACCACTTAGTGATTTTTCACAATTATTACCACTAAGAAATAAACTCTGTCCTTTATTACTGTAACATGTGTGTGTATAAGGTAAGTTCCATGTTGACTTAATGTATCCTTTACCCAACCTTTCATACTGGCCTGCCTGTATATATTTTTGGCAGTATCGAAACTGGAAAGTCGTTATTGGAATAGTTATGATTCCGTGTATTATCCATTCAATGACAGGGCGTTCTGACATTGTCAATGGTAATCTCTCAAGTTTTTCAATGCTCAGAATTGTATAATCAGTACCCTTTTGTGCCAAGCTGATTTGTGTATCAGTAAGGTTAAAGATACTGAATAATGACGTTGTGTTGATTAAACGCAAGGCACATAGCCTGAACGCAGATTTTGTAACGTCCAGCCAAGCTGTACAATAGAACGTAATTGGGACTGACCGTGTTGCAACATCAGTAAGTCTTGCTCTATTATATCGATTGCAGAAGATACAATACTGTCCAGTGAATATATTCTGGAAGACAGAGTCATTAACCCATTGTCCACAACAGAAAGTGATTTTTCCAAATTAACACGGTCAATTTCCCGTATTTTCTCTGCTGTCTCAATTTGAGTTTCTTTCCAAGCTTCGTTGTAGGCTGCATATATAGAGGCCGCTATGAAACGTTTTTGACGCTGTTTGCGTGGTCCCATAATGAAATCACGCAAGTCAGCACCTTCTTTAAGTAAAGTCAAGTGTTGCTTAATTTCTGCCAGTGTGGATGTTTGTAGCCATTCGAGGCAGAGTTTCCCTACACTGTAAGTAGTTACAATCCCTGGATGTTGTCTCTGGGAGTATCTAGGGTCTGGCCTGGTCAATGTGAACCCCTGTATTTTGTTCAGGAATCTATCTTGACAGTTATTTGTGTCTGTGGGCCAGATCAACCATTTCTTCCAATCAGGATGTGTTCTGTTTTGGTTTAAAATATGGGATACGTCTATCTCAACATCTGTAGTGCTATTACTGTCGGGTGTTGGTTTTGGAATAGACGGTTTGTTCAAGTCTATAATTTTGGCTAGGCCAAGACAGGTTGTCTGTTGAATTGTATCATTCAAGAATATAATTTGTTCTGGGATTATGCAGGCTCTAAATAATGATTCTATACCTTGCACCTGCCAATCTCTTGTACCCCAGATTGTCTTTATTTCAATATTTTTGTTCCAGAAATCAAAACCGAATGTTTTCATATTTTCAAAAAATGTTTCTGAATAGATCAATTTTGTGTTCGTAAGCATGGTTTTTATTCCTGTCTTATTTAACAATTTGAAGTAAAATGTTTCTGCATCACTTGTGTTAAACCCTGAGAAATAAGAAAAATTTTCATAAAATGTTTTTGAACTACCTTTTGGTGGAGTAGCACAATGTTCCCATTGATTATAATTAAAAACATTTCTGGGTTGAGCAGATTTATGCAGATAATGGTGACCATAGTGGTTGTAACAATACATCTGGTCATAATTAGATGAACCCTGTAAATATTCATGTTCTGTAAATTTAGCTGACATCACTAGATCTGACATCATATCATTAATACTTTCAAAGTCCCAATCATCAGTGAATGTGCTCGGTTTTACAAAGTCACTTAATGAAATCTTGAATTGATGAGGATACTTCAGGAGCTCAACCGGACCATAGATTTCGTAATCAGTTTTGTCCCATGCTACCCCACCGGGTATAGGATTGGCTGTGAAGTTTACTGAAGAAAGATCTCTTTTCTCGATGTGTGAAGACTTGTGGGGTTTCAGGACCAAGTTGATATTCTGACTTGCTGTGTCCATTGTAACATATTTTCCGTCAATGAAATGTCCCAAGCATAGTACCATGATGAGCCAAAGTATGAGGATGAATACTCCTAGTGCCACCCAAAGTTCAATCCATGGAGAAATCAGATATGTTTCTTGTAGTTGGTGAAAGAGTTCCTTTGCTTTATCTTTGAAAGTTTTTGTGGTTGGCTGTTCCTCAGGTTCACTTGGATCCTCAGAAAAATCATCGAAGTTGATGAAGTAGCCAGATGCTGTTCTGTCAATTGTTTCAATTGCTTCTGGATTCCTTTTTGCTTTTTGAATTTTCTTTGTTTCATTAGCATATTCTGTGGTTACATCATTGTAGATTGTTGTTTCTTGATGTAAGATTTTGATTTGGGTTTCAAGAGGTTTAAGTTCCATGGCTTTGTTGCATAGTCCTTGTTGTTTCACTGTAGGTTTATCAAATGTGATTAGTCTCTCAGTTTGAACCTCTGTGCTTGTAGCAAACTTTGGTGTTCTACTACTTCTGGGAGTCCACTTGGCCTACTACTTGTTATCGGCCACATGATTGTGGTTTAACCAGGTCGATGGATACAACTCGGTTCTCCTTTTTACCAGCAAGGGGCGGTAATAATACTGATCTTGTCCCGTTGACAGACAAGACAGGTACTGCTTTTCTGTAAGAAGGCCCAAATTCCTTCTTTACCGCGATCTTCTCTCTGACCAGATCCCTGATTTTTGGAATCCAGACAGGCCTTGCTGGGACAGGTGGTTTCTCTTCAGTGGTTGTTGGCTGTTGTTTCAACTTTATGTTGCTCAGGTCTTTTCTTGTTTCGTTTGAGTCCTGTAAAATAGCCAAACGATCTTTGATATCAAAGCATTTTTCTTTAACCACTGAAGTCTGACTATCGAGGTCCTGGATTAACATTCTAGTCCCAAACAATAGTTCGTACGGACTGAGACCTCTCAGAGAATTTCTTGGCAGATTATTAAGACTACGTTGGACACTTATTAGATGTTTGACCCACCCAGCTCCCGAACCTAATACCTTCGCCGTTATAGATTGCTCTATGCCTTGGTTTTTTCTTTACACCATCCCGTTTCCCTCAGGAAGGAAGTGAGAAGAGTCCCGCAATGTAAAGCCCATTCCGGCCATGCCTCCCCTCCCAGCTCGAGAGCTAAAGGCAGGACATTGGTCAGAATGTAGCATGCTCCTAGCGTATATGCCATTATAGACTCGCAAATCTTTTTATAACAGTTCAGACGTCAGCCGAGTGCTGGGGTCTACATCTATAAGTGAAAATAGTCTCTACATGTTAATATGACGCATTATTCACACTGGGTTTTTTCTTTTTATTGTTTAATCCAATCTGGAGCGAAACGCCATGGTAATACACCGTCTCGGTCGCCACTGCGATCTCTGTTGCAGTCTGGGCAGTTTTTTACAAATATGTGATGTTCCAGGCTCATTCCAGGCCACCAGTATGTTGATTGTAATTCTTCCAGAGAATCCTTAAGCTTAAGGTGTCTAAGACCCTCACCCATATGTGTGTCTGCTATTAACAAGACTCTCCTGTTCGTGTTTGGAATCACTCTATCCCCCACTCCAGGGATTTGAGCAAAAGGAACGGAGTTTGCATCGATTATGTATGTATAATTGAGTGGATAGTTGATGGGTAGCGCTGTGCAGTCGCCATTTGATGACGTTTTCACCGCCAGCATTGTTTCCCCGTCAATGTATTTTCCTGAACGCTTTTTTGTAGCTACGGAAGCCGATTCAGTTGCTTCCGCTGTGGCTGTCTTAGCCAATGAATTCCCTTCAACGTGAACGCCATCACGCTGATGACTCAGTGAGTGTATCACGTGAGTCTTTGGTAGTTCTTTCTTTAAAAGAACTACTTGTTCCCAAAGCGATATTTGCTTTATTGTGGCACCTGTATCATCTTTGTACCCGTTTTCAACCCATTTCTGTAAGTCGTTATTGTATGATTTGACGCAGTAATATGAATCGCACACTATTAGTGTCGGGAATTCGCGATCCACATTATCTAGCGCCATTTTTAACGCTATTATTTCAGTTTGTTGTTCTGAATTATTTTCCACTGAGTGTGTTTTCGTAAACAGAGGTCTCAGTTTACCTCCGCGCCACACCTCTTTTATAATCTCGCATGTGGCGTTATATGCTTGCTCTCCCCACACTGAGGGTTGAGCATGTCCGTCTGTATATATTACACAGCCGTAATGTTCTAGAGGCAAGATTTCAGTCGGCAGAGGACGTTCAAATTCATATTGGAGAAATTCTTGTGTTTTTAACTTAGGATCAAATTCGTATACCACGTCTGTTGCCGCAAGAGAATTAGCCCACTGTATCCATCTCGGATGTAGTGCTTTAGCATTCGGAATGCTTGCCTTAGTTACTGCCTCCAAGGCTGGTATTGGTGTCACGATGATTATTCGTTTACCTTGTGCTAGGGCTCTTTCTTTCGCTACAGCAGTCTGTACCGCGGTTAGAATTTTTTCCGTAGGGCTAAATTTCATTTCAGCTTTTGTGTACAAATGTGATTTGTATGCTATTGGTACCGTCTCTCCCTCATTAGAGGTTAGGTATGTGAATCCGCATCTTCCTGGGATGACTCGAATCACAAGGTTGCGTGTGTTATCGCGTGTTTGTAGTTTTGTTTTAACTAACATGTCTGTTTGTAAAGAACTCCAAATTTCTGTGTGTTTTTGAGTCCAATTGATTCTTTTAAAATCTGGTTTTATTAGGTCATAGAGAGGTTTAACCCTCTCTGCGTAATTTATAATGTAAGTTCTTCCGAAATTCAGGAAACCTAGAATTGATTGTAAGTTTTTCAGCGTTCTTGGTGCTTGGATTACAGCACATTTCTCTAGGAAATTGTCTGCCAGGCTTTTGCCTTCACTTGATAGTTCATATCCTAAAAATAGGACAGTTCAATGGGCAATTCTTGAAGTTGAATTTGTAACCCTCTGCTGCGAACCCAAGTATTATGGTGTTCACTCTTTTCAAGTGAGTATCCAAGTCATCATCTGTTAGATAGATGTCATCGACATAAGATAATGCCTCTTCATCATATATTTGTAGTAACTCTGTTACTCTCGCTGAGAATAATCCTGGGCTGTTCTTGAACCCCTGTGGCAAACAACAGAAATTTTTCTGCGAGCCGTTTATTGAGAACGCGGTCAAATATCTGCTTTCTGGTGCTATATTTTGACAAAAGAATCCATTAGAAATGTCTAATGTTGTTTTGTATTTTTTGCGCACAAAGCTATTCATTAGTGCTGCACTATGTGAAATTTGTACTGCAAAGGTCTTGCAACATGAGTTTAAGTGTCTGTAGTCCAAAACAAGACGATATGAATCATCTGGCTTGGAGACAGGAAACAAAGGATTGTTCATTTGTGAGGTGCAAGTTTCAATCACCCCCTGGTATTCAAGTTGATCTAAGATCTCCCTGACCTGTTTTTTAGCTTCTTGCTTAATTGGGTACTGCCTCTGTGCAGTTGGTTGAGATTTTAACTGGATTTTGTGAGGAGGTGAGTCCTCATCCCATCCTACATGGTTTTTGTATAATGCAGGAGCCTGGGCTACTGCCCACTTTCTTGCAAGTGTATATTTTTTATGTATTGGAATGTGATTTGAGAAGGCAGGCATAATCATTTCTTCGCCATGAGGGCACTCCCTGACAAACTCCGGTGGCCAGTCTTTTTCAGCTAGAAGGATTATCCCAAAATAGACCCCTTATTTTCCTAGTCTTGTCTCCCTCTAAACGTAATGTTATTTCATATATTTTATGAGGTTTGCTAACTCTGGTATCTGCAGTTTCCACCTGAATGTATTCATTCGTGTCCACTGTCTCCAGATGATTCATCAGGATCTTGCGAGCTATGCTCACTTCTGCTGCGCTGTCTAGCATTGTCTGAGCCCACTCTCCGTTTTTCAGCTGAGTCCTCAGGATCCTCGGCATGTTTGATTACTTTGATGCTGGCTACCTTCTTCTTTGGAAATTGTAACTTTTTATTTTGATGAGCAGGTTCTTTGTCTTTGGACTTGACGTGCTCTTCCCTGTGTTCTGACCGTCCTCTTCTTTCCGATTTCTGTGAGGAAGTCTGAAAAGATCGAGAGGGACGTGTGTCAATATCTTGATATCTATCAGGTTTCTTCAAATTATCCCTATTTCTAAGGTTGTATTTTTTCTCAGAGGGCTCCCTCTGGGGAGACTTGTGTCCTTGATCCGGAGATCTTTCTCTCCGCTGAGGAGACCTTCCTCTGGTTTGGAATCTTTTTTCTTTGGGAGTGGATTGTTTATTTCCATCCCAGCTCTTTTTTGAAGTGTTTAGATTATTTTTAATAAATACCTTTTCAGGATTTTCAATTAGTTGGGGTTTCACTGGTTTCCCACCCAAACTATCTCTTCCTAGTTCTTCATAGGATTTTTCTATGATTCTGGCAAGTTCAAATGGTTGGTCTGCTATATCTGTCTCTTTCAACCTTTGGCGGATTGCCACATTTGCTGCCTCCCCCTTTATGTTGGCTAGTAATATTGCCGAGACCTGCTTGAAGTCTTTCAGTAATTTCATACCCAGAGTTAAAGCAGGTTTTGGACCGTATTCATTTTGAATTTGTTTTAGCACCTCTGGTATTACCGACATGGACGGAACACCATGTGTTTTTGTGTAAATGGAAGCAAAGACTGTGCCCCAAGTGTCACAGTCTTCCACATGTGGTGCGATCCCCATTGGAAGACAGATAGTCAGAATTCTGTGTTTCTCAATAGGGGTAGTATCCGGAAATACCGCCTCTATTTGAGTGATTTTTTGTGCTAACCAGAATGGAATTTGTTCCCGTTTAATGGGTACCTTACCTAGACAGGACTGTATGTTCTGTGGTGTGATTTTATTTGTGTTCCCCTGATGAGGGGTCAGCTGTGGAATTTTAATAGCTGTTTGGACTGTTGAAGTCCGCATTACATATTGGACTAATTGTCTGTGTATTTTAATCAGTTGTTTTAACTGTGTTAAAAGTTCTGGTATTGACATTTTTTCAATGTCTGTATGCGGTGTGTAGCTGGCTAGAACCGGCCACGTTGCTCCTGGTGTACCTTGTGGACCGAGCCTGGTGATGTGATCATTATGTTTTAGGGCGCCATTAAACCAGAGCAGGTGCTCTTGGTATTTTAGTGGTATGTCCACCTCCTCGAAAGGAGTGTACTCATCCGGAGGTTCCTCTATCTTGTAATAGTGGAATTCCTTTGTTACAGCGTTTGCTGCTGGAAAGTTTATCCATGAATAGAATACCTCTGTCTGCCGATATTCATGTGCCTCAATTACGAATATGACTGTACCACCTCTCGATGTCAGTCCATTTTCTATAAGTTTAAGTGTTATAGTTTTTCTTATGCTGACCGGAATGAGTATTGCGTCCGGGTCAGTCTGCAGGAGACTTGTGTCATCCTTTAGGAGTTGAGCTGCTATTCTAGCCGCCTCCCTTTCTCCCTCGCTGTCTGACATTTTACTGACAGCAAGGTTTTTTTGTTTTTTTTTGCAGATCAGGTTTCTACGGAAACAAAGATTAGGTGCACAATATTTTGAACAGTGTATCCTTCAACGTTGAATAAACCAAAAACCGTACACAGGAGTCTCCTCCTACTAAGTTTGGCGGATTTAACCTTTTACCCACTCCAGACGTCTTTGGAGTATTTATGGGAGAAAGGGTCTGTGTGGAATAGCACGACTGAGTTACTCTAATGCCTTGCGTTAGATTTATCGCCTTACCAAACCGTTGGGCGCCATGTAGTGTAGTTCCTATTATCCCAATAGGCTCTGCGCATTGGAATAATATCTTCAATAGTATAGACGTAGGACAGAGGTTAACTAGGTCTTCTACTGTCGATATTAGACTTAAAGTTTTGTGTGTGCCAGCTAGCTCAGAGTTCACTAGAAACTTTCTCGAATAGGCAAGGAGGAGTTTAACCTCCCTGGATAGACAAGAAGGGATTTAGTTTCTGACAACCATAGAACATGACAACTTTGCTCTCCCTAATCAAGAGCATATCTCTAAAGTCGTGTGAAAACAAAAGACAATCATTTTACTCAGTTAGTACGTGCATTCTTAGTTCCACCAGTTTGTAGAGAAAAGAAGAGACGGGCGTGTTCAATAAAAGGAGTTATTTATTGATCAGTCTCTTTTCTCATACAAGTGAAATGAATAGCTATTATTGCAATACTTATATTTAAGTAAAGTGCATACAGTAAAAGCAGGATTATAAAATAATACTGTAAAAGCATTGATATGGTTTCTTAGCCATATGATACTTAAAATGGATAAAAGTTATACATACATATATACATTGACTAATCGTACTCAACTGGTGCTTCTAAGTACGCCTACCCCGGTGTACCTGACCTAAGCCTAATACGTGGGCGGGAGTAAATAAGTAGCAGTTTAAGTTAAGTTTGCTTTGCCAAGAATCTGACTCAAGAATTCTCTGTAAGGGGTTAGTCAGTTCAGTACCTGGGATTTAGAAGGCAGGAGGGCTGGTATCTCTCTCTCAGGACTCGGTATCCCAGTTACCCGCGAGGGCAAGCCGGAAACGCCGGAGGCTGGATTTCTCGGCAGGAGAAAAGACAGCGTCTCTCTCAGCGCGTCAAAAGGGAGGGGCAGCGTCCGTGGGCTTCCTGCATCAGCTGGGCTCTCCGGCAAGTAGCGCTGCTCCAAGCTCATCACCACCGTGTCGTTGCTTAGGGCAGCGTCGGTATATTTATACCTGAAAGGTGCCGAGTTTGATGTAAGGATGGACATAAGACGTCAGTAAGAATGTCATAAGGACTGGTCGTTCTTACATTCTTTTCAGGAGTTCTCAAACGAAATCAAAACAATAGCTGCGGGGGATTTCCCAGGTCTGCTGGAGGTTTGGTTTGTTTTGAGAACTCGGTGTGCTTTCTAGGGGGCTGGAGGAATAGTGCTTGCTTAATGTGACAGCATGCGCTATGACTTAATCTGAAAACGGGTTTCTGTGCCTTTGTATGGACACTAGTGAATTAATATCCGGACAAGGGTCAGAAATAGGAGTATCAATATAGGTACCTAGATAAACACACTACAGTTGTAGGACACTTGTAAAGTGCCAGCAGTTCGGGGTCCTGCCTTACTATCAACCCAGACGTTCACCAGTAACGTGCAGAATCACTTTATTTCCTTGCTCAAATTTCAAGGTCCTCAGGAACGTCAAGATACAGATAGGATACATGTACTCACGCACGTAGCTCTTGTTCAGGTTCTTCCACTAGCGTGTTGCCTTTCACATTCATTTTTTTTTCCTACCTAATTTTGCACCCATCACATTGCTCCAAAACAAATCTAATGCAAGGTTATGTAAATTCATTCGGTGACTTGGAAGTCGTTCACAGTATAATCAAAAAGATCAAAAACGCATGATAAAATGGGAAAAAAATATATAAACTCCTCTTCAATTTATTTATAATTTTAAGATCTATCAGTACCTGTTCGACATCCATTTGCTACGTGCATTTGTACTCATCTTAAAAGTGTATTTCTTCCATTGTAGGAATGTTTATTTCCCTCCATTTTAAGTGTCGTTTGTGGTCCTTATTTTGCTAGTGCAGGTCTACCAGAGCTGTTTGAGCCCAGGACACAACTTACTGTCCATTTATTTTCCTCAAAACAGCACGTGCTCACCTGCTCACAGATTGTGCGGCAGCCACATGGCCGTCGCATGCTGGCAGCTGATTCTGAATAGTGCCCTATGGAGACAGCCGGTGCATTATAAATGTCTGTGTGAGATATGTTAAAAGGTGAGCACAGCTTTTCAAAGTGGTGGGTAGCTGTATGCGGGCAGTGACTGGATCTAATATTTGTCACAGAGCTCAGAGCCGGGCTGGGAACCCAAAGCAGCCCTGGCAGTTTTCTCGGACCAGCCCCCGGGGAAGCTATGCCTTGCCAAAGGAGGCTTGAAGTGCTTGCTTGCTACTTATGTTACTGGAGTCGGATATTGCAGCACCACTGCAAAACCCGCCCCTAAGAATAAACCGCCCCCCCCGTCCCCAAACGCTTCCAGCCTCCCGGGGAAACCACCAATGCCCAGTCTGACCCTGACAGAGCCTGTGTACAGCGGAACGGTGCGTGACACTTGCGTCACTCGGCAAGTCAGGTGACAACTGATGAAAGAATAACTTTAGGAGGACCTGTGTGCACGTGTGGTGGCTAACTGGCTCGAATACATGCAGGACAATCCCCTCCCAGGGGCGAGTCAACCTCCCCCTCCCAAAATCTTTAACTGCGTTCCTTTACCTTAAATTACACCACTTAACAACGTGCTTTTGTGCCTTAAAAAGTTGCAGTTTATTAAAACCTAACATGGTCACACATTTGAAATTCATTAACATCCATGTCAACGCATGCTTCATTGTCTTTGCAATTATGAATGTCCACTCCTTGTCGGTATGCACTTTCGGACTGTCTATTCGCGGGAGGGCCTAAGCGTCCGGACCTCTGTGTCTGCGGTTCCAGGCTTCAACTTGCTACCGAAATGTGTGGGTGTCCGTTAAGACCTGCTCAGACTGCAAGTGCCATTCTGCTTGCCATGGTCTCTTCGCTGGCCCCTCTCTGCTTCTCCAGGGTCCCTGCCGTGTGGTATCCCAAGGACCCTGTGTGAGCCTTTCATCTATTCTGCCTGAGGCTGCGCTCTGACCTTCCACTCCCCCAGTACCCCTGCTGTGAGGCATCCCAAGTGCTCTGTGGTAGGATCACATCTACTCAGTCATTGGCTTTGAGCCATCCTTCGCTCCCTCAGTGTGCCTGCTATGAGGCATCCCAAGGACACTGTGTGAGCCTTCCATCTACCTCTAGTACTTTTTCTCTCTTTTTGTCTAACTTTGCTATTTTTCTTCTGCCTCTCCTCCATCCCCGCGGCTGCGACGCCTGCTTTCCTTTGGGGTGGGTGGGCTTCTTTCTTCTTCTCTGCTGGGGGGGGATGAGGGGGGGAGTTTGAGTGTTTTTCCCTGGGCTCTGTGCCCATTATTTAACCCCTCCCCCCTCCGGCCACTCGCCAATTCGCCCCCCAGATAGAGGGCGCCGTAGCTTGCCCTGGGGCGACCCTTTTTCACGGGCTTCCGCGACGGGAGGGGGGCGTGTTTCCCACCTCAGGCGGCGTTTGTCCTGGGCCCCTATCGGGTGCCGCTTTGCCTTCCCCAGCCCGGGCTTCGACGTCATTGTCAAAGATAGGTGACGATAGGAAGAAATACATATGAAACAAGTGGGTGGCACAGTGATCAATGTGCAGAAAAGCATTGGGAAAAATGTGATGCTCTAGGCATGTCTTCACAAATGCGAAAATATTCATTATGAAGCGACAGTAACCTCAATGTGATGACGTAAATGGGCACATGCATTATGATGCATATACATACCTCATGTTGTGCACACCATCTATTACACTTAGTTTTCCGAACTAGTAGACGCCCATCTTGGAGGGGTAATTTAAAAAATAAATTTACATGAACGAGCATTCACATAAAGTAGCAGGACAATAGCAAACTAGAGATACGGGCCCTCCCAAAAAGTTTTTGAAAAGAAAATTTAAATTTTGAAAAAGAAATTGTGGGATAGGGACAGATGGGTGATTCAGAAAAGAGAACAACAGAGTGAGTGGTTACAAAAAAAGCAGAGCACGACCGGGAAGTCGCAAAACTTACTGAACAACTGCAACTTGGTAACCAGAAGGCTAAACACGCAGTTGGAAATACTTGACAATAAAGCAGTGTAAGACATTAAAAATGCATAATAGTTAAATAATTAAACAAAGTTAATATTTAACCTTGTGGTGAATTATTAATGTGATAGTCGTCAGTCCCGGGATTTCCTTTCCTGACCAGGCTGCACAGTTAATGTTCAGTAAACTTGAAATGAAAACGTTTAACCTATTAACGGTGTCTGGTAATTTCCCACGGTTTTATGTGGCACTGCTTAAAGGAGTTACAGGAGTAATGACCTACAGCCAAGAGATCCAGAGAAACGGCCTCACAATCAGTCTCCCCTCAATGCTTTAGCTACAAACATTAGGAGTGCTTACAAACAGGTTCAGGTAGCGAGCTAAACAGTCCTGGATCCGTGAAAAGGGGTAAATTTGCAAGTGTGGGTAGGCAGGCAGCATCACCCGAACAAAGATGGCATCCAATACCCTTCACATCAATCCTGGACTCATAAACATATGAGTGATAAATGTGGGCAGGGCTCCCAACATATACCTGCCGCTACTCTGCTTTTTCTTCAGACAGCGACAGCAGTAATAGAGGGCCGCATAGTGGTCCTGTGTAAATGTCATACTGTGGACATACGTGTCAGGTTCTAGCCAACCTAAAGCGTTCAAAATTCAGGAGGGTGAGTACGTTTGCTGATAAAGAAGCAGGCAAACCCGAGAGGGAGGCAAGAGCATCACATTTTTCCAACACAAACAGAAGTCCTCCGGCATGGTGTCATGTCCTTTAGGAAAGCCCTGTCATGTATACTCCATTTTACATACATCATCTCATCCACACGACTATAAAGATTCTACACAGATGACCTTGTACCTAATAGCTTGCTCCTGTCTCTTCAACAGCAGGCTTTTAGTTTTAAATCTGAATCCCTGTACCTGACGTACATAAACATGTCTCCAGGCACGGCAGATGTATTCTGTATAAGGGTCACCACTTATTTTCATCCTTGGTCAAAAGTCAGCTGTGCATGATCGTACTTGTTTAGAAAAGCATTGGTGATTGTTTTAAAAACATTTGATTGTTTTTGAAACATCCATGATTGTTTAAAAAATATATCGATTGTAGAAAAACCCTGGAGTGACCACTTTAGTATAAAAAGACCCTCCCTCCCCCCTACAAATTAGAAGAGAATTAATTCCAAGCTGAGACGAGGATCCTGTATGCCGAATCTCCAACAAGCAGTGGTCTGACATCCCTGGTGGGTTGTCATCCTCGTCGCAGAGACGGGGTTCTTCATTTCAAATCATCAGGTGAGGGAGATGGATCTTCCCTAGGGGTTTCTTGGCTACAGATACACATAGCTATATCATATTCACCTACACATCCAGGATAGGCTAGGTACATTTTAGCAAATTACTTAGAGCACGCATATTAGGAATATGCAAATGCAATTGTTTTTATCTGAACTGTTTCTTATTAGCACTATGGTAGAAATATATCTACTATTCACTATATTGGTACTAGCAATCTCTTTTGTATGCTTCTGTCTCCTGATTGTCGCAGCACATGTGTTTTACACAAGGTTGTTGCTGGACCAATAAATTCTTATTGAAACGTCCTAATCGCCATCCTGTGTGTTTTCTGAGAGTAAGCAAGCATGAGTGTCTGAGCGAAACGTACCATACTGTTTCCAAGATTCCTCAGGAATCAAGGTTGTCATGTTCAGTGGTTGCCAGAGACTACATACACCACTGTAGAATGCAGGGGGGTGGTAGTGGTACTGTAGAGCTAGCTGGTTTAGTGGCTGACATATCCTGTAGGGGTGTCCGGAAGTGGTTGGGACACCAAGACCTCAGTTTAGGTCATCCAAAATGCGCAGGTCCTAGGGATTCCTAGGAACTACATGACAATGGGACCGTTTGATCTGACGTCTAGCTGGAAACCGCCTACGCTGTATAAGTGCTTTAGTCAGCAGAGAACACACTTGATGGCAATTACTATTAAATGGGATACACTTGGGGCCTTAGTGGTGTATTCACCTACTTTTCTCTTATAAACAAAATGGCCTATCGTAAGGTGCAAGTGGGAAGGTCTGCTTGTTGTTTCCTCCGGTTAGCCCATCTATTCAGCTAGCTAGTTTAGGTGAGTACGATCTAACTTTATTTCTTTTTGAGAACTAAGATTTCTTACTTTGATGTAAAATTGCAAGAATAAAACTAAGAGGGTTGATCAGATAGAGTCTGAAAATTCCTAAAGGTGTGCAAGTCAGATTTGAAGAGAAGTACTAAAAACTATCTATCCTCTTTCATAAAGTGATTAAATATAAACTAAAGAAAAAACACCATACAAAAATGTGCTTTCTAGGGTACATTAAGGCATTGAAAATGGGGGAGAGAAGAATGGCAACTTGCCACTAGAGCAATTCTTATCACCACAAGAAATAAAGTGCTTTAAAACTGATGAAAAGAACATTAATAAACTATTCCCCTCTTCTTACTGAAACACTTTTAAGGATAAAACGTGTGAACTCAAAAAGACCAAATGTCTTCCTCTCATAATTGCAGTTACTTGAATTGTCACCAGAAAGCAGAATGAACTGGAATAGAACTACATGTGATCCAGAAAGTGATGAGGCTTTGAGTGCTATACATCTGGTTCTGATGGGATTATACATTTTTGTAAAAGATTGTCAGGCATCCAGAATCGAGACATGACTTCCTTTTGGCATACTGATCATTTTATTCAACCTTCAACTTGGGTTCACAATTTTGGAAATGTATATTAATCTGTAAGCCCAATAGAGTCTAGCTTAGATGGTGAACCCAACACAAAGGCTAGCCTTTTTATATCTTCACCCAGGAATTATCTGTTTTTACCTATCGCAGAAACCCAGTCTGCCATCAAAACTGTGAAGGTAGCTTAAGCACCAGGCTCCAACAAGATCCCAGGGGAATTTTTTGATTTGATGTTGCATACAATAACCTTCTTTCTAATGGCATAATTGTCGGTGCTGAGGTACCCAACACATGGCTGGCGGTGGAAATTAGCCCTATTTATAAAAAGGAGAACATGAGTAGTCAAAGCAATTGCAGACCAATTTGCCTACTGGACAATTTGCAAAATATTTTTACTAGACAAATTATCAACAAACTTGAACAATGGATAGCCGAAATGGAGGCGTCATCACCTTTTCAGGCTGGTTTCAGAGCCAAGTTGATAGCATTGATCAGGATTATCGGCTGTCTTTAATCCAATGGAAATAGATTAACATTAGAAAAGAACATTTAGATGTTGCATTTGTGGATCTGAGGGGCTGCGTTTGATCTAGTCACCAGACAGTTACTGTGGAATCCCTTATGTTCATGACAGTGCCAATAACACTGTAGATAACTATAGTTAGGCTCCATGAGAACAATTATGCACAGGTGCGAAGGGAACAACAAGGGGAGCTTACAAAGCACACTCCTTTATGTAGAAAGGTGAGATAAGGGTGCGTTCTGGCTCCCACACTTTTCTCCCTTTACATCAATGATGCTTTTGCTATACTTCTGGGTTGCACATGTGATTCCTCTAAATGCAATGATCTACTCATATCAGCCCTGCTTTTTCGCAGACAACATTCTGTTATTATCTAGAACTCCTGTTGGCCTACAAAACCTCCTGATTACGTTTAAAGCTTTTTGTGATCTCAAAGGATTACAAATTAACAAAAAAACAACAAAGTACATGACCATTAACCTTTACATGTCCTTTATGGGTAACATCTTCATAGGGTAATAAGTCCTGAGAGAGCAGAAATATTTGATTACTTCTGTATAAAGGTTAATAGTAAACTGTCTTGGGCACCCCACATAGAGAAGGGTACATCAATGCTCCAGCATAGCACTGCTGCACTTTCAAAGCTAATACGTGCAACAATATCAAAATCTGTCTCCCCAGCCCTGGGGGTGTATAAAGCCAAGGTGAAATCAGCTGCCCTATATGGAGCTGAGATTTATGGTTTTACAAACATAGCAGCATAGGTTCCAGGGGAGAATGTCTTTGTCAGATTCCTCTTTAATATACTGCAAAGTATACATCTGATTCTGTTATTTTTTATATTGTGTTAAATAAAATTGACCATCTAGCTGGCTTGAGACCCCTCCTATGTTGGGCTAGATTATGGTCAGCTGCTGAATTAGCCCCCTATACGGTCAGTCCACTTGAAATTATAAAGCTTGATACTATGGTTGCTCTGCCTTGGTTTCACCAAATAAGATCGTAGTTGGGCATACTGGGTTTGAAGAACGCGTGGAGTGACCGGACTTCTATAACTCCTGCTTCAAAAGGCGTCATTAAAAAGAAGCTTTAGGAGGAGGAGCTACGCTAGCAACCAAGATGGCCGCGTAAGCTCCCGGCTCCGCCGACCTCCGCCAGCAGCTCGAATATCCTGCCTTTAATCCTGAGCTCACACCAGATTTCCTTGTTCATGAAGTTTTTCTGCTTCTAAAGGTGCAATCCCGAGTTTTCTACCTCATCGGCTGACGACGATACGCCGTGTTTCCATTCTCGGCCTAACGACGTGTGGAAGCCGGGGCCTCGATTTCTAGCCTATCCGGGTTGGAATTGATCAACATCGGCCGTGAGACCTGGACTGAGCCCGGTCTCCCGAAGTGTGCCGTGAATTGTTGATTTTTGGTGACGATCCTGTGCATGACCTACACCGAGGACACACCAGCGTGTCACACCGGCTGCCGTGGTGAGGGTCCGGTGCCCGAAGACCTTGCTGCCCTCCCGGGGTCGACGGGCTGGGGCCCTCGCTGACGACGAAGGTGTGTTCTGCTAGACGAGGAGCGCCCACTGTTCAACATCAGATTTGCGTGGCCTGTTACCCCGGAGTAGCCGGCCTCCGGGGTTCAAGTCCTGCTCTGTCGCCTACTGAGAGGGGATGGAGCAGACGGAAGGCACGCCATCGCTGCAGGCCGTTATGGCCGCCATTGGGGCGCTCCATTCGCACACCATCGCTGTGTTCCGGACACTGATTGTGAAAGTGGACGGTATCCTGGAACCGGAGGACGACTCTTTGTTAAGTTTCCAGCTAGCTGTGGTACCAGTGGTGCACCGAACGTCTGGAATCGAGGTCCCCGTGCAGATCCCGGATTTAATGAGCCTTGGCGGTCCCCAATCAACAACAAGCCAGCCCGTGCTTATCGCCAGCGTCTCCTGCTCGATTCTGCTGCCGCCTAATACATCTATAGACGGTCTTCTGTGTGGTAACAAGTTCCTCAGTGACTGTTCGAGATACTCGCTGTTCTTGGACACCTTTCCTCGTTCGATTCGTGAACTTTTATCCTGTATTCGATCCTACTGCACTGACATGAACTTTTACGAACGCTTTGCCTTTTCCATCAAGATGGCGGCTCGAGTGAAGAAGACTCTTATGAAAGATCGTACTGGCCAGGGCTGAACTTGATCGCTTAGATCTGACATACTAGCTTTATGCAATGCCGGGGTTGTGCCTATACTGTGACGGGAGTTTGGTGGTTATTGACTATACTCCCCCGACTGGTTTGTATATTTTGCTGAATGTTGGCTTTATCACGTCTCGGAGTGGTCGCTGTTGGCGGGGGGTACGGGAGACCGGGAGTGTGTTTGCTTTCTCCTCCTCCACTTTCTCTCTTTTTCCCTTCTTTTAGGGTAGTCCTTGGGCGACAGGCACGCTGCTAGTGGGGTTAGGCCGTAGCCATTGCTGGGGTGCAGAGTGGGGGGTTAGGGGATGTTTTTTTTATTTTGCCTTTGTTTTGTTCTATGGCCCTTTTGTCTTCCTTTTTCCTTTCTACGAGAGGTGGGCTGTTTGTTCTTCACGGATCCTTTATTGTCTGGGTGTCTACACTGGCTTTAATTATCCTGTATCATTGAGGACTGGGTCGGGCGGGTGGGATTGTTTTGGATCGTATAATAGACTGTTTATTTCTCTTTTCTAATGTGCGTAATCGCGATAGGCCATGTGTTCCTTACGATGGTTGTTGTCTGTATATTTCCCCCGCCATTCCCTGTTCTGCGTTTTACCGTTTGACACCTGATATCTGTAATGCATACTCTTGTCTTACTGTTAAAATAAAAAATATATATATATATATATATAAAAAAAAAAGAAGCTTTAGAGAAATCACACAGTGGGTCATCTACATGAAAGTGCAGTTGTGGGGAGCCAAATGGCAAAATATTTCGATTTTAAATCCTCGACTTTGTTCGGAACAATTATGGATGAGATATATTTCCCTGCTATCTAAAATACTTTTTATGAAATTCCATTTTGGAACTCATTTCTATTAAAGGTTTCACATCGAAATACTTGTCATGTCAATTACACCTTTTGTCCCCTGTGCAATGGACAGACAGTAAAAAAAATTGAGCATGTGTGTTTTTTTTGTCCGACATATAATGCAGTAAGGAGAGATGGGATTACCCCATTATGTTTCAGCCTCGAATTACGGCACTATTTGCCTGCTTTAAGAGTCCTTCAATGTGATACTACCCCTTCTTTTTTTTTTTTTTGTTTAAATATTTTTATTGTTGTAAAACAAAGGATTTTTCTGGCACACACATAACACAGAATACAAATAAACTTAATACCAATAATAAACCAAGGTTACTATCAAGAAAAACAATTTAGTACTAAACATAACATACGGCACAAAAAGGAAAAAAAAAAAAAAAAAATGAAGAAAAAAGAAAACCATTGATCCAATTAATAATACATCAGACTACATTTGCATTTGACCTTTCCTTTCCATCGATGCACCGGTTCCCAAATTTTCCTTCCCCACCTTTTTATCCTTTTACCTTTTTTCCCAAATATACCCTTTTCAAGGTTAAACGTCCCCAATAATAAGGCAATCCACTGCTGTAGTCCCGGGGGTAGGGGGTCCAACCAGACTCTAGCAATCAACAGCCTGAGAACCGCCATTGCTACAAATATAAATTCGCTATAGACGCCTTCGCAGCCCCTAACTCCTAGCATAATTACTGTTGGTGTTAGAGTCACGTTTAAAGCAAGTGTATGAGCCATAAAATCCTCGATACCCTTTAATAAAGGCCTTAGTTTGGGACAGAGCGCAAAAATGTGGATACTATCTGCAGCCAAAGCATTACAACGCCAGCAGGTAATCCCTGTAGTTGCACCCCACTGTGCTATGCGATCTGGCGTATGGTAAAGTTGAAACAGCGTTTTGAAATGTTGCGATTGTAGAGGGGCAGAATAAAAGGCTGAGCAGCCCAACTCCAAGGACTTCTGAAAAGCCTCACACGATATCCCTAATTTTTCAGCCCATTTATTACCAAATCTGTCAGTGTCGTCCTTCTTCGATTCAGCCAGCTGGGCATAGAAATATTGAATGGAGCACACCCCACTTTGCTCTATTGCCTCCATAATGTTACTTGTCTTAAATCCGCCTGCCCCTCCTTTTTTCTTAGAAAAAAAACTCCTAATCTGCAGATACTTAAAAAAACTATATCTTGCTAAATTAAATTTAGCCAACAGATCTGAAAATAAAAGTATATTTCCGTCTAGATCTAGCATATCTCCTATTTTCCTAATGCCTTTTCTGTCCCAATCTGCCATAATGGCATCAGAAAAAATTACAGGGGGTAGGGACTTATTCCTATACAATCTGGTATACCTATTAAATCTCCCTAATCCACAGTTTTTTGCAACAGCAGACCATACATTATAAGCTGCGGCAACTGTCTTGAAACGTGTACGTTTATAGTATGATGAATCTGTACATTTTAAAAAAGCATTTACTGTATCTTCGCCCAAAACAATTGAATAAATCATAGTTGAAACAGCTTTGACTTTCAGATCCCCTTCGTTTGCACCAATTAAGCCTTGAATATATTGCAATACCGATGCCAAATAGTAGAACCTAAAATCAGGAACCCCCCAACCTCCCCTATCCCTTGGCAAAGTCATAAACTTGTATGCCCGTCTTGTCTTCCCATACGACCAAATAAATTTATTAAGAATCGACTCCAGCTTATTAAACCAAATTGACTCAAACAAAAGAGGGATTGTACGAAAAAATAAAGAAATTTGGGAAGTATGAGCATTTTAATAATGTTAGCGCGTCCCACTAACGTAAGCCTAATATTATTTATCCTCATTAAGTCCGAGCTAACTTTCCTCAATAAGGGCGAGATGTTACGTTCAACTACTGTCCCTAAATTAGAAGAAATTTCAACCCCAAGGTATACCGCTGACGAAGTCACCCGTGGATCATTACATTGAGCTGCTATATTTTTAATAATCTGTGTTTTGGCACTATTAAGCTTATAGCCAGAAATATTGCCAAAATTTAGGGCCTCTTGTTCTATCACACCTATTGCCATTACAGGATCAGGAGTAATTATCGCGACATCGTCTGCGTATGCCAGCACTTTGACTACCGTCTCATTTATACATATAGGGGGAATACTGGGATTGAGATCAAGATTGCGTAAATACGGATCCATGTACAGTGCAAATAAAAGAGGAGAACTAGGACAGCCCTGCCTTGTTCCTCTTCTAATCTGCACCGCCGCTGTTAATTCCCGATTGATTTTAATTCTAGCCGTTGGATCCCTATAAAGAACCTGGATTGCTTTGATAAAATTATCGCCAAACCCAAAAGTTCTCATTAGCTCCCACAGGTATTCCCAAGCGACCCTGTCGAAAGCCTTCTCGGCGTCTAAAAATAAAGCCGCGACAGGGCCGCCAGAAACCTCCATGGCATCAAAACAGGTGAACACTGTCCTAACATGTTCTGTAGTCCCTTTCCCCGGGATGAATCCATGTTGAACTGGGGTGACTAATTTTCCTATGACGGTGGACAACCTTGTGGCCAAAATTTTCGAATAGAGCTTCACGCCAGCATTCATTAAAGCAATAGGTCTATATGACCCAGGAATTGTGGCGGGTTTACCTTTTTTCAAGATAACTATGATTTCAGTCTCGCCCCATGATTTTGGGATTGAAATTTCTCTCTGGGCTTGTATGAGCGTATCCAGAAGCTCTACTCTAAGAACTGATATAAAAGTCTTGTAAAATTCGATCGGTAACAGATCTGGACCTGCAGCCTTTGAGGATGGGAGATCTGATAGAGCTAATGACAGTTCTTCTGGTGTTATAGAGGCATACTACCCCTTCAATGTGATACTACCCCCACCAACCTCCTAACTGTGTTTTGTTTAAGCAACTTTTTACACTATGCTTGGTTAATTAGGAGTCATTGGAGCTGGTGTTCCAGGATCTCCCTGATTAATGACACTAGCTTACAGATTAGTTGACAGCAGCATGGGTTTTGATTTCAGGGCTGTATTTAGGCATTGATTAATCATGTCTTATTGCATATATTTTTACTGCCTCTGATTGGTATTTCTCAATTTTGTATACTACTTTTGACCACAATCATAGTGACATAATCATGTACAGGTCGCCAGTAGGTAATTATAGTTCAGACCTAGTTTCCATAGGAGAAGTGTTTTTTTGACTTGCTAATAACTTTGGCACCGTTCAATGAATCTTTATGAACTTTTTACAACAAAAATTGTTCCACTTTGTCTACTTGTGCATGGAAAGTTTTGGGGTGATCTGTCAAGCAGGGGCCAAGAAAAAAGGTGTGATTAGAAAAAGTGCAATTGCCATGTTAATTCCCATAGGGACTTTAGACACGAGTACAGCCCGAACTGCTGAACGGAATTACACCAAATTTGGCAGAGGTAGCTCTTGGTCCAGAAAGAGCATTTTGTGATATGGTGAAAATCCGTTCAGTTGTTTTTGAGATACTAAAAGAAAAACAAATGTGTATATCTAGAGGCGCAGACCCTTCGCAACGCCAACTGATCTCATGCTGAGATCTGATAGGCTGCCAACACTTCAACCAGGAAGAATTAGCAGCCATTTTGGGACTCAGACTCAGCCAAGTGCCAAACAAAAAGCTAACAAAAAAAAGAAAAGAGAAAGGAGCAGGGTAGGAATGCCCTAACTCCCTAGGTCTGGTGCAAATCGCCTGGGCCGAAAATCTTTTTGTTTTTCACAGCCAAAATTGCAAAAATTCAGAGAGACCCCCTCCCCATTGCTGATATGGGTTCTGGGGACCACTACCTCCCCGGGGAAAGGTAAATGTGAAAATGAGGGGGGGCACAAGGCCCCCTCCATAGGCCTTTTATGGCCCTAGGTGACACCACCACCCCGGGCCTAGGCCATAAAATAAGAGGAGGGATACCCTGATCCCCCTCCTTACATTAAATTCCCCCGGGGACAACCACCTCCCCGGGACGAAGGGCATTCATCAAGGGGGGAGGGGAGGCCGCACAGTCCCCCTCCCAGGCTTTATTCGGCCCCGGGGACCACCACCTTCCCCGGGCATGTCTACGGAGCAGGGACACTTTCAGCCCCTGGGACCACAACCTCACCAGGGCCCGCCCTAAATAAACAAAGGAGGGGGGCTGCATAGCCCTCCCTCTTGGAGTCATTAATGGCCCTGGGGACCACCATCCCCTGGGCCGTCTCCCCAAATATCGAGGTGCACACCCCCAGAACATAACTGTTTGCTCTCGCTCGACTTATTACCTATCTTTTCCCATAAAACATGATAGAAAACCCAATATTTCTTTTGGTAGTCTGCAAAGTAAATCTCCTCTAGGAGTTTGGTTTTACACATTTTTTTTTAGGCTGATGTCTAGCAAAATGTATCCAGTCAAGGAAAAATCTGTATTTTTGTTGAAGGAGTAATTCGTTAGACCCAAAGATTCACCATCCTACTAGGTACAATGTGACCTGCTATGAGGCCTCTCAGACAGATGCAGACACCAGAAGTGAGGGAAGTAAAAAAACCAAAGGGTTTCAACTCTCATCAAAATAATTACCAACCTACTATTGAGTCATTTTGTTTCTCTAATTCCTGAAATCATTATTTTTCCATAACGCAGACATATTTTGCAATGCAGTCAAAACATATAAAATGTTACATGGCATACACATACACTGTTTCAAGTAAAGAGGCGAGTTCACTGAAGTCAATCCTACATGATACTGGTGAGATTTGAGTTGCTCTTTGGTCAAAGTTGCAGTGGCCCTAAGTTGCAAATTATATTCAAGTCTACATCAAGGGCCAACAAAGGGAAGAAACAGATCGTACATTAGAGCGAAGTCTTTTAAATCAAAATATTGCCACAATACTAGAAAAAGCCTAATAGTTTCAGACGGCCTACTCAATTGCCAGTAAGTCTCGATTAGAAATTGTGTTTGTACCCCGCTAAGGATTCTTTGTTCATTTGCTTGCTTTCATGAACCCTTTCTTAAAGTAAATACATGTTATTTCTTCTTAACACTCCAAATCTTGAAAGTTGATTACACCCTTTACAACATCTCTTCTACACGCTTTCTAATGACATCTCTCCTTCTTGACCATCTCCCCTTATGCAAGTTTTCCTGCTCATTGCTGCGTATCGCTACTCATGACGGCTGACTTCCCAGGAGCGTTAGGTACACATCTGAGTTAGTTTTACTGTGGGCTTAAATGGACTACCTACCCTTGGATGTCTAGACCCAGGCAGGCATGTTTGATTTGATAACAAACTCAATTTGTTGTCTAAAACACAAACACATACCTATAATCCTCAACACGTGCAACAAGCGCACAGTCATATACTATTAGAGAGTTAGCAAACAGGAACGATGCTCTTGAAAAATAGATTTTAATATGTTGGGTGTCAATGGTGGCTGTGAGGCACCTGATAGTGATTTAGTGATCGCGGTTGTAGTTCTGTACAAAAGTGAAGCAAGAGCAGTATCTTGTAAAATCCCCCTGACATCAAAACTACACCCGTCAGTGTGGAGGGTTGGTCCAGTTCACTGAACTGAATCTGTGGTGTGCTTGTTTGTGCCTGTAGGGAAATCCCTGGAATCAAACTATATGTGTCTTTACACCATCCTTTCATTCATTGTGTTCATCAATTACAACATGCATCCACTGCCCCTATAAAGCCAACCTTAGTACCAAGTATACTCTCAAACTAAAATGTAATGCTTGCACTGTTTTATTTATGTCAATTTTTTTATCTCAAAAAATTATAATTTCGGAAATAATCTCGAAAGGTACAAACAATCAATGTATTAAAAACTTTCACACAATTTATACTTTCCAAATACGTGGTCATGAAATAATAAAAAACACATTAATAAAAGCATGAAACATGATCATAAAACAACACATAAAATATAACACCCCACTTGGAAAACAGTTATAATAGTCTGATTAAACATCAGTCTGATCCAATAGCCCTATGTACTTTAGAAGGAACCATTTGTACAGGAATATCACTTGTATCTTAGACTCCCTTAGCTTTTTTTTGGATTCCTTGTTTTAACACAGGTGTCAACGCGTTTCGGTGGTTGAAACCAATAGATATGGGGCCACCTTCTTCAGGACAAAATTTCATATGGGGTCACTTCTTTCATTGGACAGAGTTATATCTATACACATAAAAATGAAAAGAAGATCAGCTATATGTACAATCTTACATTTCAGCATTCATCATGAGCCACCTCATTTCTCAAATCTCCACTTTAGACTATCCTAGATCATATTAAATACTAGGTTTGGGTTTAAAAAGAGGGAGACACTTATCTACTACCTATACATGATAGTAGTTACCTTTAAAACACCTCTTGTAACAATCATTGAGTGTCGACATAAGGGTACAGCGAACTACACAGAGTACATTACATTTTAATGTGGAGTATAGCGGGAATTCAGACAGTTTACCAGTCATTACAACCCAACAGTCATGCACCTCCCATTAACACTCATTATATATTATATGGTCTCCTGTACTGACCTTAAAAATGCCTGGCAGTTACGCTATTGGAGATGACCCTAATATAGTGGTCAATTAGGATGGCGGACGGATCGCCACCGCCATGCAGGCGGTGGTGATCCGTCCGTCATCCTTGCCCGTCCGCCACCTATTTCCTCCCGCCATATTACAATGGCGGGTGGACCGTGGCGGATGGGAAGACCGTCCGCCACGCTTAATGGCCACGCTTAATGGTATGGGAGCGTAAAAAGGGTGGTAACATTTAAATCCCTCAATAGAAAGTAAGTGTAAGTGTAATAGAAAGTAAGTGTAAGAAACCCATTTGATGGGTAGGTTAATATTTGATAAATTCCTGTGTAAACCCCAGCGCTATGCTAGATGAGTGCAACAAGTAAGTATTGAGCAAGCTTTAAACGCAGCGTTTCAATATGAGTGGAAAGGGATGTCGCAAATGTATGGCATCGTCTTATCCCCCCGCATAGATAGTTGGTGATATACGTACCACGAACAACACTAGGGGGTGTAAGCTAGTTGTAAAAAGAAAGAAGTTGGGGCTCACAGAGACTTAATATAAGGGGAAATCGCTGTGTAACCGAGGAATATATTATTAAACTCGCGTAAATAGCCCAACGTAAATAAATGCGAGGGTATACAGCGCGAGGGGGGAGAACACAGAGAAACTAGAGGGACAATGTAACATTTAGATATAAATAAAAACCTATAGCAAATATGAATTAAAAGACAATATGAAACAAAGAAGTAAAAGAAAGGAGTCCACCCAAGTAAATAGGAGAGATTTGATGGGCTATGCTATTTCTGACATTGTCCACAGATTTTAAACCTCCGATCGTCCGGGGATAGACAAATCAAGAGTCAACCGGGCTGAAGTAACACGGGGGATTCCCGCTTCCCGATATCATATACGGGGGTGAACATTATAAACAGAAGGTAAGCGACAATGAAGTATGCTAATAAGAAGGTGTAATGAGATAGGAGAGTGACTTATGAGAGCTTATTTGGTAATATCTCCGCAACAGATATATATCTATGTTGGTATTAATACAAAATCCAGTTATGAATTCGCGGCAACAAGCTACCTCTAATTAAGAAGGAAAAGTAAAGGAAGAATATAAACCTCATTGGTTAATGGAAAGGTAAATACATGAACTACAAACATTTGAGTATCAACCAACAAGACTATATTAGGGTCGTCTCCAATAGCGTAACTGCCAGGCATTTTTAAGGTCAGTACAAGAGACCATATACAATATAATGAGTGTTAATGGGAGGTGCATGACTGTTGGGTTGTAATGACTGGTAAACTGTCTGAGTTCCCGCTATACTCCACATTAAAATGTAATGTACTCTGTGTAGTTCGCTGTACCCTTATGTCGACACTCAATGATTGTTACAAGAGGTGTTTTAAAAGGTAACCGCTATCATGTATAGGTAGTAGATAAGTGCCTTCCTCTTTTTAAACCCAAACCTAGGATTTAATATGATGTGGAGGTTTGAGAAATGAGTTAGCTCATGATGAATGCTGAAATGTAAGGTTGTACATATAGCTGATCTTCTTTTCATTTTTATGTGTATAGATATAACTCTGTCCAATGAAAGAAGTGACCCCATATGAAATTTGTCCTGAAGAAGGTGGCCCCATATCTATTGGTTTCAACCACCGAAACACGTTGACGCCTGTGTTAAAACAAGGGAGTCTAAGATACAAGGGATATTCCTGTACAAATAGTTCCTTCTAAAGTACATAGGGCTATTGGATCAGACTGTTGTTTAATCAGACTATTATAACTGTTTTCCAAGTGGGGTATTATATTTTATGTGTTGTTTCATGATCATGTTTCATGCTTTTTATTAATGTGTTTTTTATTATTTCATGACCACGTATAGTGGAATGTATAAATTGTGTGAAAGTTTTTAATACATTGATTGTTTGTACCTTTCGGGATTATTTCCGAAATTAAAAATCTTTGAGATAAAAAAGAATTTACATAAATAAAACAGTGCAAGCATTACATTTTAGTTTGAGAGTGTACGTGGGACTAAGGTTGGCTTTATAGGGGCAGTGGATGCATGTTGTAATTGATGAACACAATGAATGAAAGTATGGTGTGAAGACATATATAGTTTGATTCCAGGGATTTCCCCACAGGCTCAAGTTGTCTAAAGTTTCCCTGTTCCCTGGAACTAGTGGGGTCATCTCTCTCTTTTTCACTTAAGTGTGCTTGTTTGTGCCTACTGTGGGAAGATTATGCAGCATGCCTGGTCTTCTGGTGTGAATCAGTGGGATAGGGTTATATAAGATGGGGCATCAGTATCCCTGTGATTTCGGCAGAAAGCACTGGTGATGTTTGCACTCTGCAAGTATATATGTAGTCAATTTGGATTCATCCGTTTGACCACATATTTCCAAGCAGGCAACAGGAAGAGAGATTTTCTCAACAGTGGCATTACTCCTAAGTATCACTTGTACAGGCGTGGGAGGAGGCGGTGTACAGCTATTGTAAAATTATGGAAAGAGTGAGCAAGAGGCAGACCTCTGGGCAACAGAGGTGTAGCTGAGGCTAGGGAAGTGATGGATTAATGTAAAAAGCCACACGTGTTGTTACTGGGACCTGAACTGAAGCCCATGATGTGCAGACCCTGAGACAAGCTGCCACAATTCTGCGTTTCTTACAGAAGAATAATAAATTAGACAAACAGATTTGCAAACCTGCTAGAGAGACCGCGGGCACTGCTGTTAAGACTCTGAGCAATATATTCAGAGGGATAAAGTTCCTAATACTGACGAGTGTGCCTTATTTTGAATCCTGCTTTGAGGGTTCGCATGCAAATGGTGCCTGAAAGAAGACCCCATATATATATAAATTGCTGCAAAACATGGTGACTAAAATGCCAAGTGCTGAATTTTCAACCTGAAGCACAGACTACCGGTGCGGTTTTGTTGATAACAAATGATATTGTAAGTTCCTGGAACAGTTTGCTACCCTACTCTGTCAATGTGGAAAGGCTGTTGCTGTTGTTCATGTTTAACCACTTGCATTTTGTAGTGTCTTAATTGAAGGTGAAGGTGAAAAAGCTTTTATTGTTCGATTAATTAAAATCATTACAATATGCTAACATTCTAAAATAATTATCTAAAAACCAAATAGGTTAAAACTCCTGATTATTGCCACAGTCTAATTTGACCTAAAACATTCGTTACAGTATTATGTTCTAGTAATACTGTTTTAGTGCAAAGAGCGTTCATTTTTAAGACAGAGGTTTGTCCACCTCTCCCCTGCTTCCAGTCCTGCAGATTTATTTCTGCGGCTCAGCATTTGCGGTCAGTCCTGCAAGGATTAGGTCTGTAAATTTCCCCAGCCGTGCTGCTATTTGACTTTCTGTGGACGAAAAGCACAAGTCCGAGATTTCGCTGCATCGCTTGAGGCCCTGAGCTCTGCAGATTGGGATGACCAAGCGATGCCTCTCACTGGCTAGCTTTGGGCAGCAACACAGCAAATGATACCAGGATTCCTGATGGTAGTCACAAAGTCTGCATGCTATTAATTTGTCCGCACGGGCCCAGCTTTGATTGAACTCCACAATGGGTAATGCCAGGAGCCTCATATAAGTGATCTTTTTTCGAACTTGAACTGATAGTGCTTGCTCAAAATAAGGCTGTGCTTTTCCCACTTTGTAAGAGGCATCCAGTGTGGAAAGATTTGGATGGTGATGCAGACTTTCCAGATCTCTCGCGAATGAAATGTGCTTCACCTGTCTGTTCACTGCTTTTTTCCATGCGGCAATTGAAATATTAATATTGACCAGGTTTTGCTCCTCTATTTCTAGCGATTGAATAGCTCCTGTCAATAGTGCTTGCCATGGTGAACCCTTTTCTTCAAAGATTGATTTAATTTGAGCTTTCAAGGCTGTTGCTGGAGCTCTCAAAGTGCTGATGTAGTATTTTATTGTATCCCCCTGGCAAGAGATGTCTGGGCGAGAAAGTCCCAGCTACCAGCCTTACTCTGGCTCTCCTGGCCTGTCGTGGGATTGCCAGCACTTTCTTGTATATGGAAGATTGAAAGCTCATGTAGAAATTCTCAAAGGCGCGGGGAAAGGTTAGGTGGCCGTAATTAATTGAGGGCACTGTTTTTGCTTTTAGATCTTTCAGAATGGGTTCCGTGAATGGGCTATGTAATTTTCGATTGAGATTTCTCAAGCTGCAAATAATCCCAGCACCTTTATTTCTTAGATATTTCAGATGAGCAGTTGATTTTGCCCCTTCCGTGAGCCTGAGACCCAAGTAGTTGTAATTTTTGCAAGATCTAATTTGCTGATCCCCTAGGCGCCATTGAGCTGTCTGTTTTCGATGGTACTTTCCAAAGATGAGGAGTTTGGTCTTGTCCTGGTTTACCAGTAGGTTGTTCTTTTGATTGAAGCTGTATAGCGCATCTAAGGCTTTCTGCAAGCCAATCCTGGTATGATCCAAAATTACAAGATCGTCGGCATATTGAAGAATTTGCAGCCTCACGTTCCCCATCTTCGGGATGACTAAGTTTGCCCCCTCCAGTGCTTGACCCAGGTCGGATGTATAGATGTTGAAAAGGAAAGGCCGCTGTTGGTGTGGACCTTGTTGGTCAATGACGTTTGACTAGTCTTTTTTTTTTTTTGTAACTTTTTATTATTTGAAACACAAAGAAACAAAACATCAAACAAACAAGCAAGGCAGTACAGTAATAATACAGGCATTAGGTCTGCGCTCAAGGAGGACGGGAGATACATGATAGCAGGAGAAAAGAGTCTTTGACTACAGATGAGGGGAGGGAGGCAGAGGCAGAATTGCATATGAACAGCACAATATACCACAGCTAGAAGGAATGTAGGTCAGGGCGACTGGGAAGGACTCAGGATAGCGGTGAGCGGGGGCGTACAAATATCTCCACGGTATGAGTTCCAAGGGGTCCAAATCTTCCCCCATTTTTTGGGCCTGCCTCTTGCGATATACACTGTTTTCTCTCGAAACATGCACCAGTCACTGTAGGCGGCCTTGGGGATCCCCACAACTGAGCAATATCCCTCTTCGCAACCATATTGGCCAGAGTCACCCACCGAAGCTGCGACACGTCATAGTCATTTGGACCCCATACATTCAATAAACATTATCGGGCTTCCGGCATCATCACAACACCCGTAACGTCATCCATAATCTCATGTATACGTTTCCAAAATCGCAGCACCTCAGGGCATTCCCATATGATATGGAGATAGGTGCCAAGGAGACCACACCCACGCCGACACATGCCATCCGTAGAGAAACCTATATGAATCAGATGGGGACCAGTGACATAGATTCTGTGGAGGATCTTGAGTTGTACCAGACAGAGGCGGGCCGGAATCGCCACCTCCTTGGGAGAGGAGATCGCGGACTGCCAGTCCTCGTCATCCAGTTCAATACCATCAGCAATCCAGGCCTCACGGAGGCGATCGAGCAGACTCGATCGGTCATTAATCATTTTCTTATAGAACAGTGAGATAGTACTATCCGGCACATAACCATCTAGTATACGATCTTCGAGGGGGGAGGAATCCGGAATAGCACTACCCACTGGCAACACAGAGTTCAGAGCATGACGTACCTGGATATAACGAAATCTTTCCCTGTCACTCAGCTTATACTCTATTTGCAGTTCCGAGAAGGCCTTAACCCTTCCTTTAACCCAGAGATCACGCACTTTACCAATACCGATCATGTCCCACTTATCGAATCCCTTCGTCCTCCATAGGCCGCCCAGCTTCGCAGAGGCATAGAGCGGTGTCGCACCCGTTAATTTATCACTCCAGCCCATAGCCGCTGTTGCGCTATGCTATACCCGCACAGCTATAGCGGTAGGTCCCGTGAGTTGTGAACGGGAGGATCCCGAATAAAGTGCCCTAGAGTAATCACCACCCGGGAGCAGCCACTTGTCCATTTCAAATGCTGGATTCAACGCCGGGCCATACATCCCGTCGTTGATAGCAGCAAGGTGGGAAGCCCAATAATACCTGCGAATATCCGGGAGCGCTATACCGCCATCATACCAGGGGAGTGTCAATTTCGGAAGAGCTATGCGTGAACGTCCGTCCCATATTAGTTGCCTCTGCAACGATTCTACTTCCTGAAAATATTTCGACAGGATGACATCAAAACTATTCTGGAGGGCATATAGGAACCGCGGTAAGGACATCATCTTAAAAAGGGCCGCACGCCCTAGGGGAGACAACGGTAATTTACGCCAACGCGCTACATCGGAGCGTAACCGTTGGAGTGGGGGGAGCAAATTACGTTCATAGCGAACCGCCGGATCCATCGAGATAAACACACCCAAGTACTTAAAGCCAGACTGAGACAACTGGATGGGACAGCCCCGTGGCAAACGAGGGACATCACCCGCAAGTACATAAATGTAGGATTTCGACCAATTAATGATAAGGCCCGAGTTCTTCCCGAAGGAGTTAAGTACGTCAAACAATACATTAAGCGATTTTTGGGGAGATGTAAGGTACAATAAAATATCATCCGCGTATAAGGAAATGCGATCCTCAAATTACGGCGTCCAGCGTATACCCTTCATCGAAGGTTCCCACCGAAGCCAAGCGGCAAGAGGCTCCAACGCCAAAGCAAAGAGGAGCGGGGACAACGGACAACCCTGTCGCGTGCCCCTCCCAAGAGTAAAAGGCACGGAGACGCAGCCATTAACCACCACCTGGGCTAGTGGTGTTTCATACAGGAGTTTGACCCAACCAATAAATCCCGCGCCGAATCCAAACTTGGCGAGTACCGCCCAGAGATAAGACCACTCAATTGTATCAAAGGCCATCGTGGCGTCCAAGGACGCCAAGATGGCCGGTTCACGCAGCGTCGGGGCCCTCGCGAGAACACCATGCAGACGTCGCAAATTTAATGCCGTGTTACGGTGCGGGATAAAACCCGATTGATCCGGATGAATCAGGTCACTAATAACCGTAATCAGACGATTAGCAAGCAATTTGGTGAGGATCTTGGGCTCCGCATTTAAGAGCGAAATGGGTCTATAAGACGAGCAGCGATCTCGTGGTTTACCCTCCTTATGGATCACTACAATGGTTGCAAGACGCTGATCTCTAGGGAGGGAGCCATTATCTCGCGCAGCCAAAAACATATCACGGAGATAGGGAGCTAAAGTATCAGGGCGTAACTTATACAATTCCACTGGAAGGCCATTGGGACCCAGATCCTTGCCGGAGCGAAGGGAGCGTAGCGCGAGAGCCACCTCATCCACCGAGGGCGTGGCATCCAAGCAATCACGATCCGATTCCGACAAACATGGGAGTGCTATGTCCCGAAGCAACAAGTGCGAATCCTCCTCGGGCCTGTCGGACACCGAGGTATAGACCTCTCGAAAATAATCAGCAAAGCATTCAACAATTTCAAGAGGATCAGTTACACTCACACCACCGCATGTCACAATCACCGGAACCACTCGATTCGCTCTCTCCTTTCTGTCCAGCCAGGCAATCAATTTTCCTGCTTTATCACCCACATCATAGAGCCGTCCCTGCTGTTCCCTACTCATCGGCTTTGCCACATCAGTAACCAAAGTTTTATATTCTAATTGTTTAAGGCGGAGGACATGTAATGCTTCTCGAGACACCTCCCGCTCCAATGCCGTCTCCAGGTCTGTGATTTCAGTCTCGAGCTGAACAATTGCCTCATTCTTACATTTCTTGGCACACCCCACCAAAGACAATGCCGGTCCCCTGATCACAGTCTTAAAAGCTTCCCACAACGAGACAGGCGAGGATACAGAACCAGCATTCTCAGTAAAATACAGATCAGATGATTTAATCAATTCAGTGCGAGTCTTAGGGTTCAAGAGATACCAGGGGTTAATCGGAGCCACCCTGCCTTCGGCCCCTATGCTAAGATTAAAATGAAACCAAATAGGGGAATGGTCCGATATACCCCGGGCCAAGTGTCTAATCTCTCCAATCGAGGGGGACAGTGCCGCCGGTATCAGGATATAATCTAATCTAGAAAGACTACCATGAGCTCCCGAGTGGAAAGT
Organism: Lissotriton helveticus; assembly: GCF_964261635.1. Taxonomy (NCBI): domain Eukaryota; kingdom Metazoa; phylum Chordata; class Amphibia; order Caudata; family Salamandridae; genus Lissotriton; species Lissotriton helveticus. The sequence goes on along the minus strand of NC_136065.1, from coordinate 1,166,498,035 downwards.
AAACTGTGTTTGCTCTGGATGCATTAGTCTCCAACAGTCTATGAGCCCCAATGTTTCCAGGAAGTCACCCAACCAGGATTGCGCAGCAGGAAGATCTCGGGGGGGATAGCGGTCTATCCTGCCAGAAATTACGGAGTTATAATCACCACCCAGTATCAAAACACCCTCCGGGAGACCCAGAACCATCCGCCCCAGGTCCGTAAATGTCGTGGATTGTAAGCCCGGGGGGACATAAACTGACTCCAACGAGATTGGTTTTCCCTCCCACCGCCCGACAAGTGCAATATATCGACCCCTGGCATCAAGGATCACATCATCAACCTCGAGGGGGAGGGAAACCCTAAGCAGAATACCCACTCCTCTAGAACTAGATGTAAATCCAGAATGGGCAGCAAGACGATAACCCCGTCTATTAAGAGCGTGACAAGTGTTTCCTATCAAGTGTGTCTCTTGTAGCAAAACGACATCAGGCGAAAGGCGCCGCAACAGCTGCATAACCACCCCTCTCTTTATGCGATCACCCAACCCATTCACATTCCAGCATAATACCCTCAACCCTCTACCCCCATCCAGATCCACAATGAACTCCCATCGCAAAACGAGCATCACACCAATGTCAAAGATAATGAAAGTACCTTGCCTTGAAGAAGAAAAAACAAACAATCCCAGAACATGTCCCTCCCTCTCCCCAAGGTTCCCAACACAACTCCTCCCCACCCTGCACCCCTGCACCCCTGCACCGACTCAAAAGCCACCCAATTTGTAGTGTGCCTGTCGCCCGAGCAATTACAAACAAAGAACTAATCTACACAAAGATAACCCCAGAGTAGGAAAGGGTCTCGCCATCCCGCTACCTCCGAAGATACGAATGCAATGATCAAAAAAGTCAGTGAGCTTCGGCTGGTCACGTTGAATAGTGTTCCGGACACAGGCACCATAATCATTCTTGGTCCATCAGTCCCCCTTCAGAACCACCAGCATGTTCCTGGCCAGCACGGCGAGTCGGCAAAGTGTCCAACCAATCACTCGCTTCCTCAGGCCTGACAAAGAAAAATGTTCGATTGTCATATTCAACACGCAGTCGGCCAGGAATAACATAGCATATTTTAGTTCCATGTCTCTTAGTCGGGGTTTCACACCTTCAAATCCCATACGTTGTTTCTGGACCGATTGAGAAAAGTCCGGATAAAAATTCACAGCGGCGTTCTCGAACTGCGTAGGGCCGCTTGTCCGTGCCGCCTGCAAAATGGCGTCGCGATCTCTAAAGTTGAAGATCCGTGCAATAATCGGACGGGGGGGAAGACCGGGCTTCGCCTGTCCCCCTGGCACTCTGTGCGCACGTTCGATGGCAAAGAATTTGCTCAGGCCCTTTGGTGCAACATGATTAAGAATGAGGTCCTCCACTCGAAGATCAGTGGCGAGTGAACTAGAATCTTCCGGGACCCCAATAATACGCACGGTATTGCGCCGTGCACGGCCTTCAAAATCCTCCAAGCGACGAGCAAAAAAGTCATTAGCAGATCTAAGATTGCGCACTTCTGTTTGCAAGTCGGACACATCCGTGGTAAGGCTGGATGTCTTTAGGTCCAATGACTTCACTTTCTCATTCGTCTTGGCCAGATCAGTTCGAATGAGGTTGACATCAACAGCCACTGTGTCCAACTTCAGAGCCAAGGCGTCATTCTGTTGGCCAATAGAAGACTGAATACCAGCAATGGCGCCCATCACGTCTTGTAGTGTTAAGTCCGCCAACACAGCAGGATCGTCGACAACCTCCTCCCGGGTCTTAGGTGCGCCACCAGGGGATCCTTTAGAAAGTGTATAGCGATCCATGACATTCGTCTGGGTTGAACCTCCACGGATAGTGGTCTTGACCTTCCGTTTCTCACCCTCAGGTTTGCCCGTCATGGCGAGTCGGGTGCCCCGGAGGGAGGCTTGGGATCTGGTCCAAATGGCTCCTTAAAATTCAAACACGAGAATACAGGAGGCAAAGTTGAGCCAAGTGGAGTCCACAGCCAAACAGTCGCCCGCTCGAAACTCAATGAGCTGGCATCGGGGCTCGTCCGATCAACAGACACACCGCATATATGAGGCAGTGCGCCGGAGAAACGAAACCAAAAGTGAAGTGAGGCTGTGGTCTGATCCCCTCAAGCCGTTGTTGTTAAATTACGACCTGGGCACTGCTACGACTCAAGGTCCAGGCTGTTCCATGGAGAAGGCCGCAAATCTCAAGATGGCAAAACTCGGGGACCCTGCGTCCGTTTTCGACCCAAAAACCTGCTAGTACATCAGCCGGGTTGTGTCTTCAATGACCTTCCATCAAATCAGGATATTGTCCAGGATAAATGCGGGAGGCAGCGAGGGTCCTCGGGAGCCCTGTGCTCACGCGGCCATCTCGGATGCGCGCGAAGCTCCTCCTCACGTTTGACTAGTCTTGATCCTTACCCAGGTCCCTTCATATAGAGATCTTATTGCCTTTAGCAGCTTTTGAGGTATACCCCAGTTGGTAAGTTTTCTCCATAGTGTGCCACGGTCTACCCGGTCGAATGCTGCACTATAATCTACAAAACAGCAAAACAAAGGAGGTTGAGCGGGCTGGATCACCCGTCTTGACAGGTATCCCAGTACTATGATGTTGTCTACTGTGGAACATTGTGGTCTGAATCCTGTTTGGAAAAAAGGAAGGATGTTGTTCTCTTCTGCCCAGCTTTCCAGTTCCTTCAGCAACACTCTAGCATATGCCTTTGCCTCGATATCTAACAGGGCCACTAGCCGATAATTTTCAGGTTTTGTGCGGTCTCCTTTTTTGTATATAGGAAATAGAATTGAACCTTTCCACGATGATGGAATGGAGGCCGTTTCAAAGGCATGCTTGAAGAGAGGGGTTAGCTGATCTGTCCAGAATCTGCATGCCACTTTGAATATTGCCGCTGGCACTCCATTGGGGCCCGGTGCACCATCTGACCTCATTTTCTTGATCAGGATGATTATCTCTTTTGTGTTAATAATCGAGCACGTGGCTTCTTCTTCTTTGTCTAGTAGATTTTGTTGTTCTTGCTTAACCTTCCTTTCCAGATCTGTTGTGTACAATTGTAATGCATACTTGACCCACACCGCTGCTGCCACCCCATTTTCTTTACTTTGGCCATTGTGGCTTAGTTTACTGATGTATCTCCAAAGTCGAGACTGGCCTTTTTCTTTGAGCATGTTAAATATTTTCAACCACTCCGCCTCAATGTGTCTTAATTGATGTTATATTTATTGGTGTTGCCCTTTAACTCTGTATGGAATGTAGAATACTGGACTGACTGTGGTGGGAGAGCTTAGCCTGAGATGACAGTTGCCAGTCTTAGCCTGAGATGACAGTTGCCAGTCCTGTGTGGTGGATGGGGTCTCTGTTACTTGGATCCTAATAAAGAGTTCTTCATATCTACACCTGACTCCTATTGAATGATTGATGTGGATCTTACACATTTTTACTCAGGCAATGTCCTGTTTTCTCCAACTGAACAGCAAGATGGATGCAGTGATTGATTCCCCGGAGTGAAACTGTGAGCAGAAGTTGTAGGAGGAGCGGAGAAGTAGGACAACCAATAGTAGATTCCTACGACAGGTGTTCAAGCTCCAGAATTCCCTATTTTGTAACCTGTAGTCCCTAAAGGCAAGGCTTGGTCTGATATGGCGATGTGTCCGCTGGGAAAGAAATAAGAAAATGCGCCATCAACGTCTGGAGGTGCAGAGAGGGTCAACAACTTTATAACATGGCCTGTGAGGATGCGATGAGCAAGGGCGAACTCTGGCAGTGCTGGACAAATTATTTTCTTTGGTCAAGTTCAGGGAAACTAGACACTCTCTTGAGCACACATCAGCTCCACACGAGTCTGCCTCTTTAACTGAAGTCCCAAATCAGTAACCTTCTTAATCCTCAGAGAAATACATTCTTTTTAAACAAGTGACTGTGCCAACAGGGATTTTTTGAACGATAGAAACCGTTGCAAAGTCCTCTAAAAGGACAAAGGCATAACCACTTCCTTATTCCTACTGGTTAATCATCATCAGGTTTCTTTATATAAAAGGCATGTTTCACATAGTGAACAGAAAAACAAGTCATTGTATAATTATTCAAAACAAACATTTTGAAATACAGTCGTAAAAACAACCATGCCTATTGGGAGAAGGATAAAGGACAAAATAGTAGTAGAAATAACAAACATTAACTTTATGGTGAACTCGAGTACTCTTAGTTCTTCTTTCATCCTGCACTACAAAACTTATACAAACTCTTGCTAAAGTGGGGCTGAGTGATGCCCTATTAGATTGTATTGTTATTAAAACTACAAGGGATGTGTATTGAATCTGTGGCTACCGTTCATCGACCCTTCACTCTTCTCTGCGTTCATCTCAGCTCCATGAGTTCAGTCATCTTTTCAGAGCCAGAAGCTGTTTCATTGCCACCGCAATATATTACCCTGTGGCCGTTTTATAGAAGTGCCCCAGGGGTGCAACCGGCGTTTGCGCCCGCTTCACGTGCCCTTGGGGCACTTTGGTATCACAGAAGGGGCTACTGACCCTTGTGTGCCCCCTTCTGTAATACTGAAAGCGCTGGAACATACACAGCGCCGGCGCGTCCTCAAGAGGGCGTTCCCTCATTTGCATGGGGCATGCAGAGGCAAAGTAGCTCCCAGGAGGTGCACTGTTAGTCCACCCACTAATTGCAGCCCTCTGGAGGGGGGAAGGGGCTACAGACCCTTGTGTGCCCCCTTCTGTAATACTGAAAGCGCTGGAACATACACAGCACCAGCGCTTCCTCAAGAGGGCGTTCCCTCATTTGCAGGGGGGCATGCAGAGGCAAAGAAGCTCCCAGGAGGTGCACTGTTAGTCCACCCCCTAATTGCAGCCCTCTTGCAGGCGGGTGCAGTCACTCACTGCACCCACCTGGAAGCAGATCTCTAATCTCCTTTAAAAGAGCAAACGGGTTGCCGCCTGCACTGTGAAACCATAGAGCGGCTTCAAAGCAGCTGCTCATTTTTCCACATCAATGAGCTACCCCAAGGGCATAGCGAGTTCGCAGCGACCCTGGGGGCAGTGCATTCATGCTAATATGGCACATTTTCCTTGATTGCGCCGGGCGCACCTTAAAAAGGTGCGCCCGGCGCAATCAAGGAAAATGTGCCTTATTTATAATATGCCCTCTGGTTTGAGTTGCAGCACTTTGGGGCTTTTGGGGTTTTCTTTGACAATTGCACTGCTGTCGGCCTCCATTAGGCACAAGAATACAAACCCTCTCAGTTTTTCTCCTCAACCTGACATGTAGGCGTTTTGTACATAGCTCTGATTTAACTTGAACTGAGCAATTTAATTATTGGCTGCTGCCCCCGTGCAAGAAGGTAAGAGACAGGTTATCCCAGGAAATGACCATTAGTAAACAAACGATAACTAATAATAGAAAGTGAGCATGTACATGAGGACACCTTATTGCTCTGTTGCTTTGTCTTGGTCCCAGTGCTCTAAGTGGGTCCTTTTGAAGCAAAAAACTGACATGGAACCAGGTCCTCCTTATAAGGTCCTGTTTTTTGCCCTTTGGTGGCTTCATTCCGTGTGAAAGGAGACGAAGCAACACAGTGGATGCTGTTATTTACCACTGGTGTCCCTTGGCCTAGAATTCTATAGGGTTAATTAAAAGTTTGGCAGATGATGTAGTGGCCATCAGGATTACGGAGAACAGTACCTCTGCCATCTCAAGGGTACTCTGCCAAATTTAGAGATGACAACCGGCCCTGTGGTCATGGCGGTTCCTTTTAAAGTACTAAACATGTCATCGGTTTTGACGACTGTAGACCAAACTACTGACATATTTGTTTTTCAAAAATAAACTCCCAAAGTGAGAGTTAGTTTTGGAAAAACAAAAAAACTAATGACACCAACACCCTGGGAGCTTTATTTGTGGTTCTTTTCTGTCCCTTACTGGCAGCTTTTTCATGGCATTACACCACCAACCCTAAAAACGGGCAGATAGTGTAATGTCCTTCCTCCGACGGCTCCTTCTCCATCAAGCCATCAGAGTAAGTATTCTATAGACAGAGTCGGCGGAGCCAACTGAGTCTCCATTGACATAAAAGTCTGCCCGTCTTTAAATAAGGCGGGCAGACCAAGTGATCGGTGGGTGGGTACTCCGAATGCCACAGAGTACACTGTCCACCAAACTCTAAATGCGACACTATGTTTTAACTTTTGAATAGGCATAGGGATAATGAAGTTATTGGTGCTCAATTTTACATTTACATTGTTAACTGTTTTGTTGCTTTTCTCCCAGCATAATTGTGCTATGTAAATTGTAAAATAAATAGTTTGTGCCTGCTATTTTTGGTTATTCTTTATCCTTCAAGACTGTACTTTTGAATTTGTCAAGCAAAGGATTTTATTTCATAAGTTTTAGGCCGCAAACTTAGTTAAACAGCTACATCTCTTGTGAAGGATTCTTGGATAAGCTTCTTAGGTCACACCCGATTTAGAGCACTCCCGTCATCTTAATTCCAATTAAAGCACTGCCCTTCCCCTTTCAGATGCTTAATGCTATGAGGGAGGGCAGTGATTAGATGAGAGAAGTCCCTGTCCGACGTTAAGACAGAACATTTTCCAACAGCGTGCGCCTGAAAACATGAGTGGAGGGGAAGAAAGAGATGGAGAGAAATGGTTAAGAGAACACTTTGTTACCAATGGAAATTCTTTTGGGAAGTATTCGGTTCCATTGTTATACAGCTGATTGTGCCATTACAGAAGACAGTCAACCACAAACAAACTACAATCATCCAGTCTGATCTTCATGATCATGAACCCTCCGTATTGTAACACAAATAACCCCAGATGCTTGCAGTTGCTGACATTATTTGGGAAAGAAAGCTCTGGAGTAAGCCTAGGAATCCTCTGCTCACCGAGGGAGAATAACTGAGTCAACAAAAAATTGCTGGATGGAAATACTTGTGCCAATGCTTCTTTACCACAGGAATATTAATGGGTTAAAGATTTCTGGTTAACATTTCAACCTATTGCTTTCCGATTGCCTGACTAAACGGGAACAGACCCAAGTCAAGTTCAAGTTCATAAGCTTTTATTCGATTTGCACACACAAATCATACAAGCATAATAAAATACATAATTTTATAATATTAATACACAATATTCACACAGGAAATGCAAAAAAGACGGGAGGGAGAGTAGGAGACATGAAAAGGCTAGTGGGCAACAAACTTTTCTTTAAAACAGCTGATTAATACGACAATATAAAACGTTCATATGTGTACAGACAGGAAATCAGAACATTTGTCATAACAAGTAAAGTTTCCTGGCAGCTGTACTTTCCAACATAACAGATCCGGACCACAAAAACTGACATAAAAAAGGTAAATTTTAGAGTAAGGGGACCATACAGTACATACTGTGGACATCAACATATAAAAATTCATCCTTATTTACAGTACTATTATAAAAACTTTTATATACAGACAGGAATGTATAGAAAAATAGCAGCATTATACAATTCCTGGCAGCTGTATATCACAGGTACAGACAGGTAGGTATATGAAAATTTACAGGACTATACTTTTCCTGGCAGCTGTACATTTCAAAATATAGGTGGCTAAAAAGAAACAGATATCCACGTTCTCCAATGAGGATAGTAATGTCAGTGCAGTCTTTGTGGAACGGGTATTATACTTTATAAAAATGGGCTTGAGGTATTTAACCCTAAGAAAATGAAAAAAAACGCAAAAAAGTAAAAAGTGGCAGCAACTCTGACGTGAAGTATTGTCACACGGGCAGGGTATCTCAGATCTAACTTTCTGGTTTGGGAACGCGACAAGATGGTGTACGATACCCAGTCTGACACGAGTTAATACAAATTGGTGCGAGGGACGGGTCACGTTCACAAGGTAAGATTGAAGCCCCGGGGTTAGTTTCAGGTCCTTATAGAACTTTACGGTGGCCAACTTACCATATACTTTATCACGCTCTGCCTTTTTAAAGTTTAAGAACGTTGACTTAATTTCTTTTTTTGGGATAGAGACTGCCTGCTCAGGATCAAGTAACACATCGATGTTAAATAAAGAATGATACCAGAAATGAATGTAACTCAACCACCGTATACGCGATGAGTGGTCCAAACCTATACAATCAAGAATAATATCTTGAGTGAATCGAGTCTCTGGCTTAGCCCAAATAGAACGCCACAGTAAGAGTGGCCGAACGGCTGCTAAGTCAGAAATAAACTCGATCCCAACCTCGTCGTGAATTAATTGAACCGAGGCGGAAGGAGGGACATATAACAATCTCTTTAAGAACTTATTTTCATCCATTTGAAGGGATGGGCCTTCATTGTGCCCCCATACACCGGCCCCATATAGTGCAGAAGAGACACAACGAACATTATATATATTAATCATATCAGGAATGCTTCTCGATCCAAGTTTGGTGGCAAATCGAAATATGCTGCTGGTGGACCGTAGCATTTTCAATCTAATGGTATCAAATTCAGAAATCCAAGACCCACTGTTGTTATATGTGATTCCCAAATAGCAAAAAGTTTTAACATGTGTCATTTTATCTTTATCCAGGTAGAAAGTATGCCTCGTATTTTTTGCTGCCTGGCCGCATGACATAACATACGTCTTGGATTTATTCACACAGAGCCTCCTATTTTGAATAAACAACATAAAACTATCAATTAAACGCTGGAGGCCAATCTGCGTGCGAGATAAAAGAACAGCGTTGTCCGCATAAAGTAAAAGTGGGACAGGTTTTCCTCCGATCAAAGGGGCGTCTGCTGGGGTGTCAACCAAGATACGATCAACACCATTAATGAACAGGGAAAATAAAAGAGGGGCCAAAACACATCCCTGGCGGATGCCCCGTGAAACTTTAAAGAAAGGGGTGCATTCGCCTAGGGTGCCATTTTTTTTTGAAACATATTTTTATTGCAGAGTTAGAAACCACAGGAGACAAACAATCAACCAGTGCCCTCGCGACACCCCACCGTCCAATAATAAATCCAAACTGTACACAGCCATTCAGCCCGCATCCCAGGGGCCGGGCGGCATGTTGTTCCAAGCAGTAGGAGAAAATCACAGTGCAAGTCCCACAGGGACCATGGTCGAAAAGTCATCGTACGTATCTGCTTTTACCCCCCCCCCCACAACAAAATCTCCGGCAGCCATCCCAAAACTAATACAGTGACATTCCGCGCTTCGGGGCCACCCCTAAGCGCCCCCGTCCCAACCCGCCTAGACGCTCCCCCAGCCCTCCCCTACTTCCACCTCACGCAGCCTCCCTAATAGAGCCTAGGCACCCAGGCGAGCCACCCCCTAATGGCTTCCGTCCCACCCCAAGTCCCATAAACCAGTCCCCCCCAAAGCCCCCCCCCCTGGCAACTGCAAGGAGTACCCCTCGCCCTGTCGAATTAGATGGATCCACCACAGCGCGGAAATTAACTCTCCCGTGTGTGCCCCGTGGTGTCCACCGGCTCAGTTCTCCCCATCCCCGTCATCCACCATCGAGTCACGCAAGGCCTGCACCACCAGCTCCCATGCACGCGCCGCGTCCAAAACCCTCTCATTCCCCAACTTAACAGCCTGTTTCATCCGGAGCACACTCTCGCAGGCAGACCACCGCAGCAGTTCATTCTTCCACCTACGCAGCGAGGGCCCCCCCCTAGACTTCCAGTGCCACGATATCTCCCTCTGCGCCAGTATCAAACCCAGGTCAATAAATTTGCTCGTCACCTTGGTGCGTTTGGTGTGCGGGAACCAGAGCAACAGGCACGCCGCCATATCGAAGTCCACCTCCCTGGCAGACACTTCATTCAGGAGTTCCCCTACCTCTGCCCAGTAGGTCCCCAATTGCGGGCAACCCCAAAACAGATGATCCATGTCCGCACCCAAAGACGAACACCGTGGGCAGCGGGCATCCGGCACCCGAAAGTACCTCTGTAATTTCTCCGGGGTTAAATAGGCCCTATGAAGCACATAGAAATGTACTTGTTGAAAGCGCGCATTTCTCGTGCCCTTCCACGTACGCCGCAGGATGTGTCCCCATGCCGTATCCGGTATGGGGCGGCCCACGCTCTCCTCCCATTTAGTCTTGAGCCCTAGGAGTGGCTCCAGACCCTCATGCAGCATCCTATTATGGAGGCACGTCACAGCTTTAACCGTACCAGCTGCCATCACCACATATTGGCACGCCATAGTCGTCGTTGGTTCTACGAGCCCCCCTTTCCAGTGCTTCTGTACGGCAGCCACCACCGCCGCGTGTAGGAGGAACCCCCCGTCAGGCAGCCCAAACTGATCCCGGAGTACCTCAAACGGTGCTAACGCCCCATCTATGTACAAATCGCCAACCACCTGCAATCCCATCTCTTCCCAGGCCAGCAACGGGGACCAATCACCCCCGTGCGGCAAGGCCGTCAGCATGCCGATCGCTCTCCGAAGGCTCCTCTGCCAACACAAGCGGAGCGTCCTCTCCTCCACGGTGAGGGCCCGCAACTCAAGCCTCTGCTGCATGATAATATAGGATAACACATGGCGTCGTATCCCCCGATCCCGGTCCACCTCCGGACCCCTGAACACCCTAGCCACATTCTGTGTAAGAACCTGCAGCTGTGCCGCTAGATAATACAGCTCGAAGTCAGGCACAGCCATACCTCCTTCCATCTTAGGGCGGAGGAGCGTGTTCAGGGCCACTCTGCGGCGACCATGCCCCCACAGAAAGCCAATAATCATCGACCTCAGGTCTCTGAAGATCCCCTGGGGAATCCATATGGGCAGCGTCCGCAAATAATAAAGAAAGCGGGGGAGTGCTACCATCTTCAAAAGGGCAATCCTGCCCAGAACCGTCAGCGGGAGGGTCGACCAGAAAGACAAGCTGCCCCGCAGTGCCCGGATACAGCGACCAATGTTACCCTCCAATAGGTCCGCGGTAGCATGATAAATGCGAACACCCAAATAGGTGAAACAAGATGGTTCCCACACCACGGCCAAGTCGCCGTCAGGAGCAGGTGATCCCGCTCGCAGCGGGAACACGCAAGTCTTCGCCCAATTGACCTTAAGACCCGACAGCCGGCCGAACTCCGACAGCAGCTCCATAGCACCGGCCAACGCCCGGGAGGTGTCAGCCAGGTACAGGAGCAAGTCATCCGCATAAAGCGATATATAATGCCACTGCTCGCCCCTGGCTATCCCCATGTACTCGACACCCGACCTCGCATGGACCGCTAAAGGTTCCATTGCCAGAGCAAACAACAGGGGAGACAGAGAGCACCCCTGCCGCGTGCCCCTGCCCACCGGGTACGCCGCAGACACCAGGCCGCCCAAACGTACTCTCGCCGTCGCCGATGCATACAAGACCCTTGTCCATCTGCGGAACCCCTCGCCCATTCCAAACCTCTCCAAAACTCCGTCTAGGAACGGCCATTCCAAACTATCAAAGGCTTTCTCGATATCCACAGACAGGACCGCCGGGGCACCCTCCCCGTCCAAGATGGCGTCCATTATCCCCACCAGTCGGCGAACATTCAGCGCCGTGCTCCTCGTGGGTATGAACCCGGCCTGGTCCCTATGTACCAGGCCCGTCATATACGGGGCCAGCCTGGTGGCCAGTATCCGGCTCAGAATCTTATAATCCACCGTCAGCATGGACAGTGGGCGGTAAGACCGCACGTCTGCTGCATCCCGGCCAGGCTTCAGGAGCGGCACAATCAAGGCCTCCTGCATGGATCCGGGCAGTGCCCCAGCCTCGAAAGCTTCAGCATACACCGTCAGCAACCTGGGTGTCAAACTATCCGCATACAGCTGATAAAATTCAATCGGTAGGCCGTCCACCCCGGGCGTTTTGTTGCGGGCCATATGCTTTATGGCCGCCCGTATTTCCGTGAGCGTTACCGGACCGCCCAGTTCCTTCGCGTCCTCCTCAGCAAGGACCGGAATCTGCCTCTCCCCCAAGTATTCCGCAATGGCCTGGACCCCCACCTCCAGCTGACTCCGATACAGTTCCTCATAGTACCCTCTAAAGCACTCCAATATCGCTGCCTGGGTGTACACCATCTCTCCCTGCGCAGTGCGAATGCCGAGGATCGGGGAGCCCCCAAGTACCGGGTTGGCCAGTCTGGCCAAGAGGGTACCCACCTTATCCCTTTCCGCATGCGCCCTGATGATATACTGCTTGTAGTCATAGCATCGCAAACGTTCCGTCTCAGTGGCGACCACCTCCTTCGCTTCTAATAGCTGGGCTTGTAGGTCCGGTCTAGCCGGCCTGCGGCGCTCCAAGTCCCTCAACCTATCTTCCGCTGTCACAAGGTCATTCAACACAGCCGTGCGAGCATTCGAGAACCTGCCCAGACACACTCCTCTCACCACCACTTTCATTGCATCCCATTCAATGGACCTACTCGTGGCCGAGTCCGCATTCATTCCAAAATAGCTATCAATGCCTTGCCGAACCACGTCTTGGAAGACGGGATCCTCAAGTGTCTCCGGCCGAAGCCGCCACGTTGGAATAACTGAGCGTTCCCTCTGCCACTGAATGTGCACCAATAGGGGATTATGATCTGAGATAGTCCTAGCCAAGTACTCCGCATGGGAGACCAACGGAGCTAGGGATCCACCGCAGAGCACCGAATCAATCCTGACATGCAGGTCATGAAGTGCAGAGTAAAAGGAGTAATCCCTGGCCTCCCTGTGCCGCTCCCTCCAGACATCCAGCAGCCCCCACCTATCCTGCCAGTCCTTCCTGTGCGCGGTCAGCCTGCGCACCGGGGAGTCCACCAGAGGGGGATGGGACCTGTCCAGAGCCACATCCGTAATCGAGTTAAAGTCCCCCCCTAGCACTATCGGGCCCGCCAGGAAGGAGGCTAACGCCCCTGAGAGGCTATCAAGGTATCGAGCCTGATCAGTGTTTGGTGCATACACAGAGCAGAAAACCACATCCCGTCCATATAACCTCCCCTCCACCGCCACAAACCGGCCACCCGGATCCACGACTTGATTCAGCAATTGAAAGGGTATCCCCGCCCTCACCCAGATCAGCACCCCCCTGGCATACGCTGAGTAGGTGGTGCCAAACACCTGGCCCCGCCACCTTTTCTGCAAGGCAGTACATTCCTTCTTAGTGAGATGAGTCTCCTGAAGCATAGCAATCTGAACCCCCCTGCGTACAAGATATGCGTGGACTTTATGACGTTTCACCATAGTTCGCAGCCCCCGGACATTCCACGTTAGGCATTTCAGATTAGGTAATGTCCCCATTCCAACTTCGTACAGTCCGAATCAAATAACGAATGTTTATAACCCCCCCAGTGCAGTTGCCCCTCCCCGAACACACCCAAAACAGAAAAACTTCCCAAACCCCTCTCCCCAGGACAGAGCACACGAACCCAATGTCCGCCCCCATCCAAACCTTGAAACAACTCCTCACACTCTTACCCTGTGGTCTCCACCACAGGCGGCCTTAAGGGCCCAAGGGGGGTGAGTCACCGCCGACCCCATCGAGCGGAGCCCACGCCCCGCGCCTCCATCCCTCCTGAAGCACAGAACTCCCCCTCCCGGCATCCCGGCCCCTATCAACAGGATACCACCCCACCATGAAGTCCCGATCTAGCGTAATCCAATCCAATGTCAGCCACAAAAGATACCATCCGAGGTCTGTGGGGTCACCTCCGGCCCCTTCGAACTGTCCGCTTCCGAGAGTTCCTCTCCCGACCTGCCGCCGTCACCTCCCGAGTCAGTCTCCGCACGTTCACTGTTCTGTTGCGACCCTGTAATGGCCGCCGTCGCTGCGAGTGCATCCCTCTTTTCCGCCGCCATTTGAGCTTCCCGCCTCTCCCGCTGGCGCCTGTTGCGGGATCGGATGCGTTGCGATTGTCTCACCCGGGGCTGCTTGGGTCCATCTCGCCTGCTTTTATGCGATCTATCCGTACCCGCTCTGTACAACTCCAGCCAGTGCCAAACCTCGTCCGGAGTCTGGAAAAAGTGCGTAGTCCCATCCAACATGATCCGCAACTTAGCCGGGTAGAGCAAGGAGTACTGAATGCTTTCCTCCCTGAGCTCCTTTTTCACTGCCAGGAACGTTCGCCTAGGGTGCCATAACGGACTTTACAGGAAAGTTTTTCATAGAGTCTGGCTAAAAAATGGACGATTTCCCTCGGTGCCCCAGACTCTAGCAAAACCTCCCAAAGAATAGCATGATTAACTAAATCAAACGCGCTGCTCAAATCAGCAAAACATAAAAAAAGGTTGCCATTTTTAGCCACAGTATATTTGTTGATTAAAAGGTCCAGGTTTACACATTGTTCCAAAGTGCCCATACCTTTCCGGAAACCATATTGGACTCTAGTTAGAATGTTTGATTCAGTTGCCCAAGTTTCTAACCTTTTAAGCAGAATCCTACTCATGACCTTTACTGAGGCATCCAACAAAGAAATTGGCCGGTAATTAGAGGCCTCAGATTTGCTACCTTTCTTATGTAAGGGAATAATAACAGATTGGCCCCAGGAGGGAGGGAAGTTAGCTTCTGCCGCGCAATTAAAGATCCTCACCAGAATGGGGGCCCGCAGATGCGGTTCGGCTTTTAGTAAATCAAGCGGGACCCCAACCGGGCCTGGAGCTTTTCCTCCTTTACTATTGGAAAGCCCTTCATGGCCTTCTTCCAGTGTTACTCCCAAAGGGAGGGGTGGCCAGCATGTAATCTTGGAAGACGGTACCTCAAGGGGTAACCCTTCTGGGTTGAAGATGTTGGAAAAGTGAGTAATCCAATCATTGCATGCGACATAAGATGTTAATTCCGGGATGCCGTCATTATTGAGAAAAGTACTATTGATTGTTTCCCAATATAATTTGCAGTTTTTAGTCTCGGCCGCTTCCTTTAGCTTGTCCCAAGCCTCACTCTGTAGGACCTTTTTTCTGTTATTAATTACCGTTTTGTAGTTGGACCTGAGGTATTTAATTCCCTCGCTATCACGTGGTTTGATGCCTAATGCCTTCTTAAGTTCCCGGAGGGCAAGTATACAGGGTTTATCAAACCACCCCTGCTTCAGACCTCTATTAGATGCCGGGGCCCTAGTAAAAATGCCTTCAATAATACTATTGATGGTAATAAAATGTGACAATAGGGAACCAGGGTTAATTTCATTGTTTAGACAGGAACTAATTTGGGTTTTACAGCTAGTTATGACCTCCTTCTGTTTGGCCTTGGAATTAGTATCAGACCATCTGAGCCTAGGACCATTCGGTCTGATAGGTACTAGGTCTGTAGAACACTGTTCGCCTGATACTAATGGAGTACCATGCCCTAGAAGGGTAATACAAATACTGTTATAGTCACTGAGACTTTCTTCTTTAACATATAGATTGGAAAAGTCTCCACTACTGGACAGCAAAATATGATCTATAAATGACCCCGCATCCCTTCCAGTAAATGTGGGACACGTAACTGCCTGGATGTTTTTATTACAGTTTAACAGGGTCAAGTCTAGCATGGTTAACATGTTATTTAATGTAGAGCCATAATTACAATGAGGAAAGTGGGTAAAATCCTCCCTATCTCCCAATCCCCCCCATTGGTTAAACATTGCTGTTCCAAGACCACAAGGATTCCCATTGGACAAATAACAAGGCTGTAGGTTAAAGTCCCCTGCCCAAATAACCTCTGCCTTTCTTTTCGAGATTCCCATAACCCTGACGATTTCTTTTTCAAGAGGTGGTAAGATATCTCCTCTAGAGGCATCAAAGATATTGTTGTAGAAGTTTACTATAACCAAATCAATACCTTTTCTGCACTCAATCCTCACTACCTGACTGTGAGTGCCAACTGTCGTACTGCTTCTTACTATAAAGCTACTCAACTTATTGGATAGGAGCAACAGGAGGCCCCCTTTGGCCCTCCCTGAGCTCGATTTGGTGGCTTTAAGGCAATGCGAGGAATAACCTTCGATGTTAATATGGTCCACACACCAGGTTTCCTGGAGGAGGATTAAATCAAATCCTTCCCCAATAAACCTGGACCAAAAGGGTGAGTCTATTTTTCTGGCAATGCCAGCGATATTCCAGGAGATAAAGGTAAGACCGACTGGCTTACGTGTGTCAACGGTAGCCGTCTCCGACTGAGTATCACAAGATAGAGTTGGACTAACTTCCTGGATGCTCACAACTGGGCCTGGTCTGGGGGCATCAATAGAGATGCTCACATCGGGAGTATTACAGTGGGCTCCTTTGCAGGAATAAGTGGTAGGAGTGATGCTAGTAAAATTATAGGATGGGGAGGAATTTGTGGGGCTTCCCTCCTTTTCCGTAACACAACGTCTGCCCGTCAGATCAGCAATAGATATACGGGCTGGCGTACAGGGTACTAAAGCTCTGTCATTGGCAGCTAACTTGTGGTCATGGGGTAGCCCAAGCTGCTTTGAAACAGACTGACAAAAGGGTAATGAAGCACTATGTCAATCGACCATCTCCAGGCAGTCATACCTATTACTAGTATGAATGCCTTGCCATCCGTTTCCCATGGGTTGACCTTTATTGGGATACAAGGAACGTGATGGTCAGTCCCGATTCCTATTCTTTTGTGTCAACCAGGGGCCTCCATAATTCCATGGTTGTTCATGAGGAATAACCCAATTAGGAGCTAGTATTGGAGCATGAAAATTTAGTGCTGGTGGATAGAAAAACGAAAGCCTATGGGTATCAATTCCTCCTTTCTTCTCCAGCTCTGGCCAAGAACAAATATGATTCACCGAGGATGCGTCAACACAGGTGACAATGACGCAATCCCCCTGAATACTCTTGGGACTCGCCCCCACCCATGGAACCCTACGGACAGAAGATATTCTACAAGTATTAGCTGGCTGTAATGGCCTGTTAATACTAAGCCATTGAAGGATTTTATTCAAAAGGGACCAGGAAGGTTCATCGGTACCTGCTGGGAGTTCCGGGACTCCCGTTAGGATTACCGTGAATGGAGAAACCTCCGGTGGAAGATGTACCGGACGTTTAGGCCTGGGCCCCCTCTTGGCATCTGTATGATGCAATTTTTGAGTAGCCACGGGTTTGTCTTGGGGCGGCTGCAGTGACCCCTGTGTTGTGATGGCATTAACAACTGGGGGTATAACTGCGGGGGAAGGTTGGATAGAGTTTTGTTGGTTTATTGTATGCGACTGAGGTATAGACTGTGATATAGGTGTAGCATTAGATTTAGAAAGTACACACTTATTCGGGGCAGAAACTAAGGTGGTGGTTAAAGGCCCATTAGTTTTTGCCTGTGCTATAGATGTAACCAACGGTCTGGATGAATTAACTGGAGTAGACCCTAGGCTAGATGTAGTTGGTGCCCCTCCTGTTTTGGTTGTACCCACCCCGGACTGATTGGGTGTTTTGGAGAGGAGAATAGCAAGTTGCTTTTCTATTGCCATAATGCTCTTCTCTAAGGGTTGAAGATGGTGTTTTAATAGATCCATAAAACTAGCAAGAAGTTGTGATGTATCACTAGCTGACAGGCTGGGATCGCCTCCCAGAACTTTAACCAAATTGGAACCATGTGTAGTGGATAGGTCCGATACTGCAAAGTTATTACTGAGAAGGACAGTACTAGATGGTAGGACACTAGGCCCGTTAATGGTGCTGATAATGTTGGGGTTTGATTTGGAACTCCCCTTCTTATACTCATCCGGCTGCTTCGGAACAGCGCCTTCTCTGACCCCTCTTAACCTATCGGCCTGTGCTCGATCCAGGGCCGGATCTTCGGATAGAATATGCTCTATATCAGGGGTTGTCTCAAGGTTCTCAGTTAGGTCCATTTCAGATGATAAGTTAGTTGCTGATAAATCTACTGCACTAGGGATGGAATGAACTTGTGCAGTAGTTCCAGATTGTATTAAAATAGGGATTGGTATGGCGGATGGCAATGGTGTTACAGCAGTCGCTATGAGGCCCAGAGAGGATCTCCGAGCTATCGCAAGGTCCTGCGAGACCCTTCGTTCTAATACGGCGATATTCTGATTAATCGCCTCAGTTGTTTTAGAGATGAATAGATCGATAGGGCCAGTAAATGAAGCAGCTTTAGAGGCAGTTTTACTTCGTGAGCCCCTAGTCATGATTAAACTATTAGGATCTCCCGGTTCGACAGTCAAATCAAAAGATCAGAGTCACTAGATGGTAAACAGTACCTTTGGGATGCAGCCCGGGAATGAGTTGAAAGGGGGGTGGCCCAGCCCAGCCTGGATCTGTCTGGAACGGGCTGAAACGGGCCCGCCCTTGGCCCGGGCTTCGCCCGGCATCCCGCGAGACGGGGGTTACAGCAGCTTTAAGCGCCGCCTGGCGCGTGATTGACGCGGGAAGCGTCTCCAAGGATGCTGGGTGTTGTAGTTCACTGGGGACGACCAGCGCCGCGCTCCGCGCGGCGGCCGGACCCGGTGGTAGAGCTGGGGTCTGGCGGCGGGAGGCGGGCGGTCTGGAACACAGAACAGCAAGGACAACTCTCTCCTCGTGGCAGGGCAAAGCGTGGTAAGCGTCTTTTTAGCAATTCCACCCCTCGACCGGGGTTACAGCAGCTTTAAGCGCCGCCTGGCGCGTGATTGACGCGGGAAGCGTCTCCAAGGATGCTGGGTGTTGTAGTTCACTGGGGACGACCAGCGCCGCGCTCCGCTCGGCGGCCGGACCCGGTGGTAGAGCTGGGGTCTGGCGGCGGGAGGCGGGCGGTCTGGAACACAGAACAGCAAGGACAACTCTCTCCTCGTGGCAGGGCAAAGCGTGGTAAGCGTCTTTTTAGCAATTCCACCCCTCGACCGGGGTTACAGCAGCTTTAAGCGCCGCCAGGCGCGTGATTGACGCGGGAAGCGTCTCCAAGGATGCTGGGTGTTGTAGTTCACTGGGGACGACCAGCGCCGCGCTCCGCTCGGCGGCCGGACCCGGTGGTAGAGCTGGGGTCTGGCGGCGGGAGGCGGGCGGTCTGGAACACAGAACAGCAAGGACAACTCTCTCCTCGTGGCAGGGCAAAGCGTGGTAAGCGTCTTTTTAGCAATTCCACCCCTCGACCGGGGTTACAGCAGCTTTAAGCGCCGCCTGGCGCGTGATTGACGCGGGAAGCGTCTCCAAGGATGCTGGGTGTTGTAGTTCACTGGGGACGACCAGCGCCGCGCTCCGCTCGGCGGCCGGACCCGGTGGTAGAGCTGGGGTCTGGCGGCGGGAGGCGGGCGGTCTGGAACACAGAACAGCAAGGACAACTCTCTCCTCGTGGCAGGGCAAAGCGTGGTAAGCGTCTTTTTAGCAATTCCACCCCTCGACCGGGGTTACAGCAGCTTTAAGCGCCGCCTGGCGCGTGATTGACGCGGGAAGCGTCTCCAAGGATGCTGGGTGTTGTAGTTCACTGGGGACGACCAGCGCCGCGCTCCGCTCGGCGGCCGGACCCGGTGGTAGAGCTGGGGTCTGGCGGCGGGAGGCGGGCGGTCTGGAACACAGAACAGCAAGGACAACTCTCTCCTCGGGCCAGGGCAAAGCGTGGTAAGCGTCTTTTTAGCAATTCCACCCCTCGACCGGGGTTACAGCAGCTTTAAGCGCCGCCTGGCACGTGATTGACGCGGGAAGCGTCTCCAAGGATGCTGGGTGTTGTAGTTCACTGGGGACGACCAGCGCCGCGCTCCGCTCGGCGGCCGGACCCGGTTGTAGAGCTGGGGTCTGGCGGCGGGAGGCGGGCGGTCTGGAACACAGAACAGCAAGGACAACTCTCTCCTCGTGGCAGGGCAAAGCGTGGTAAGCGTCTTTTTAGCAATTCCACCCCTCGACCGGGGTTACAGCAGCTTTAAGCGCCGCCTGGCGCGTGATTGACACGGGAAGCGTCTCCAAGGATGCTGGGTGTTGTAGTTCACTGGGGACGACCAGCGCCGCGCTCCGCTCGGCGGCCGGACCCGGTGGTATAGCTGGGGTCTGGCGGCGGGAGGCGGGCGGTCCGGAACACAGAACAGCAAGGACAACTCTCTCCTCGTGGCAAGGTAAAGCGTGGTAAGCGTCTTTTTAGCAATTCCACCCCTCGACCGGGGTTACAGCAGCTTTAAGCGCCGCCTGGCGCGTGATTGACGCGGGAAGCGTCTCCAAGGATGCTGGGTGTTGTAGTTCACTGGGGACGACCAGCGCCGCGCTCCGCTCGGCGGCCGGACCCGGTGGTAGAGCTGGGGTCTGGCGGCGGGAGGCGGGCGGTCTGGAACACAGAACAGCAAGGACAACTCTCTCCTCGTGGCAGGGCAAAGCGTGGTAAGCGTCTTTTTAGCAATTCCACCCCTCGACCGGGGTTACAGCAGCTTTAAGCGCCGCCTGGCGCGTGATTGACGCGGGAAGCGTCTCCAAGGATGCTGGGTTTTGTAGTTCACTGGGGACGACCAGCGCCGCGCTCCGCTCGGCGGCCGGACCCGGTGGTAGAGCTGGGGTCTGGCGGCGGGAGGCGGGCGGTCTGGAACACAGAACAGCAAGGACAACTCTCTCCTCGTGGCAGGGCAAAGCGTGGTAAGCGTCTTTTTAGCAATTCCAACAGACTCAAAAGAGCATTCCTGTCTGATTCCCTAAGCCATGTCCCTCTACAAGGCACCTCAAGAAACCCCAAACACATTGAGGCTTGTTGCACCCGATCGACTGGGCGCAATACTGAGCCTCCAGTCATTGAAAATATCTTGGACAACAGGGCATTTGGCTAGTTCATTCTTGGTCAAATGCTTGCATGACAGAATACGTTTGTTTCAGCCAGATTGATCTGTTAGGGAGATCTTATGAACCTCCTGTACAGAAATAAATCTTTTATCTGCTGTCATGACTCGAATATGTAGAGGGTGTGGCAGGCTCCATAACATCTGGGCATGGAAAGAGGGCTGTTACTTCTGAAATGTTTATAAGGCTACTTTTGTTTTATTATACTATACAAACATCCTTATTCTAATATATTTCCAGCTCGAAAGGTTCACTTTTTGACCGCACATTGGAGCTAGAGTCCATAAACATATATAAATTACATTGCTCCTGTGTGGCTCTCACTAGGACACAAAGTGTTTCCTGGTACACCAGTGAGCTCATTGTAGTAATTTATTCGATCAAGAGAAAAATTGATCATTTACAAGAATAAAAACCATCATAATACAAAATATCAAAAACAATTAAACAAAATTTGATAAAAACATCATGTCCCAAATAAGAGCAATTACAGTTAAGA
Source organism: Lissotriton helveticus (assembly GCF_964261635.1). Taxonomy (NCBI): domain Eukaryota; kingdom Metazoa; phylum Chordata; class Amphibia; order Caudata; family Salamandridae; genus Lissotriton; species Lissotriton helveticus. Next base: position 1,166,476,810 of record NC_136065.1, on the reverse strand, counting down.
AGTAATGACAATTCATTTCAATAAATGCTGTTATACATGTACTAAAATTAAGTTAATAAAAACTTCATACGTTTCCGCCACGCATACAGAAGAGAGAAGTGTGGCTCAAATGGTTAGAGCGGCAGACCCTGATGCAGAGGTCTGGCCCAGGACCAGGGTTCAATACCCGCCTTGGCGGATCTTGGGCTCAATTTTCTCGGACCTGATAATTCTCGCCTCAGTGCCTATTCTAATCATGGGTCCCACTCTGTGACTCTGGGCAATAGCTTGCTTAATCTCCACAACGGCCCCAAAAGCGCTGGGATGCCTGGTTTCACCCTGGTGGTGCCCAGGAGTGGACACTCACAGGGAAAACCAGGAAGGGTTCCTAAGCGGTATACGGACAGCGCCGGGACACTACCTCAGGGAAGTAGCTGTGCGCTCTATAAATACCGGTACATTTACTCTATAAATACCGGTACAAGCTACCTTGTTACTGCAAATACAAGCCACCTGGTATTATCAAACGTAAACATCCTAATGGCATCAGAGGGGCGAATGCAAGATAAAATGCGACACAAAGGGATGATCCATTTTTTCCGATAATCATTATATGCAGTACAGAAAAAGAGAAAATGTTCTATGGTCTCTGGTATCCAAACACACAGAGCATATAGATGAAACAGATGCATTGTCTCAATTACTTCTTCTAGTGTGCAATGGTAAAATCCCATATCTGAACTGGAAATATAAAGCTCTGGCCTGGACGACATTGAGCTCTGGGGCTCAATGTCGTCTAAAAATTGTTCAAAGGTAAGCTCACATTTAAAATTAAGAAAATTTATTGTAAGCGGGCCATTAGAATTATTTATTTATTTTTTTTTTTTTTTGGAGTTCAACTCTGCTTTATTGTGTATTTGGAGACATGTCACACAGCTTGTCATGCCCACAACCCGGAGGCCGGCAGCAGGCAGCAATAAAAAACGGAAATGTACACAGCCTTGTTGCTGGCATCCCGGAGGCCCGGCGGCATTACGTAAGAGGAGGAAGTGGGGGTGCTTCTCCGATGTGGCACAGTAAAAGAGGATGAACAGCAGCAGAACAGTGTTTTCTATTGGAGAAAAAAGAACGTTCTTCCCTCTCCGTTTTTTGGTGTGTAATAAAACAACTTAACAACATTACCCAACAGTGTAGTAACTATGAGGCAAGTCATGCAACATGGTCAGTTAAGTAGCAGTGTATAGGTGTGGCATGCTATGTGAGCGGAGGCGTGTTTAAGAGTGTGTGCAGGTCACAATCAATCCAGCAAGAGGGCATCTAGTAGCCAGAAGTTAGGTCGGGCGTGGGGCCCCAGAGAGTCAACCAGCAGTGGGTGTCTCGACATATTGCCAGCAGGGCATAGAGAAGTCTGTGTGAGAGTAAGGGGGAGTGGTGGTAAGCCAAGGGAGCAGAGCCGCGGTGCCGGCGGAGCATGGAGTCAGGGGGAGGGGGGGGGCTGACAAGTGTGCAGTGGTCGAGTCTAGGGGGGTCTAGGGGGGGTCGAGTCTAGGGGGGGGCCCCACTTCGATAGTGACAGGTACTATTCTAACTGCGCCTGCGCTACTGCTGGCGCTGCTTATTTTAATTTGTCCTGTGTGGACATTTGCCTCACTTATATTTTGTTCATTTTTCCCTGGTTTTAGCGGCATTAGGCTGGGCTTCACACCCCTCCCTCCCTCTTACCGCACTTAAAGGAATTTTCATCGCCGTTTTGGCGAGTCCGGGTCCCGGGGGTTGCCCTGTATAGGCGCCATCTTGGATTGGGCTCCTTTCAAACTTTGACGGCGGCCATTTTAGAGCGTCATCGCGCTCGCGCTCGGCCTGGAGGGCCTATTTAAGGCATTTTCACCAGCATATCTGCCTTGACAGGTACTTTTCTAACTGCGCTTGCGCTACTGCTGGCGCTGCTTATTTTAATTTGTCCTGTGTGGACATTTGCCTCACTTATATTTTGTTCGTTTTTCCCTGGTTTTAGCGGCATTAGGCTGGGCTTCACACCCCTCCCTCCCTCTTACCGCACTTAAAGGAATTTTCATCGCCGTTTTGGCGAGTCCGGGTCCCGGGGGTTGCCCTGTATAGGCGCCATCTTGGATTGGGCTCCTTTCAAACTTTGACGGCGGCCATTTTAGAGCGTCATCGCGCTCGCGCTCGGCCTGGAGGGCCTATTTAATGCTCCCCTCTACCGCGCAGCGGGACGTGCAGGTGGGTCGCCATCGCTTAGCCGGAGTCGTGCCAGAGTCCTGCCCGTCTGCGCTCGTCCGCGTCGAGGTAGCGTGAGGCGGGCAGGCTCTGGTCCTTTTACGGTGCTACTTTGCACTCCCTGGTGGGATGTTGCGTACACACGGTCAGAACTTTTGGCTATAGGACAACGGTCCAGGGGATGTATATGCAAGCCGGTAGATCCTTTAGCTGGCCCATACAGCTGTGCTTGTAAAGGCTGGTCACTCACGAGCCCCACTAAGATCCTCTCCCTGGAAGACGCTAATACCACCATACGTAAGCGTGCTGCGTCTCGGGATCTTCGGATCTGGTGCTTGAATGTCAGGTCCCTGGCCAAACATTATCAGTTCATTCGTGAACTGGTTGAGAAAGATGACCCTGATCTTTTCTTACTGACCGAAACCTGGCTTCAGGACTCGGATTCTGCCATACTGAATTTAGCCTTTCCACAGAATTATACGATCTTCACGGCCAATAGGGCCACTAGAGGAGGTGGTATTGCTATGGCAGTCAAATCCTGTTTTCCAGCTGAATGGAAACTTTCAGGACTACCCGCATGTGAAAGCGCCATTTTTAAAGTTGCTTTTAGTCATCACTTCACATTCAGCGGTATGCTCATTTACCGCCCTCCCGGCAATGATTCTGTCTTCAGTTCCGCACTGGCCGATATGGTCAGCCCTATAGCGCTTGGTTGTGCCAACTTTAACATCTTGGGGGACCTTAACATCCATTTTGATAATGGGTCATCCACAACCGTGAGCACTTTGTTGGCGGATCTGGAAGCCCTTCAACTTATCCAGCTTGTCACCGTTCCTACCCACTCAGGAGGCCATATTTTGGACCCCTTTTTTTCCACACTTGAGGAGGTGAAGGTGTCAGACCCTTTGCTGATGGGCTGGACGGATCATTTGCTAGTGGAAGCCTTCTGTTCGGTCTACGATAAGCCTTTTAAATCGGTGGACAGGCCTACCTTAAAAAGACCTTGGTACAAGCTTAAACTCGAAGAGTTTTACAGTTTATTGGAACAGAAACCTTTGAGCACACTTGCAAATGTGAACCAAGGCTACCATCAGTTCTGTACCTGGATCACCGACGCTCTGGACTCTCTTATACCTATGCGGTGGTCGAAAGGCCGGACAAAAACACCTAGCCCTTGGTATAATGAGGCTCTCGCAGAGCTGAAAAAATCTTGCCGAAAAACAGAGAGGGCATGGAGAAGATCTTATGATCCTGCTCTGAAAATCCGGTACTTCGCTGATCTGAAGTCATATCATAGGGCTATTTGCAGAACACGAGCTGCTTTTTACGCTCAGGAATTTGCACTCAGTTCCAATCCCTCGAAACTGATTTTCAAGGTCCTGAAGGATCTGATGACTAAAAGAGCCACCTCGGAGGTGATTTGCACAGACTCCCATTGTGACAATTTGGCCACTTTTTTCTTAGAGAAAGTGAGAAAAATCTACCAAGGATTTGATATAGGCGGTTCAAATCTAGAGGTAACCGATCCCGATGCGTTGGGATATGAGACCCTGGCTATTCTACCGGACCTGTCTATTGAAACCTTTGACAGGCTTAGCCTTAGGGTTAAGTCAGGCTCACCTCTAGACCCGTTGAAGCCAGCTTTTATCAACACACTTTCCCCGTTGTGTCGAGGCCCCATATTGAAGTTAATCAATATGTCACTGTCCCATGGAATGGTACCCACTGCATGGAAACAGGCAGTGATTACCCCTATTTTAAAAAAGGCCAACTCTGACCCCCGGATGCCAGAAAACTACAGACCGATATCCCTTCTGCCTTGGATAGCTAAAGTAACGGAAGCCCATGTCAACTCAATTCTGTCTGAGCATCTGGCTCGTAACCAGATATTAGATCCCAGTCAGAATGGCTTCCGGTCAGGACACAGTACCGAGACGGCATTACTCTACATCACGGAACATCTTCGCCAGGTACTTGACTCGGGTCATACGGCAGCGCTTTTGTTATTAGATCTAAGCGCTGCCTTTGACACTGTGTCCCACCATATATTGATCCAACGCTTACAGGAAGCTGGAGTCACGGACATCGCTCTCCAGTGGTTCCGTTCCTTTCTATCGGAGCGAACCTTTAAAGTGGCTATACCACCAGGTCAATCCGCCACCTATTCCTTTGAGCTGGGAGTCCCACAGGGATCCTCGTTGAGCCCTACAATGTTCAACCTCTATGTGAAACCGCTAGCTGTGGTCGTCAAACAGTGGGGTCTGACGATGACCTCATATGCTGACGACACACAGCTGGCGGTGACACTTAGTGGAGACCCTGAGGTGGAGGCCCCCAGATTCCGAGAGGGTCTTGTGGCAGTAGCAAGCTGGCTTCGGACCAACTGCCTTCAGTTGAATGCCACCAAAACTGAGGTGTTGGTTTTAGGGAAGCACGCGGAGCTTTGGGGAAATCAATGGTGGCCACCAGAGTTGGGTGTCACTCCGATTCCTGCCTCTGGAGTAAGAAATCTTGGCATCTGGCTGGACTCTGCACTCACCTTTATGGATCATACCAAGAAGGTGGCGGCCACATGTTATGGCATCCTGCGGGGGATAAGGCCGGTTTTAAAGTATTTTGACCCCCCTACCAGACAGCTTGTGGTCCAGGCATCAATACTATCCCGGCTGGACTACGGTAGTTCGCTGCTGTTAGGAATGAATCAAGCAGAGTCCTCTAGGCTCCAAAGGGTTCAAAACGCCGCGGCACGAGCCATTGTGGGCCTTCCCAGACATTGCTCGGTGTCTGGTACTATCGTGGCCCTACACTGGCTCCCGGTCAGACAGCGAATTAAGTTCAAAGCGCTGTGTCTGGCCTTTAAAATTCTGAAGCTCTCCTCGCCGCCGGCACTTGCCAACCTTCTTACCCCCTATATCCCCTCAAGATCCTTGAGATCCGAGACGCTCCACTTGGCAGTATGCCCCCGTTTCAAACTGAGCAGAATGGGTGGCCGCTCCTTCCGGGTGCTTGCGGCAGGATTATGGAACTCGCTCCCGGTCCGCATCCGCGCTCTTGACGACCTGCTTGCCTTTAGGCAGGCGATTAAAACCTTCTTGTTTCCCGTCTCTGAATAGTTGCCCTTTCCTTTTTATTGTGTGTTATGTTGTAGTATCTGTCAAAAGCGCCAGGACGCCCCTTCGCTGGGGCAGCTGTGCGCGATAAAAATATAATTAACATAACATAACATAAGGAGGAGGCATGCGCGTAGAAGCAGGGTCCCCAGCCAGGCCCAGGAATGGAACAGTGTGCTAATCTATTATGGGTTGATCGCCCCCCTGGTTCGCATCATCTGAGCGTGTGAGGAGATATCGCATCAGTGGGTCCCAAATGTCGCCGGGGCGACTCGAGATGGGCAGCAGTTCAGCAAATGTCGTATGCTGATCTTGGCAGTATGTTAGGTCGCCCAGCCAATCCTTAAATTTGGGCGCCCTGCCCCGTCCCCATCGGCACGCCACGCGTCTCTTGGCCAGCAGGAGCGCAGTGTCAACAAATTTCCGGCAGGATCTAGGAAAACGGACAGTGTCCCCGAGTAGGGCCACCAGTGGGTCGGAAGGCATTGGTTCTTCAACCATCTCCGCAAGAGCATCCAGCACTTGGTGCCAGAAGTCCGCCACCTGAGGGCACGCCCACGCCAAGTGGAGAAAGTCGGCACCAGCGACATGGCAGCGTTCACAGCGGTCATCATCCGCCAGGCCGAAGCGCCGCTTCCTCGCCGGCGTGTAGTATACTCGCTGCAAGTATTTATAATGAATGATCTTTAATCTGCTGCTGGCAGAAATGCGAGAGGTGAGCGCGCAGCAGCGATCCCACTGCTCATCTGATATGTCGAGACCGAGTTCGGCAGACCAGCGCAGCCGCGCATTGGACTCTGACACCGGGACAGCTCCCCTGATTTGGCGATAAAGGCCGGAGACCAGGTGGGCCCCATCTTGTGAGCTTAATAAAAAGTGTAGCGGAGGTAAGGTGTCGGGCTCCCTGGGAAAGTCTGGTAGGATGTCTCTCATCCCCGCCCGTAGCCGCACATAGTAGAAGAGGTCAAGGGGAGTGCGGTCTTGTGCAGCAAAGAACAGGTCTGCCGACTTGAAGGTGCCATTGGAGAAGAGGTCTCCCCAGCAAGAGACTCGCAGCTTTGCACAGAGGTTGCGAAAGCCCAGTTCCCCCAAAAGGGTAAGATCAGGGTGATGCGTGAGCGGTAGCTTGGGCGAGTAGAGAAATTCACATACCAAGTTCTTGGTGATGCGGCGCCATGCATCTAATGTGCAGGAGACCGACGTATTCGGTGTAGTAATGGCAGATTCAGGACAGTGAAGCAAACCATTAAGCGGGAGGGGATGTACGATCCAGTCCTCCACTGCTACATGCGGCATAAAGGGAGTAGGGGCCATCCAGTGGTAAGCGAAATGCGCCTGCGCACACTGATAGTAGGCCTCGAAATCAGGGACATCGAAACCTCCCTTCTCATAGGGGAGGGTAATGGTAGACCACTTGAGTCGGGGATTCTTGCCTCCCCAAAAGAGCCGTCGCAGCTCCGACCGCAGGGTTCGGAAGAAATTAGCGCCAGGGAAGTACGGTATATTGACAAAGAGATAAAGGAAGCGGGGGAGTATCACCATTTTTATGAGCGACGCTCTCCCGGCCATGGAAAGCGGCAGGGTGATCCAGCGGTCCACTGAAGCAATCAGTTTGGTTATCGCTACACCGTAGTTGGATCGCAGCGTCTAGTCTCTGTCTCTTGAAATGCAGACCCCAAGATAGCGGATATCAGACCGACACCACTCTAGTGGGTAATCAAGGGGGAAGTCAGTCACCGCATCAGTCAGGGGGAGCAGTTGCGACTTGGACCAGTTGATATGGACTCCGGACATCCCTCCATACAGAACAAACTCCCTAAGCAACGGATTGAGATATGTTTCGGGATGCTTGACATATAGCGTGATGTCATCCGCATAGAGTGACACATCAATCTGGCGCTGCAGGCATTGCACTGCGCCGCCGCGATGTAGCTGACGCAGCCTACAGGCAAGAGGTTCAACAGCGATGGCGAACAATAGGGGAGAGAGAGGGCACCCCTGTCTCGTACCCCTGGTTAGTGCGATGGGCTGTGATAGATGACCGTTGATCAGTACTCTTGCCATAGGGCGAGTATACAGCAGGTGGACCCAGGATATAAATAATTTAGGAAATCCCATATGAGCTAGCACAGAGAACAGGTACGGCCATTCGACAGAATCGAACGCCTTGGTTGCGTCCAGAAAAATGGCCGCCACGGGTGTGTCAGGGTGTACCGTGCGGAGCAGGGAAAAGAGCGTGCGGAGGTTATGGGAGGTAGACCTGCCCGCCACAAATCCCGATTGGTCGGGCAGCACGAGTCTGGTCATTAACAGCGACAGCCGGGTGGCCAAGACCTTAGCAAGTACTTTGACGTCGCAATTTAGGAGGGAGAGCGGACGATAGGAATTACAAGAGTTGGGGTCCTTATTGGGTTTAAGGAGGGAGGTAATCACCACCTCGCGCATGGAACAAGGGAGTACTCCATCACCTAAGGATTCTGAGAAGACCTCGCTGAGTACCGGGGCCATGATGTCAATATAAGCCTTGTAGAATTCGGCTGGTATGCCATCGAGCCCAGGGGCTTTGCCATTCTTGAGGGACATAATGGCCTCGCGTATTTCGTCTTGCTCGAACGGAGCCGCAAGGAACCCTCTATCGCCGTCGCTAAGCCAACACAGCGCAATTGTCGCTGAGGTAGTCAGCATAGGATACGTCGGGCCCTACAGTGGAGGTGTAGAGTGAGTGATAGTGTGCCACGAAAGTATCGAGGATCGCATCCGAGTCCCTAATAGCAGTGCCAGAGGTGTCGGTGAGTTCTAGTATGGTGTTACGAGCTCGCGGTGATTGTGTAATCGCAGCTAGCGCCTTTCCGGGCCTGTCCCCCTCGCAATATTTACGGGCCTGCCAGTGTTTTCCCCTAAACTTTGCTTCCCGCGCAGCCTCCTCCTCGTATCGTGACAGTGTCTCCCTAAAATCGGCCTGTAAGTCGGGGCTGGGGTCGCAAACCATTCGCAGTTCTAGATCACGCAGCTCTTTCTCCAATGTGCTAAGTGATGCGAGGATGGTGCGTAGTACGCCATGGCCTTTGGAAATGCAATACCCTCTGATTGTGACCTTGAATGCCTCCCATATGTGCTCAACTGAGTCTACTGATCCCTTATTCCTAGTGAAGAAATCTGCGATCTCTTCCCCTAGTTCAGTACGAAACAGGTTATCAAGGAGGATATCAGGGCGAAGTCTCCATTGCGGTCGAGGGCTGTCCCAGCCTGGTGTACGAAAGTGGAGCAAGACAGGGCTGTGATCAGAGTACGTCCTCGGCAGATGACGAACCCCCACCAAGTCAACAGCGACATCTCTTGTGATGAGGAAATAGTCTAGCCGTGCCCAAGTCCCGGTATATGATGTAAAGTGTGTGCCCTCCCGCCCCAGGGGGTGCAAGTGCCGCCAGGCGTCCAACAGTCCGCCCTCCTCAACGATACCCTCTAGTGCCTCCCGTGCTCTGGGCTTGTAGGTGCAGACCCCATCCGCTCTATCCAACTGTGGTTGCATCGCTAGATTGAAGTCTCCTCCCCAAACTACGTGTCGTGATGCAATGGAGAGGATTTTGCCCCAGAGAGTAGTGAAAAATGCTGGTGTGTCAACATTAGGCGCGTACATGGTTACAAATGTGAAGGTGTCCCGGCCTATCCTGTCCCACAATAGTGCATATCTGCCCTCCCTGTCGAGTAAGTCTCCATACTTTTGAAAGGGTGTCCTGCGGGCAATGAGGATAGCGACTCCCCTCGAATAGGTGGAGTAGGAGGAGAAGACACGTTCTCCGGCCCACCTACTCGCGAACGATGTCCCGCCTTGTGGCGCCAGATACGTTTCCTGTAACATAGCGACTTGTACGTGACTTCTATCAAGGTAGGCTATGACATCACGGCACTTTCTGGCATTGTTCAACCCTCTTATATTCCAGGATAAACAAGTTAATTGCGTGTTAACTGCTGGAGTGGCCATGGATAGCACAGCAAGAACTATAACAGCGCCGGTATAAGCAGCACGGATACACCACCTCCGCACCACAGCATCGTTGCCCACACCGAGGTATAATCCAAGCACATAGTCTAAGAAATGAGTGCCTCAAAGAGAAAAAAAAGAAAAGAACACCCCTCCCCACCACCCACCCCAGCATCACAATCATGCCAGCAGCCAAGTACTCCCACCCATCACCCCGCCCCCCTCCCCCCTTCCCCAACTCAAGCAACGTGAACAGCTGGAACTCCAGCAAGTCAAAGGGGATCACCCAGCGGGGGTAAGCCATAGAGTACGTACAGCCACCTCCTAGGCCCCAGCTCCGTAACTGTGTCGCCCTCGGTGGAGACTAGGGCCAGGAATGTGGTCCTTGGGTTACGTTACCATAGGGATGAAGAGTCCATGCAGCGTCCCTGTCCATACGGTCTCTTGTGTCCGTGCATCAATGTTCGGGATGAGAAAAAGCCGACGTAGGCAGGGTGTGCAACGTAGCAAAGATCAATAGTCAGTCTTCGTGGGGCGCCGGGGGTAGGTCTGCATTATCACGTTCCTCCTCCGCATCCCGGTCTTCTCTACGTGCTCTCCGGAGCGATTTGAGAAAGTCTTCCACCTTCTGTGGGTTGGTGAAGAACCGTTGCTTGCCCTGGTGGGTGATTCGCAGCTTTGCAGGGTATAAAAGCGCATAGTCAATCTGAGCCTCACAAAGTTTTTTCTTCACCGGGAGAAACTTGCGCCGCTCCTCCTGCACCATAGGCGTAAAGTCTGGGTAGATGGAGAAGGTGACTCCATTATACTGCAGCGATCTTTGAGATCGGGCTGCCCGGAGGGCAGCGTCCCGGTCGCGGTAGTTTAGCAGCCGAGCAATGATGGGGCGCGGAGGAAGGCCAGGTTTGGGCATAGGCGCCAGAGAGCGGTGCGCCCTCTCAACGATAAACTGGGGCGAAAAAGCGTCCTCTCCGATGGCGCCCTTGAGCAGTTTCTCTACGTACAGCTCCATTCTGCCCGTATCTGTGGATTCCGGAACATTGGTAACCCGTATGTTGTTTCGGCGGCTACGGGCTTCCAAATCCTCATTTTTGGCCGCTATGATCCGGAGGAGGTTGTCCATCCTGGACAGTTGAGTGGTGTGTGATGCGGCAACATCCGAGGTATCAGAGAACCGTTGCTCCGCAGCTGTAAGGCGTTCCTCGTGACGGTCTACCTTGTGTACCAGTGCGTCCAGCCGCGCGGTGACCCCGTCGACCTTTTCTACAACAGTGGCGAAGCCCTGTCGCATCTCTTGCAGCAGGCTGGACAGGTCAGTGTCTTTAGCTGAGGGGACGGTGGCCCTCGGGGACGACGTGCCAGGGTCCGGGTCCAGCTGCGTCGATTTTGCGCCTTTCCTCGCAGTATCAAAGCTGAGCTTGGTCTGGCGGTTCTCCGGCCGCACCATGATGGCGTCGGGGCGCGACACTCCAAGAGCGTGAGGAGCAGTAGCACTGCAGGTTGTCTGGCTAGGATACTATCTCCAGGATGTAGGGCCACAGCAAGGGTGAGGCAGGGCGAAGCCCTGGCGGCTGGGAGGGGGGTAGCAAAGTCTTAATGGCAATGGTGGTAGGGCCCAGCACGCCAATGTCGCTGTGTAGCGTGGCGGCACGACAGGTCCAGGCGTGTGTGGGAGGCAGGGCAGCTGGACCTCAGCGGGGGTGTGCCACACAGGTGTGATGCTCTATCCGGGTTAGCCACAACGAGGCCACCTCACAATGTACAGTTGGCGGTATGAAGGAGGGATGCCAGGCGGGTGAGTGAGGATCGAGGTGGGTCCCAGCCTCCGCTATGTGGAAGGTGCAGTCTCTTGGCAGTAAGGGGACAGCGTCCCGATGCTTGGCACTATGCAGGTGGTCAGGGCCAGCCGAGGCTCAATGCAGGAGTGGTAGCTAGCTCGAGAGCCCAGGTCCAAGGGTCAGCCCCCTCGCCGGGTAGTGCACTGTTCCGTGCCGTTTCCCACCGAGCAGGTCCGGCACTCTCCAGGGATCGGGCAGGCAGTGAGGTGTCCGTGTCCCGGCGGCCCGTTATACAGAGGGCAGTGGCAGCTCCACCAGCGGGAGAGGCGAACGCAGCGAGAAGGGGTGAGGGGGGCGGGGGGGTCTCCGCACCGCCGAGCCGACCGCCACTCACCCCGATCGCGGGTCCGCCGGTGAAGATCCGTCCAGAGGTCCACCAGTCTTCTCGGGGAGAGGCCCAGCTCCTCGTGGCAATCCCCGGCCTGTAGTAGCCCAGCGTGGCCGGACTCGCGCACTCCACCGCACCGCAGCAGCCGTCAGCGAATGTTCAAAGCGGCGCCGCTCCGGCCCGAGTCCCCCAGCGTCACCAGATTTGGACCGAGTGCAGGGATAGATGTCGTGCTGCAACTTGTCCGGAATTCAGGCCGTTTTGGATCCCTTTGGTAGAGGATATTAGAAGGATAGTGTCCCAAGGAGCGGGAGCTGCGAGACTAAGCAGCCATTCCGCTTGTGCGCCCTCTAGCGCCCCCCGGCCATTAGAATTATTTATCAAGAATTCATGGTCCATAAAAGCCCAGAAACTTTTTTTTTAAAACTGAATAGTCGCCTTCTGGATACACCCTGGATCATCCCATAAATAACTCATACTAAGCTTGGTGAACTAATCCCTCAATTGTTTGAGCCATTTGACCCACCCCGTTGTTTTTTTGTTTTTTTTTGTGTTCAAGTCTTTTTTATTCATAAAACAGAAAGCAAATGTACAGACATTAATGCGATACAGTCATGTGAGTACACTACAGTGGTCAATGAAAGTAATAAAGTAAGAAGATATGAAGAGAAGAAAGTGAAATAAGAGTAAAATAAGAGCAAACCAGATCCACATCGTTATCACTGATTAACATTTGACAATCACACAGTCGGTATTGATACTTGAGATGGTAATCCATACAATAAAGTGTCAAATGGTTGATCATGGGAATCATAGTTGACATTCAGCAGTACAATAGCACAATACAACATGCTTATGATAACATTGTGGGCTTAGATTGATAATCAATTCTGAAAATTATAAGAATTGTATGAAACCGATGTGCTGATGCGCCTAAAAAGTATACGAATCAAGGTGTGCAACCAGAATTGGTTTAACAAACAATGCATGTGCCAAAACTACCCAGTACAATATGATGTGTATCCATAAGTGAAGACCCCTTATGGTGGCTTGAAATAGAGGGAGGCTGCGTCCAGTGAAGACCATAGTCTCTTGCTTGTAGTGTGCCATGGGGAAGAGTTCAGGGCCGGATTGTCCACCCCTCTAATACAAGCCAACCACTCACTCCAAGCATTGAAAGAGACCTCGGAAGCTGTCTTCCAGTGGCAAAGAACGACCTTGCACGCCAAGGTGAGGAACAAGTCCAGGAGTTGGCGGTCGTTGTCTTTTTCTATCAATGGGTCAATGGCCCCCAGAATTATGTAAATGATTACCCTCGTTGGTGTGATGTTAAATATGCGTTCAATATAGTCAAATATTTCGGACCAATATTTCTCCAACAAGGTACAGTGGAATAGCATATGCGGTAGATCCCCGTCAGCCAGGGAGCAGTTCCAACAAGTGGGGGTGTCTCTTAGCTTTAGTTTAAATAGCTTCTGGGGGGTCCAGAACACCCTATTGAGGATCATGTATTTGGTCTGTGAGAGGATTGGCGATACTTTGTGTGTGAGGGCTGAAGCGTGTATCCTATCCCAATCCATAATTATGCCAGTGTCATTAGGTTCTGATTCCCATTTAATTTCGTTACGTCTTAGTGTTTTACTCAAGGTTGGTGTGAGCAGCTTGTAAACTTTAGATACAAAATGACCTGAAGATTGTAGAAGAGGGAGTATCTTTACTAACCACAGTGTCAAGTGTATGAATGTGCGTGTAGACATAGCTGATTTTAGCTTTAGGAAAGCATAGAAGTCAATCGGTTCAAGGGAGTGTTTAGATTGAATCGAAGAGAAGGGCAGCGGTGCATGCTTGTCGTAGAGATCTGAGACAACATTGAGTCCTTTGTCCGACCAATGTTTCCAAAAAGGGGACGAGCCATTAACCTTTATGAGTGGATTACACCATAGAGATGAGGAAGCCGACTTCCCTATCTGTAGGCCGGATTTATGTGTTTGGTCTAGTCTGAGTAGAGCCCTTTTGGTATTAAGCATGATGTATTTGGAGTGCATGAGGTGGGACAGGTCCATGGTTAATATTGCTGCCAGAGGGGCTTTACCTATGATAGCTTTCTCTATGTTTACCCATAGCGGCGTGTAGCCAGGTGTTTCATGGAACCAGGAAATTCCTTGTTTACATAAAAAGGCCGTTTGGTAATTCCTGAAGTTGGGTAATCCTAGTCCACCTTTTTGTTTTGGGAGTTGCAGTTTTTTCATAGAGATTCTCGGCTAACCCACCCCGTTTTTTTTATGTAAATCAAGGAGTTCGCCCATAGCACACCTTAGTGGTACCTTCGTGCTACTCACCCAGATTCTTAACCAAAAGGTGAGCGCCCTTAGGATGGCATAATATCCTATGCATCTTAACCCTAGATCAGATCTAAGGGGTATTAAGGGTGTGCATCCTGGGAGGTTCTTGATTGCCCTTATAAACTTATTTTCGGGCCTGGTCAACTCTTATGCATTATTGAGACCCCACAGCTCAGCCCCATAGAGGGCCGCTCCTTTGATTTAAAGAGACAGCTATGTGTTGTAGAGTGGGGTTGAAGGTTTGAAAATGATTGGCACTATCTATGGAATAGCTGCAACGGCAGCTTCTGTAATTTCCAGACTGACCCGACAAGAAACTATTCTACAGCACTTTGTGCATATAATGCATTCTGGTTAAGGGGCATGGGGGCTCCAGACTTTCGGGCATACTGTGTCACGAGTCAGCTGCAATGGCTTGCATACTGGCTGGCGGGGCATTATTTACGTAAGTTAGGTTATATGCCACAATCTCTGGCCCGAGGCACCCTTCGTACACTACTTTTACCTCAGGGTCGGATTCCAGTTGCAGCCCCACTTCTGCTCCAGATAGCCCTAACCTATTGGAGATGAGCGTTACAGTATACCAGGCATCGGGACCCATATGCCCCTAATACCCCGCAGCTTGGGATCCCATGCCCTCTGGGTTGGTAACAAGTTGCATAAGGAACTCGGTGAAGAGGGGGGTATCCACTGTGGGGGCGTTGTTTATGGATGGCACAATGATGCACCATGAGAATTTTGCTCGGGAGCAGGGGGTCCAGAGTTCTCTTTTTATACTACACGCAGCCATCAACAAATATGTAAAGAAACACTGGGCCCCAGGTGGGGTAGAACCCCCTACTCACTAGCTAGGCCACGCCCTGTATCTGATGGGAGAGGGTCGTCACCTGGTGAGGTGGCTTTACAGAGGCATCCGCGCACATGCAGCGATTCCTCTAACGACACTCAGAGGAAAATGGGCCATAACCCTTGGAAAACACATATCAGACATTGACTGGGCCACTCTCTTTGAATACCCCAAGAGGGTATCCCGCAATGCTAAATTTAAGTTCATACAGTATAGGATATTACACAGGAGCTATCTTACTCCAGACCGCTTAAACTGCATATACCCGGAGGCGCGGGAACACTGCCCAAGATGCCGTGTAGACGACGCTGACCTACTACACATGATATGGGCGTGCCCGCGACTGGCAGGCTTCTGGACGAGGGTTGCTGGTGTGACTGGGACCCATGGCTGGGACAATGCAGAGCGATGCATACTGGGGCTGTGCAGTCGCCCTAAGATGCAAAGGGTGTAGCTCCAGTTTGCAGACTTGGCCTTAGTCATAGCAAAAAGTTCTATCACCACGAGATGGAAATCGGCCTTGGTGCCAACGGTGCGGGGGTGGCAGGAAGAGTTAATATGATGGGGTAGAGCAGAAAGCGCGACAATCCGTAGGGAGGAGTACATGGGGTTATGGAAACAGCCGACAACCATGGAATGGGACATGATGCTCGAGAGCCTTAAAGCTACAGACCCCTTAACACTATAACTCAGCTCAGAGCTTGGCCCCAAATCTAACCTGTGGCCACAGACATCCTCCCGGTGTCCATGAGAGACATGGCCTGTTCAAGGGCTCTGCTTCTGCCTCTAATCCTCTACAAGGAGATTATACTAAGCCAGAGCCGGATATTCTAAGCAGAGTAGCCCAAAATAGCAGGCCAGTCAGCATTTTCCAAAGGGCCCCGAGAACCCCACGAGTGCTACACCCCACCCCCAAAGCAGTGTATTGCTTCTGGAAATCAAAATAAACATCAATCTCTCTGACACGTGGTGAATTTTCCTCTTAAGTAAAGCAGGGCTCTGAGCATTGTACTGGGATTTTAGGACAATCACTCAATATGTACAAGGCTTATAGTTTCTAATGCACTTACAGCAACATTTCTGAGGACATTGTTGAAGTTTATATACTCAAGTGACTATATTAACAGGTTAATAAGCATACACACACATACGTGGATTTTTTTTATTGTCCTCAACCCTGTCAACATAGTTGTTCAACCTTAACTCTCGACAGCCACTTTGCTGTATTCGTTCACTTCCAGTAAGTTGGTACACTCCCTCAAAAACCAAGTTATGAAACTAAAAAAACACTGCCTCGACCCAAAAGATGGAGATAGCACATCCGTATTCTCTGGAAATGCAGCTCTCTGTCCTTTTGAAATGCAGAGAAGAGCCTTTTGAAGTACGCCCACTCTAAAAACAATCAATTGGAGCAAAACAAAATCTTTGCAATTGCATATAGACTTCGAAAGGGACTAGAAGAGTAAGCACACACGGACAAACGAACAAAAACAGAGCCTTTTTGGCAAGGGTATAATTGAAAAACGGGCAAACAGCAATGCAATAGAAACATGTTTGCCCTATATTTGTGAAATGTGCAACTGCTCTTACTTGTGCAGAAATGGAAGTCGTATACTTCTGTCTGGCCTGGCGTCGACCGTGTCTGCATCCCCACCTTCATCTTCGTCCATTGGTGGACTCTCGGGCACGGGAGAACTTCCAGAACCTTCCATCTGCAGAGCACATCAGTTAACAACAAAAAGGTAAAAACAGCATGAGTGCCCTGTCCTTCATTTCTATTAGACCGAGAAAACCCACTAGCAGGTCAGCATGAAAAGACAAATGAGTTGAAAGCAGCAATATTTGATATTTGATAACTCGGGCAGCGGTGTTCGTCATTCAGAATTCAACTACTACTAGATTCAAACTATCAGCAGAATGCAAAACAAAAACTGAACACACCTATCCTTTAATGCACATTCTAATTACCCTAAACGATAATGAACAAACGCTAGATACTTTAAAAACCTTCCTAATTCAGATACAACGCTTCATGATGCCTCCTGTAGATTTGCCTTTTTTACAAGGTCCTCTAACCATCTCTCAATGTATAATCTTGTAACTGGTTGGTTACATTTTGGACAATCTGAAAACAGTGTATGCTAACAATGAGCATTAAAGGATTCTCTTCAGCTCCAGACATGTTTCAGTATGGATCTACACTGAAAAGGCTTCTATGAAATTAATTGCGTAATAATGTTTTCCACAATGAAAATATATTGTGGGCGCTAGTTAAAATCGTTCTTAGAGAAGCATTGCAGTGAGCTCACTGACAAGCTCAGTGCAGAAAAGATGTAGAGTCTGATTTAGAGTTTGGCGGACAGGTTACTCCATTACAAATGCGACAGACATCCTATCTTCTTTATTACAATTGCCACAGGAGATAATGCACTTGTAATAAGGCAGACGGGCTATCCATCATGCATGTTTATACTGGAGTAACACCTCCACGAAACTCTTACTCAGGCCCTTAGTGTTTGCACAGTGTATCTGTTGGTCTTTGCTCCTTCTATCAAACAATTGATTTTTACTTCCACAGTTTTCCACGATTTAGGTTACATTTTCATCTTTTTGAGGATTTATTAACAATTCCGGGAGCATTTCTGGAAATATACGAAATTCACAGATATCCTGGAGTAATCCTAATGAACACCCAAAAACCTATGAGTTTTGGGGGTTTTCAATATCAATTGTAAGGCCACCACCATCCATATAACAATCTCCTTTATCACTTGTGAGGGGTTTGTCTTTAGGTTTATATTTTTCCACATTACAAATAATATTGGGTATTAATGAATTTTATGATCAATTCTATACGCAAACAATAAAGTAGTATGTATGTAGTTGAAACAAGTTTAATGTAAAGTTTAGTAGTTCATTTATTAAGATGTTTTGGTTATTCAACATTTTAGTAAAACTGCCATATTAGTTCAAATGTATGCTGTTCCTGTCTCTGTGTTTTCACTCCTTCATCCGTCCCTTCAACCAGGTCCCCTAACGCATCATTCTCCCGACAGGCTCCGCGAAATCAAAAACAATTGATGTAATGTGTGTTTGATTAACAACAGTACAGTGGTCCACTAAAAGATGAAACTACTAGTGTACTAGAAGGTAGCAACATTCAAGATTTTTTATTTTTTATGTTTTTGGGACAGAGTTCATTTAGCATGCTCATAAATAGCTGTTGTTAATTGTAGCAAGTTATGTTCAAAACTTCTCCGGAAGTCTGAATCACTGATCAGCATCATGTTTACTTAGCAAAGGCGATAGTGTTAATTTATAATGAAATTTACGTGATGAACTCTGATTTCTCAAAATAAATCAAATTTGTGCCTTTAACGAATAATCCATGTGAGATTTGTGTATAAGAACCTCTTGGCTTGGGGGCTCACCATGCTTTTCCTTGCAGACTTTCCTGTTTAATTGAGGATGCTGTCTGACTCTTCTTGATTTTGCTACTCATGTGAGACTTAAAATTGCAGAGTTATACAGAATAGGCGATAAATCAATAAATAATTCTGAGCCTTTTATGTCATTGTTTTCTTTACCACTTGATTTTGTAATAAAAACCTTTAACTTTTCCCTGATCTAGAACTCAGTTATTAAGTGGACCTTCTGACTTATTATGTTTCTCTGCGAAACTGATGTTGGGCAGGGTATTCCCTTAAGCAAGATTAACCTGGAGTGGAACCTTCTGAGGTAAATGGGGATATTTTGAAATGTTCAGCCGCTTTTACACACCTTTACACAAAAATGCACAACAGTGTAAAATCTACCACATTTGTGCATAGCTGACATTGTACATACGGTACCTCATAAAAATATTCCATTCACTTATAAGGGATGGCAGTGATAGAACCTTAGAGTATGGTACATTGAGACACAAAATGACACGTGGTACAGTGTGACACAATTGTATGCATTGGTCGGTGCTTAATGTGAGCCAGTGGTTGCCAATGGGGCCCACTGGCAACCATTGTTGGGGACCAGCAAATACTTTTTTCTCATCTTGTAATGAATGCGAGCAAGAGAGAGAAAAACATATAAACGTGAGAGCAAAAGAAAGGGAAAGACGGGAAAACAGGCACGCAGGAAGAAAGCAGGGACCGGCTAAAGTGAAATAAAGGAGCAGCAGGGTCAAGTAGTGGGCTACAGAGGCCTGAGGTGACGTCAACACTACTCAGCCTTGGTATTTGGCGCCACCGATATTTAATAACTCAGCTGGAGGGGAACTTTGGACAGCTGCACTCTTTCTCTTACAAAGGAAACACTGCCATTATGGTCTCATTATATTGTTGCCCACAATTAGATATTCGTTGTTACTATCTGATTTCACTGAGCTCCTCTTCTTCACTAGAGGCAAAGTTACTGGAGAGGTGAGGTAGAAACCTGAATCTAGTTATTTCCATCAGGGTAGCAACAGCCCCCCAGTGTCTCTAATGATCTAGAACTCTGTTTTAGAAAAACTTCTATTTATGTTCTGAAGCATTTCCATGAGGTAAAATGTATAAACTTTTGGGGTAGACTCAGATGCATGACAGAAGCAAGGCATGATCGTACTTCTGGCCTCTTCCGCTGTGTTTTGTATCGGCCCGTTTTAGAGAATGATATATATAACAATGCAGTCTTAATGGCAAAAATACAACATTGAATCACGTATTTATGATCAACCAGATTGGTCCTTGCATGCGAGAGACAAGAAAAGAACACACTTAGGTTTTTCAAAAATACATTCTATTTCTATTTTATAGAAGTTCAGTAATATACATAAACATTGAGAAAATGTTATCACCGTTGCTCCAAAAGGGTGCATAGAAAAGTGTTCATAGAATTGCTCATGTCAAGAAAGTATTTATATTTATATTTATATTTATACAATGAAACACTGGCAAATGTTGCTCAAAATAGCCAATGTAAATAAGCCTGCTGGAAAAATACCTTTTTAAACGTTTAATTTGAGTCCACAACTCCAGATAGGTGGTCAAGGAATCAAACACACCATCTAAACAAGCATTTACAATGCAATGGTTTCGCCTTTGGAAAAGTTTGAGCTATTGGCATTGTAAATGACAAAATTTGTATTTATGTTTTGGTTTTGAAAACAGATAAATAAATGGCATTGTCATTTACAATGCCAATAGCTTAATCTCTCGCAAATGCGAGACCTATTGCACACAGCCAGCCGCGCACACACACACACCAGCCGCACACACACACACAGCCAGCCGCATACACACACACACAGCCAGCCGCACACACACACACACAGCCAGCCAGCCGCGCACACACACACACAGCCAGCCGCACACACACACACACAGCCAGCCACACACACACACACACACACACACAGAGCCAGCCACACACACACACAGAGCCAGCCGCACACACACACACACAGAGCCAGCCGCACACACACACACACAGAGCCAGCCGCACACACACACACAGAGCCAGCCGCACACACACACACAGAGCCAGCCGCACACACACACACACAGAGCCAGCCGCACACACACACACAGCCAGCCGCAGCGAGTGCGAAACAGAGAAACCCCGAGAAATATACATATAGAGCGAGAGAGCATGTGAGATAGACCAAGGTTGTGTGTGGGATGGCGATCCTGTGAAATTATATTTATACAATATATATAAATTGAGAGAGAGAGAGAGACTATGATTGTGTGTGGGACGGAAACCCTGTGAAATTCTATTTATAATATATAGAGAGAGAGAGCGCGCACACAGTCGATGAGGGAAACGAGGGAGATGCAAAGAGGGGGGGAACGGGCGAAATACACTAGAAAATGGAGATTGCGTGTGACAGAGGGAACGAGAGGGAGGAGAAAGTGAAAGTGCGAGAGTGAGGGGGTGGTAAAAATACGAGGGAGGGAATGGAGAAGGATGTGGAGAAATAAAGGGAAGAAATGGAAAAGACAGACGAAACGGAGACGAGTGTGTGAGGGGAAAGACTCAATGTGATCCGGTGTGGAATCAGGTGATGCGCCTAGCTCTCAAAAGGCAAACCACTGAATGCAAGCGCTACAAGCAAGGGCTGAGCGTGAAGCCTACACCCACACCATTTAAAAGTGTTTTTGTTTTATAATGGACCTGTGAGTTTCAGGTGCTTGTCCCCCCTTCGCGCTCCACCTCATCCTTTCCACCAGCCCACGATTCGTCGACTGGCCTCGGCTTCACGCCGCTTTACCGCTGCTCACCATCGCCTCTGCCGTGTTTCACCTCTCACTTCTACAATCGTGATCCCCACTAGTTCTCTCGGCAGGGGCCTCCTCTAATGTCGCCCCCTGCCCTGCTGCCACTGATCACTCCCCACACCTCTTCTCATTCTGCCGGACTGGAACTTGGAAGGACCCCACCAGGCACTGTCAAGCCCGAACTCGGCTGTGATGTGCATTACCTTACATCCTTCCTTTATTCCAAGCGGGACTCATCAGATGTCCACTGTAAGAAGGACATTTGAGACGGGCTTTCAGACAGGGATGGCAGGCGTCCAGGTACACTCGGATTATTCAATCTGTCGAAATCAATGATTATTTCAAGTGCAATTAAACACTCTCCCCGCACCCGTTCTGTGACAGACAGACAGGCAGACTAACAGGTAGGCAGGCAGACAAACAGGTAGGCAGGCAGACAGACAGACAGGTAGGCAGACAGACAGACAGGCAGGCAGGCAGGTAGACAGGCACACAGGCAGGCAGGCAGGCAGACAGGTAGGCAGACAGAAAGGCAGACGAGAGGCCTAACAAGTGATCTACTGTGGACAAGAGAGATTACCGCTCATCGCCAGCAGAGGTGCTGTGAGGTAGTGCGGCTGTGCCACGTGTAGCAATGCCTCTCATTCTCGGGGTTCGGATTTCCCTCTAGCACCCGCCGTCAATACAGGATTTGCCCTTTAGAAATTAATGCAAACACGGCGAGCAACCCATTCTTTGCCACACTTCTGGGTGAAAATGACTGTATGGCATGTATTGAAACCGTGTACACGAGGATGCCCTCCAGCCTGTCTGACCCAGCTAACTGGGGCGTTCCGGCTCAGCCCTGCAAATGCCACCTCCCATTGGTACCCAACTCAGGACACGCGGCAGGCTCGCGGGTCACCGCGGGCAGCGCGTCCTCTGGGCAGGTGGGCCAGCTTTGAAGCCCGCTTTTACTAATGCGTGCCCCCCCTTACTAGCCGAGATACATGCCCCTGCGCTGCCCCCCAGCACAGGCAGTGCCTTCCTCGTGGAAGCCCGGTACTCCCAGTTGGGACAGGTGTACCAGCGCTCACCTGGAGGGGAGGGGCGAAGAATCAGGAGCCCAAATGTGGGTGCAACACTCAGTGCCCCCGACAGATCCAACGACTGCTTAACATTTGCTTTAAAACTTTGCCTGCGGTCTTCATCAGGACAAAAAACAACGAAAGAAGAAGAGGGCAATCTGTAGTAGTGCAAAGGTTGTGATTCGGTGCAGGGTCCAAACTAGGCCTGGGCGTCAAATTCCGTTCCGCTCGCGGAAATTGTGATAATTTTACATTTTCGCGTTCTGCGGGAAGCGAGAAAATGCCAAAATTTCCGCAATCCGCATCTTACCAGAAATGTTTGTCTTGCTCGCGCTGTAAAAAATACGTGCTCCTTGTAAAAGAGCAGATTGCTGTCACTCACAGTGGAGCCAGCTGATAAAGAGAGAGACAGCATTTTAATAAATGCAAAAGGTCCTGGTCAACGCAAGACCAAATTAGGGGCCCAATTATTAAAGAAAGTCTCAAAAGTACACCCATGGTATATATATGTCCTTGCATTGAGTGTAGCTATACGGCTTATGTGACTTCCCAAGAATTTACAGAAGTAGGACAAGAAATATTACTCCTAAAAAATATTTGTGAACTGCATTTTAGCATGAGCAAATATGCATGTGTTGATTACTCATGCGGAAATCTGAGTGTTTGCAAGTTCACTTTCCCTCCAACCACTTTATGCACCAACACTGGAAGAAGTTTTACATCTGCCATTGTCAGGAGTAAATTTTCAACAATTCTCAGTATGGGAAAAGATTAGAGAAGAGTTGTTGAAAACCCTTAAAACATGCAAGTTAGTAGGTCTGCACAGACTCAAAGGGGCATTCTAACCCTGGAACTTTTGCTTATCACTACCTTCAGCCTCAGTATGTAGATCTGCAGAAACGTGGCAACATAAGGGGATTGCAAGGATTTAAACACTACTATGGTATGAGCCCTGGCATAATCAGAGAGGCTGTATGAGAGCTCTTATATAATGAAATTGCTGCCATAATTTGTTGCCGCACTATATTGCGGCACCAAAGGGACAAGTGGATTTTGTTACAGGACAAGTAAATTTACGAACCAACCTGCCCCATGGACAAGTAGATATTTTATTAAATTCCACAACCCTGAAGACACCTGAGGAATCTTCCTTGAAGTGAAGGAGTCACTTCCCAGCATTCGCAGACACTGCAACTAAGTCGACCGGTCTGCTGATCCTTAGCTCCTCTGGTCTCTGAAAGGTTCTGAAACACAGATGGTGGTTCTCCACAGCTCTTGAGGCCTGCCCTGCACTCTCACCAGGTTTGAGGCCAGTATCGCTCATGGGGGCTGCAATAACCGAACCCCTGTGCACAGCATCAACTTGCAGTTGCAAAGGCTTGTTGGCTTCCTTCCAAGAAGATCTTCGGGCTCCTGGTAGCCCAAACTTCAAGCATCTCCATTGACCAGAATCTTCAGCCACACCGCATTCTGTGCATCGTGTCCTGCATCTTTTGGTGAGCTGCTTGAGGTCCTCTCGGGACTCCAGTGCCTCCGGCCTGTGAGTCCATTTGAGTGTCATCTTTACTTCTTTTGGGCTCCCCTGATTGCTCATGGCCTGCCCTGACTCCCCTGCTTGCTTTGAGCCCCCTGGACCTTACTGGTCCCGACACTGTACCTTCTTCGACTTCTGCGTGGGTTGCATTTGCCAAAGCTTGTTGGTGCTCCCGTCGGACACCAACCCCTTAGCTATCGACATCTGACATGGGACAGCTCATGCTTGGCTTCTGGTCTTCATCAGCATCGCCTAGTCCTCCCAGCTTCAGAGTCATGGTCTTCATTAACTCTCCTGCAACTCCCGACATCGGTGGGCATTCGTCTTCCAGATCTCCTGGTCACTCCTGAGTGACATAGATTCTGTACCCTTTGCTTGCAGGTACCTCTCAACTAGAATCCACCTTCGGATTTCACCGGACACTTTCTCCTTTGTTAGCAGTTGCACTTTCCTGAAGTCCTCCTTTGGGTTCGACAGCACTTTCCGACACCACTTCACACCTATGCACCCGGCTTCCCTGGTGTAGGTAACGTGGGTACCAGGGTATCCACGGGTAGGGTGGCTCTCCAGCCTTGTGTCTTCCACGGGTTTCCTCAGGGTCCACTGGAAGGGTCCTTATTCTTTAAATATCCAACCGCGACTTACACGGTGACTTGTACGGAGAACGCAGTCATGTTTCCATACTGCACACGATCTCCGTGGGATTCCTAGTTACTCACCTTGGGTGGTTCCTTGGGGGCCCGACACTTCTACGTCCTCAGACATTGTGGTTATCCGAGTTGTGGTTCCTATACCACTTTCTTAGCATATTATTTGGTCCCCCCTCCCCCCCGAGGCCCACTGTGTATTTCGTGCTTTTACTGTGATTTCTATACAAAGAATTGTGTGCATCGTGCATATCTCCAGGTAGAAGATATATAAACGTGTTAGAGAGTATTACATAACAAATAAATATTTTTATAAATTCCTTGCGTGGTTCTTTTTCGATTAATTCATACATATAAGATTGTGATCTGGTAAAACAAGCTGCTTTACACTCCTTCTGGATTAAGCCTGAAGGATACTCTCCAAAGGACCACTTAAAGAGCTTTCTAGGGTTGTCTAAGGCCTCCTGAATTACCATAAGGGTTGTCTGGACTGGTGCAGGGTGTCCATTTACATAAGTGTACATCATATACCAGGCCAGCTTCTCACAAGCGCCGAAACCAAAGATGAAAGGTAAGGCAAGTTACATGTCTCAAGAGGCAGGCAAGAAGATGTAGGCAACATACTTTTGCCTGGTGGTGATGGTGCTGTCATGGAGGTGGGTAGAGGTTGCGTTGGTATGACGGCGTTCTGACCGGCGTCGCCCTTGAGCTCAACAGTTCCGGCAGGGGACAGTAGACTGCTTGTGTGCCAAGAAAAGCACAAGCAGTCACATCAGCAGGCAGGTGGCGCTAGAAAGCCCGAAGCAGATCAGATTTTCTACACTGAGGAGCAATGTTTATCTATTGGACAGGGTGAACACACCTTCCTCCTAAACACCACAGAGAAGTGTGTTGTGAGGTAAAAAGATACCAATTAGGAAAGTATCAGGTGACCAGAATAAGCATTTCTTAAAAACAAGCATTATGTTGTTAGGATTACACACCAGAGAATGCTGCAGGCAGACCACAGAGAGGTTCAGAACACAGACTATTTTAACTGGATCCGGGAAGTTTACTTTACTGTGCGGATTGGGGGGTCATCCCCAACTGGTGCAAGGGAGCAAATGGGGAGATGGGGATGTGTACCAGGGCAAGGCAGGATAGAGCAGGAAGGCATGTTGAAGGAGTTGCCAGTATCCAGGACCACAATGCCTTGACAATACTGGAATGTGAGGCCGGTTTAAAGGAGCAGCCACTGGTCAGGTTTGCAGCAACTTGGGAACACCGATCTGAAGAGAGGCAGAGGTTTGAGGCAACCACCCTGACAATGGGGGAGGAGAAGATCCATATTAAACAGGAAGGGCAGAGTCCCATCAGGCCTCGAAAAGTCTACTAGCCTACTCGCTATGACGGGTCAGATTTTTTCAGGTCGAGATATTTTTAGCACCTCCTCATCCATTCTGGTGAATGAACTTAAGCTGGAATGGAAAAGGTGTTCTGTTCATTCAGAAAGTTGATAAGTAATAAAGATACCTTTAACACTTGTTTTTATCTTGACACATTTGCTGTCTGTCCAAGGACAAAGATCAACTGTCAGCTTGCCTTTATACTAACTGTTGATTATTTTATCCTGGAAAATGGTGTTTACTTTTCTTTCTCTAATTACAGAGGATTTTGTCAAGTGAACTGTCTGACAATCGTGAAATAAAAGGCTGTAAGATTTACGTTTTTTTTCTAACACACAACATTTTAACAGCTTGTAAATGAATAGTAAAATTATTTCAAAATATATCAGTAATTAAGAATTTTTTTTTTTTAATTCAGAAGTGTGATGCAAACAAAGATTTAATTGGAGAAAAACAAATCAGAACACTTTACTTGGTGAAGTGCAAATGACAAATACTTGTAGAAACTTGATTTCCAAACATTGTACAGTATATGGTTTTATCAGTAACCACGTCAGTGGGAAATGTTCTGGCCATGTCAATAGAAAATCTGCTAATTGCAAATAAGTGTGCTACCACTTCATTCTTTAGGTATGTATTTACTAAAAGTGTTATTTTTTAAACATGATTTGCGAAACATTCCCGCCTCTGCCCTGATGACGGCAAGTCAGTGATCATGTGTATCCTGTAGTGGCTAGATTTGTATTTTATATGGAGAAAAAGTTTAGTCTATTAAATCAAACAAGTGTTTTTTGTACAGCAGACATCGAACTTCGCATATTTGAAGTGGCTCTCGTATGTGATAAAGAAGGAAATGGGGGCCAAGTGAATTAAACTATTTGTTCCGGATCACATAATTTGAAACCAGTTCATGGGCCCAGGCGTTATAATTAGGGCAAGTAGATTATTCAAGTCACTAGACCTACAGGTCTAGGAACATTTTTATTATTTTTTTAGGCCTACCTATGTTTGATTGAAGATCTTTTGATGATGGTGAGGGTGAAGGAGAATGTCTTGGTATTAGTGGACATGACAGGAAGGGAGAAGAAGAGTTTGAATTGGATTATGATGATGAAGAATTGAAGTAGGGAGAAATTGCATATTGGTAGGATATAAACACATTGAAAATGTGTGCAAGGGAAGGGAAAAGTGTGGAGGGGGAACTATTGAGACCCGTAGTAGTACTGTGTTACAGGTTGAAGACAAGGCATACAGCAAAGAAGGAGTAGGAAGTTGGAGAAGGCCTAGACAGGACGTGGGGCAACACAGGAGATCACCATCTAGCCAAGAAAAGACTATGAGCGGGTGAACAAGGATGGTGTCGTTGTTGGGAATTGGGCAGGCATAAAGAAAATGTATTGGGTGAAAAAGGGATGGGGACAAGTTCAGTACATGTCGGGGTTGTTACAGAAAAGTGCTCCGAGGATACTATAACTGTGGACAACTATGGTAAGGAGACAAAGTGGGGATGTAGGTACAACCAAAAGTAAGACTGAGGTCAAAACTGAGAAGGTACAGTCAAATGAGGTGCAGTCAAAAGAGTTTGAAACTAAAGATAAATCGAAAGGTTTGAAGAAATAGCCTTACACAGGGGTGTCAATGCCACTGTCAACTGCAACAAGAGAGAAAATATGTAAAGGGGAATTCCTACATAGCGAAAAAGAGATCAAAAAAGGAGGCATGGGAACTATCCAAGAAACCTAGGGTACCTAAAATGATAGACATGTGAACATCAGTGTTTTTGATCTATGCGAGTGTCTGTTATGAGAAGTTCCCCAGCGATCGATGGGGATATTTAAATATATATCCATCATTAGGAAGGCAGATATGGATTTTGGCGGGCTTGCCTGGTTGCACTATGATGAGGAGTTTAGATCACATCTGGTTTTAATACCTGACAAGCCTTGGGGAGAAGTTTACAATAAACTACAGTGGATGTATCCGAAACCGCCACCATCAACCTTACACACAGTTAGTGGTTTGGTGGTACAATATCGGCCCTTTCAGGGTGGCCCCCTTTTGAGGGTGAGGGCATGGGACAAACCCGGGGGCATGCTGGGTTTTCCACAGGGGATATTGCGCAAGAAAAACCTACAAATATAAACATGAATGTGCAAAATGTGGGGGTAAGCATGCTGGTACAATATTTTGGGGAACAGGCAAACTATAGTTTCAGTACCCAGGGCAGAGGTAGAGAGGGACAGTTGCAACCTGTCAACAAGGGCTTTCACTCCAGTTAACTCTGACATTTTAAGTTTCTGTCTGGCTTCTTATCCCACCCGAGAGGATGCCTTGGTTTTGGAATGGGGGTTTCAAGAAGAGTTTCACTTAGACAAAAGAAGTTTGCAGAGAATCTGAAATCACCAAAGATCGGCCACAGGTTGTAAGAGAGAAATGAATTATAAAAATATGTGGTGGGAGGAACGCAGTCCCATTTACATTTTGTCCTTTACCACATTTAATGGTGTCCCCGTTTGGTGTAGTGCCCAAACAAATACAAAGGCAAGTTTCGGATGATTGTTCATCTTTCTTGGTCCAAAGGTATGTCTGTAAATTACTTCATTGCTCGAAAGGATACAGCAGTTCTATTTGCTTCAGTGGTTGTGGCTATGACCTATGGCTTTAGTGAGAAGAGCTGCGGCAGGTTCAGAATTGGGAAAATGTGGCATCAAATAGGCCTTCCGCTTACTTCCAGTTTATACCTTTGACTTCTCTTGTTAGCGCTTTAGTTTGATAATCAACTCTACGTGGACATGGTGTCACCCAAGGGCTGTGAGATTTCTTGTAAACTGTAACATTTAGCATGTTTCTACAACTGTGTTTTACGGTCAGGTAATGTCACAAGTTGGTAATACATTATCTGACCAACTTCATTTTTATTGGTTAAGGTGATACAGCTGAAAGTAAGCAAGCTCTACAAGAGTTTCAAGCCTTGGCAAAAGATTTAGGTGTTCTGCTAGCACTCGAAAAACAGAAGGCCCAAGTACATGCTTGGTTTTTATTGGCATTGAATTGGATACAATCAATATGGAGGCTAGATGGCTGCAACAGAAGATCAAAGTGATAATGTCATTGGTGGAAAAAATGATTGCAGCAACTCAGCTACATCTTGGACAGGTCTAAAAGTTGCTAGGTCACCTTAATTTTGCTTGCTGTGTTGTGCGAGCAGGAAGGACATTTTGTCGTTGTCTTGGTTTTGCTATGACAGGGGAGAAATTATCACACCACAGGCTAAGCATTCATCAGCAGTTCGTGTAGATCTGGACGCTGGTCTTTGTATGAGGACTTTGTCTGTATGATTCAAATTTCCTCAGATGCTGCAGATTCAAATGGTTTTGGCCTGTTTTGGGAGGGCAGGTGGTGTGCATAAAGATGGCCCTACGGATGGATGAGAAAGGGTAGAAGTATTGCTTTTTTTGAGTTACTCACATTGTGCAGATTGGGTCAAAGCTTTAGACAACAAAATAGTAACTTTTCTTGTCGACAAGAGAACTGTGGTAGATGTGGTGAATGGACAGAAAGCGAAAAACAAACGTCTTTTGAGATTTTTGCAGCAGTTCATGCTTCGGTGTTTAATGTTTAACATCATGTTTAGAGCCAAACATGTGCCAGATCAAGGCAATAAAATTGCAGATGCATTGTCTCGTTCACAGTGGCAGAGATTCCATGATTTGGCACCCGGAGCAGATCTCAAGAAAACAGAGCTACAAATCTCAATCTGGATGGAGTTTTTTTTTATCACATAGATGGGACAAGGTTATTAGTGTCACAGATTCAGGGGGTAATGAGGAAAGGCCAAATTGACATGGGAGAGAATCCCAGAACTTTTGGTACATATTCTTTTAGGATAGGAGCAGAGTTGGAGGCAAACAAATGTGGTTGTTCTATTAAAGAAGTGATGAAGCTGTGTAAATGGTTCTCTGACTATTTTTTGCATCACATCAGACAGCTGAAAGAAATGTAATACCCTGGGTTAACACATTCCTTTTCATTTTAGGTTGGTGGCGGGTCCCTGCACAGAGATTTTTTCTATATGGATTGTGGGCCATTCTTTTGTTAGATAAGTGGCAAAACAAGTATAGAAATGTCCTTTTTGAAATAATTTAGGCTTTTGTTCTGATGAAATTAAAATTGAATGGTGGGTATGGGTTGGAATAACTGGGGACAATTGCTGCCATGCATATCATATTTGGTGACTGTAAAACCATGCACACACGTCCTGATCATACATTTCGGTGAAAAGGATTTAGTGCAATAGTAGGATTTGGGCCTGTTGAAGGAAATAAAAAAAGATCTTGAGTTGATTGGCTCAATGTATTTAGGAACATATGTATTTTGGTGGCACTGGTAGCACGAAGAGTTTGGGAGGGCAGTTGAAAACACACCAGTAGAAAAGGTAAGGTGTAAGTTGAACAGGGAGATGCAGCGTCTCTGTAGAGCAAGAGTAATAAGCTGGCTGGAACACAGTGATATTAACAAAAGAGGATTTCATGTTTTCTCAACAGTATGGGGTATAATTGTCCTTCATGGAAAACGAGCTGTAGTAGATGGAAATAAGGGACCAGTTAGCCGCAAAGTTGGATGTGGGCAGAAGGAGTTAAGCAGCATAGGCTATTGGAGTGACAGCCCCTCTGAAAAGCTGTGTTGAAGGCTGATGGAGTGACAGCCGCTAGGCTTTATTAACTGGTTTTTTTAGAGAGGGTGGGTGCAGCAGGAAAAACTCCTTGGTAGAGTTTTTCAGGAGGCAGAAATGTAGGACCGCGAGCTATACCAGAAGGGTTGGGGGCCTTGGTAGGGCAGACCTAGCAGAAGGAATACAGGGGAGCGATGGTTAACATACGTGTGAAAGAGGGCGAATGGAATGAAAGGGGTTGGTGAGGTATATTTGGGTGGTTGGTGGAGTACTGTTCGTGATGTGGGGACGATTAAAGGTGGTGGTTAGCTATAAAATTGTATTTGTGAGACGGAGTGCTTGAGCACAAAGGTAGTGCACTGTGGTCCTGGCAGGTAGGGCAGTTGTGGCTGTCTTTGTTACATTCCTACCACCCCATATCTGGGCAATTTTTTGAAGGCATGTTGGTCTGGCTGGCTTTATTGGCGTTTCCATATTGGGGGCTTGAATTAGAATGGTTACAGTGGAACAGGTGGCAGAAATGTAGGATCTCACGCTAGGGCAGAAGGGTTGCGGGCTTTGCAGGGCAGTCCTTGGCAGAGGGAGCAAAGGTTGTCTCACGAGTGAAGGGCAGCGAATGGAATGAAAGGGGATGATAATGAATATTTGGACGGTTGTAGGGAGACTTTTCATGTTGGGGACGAGAATTAATGGTGGTGGGCTAGTTATAAATTTGGATAAGTGAGGCTGGGTTTTTGAGCACATGTAATGTAAACTACTTCTTAGGCTGCACACCTGTCCTAATAGAGCAGACTTTTGCTCTCACTCTGGCCTGTTCATTCTGCATGGTTTCACCCGATGCGACCTACACACATGAACTAAAAGATCGCATTGGTGGCTTGGTGGGTTGAAAAATGTAGGGTATCTCTCAAAGAAGGATGGCCAAAGAGCACAACTAGTTATTCTTTGTGAGAGGAGTAGCCTATGTAACGAATAGATTTGCTTAAGACATGTAAACTAGAATCCCGTGCCTCACAAGGCACACCACTGAACCAGCACCAAGGTGCCCCTGAGCAACGCCTCATCCACCGCACCCACACATCAACATATGCAACCAAACACGACAGATGTATTGGCCCCACCAATGCCTGCCAGCAGCACCAGACAAATTGAAAACAAATAAGATATTGCTGTGAACAACCAGAATTGAAAACCCTTCAACAGTGAAACTATGAGGAACGCCAACCCTTCCACGGACCTTAGCAATGTAAGTGTCTCAATCACTGCCCTACACCATAATTGATACCAATGTAGGTGTATGCCAATCCTGACTGGAACAAAAATCGACTACCATTACCTTATGTTGACTCGTAAATCTATTGAACATAACCACATTGTCAACATGTCACTGTCCTTCGTCTGACCTTGCTTTTGTTTACGTCCTTAAGTAGTATTTCTTAGACCGTCGAACATTCTCATAACAAGTGGTCGAAGTGGGCAGGATCAGAGGGGCATGACGTGCCCATACTTTTTTAATTCAAGAATTCCCTGAACTTTTGTGAAAAGACAACCGTCTTACAGCAGTTAATCCACAGAGATGAGGTGCTTAAACTGAGGTGCAAGTCTCCTGTGATGTGAAGTCGAGGGAGCGGCAAACAGCTAAACAAGCCTTCTTTCCAGGGTGCCTGCTTGCCTGAAAATATTTAAAGAAGCGCAACTGGTCAAACTTTAAATGTAAAGGGTGTTTGGAAGCCACTATTGCCTTTACTTAAAAGAATCAATTGAAGCGTCCTTATGACACACATTTTTTGAGTGGTATCCTACACACACAAGACACTACTATCCACTGAACCAACCAGGTTTCAATTCTGTGGCTCTCTGGTTGCACGCACAGACCGCTGCAGTGAATCAACTTACACAGGTTTCATAATGCACCAAAGTGGATTTCCCACTGAATAACTTAATTTACATTTGTTTTTTAGGTCTCGCCTGTCGATGCGCATGCGCATCGAGCTTGCGAGACTATGGGGGCTTAAACAGTCTTTAACCAACTTCCTTGCAGTGCCCGTGAAATTCAAGCTCAATGCGCATGCGCATTGAGCTTAAAAGCGCGTGCACATGCCCCCAGCCGCCTGCCTTGTATGTATTTTCCCTCAGGCGCACTCCTCCCACACCCCCGCTCCGCCCCCTCCCCTGCCTGCCGTGTCGCATTTCTTCAGTTCCCTCAGCCGCACTCCAGGCCCCTGCTGCTTTCACACCCTCTCCCCGCTCCGCCCCCTCCCCTGCCCGCCGTGTCGCATTTCTCCTCCCCCCTCCCCTTCTCTGCCTTCCCTCCGTCTTGTCTCTTTTGGTCTTATTCTTGTTTTAACTTTTTTTTCATCTTGGTTTGCCTTTCTTCACTTTCTACTGCAGTAACACACTCAGTTTGTCCCTTCACGCGACAGCATCTCTCAAATTGCAGTAAGTCTACAGCGGGTTCTTTTTGATGCTCTACTTCGTTGCAGTTTGTATTTTAAATTTGCACACTTTTGATGCGGCCGCTGCTTTCACTTTCGCGTGCACAGGGACGAGTCCTCTTCACATCCACCCCCTACAAGTGGTGCCTCCCGCTCACGTGCTGCTGGGTGGCTCTTGTTTACCCCACACTACCCAACCCCCCATCTTCGGGCCACTGCACTGTCTCGCCCGCCAGATTTGCATTTTGCCTAGCACCCTCGCCTTCAGTTCTCGTTGACAGTAAATAATAAAGCGTTTCCGCTATGCCGGCTCTGCAGTGCAGGGCCATGAACCATGTATGATAACATCACCCAAAGTCGCCATTCACATACCGTCTATACTACCGACTTTCAAAGGCCCTCATGCTTGTCTGGCTCCTCCCTAAGTAAAGCAATCCAGAAGTACAACTCTGAATCAAAGACTCTCTGCCTCATCACCATTTGCCAGCATGCGGAGACTTCAAAGACTTCAAGCTGTGGCCATAATCAGGCCCCCTGCTTGCCATAACCCCTCCCTTTTCCCCCTCCCTCCTGGACAGCCTCGCTCTCCCAAGCACTTCGCTTAGGCACATACATACACCACTCACGTGCTCCCCACCCCCCTCCTCCCCCGATCACTTTCACGTCCGTCCGTCTCCCTAGATATAACACAATTACACGCAAAACTGAAAATGTACAGCTCAGCTGTTGATCTCCCAACTCAATGCCGTATGTGCAACATCAAAGAGTTTAAATACCTATATTCCAAGTGCTACTGTTAATGCAGGTTAAGTGAAACTACTAGTTGTTTTGAAACTGGCATAATAAAATCATGTTTTAAAAATATTATTTTAATCTGTGCCAATTGATTGTAGTTTGCACTCGCCACAGGCAGCACAGACACACCCAATGCCACTCACACACGCAACTCATCCACGCAACCCCACTCATCCACGCAACCCCACTCATCCACGCAACGCCACTCACACACGCAACGCCACTCACACACGCAACGCCACTCACACACGCAACGCCACTCACACACGCAACGCCACTCACACATGCAACGCCACTCACAAACGCAACGCCACTCACACACGCAACGTCACTCACTCACGCAACGCCACTCACACACGCAACGCCACTCATCGACGCAACGCCACTCACACACGCAACGCCACTCACACACGCAACGCCACTCACACACGCAACGCCACTCACACACGCCACTCATCCACGCAAAGCCACTCATCCACGCAACGCCACTCATCCACGCAACGCCACTCATCCATTTGCAAAACCAAAAGGTCAAACTCTTCTATTGCGAGACCTATTGCATTTTCAATGCTTGTTATTTATGATGTGCATTACTTTACATGTAGTTAGCTGAAGGTGAAAGTCCTAAAAAAGTCACTCAACGAGCACCCAACTTCATCAAAGCATTCACAGTTCCCACGCTTTATTTATGCATTTCGCCTTTGCTCATAACTTCGAGTCCCCTGACCTTTCGATGAGTTTTAAGTATTCGGTTTGATGGATCCCGGTTTATAGTATTCGTCTTTATGGTAGATGATCGTCTCAATATGCAGTTCTTTTTTTAAAAGAAAAGAAAATGTTTTCAAAACAGAAACTATATGCTTTCAAAACAACAGTAAGTCATATTGTCACTTAACACAGAAAACCACAGGGCAGTGCGGCGCTGGTGAGAAAGTGACTGCTGCGGGGAGAACTAAAAGTGAAACAAACTTGTGAGAAACGGAAGTGCGCAGAGCTTCACTGACCAGACTTCCTCAGGGAGCCGCCTCGTCTGTAAAACGGGGGTTGGTCAAAGAGTCGACAAATGGGTCGGTCAGTGGCACCTCCCTGCTCAACAGACCTATAGACATAGGACGACCACTGATGACAGCGTGAGAGAGCCGCAGTAGAAGAATTAATTACCTTGCCGAGGGCAGAGCCTTCACGTGAGCAGAACTAGGCAGCGGGCGGCAGGACCGAGTAAGATTACAAAAGGGGCCAGGCTTGGGACAAGAGGACGGGAGGGCTCATCTCCTCCCCGCCTTCCCGGGTGCCTGAAACCAGATAGCTCTCCGCTCAAATCATGCCCCGGGAAGGAAATGTGTTTACGTTTCCGTTGCCGGTTTTGCCCTACCCATCCCGTTCCTTCGTGAGGGGCGGCGATAAAAGCAACTGTACTGTGTGAGGTTCTCCGCGCAATTTTATGACAGTTCATACTTAACGTTTTATTCATTTATTTTTTATTTATTTAATGCATTTTTATAAAGCGCGGACTTTACCCGACGGGGTCAGAGCACTGTACAATAGAACTAGTTACGTTACATGAGAGAACTGTTGCAGGAATAAAAAAAAACAAAAATAGCAGGCCATAGAATACGGCGAGACAAAGGCAAAAGGCACACAATCTCAAGCACAACATGAACAGACTGTACAAGCAAAAATAAGAATAAATATGACAAATTATACAATGACTAAAGAACTTCCTGGCGAACAATAGCAGGCCATAGAATCAAAACAACGCAGGCAAAAGGAACACAATATCAAACGCAGCAAGCACAGGATGTACAAACAAAAATAAAAATATTTGTGACATATTTACAATGACTAAAGAACTTCCTGGTGGGGTCTGAGAAGGAGGGAATTAGTTCTGAAAGTGTCTTTGGAATAAAAGAGATTTGAGGTCCGCTTTGAAGATCTGGATGGAGGTGATGGCACGGAGCGAAGGAGGAAGCGAGTTCCAGATTCTCACCCCATTACCTGAGAACGATTGTGCCATCAATTTTTCCCTTTTGAAGGAGGGGGGTTCAAGAAGGAACTTTTCCGCATTCCGAGAAGGTCTGGAGCCTCCAGACAGTTTGAGTTTATTCGCCAGATAGCGAGGGGAGGAGGAGTGCAAAGCTTTGTGGGTGATGCACGCTGTTTTGTAGCTAGCTCTAGCCTCGATGGGAAGCCATCGGAGAGAAGACAGGATAGGAGTGATGTGGTCACTACATTTGGACCCTGTAATGAAGCGAGCTGCTGAATGGAGGACGGATTTGAGGAGGGAGAGGTGAGATTTGGGAAGGCCAGTCAGAAGAGAATTACAATAATCCAGTCTAGAGAGAACTAGCGATTGGACCAAGGTTTTTAGGTCATTCTCCGGGAAGAACCGACGAATCCCCCATAAAAGGCGCAGTTGCTTCTTCCTGAGAGTTCTCTGTAGATACTCTGCACTTATAGTTGGATATATCTATCTACATGTGTGTGTATAGATATATATGTATATATATTAATATAAATATATATGTATCTCTAAGATGATATGTTTTTATTGATACTTTTCAACAAAGTAGCTAAGGCCGATACATAGGGTGACCAGATATTAAAACCAAAAACAGGGACATTAAATAAATATAGAAGTATAGGACTCTAACTTTTGAACTGACCGAGGGCCCCAGAATGAGTTCAGAAAGAGCTCATGGACATAGAAAACACAGACAAAGAGTTACAAGGAGTATACATGAAATGCCATTTTTACACAGAGAATCATGTGTTAATTAAATGGATTCCTGAAAAGGCTTGACACCAATTGTACAATGGTACACCTAAAAGCATGCCTCCCTCTAACACTCGGGACTGTCCCGGCGAAACCGGGACGGCTGGCCACCCTATCGATACTCCTTTTACAGCCAAGCAAAATACTTTTCTAGATCTGTTCTGTGTTTGGGTACGTTTTTGGCCGAATCTGTTTGCCCGCTTCTAGAGCAAAATTGTGATGAAATGCATGCCTCCTACCTCAGATGTTGTCAGAGGTGTTGATGGAGTTTTCACATATACTGTCAGTGATCACATATCATACTGAGGCAAACAAGCACTGGGAAAGCCAATATGTCTTATCTATGCTAACGCTTAGTCATGTTGCACAGCTGAAAGTTGGAGAAAAAGAAAGCACTGACGTGCCCCATGTTGGCCGAGTCATAGTGCATCTTAGGTGTTGCCTGCACAGCGCTTGCGCTGTGCTTGAGAAACCTATTGTATAAAATATAAATCTTAAAAGGGGCTTACATCCTGCGCTCTTGCTTTTCATTGGTCCCCATGCTTGCGACTTAGTTTTCCTCCATTTCTATTGGCTGTTTCATACTATTTCCTGCTGTTTTCCTCGTGTGCTTCTCTTATCAGTCTCCCGAGTCCCATGTACTGTTGGTATACGATTTTGAAGCGGAACTTTAAAAAATATCTTTTGCTTGCGCGCATAGCCAACAGCTCTCAAAGCACCCCCATACAAAACTGCATGTGCCTCGTCAGTTTCATGCCTGCTCTTCTATTATTATTATTATATTTGTTACGCTCAGACAGTCTGACTTTAGTATGGCCGCCTCTCAGGACGTTGCCTTGTTAATTACTACATTGGCCTTCTCCATACAATGTCATTAGCCAGCGTTGAACGTGCTAAAAGCAGCGTTCTTCCTGCTTTGTAAGCTTTACTGAGCAACAAGATATACGTATTTTAGTGTTGGCGCTGAGGAAGGCTTGTCTCCTTGTCCCACATAGGATTTGATACCCCATGCAATCCTCCTACTAAGTTTTAGGAGGTTATTTGTTGTGTACACTCTTTTACTTGCTGAATATGATTGTATGGGGGTAACACAATTCTTTGTTACTTGCCGACAGATTAAACAAACTCGTAGCTTATACAGACACGTAAGATGTATGCACTATGTGTAGCACGAACAGGGTTATGCATATTCAATTAGAGTAACTTACACACAATATTTTGCTTTTTTTTTGCGCATAATAGATAGAGGATAGCATGGATTTCCCCCGTTACCTAGTTACCCTTTAAACCAGTGAAATTAATGGGCCAGGCTGGATCAACATCCTGTGTTTACACCACACGCGAGAACGTTGAGATATGCACAATAGTTGTTCACTCCTACATATGGGGCTCGTGCCTCAGACAGGTGTGCAATAACTCAGTACAAGCTCCGGTCTATGTACCTACAGGAGTATAGTGCATAGAATGTATAATGCATGCTTACTTTTGGCACCTGCATAACTAGGAATGATCTACTCGTGACCAGTCACACAGTGTATAGGTGTGGCTAGAAGATTGGATAGTCACTATTATAGATTGTTGAAGCTCATTTGGCTTCCGCGGCGGTGCCTGAGTACATCCCCAGTGCATTTTTCTATCACATGTGCATCTTTTCAGAACATTGCTTTCCTCTGAACGCAATGGACAGTGTTCTTACAAGTTTTTGTATTTATTATATAATGTAAAACACATATTCATAATTTGCTTTGCCCGTAGAACTAATTGGTAATCTCTAGTCCTAATGAGGCTATAAAGATTTCAAAGGCTGAAACGCTTCGACCATTTCCACAGAAGTCCTTTTTACACTGCCATTCCAATGCATTTCACCCTTCTTGTGTGCTTCTTCGTGGGAAATATATATCTGTGAGGAAAAAAGTGGTGTAATAAAACTTAACACATGATCGCTTTCACTGTAAGTCTCATGTGTTAGTACATGGTGTACCACACCAGTCTCTCTGCTGCTTTTCTTTATTTATGAGGTAGAAATGGTTCTCTCTAAGAACCTGACAAAAACAAAGGTTTCCCTTTTCCTGGTTATTGTGGACAGATAAGACAGGAAATGACCAGTCTTATATGTCAAGTTCTAAGTCACATAAATATGAGGCACCCACAGTAGATAACAAATTTACACATAAACTGCTAGACACACTTGTCCTTATTCCATGCAACTGTCTTATTTCAAGATGATAAGAGGTAATTGAGTACTAGAGTCATGTTAAAATTCATACATTTATTTAGCTTGAGTTGTATTTGGCAAAAAACAAATGTAAACAATTTAAACAATTTTTACAATTTCTTTAAAAACAACATCTTTATATTAAAAATATGTGAAATGCAATGCAATTAAAAACAAAAGCAAGAAAGCACAGGAATTGTCGACGCGGCGTTTCGGTGAACTGGCTTGAACACCTTCTTCAGGACTATGCTTTATACAGGTTAAAACAATCTAAGTAAAAGATAGAGAGAGTATTTTAATTGAACATTCTAGCATCCAAAAAACCTCACATAATGGTTGCCCAATCTACATTTTGCTCATGACTGATTGATTGTACTGTTGGCTTAACACATTTTACAAATACAGCATTTGGGTGACATTCTACTATTTGTTACCCCGTGGTACCTCATATTGCACTAATGGTCTCCCTTTTATTAATATCAAGAGAGGGGGACTGGTTGATTTAACATCACTGTTTCCTGAGTGTCCAAGGTTTATACAGGACTCTCAGTGTCGTCATTCCTTTTAGGTTATAAGGAGGCCTGCAATCTTACTGAGAGATTCTTGAATTACTCAACTATTACACATGTTACAATTTTAATATATCACTCACTTATTAATTGTTTGTATTGGAAGGATTCAAGGTCTTGTTCCTTTTCCAATTGGTGATTAAGCACCCTATAGAAGAAATTTATAGCTCTCAATCTGATGGAACAAGTTTTATAGTCATTACTCGAATCAGACTCACGGCTTAGTACTGACCTTGTTATTTAAAAGCAGGTGAGTTCTATTACCCCGACTGTGGTAATAGTAATTAATCCAAGGTTGATTTTCAATTTCTTCCTTTGGACCTTGTACTAGGGTTCTGTGGGTGTAACATAATTTTTGTAAATATTTTAGTTTATTCCCATTGTTTATGTTTGGGGTTTTTTGACTATACGCTCTTACCTTAGGTTAAAACCCTATGGATCCCTGGTAGGACGGGTGTATGTATTTGCTGCGTTTAAGAGCTAGAAAAAACAAGGGACAGGACTGTTTTAATGTTCAGTTCTCCAAACATGACTCTAGTACTCAATTACCTCTTATCATCTTGAAATAAGACAGTTGCATGGAATAAGGACAAGTGTGTCTAGCAGTTTATGTGTAAATTTGTTATCTACTGTGGGTGCCTCATATTTATGTGACTTAGAACTTGACATATAAGACTGGTCATTTCCTGTCTTATCTGTCCACAATAACCAGGAAAAGGGAAACCTTTGTTTTTGTCTGTACGAGACCCATTCCCTTTTCATCGAAGGGTGCCTCCTTAAAATCTTTATACCATCTCTCTAAGAACCTCACTCTAATGTGAATGAACACTCGGCTGACACCTATCTTTCTCAAAATTCACACGACCAGTCTTCAAACCAGCATCTACCCTGTGATCATCCTTTCCAAGCACCTCAGTGCTTTTACATGTTACTCTTGTTCTATCACACATCCAGCCTAATTTTAAAATGGGTTTACACCAAGCAATCTGCCATCATAGAGGTGAGCTGCGATGACTCTTCATCACCATCATCTGATTTCTCACTTTCTGGTGCTCAATCTGATCTTTGCGATGGTGCTTCAAAGTCCGATGTTTCTGTGAGTACACTCTTTTTTTCCTTCTTTCCCTTGTGGTTATTTCTTGTAGCGCCACTTGCTTTTCCACACTAGCCTGCTCTATTGTTGGCTTATGAGAGTTTGATGTCTCTTTCCTCGCAATTCTATTATTGTTCTTGCCTCCGCCTACTGTAATGTGTTCCCTTATTCTCCTACAGTGTCCCACAGACAGTAAGATATTTTATTTTCATTACATCTGTTGGTGAGCATAAACACCTTTTGCATTTCACACCTTTGACTTGTGGCACTCAGGTGCCCCCGTTCAAATATTAGTCTCTCATATCAGTTTTACACCTGCTCACCATGCTACAACTTACAGCAATAAAATATATTAATAATTACACAAAACCAAATGCATTTGCCAATGCTTGTTTTTATGGATGTCAGGAAGGTGGGAGGCATGTTGGTGGCACTGTGGAAGGGCGTGCAACATTCGGAGTGTAGATGCCTCCCGCAAGCAATAAAAACAAGCATTGACAAAGTGTTGTGGCTTGTCTGTAGTTTGCCACTAGTGGAGTGTTCCACCAGTGATGCTCCAGGGGTGCTAGGCAACAGGAGAATGTTGTGGGGAGTGTTGACAGCTCTTGATGTTGAAGAAAGCATAAGATTTTGTCTCTGTTGGTGGATTAAAGACTTAAAACACCTCTGTTGCCTCGTATGTTATCAATGGCGAAAAGTTGACCTGTGAGGGGCTGCAACCCACCACCAACACCCCTTTCCATTTCACCATTAGAATTAATATTCACTGTTAAAATGAACCTATGAATGGCTGTTGGGACTCCTACAGAGTAAGTGACTTCATAGAACTCTCTGAATCCATTAGGTATTAAGAACCCCAAACAGTAATTTATGTGTAATAGCCCGACTGTAAGTTAGACGGGAGAAGATTGATGCGGTAGCATGAGCATCAGCTGAGGGTTTGAAAGCAGTGGTGCAAACATCAGCCTGAAGAACTGTAATCTTCATTCTCAGGGGTCTCACTAATACAAAGAACTTGGCACAGAAGCTGAAATATGAAAATACATCTTTATTAAACTTAATTAAGTGAGACTACGTCACACAGGAGCCTTAGCAACTGAATGAGGCAGTCTAAAGAGTACAGAACACAGAGGCCTTTTATGTGCTTAGGGTTACAAACTCAGCACAAAAGTAAGGGGCAGTCCTAGCTTTTGCAAGCATGCAAAATACCTAATATGGACATACAAGATCTGCAAAATATTAGCCAATAGGAAAACATTCAGAACAAGGCATCATGTAACCAGAACGTCCCCCTTAAGTGTGTTTCTGCCCAACCCATAAGTCAATCAATTACAGCACCTATAGGTCAATCAGTAATGGCAGGACATGTCTGTATGCAGTTAGGCCAGCTGGTGTCTGAGATTGGTTTTCAAAACAAGGACAGAGGGGGTTTTCAACACGTTGCAGTCCAAAGGGCAGAGACACTTCATGAATAGAGCAGCCTGTGTAAAGGCAACGCAAAATGATGACAAATGTAAGATAGAGTCAAAATTAAAGAACCTCAGTCCCTCCTTTTGCCATTACATAGGCATATCCTAATTCATTGCTAGGTGAGCATTCTACTCATTTTATAAAAACAAGAATATGTAAGCTATCAGCAGGAATACAAAGAGAACAAAGCATTTAACATTTAGATAACAGAAGAAAGTAATAACCACTATTACAAACAGGTTTATAATTTGTTTCACAACCCTAGGCAAAAGCAAATCCTAAAATTATTTTGCAAACATTTTCAGGGCTCTTAGTTATTTCAGCGACTATTGACAATGCCAGTAAAGCAATAAGAATCAGTCTCCAAACACCCATTCTATGCAATCGCACGGGAAATACCCAGAGTCCGTCCAACCTCTCTGGCAGGCTTCTATTGTCCATCAAATCTGCTTCTGTTGTTTTCTTCCGCATGGGCCTCTTCATTCAGGCCTTTCATGAAAATGGTGCTTCTCAGTATCCGTTGGAGTGCCCTCCTGGCAAACACTCACAGCTCACTTAAAAGTCTCAATGCAGTGCACCAATATTTCCTGTGCTGCAGGCACTACAGATATTGTGCTCTTCGTTAGTCATGGGCACAGATCATCTCATGCAGACCCAAGTACTATTAATCGGGAAAGAGCAACAGACTTTCACACTCAGCAACACTTTCAGGCTCCAACACTCTCATATCAGTGTCAGAGGATGCTCGGCTGCTCTTTCATTTAATCATAGGTACCACAATGTAGTGCCTTTTGCCAATCTTGGATCCTCCGGGACACTGCCTTTCCGTTGGAGCAAAGAAAAGGGGGTGTGTGGCCAAAACTCAGGCCAAGGGGCTCAAGGGACTGCACACTGTCAGAGGTTACCAGCACATGACAGGTGGAAAACTGAAGCCTCAAAACAACAGGGATCCTTCTCTTTTGCTCTTTTGCACTGAAACTGGTTCTGTGGCAAAACCAGCTCCTCCTTCTTTTCTGATGTTCAACGCCTTCTGATGAAGCAAGCACAATACTTTGGAGATACCACTGATGGCACGCTGGCGATCGCTGTCCAGTCTTGCTACTTTTCTGGGTGCTGGGACTTTTCATCTATAGCTGTCACTGATGGGATTGTGGATGAGTTCCGAAGGTTATTATGACTTAATCCCGCAGAACCTAGTGACACAGTTGTTAGTTTCCTTCAATTAAGTACAAAAACAGTTCATTGTATAACAATGGGACTGCAAGCAGGTGGCCTGCAATCTTTAAAGGAGTGGCCATACGTCATGGGACATTTCTGGTCTAGAATACACTGTCATTCTCAAAGGCAATACAAAGACAAAGGCAGTAGGCAAAACAGTGCCTCTAGCCTCTTCAATTGGTTTCCATGTGAGAGCATATCCTCTACCATCTAAGGGTAGATAACGACATGGGAATTCTATCTGAATGGATGTCCTCACATATGGTGGCATCGTCTAATGCGGTAAACACATTTTTTTCTCTCAATGATTACATATAGGTGTTCCTAAATTCCTTATCTACAACATCTCAAAAGAGAAATCGCATAATACATATTATCAGGGACATGTAGATACCTCCCTTTAATAATTGAGCATCAGGTGGACTATGCAATACAAAAGCTAATGATCAAAATGTGGAAACAAAAAAAAACAAGAACTAGAGAGTCCTGGTATTTCCATCATTTAGAACATATCTGATCCACCAAAAATTAAAGCAGCAGAAAAAAGGAACTAAAAACCAAATTAGAATAGGCATTGAATTTGTCATATTCAAAAAAACGTAAGGTGTCTCCTATTGAGGTGGAAAACTTGTCTTACTATAGTATTGAGTCAGTTAACCAGTCCATCACTACCCTGACAGTCAGACTGGAAAACATCAAAGTAGGCCTAAAGAAAATTCTTGAAAACTAGTCTGGTCATACAAAAGGAATACATGAGCTGACTGGTGAAAAGAATACGGAAAAGGGAAATGTGAGTAGGACACAGCTAAAATCCCCAATAACTAGGCACAATGCAACATCAGTCAGGGGAGAAGCAGCAAAAGAAAAATCTATAGGAAGAACAAAAAAATTACTCGGGTGATAGTCAAGTTTGTGACATAATACCAAGAGTATGGGTGATGCACAAAAGTCAAAATAGTACACACATTTTAACTCTACCGCTGGCCCCTACACCATATACGGTAATCTCAGCTAATGTTCCAGTTCCTTTTTCAGGGAAAAAGTGAAAAGTTTAGGTCACCTTTAGCAAGAGCCACAAATCTATAATTTCATCCTTAGGTCCAATCAAGGAAACTTAAATCTAGGGCTGCCTGTTCCTTAAGGGAAGAGGACAATATTGTGACTAATTGCATGTGACACACTTTGATCCTGTATATCTCTTTTATTTTTCTTCAATACCATTATAGCCAAATTTGACATACACTGATGAAGTGTTGTCTTTTTATCTGTGAAATTTAGTGTCAGAGCAAATCTACCCAACTGTTGTGCAGCGATATGCATCGTCATGTACATCCCTTCACAACACAGGTAAACTTGTAATAGTATCAAAAGCAGCAACATAAAACAAAAACATGCACAAAAAAAACCGCACATGTCAAGCCATTAGATATACTTGCTGTATATCAAGCACAAAAAGCATAGACAAAACAATAGCATATGTAAATAAGCGGTGACACACAACACCATTGCATGCACTTTATGCACTGTGAACCTGCAGCCCAAAGCCCAATATTTGGGTCTGCTTAATTTGTCAGGTTTAAAATCCTCACCCTCTTTTTGACAGCAGATCACCAGTTAGTGGAGATTTGGCTGTCAAACACAACTTACTGTGTCGCTTCTGACACACAGGACCAGCAGGAACAATTCATAAAAGGATAAAATGCAAAAATATGTAAAACGCACGAACATTTCTTTTCAAAAGAAGTCATAATAAAAAAAACATCTTTTTCATCATACTGCTGACACTGCACATAACACACAAAATATCAACTGTAACCAACCATCTTTTGAAAACATGCTAAACCACCTTAATTTTGACTTCCCAAAAACTCTTTCACAGACACTCTGCGTGTCCCGTGCGCCAACACCCTTTGAGGCCCTGCTTTTCCAAGCAATGATTTCTCCATCTGTTTACATTTACTCCTAACTCCCGCCTCACTGACCTTAAGGTCCAAATCTGCCTTGCGGCTCCTCAGCCCTCTCC
Organism: Lissotriton helveticus; assembly: GCF_964261635.1. Classification (NCBI taxonomy): domain Eukaryota; kingdom Metazoa; phylum Chordata; class Amphibia; order Caudata; family Salamandridae; genus Lissotriton; species Lissotriton helveticus. Next base: position 1,166,431,996 of record NC_136065.1, on the reverse strand, counting down.
CTCTTCCTCACTCTAAGGCTGAAAAAGACAGAAAACCTTCCCAACTCTTTCTAACCTGCAATAACCAACCCTATTTAAAAACACATGATATATATATTACTCCTGTTAGGAGCTACAATTTATTTCTATACTTAGATTATTAAAACAGTTACTGTGAATAATTCGCAGAACATAATAACACACATACCAGTTTTTAGAACACATGCTTGTTTGCAATGGTACTCATTTCATCAACCTTAAATGGATGAAGGTCTCAGTTAGGTCCAGCCAAAGTTATAACCTTCCACCCTGATATTAAACTCAAACCTCTGCACCGGGCACATTGGCTCACTGAGCCATTTAAAAGCAAACCCAAATGGGAACAACCTGCAAATTTGTATTATACTTAAATGTATGCATTTACTGAAGCCTAAAGCACTTTAAAGCTATTGTAAATGGCAAGAATGCCCAAATTTACCCAGATTCGACTTTGATATTTGGGGCACTTAAAAATTAATATCCTATAATTGTGATACATATTAATCATCCTTAGAATGTTCTTTACAAATTGCAGAGATTGGACATTAGACATATCTCATGCAAATCCTGAGCAAAATTAGTTTTTCACGCCTGCGCCAAGTGAAATTCTATATGCTAATGTCCTCATTTATGCAGTATAACATAACTTAAATTAAATTATAATGCTAGGTCACAGTATAAGTATTAAGCTTCATGAATAATGAAAAACGAATTTTGAAGCACTTATTTTTAAGAATTATTTTGCTCAATTAATAATTATTTTTAATAAACCCAATCATTTTTGATAATTCCACATATTAAGGTTCTGTAATTCCTTGAATCTGACTTCATTTTCTTTTTTTTTGCTCTGTGCCACGTAGGCCTGCAAAGGTAGACTGGCGAACAAGGTGGCCTGGCCTCCCTAGTTCATGTACACATTAACCAGGTTTACTCTGAAATGAACTGTAAGAAACTGACCTCTTCACCTGAAACTGACCTCGCAAAGCCAATTTCCCTGATTGATCCTTATCTGAGATTGCCAATCAAAGTTCAGGACATCGTTAACTTTTTAGTCTCCTTGCACATGCCTTATCTTGTTCAGCATCTGTTACTGTTTCTTTTTTTTTAATGTTTCTTCACTACATGGGTTAATTATTATTTAGCAACAGAAGCTTAGAGAAATGCTTAAAGAGAGGAAAACCCTTAATTGAAATGTCTTCCTATAATACAAAATAATGAACCTTAGTTTTGGAACCTTTTTAAAACAACATTCTGAAATGCAAAGATTCACCCGTGCAACTGAGAGCAAAGTCCTGGCTTGAGTAAATATTCCTGTCTATTCTGTGACCTTACAAAGGCAACAGCTATTTGCTCAGTGGCAATAAAAGTTCTCCTCTCAGTATCGTAACATGAGCATGGTGGCAATCTTTTTCAAACGAATACACATCAATGCGTGTTCTATAATATGCGTCTGAGTTCAGCAAAAAATTTACTTCAGCTGAAGTGTTTGCCTGTTAATATCTAATACAATGTATGTAAGTAAAAAATACTATAAGTTTATTTTTCTACAAAACACACAATTTCGATGTTGAGGCTTTTTTATTCCTAGTGAATGTGAATTTAAATTTTAGTTTTTAAGCATTTAGACATTTTGCTTAATAGACTGAAAACATCAAGAAACCCACGAACAAACATTGAGCTCACTTCAGACATAAACAGAAAGGGGTAAAACACTCAGGACACACAATACGGCGCGCTTTAGCCATTTATTTCGTGAATAGCGCCATCGCTATTCACTTACAGAAATTGCACTAATGGGAAAACCACATAGACATTTGAACACACATTTAACCCACAAATCAATACTCAGGACAAAAACAAAGGACAGCCCACAGACTGCACTGAAACAAAACCATTTGTAAATACTAGTTGTAAGTCATATTTACAAGAAACGCTTCTCAATTGTGTTCCAAAAGACTGCAAAAACAGCCCAACAGACTGATGTATGTCCAAGAAGCGAAAATACACTCAATTCACTAGCTTTGGCTGGCAGAACACCAAAAATCGCTCTGCATATCTTCATTCATAAAATTGCACAGAACAAAGGATCCTTGTATGTATTATGTCCATATTTTAATTCCCTGGGGATGCAGAATCACCAAGGAAGAAATATGTTTGTATACCTAAACCTATTTAGGTATTCCTTCTAGGAGAGCCGGCTAATTAATTTCACATCACACTATGGTACCTTCCAAATAAAGCAACACATTCTTTGATGTGAGCTTGAAACAGGCATGCCAAAAATATTGCAGAATATACAATATTATAATCAAAGTAGTGCTTAATGTACTTTTCGTACGTGCACCGTTCAACAAAACCAAATAGAGAAAAATCTCCTCATTACCTGTCTACACAAATTGCAATTTGCATATCAAATCCATATCAAAAGTTGGCCAACACAAATTCCAAAATTCCAAAGCTACAGTAAGCGTTACTAAACTACCTTACTTTTACCAATCAAAAGGTTGTCCAAATTCTAACTGCCAAGTTCTAAATGACCCAACGGTCCTTTTTTTAGAATACTCACGCCAAAAAGGTTCTCAGTCAGGAGTGACATCATGTGAAGGATCAAAATCAGGAAGATCAGAAATATACTGGGCTGCAAAGACAAAGAATCTCCAGAATCCTTGTGCACAGAGTAGTAGAGTCCCGTCCTGTCCTCCTCAGTAGATTTCAGTCTCCTGACAAGATCACTCCTTCAGAAAGTCACTTCTCTGATGAGGCCCGCGTTGTTGGGCGCCATTTGAAGAACTGTAATCTTCATTCTCAGGGGTCTCACTAATACAAAGAACTTGGCACAGAAGCTGAAATATGAAAATACTTCTTTATGAAACTTAATTAAGTGAGACTACGTCACACAGGAGCCTAAGCAACTGAATGAGGCAGTCTAAAGAGTACAGAACACAGAGGCCTTTTATATGCTTAGGGTTACAAACTCAGCACAAAAGTAAGGGGCAGTCCTAGCTTTTGCAAGCATGCAAAATACCTAATATGGACATACAAGATCTGCAAAATATTAGCCGATAGGAAAACATTCAGAACAAGGCATCATGTAACCAGAACGTCCCCCTTAAGTGTGTTTCTGCCCAACCCATAAGTCAATCAATTACAGCACCTATAGGTCAATCAGTAATGGCAGGACATGTTTGTATGCAGTTAGGCCAGCTGGTGTCTGAGATTGGTTTACAAAACAAGGACAGAGGGGGTTTTCAACACGTTGCAGTCCAAAGGGCAGAGACACTTCATGAATAGAGCAGCCTGTGTAAAGGCAACGCAAAATGATGACAAATGTAAAATGGAGTCAAAATTAAAGAACCTCAAGTCGAAGGTTTCAAAACTGCATGTGCCATACAAACCAGCATCGCGACCTCCTCGGCAGGTCTGCAGGCGTCCCTGTAGAACGTTGGATACATGTGAAGACCCTGTAAGCCAAGTTGCGTCCGCAAGCTGCACTGCTGGGCACTGCACAGCCATTCTTATAATCACAGTGTTACTGGGCTGCTATCATAGGCTGCGTATGTGTTGAGGTTGCCCTCTGTTGAGCCAGTTTTGTTAAAAACTAGGCCACACACCGTCTTGTAACAGGCCAGCTCTGTCGCTGTCATTTCATAGAACGTCTGGACCATTCACCGGTCGCCACCATTTTGGTCAACATCTAGACTTCGTACTGTAGCTGTCACTTTGTATTCTTGTAGCACTATTCAGCAGCGGAGCTACTAGGAGTTATTGGTGCAGTTGTAAATGTAAATGTAAATGTAAATGTAAATGTAGTTGAGCTTCTATAGCGCACAGCTACCCGCAGTGGGTGTCCCGGCGCTTGCTTAGGGAACCCTTCCTGGTATTCCCCTGTGAGATAGCAGGGTATCCACAAGGTGAAAGTCAGGCATCCCGCCGCGAGGGGCCGTTGTGGAGATTAAGCAAGCTATTGCCCAGAGTCGCAGAGTGTGAACCCGTGAGTCGAGGAGGCGCCGGGGTGAGAATTATCGAGTCCGTGGAATTTTTAGCCCAAGACCCCACCGAGGCGGGGAATTGAACCCTGGTCCAGGACCGATCTCAGCTTCTGGGTCTGCTGCCTCTAACCCCTGAGCCACACTTCTCCACAGTTGTGGATTCAAATCAACACTTGTCTGGTACATTCAACGACTGCGACTGTCACATTTTACACCTGGTAGGTGATGGGATTAAATACAGCATTCGTCATCGACGTGAGGAAGAGGTCTGTTCGTGGTGCATATAGTGTGAAATATTCTAGGACATAGGTTAATCTTGGATACAAAAGGACATATTTCCCCACAGTGAAAATGTATTATTTTAGTTTATTATATAAATGTGTTGATTTGGCTAGTTTTTTTGACATGCTGTATTAGTTAATTGCTTTAGTTTGTAATAATAAGTTGTTTTGCAGGTACGGAGAACATGGCGAGTTACCAAATATGTAGCTGCTCTTTGGAACTTGGTGCGAACTTGTGAGTTTGATGAGTGGGCAAAGTCTTTCATCAGGGATCAACTGGTGCACTGCACAAATACCCCCAGGGTTCAAGAAAAGTTATTGGTAAATAATCCTTCACTTAAAGTTTCTATTGAAATTGTGGAGGGTATGGAGCATGCAGCTGGGTGGGTCAAGGAAATACAAGGACACACTTCTCATTCAGTAGACCATGTATCTACAAGTCCTGAGAAGGGGAAAAATGACAAGCAGTCGAGTGGTGCCAGGTGTCCCTCGTAACACAAAGGAGAATGAAGGTGTCAGTGGACCAGCCATTGGAAGGGACTCTAAATGTAAGTGTTTTAAATGCTGCAGCCCCTATCATCTCTCTAATAGTCAGCAATGCATTGCCCAGAATGTAGCATGTCGTGGTTCTGGGAAGAAGGGGCATTTTGCCTGAGTTTGCAAGAGTGTGAAAGTGCATGAAGTGTTGGAGATGCTTGAGGAGGGCCAGAGTGTGATTTTGCACATAGGAGCTTCAGCTGCTGAATTGAAACATGGGAACGAGGTGGTCGATAGTGGTCCCATACCTATGCCTGAATGCGGATTTGCGATAGGAGGGAAGAGTCTCACCATTTTGGCCGATTCAGGGTCACAATCCACACTGATGGGGGGACAAGAATTGGGAAAAGGTATACGGCTCAAGTGACATTTCATTGTTACCTCTTGATATTAATCCTGAAGGGTATGGATGCATGAAGCTAGATCTATTGGGTTACACAGTGATGTTCATGGAAGAGAGACTGTAGGCAAGATTTATGTCGCCAAGCGAGGAGGTAATTTGTTTGGAAGGAGACACCAGCAAGATTTAGGTATTGTTTTGAATCCAAATTCGCATAATCAGGTTATGTTGGTGACCATTCTTGGAAAGGACATCAGCTTGTTGCATGAGCTACTGGAAGTTTTTAATGATCGGTTGGGACTGCTCAATGGTTTTAAGCCAAAAATCACATTAAAAAGGATGCTAAACCAGATGTGAACTAAACAAGGAAGGTACACAATTTAATGAACAAGCCATTGCTGGAGGTATTGGATAGATTGTTGCAGCGTGAATGTATTGAGAAGCTAGAGTTGTCCGAGTGGTTGGCTCGAGTAGTTCTTGCCCCTCAGATCAATGGGATTAAGATCCGCATGTGCGTCGATGTCAGACACCTCAACCAGTGTATTTGGGTGGATTATCAATCCTTTCCTAACATCACAGAGGCTCGTACCATTCTCAAGGGTGCCACAGTGTTCATTGTGATGGATTTGTCTGCCGCCTATCATTAGGTGGTGCTGCACACAGACTCCAGGGCTCTCACCTCATTTGTCATGCCTTTGGGAGCATACTGGTTCAAGAAGCTGCTGTTTGGGCTGGTTTCTGCGGCGGCATGCTTCCAAAGGCTGATGAAGGTGGTGTTAGCAAGTATTGAGTCTATATTATATTTTCAGGACGATAACCTGGTGCATGGGAGAGATGGGCTACAGCATGGTGAAACTATGAGGCAGGTGTTGACCAGAGTGAAGGACAAAGGCTTGACTCTGAAAAGGGAAAAGTGCAAGTTTGGAGTAGGGTCAGTCGAGTTCCTGGGAATCAGGAGAGGGAATCAGTCCCAAAATTGTGTTGACTAGCTCTATTTTTGGTGCACCGTCCTCATCCAATTAGGATCACATCAGATGTTTTTGGGCATGACGGAGTATTACTCCAAATTTGTAATGTACTTTGTTTGTGTGGTGCAGCCTATACAGTTGCTACTCAAGAAGAGTGTTCCATTTGAGTGGACAGAGGAAGCTGAGGAGGCTTTCAGAGTAGTGAAGTGAGAGATTTCCAAAATGCCTATCATAGGCCATTTTGATGTCATGGAAAAAAGCTGTTCTAACTACTGATGCTAGTTTAAAGAGTCTGGGTGTGGTGTTATCGCAAATAAAGGATGGCGAAGAGAAGGAGGTGACTTTTGCTTAAAGGTGCTGAGAAGAGATACTCGGCGATTGAGCGCCCGTGGATAAACCATTTCAGGTTTTACCTGTGGGGTTTGCTATCCTCAGGACAGACCATAGACCTTGTGTACAATTGTTGGCATGTGGGAGTGTAGATAATGTTTGTTTCTCCACTCATTAGGAGGTGTGTTGAAGGCTTGGTGGAGTTCAATTTCCAGGTGAGATATCTACTAGGATTCAAAGAATGTTTCAGCAGATTTCTTGTCTAAATCAGCCACTGTCAGCTCAGCCAGGGGAGAAGTGATGTTGGATCTTGTGATGTGGGTAAAAGAGGTACAGATTCGGAATGACAAGTGGGGCTGTGAAGCCGCCAAAGATAAAGTGAAAGACGTGTTTAAGGATTTGGTGGTCTCAGGATGGCTGAATTTCAAGGATCTTGTGGTGGAAGCAATGGGGTTTAGGAATGTCAGAAAGAAACTCTGCATTGAGGATGGTCATCTTTTTAGAGGCAGTCAGATGTGCCCGGTTGAATGGTGTGACAAGATTGTCAGTCTTGCACACAAAGAGCTTTTAGGCAGGAATATGACCAAGGCAAGATTCAGGGAATGATACTGGTTGCTGTTGTGTTGGTGGATTACACTTCAAAGTGAGTTGCAGCATATTGCTTGAGCACGGCGACGACCAGCTCTGTTTTGGATTTTTTAAGGGATGTGTTTACCATCAAGGGGATCTCCAAACAGATTGTCACAGACAATGGCGTTCAAATTGTTTCAGCAGAATTGAAGGAGTTTTTGGAGAAACTAGATATCACTCATTTACACATGGCACTATGTTCACCACAGGCCAATGGTCTGATTGAATCCATGAACAGGATGGTATTTCGCTGTACTTTTAGTGTGCATTTACTATTTTAAAATCTGTGGGGAAGACTCTGGGGGGGGGGCTGTTCTGCTCGGCGTCACATTTAGAGGCTTCACAGTTAGAAACAGAACAAGTTAGAAACAGTGGTGTTACTGCATGTAATTTTCAAAAATGGAAACAGATTATTTTTCTCTTTTAAAACCAAATTGACTTGCCTACTTTTTAAAACTGCCCGTACCTTGCTTCAGTGAACTTGCACCTCACTGGGCTGGTAACGGAGACGGATAACGCGGTGCCTGCACTTCTGCTTGGCCATTAGCACAATTGCCTGGCCAGGAAGTACGCAGGGCGCATTCCTGCCCAGATGTTTCACCGGGGGGGGATTTAAGCACGGCCGCGCGCAGCGGGCTCACCGCCGGCACGCCAGTAACAAGCCCGTCTGCGCCTGTCCGCGCCTGGGGCCAGGGATGCTGCCAGTGTTAGGTCCCTTTCTGATTCTGTCCCCATGTTCACATATACTGGTGAACAATAGCGGGCCTATAACAAATATGGTAGGTGTAATACTGAAATTGACATCAATGCTGAACCATGTCTGGTTCATTTTAATTGCAAAGCCTGTGGGTTCTCCCCACTATTCACCAGAATACCCCCAATCATCACTAAATTTAAAACAATTACCCCAGGTGAAGAATGATATAATGTCCATATCAGGTTGTCTCATAAATGCACTGTCACTTTGCAAACATGCTAATGAGTTTGCCCCGCTTATTGAAACAAATAGCATTAACGCAGCATTTATCACGGAAACCTGGCGAGATGCCGCAGCTGATCCTGACTTAGCGATGGCTGTTCCTCCAGGGTTTACATTACATACGCAAGACCGAGTGGGCAAAAGGAGAGGAGGACTGGCTGTCCTGTTTCCAAGTATTTGGAAAGGGGTTTTCACCCCCCAACATAATGGTCCCTCCTTGCAATCTTTACTTTTTAAATTAATGATAGGCAATCACCACTCCTTTAATGGCTTGTTATGCTATCGGCCACCAGGCCAACTCTCTGGAGGCTATTGGTACCTCCCTGGACGTTATATCCCATTCACCTGATTTCACGCTCTTAGGTGACTTTAATGTTCACTTAGAGGATCCGTTGGATAGTGATGCTGCTCATCTTATCAATATTACTAATAGTATGGGCCTCACTTAACTGGTGACTGGTAGTACACACTCGGGGGGTCATTTATTGGACGGAATATTCTCCAGTAATAACCATCTACAATGCCTTCCACCAATGCCAATAGTTTGGTCAGACCATAAAGCCATTTTGTTTTCATTTCCGGTACAACACCCCCAGACAGGGAATCTGGTAAACAGGCAGAGGAAAATGGTCCGGCCCTGGAATAAGCTGGAAGTGGACGTATTTCAATCTGTACTAGCCCAAAATTCTTCACCTTGCCTAGAAGACCCAAATGAAGCCGTGGCTGCATTTGAGAGCTGGCTGCGAAAGTCAATAGACCAAGGCCTACCAGCCAAGTGCATCTCTTGTCATAGGCCTAGACCTACCGAAACCTGGTATACTGAACAGTTTAGGACAAAAAAGCAAAGATTTCGCCGACTGGAAAGGAGGTGGAGATTATCACTTGACCAGGAAAATAAAGCGAAGTATAAATCTGCCTTACTTAGGTATAAAAAACTCATTTTTAAAGAAAATACCAACTATTTCACTACGGCCATACTGACAGCAAAAAATTCATCAAAATAACTTTTTTCAACAGTAAAACGATTAGCCAAAGGCGCCGAGGCCTTTGAATCACCAAAAACTCAGGCATTCTGTGACAAGGTGGCTACTTTTTTTCAAGATAAAGTTAAGGCGGTCTACGACTGTTTCGCCAAAACTATAGATCAAGAAATAGCTGTAGTTCCAGAGGTTTTAGTTAAACCTCGGTTTGCCAGAACTATTCTCAGGACCGACATTGAATCTAGAAATTCTCCTGAACTATCTACCTTTCCGATACTTACAACGGAAGCAACAATTAACCAGTTAAGATCTATTAAATCAGGCTCTCCTCTGGATTAATGTCCTCCAAAAAATTGCCATCTTTTTTCTGAGACTTTTGCGTCTCACTTGCTGCCTATTCTTAATCAAATATTTTCCACTGGCACTGTCCCCACCAGTTGGAAGTTTGCCTCTGTGCTCCCCCTTTTAAAGAAACCAAATATGGACGATACTGATCCCAATAATTACCGTCCAATCTCTAGACTGCTGTTACCAGCTAAAATGGTTGAAAAAGCAATGAATAGTGTCCTATCTGAATACATTGAAGAGAATGATTTTTTAGATGACACTCAGTTCTGGTTTCGTAAGCACTACAGCACCTAATTAGCATTTATCACAGCATCGGAAATGATCAGGCAAACGGTCGACGCAGGGGGCAGTGCAGCACTTATGCTGCTTGACCTCTCGGCCGCGTTTGACACGGTGAACCATCAGAAGCTCTTGGAAGTTCTAAGGAGTATTGGTATCAAAGGGAATGAATTTACCCTACTTAATTCCTTTCTGTCAGACAGGGAATCATTTGTGGCGTTAGATAATCTTAGATTGCCCAATTTTACATTGCCATGGGGGTGCCACAGGGCTCTTCCCTGAGCCCGACTCTTTTTAATATTTATGTTGCTCCATTGGCAAAGTTGATTAGGTCCTTGGGCTTTTCGGCTGTCTCTTATGCAGACAATACACAGATTATCGTCTCTGTATCAGGTTCCCCCACTGACACTTTGAAGCAATTCCACGCTTGTCTTCGTCAGGTTGGGGAATGGATGACCTCTAATTGTTTAAAACGTAACTCTAGCAAGACAGAGGTCTTACTCTTCGGTGCATATACTAACTTCTGGTCACCTGACATTTGGCCCCTGGAATTTGGGCCATTACCGACGCCAGTGACCAAGGTTAAGAACCTGGAAGTCATTTTTGACTCCAAACTTTCATTTGAAAATCATGTCAACCAGGTTACCTCCCTCTCTTTCTACACGTTAAAATTCCTACGAAAAATCCTCCCTTTTATCCCGGTTGAGCTTCGTAAATTAGTGATCGCAGCACTTGTCCTTTCTAGGGCCAACTACTGCAATGTACTTTTTATCAACCTCCGGAAAAAGTGCCTAACGAAACTGCCGGTTGTGCAGAATGCAGCAGCTAGGCTCTTGCTGAATATCCCAAGACACAGATCTGTGTCAAAGCCACTCAGGGACTTACATTGGCTGCCAATAAACAAAAGTGTTGAGTTTAAGGCTCTATGTATTGTCTTTAAGACCACACAGGGTATAGGACCAGTTTTTTTTTAAACGGAACTGGATACCCTATATACCAGTATGCAATCTTCGATAATCCTCTGCACATGATCTTATTGTTCCCAGGGGGAAAAAATGCACCTGGGGGGGTAAAAGCTTTGTGTTGGGCGCGACTAAATTGTGGAATTCTCTACCTATAAAACTGAAACAGGAGACACATCTGTTATCCTTCAGAAAAGCTTTAAAGACCTGGTTGTTTAGTCATTAAAGCGTCTGCGAATCCTTCAGTCAAAATTTGGTCTCAAGGAGTAAGCGCTTTGACACCCTAGGGTGACTGTTTTGCGCTCTATAAATCGCCATTTCATTTCATTAGAAGTAAGGATTCCACTTAAAGCAGTGCTTAGGGAGAAATTGGGGTGCATCGTAATACACCCAATGAAGTGATCAAACTATCACCTTTCCAATGCTTCAGGTGTAGTCTTGCGTGGTCCAAACTCAACCCTGTTTGGTTGAAGTGTGAGGAGGAAATGAAGGTGGTGGATGCAAATTCGGTAAAGAGATATCAAATGAAGTACAAACAACGCTATGATGACAGATGTAATGTGTGTGAGGGATGGCATGTCGGAGATTATGTCATTGTGAAGAAACCAGGATGGACACTCAAAGGGGGATCTCAATATTGGACTCCAAAGTGCATTGTTCGCGTGAAGAGGAATGTGGTTGTTTTGTCTGATGGTGGTGTTTCGAGTATAGCCAGACTGGCAAGCTGTGATGACAAACATAATGACTTCTGCAGCTCAGATGATAAGGGGGCTACGTGGTAAATTGGGGAAAGTTGTCTCAGTCTCCGCCAAGAAGAACACCAACCTACTTATTTGACAATGAGCTGAGTGACAAGTAGCTGGAAGAGTGTGGAAGCCCTGATCCCCGTTTAAATTAATTGAATTGGGATTTTCAATATGAATGTTTAATATTAATTTATGTAGCTAGTATCTGTTAAGAGATTTATGCTTGTGGGTTGTAAAGTCATTTACAATTTTCATTTTCCCTTTTATTTGTTTCCTGGTTCCTTGGAATTCTTTTCTTTTGGGAATCTGTTCTTTTCTAGTTCTTATTGTTAGAGGGGGAGATGTGTTGTTGTTTGACTGTAGAATGCTACCGGTAGAGTGTTCCACCAGTGATGCTCCAAGGGTGATAGGCAACGATGTTGTAATAAAGAGTCTTCAATAATGTAAGTTGAGACGCAGTTTAACAGAGTGTCAACCCTCTGGAGAGCAACAGTACAGCTGAACTGTAACTGCTTCCAGAATGTGGAACCTTAACATTAAACTTAAAAGAATGCAAACAATGTTGGAACCAAAACAGTAAGCATGCTAGCAGAGCAATATAATATAGAATGTTACATACAATCTATTACCACATATCTTCCTTACTTATAATGAAATAAAAACAGTAAAAGTGTGAATAACTAAAACAACACATTATTTTCAAATCTCTTGGGTATTATTTTCTGTCTCTTCATGTGAGTAGGCTTAACTGGAATGGGAGCACCCGAGCTGGCATGAGGAGTAACACCAAAGAAGATTCTGACCCCATTCCTCCTTTTAATAGAACTGAGTCACCAGTAAAATCTTGATTAGATGAACAAAAAGATGTTTTACCATTGGACACCTTATCTTTGGCAATTTTAGAAATATTCCACCAGGACCCATTATTTAAAAGAACAGATGTTTTGGCAACCTTTTGAATAATGTAATCATCATAAAACTTAGATTGACCTTTTGTAACATGCATTGGTAATTTGATTTTTACTTTGTCACCGACTTTCAACAAGGGTTGTTTAGAAGATACAAACTTCCTGGATTTTGTTTGGCTGTGCCATGGATCTTTTTCATAACCATGTTAGTTTCAGTAGATTTTGTCCAAGCAAGGGATCATTTTGTCAAGATTTTCTACATTTGAGTAGAACAAAAGGTGAAAATGTTGTAGTGCAATGTGGAGTGCAAAGATATGACCAAACCAATTCTGCTACATGTGCTTTAACATCAATGCGAGCTATAAGAGCTAACTGAATACCCTCAACTAAGGTTTTGTTAAACCTTTCTCCTAGATTATTCATATTTGGTGAGTAAAGAGCAATCCTTATGTGACATGTATTGGCATTTTTAATAACATTCTAAACACATGAGAAGTGAATTGAGACCCATTATCAGATACAATGTTTGATGGTAAACCTTCTTTCCTGAAAATTCCTTGCAGAAATTCAATAACAGCTATGGAATCAGTTTGACCCGTTTAATTTCAACCCACTTTCAAAAAATGTCAATGGCAATTAAAACATACAGTTTTTCCATTGAGATCCCTTCGTAAGGACCTAGGATGGCAATAGCCAGCCAGTCAGAAATGTATTCAGTCATATCGACCATTAAAGTGCAAAGGTGTACAGTACAATACATTCAGTAATACATATGTTGCCATAAATAATTATACAAACAAAGTTGATTGACGATTCAAGAAATACCAACTTCATGTAAACAATTAAAATTGGAATTTAAAAACAAAGAATTAACTGGAGAAAGTACTCCACAAGGATTCCCCAAAAGTGTAAATGCGTATAGTGAAAAGGTACAATATTGCATACAAGGTGATGTTACATTATAAGCATAACGTCTATTTTCCAGTCAAATAGCTCTACCAAATGAAGCAACAAACCTGGTGAATAAAAACAGCAGTTTATAAAAGCAATGCATTAATAAAATCCACACGGTAAAACTGGGAAGAGACCTAAATGGAGAATTAACTGGAGAAGCTCACTCAGGTTGAAACCCTTGGAAAAATGCATGAAAGTGCAAGTGTGTTTAGTGCAACAATACAATAATGCATACATTTTAAAAGATACATTGTGGGCACAGCTTCCATTTTCTTGGTCAAATAGATCCATCAGAATGAGACAGCTAAACCAGCGAATAAAAACAGCAATTTATAAAAATGAGCAGTTTATTTATAATACCATGGTACAAAGGGACCCAAAAGATTTGTGCGACTGACCCACATACATGTTCGTGGTGGCATGGATGCAATTTTGAATGCTATTGATACAAGGGACGTAAAATAAGGCTATAGACTAGCTAAGATAAAAATCAATATAAAACCTGAAGGTGTGGTTTAACCGTTCTGTAGTGCATGCTTGGTGATAAAACACATTTTCCCCAAGAATTTGTCCACTGCCCAAACTACTAGTGGCCTTGATTCTGTTTTTAAAATACGCAGTGCTTCTTGGTGGCATTGGGTTCCCATCTGCCTTCAAACAGGGGCTAACCATTTAAGTCTCGGGGATTTATACAGTGGACATGCACATAAAGTGTGCTTATTCGTCTCATCAATTCCTGGGCAACATGGACAGCAGCATTATGCAGCAGAGGATCCCCGCTGCCATGCCGCTGTGAACGCTTTCAGAGGGAGGGAGCTGAATCTAAGTTGAATATATAACTTTCTGTCATGCGGGATGGTAATGACCTCCATGTATTGTTCATACACACCTAGCAACTCAAACTCCATAAATTCTAATGTGAGGTGGCCTCCTATTTTATGAGTGACAATGCTCTGTGCCACCCAATTCCAAAAGTGGGTCTTAACATATTCTCTGGTAGGAAATAAGCTGGTGTCTGACTCATCCCACAGATTCCCCAGGACTATAATGGAAAGCAATGACTGGATGTTGCTAAAGTGATCAAGTTTGAGGACTTCATCAAAGATGACTGTGTAGTGGATAAGCTCGGGTGTTTGTTTTAAACGCAGCCAGAAAAGAACGGCCGAAGCCTCTCTTTATTCACTACTAGCAGCCCGTCCCGACGTTGTCCGGGTATGAAATAGAATGTGTGTAATGTGTTAATTTGGCACGGGCAATTTATTTTACATCTCGCGGTAGACAACATTTTTTGTTTCATTAGAATCAGGACGGAGAAGGTCCAGCTGCAGCCCTGGTTGATGTTAGCAGGCGCGTGTAATTGGTGTAGTGATTCGCCGCCTGAGCCCGGCTACAGCCCTGGTTGATGTTAGCAGGCGCGTGTAATGTCGTTGAATGAGAGAGTTATCAGCCGCGGATAAATCCGTTTAATGAGAGAGTTGAGTGACAGCGAGTAGGAGAGGCTGCAGTAATTGTCCCCGCAGACACGCTCATTTGCGCGTTCCCCCGCTTGAGGCCCAGATGCAGGCCTGTTTGATGTTAGCAGGCGCATGTTCCCCCGCTTGAGGCCCAGTGGCAGCCCTGGTTGATGTTATCAGGCGCATGTAATTAGTGTACTGATCCGCCGCCTGAGCCCGGCTAGAGCCCTGGTTGATGGTAGCAGACGCGTGTAATTTCGTTGAATGAGAGAGTTCAGTAACAGCGCGCAGGAGAGGCTGCAGTAACGTTACTTACCAGGCCTCCAGTTGAACACGTTTGTCACGCCCCCAGCACACGGCCACAGCAGACGATCTTCTGATTAATGTGCGACCCACATGGCATGAAGGGCGGAACGTAGCACACGCCTCAGCGTTTCTCACGCCCCCAGCGTGCCCCTTGATGCGGGGCAATTGCGTTCACATGGCAAGAAGGCTGGACACACGCCCCCAGCGTTTCTCACGCCCCCAGCGTGTCACGCCCCCAGCATGCCCCTTGATGCTGCGCAGCAACGTAATTGGCGTTTGTATGTACGACTCACATGGCATGAAGGGCGGACACACGCCCTCAGCATTTGTCACTCCCCCAGCACACGCCCACAGCCCACGATATGATGGCCGCACCACACGCCCTCAGCGTTAGTCACGCCCCCAGCCCACGCCCACAGCACAACGCAGACACGCCCACAAGGGCAAAATAATGGCGTTGCTGCATGTTTAAAAAGAACCTTGATACAGCTCTGGATGCATGTTAGGGGCATATTTTACATTTTACAAGGGCCTTATCGCCGCTTAAAAAACCAAAAAAGCAGAGATAAAACTATCATCTATTTACAAGAGGGTGCTAACATGCCTAATCGCATGTTAGCACCCTTTTTCCCAACGCCCCCTTTGCATCTCTAATGAGATGCAGAGTGGGTGTCACTGGGCGTAACCCGCATGGACTACCTTACAAAATCGCTGATGTTCACATCTCGATATTTACAAGGCAGCCCACAGGATTTTAGCACACGTTAGTTTTTGGAGAAAAACCTATCCCTGACATTGAGGTGGATTATGCTGATACAACCCTGTGGTTCATATCAGCAAGGTTATCGCAGTTTTGCAGGGAACAGCGCTGGAAAACCAGCGCTGTTCCCTGCAAAACGGCAATTTCCCCGCTATCTCTGGAATTTTTATCGCCCTGGAGTAATGCGTTGTTAATAATGCGCTACCAGGTTGAGAAATTCCAGAGATAGACGGCGATAAATAATAAAGCGCGCTTTGCGTTTATTTATCGCCATCCTTGTAGCTATGCCCTTTAGTTCTTGGCATCGCCATGCCTCCTATCTTGTCTTTGTCCTGCACAGAGAACATTTCCATGGCCTTAACGACCAGTATGGTTCATGGTGATTTAAATGTTTTCCTGTTTTCTTCAATTTTGCAAAGTATAACTTTATTTCAATGCAAATGTGTACAGTGCTGACAAATGTGTAGTGTGGGACATATGGCTTTATGAACAGATTATCTTCCTGTCCATGTTGTACACAATAAGTTTAATCTGTTAGAGCATTCTTTGATTTTGGCTAAAAAGACGTGTAGTGGGTCATTTTAAAGGCCTAAATTGTTTGTCTCATCGGACCACAATCTTGGGAACGATGTTCTATGTCCTTTACATAGTAGATGTCTTTTCCCTCCAGCAAGGGCAGCTGCCTCAGCACTCTTTTCTCTTCTGTCAGTCCGTAAGCTTCAGAAAACACATTTTTAGGGGAGGGTAGCGATTTCAACCTCAAGAAACCGCCAAGAAGAATGTCAGCTCGGGTCCAGAATTAGATGTCTTGCTATTTAGCAAAAAATACAGCGTACCTCTGATCAAGTGGCTTGCATAACGTAGGCATAACAGGGGAAACAATGCGATAAGTCAGGGACCGGCCAGGTCGCGTTCCCCAACATTGTGAAGAAGGTATGGGTACAAAGGTGCTCTGCAAGGTTGGGGAATGGGCAGTTTCAAGTCCACATTGCAGAGAGGCAGGGATGGGGGAGGCACGGGGTTGTTTTACACTGTCTCAAGACATAAGTTTTAAGTTTTTCGGGTTGTATGAGGGGGATGTTCAAACAGTACATGTTCACAGTACAGAGCAACGATTCACTAGTGCATTGTAAATGTATAATGACGCTTATGAACGACTATTAATGTGTTGGTTTTTTGTGTTGATACGATTGCCCCCAAGGAGGTACACTGACCTGAACATCTGGTTTTACCCTTACCTTAGCCATGTGCACAAACATCCTTACCCGCATCATCCAAATGTATGGTAACTCTGGGAAGGCTCCAGTAATGGGTCATTTTAAAAAACTTTCTTGGAATGTAAATGGCTTGGGAGATAAAATCAAAAGAGGAATGGTCCTACAGTATCTGAAATGGCAAGCCCCAGATGTGGTCTTGCTCCAAGAAACTCATATACAAGGGAACACTTACTGTGCTCTTATTAGATGGGGTTACAAACTGGTGGCGCATGCTGGCTATGCCAGTGGATCGAGGGGGGGTAGAGATCCTCCTACGTGAAGCTTCCCCCTTCCAAATACAGCAGTTACACATGGCGCACTGGGTAGATTTGTCACGGTTTCTGGGTGTTGGGAAGGTGGGCCACTTAACATAACATCGGTCCATGTGCTGCCCAGATTACACTCAAGGACTCTGGCTAATTTTGGCACCCACTTGCTTAACCTACCCAAGGGCGACCTACTGTTGGGGGGAGACTGTAATGCCACCCTTAATGGTGAGTTAGACAGAAAGCCACCCAGACAGAGAGAACCCTCCAGAAAATTAGTGGCTGATTTCCTCAGGGCAATGGGTCTAGTAGATACTTAAAGAGCGCAGAATCCCTCTTCCCTACAATATACCTTTCTCTCGGGGGTGCACGGGAGCTTGTCCCAGATCGATTATATTCTCAGTAAGGCTCATCAACTCCCCATGTTTGGAGAGGTTGCCCATCTTCCGAAGGGCATCTCTGATCATTTTCCCCTGATGACACGTAACGGGGGTTCTCCCCCCACTTCACGTCCGGAGATCGCTCTTAACCCCTGGTATCTTAAGGTGCCGGCTATCAGGGAGAAGCTTGTCAGAGAGACCACTGATTATTTTAAGGACAATGAGGGGTCTGTAGATTCAGATATAGTGCTGTGGGAGGCATACAAGACTTTGGTACGGGGAGGGGCAGTGTCTGCGATCACTGGTCACCGGAGGGAAAAGAGAAAACAACTACTGGAGATAGAGGGCTAGGTCAGTCAACTGGAGCATGACTTAATCAAACCTAACGATCCAGCTACCAAACATAGGCTACTTCTGAAGCAAAAGAAATATAAAGACATCACTGAAGATGCAGCTAGAGCCCAGCACAGCGCCACCCAACACCGAATATATGAGGTCGGTGACAAAGCGAGTAAATTACTGGCCTGGCTGGATAGTCAGGAAAGAGCCAATAGATGGGTCTCCACGTTCGAAGGAAAAGATGGCATAGTAATGCATAATAGGACCGAGATTGCTGAGCCATTTGTGGACCATTTTGAGCAGATCTAAGCATCTGTATGAGCCGCTACACACGATGAAGCGCAGGGGGTACTGGCCTCCCTCAGACTGCCTGTTCTTGAGCCACAAGAAGTCGAAGATCTATACATGGCTTTGACCACCGAGGAAGTTGTCAAGGCAATTGGGGCGCTACTGTCCGGGAAAGCATTGGACCTAAGCGGCCTTCCAATAGAACTGTATAAAGCAAACGCATCCACTATAGCCGCATATCTTATTAGAATGTACGAAGAAAGCGTGACGACGGGCATTCAAAATGAAAATGAAACCGGCATTCTGCCAAAAATGCAGAGATTGGCCAATATCGTAGTTATACTCAAAGCGGGTACACCCCCGAGCGGTGCGGATCATACAGGCCTATTTCCTTCCTAGACCTGGAAGTCGAAATACTTGCCAAGATTTTGGAAACGCGTATATCTCCCCTGCTGAGCAAGCTGATCCATCCAGATCAATCCGGCTTCATGCCAAGCAGGAACACTGCCCTTAACTTACGTCGCCTTCACAGTGTCATGGGCAGGGTAGCGACGATCAGGGAAGATGCAGTGACCATGTCCTTGGATGTAAAAATGGCATTCGACATGATTGAATGGCCATTTTTATTTGTGGTACTGGAACGGTTTGTGTTTGGAAAGAAATGTCTATCCTGGGTACGGCTCCTTTACTCGGAACCCCTGGCCCGAATTATAGTGAATGGTGGGAGATCGAGAACCTTCACGTTGCAAAAGGGAACCAGGCTGGGCTGTCATTATACCCCTTAATTTTTGCTTTTGCCCTCGAGCTCCTGGCAATCTGGATCAGGGGGGAGCTCCTCATCAGGGGCTTGAACTGGACGATGGTGTGGGAGGACAGAATCTCCCTTTACGCCAATGATATTTTGTTGTATTTGGCCAGACCGTACTTTTCTATCCATGGGACGTTACATATTTTTACTCTTTTCCAAAAATACTCAGGATACACAATTAACTGGGCCAAGTCCCTACTGTATGTTTTGTGTGGGGACTGCCACACCTTGCCTATAGGCTGTGTAGCCACAATCATCACATGTTTTTTTTTTTATATCTGGGGATATATATCACGGCTAATCCCACATTATTTTACGAGAATAACTTGGCTCCCCCTCGGCGTTGCTTTCATGAGGATATGCAACACTGGAAAACCCTGCCCCTCATGTTGTTGGGCAGGGCCACTCTATATAAAATGATGGCTCTGCCTGCTTTGTTTATGCTTTGCAGAATACACCTCATTTGTTTCCAGCCCATTACTTCTACTCAATTGAGTCTGAAGTGTGCTCTTTACTTTGGAATGGGGGTACTTCCCGTATTGAATTGATCAAACTTACGAAGACTTGGTATGATGGAGGGATAGCCCTGTCTGAACTTAAAAGTGATTATTGGGCCTCTCAATTGATGTTCATTACCCACTGGGTTCATCGACCCATAACGTACCCAGCTTATAGAATGGACAGCTACAATATGACCCTGGGCGATTACTGTAGAGCAGTTTATTGGGGAACAAAGAACACACCTCAGTACACCCCAACTTCCACGATCATCGCACTTTGGCTTATGGCTACGTCTGTCCTGGGGTGGAAAAATAAGATCACACAAGTCACCCCATTGCTGGAAACAGACTGACTGGGGTTATTGGCAAAACACCCAGGGTTTGACAAGTGGGACCTGATTGTACTCTCCACAGTCGGAGATATGTGGGTGGGTGGGTAGCTGAGACCTTTTGACGACCTTCAATGGGACTACGATCTGAACGTACGGGAAACCTTCCTATACCTTCACGCCAGAAATGCACTGCAGAGGGCGATACCCAAGGGCTCTGATCTACTAGTCTCCTCACCCATAGAATACAGACTGCTGGACGATTACCTCCATGATAGGGCGATCTCCATGACATATAGAAAAATACTTAATAACACCCCAGATGCAATGGGGAAAACACAAGCAAAATGGGATGAGGACGTGGGGCTTATTAGTGACGAGGACTGGCTGAGGGCACTGGCGTCCCCCCAGGAGGTGGCACTCCGATCCCGAATTAAGTTTATCCAACTCAAACTCCTACACCAAGCACACTATACTAGTTCAGTGTTGGTCAAAATGGGAGTCATGACCTACCCCACGTGCCCTAGGGTTTGTGGGCTGTCATGAACATATAGGCACCAATGGTGGGAATGCCCACTTCTCCAGATATATTGGGGGAAGGTAATGTTGGCGCTGCTTTCAATATATCAGAATACAATGAAGGTCACGCCCCGATGGTGCCTTCTTAACATGTGGGATGCTACGGATCTCTCGAGGGCTGAGAAAATATGGGTCTCCCTGAGGTGCATGATAGCAAAGCGTAATATAGCGACATCCTGGAAGGGGACCAGCAGGCTCAAATTTAGAGAGTGGGAATCAGATATGAATTGGTGCATGCAGGCGGAGTGGGCGATATATGAGGGAAGAGGGTGCCCACAAAAATGGACCAGAATCTGGGGGGCATGGAATGAAAGTCGGGAAATGCTATGTACACCGTTTAATCCTACTGTTGAACATGCAGGGGACCTCTCAGAGGACTAAATAGGAACAGGATGTGGTTTATTATCTGTTTCAATGTACCGGCACTGGTCTCATGTAGCGTATTGCTGGATATTGTATTGATGCACTTTGCATGGATGAGGAAACTGATAAATGCACTGTACTTTGTTTTTGTCCATCCTTGTTTGTGAAATAAAAATATATATATTTTTTAAATACGGCATACCTAATGTCAAGGTTTGGCCTCGGTCATTGGTGAATGGGCATTGCTCTGTGGCACAATGGATAGTGCGTTAGATTTCTAGACTAACTGTGGGTCTTGATACCACTAGAGTCGTTTCGAGACATGTATTCCATTGTATAAAGATATAGGGCCATATTATCAAGCCTGGGCGATAAAATTATCGCCGCTTTATCGGCAGGAAACTGCCGCTAAAGTGGCGATAATGGGCTTGATAATAGGCTCTATGGAATTCCAATCGAAGCTCATGTTAGATGTCCTTCACATCTAACATGGGCTTCGATTGGAATTCCATAGAGCCTATTATCAAGCCCGTTATCGCCACTTTAGCGGCAGTTTCCTGCGGATAAAGCGGTGATCATTTTATCGCCCAGGCTTGATAATGTGACCCATAATTTGCAGCTGAGCATTGCGGAACAACACCATTACATCGGAGTAATAGTACCCAATTGATTTTTTCCTGGGCAGTTAACTGGGCCTGTTGCGAGCCGGGGGCTGAGGTAGAACTGGTTCTCTCTCAACAATGCCCCTAACTTACAAAGTGAGACTACAAACATGTGGGGCAGAATCTGTCTTTCAAAGGTAGGGGTGTCGGTCTGTGGTGTTATGTCCTCCTTAAAACCACCAGAGTTGAGCCCTAGCAGGATGGCAAGGGCATCTTTAGCAAAGCAGCTTGACCTCTGTGGCAAGGCCCGAAAGCCAAGATAACCTGAAATGGCAACTGTCACACAGGAGAAGCCCTGAAGACGCAGCTTTAGCAACACAGTCGCCTGTTGCGGCCACGGTTTCTGAGATTACTTGTGGCACATGAATTCCACGCAATGTGATTACACGGCGGAATTAATTAAACACTGGGCAATGTGGATGTGGAGATGCAGCAGTGGTCTATCGAAAGCAGAACTAGCATGCTGGTTCATGCTTATGGTTTGAGGGCAATAGCCCACTCCTACCTGGCTTACCCACTGGATTAGAGTAATTAAAGGGTTTATTATCTGCATAATGACACTCTTCAAGTAGGAAGCCACGTATAATTCAGGATTTTAGTGAAACACAGGTAATGCCTGGGAATGAAATGCGATATTCTGCTTGCACCAGGCTTGACTTGGAGGTAGTTGGTAGGCTAAGGATGATGATGAACCAGATTGTCGCTTTAGCTGATATATTGTTGTTGCCACAATACATCAGTGACCTTACTAGCTAGCTGTAGACGGGAAGTCTGGATTGAAAATGTTGTGTATCTGGGTTTTGTAAGCTGGCCCATGATGCAGGTTAGAATCATTTTATACATCGAAGGGGATTAAGTACTAAGTTTCTCTTTAAATCTTGTACTATAGGCTGCGGAGTATAGTGCTCTGCAGGGCATCGTAGCCTTGGAGTTTCCAAATTGGGAACAGTGTTTTTGATTAAAGCAACATGGAGTTTTAACACATGAAAGTTCACAAGCCAGTACGATAGCCAGAGTTGGCTTGAGAGTTTGCTTTTACTGTTCCGGCTAGGCTTATACTGGGTACACAGCGATTCAGCGAGTCAAGGCCCAGTTCATATTGAGCAAATATAGTCCCCAAGTCTATGGGTTGTGAAAACACAGCAATTTCAGGTTGCACAGAAGGGTAGGTACAATCGTAAGGGAAACAGTGATGTACGTCATAGTAGCATCACATTTGGCCCTGTATTCCCGAGACCAGACATGGACATGACCCTACCTCATAAGGTGCTGGAGAAAAGGGGGCTGAGCAGGCAAAGACCAGGAGGTATCCGGCACATTTGTATTACCTTATGCCTTATATTATCTGGGTTCTTCTTTTATGTTAGTATCTACCTTTTCTGTTCATCTTGCATGCTTTGTGTACAGCACTCTGCTACTCTGACGGGCATTTCGAGTTTAATCCTTGGAGTGTACACTACCCCTTTCCATTACAGCAGTTGATAGCGATAACTGGGCCCTGCACAAAGCAAGGCGTTGGGGCACTGCCGTCACCTCATTCTTATGCAAAGATAGTTTTGGGCATGAATGTCAATCGCCTCTGTCAACAGTAACACTTGTGTTGTGCACTCATGCTTCAAGTGCGCCCAAATGCTGCCTTAGTTGTCTAGTGCATACACCATTGCGGCCTGTGTTGGACCGCATGGTCACAGGTGCAAATCATGGAGTCCACTCAGCCTGTCAACCTTCGCAAATCGAAAGAGTGAGTACCAGTGAGTTGGACAACAGCTGGAAGTAGCGCCGAGATACACTAGGGTAATTGTGCGTCTTCAAATGCACGTGCTAGGTTAGGGCAGTAAAGTCAGACTTGCTCTTGTGATTTCTGCAGGGGGTGCAACTTGCTAAACAGGTCAACCACTAGTGCTATTTTAGACAAGTAGGATTGATGTCCCTGTTGCAATAACTGTCCTTCTGGTTAGGCAGCCACCTTGGCATAACAACTTGTGTATTTGCACAAGGATATGGAAGATCATAGAAGTTAAAGCTACATTTGTATCACCATGGAGCCATTGGTGATCCTAGTGCCAGGGTCAGGGGCGTGCAGTGGGCCCTTAGCCTATAGTGGGTCTTGGTTAAAAGTCTGAACCAGAAAACTAGATTATTATCATGTATCATTATTAGATTCCCTTTGTTCATAAAAGCTGTGGCAGATGCGGATGAACAAGGGAGACAAGACAGCCACAGACAACAAAGCTGCGCACAAGCTCCCTGGGGATTGCGCAGAGGATATGGTTAATCCGTCCAAGAGACCTTTAGATAGCAGGGTCCTTTAGGTGGTGTGCGGGCAAGGGAGGGCAGTCAGTTGGGTAAGGGGATGCAACACGTCTCTACAGGGTTGGGAGGGCAGTAAGGAGAACAGGCAGCCACTGTTGCCTAGAAAGCACAGGTGCTGGTTGGTTCATGGGGGTTGAAGGAACCAATCATCGGGCCCCCTGGGTGCACCACAACGGTATATGGGTGTGCCACCCCCCGCACTCAAAGCAGATAATTGGCGGGGGCCCCCAGGGTTCGTCACAAGAGTAAATGGGGGCCCCTACTAAGAAGCAAGTGCCATCTTCACTGGTTGTTTCCCCAGAGAATATATAGAGAACGGGGTCCCTCCATCCAGTGGATTAAGCAATGTCCCCCTTAAGATTACAAATTTAGTCCAACTGCAGGGGACTGGTTGTGAGGGGAGCGAGCTGTCAGTGGGCGGTAAACCACCTCCAGCGTGGCGGGGGGTCACCAGGTTTAACAAGAGAGAATCTTCACATGAGGACGTAAAAGGGCAATTGCCCGAAAAAGTTCCTTGGGATGCCTTACGGCAAGAGACTCTTGAGATAAGTGCCTGGACAAGGTCCTTGGATGCCTTAATGAGGGATACTTGAGTGCAGACAAAAGGGTAAGAAATGGTCAGTGCTGTGCAGACACAGCACTTGCAGCCCAGGTATGGTCATGGAGCCAGGAACGCCAGATATTCGGGAGCAAGTTGAAGCCTTGATGCCTCAACCCGCTGTACCAAGTAAGTGACAGAAGTAGAGCTGTCACGACAGTTGGAAGTTATGGTTATTATTAGGCAACAATTTATAAGATGTACGCTATAACTGTTGAAAAATGCTTTATGGTGTAGTCCAAGATGAGCCAGAAACAAACATGTTGATAACAAATGTGTACCAACTTATGATGTGAAAAAACAGGTCTTGGTGTACATAATTGAAGAGTTGGAAAGAACGGTGGGAGGGCCCGTCAGCTTCTCGCACAACTGGTGTGGGGGGGTTTGACATTCTTATAGTGCAGAATGTCAGATGTGTTCTCATATATACAGGGACTGAGCAAAGTAAAAAGCATTTCTCCCTTAGCCCCTTTGACGCTGATGACGGAGCGGTTCCGTCATCAGCGTCAGTTGGGCTGTGCTGATGACGGAACCGCTCCGTCATCAGCACAGCCCTCGGGCATGGATCTGTGTTTAACCACACTGGTGCTAAGGCAATTCCCGCTGGGTGCTGAACTCTCCAGATTTCCATTGTTCATGACAAGGTCAGCTCGTCATAAGCACAGCTCCAGTGTACTGCATGACGAGCTGACCTTGTCATTAGCATGGAAGGGGTTAAAGCAGGGGTGGCAGCAGAAGACTTTCCGCTGCCACCCCTGACCCCCCCACGCTTCCTGTTGACGTCAGCGCGCACAGCGCGCACCGACGTCATCAGGAAGCGCTGGACGCGCTGGAAGCGATTTGTTTCCAACGCGTCCAGCTAGCAAGTAGGTTTTGTGCTCTCCGGTGGGGCGTTTCTTGGTGCCTTGAGGCATCGAGGCGGAGGAAACATTGTTTCCTCTCCCCTGATGTCCCAATGCAGGGCATTTCTGGTTCAGGATCGCGCACAGCGTCGCGATCCTGCACCAGAAATGCCCCCACTAGACACCAGGGATTGTTTCTTTGAGTTATGTTGTGTTCAGGAAGCAACCCCTTGGGCAAGGGTCGCTTCCTTAAGGGGGAAAATTTAATTACAGACTTTTCTGCCCCCCTTGGGGCAGATCGGCCGTTTTTTTGGCCGATCTGCACCCAGGGGGGGGGGGGGGCAGAAAAGCCCACTAGACACCAGGGATTTTATTTCATTTATAAAGGAAGCGACCCCTTGGGTAAGGGTCGCTTCCTAGGGGCCCCCCATTTTTTAAAAACTTTTCTGCCCCCCCTGGGGTCAGATCGGCCGGTTTTTGGGTCGAATCTGGACCCAGGGGGGAGGGGGGGGGGAAAGCCCACTAGACACCAGGGATTGTATTTTATTTCTAAAGGAAGTGACCCCTTGGGTAAGGGTCACTTCCTAGGGGCCCCCATTTTTTTTAGACTTTTCTCTGCTGTTTTTTGGGCCTAATCTGGACCCAGGGTGGGTAGAAAAGGCCACTAGACACTAGGGATTGTTTTTTTTTATAAAGGAAGCGACCCCTTGGGCAAGGGTCGCTTCCAGGGGGCTAAATAATTTTTTTAGACCTTTCTGCCCCCACTGGGGGCAGATTGGCCGCTTTTTGTGCCGAATCTGGATCCAGGGGGGTAGATTAGCCCACTAGACACCAGGGATGTTTTTTTTATTTTTTTATAAAGGAAGCAACCCCTTGGGCAAGGGTCGCTTCCAGGGGGCAATATAAATATTTTAGACTGTTCTGCCCCCCTGGGGGCAGATCGGCTGATTTTTTACCGTTTCTGGACCCGGGGGGGGTAGAAAAGTCCATTAGACACCAGGGATTGTTTTTTTTTGTTATAGGAAGCGACCCCTTGGCCAAGGGTCACATCCTTGGGCCCGTTTGTTTTCAAAAATATGTTCTGCCCCCTCTGGGGGCAGATTAGTGTCTTAATTTGGCCTCTCTGCCCTCCATAGGGTTGCTTCCAGGGGGCCCACATTTATAAAGATTTATATTCTGCTCCCCTTGGGGACAGACACCCCATTTGTGACATACCCTGTGACATAGCCTGTTGTAATGTGTGTTGTTTTTGTTTCTTCTAATGTGTATTGTTTTATTTTCTCTTTAGATTGTTGCAGTGTGCGGTTCCGTTACTGGTGGTTCTGTTGTTCTGCTGTTTGTGTAGTTGCATGTGTTTGGTAAGAGACCTTTTTTGTTCAATTGTAATGTAATTGTTTTTTATGTAAAGTGTGTAATAATACGAGTATGTTTGGTTTCTGTTTTTTCTGATTGTAAAACATGTTTTGCATTTGTTCTTGATATGTACTTCTGTAGATGTAAGTTTTTTTTGTTCTTCTTTCTAGTGGGATATTGTTGCCTATTTGCTGTGTCTTTGCAGAGTAGGTGCTGGTGAGTGTAGTTGTCTCTTGTAAGTGAATTGTATATTTTTTCAAAATATAGATATTTGTGATCAAGGCTTATATTTTTTTTACTTACTTTGCACAGTGTTGGGGTTGTTGAGTTGTTTGTGTAGACTCCTTTATTTGTAAGGATAATGGCTAGCCGCCGGATTACTGCTCAGCAAGTTGTTGGAATGCTTTTTGATTCTTCCTCTGACCATGGTCCAGAGACTGACTCTGATTCTGAGCCAGAGGTGGGAGGTGAAGATTCAGGTAGTGAGTTTTCTCTACACATGGCTTCATCTGATGATGAAGATACTCTGAGTGCTGATGAAGCTACTTTTGGTGTGGATGAAGTGCCTGTGGTTGCGGAGGACATTGCTGTGCCAATAGTGCAGCAAGAGACATCTTGGCTGCAGCCTGGGGCTGCTAGACTTCCAGTTGGTGTAGTGAGACAAGAGGCAGCTGGGCGGCAGCCTGCGGCTGCAAGACTTGACGTTAAAAGTTCTGACCTCTGGGTTGCACCAGGCATGGTGCAGCAGGCATTGCCTGAATTTACTGGTGTTCCAGGGTGTAGGGTGAACACTTAAAACTTTTTGCCTATTGATTTTTTCAAGTTGTTTATGGATGATGTTTTTTGGCAGAGATTGTAGAGCAGACTAATTTGTATGCTGAATTTTTTTGGAGGGTGAACAGTGCCAGCCTTAAGCCCCACTCTAGAGCTACCCGGTGGACTCCCACAAATTTGGAGGAGATGAAAAAGTTTTTGGGTTTAACTTTTTTGATGGGCTTGCTTAGGAAACCATCAATGGCTTCATATTGGTCTACTAGTCCCTTGATGGCAACAGCTATATTTCCGGGAGTCATGAGTCGTGATAGGTATTTGCTTCTGCTTCGGATGATGCATTTTGTTGACAATAGTTCTGCTTTGGCACGAGATCACCCTGATTGTGACCGTCTTTTCAAGATTCGGCCTGTCATTGATCATTTCGTTGATCGATTTCCTGAGATCTTTTATCCTGGTAAAGAAATTGCAGTGGATGAGTCTTTGCTGTTGTTCAAGGGCCGCTTGGTATTTCGGCAATACATTCCTAGTAAGAGGGCACGCTATGGAATTAAGCTTTATATGCTGTGCGACAGTCTGACTGGATATGTCTCTAATTTCAGGGTGTACACTGGTAAGGAATCCAGGATTAACCCCCCTGGTTGTCCGTCGACTTTTGGAGTGACTGAGAAAATTGTGTGGGAACTTGGTCGTGGATTTTTTAACAAAGGCCATCATTTGTATGTCGATAACTTCTACACTTGTGTGCGGTTGTTCAGGGAATTTGCCAAAGTGGACACTGTTGCTTGTGGCACAATCCGCTCAAACCGTAAAGGTTTCCGAAAAGAACTTGTTTGTCAAAAGCTTGCTTGGGGACAGTGCAATGCATTGCGTTGTGAGGAGTTTCTAGCTGTGAAGTTTTCAGACAGGAGAGATGTCTACATGTTGACTTCCATACATGATGAAAGCACTGAACCGGTGACTGTTTGGGGTCAGGTTGCAGAAGCGCGCAAACCTGTGTGCATTTTAGACTATAATAGGCACATGGGTGTTGACTGAGTAGATCAAAGGTTGGAACCGTATGCTGCTCTTCATAAGGCTTACAGTTGGTACAAGAAGTTGGCTATCCATCTTTTTCACTTGGCAAACTTTAATGCTTTTGTTGTGTTCCAGAAATCTTGTCCCCAGTCAAAGATGACTTTTGTAAAGTTTCAGGAGTCTGTAATAGGCAGCCTTGTTTTAGTGGAACAGGCAAGTGTTCCTAGAGTTGGAGTGGTGGAGGATGTTGCCAGATTGAAAGATCACCACTTTCCTGATCAAATTCCTCCTACAACCTCAAAAGACTTTCCCAGTCGGAGATGTAGAGTCTGTTGGTGAAGAGGTTTGCGGAAGGAGGTTCGTATGTACTGCCCCGACTGCCCTTCAAACCCTGGCCTGCGTGTACCTGCTTGTTTTAGATTGTACCACACGCAAAAGAATTTTTAGGAGCATCCATGAGTGGTAAAGTGAACTGGTTGGTCTTTATTTTTTAAAACTTATTTTTCAGTTTCAAAGTTGCCATTTATGTAGTCTTTTCAGATTTAGTTGTTGTGTTAGTAGATATGTACCAATTTGCAATTTGTTTTTGTTTTTCTTTAAAAAAAAAAAAAAAAACTAAAGTATGATGTTGGTTTGTGTGTAGTGTCCATTGTCTGACGGTGTGCATGGTTTGGCGCTTGGCTGGCGGTGTCTGTGGACTGGTGCTTGTCTGGCGGTGTCTGTGGACTGGTGCTTGGCTGGCGGTGTGCGTGGTCTGTTGTTTGGTTGGCGGTGTGGGTGGTCTTGCGCTTGCCTGGTGGTGTGTTGGGATTGGTGCTTGGCTGGTGGTGTGCCTGGGCTGGAGCTTGGCTGGCGGTGTGTGTGGAGTGGCGCTTGCCTGGTGGTGTGTGTGGACTGGTGTTTGGCTGGTGGTGTGTGTCGTCTGGTGTTTGGTTGGCGGTGTGGATGGTCTTGCGCTTGCCTGTTGGTGTGTTTGGATTGGTGCTTGCCTGGTGGTGTACCTGGACTGGTGCTTGGCTGGCTATGTGTGAGGAGTGGTGCTGTCCTGGCGGTGTGTGTGGACTGGTGCTTGCCTGGCGGTGTGCGTGGTCTGGTGTTTGGTTGGCGGTGTGCATGCTCTTGCGCTTGCCTGGTGTTGTGTTTGGATTGGTGCTTGGCTGGTGGTGTGCCTGGACTGGTGCTTGGCTGGCGGTGTCTGTGGACTGGTGCTTTCCTGGTGGTTTGTGTGTGGACTGGTACTTGGCTGGCGGTGTGCGTCGTCTTGTGCTTGACTGGCGGTGTGTCTGCTCTGGTGCTTGACTGGTGGTGTGCGTGGACTGGTGCTTTGCTAGCGGTGTGTGGGAAGTTACTTAATGCTGGTTACTACACACAGTGCTAGTTGAGCGCCACTCCATGTAATCCATGAGTTTGTGTTGTTGCTGTGTCAGGAATGTTGGCGTGTGAAAGTGATGGGCCCTTGATTGGCGTTGTCTGCTGGTGGAAGTGTAGTAATGTGATGGGTCCGCGGCTGGCGGTGTGAATGTTTCACATGTATGAAAGGTGTATGAATGGCCTGTAAAGCGGTTGGTGCCTTGTCGTGGCTTTACAGCTCACGAGCTGTGAGTCAATGGTTCAGTATCTTGTCCTTTCCATTATTAACAGTGTATTTCATTTTTTGTGAAATCACTTGCTAATACAATGGTATATACTGAACCATCACTCACCCTCGTGCCAAATTCAACCAGTATATGTGTGTGTGTTTGAAAACTTGATGTCAGTGTGTTTTTTTTTGTTTTTTTAAGCAGGACGCACCTTGTCACTTTTTTTGTAAATGTTGTGATGTGTTGCTTTTGTGCCTGGTGGTGTGAATGGTCTTCTGTCTGTCAGGTATGAAAGGTGTGTGAATGGCCTGTAAAGCGGTTGGTGCCTTGAAGTCAGTTGAGTCACCCCATCCTGAATTCCCCTGGGTGTCTAGTTTTCAAAAATGTATAGGTTTGCTAGGTCTCCCTAGGGGCCGGCAGAGCTAGGGTTCAAAAACAAAAGGTAGGCACTTTGCCAAAAAAGGGCCCGTTTTCACTGCGAAATTGCGGTGCGAACACGTTGCATTTTGCGCTGTTTCCTGTCGCAGGCACTAGGCAGACCCAGGCAAGTGAGGTACAATTTTTTTCGGGAGACCTGGGAGAACACGGGGTGGGTGGAAATTTGTTGATCTACGCAGACTCCAGAACTTTCCACCACAGAAATGTGGAAAAAATTCTTTTTTTTGTCCATTTTTTAGCTTCTGCAAGGGATTCTGGGTCACAGAACCTGTTGGGAGGCAGTTGAGTCACCCCATCCTGAGTTCCCCTGGGTGTCTAGTTTTCAGAAATGTATAGGTTTGCTAGGTTTCCCTAGGTGCCGCTAGAGCTAGGGTCCAAAAACGAAAGGTAGGCACTTTGCCAAAAAAGGGCCCGTTTTCACTGCGAAATTGCGGTCCGAACACGTTGCGTTTTGCGCTATTTCCTGTCGCAGGCACTTGGCAGACCCAGGCAAGTGAGGTACCATTTTTTTCGGGAAACCTGGGGGAACACGGGGTGGGTGGACATTTGTTGATCCACGCAGATTCCAGAACTTTCCACCACAGAAATGTGAGGAAAATGCGTTTTTTTGACAATTGTTTAGCTTTGCAAGGGATTCTGGGTAACAGAACATGGTGGGAGGCAGTTGAGTCACCCCATCCTGAATTCCCCTGGGTGTCTAGTTTTCAAAAATGTATAGGTTTGCTAGGTTTCCCTAGGTGCCGGCAGAGCTAGGGTTCAAAAACGAAAGGTAGGCACTTTGCCAAAAAAGGGCCCGTTTTCACTGCGAAATTGCGGTGCGAACACGTTGCGTTTTGCGCTGTTTCCTCTCGCAGGCACTAGGCAGACCCAAGCAGTGAGGTACCTTTTTTTACGGGAGACCGGGGGGAACACGGGGTGGGTAGAAATGTGTTGATCTACGCAGACTCCAGAACTTTCCACCACAGAAATGTGAGGAAAATTCTTTTTTTTGTCCATTTTTTAGATTTGCAAGGGATTCTGGGTAACAGAACCTGGTGGAAGGCATTTGACTCACCCCATCATGAATTTTCCTGGGTGTCTAGTTTTCAGAAATGTATAGGTTTGCTAGGTTTCCCTAGGTGCCGCCAGAGCTAGGGTTCAAAAACGAAAGGTAGGCACTTTGCCAAAAAAGGGAACGTTTTCACTGCGAAATTGCGGTGCGAACATGTTGCGTTTTGCTCTGTTTCCTGTCGCAGGCACTAGGCAGACCCAGGCAAGTGAGGTACCATTTTTTTTGGGAGACCTGGGGGAACACGGGGTGGGTGGAAATTTGTTGATCCACGCAGATTCCAAAACTTCCCACCACCGAAATGTGAGGAAAATGCATTTTTTTGTCCATGTTTTAGGTTTGCAAGGGATTCTGGGTAACAGAACCTGGTGGGAGGCAGTTGAGTCACCCCATCCTGAATTCCCCTGGATGTCTAGTTTTCAGAAATGTATAGGTTTGCTAGGTATTTCTAGGTGCAGGCAGAGCTAGGGTTCAAAAACGAAAGGTAGGCACTTTGCCAAAAAAAGGGCCCGTTTCACTGCGAAATTGCGGTGCGAACACCTTGCGTTTTGCGCTGTTTCCTTTCGCAGGCACTAGGTAGACCCAGGCAAGTGAGGTACCATTTTTTTCGGGAGATCTGGGGGAACACGGGGTGGGTGGAAATTTGTTGATCCACGCAGATTTCAGAACTTTCCACCACAGAAATTTGAGGAAAATGCGTTTTTGACAATTTTTTAGCTTTGCAAGGGATTCTGGGTAACAGAACACGGTGGGAGGCAGTTGAGTCACCCCATCCTAAATTCCCCTGGGTGTCTAGTTTTCAGAAACATATAGGTTTGCTAGGTTTCCCTAGGTGCCGGCAGAGCTAGACTTCAAAAACGAAAAGTAGGCACTTTGCCAAAAAAGGGCCCGTTTTCACTGCAAAATTGTGGTGCAAACATGTTGCATTTTGCGCTGTTTCCTGTCGCAGGCACTAGGCAGACCAAGGCAAGTGAGGTACCATTTTTTTCGGGAGACCTAGGGGAACACGGGGTGGGTGGAAATTTCGTGATGCACGCAGATTCCAGAACTTTCCACCACAGAAATGTGAGGAAAATGCGTTTTATTTGTCAATTTTTTTAATTTGCAAGGGATTATGGGTAACAGAACCTGGTGGGAGGCAGTTGAGTCACCCCATCTTGAACTCCACTGGGTGTCTACTTTTTAAAAATGTATAGGTTTGCTAGGTTTCCCTAGGTGCCGGCAGAGCTAGGGTTCAAAAACTACAGGTAGGCACTTAGCCAAAAAAGGGCCAGTATTGACTGCAAAATTGAGGTGTGACCACGTTGGGTTTTGCGCCGTTTCCTGTCGAAGGCGCTAGGCAGACCCAGGCAAGTGAGTTACCATTTTTCTCAGGAGACCTGGGGAAACGCTGGGTGGGTGAAAATTGGTTGATCCACGCAGATTCCAGAACTTTCCACCACAGAAATGTGAGGAAAATGCGTTTTTTTGTCAATTGTTTAGCTTTACAAGGGATTCTAGGTA
Organism: Lissotriton helveticus; assembly: GCF_964261635.1. Taxonomy (NCBI): domain Eukaryota; kingdom Metazoa; phylum Chordata; class Amphibia; order Caudata; family Salamandridae; genus Lissotriton; species Lissotriton helveticus. The sequence goes on along the minus strand of NC_136065.1, from coordinate 1,166,398,994 downwards.
ACAGAACCTGGTGGGAGGCAGTCGAGTCACCCCATCCTGAATTCCCCTGGGTGTCTACTTTTAGAAAATGTATAGGTTTGCTAGGTTTCCCAACGTGCCGGCAGAGCTAGGGTGCAAAAACTACAGCTAGGCACTTCGCCAAAAAAGGGTCAATTTTTAACTGCAAAATTGAAGTGTGACCACGTTGCTTTTTGCGGCATTTCCTGTCATAGGCACAAGGCCGACCCACACAAGTGAGGTACAGTTTTTATCGGGAGACTTAGGGTAATTCAGATTTGTAAATCAACTGTTATTACCTATTGAGTTTTCATGCATTTCTCCCTTCCCAATGAAAGACATTGTGTAAAAAAAACATCTTTTTGAAAAATGACCAATAATTCAAATGCTAGTATGAGTATTCCCAATTTTGAAAATGTACAAATATATACTGTTTCTAAACTCTATAATTTGTAACTAATTCAGAAATACATAGGTGTCTTTCATACCGATTTTTCCATGTATACATTTTCCAAGAATAAGTGCTCTATACCCAGTAAATAATAAAATACCATTGAAAGTTGCTGCTCAGTTTTTGGCTCTGGGTTCGTCGGGTTCTTGGTGAAACTAGAGGTCCTATATATCCCCACAACCAGGAAGGTCACACGGATGTAACGGTATATTGCTTTCAAAGAGCTGTCAAAATTACAAGAAAATATAGGTGAAAACGTTGAGACAAAAGGCTGTTTCTTTCAACTAATTTTCAATTATTCCAATATTTATATGTTAGTTTATATAAAGAAACCTTCATGGATTTAGGCAAAAGACCCCTTTCTGAATTCAGAATTTTGTCTACTTTTCGAAAATGTATAGCTTTCCAGGATCCGTTATTGCTTTCAAACTCATTTCTAACATTAACTGGAAGGAGGTTGAAAGCTCTAAAAATAGCAGAAATAGGCTATGTCCCGAAAAATGCCAAAACTGTGTGAAAAATGTTGGTTCTCTGACAAAAGACTGTCATTCCCTAAAAGCTGAGAAAATGGAGATTTCAGCCCCACAAACTCTTTTTTGATAACATTTGCAGGGAAAAACCCAGAGGCTTTCATTTGCAGCCCGTTTTTCCCATTTTTCTGAAAAAAACTAACATTTCACTGTATTTTGCTTCATTTCTGGGATCCCTCCAAGGGAATCCACAAACCCTGGGCACCTTTAGAATCCACATGATGTTGGCAGAAAAGGACGCAAATTTGGCTTGGATACCTTATGTGGTCAAAAAGTTACAGGGGCCTAAGCGCGCACTACCCCAAATCGCCAAAAAAAGGCTTAGCACAGCAGGGGAAAAGGCCTAGCAGCGAAGGGGTTAAGTACCAGTGAAGTGATAAGATGTGAGCCTTTGTTTCACCTCCATTGTATCTGACTGTGAGGCACCCAGCTAGGATACTCCAACAAAAAGAGGCCTTATTAACTCACCTTTTGTTATGGGCAACACTGGAGTCTCATAAGCCTCTTCCCCGCCTGCACATTGCTGCTCGGAACAAAAGCAGACAACGTGCAGGCACTGTTGAAAGTGTCCCGGTGTCAGAAAATTACACAGGGATGGGTTCAGCATATTTCTGTGAATTCCAGAAGGAGTAGGAAAGGAACGTGGCACTCAGCTGAGAAACAGCCATCTTTGCAGCAGGTTAGATGGTTCTATCTCCTGAAAAAAGGGGGTAGACGGCATTTACCGGTGTCTACACTCGGCTCGAGCCCTACCCATACCGGCGAGTACCTGCCCATTTTAATCACTTGAAAACAGGTAAGGTTAGTTGTTAATTTTGTCACTACCATTATCTTTGAGTGCCTCAGGAATTTATTTTCACACACAGCACTCATTGTAACACTTTCCTGTGGACACACCTCCTCGCTGTTTTCAAGCAATATGCAAGAACTGATGCTGTTTGTTCATTAGCACTCCTCATCCTGGTGGCCTTTATAAAAAGATACATAAACTTGAGTAAAGTGTCACTATTGGCCACGATGCTTCCTTTATAAACCTAGCAGTAATAGTAGATGTTATTGTGTGATTTAAAAACACTGTACAATACTTGTGCTTATTTAAATGCATGTGTTCTGTAAATATATAACACGCACGCTTACATCAAGCATGAGGAGAGGACACTTTTACTAAAATAAGGTCCGGGATCTTTTGAATTTTAAAAGAAATCTGAACATTATCAGTCTTCAAGCTGCAGTGGGTGCGTTATCCGTCTGAGCTAACACACTAAGCTACTAAGTCACAAGCATGCAAGTAGTGTACGTGTTAAACTTTTAACTGAGTCTCACCATTTGTTTTTTGTTTTGGTTTAATAGCTCCAAGCATCTCAGTTACTTGAGAACTGTGCATTTTTTGCTCATTATGTTTCGGTTTGCCATAGAAAACAACTGTGGTTTGTGCGCTGCTTCATTGCTTCCGTCACCCCATTAACAGTTCATTTAAAACAAAATACACTGAGGTATATTGATGCTTCACATTGTATTTCATCATTCAGTTTCCCATGAGAATTTGCTCTTCCAGATTATGTGAATAGGGATTTTTTATATGCAGCATATGACGTGTAAAGTGCATACTGTGAACTGAGTTGCATTCAGGTGTTTGAGAAGAAGTTGTGGGTGCATTTGTATGGCGGGACTTGAGTGAGAGCTCTGAAGTTGAGGAAGAATACAGTGCTAGTTTCACACAGTGCCCGTCAATGGTGCTAGAGGTGTCAAGACTACATGAACCTCCAAACTTTGGCATCTATATACCACAGAGAGTGATGGTGTGAGGCCAATAACATGAGCTCTATCCAGGTGAATAAGCACTTTTAGGCTGTTTCTATGATCTACCAGAAGTAATACAGAGAGAAGGCTTTGGGTCTGCTCACATGCTTTTTGTGGGGCTTACATGGCTTGACATTTCTTTGATTGACTGTCTATCAAGACCATGGATGTGTATAATAGCAAATCTGTCTTAAGACCCCTCACAGGGTGCTGTATGTGTGGAAATGCACCTTCTTTTCACGTTACGTAAAGATTTGGAGTGGTATTTGCACTGATATTTGCCACTGCACTTGCATGCATGGTCAGGTTCTTGGCGCACATAGCCTTGGCTGCAGCGCACAGAGAACATACACCGATATGGCATTGCACCGCGCGCAATGTAATTCATTTTATTTATTTATTTATATACACAACTCCGTTTGGCCGCATTCAGGAGTTTCCTAACCCCCACCCTGCGAATCCCCCTCGAGGAGCCGCCATTATAACTTATAAGGTTGGCAAGGTGAGGAGTGGCCTAATTCAAAAGAGGAGGAGTCAGAAATGGAGAAGAAGCATAATGAAAGAGAACAGAGAACCCTGCACTTAACAAGAGTGTGTACAGAGGTGCAGAGTTCAGGGTTGGCTGCATCCGTGGAGGATGAGACTTTTTTTGTTTCATGGTGGATGTCAACATTGTTGACTTATATGTTCAGGAAACCCTGCTTTGTATCAAACAGTGCCAACAAATAAGGTGCATCTTGAATGATTCAAAGAGTAAGGAGGTTGAAGGACAGACCTGTGGCTGTGAGCAGCCAAGGATCAGGCACCTTCAAGTACAATGAGAAACGCAGAGTCCACATTTTCCTACTTGGCATTGGAAACGATGAGGAGAGGGAGGATGAACACCATCAAAATAGTTTTGCGAAGAAAGGTGTCCAAGTGTGACAATTTTGCCCAGCCAAACTGATAGTGTTCTGAAGGGAAAAGCACTGTCTGTTGTGGAACCATGAATTGGTTTAAGGTTTATTGAAGTATAATAACAGAGGGAGGGAGACGAAGAGGGTACTTGATGGATTCTATAAAATAAAATGTGGTAAGTGTTCGGGTCAGGAACCACATGTTTAGTAGATAGGTAGGACCGCCAGCATAAACCAGTGTATTGTAAGAAAATTGCAAAGAACCTTCCCCTATTATTTCACTCAGTGTATTTTATAATGTGGATTAGCTAGCGGAACTGTAGTATTCTAAACTGTGAGATTGTTGACCTGAGCTGCCTACCCAGGGAGGATCTCTTTGGTTAAGTTTTTTTTCCCTATAACTTGAAAATACAATAAAGATAAATTAAAAATATAAAGCAACATTGCCTAATTGACTACTTGCGATTTAGTTTGCTTTCTGGTTTCTCAGCAGTTCACCTGCTGGGATGGGTGCTTACTTTAGCTCCTGTGACTAACAGACGGAGCTAATACTGTGTATGTTTCTTAGACCTTGTATGTACCGGGGTACTGCTAAACACAACTAACATAAACATCAAACATTGGTATATCATTTTTATGGTTGAACACAGCATGGTTTGTTTGCGACTTTAATGGTTAGAAGTGTGCTATGGACATGATTGATAAATGGAACTAAAGAGTCTCATGAAACATTATTTCATACACGTAGTGTATTAACTGAGCTTTCATCTTGTGACTGTTGACATATCCTGTTGAACGCAGGTGGGCATGGTTAACATATTTGTTGTACTGTGTTTAAGATGGATGACAATGGATTGGGAGCTAATTGGTTGTTAGTGATTATCATGATGGGTAACAAATGTTCCTGGTGATGGAAGTCAATACTTATTTATCTTGGAGATTACCGAGGCTTGCAGTAGATGTCTATCATGCTGGGTTGTATATCACTCACAATTCTGATAGCTAGGATTTGGCAGATGCTAAATAAAAGATAAGCCTGCAGCAAACCAATGTCATGAATATCATGAGTATCCACTAACTTTTGCTTGCAAGTGCTAATAAGAAAATGAGGCTGAATATGTCAGAAAAGTGAGTACAGTGCAGGCATAGGTATTACATAAGCCTACAAAATGGCTGTGGTTAAACAAAATGCCATTTTCATTATACCCAACATAACTCAACATGAATCACTGAAAAAGGTAAAACTAGTTCACTAAAAACCACAGACACTAGTGTACAGATACCGTGGGGGTATATAACTGTTTATCAGATGGCCACAACATTTTAAATTACAAGAACTTGTCATACTAGGCCACTGTCAGACTGACAACATTATCAAGGGGAGCCAAACAAGTCAAATGTAATTCTCTTTGATGTCACCTTTGATCATTGAAGTGTACAATTACATACAATTACAGCTAGGGCTTGTGCATAAATGACTTTTCACAAACAGCAGAAATCTTTAGAATCCTTAGTTTTATGCATACGATTGTAAAGTATTTTCTTTCTTGAGCATTGACAAAACAAGTTCCTCAGATATTGCATAACTCAAAGGTTAAAGATAAACATACAGCTGCAAATACATACATATAAATTAACGGGTTGTAGAGCTTCCCCACATTTAGAAACGCTGATACTCAACTCAAAGTATTATCAGAAACATTTGTCCTCTTGGGTCAATGAATTAAGTATTCCTTTTCTTTACAACAATAGTTTCATGGTTATTTGATGCCACCAGTGAACTTTCTGGGGTAATGACATACCAACAATTCAGACTAGACATTTAGCTGAAGCCTTTGCACATAGTTTAGAAAATAGGTAAGATTAGTCCTAATAACTGTCCTTAAATGTGTTACAATCATTAATGTAAACTCATAGGTTGTAAAACGTAAGTTTTACAAAATGCCATGCCTTTAAAGTGCAGGAAAGAGAACAGAATTGTGACAATCGATAATCCAACAAAGGTTGTCAAAACCAATATGTTTCGCCTTTGGAACCTATTGGCTTTTCCAATGATGTTTAGTGATGCTGTAACATAACGTGTATTTGTGATGCACATGTTCCTCCAAGGGCATATTGGCCCTGAATAACAGATGTGTATTGTTACCCAACGGTCCTCATTTTATCGACCTCAGAAGGATGAAAGGCTGAGTGGGCCCGCCCGAATTTGAACCTGTGACCAGGAGGTCGAACACAGGCCCCTATAGTGGACAAATTAGTTCACTAAGTGACCAGATCCGGCCTTATGATGTTCAGCTTCCCTGATGCTATGCAGCATGGATAAAGAGGTGAGAAAGAGTAATATGATGCTAATGTCTACGTTATTTTGCTGGCATGCGCACCATGCATGCACACGCCCTACAAAATGGCATGGGTTCTTTTTTTTCTTTTTATTTACCGATCAGAGTTAAATCAGTACACTAAAAAAAGAACAGATAGGGGAAGCAATATGGAGGAGGCAGGGGACAGAAGCAATACTGAGGGCACGGGGAAGCAAAAGACACCGCCTAGAAAAAGCAACATGGAGCTGTGGGGGTAAAGCCCACAAATGTGAGTGCATAACAAAAGAAAGTGGTGGATAAACATATTGCAAGAGGGAGCAAAATGGAGTACGATGGAGGAGAGGAGAGAAGAGAAGTAGACCTGGGAGACAGCTGATAAAAACACATGCACACTTGTGGAGCACTTAACCAAAAAGAAAAATCAGTGCTTGAAAAGTGAGCGGTGGAAGTACATAGGTAATATGGTTAAACTCAAGGGGAGAGACGACCAGAAGAAAGAAAGCCCACACAAGTTAACAAATAAAAACCAATCAAATGAGGGTGACAGTAAAGCCAGCCAATGGTATGCAGTGGGGGGGCTCCAAGTGCACTGTAAGCTGACTTTTCGTAAACAGACAGCTTGCACTGTCTGTCAGGATAGACTTTCTACATATTGAATTCATGTTTGGAAGTAAAGTTCTTTAGTCAGCATTGAAGTAATACAAGGCATTTGCTTCTTGTTATTGTAATAAGGGTCTGCTTGTTCAGACTCATAACCAGTGGCAACCATGAAGTTGACTCTGGTCAGGATCTGCATAATCTCCAGCTGTCTCCCATGTTCTGTGAGGACTTTGGAAAGAGATTGAATGAACCAAGATCCATGTTGTTCATTCCTCCAAGCATAGTAACCTAAAAAGAAACACAATCTCAATATAGGTAAATTACTTAATGATGTTTTCCACTTCCTCACAAAATACATTTTTTTAATGAATATGTGCTTCTTGGCAGTCAAGGAACTATCTGTCCTGGACATGTTGACTTTCTAGTCAACAAACAATATACAAGACAGTAGAATGGCACGTTTTCTACAAGGTGATTATATGGCACTTTTATTAAATATTCTTTCTCAGCCTAACAGTGATATCAAATCTGAAAGGGTGAATCGTCTTGTTGAAACAAAAGTCCACACTCATGAAGGTATACGGTTAATTCTGAATGTGCAGTCATCACAAAGTGCGGACTGAAGTGTCTCTTTGGCATTGTAATCCTCTTTATCGATACCAGATAGAATACAATTTTCTGTTGATTTTGCTGGGATGTGAACATTATCTCCAACTTACTTTTCAATGGCCAGCTTTCATTCATAAACTTTTAACTGTTATGTGTCTCCTCGGCTGGATTTAGCGTTTTGACTTAGGGTGCGGTTCTACAACACAGTGGCAAATAACTTTATGTTAGAACTGTCTTTGATTTTTAGAGTTTGAGACATATATTAGTGAAAGTCAGTGCACATCCATAATAGAGCAGGCCCACATCTATCTGGTAAGAGGGACATCTGTAGAAACTTCCATGCGTGCTTTGTCTTTCCAAATTTACTACCATACCCAGATCACAACGCATCAATGAGCATTCATATTATCAAGTGAGTATCTGTAACTGCAGTGTCTCAGCACACAGGACAGTCTGGTCAAACAAGAGAAAGCATAGAGCAGTAATGTAAACCATGAGTACAGTTTAAACTGTATAATCCGTTGGGAATTGCATGAAACTGTCTTCCTGGCAGTATATCCCCTGTTCATGTGGGTGGAAACAATGCTCTATAAAGCAGTAACTTTACTACTGAATGGAGCTATAGTTGTGGAAGTAGCAAGTCTGTCAAGAGATCTCCCCTGAAACCACGAGGCCCATAGTTGGATTATCTATAAATATATTTCTCACTGAGACTGTACACAAAGTTGGCAAATGATTTTAAACTCATGTTGTCTTTGGTACCCCGTGAGCCACTGCTTGGGACCCAGCCACACTGCTGGCGGAGTTGGTGGGAGTGTTCACTGGAGTTCCCACTGAGGGTTTGTAAGGCAAAGCTCCAAGCAGACAGCACTGTGCCTGGTGATCTGAGATGTTCAAGTGTTCCCTGATGCCACTGCTTTCAACAGACCCCATATTCACTCGTCTCCAGACCAAGGGGTAATAAAGTAAAAGGCACAGTTCAGCCATGCCAAGGTTAAGTAAGCAGGCCCCAGTCAGAAAAGGAAAGGCAGTACAATTTCTCAAAAGTCATTGTGTGAAGAACTTCCTTTGTGCATGATGGTATCTTCTTAGTAAATATCCAACAGAATCCTTCCTGGGTACACAACTTGCAGAATGATTTTACATTTACTCAATCTGAGGGTTTGCTTGAGCAGAGGCATTACTTATTTAAATACCAAGAAAGTGCTGACTGTGCTGTTCCTGAGCCTTAGGTTTAGGTTATCCTTTTCCTTAAAACATTTGCAATACAAATTGTGAAAATAAGACTTGTCTATGCCCATTACTCAAAGTGAGAAACTAGAAGTTGGTTCCAATATATCACTGTGAATAGCGATGCCAAATTGAGTTTATAATCTCTTTACATGCCTGTGAACAAGGAGCTGCTGCTCCGAAATGCATAAGGCTCAAGAAATAATTCCAAATGGAAAATTCTCACTTCGTCTCAATAAGGAATCAATTGAATTCACGTGCCTTTGTGTGCGTCTTTGAAAGGAGGATAAATTGCAAGCATTTTTTTCATGGTTGTCCAGCCAGGAAGACTACACCGCCCCACAATTGAACAAGGGACCACAGAACATGGAAATGTTCAGAGTCTGTCAGTGGAAGGGCAGACAGACATAAACTAGTTGAACACTTTTTATTTGGGAGGCCCACTGGTTGGCTAGGAAACAGTATGAACAACATGGGAAAAACATAGAACCCACTGTTGGGTAACAATTTTTACAAAAGCACTACAGGACCCATCATGCAACATTTATTGGACTCACCTGCAAAGCCCACTGGAGGCATTTTAAACAAATCACATGCAGAGGGAAGTGCTTTTTGAACAACACTGCCCAATCTCTTTACATGCCTGTGAACAAGGAGCTGCTTCACCATGGGAATGTTTAATATAATCAATGACCATCAAGAAGCTAGTCTAAGATGCATTCTTTTAAGAAAATAAGGTAAAACTATGACAATTCAGACTACATTGTTTTGACTATTATTCTTCTTTGACCTTGAAATTGAGATAATCAAAGCACTTGTGCCAGACTGATGTTGACTCGGGTGTCTTGTTGATGTCTATATCTAAATGACTTGACACTTTTATAGGTTCTTGGAAAGATCAGGACAACATCTCCGTCAATAGTAGACGTTGATGATTCTGCAAACATACAGAAAATGGAGTTTCTGCCTACTTAAAATGGAGTTACATTATAGCAAATTAAGGGAGAATGTATGAATAGCCAAAGAGTTGTCCTTTAAATTAATCGAGTTTGTGTTATATTCTAGGAAGAGTTCACTTTCTCCCTTGTCAAGAACGCTCTTTCTGGAGGCAAAACGCTCTTGGCAGAAAAATCCCAGGATGGCCCAAGGTGGACCTTCTTAAATCATATATTGCATACTTATTTGATTGTTCTCTCTAGCCTCCAAAATCAGTCTTGACCCTGCTCCATATGGGAACAATCCAGCCAGAACTGCTAGGCCAGGTTCTCCCTGGACCGAAACAAGCATTCTTGGACCGGTTTTGGGGAATCACCCCTCATCAGCCAGGCTAGCTAAAATCCAGTGGCACAGTGAGCACAGTGAGCACGGGACCCAGGAAGCCTTTATTATGTCCTTTGATGACATTAGATAAGTGCACAGCCACGTAAGTGACACCATTCTAATTTTGTCATATCTATTGGCAGCGTTTGACAATGTAAACTATCAAGTGGTCATAAAGAGGCTTCAAAATATGGATATTGTCTGTGCAGCACTCACAGGAATGCAACCATTATTGACTTTCACAAGCTAGCTATCGCCCTACTTATAGATGGAATCTTAAACCTCTTAAAAACGGAGTTCCACAGGGATTGTTTCTCAGTCTGTACCTTTCTAAGCATATGTAGCCCTCATTAAAATCAATGACTTCTGTTTGCTGCACCAGTGACATTTTTAATTCCTGGTTGGTTGCTGCAGTAGCCTGGACTGGCGACAACACACTTATCTTAAACTCCTTTTGGAGGTCTGGTGCCCTGACCAGCTGGCCTGTGCCCTTTTTCTGTAAACCAGCCTAGAATCTGGGACTCCGCTCTTACTCTCATGCCTCACATTAACAAGACAATTGGCATCCGCTTCCTACTGAACCAAAGTGTGAGGAAAAGTCTTCCTTTCTTGGACTTTGACATGAATAAGGCCCTGTCTAAATTATGGGAATGTACTTAATTTAGACCTTTCCAAATTACTGTGCACACGAAAAGGAGATCATGCCTTCACCAAGTAACAAAACTCCATTGGCTACCCAAATTAAAAAGAATCTTGTTAAGACCCTTTGCCTAGCACATTGAGCCATTAATTCATTCTAGAGGTCCTTAGCATCTTGTGATACATTTGCTAGTTAATGAACAAATTGGGAAAGTCTGCTTCAGTGAACGCTATTTCTCCAATCAAGCTGCATGCTGATTGTCCTTCTTCTTAAATCCATCTAACTCAAAATTACCAGCACTCCGAAAAGTATTCAAACTTTGATCTTTTCTCTATAATTCTGTTCCAGTAGTCACCAGGACAACCAAGGTGGTAACTGTATGCTATCATGTCTCAGCAGTCAATTATTAATCAAACGATCAATAGACCATATAAACTGAATCTTCTTGGAGGGTGTCAGTGATGATCTTGGATTATTGATTGAGAAATTGTAACACAAAATAGTCCTAGACTAGTTAATAGATCTCGTAGGTAGATAACAATTGGAGGCAGGATTTGTGATAAATACTTGGAGAGCTGGGCTGAAGTGCAACAACAAGAACTTGTATTGATAGAACGTAATTCGTAAGGTCAAACTGAGAAACTGTCTGAAAGTCTGCTGGACCGGAAACAAACTAGTTTGTGTCCTGCCAGTTCTAAGAACACAACCAGTTGTTGGTTCTAACAGGTGTGAGCACCTTAGCCAGAGTAAACATCTTAAGCTTTAGCAGGTTGAAATCAAACAGGTCCCCTTTCAGAGGGTGGGCAACTCTTTGTGGTCCCTAAAAGAATCATCCTTTCAGCCCTTCATCCAAAAGTTGATGATTACTGATGCGAAACACAGAAAGGAAACTTCATTGGTAGTGGAAGTAGAAGTTGCAGCACCACACCCTCTCTTTCCCATGCTGTAGTTGTTGGAGATAGTGTTGTGTGCAAAATTGGGTTATTGGTCTAGGAGGGTGAAACTCTACTCAAGCAACAGCCACAATCCTGGTCAGGTTGGAACACAAAAAGTCACTAAATTAATAAATGCTTAACCCTCTGATAGTTTGGCACAAAAGCATTCAGAATTAATTCAGAGACAATGTGTAAAGAATTTAGGCAGCAGACAAACAGCAACAAAGTGAAAACACAACACTAGAAAAATCACACACCGATTAAAACAAGCATTGGCATAGCCAATAGGTCTTGCAAGATGGCCGCGGACGGATTGTGCTGAGAGGTCGCACCTAGACCTCTCTCCCATCACCACAAGATGAACATTGTCTAATCAGCAATAGGAACCCCCAAGGCTTCCCTGAATGCTTCCCTGAATGCTGTTCGTAAAAACGATTTTCACTTTTTTCCGATGCAGCCGATGCAGCCTTAAAAAACAACTTTTCAGCGGAGCTGCTCTCACTGAAAAGGACTGTTTCTGCGATCATGAGCTCCCTCGGACCTAAAAAAACGCAGCAACAGCCGGTCAAAATGCCCCCACGGTCGGCAAAAACCGATAAAGTTAAAGAAAAGGAGAAAAGTAAAGAACAAGCGGACATAGGGGGAAAAGATGCCTCTTCGGGACTAACTACGCTCCCAGCAAAGAATCAAGGAGCAATAAGGAAAACCGCCCCGCAGCAGGTGAGGGGAAAAAAGACAGAGATACACGGAAAGGTCAGTGCGGCTTCTGGCGCCGATACACGCAGCCCTTCTGAAGTTCAATCAGCGCTGCCCGGGAAGCTTGTGGAGAGTTCGGAAAAGAGGAGACTAAGGGAAACCTCCCTTAGGCAGCCTACCTTATCCTAGGTGTTTTCCACAGGGCGATTAGTAGGGCAAAACTACGGAGCAGCAAAACAATCTGGCAGCGATAATGGAGGCGCCCTCGAGGACGCTGTGGACGCTCCGGACGCTCCGGACGCTCTGAATGCGCAGAACGCTTCCCCTGTCGTTGCTAGGCAACTCCCTAGCCAAGGTGCTGCTCGAGGAGAGGCGGCTGGTGGTTCTGAGGAGGCAGAAGGACAGCAATCTCAAAGGGACACAGAAGCACCTTTGCAACTCGAGACGCTGCAGATGACAGTGCGCGCGTCCAAGGGAGGGACTGGTAGAGCTGACATGATGAGCGCAATCATGTCACTAGAGGAAGAATTGCACGGCGCCAAGAATAATAAGGCCACATGGGGGAGCTCAGTTAGTCTCCTCAATAAAGATCTGTACTTTGCTGGGAGCTCTGAAACTCAGGATTCTTAAAAAAAAAAGGTGATATGGGCTCAGTGGAGGGGGAGCACTTTTACTCCCTGAATGAGGATTCAGACTCAGCTCAGCCCAGGGAGGAGACCTCAGAAGAAGAGGATGATGCGGACGAAGATATATTGTCTGGCTCTAGCTCTTCAGGGACTGACACGGGCAATGATGCAACTAAAAAAAAACGACAATTAAATCAGAGTAGACGCTTGGCAGCTTCTCCAGGTGGTACAGAGAAACGGCTTGTATGGGATTACTCTGAAACCTCCCAAACCTATCAGGAAGAGGAGCTAACTGCTCTGCAACAGCACAGCGCCCCGTTTGATCTTCTATTCAATATCCTAAAACAAATGCAAGCTGAGGCTAGGTCAGTAAGCCGGAAAGCTAGGCAGGATTCCAGAAAAATCCAACTGACGCTGAAGAAGACAAATAAACTCTATGAGGATCTGGTCACTAGAGTAACGGAGGTGGAAGAGCGAACGGGCAAGCTCGAAGATGACTTTGGTAACTGGCAAACCTTCAAAACAACGCAGGAAAGGATGTCAGAGGACTTCCAGTGGAAAATGGAGGATTTTGAAAATAGACAAAGGCGGAACAACATTAGACTCCTGGGTGTGGCAGAGGGGCTGGAAGGGCAGGATACCAGGCGCTATGTGATTAGTCTACTTGAGGGCGCTTTCCCTGAGTCGCAGTGGCAATGGGACAGGGAGATACAGAGGGCCCATAGGTTTCCCTGTACTCAGAAGAAAACGCATGGCGCAGGAGGAGGAGGTCAGCCGCCTTTTCCAAGAGCTATCTTAGTCTATGTAGAGAACTTCCTGCTACGGCAAGAAATTATCGAAAAGGCGAGACCTGACAATAAGAGATCTTTCGAGGGTACTACATTCTTTGCCAGGCCTGATTTTTGCCATGTGACAGTTGAAAGAAGGTGGAGGCTGAGGCAGATGATATCACAATTTCAGGCTCTGGGCTCAGAGGCGTATTTGCTGTTCCCTGCCAAGCTGAAAGTAGTCACGAACGGGAGAGCCAGAATGTTTCTTTCGGAAATTAAAGCTCAGCAGTACATTGATGAGTTGAAAAAATAAGCTGCATATGGAATAAAAAGTACAGATTTGAATGATGGTCAGGTGGTAAATCAGAAACATTAAGTTTAATAGGAGTTCTATAGGAGCATAGGGACACGAAGGGTGTATACTTTTTTTCTCTTGAGGGGGTTAAACAGTAGGAGAGTGGCGATGGGGAAGGGGTGCGACTGTCACAGTCCAAAACGGCCACGTATAGGTCGTATTTGACCTATTTGCCTGTAGCTGGGGGGAGGGGGGAGGGGGGCCTGTAGGGGAGGGTAGACTAGGGTGGGTACTGGGGTTTGTAAAAATGGCTAGATTTATGGGTTTTTTCGGTGAATTAACAGACATTCTTTTTGGTTGGCAGATATTGTATAGGGAGCACAGAAAGTACATCGAGATTGCAAGATGTTGTTTTCATAGATTTGTTTCATTTTTTCTTGTTATAGAACAGTTTATGAGCAGAGACCTGTTTAATTTTTTTTAATGTCCTGTAGGATTGCTTCAATTAATGTATGCGGCCTCAACGATGCTAATAAGAGATCGAAAGTAGCAGGTTTATTGAGAGCCCTGCATTTAGACTTGGTATGTCTCCAAGAGACCCATATAGAAGCAACACAAGTTTACTTATTGGGACAATTAGGCTTCGCAGTATTAGCAGCCACGAAACAAGGAACTAGGACCAGAGGGGTGGCAATTCTGGGGAGGCATAGGGATGTAGTGGTCCATCGGAAGAAGCAGGATCAATGGGGTAGGTGGGTAATAGTAGAATTAGTTTTTAAAGGAGTAAGATTTACTCTGGTCACAATCTATGGTTCAACTGAAGATGATCCTGATGTCTGGCACTTTATGGATACAGAGCTGGCCTTGTGGCCAGAGCCCATTGTATGTTGTGGGGATTTTAACATCCATGACCCAGGAAGCTCATTTACAGAACTGGGCGGGAGCTACGCTGGGAGGAAGAAAAAGTCATACAGAGCATTAGCTAATATGACTCAGCATAACTCTTTAGTCGACCCATGGGTGAAAAGACACCCATTTTTAGATGGTAGTACGTTCTTTTCCGCCCCCCATAGAATTCTGGTTAGATTGGACTACTTTCTAATCTCCAAATCTTTAATCCCAGGTGTACAAGTGGAAAAACATCCTAGGATTGTTTCAGATCACAGCCCCTTGTTACTAGCATTTACTATACCTATGGTTCAGAGTAGGAACACACAGTGGACTTTCGAACGTGCTCTTTTAAAGGATGGGGCCTACCAGAAACATATGGAAGCCTGGATAAAATGTTTCTGGGATATTAATAGAGGTTCTGCATCCCCAGGAATAGTTTGGGATTGCTTCAAAGCTGGTGTTAGAGGGGGAACACTGAGTTTTGTGTTGGCCAGACGAAAAAGGGAAAGAATTAAAATAGAAGAAGCCCGCCAAAGATTGATTATAGAAGAAGGAAATCTTGCAACAGCGATCAGACAGAATATCCCACTTGAGCCCTTGCTGCTTAAAATTATAGCCCTTAAAGGAGAAGCCACAGAAGGTTTTGGTGGGAAAGCGGCTGAAAACTATCTAGTTAAAAAACAGGATGTATACGAACTGAGTGAGAGAGTTGGTCACATTCTTGCTGTCCGAACTAGACAACGTACTGCTGCAACTGACATTAGGGAGATTTTGGATTCACAGGGAGATTCAGTTACAGATCCGGGCTTAATAAGGGAAGTTTTTAGAAACTTTTATGTAGAATTATATACCTCGGGGCTGATAAGAAGTAATGATGAGTTGGATAGGTATCTTAGCGGTATTCCCTCCCCTTCTTTGTCTCCTGAGGAGAAGGAGTTATTAGATGCTCCACTGGGCTTGGATGAGCTTATTGGGGCTTTGGTTAGTCTTCCCTCAGGGAAAGCAGCTGGTCCAGACAAAATCCCCGTAGAATTCTATAAGGTATTCCAGAACGTACTGTTGGTTGATATGTTTGATATTATGCTGCGTACACAAAGCGGGGAGTTACCCCCGGAGTCTTGGGGAGGAGCGGATATTGTTGTTATTTCTAAAAATGGGAAGCCTCCAACACTCCCTGGTTCCTATAGACCTATTACCCTGATGAACTCAGACGTTAAAGTATATTCCAAAATGTTGGCAAAAAGGCTTGCAGGGAGCATTGAAAAATTAGTTAGCCCATCACAACATGGCTTCATACCTGGCAAGAGCACTACTCAGCACGTTAGAACAGTAATCACTATGTTTGATGCTGCAGGGGTCGCGGGCGATCCTGTTGCGCTACTTCTTCTTGATGTCGAGAAGGCATTCGACAGGGTCGCCTGGGATTTCCTATGGGCAGTAATGAAGTGGAGTGGGATAGGCAAAAGTTTCATAACCGCCATCCAAGCTTTGTATAAGGATCCTTCTGCAAAGATTAGAGTTAACAGGGGACATTCCGAAACAGTGAATATTGCAAGAGGTACGAGGCAAGGGTGCCCATCTTCCCCGCTCCTTTTTGCACTATATCTTGAGCCACTATTACGTAGATTAGAAAGATGCAGTGGGATTCCACCGATGACTTTGAATGGCTGTACAGTCAAATCTCTAGCTTATGCTGACGATGTCGCTATTCTTACTCCAGACCCAGATGTAGCTATTAGGTGGGTGGAAATAGAGGCTCATATGTTTGGATACTTGTCGGGGTATAGTCTGAATAAATCTAAGACCCAAATAGTTAAGAACCAGTTTATTAGATGTATTGATACGAGGGTGGTTAGTTCAGCAACATATCTGGGGATTGAAATATCTGCGAACCTGGATAATATGGTGGAGATCAATATGGCGCCGTTGTTGACTAAGGTTAAAAAGGACTTAGAGAGGACAAATAATTTACATCTCTCGCTGGTTGGGTGTACTAATGTAGTGAAAATGGTCATCCTACCTAAATTTTTTTATTTATTTAGATCGATACCCCTTTTCTTTGAATCTAAATGGTTCAATTCACTGGAAGGCATCTTAAATAGGTTTATATGGTCCCACGGGAAAACCCGGAGGGCATATAGATTCATGTCTTTGCCAAGGGAAAGAGGAGGTTGGGGTGCTCCAGACTTTAGGCTGTATTACATGGCGACTGCTTTACAATATATGCAGGGGTTGATTGGAGGGGGTGGTATGTTACAGAAAGTAACAGCTATGTCCACAGAAGTATATGCGGTTGTATTAGGGTCAGAGGCAGAAAACTGTTTTCTGCACCATGTTGATTTAGGATACTTCAGAAGGAAACCGGCCCAAACTATTGGGGCAGCTCTTAAAATATGGAACGCCTTTCTGAAAAGGTTAGGTTTGGGCAGATATAATAGATATGTTAAATTGTACAACAATAAATCCTTTCCTCCAGAAATATTCTCTGACTCAGTAATGTCCGACTGGGAGGATAAAGGCATTATGCAGATTGGCGACTTAAGGAACTCTGATGGAATAATACAATTTGAGGACTTAGTAAGAAGGCATAATATAGATAGAACAGGTTTCTTTAAGTACCTACAGGTGAGGAGTTTTCTATCTAGCAAACAAGGGGGGCCAGCTGGTTATAATTGCAATGATTTTATGGAGAATCTAATCGCTGGCGGTGTGACTACAATAAGATCTGCCTATGCATTTTTAGTAAGGGGTAAACCCGATGACATAGAGAAATATAGCAGCAAGTGGGTAGAGAAACTAGGGATTGAACATCAGGCTTTTCAAGACTCATTGGATCTGGGTCGCACTATCCTGTGTTCAGCCCCCCTTCAATCCCAGCATTATAAGACACTATACTCACTGTACCATACGCCAGCAAGGATTGCCAAATGGGGGGGGGTCTGAGGGGACCCAAGATGTAATCTTCCTGAGGCAGATATTCTACATATGTTCGCTACCTGCCCCCAACTATATACCTTAATTAAAGACGTCAAGGGATTTCTGAATAAATCATTGGGGACACAGGTATCTTTAACCCCCAGCTGGATTTTGTTGGGAATTGGAACAGAGGGAAATTTCGTTGTTCATGTGGATTTTATGTTTTTGGCAATGGCAGTCTTTAGGCTAACCTTAGCAAGGGCTTGGCTAGATACGACGCCCCCACAAATGCAAATTTGGTTAGCAAATTTAATAGCTGCATATAATTTGGAAAAACCTATATACGCTAGGAAGGGAAGGGTAGGAAGAGCTCGGGGTGTAAGAATATGGGAACCCTTAGCTAAATGGAGGGATGGGATAGGGTAAAGTTATCATCATTATTTTGTTGCTCATAACTTGTATTAATTTGTTTAGTTACTTATTTTTTTTTCTCTTTGTACTGTTCTGTAACAACATAATGATATAGTGTTTGTGAATGAAACAAAATTTCGAAGGTATAATGTATAATGTGTGTGTTGAAAGTATAAAAAATATATTTAAAAAAAAAAAAATTAAAGACACGTGTTTTGCTATCATTATAGCTCTTCGGGGAGGTTTAGCTTTGTCCAGACATAAGAATCACCAATTATAAATGAAAGTGTAATAAACATATACAAACTAAAACACTTTTAAAAAAAAAAAAAGAAAAGAAAAATCACACACCGATTAAAACAAGCATTGGCATAGCCAATAGGTCTTGCCTTTTAGACCTTATAAGTGTTTAGCCATGCAGCACATTATACTGTTAATATTCCGGTCATTTCCACAATTCATTTTTCAAAAATGCCTTTCTTTCTGCATCAAAATATTGCCATCTATTAGTAATAAACTGTAGATTGTAAATATCACTCTTCGATGATAATAATCTGTTGTTTATTGCTATCACAGAAAACACATTTATGTTTATGGAGCCTTGCACTAGGTTTTAAATATGTTACATCTCAACTTCCTTCAGTATCGAACTTTGCATGAACAAACAATGCAGAGGGTGGGTTCGAAAGCTGACCAATGCTCAGGCAGCCTCTTGTCCACAGAGCTCCCTTTGGCAGACATGGCCATTCTCATCGGCTAAATAGCTGAAATTGGAGGCGAGTAGATGGCGGAAAGCTGCGAGGAAGCGCTCCTTTTCTAAAATCTCATCCAACTGTAATCACTATCATACGTATCCTAAAACAATTAATCTAATCCACCTACTGCAGTAATCAGGGTCACAATAAGATTAATCTGTGTGTTTGACATGTTAACTATACTTTGTGCCCTCAGCCGAGGTACAATGAACTCAGTGAATTCAAACCGTGTAAATAATTAATATAATGTTAATAATGAGTTGCTGAAAACTTTTCAGTGTTCATGTGGTACTACAAACCTGATCAACTTTATTGGATAAAGCATTATAGAAAAACACTATATCTCAGAAATGCTAAACGTTGTGAAAGCATGTACACTCTCCTTACTTGAAACTCAGATGAAAGTGTGTGAACTCTGGTGCATCTCAGTGAATCGTTTATATAACAAAAGAAGACAAACAAAAAAATATATAATGCTTAGGAGTGCTCTCTGTGTGTTGGTGATTAAAACCACATGACTTAAAGCAATCACAGTGTGAATCACTGGCTTCTCTTGACTGCCATCATGCTGCCAAACTGTACACAAAACATCTGGCATGAAATCATAGGGTGAATTGTTGGTTTACACTGACTGCCATAAGGATACCAGACTGTCCACAGAGCATCAGGCATGAAGTTAAAGGTTAAAAGGAGCATCGCTTGTTGTTGTCTGCATAATGGCGAATAAACGCCTCGAATATCATTCAATCAATCAATCAATCAATAACATTTGTATAGCGCACTACTCACCCCGAGGGGTCTTAAGGCGCTGGGGGAGAGGGGTCCGTTACTGCTCGAAAAGCCAGGTCTTGAGTTGCTTCCTAAAGGAGAGATGGTCCTGGGTTCGCCGGAGGTGGATGGAGAGGGAGTTCCATGTCTTGGCTGCCAGGTAGGAGAAGGATCTTCCTCTGGTGGTGGCTCTGCGGATGCGTGGAATGGCGGCGAGGGCGAGGCTGGTCGATCATAGCTGGCGTCAGCTGCGGTCGCTCCCTCCTGCCCCTGCTCTCTCCTGCCTTTCCAGCTGGGTATCGTTTGCGCTGCTCTGCTGTTCTCACAGCGATTGTCCGTGCCTGCATCATTTATTTATTATAACTGCGCCTGCATTATTTCATTATTTAGAACTGCCTACACTGTTTGTTTAGAGCCCGTGCCTGCATTATTTTTGTAACTTCTGTTTGTATAGCCGCCTCGCTGACCACCGCATAATTATTTCATCAATTTCCCCCAACCCGGTCGGCGCTTCCGCCCCAGCCGCCATTACTGTTGTTGTTGTGCCCGGAGCCCGCCCCCTCCACCACGCACCCGCCTCCCAGCTGCTCCTCCCTCCCACTAAGTAACAAGGCTCCCTCTCTGGACACCGAAGCGCTGTGACCGTCCTGACTCCGTCAGCTGCGGTCGCTCCCTCCTGCTCTCTCCTGCCTTTCCAGCTGGGTATCGTTTGCGCTGCTCTGCTGTTCTCACAGCGATTGTCCGTGCCTGCATCATTTATTTATTATATCTTCCTGTATTGCTTGCATAAGAGATCGTGTGCCCGTGCCTGCATTATTTCATTATTTAGAACTGCCTGCACTGTTTGTTTAGAGTCCGTGAGCCCGCGCCTGCATTATTTCAATATTTAGAACTGCCTACACTGTTTGTTTAGAGCCCGTGCCTGCATTATTTTTGTAACTTCTGTTTGTATAGCCGCCTCGCTGACCAACGCGTAATTATTTCATCAATTTCCCCCAACCCGGTCGGCGCTTCCGCCCCAGCCGCCATTGCTGTTGTTGTTGTGCCCGGAGCCCGCCCCCTCCACCACGCACCCGCCTTCCAGCTGCTCCTCCCTCGCCCCTCCCCCCCTCACCAACCTTTTATGACAGAGACATCTTCGCGCAGCGTTCACGCGCAGCGGTCGCGCCCCTTGCGCGCCGAAGGTGCGCCAAAGGTAAGCCCTTCTACGCCCGTCCGCACCTGGACCGCGCCCAGCGCCAGACCCCCTGGTCCCCGCCACACCCAACCCTCTAGATTCACATATGATGCCACTACTCTCCTTGCCCTCAACCCCGGACGTTCACCACTATGCTGCTGTCCCGGGGTGACTGGGGACTGGAGGGGTTGATGGACCTCCTCTGGGGGACCCTGCTCTATGTTGGAAGGAGAGGCGGAGACCCGAATCAAACTTCTTAAAGAAGGCTTTATTTTGGTGTAAGTCTTTCGGTTCCTGCTAGTGATGCGTTCTCTGGCGAACGCTGCCTGGTCGTAATGGGGCTGGCGAAACGGGTCCAGGATGGCTCTTGCTTCCGTTCTCCAAGTCGTCCCGTCGGGCTCCACATAGGAGGAAAGAAGACAGGAAAGTATCAGGGCTTATTTTTAACGTAGTCAACAAAGGGACCGGGAGTGAGGGAATTCAACACCAGGTGCAACGACCACTCTCTTATCCTATGGGAGGGGGTGTGCTCGTGAGAGGGAGGGGTCGAGGCAACTTCTGTACTCGGGTCACTTTACTCAGTTTCTGTAGGGACGTGAGCGCCCATCCACCCTGCCATACGCCCCCGTACCTGCTGTAGCCACGTTCCTCCCGTGGGACCGTGGCGGGGCGAATCGCCTAACCGGTGGCCTCCTGGCTTCTTCGGCTCCTCTATTCTCCGGGGCTGTACGTCCTCTTCGTCCTCCGTGCTGCTCCTGGTTCTCCTCTCCTCGCCTGGGCTTGCTGCTCGGGAAACGCCGTCCGTCGCTTCCTGGTTACGAGGGCCTTTTGACCCCGACGCGTCACTCCCTCGGGGCGGGGTCTCGTCTCTGAGGTCCGTCTCCTTAAAGGTGTAGCCGCCTGCTTCCTCCGCGGTGGGCCACCAGTAGTCCGGATCACCTCCTTGCCAGTCTGCTTCCTCTTCCGGGTCCTGGGGCATTGGAGAATAAACGGAGGTACGTGAACAAGCGAGACCGGACCACCAGTCGGTGGCCAGGCCCCCACCCACAGACCCTCTGGTACCCGCCCCGTCACACATCTCCACCCCTGGACTCTCCCGATCGGGGAGAGGAAAGACCCGGGACAGGAAGTCCGCATTCCCGTTCTCTTTCCCTTTCTTGTGCACCACGGTAAAGGCAAAGGGCTGCAGAGAAAGGAACCACCGGAGCACTCTGGGATTGTGTCCACTGTTCTGGTGCATCCACCTCAATGGGGCGTGATCGGTATGGAGAATGAATGGCCGTCCCTCCAGGTAATAACGCAGCTTCTCTACTGCCCATTTGATGGCCAACCCCTCCCGCTCTATGGTGGAATACCGGGCCTCCCTAGGAAAGAGTTTCCTACTGATGTACAACAGGGGATGTTCCACACCGTCTGGGCCTGTCTGGGAGAGGACCGCGCCCACCCCCAGGTTAGAAGCGTCCGTGGCAAGTATAAAAGGTTTGGAGAAGTTGGGGGAGCCCAACACAGGGGCCGTGGTCATCGAGACCTTCAGGTGGTTGAAGGCTTCGAGGGCGTCTGGGGACGGTCTCTGTAAGTCCCGTGGCCGCACATCATTCCTCAACAGATCAGTAAGGGGAGAGGCAACAGCAGCAAAGTTAGGGATAAACCGCCGGTAGTACCCTATTAACCCTAAAAAGGCCCTGAGTTCTTTTTTTGTTGAGGGAAAAGGCACTGCAGCAATGGCTCTTACTTTCTCTATTTGGGGGGCTATGTGTCCCTCCCCCAGCACGTACCCCAGGTAGTTTACCTTCGTGAACGCAGCCCGTGATTTCTTGGCGTTAATGTGTAGGCCCGCCTGACGGAGAGCTCTCAGGATGGTCCGTATGTGTAGGAGGTGTTCGGCCCAATTACCACTGAAGATGACGATGTCGTCTAGGTAAGCCGAACTGAAGGAAAGATAAGGACGCAATACTTGGTTCATGAGGCGCTGGAAGGTGGCCAGTGCCCCATGAAGACCGAAAGGAAGGACGGTGAATTCGTAGAGGCCGTCATCGGTCACGAAGGCAGTTTTCTTTCGGTCTTCCTCACGAAGAGGCACCTGCCAATACCCCTTCGTGAGATCGAGGGTGGTGATGTACTGCGCCTCGCCGATCTTTTCTATCAGTTCGTCCACCCTAGGTATGGGGAACGTGTCGAAGGTGGAAATAGCGTTCAGGGCTCGGAAGTCCATACAGAACCTTTTGGACCCGTCGGGTTTCGGGATCAGTACAATCGGGGACGACCATTCGCTGTTCGAGGGTCGGATAACCCCTAGGTCCAACATCTCCCTGACCTCCTTCCGTACGACAGCCCGACGAGCCTCGGGGATCCTGAAGGGCTTCTGTTTCACCACTTTACCCTCAGGGGTGTTGATGCGATGTTCCACGAGACGCGTGTGTCCGGGTAGGTCAGAGAAGATGGATTCGTACGGTTGTAAGACTTCTCGCAGGTCATCTCCTTTCCTAGGGGACAGATCGGGGTTCACCACGAGCTTGCCTACGGTGGAAGGTGTTTCAAGGCTCGAAGAAGCGCTGTTTACACTGCGAGGCGCGGGGCCCAACCATTCCTTCAAGATGTTGATGTGGTAACTTTGTGTTTTACGTGATGACATGCGTAGCCGGTAGGTGGTGTCTCCAATCGTGTCTACGATTTGATATGGCCCTTGCCATTCGCTCTTGGTTTTGCCGCCTACCGAAGGGAGCAGCACCAGGGCCCACTTCCCGACGGAAAGGCGCCTCAGCCGCTTTCCTTGGTCATATCGTTTCTTCTGGGTAGCCTGTTTCCCTTCTAAGTTGGAGGAGGCCAGATTCCTCAATTTTCCCAGCTTCCCTTTTAATTGTTTGGTGTAATCCAATACCGTTTTCTGGTCGTATATCTCCTCGTTTTCCCATAGGTCTTTCGTGATGTCCAACAGGGAGCGGGGCATGCGTCCGTACAGGAGTTCGAACGAGGAGCATCCCAGGCTGCTTTGTTTTTGGGCGCGTGGGACATACAGGGCCAAGGGCAACAGCCGATCCCAGTCCGGGCCTTCGGCTGTTAGCATCTTCTTGAGGACCGCCTTCAGAGACTGGTTGTACCTCTCCACCAAACCGTCGGTCTGGGGATGGTATACCGAGGTACGCAGATGCTTGATGTTCAAGGTCTTGCAGATTTCTTTCATTAGCCTGGATGTAAAAGGGGTCCCTTGGTCCGTCAACACCTCCTTCGGGAACCCGACTCTCGCAAACAGCTCCACGAATCGGTCGGATATGGCCGCTGTGGTGGGGGCCCGCAACGGGAAGGCCTCAATGAACCGGGTGGCGTAGTCCACTAGGACCAGCGCATAGACGTGGCCTTTGGCTGTTCTGGGCAAGGGGCCAATCAGATCCATCCCCACTCTCTCGAAAGGTACCCCGATGATGGGTAAGGGATACAAAGGGGCAGCACATGGTCGCTGCGTATTCCTTCGTTGGCATACTTCGCACCGGGCACAGTACTCCTGTACTTCCTTGTAAATGCCCGGCCAGAAGAAATTCCTCAGGATCACATCCGTGGTTTTCTCTTTTCCGGTGTGACCAGCGGTAAGGTGGGTATGTGCATAAAACAGGACCTGTTCCCTGAAGGCCTGTGGCACCACCAGTTGAAGCGGGCTGTCTTTCCGGGCCTGTCGGTATAAGAGCCCGTTCTTGATGAGAAATGTTGGGTACACCAGGGTTTGAGTTCCCTGTTGGGCGTGTGCTGTTTCCCATGCGTTGAAGAGGGTTCTGTCCTCTGTCTGCGCGAACCTGAAGCTCTGGTCCGTAACCCACGGGTCCGGGGTGAGATAAGCAGGCTGTGGACGGGTACTGTTCCGTGAAGGGTTGTTCAGCATGTCCCGAAACAGGGTAAGGAAGTCCGGATTATCGACACCCATAATGACGTCTTCGGGTAAGGTGTCCACCACCCCTACCCGAACGGTACACGGCCCTCTAGACTTGTGCTTCAGGGTGAGGGAGGCCACGGGGTAAGACTTCACGTCCCCATGTACGCACCTGATGTGCACTAGGGTTCTGGGCACGTACTGGGTCAGGAACACATAGCGTTTCTGCACTACCGATTGGCGACAGCCTGAGTCAAGGAGCACCCTAACGTTATAGCCATTCATTCCCATACTTACATAAAAGGAGGCACCCATTTCGGCTGAATACAGGACAGTCCGGGGCAGATAGCCCACCTCCATGGGTTCTTCGGAGGGGGGTCGTTTCCTTGGACACACCCTCGCGATGTGCCCCCAGTCCCCACACTCGTAGCACTGAGGTCCTCGCCCCATGGGCGATACCATTCCCGGAGGTTTGGAGCGGGGGGGTTCCAGTAGGGGTTTGTGTTTCCTTTCGGGTTTGAGGGGTAAGGGATGTTTCGAAGTCTTCTCACCGTCCCAGGGGAGGGCCTTTGGTTGCGCTCTCGCAAAATTGGCCGCCATCTGGATCGCTTGCTCAATCCCTAATCCTGAATGTTGTCTTAGCCACCGTTGACTGGCATAAGGTAGGGCTTCCATGAACTGTTCTAGATAGACTTTTTTTAGTATCTCTTCTTTGGAGCAGGATTCTGGGGTCAGCCATTTGTCGGCCATCATTTTGAGCCTGAAGTATAATGTCTTGGGGTTCTCTCCGGGGATGCCCCTCTCCTTTCGGAACCTGACTCGGTAGGCCTCTTGATCGAGACCCAAGTGATCCAGTATCACTCCCTTAATCGTGGCGTAAGGAGTGTTGCCCAAGGGGTTGGCCGCTTGATAGGCAGATTGAGCCTCCCCTGTGAGCAAAGGGGCGAGGAAGAAAGGCCACTTTTCTTTGGGCCATCCTAGCGCTCGAGCGGCTCTCTCGAAGTTCATCAGGAAGGCGTCAGGGTCTTCCCCCTGCAGGTATTTTTGGAGGGCAATGCCTGAGGGATTAGGGGTATGCACACGTAGTTCCCCTGTGGGGATCGCTGCTGCGGGCGGCATAGTCTTTAAGCTTTCCATTTGAGCGGTGAAGGTGGCTTTGAAGAGCTCCCGGTCAGCTTGTGCCGATGAGAGCTGCCGTTCCACGGCCCACTCCAGTTTCTCCTGTCCTTTTATCATGTGTTGTATCAGGGCGTCCATCTCAGGGGTACAGACGGACTGATCTTCTGATCCCACTTCTGACACCAGTTGTCCCGGGGTGACTGGGGACTGGAGGGGTTGATGGACCTCCTCTGGGGGACCCTGCTCTATGTTGGAAGGAGAGGCGGAGACCCGAATCAAACTTCTTAAAGAAGGCTTTATTTTGGTGTAAGTCTTTCGGTTCCTGCTAGTGATGCGTTCTCTGGCGAACGCTGCCTGGTCGTAATGGGGCTGGCGAAACGGGTCCAGGATGGCTCTTGCTTCCGTTCTCCAAGTCGTCCCGTCGGGCTCCACATAGGAGGAAAGAAGACAGGAAAGTATCAGGGCTTATTTTTAACGTAGTCAACAAAGGGACCGGGAGTGAGGGAATTCAACACCAGGTGCAACGACCACTCTCTTATCCTATGGGAGGGGGTGTGCTCGTGAGAGGGAGGGGTCGAGGCAACTTCTGTACTCGGGTCACTTTACTCAGTTTCTGTAGGGACGTGAGCGCCCATCCACCCTGCCATACGCCCCCGTACCTGCTGTAGCCACGTTCCTCCCGTGGGACCGTGGCGGGGCGAATCGCCTAACCGGTGGCCTCCTGGCTTCTTCGGCTCCTCTATTCTCCGGGGCTGTACGTCCTCTTCGTCCTCCGTGCTGCTCCTGGTTCTCCTCTCCTCGCCTGGGCTTGCTGCTCGGGAAACGCCGTCCGTCGCTTCCTGGTTACGAGGGCCTTTTGACCCCGACGCGTCACTCCCTCGGGGCGGGGTCTCGTCTCTGAGGTCCGTCTCCTTAAAGGTGTAGCCGCCTGCTTCCTCCGCGGTGGGCCACCAGTAGTCCGGATCACCTCCTTGCCAGTCTGCTTCCTCTTCCGGGTCCTGGGGCATTGGAGAATAAACGGAGGTACGTGAACAAGCGGGACCGGACCACCAGTCGGTGGCCAGGCCCCCACCCACAGACCCTCTGGTACCCGCCCCGTCACAGCTGCGAAGCCACTCCAGGACGTACTCACGACCCATTCGCCTGCCTCTCCTGCAAGTTCAACTGCTTCAGGACCCTCACCAAATCCACATCCCCCAAACACAGCTCCGACTCTAACCGCCTAAAGTGCATCCTGCTCAACACCCGCTCGGTCCACAGACACGCTACGGAACTCTGGGACCTACTCGACACTGCGTCGCCTGACATCACCTTCCTTACTGAAACATGGATGAACACATCATCTGCACCCGACATCGCCATAGCCATACCTGACACTTACAAGATTATCCGAAAAGACCGCACCATCATCCACAGGAACACCATCAAAATCACAACCAGCTCCGACGACAATCTTGCAACCGCCGAACAGCTCCACTTTCAGATCCACACCGACCCCAGGACCACACTTAGAGGCACCCTCATCTACAGGCCCCCAGGTACCCGCACTCAATTCAGCGATGACATCGCGGACTTCGTCTGCCCACACGCCCTCGCCTCCGAGAACTACATTCTTCTAGGAGACCTCAACTACCACCTTGAAAACATACACGACAGCAACACCACCACCCTTCTGGACAACCTGGCCAATCTCGGACTCAAACAACTTGTTGATACCCCCACCCACACAGCCGGACACACGCTCGACCCTATCTTCACCTCCAGCAAACACATCTCCTTCGACCGCACTACAGCTCTCCACTGGACGGACCACAGCTGTGTTCACTTCAGCTACAAAACCACCCTGACCCACAACCGTCCACAACCTATTCCTCGGAGAAACTGGAACAAAATCACCTCCGACCAACTCCTCACATCACTCAACCAAAACCCCCCACCCCCTCAATGGACCCAAACCAAGCGGCCACCAACCTCAGCCAATGGATTACCCACAGTGCTGACAAATTAGCACCCCTGAAAAAGCACCAGATGAAATCAGCCAGCAAAAAGGCTCCCTGGTTCAATGACGATCTTAAAAAATCAAAGACGCTATGCCGCACCCTGGAGAAGATATGGAGAAAAAACCCAACCTCCTACAACATGGCCTCCCTCCAGTCAGCCACCCGCAAACACCACCAACTGATCCGATCCGCCAAGAAATCTGCATTCAAGGATCGTCTCGACAACAACACCCATAACAGTAAGGAACTCTTCAACATCGTCAAAGAATTCACAAACCCCACCGCAGCATCTAACGACATCACTCCCTCCCAAGACCTCTGCGACGCGTTATCCTCCTTCTTCTACAACAAAATTGCCGACATCCACAACAGCTTCGAGATTACACCCAGCGATCAACCCTCCCCACCCCCCTCAGATCCTACTCCGCCAACTAACATCATCAGCGCCTGGAACCCAATCACCACTGAAGACACCATTCGCCTCATGAACTCAATCCACTCTGGCTAGCCCACCGACCCCTGCCCCCACCACATCTTCAACAAAGCTGACTCCATCATCGCACCCCACCTCCGTGATGTCATCAACTGCTGACACACAGCAGACCCCTCTGAACCTAAAAACTACCGACCCATATCCCACCTCCCATTCCCGGCCAAAATCATCGAGAAAGCCGTCAACAGCCAGCTCGCTGCCTTCCTTGAATCCAACAACTCCCTTGATCCATCTCAATCCGGGTTTCGAGCCAAACACAGCACCGAAACCGCCCTCATTGCAGCAACCGACGACATCCGAACACTCCTGGACAACGGTGAAACAGTGGCCCTCATCCTACTCGACCTATCCGCCGCTTTCGACACAGTCTGCCACAGCACCCTTATACATCGCCTCAGCAACATCGGCATACAAGGAAAAGCCTTGGGCTGGATCATCTCGTTCCTCGCTGGGAGAACCCAGAGAGTCCGACTTCCCCCATTCTACTCAGAGGCCACCGAAGTCATCTGCGGCGTACCTCAGGGATCCTCACTCAGTCCCACCCTCTTCAACGTCTACATGAGTCCTCTCGCCTCCATCGCGCGTCAACACAACCTTAACATCATCTCCTACGCCGACGACACCCAATTAATCCTTTCCCTCACCAAAGACCCCAACACCGCCAAGACCAATCTTCATGAAGGCATGAAAGAAGTAGCCGAATGGATGAAACATAGCCGCCTAAAACTCAACTCAGACAAGATGGAAGTGCTCATCCTGGGATCTTCCCCCTCAGCTTGGGACGACTCTCGGTGGCCTTCTGCTCTGGGCACAGCACCCACACCCTCAGACCATGCACGTAACCTCGGCTTCATCCTAGACTCCTCTCTCTCGATGTCCAGACAAGTCAACGCAGTCTCGTCCTTCTGCTTCAACGTACTTCGCATTCTCAAAAAGATCTTTCGCTGGATCCCCCTTGAGACAAGAAAAACTGTCACCCACGCACTGGTCACGAGTAGACTGGATTATGGTAACTCACTATACGCCGGAATCGCAGCAAAATTACAGAAAAAACTCCAGCGCATCCAAAATGCGTCAGCGAGACTCATATTGGACATCCCTCGCCAAGATCACATCACCGGACATCTAAAAGACCTCCACTGGCTTCCCGTCAACAAAAGAATTACTTTCCGCCTTCTCGCCCACGCACACAAAGCCCTCTACAATCTAGGACCCGAATGCCTCAACACTCGTCTATCCTTTTACAAACCCACCCGCCAACTAAGATCGTCCAATCAAGCCCTCGCCGCAGTCCCGCGCATCCGAAAATCTACCATGGGTGGTAGATCCTTCTCCTTCCTGGCTGCCAAGACCTGGAACTCACTCCCCACCCACCTCCGCCTTACTCAGAACCACATCGCCTTCAGAAAAAAACTTAAAAACTGGCTATTCGACAAAGAATGAACCCCTTCCCCTAGCGCCTTGAGACCCTCTGGGTGAGTAGTGCGCTATACAAATGCACGAACTTGAACTTGAACTTGGGAGTGTAGAAGGTCAGGCGGTTGTTGAGGTACTTGGGGCCCAGGTCGTGGAGAGTCTTGTGTGCGTGGGTGAGGAGTCTGAACGTGATCCTCTTGCTGACAGTGACCCCTCCAGGTCGCTCTACCTACCGCACGGCAGCCGCGTGCCAGGTCACCACTGCTGCCTACTCCTGTCACTGCTTCCTGCCTGTGGTTAGCCGCTGCCTGCTAGGGACTCTGCCCTCAGGCCTCCCCCCTCGCCGCTACCGCCGTTTTTTTCCCGCCTCTCCTTTTCCCGCCACTCCTCTTCCCCGCCGCTGCCCCCTGTGGCCCCGCCCCCTTCCTTTTCCCCGACCCTCATTCGCTGCCCCGCTCCCGCCTCCCAGCTGCTCCTCCCTCCCACTTGGCCATATATGGCGGGGACCGCGCGTACGCGCAGCATTCACGCGCAGCGGGCGCGCCGATTGTGCGCCAAAGGCAAGCCCGTCTGCACCCGTCCATGCCTGGACGGGTGCCAGAACCCCTGGCCCCCGCCGATGCCAGCCCACCCGCCGGACCTACGATGCCGCCACCCTCCAAGCACTCAACGCCGGCCGACCCGCCGCCTGCTACCAAGCCACCCCGAGGCGCACACACAGACCCTTCACCTGCCAAGCCTGCCGATTCACCTGCCTCTGGACCTGCACTGCACCCGCCAAGCCGATCACCAGCAGCAACCACCTCAAGTGCATCCTGTTCAACACCCGCTCCGTCCACAGACACGCCGTGGAACTCTGGAATCTGTTCGACACAACATCACCAGACGTCGCCTTCCTCACGGAAACATGGATGAACGCCTCCTCAGC
This sequence comes from Lissotriton helveticus, assembly GCF_964261635.1. NCBI lineage: Eukaryota > Metazoa > Chordata > Amphibia > Caudata > Salamandridae > Lissotriton > Lissotriton helveticus. The sequence goes on along the minus strand of NC_136065.1, from coordinate 1,166,368,545 downwards.
GCCCAACATCGCCATCGCCATCCCGGACGGATACAAGATCACCCGGAGGGACCGCGTCAACCAGACTGGAGGAGGCATCGCCATCGTACACAAAAACACCATCCGCATCACGACCAACTCCGACGACACCCTCACCGCCGCCGAACACCTCCACTTCCAGATACACACCGACCCCAAGACCACACTCAGAGGCACCCTCATCTACAGACCCCCGGGACCACGCACACAATTCAGCGAAGACATCGCAGACTTCATCAGCCCGCACGCCCTCCCCTCCGCTGACTACATCCTCCTAGGGGACCTCAACTTACACCTGGAGAACAACAAGGACAGCAACACCACCACCCCGCTGGACAACCTTGCCAACCTCGGACTCAGGCAACTGGTGAACACCCCCACCCACTACACCGGCCACACGCTTGACCCAGTCTTCTCCTCCAGCAAATACATCTCCTTCAGCCACTTCACCGGACTTCATTGGACTGACCACAGCTGCGTCCACTTCAGCTTAAAAAAAAACATGACCCACCACCACCCGCAACAGGTTCCTCGCAGGAGCCTGGAACAAGATCACCGCCGACCAGCTCACCACCTCCCTCCGCCAGAACCCTCCCGCCAGCACAACGGACCCCAACGAAACAGCCAGCAACCTCACACAGTGGATCACCAACTGCGCAGACGACCTCGCACCACTGAAGACCCCCTCCCAGCAGACCCGGCAGCAAGAAAGCCTCTTGGTTCACCGACGAACTTAAGAACCCCAAGAAGAACTGCCGCACCCTCGAGAAAGCCTGGCGCAACAACCAGACCACAGACAACATGACTGCCTTCAAGTACGCCACCCGCAAACACCACCAGCTGATCCGCACCACCAAGAAGACAGCATTCAAAGAACGACTGGACAACAACGCCCACAACAGCAAGGAACTCTTCAGCATCGTCAAAGAGCTCTCCAACCCCAGCGCCGGAAACAATGACATCACTTCCTTGCAAGACCTCTGCGACTCACTCACCTCGTTCTTTCACAGCAAGATCGCCGACATACACAACAGCTTCGGCGCAAGGACCACACACCCAACCTCCGAACCAACGCCCCCCACCACCACCCTCTGTGGCTGGACCCCGGTCAGCACCGAAGATACCACCCGCACGATGAACACCATCCACTCCGGATCACCAACCGACCCCTGCCCCCACCACGTCTTCAACAAGGCAGACTCCATCATCGCACCCCAACTCCGGGACATCATCAACACCTCCTTCAACACCGCCACCTTCCCGGAGAGCTGGAAGCACGCCGAGCTCAGCGCCCTCCTGAAGAAACCAACAGCGGACCCCACCGACCTGAAGAACGTCCGCCCCATCTCGCTCCTCCCTTTTCCTGCCAAAGTCATCAAGAAGACCGTCAACAGACAGCTTGCCGCCTTCCTCGAGACGAAGGGATCCCTCGACCACTCGCAGTCTGGTTTCCGAGCCAACCACAGCACCGAGACCGCCCTCATCGCAGCCACTGACGACATCAGATCCCTGCTCGACAACGGGGAAACAGCGGCCCTCATCCTCCTGGACCTCTCCGCAGCGTTCGACACTGTCTGCCACCGCACCCTAGTGCAGCGCCTCAGCAACATCGGAATCCAAGAGAAGGCACTGGAGTGGATCATCTCGTTCCTCACCGGAAGAACCCAGAGAGGCCGCCTCCCCCCGTTCAGATCCTAGGCCACCGAAGTCATCTGCGGCGTACCACAAGGATCATCACTCAGCCCCACCCTCTTCAATGTCTACATGAGCCCCCTCGCAGCCATCGCACGGCAACACAACCTCAACATCATCTCCTATGCCGACGACATCCAGCTGATCCTCTCCCTCACCAACGACCCCGCCACCGCCAGAACCAGCCTACACGAAGGGATGAAAGACGTCGCCGAGTGGATGAAGAACAGCTGCCTGAAACTGAACTCAGACAAGATGGAAGTCCTCATCCTGGGATCATCGCACTCGCCTGGGACGACTCCTGGTGGCCCCCTGCCCTGGGCACCACTCCCAAGCCAACGGACCATGCACGTAACCTGGGCTTCATCTTGGACTCCTCCCTCTCGATGACCAGACAAGTCAACGCCGTCTTATCATCATGCTTCAACACCCTGCGCATGCTCCGAAAGATCTTCCGGTGGATCCCCACCGAAACCAGGAAGACGGTCACCCAGGCACTTGTCACCAGCCGACTGGACTACGGAAATACCCTCTACGCCGGAACCACAGCCAAACTTCAGAAAAGATTCCAACGCATCCATAACGCCTCCGCACGACTCGTCCTGGACATCCCCCGACACAGCCACATCTCCGGCCACCTGAGAGACCTGCACTGGCTCCCCGTCAGCAAGAGGATCACGTTCAGACTCCTCATCCATTGCGCAATGATATCACCTCCTATCCAATGTGCAAAACTATAAATGTTTCAACTTCATTGAGGTTCAGGAAGCTGTTTTAATCCGCTGCATGAGAGTCGGTCCACTTCTACTAATGTAATGTAGGTCTTGCCTTATTGTGGTAATGCAGGTGTGTGGAAATCATGTAGTTTATACAAGAATATTTTAAATTAAAGTATAACTCAATGCCAGCATTGAACCAATTTGCTCACTCACATTTGTGACAGGTAAGTGAGACGAAGCATGCTCAAGTTCACACAAAGTGGCCAAGCAGGAAAATCACATTTAAATACAATGTATCATAGATATGCGATCCACATCTTTACATTTGTGGATAGCAAGAGCACACACAGAACACAACTAATGTTCAAGAAAAAAATTAAATATGTACTAACCTGTAATTAACTACTGATCTTGTGATCTGGAATACAGCCCTACTCGCCAAAAAAGCACTTCAATGCCTTGCCAAGGGTTGGAAGTGCTACATAAATACATTTACAATTACAATAGCTCTTCTATTTGTCCAGTCACTTAGTATTACTTTTTTTCTTAAAACTACATAGCAAAACTGATCACTGCTATATCCGCTCTTTCTTTTGTGAAAAGGAGGCCCTCATTCTCAACTAATTCTGCCCATTTCACTTGAAATCTAGAAGAGACATGGTGTTTGGTTAAGAGGAAATGTTTAGGTCACAAAATGCGTCTTTGAAAAAACAATTTATTTGTGAACAATCTGGAAAACTCTTATAGTGAATGTATGAAATTGTAGACAATCCTTTGCTTCTCACAGGACGTGTGAGCATTTAAAATACATTTGCTTAGAAAACATCAGGTTTAGAGGCACAAATGTAGTCTTCTATTTAAAATGGCACCTGTGGTTACAAGATTTGGGCTGTGCGCCCTGCTATTTTCGAAGATCACTTTGTCTCTCTTGTTAGATGGCCTTAAATGCCTACCTCTTAGTCACGCTTTTAACCCACTCATTTACTCAACCCCACTCAGTTTGGCGAGAACCTGCACTTAATTTTTTTTATTTAAAGCAGCGGTTAAGAATAGCCAGAGAAAACCGTTGCTACTACTTTTTCACCCTAAGGACATCTAGCACTTTGTTGCTACCCCTGGGCTCAGTAGTCATCACGGCAGCACATGAGCAAAAGGAAAGACTGCCTAAAAAGGTCTCAAGCTGGGCGAATGAGTCTTCGATTTAAGAGGCGGAAGGCTGGAAGAAATGGAGGGAGGGGGAGTAGAAGATATGGGATAACGTGCGAAGAAATGAGCCAGCAAAAGATGAAGAGGCAGAAACAAACCAGGGAAAGAGACAAAAGACAAGCATGAGCCCTGAGAGGATGGCCATTGGAAGATAGCTCACTCACTTGTTGCAGAGAGCCATGCATGACCGAAAGGAAACATATACAAAGTCTGACATAATAGCTCAGCGGGATACCAGCTTATTGCACTGATAAGTGTGTTCACTGCAGACACGCTTTCCAAAACCCGTCTGAGGGTAGTAAGTACCAGGGCTAATTTACAGCTCCACAAAATCAAAAATCTGCTGTAACATGTGCTATATAAAAACAAGCATGCCCACAAAAGTAAAAACAACCTTTGTAATATGACCGAGAAGAGATGGCACCCTGCACGCCGCTGCTCGCTCCCGACAGTTGTAGGCCGTGGGAGGAAACATTTACTGGGAAAGGTGGGACATGCACCCACCTTTGGCTAATTGCATGCTTTCATTTTTGAAAGCCACATGCAATGATCAATACAATGCACGAGTTTGCTGAAAAGCCGGACTGATTCCAAGAGGTCATCTCCTAGAGTAGCGCATGCGCGCTGCGCTAGGCTCGACCTACAAAAAAGAGTAAAATATAATTAAGTAAGGGCAAAACAACAAAAATATATTCAGTAGAACCGGCATTATGCAGTTTCACAGTTTTTAGTGAAGATAGCGCTCAGAAGCAAATAGTGACAATTATGGTTATCAGGTTACGCTGGAGAGGGACAGAGTTGCAAGTTCAGGCCGACTGCGATGGACCGCAGGCTGGGTACAGGACTAGGTTTGCCCCACTGAGGTAGTACCTTGTGTCCTTGGAATCAAGATACGAAGTGTGCATTGGCTTGCAGCACACTAATTCGGGGACCCATCGACCAGCTGTGATGAGTAGTCTTGCATTGAGATGCATTACCCTGGGTTGGTGCTGTCGAAGCCATTGATTAGAAGTTGCGATGCTGCCATCAAGACGTGTCATGCTGTGTCGGGGCAATGAAGCCACAGGTCAGGGGCTGCATTGCAGAGGCTCGCATCAAGATTTGTTACCCAAGTGTGGTAGTTGACAGCTTCACCCCTCCATCTTGTCAGGATGGCCCATCTGTCAAGACCCAGTCGCCCTATGTGACACTCTCTGGGAGGAATACACAAAGGCCAACTACACCTAGCCATGTGACCCAGTATGCAGGCTCCTTGTACCAAATGGTTAGGGCAAGAAAAGGCCAACTTTCTAAAGTGGCATTTTCTGAATTGTGACTAAAAATCAGACTTTACCATTAAAGAGGATTTTAAATTACAATATATCAAACATGATATTTCCTGTTCCCAAGCCAAATGTAATAAGGTCACCCCATGTTATCCTATGGGAGAGGTAGGCCTGGCAGTGGTGAAAAACAAATGTAAGAGTTTTTCACTACCAGGACATGTAAAACTCAAAACTGCTTGTCCAACTTTTTAAATACAATCCACTCTGCCCTTTGGGCTGGTTAGGCCCTACCCTAGGGGTGACTTACATGTATTAACAAGCATTGTCATAGCCAATAGGTCTCGCCTTTCGGACCTTATAAGTGTTTAGCCATGCAACAGTTGATGTTGTTGCTCTTAGGATATTGTGCTGCATACCTAAATACTTATAAGGTCCCAAAAGCGAGACCTATTGGCTATGCCAATGCTTTTTTTTCTGTGGATCCCTGTAGTGATCTTTATTTTTGCTGCTGCTTCAGTGGAGGGTTCTATCGCTGATATGCTCCTTGGAGCAAACAGATATATTGTGGGAGCTATCTTCCTCGCCAGCAGACTCAGGGGCATTGATTGTGATCTGCTGATTGTCAGCATCTCGGGCACTGGAGGATGCCAGCAGTTGGATGGCTGCAAAGCCCAGCAGCAGTACACCAGCTATCTGCCGCCTCTCCGTAAAAGAAAGTAGGTTGTATGTCAGGGTGAAATGAGTAGTTTAGGGCTTAAACTTGGCTAAATCACTAACACCTGGCTCCCACAAGGTAGGGTGCAGCCAATCTGCAAAGGGCATCTGAGCCTCATCGGGGTCAACAAGAGCTATGGAAATGCTATACTATATACATTTCAACCAGGCCTATTGTATATTCAAAATCAGCTCCTGCTCTGCATCGGTTAGCTCCTCACTCGCACCTCGCATGTGACCCTCTACCGACTATCCTCAGCAGCCTCCGTGATGAAAGATGCATTTAAGCTTACCAGATGATTCTATGTCATGAGAGACAACAGGCTTCGGAACCGGCTTTCATTTTCCAAATTATTGTTTTCAAGTGTGTTATCTCAATGGGTTGGAAACATGCCAGAACTACCGCTCCCAGAATACATGAGGCTAAGTTCCTAATGCCTTGGAGTCATCTGGTAACCTTAAATGTCTCCATACACCTACAGCTACATATACAAGTGACCTACATTGCTCCTTCTACAGCACACCATGATGTCTCAATAACTTCAAAGAGAAGTAGGTGGTGCACTGCAGGTGTAGACAAAAGTTCATAAGAGATTATTCGTCTTTGGGTGCACTCGTGGGTGGTGTTTCCGTCAAAACACCGATTATCATAGAAAATGGTAGTGTACGCATGTAGATGCTAATACATCCCCAGGTGAGGCACTCCGTAGGTGATCATAGAATGATTCCAAAAGTTGTTGTTCGCAGCGTAGAGGATTTTCCCAGCACCTTTTGAGTAGCGGACCCCGCTACGTCTGACATGAACACTCCGTGACAAAGGGCCCCCAGCCCGAAATGCATAGGAGGAGTTCGCATTTATTTTCTACCCTAAAGGGACCATAAAATACACTGGATTGATATGCTGTTAATATCATTGAAAAAATTACTATGAAAACTACTGAACAATAAATAATATTTGAACAACAACTTTTGGAATCATTCAATGATCACCTACGGAGTGCCTCACCTGGGGATGTATTAGCGTCTCAATAACTTCCACAGTTCAATGAGTACACACCCCAGTCAGCCTTCACGGACCCCCTCAGCTCACTGCACTGAATCATTCAGGTTCCTTTAGCCCCCTCATCCCATTATTAAAAACCCTGTTGCACACCCTTCCTATCCACCCTTACCTCGCGCATGCTCACAACCGGCTTCCAGCTCGCCGCCCACGGGTTGACAGAAAGAATTCTACGCAGCCTCGGACACGCCCTCCAGAAGCTGAAAGTGAAAGCGTTTCACTTGCGAGAGCGAGCAGTACCAGGAGCGATAATTGCTACCATTCGGCGCCACGCGCTCCCGCAAGTGAATCGCCAAACTTGCAGGCGTTGCCATTGAAGACAATGGAACGCGTGCACGTTTTTGGCTCAAAAACCACAGCGATTGCTAAAGGTCTTTTTGCCTATGCAGCGCATGCGCGCAGCGTAGGCGAGACCTAAAAAGGAAGTTTTGGTTTGGCAAAAGGTTTATTTTGCCTGGTCAATATGGCAATTTTAAAATGTACACAGGCAGCAATACCAGGCCTGAGACATGTTTAAAATGTCTACTTTAGTGGTTGGCAAAATATGTACTGCAGGCCCACTAATATCTTTTAATTTACAGGGCCTGGGTACCAGTAATACTACTGGGGACCTACAAGTAAATTAAAGGTGCCAAATGGCGGTAAGCCAATTTTACTGTGTTTAAAGGAGAGAGCACTTTAGCAGTGATTAGCAGTGGTAAACTGCACAGAGTCCTAAAATCAAACAAAAATGGGTTCCGAAACCAAGAGGGATGAAGGGTAAACACATTGGCAGTAATCCTGCAGAGAGGGAAAAGTTCAACATGTTGCTTCAGTGACATTATTTGCAATTCTAGGCCTCATTAGTAGGCATGAGAGTGGGCTTTATTTTTTCCACTGAAGCACCTTCTTGAGGATTTGAATATCAAGGCAGGTGAACAGTAACAAACAACCAAATATTTTGTGTGAAAGAAAGCCTTAACTTTAAAAGATTTAAAAGCTAACTGAAGTTTGAGACATGGCCTCTAGCGACTCGATAAAACTCAGCAATTTAGTCATTACTTTACCCGTTTTGTACTACAGGACCCCTTCAAGCATCAAGGGAAAACAAAATCTTCCCATCCAGGGTAAACTGATGACTCCATCCTGACCCTCCTCCTTTAAGTCTGATGATTTCCACCATACTTGTCTGCATATGGAAAGACTGGGGTTTGTGGATCAGATCTAAAATATGTGTCAATGAAGGTGTTTGTTTCACGCTGCTACTTTCTTAATCCCTTTGAACATAAATCTATTCTTCACTATGACACAAGCCAGCAGGAAGAATGTGTACCAGTCAATATAGTGCCAGAGTTGGAGACCAGAGCTGGCCGTGATAGCAATAACATTAGTTTGATATCTGGCCTCCTTGTCTATGTGAGCATGTGATAAGGTGAAGCCTTTTCCTACATGGAGGCTGCAATCACACCCACTGACTGGCTTTAAAGTGTTCCACAGACACAATTATCCTTCATGGACCTGCGTTTGTTGTCCGATGACTTGAGGACAACAGGCTTGAAGTGGGACTTTCTTCATGAACTCCTGTTTGATAACCAGGAGCAATAGTTTTGTTAGGGAGGCAACTCTGGCCCCAGATATAAGTGCACTTTAACCTGTGGTTGGACTGGCGACTAGATGGACAGTGAGTTCAGTGTTTGAACCAGAATTGTGGATGCCTACTAGATTAACCAGTTAAGCATAGTAAGCCTTAGTACATTGGCACTGGCTGTCAAAGCCAAGCCACACATATCTTGCTTTATGTCATGATCATTAGGTTGGCTGCTGTTTCCACCAGCCTCACTACTGACATAATCATAGGATGACAGGAAAGGGCAAATGGAACAAGTTATTTGCTTCAGTAACACTCTTTCTGGTGGATGCTATATCTAACCGCTGTTTCCTCACCTTTAACATAACCACAGGTGCCAGACTGAATCTAGAAGTTTTTTAACATAGCCCTGTGAACTTACAGGTGGTGTTGTGCAGCTCCGTGTCAACTCCGCTCTGCCCGCGATAATTGAAGCTGTATATAGGCCCACCAAAGTGTCCTGATGTCGGTTTTTTCTAGACATTGTCCACGCCCTCTAACGTGGTGACCAAAAGTAATAAATTGTGCTAGTGTACTATGCAAATGTCTAACTTGAGATTTATTTAGATGGAAAAAGAGCCTTTACAACAAACAGGGAGGAGGAAAAGCAGTGATGAAAATGTAATTAGATTGAGTATCTGCCAGAAACACCAATGGTAAGTAAGTCGTTCTCCTAATTAAACACAGGTTCCTCACTTTCAGAATAGATATCAAAGCAGTACCTCCCTAAGTTGTGGGTCTGTGGAATGACTTTGACCATAATGTCTTGCAGGACCCAAATGACAAAAACGCCCTTTTGTTAGAACCTGGATGTCAAGGCAGTAGTGCTTCGTAAATCTGTGTACTGATACCGAAGGTGCCGCCTGACACATATCCAGGACAGGTACACCATGTGCCAATGCAGTGGTACCAGCTTTGGCACATGGCCCCACATCCCTTCTGGAGGCTGATGTGTGCCATCATGTAGCATAGCTTGATGTAGAGGGCTAATCACCTGATATGGTCCTATTCTGCACTGCTTTGCCTTTCTTCACCCTAGAGCACCTTACAAACCACCGATGGTCCACCCAATTGTCTTTGGTAAGATCGAGGTAAAAACTGTGCACTTTATTGTGGTTCACGTGATGGAGTCTCTACACCTCTTTGGAGGGATGTGGGGGCCAAAGAACATCAAAAAAGTTATGGATTGTACTTCAGGAGAAATGCTGCTCTGGTCTTCAGCACCATAATTGCATGCTAAAGTTTGTCTTGTAATAGGTCAGTGTTACGGATGCTACACCAAGCCACAAACTAGTTCCAGCATCTGACATAAATAGATTTTGTAGAGGGCCACCTGGCTGCCAAGATGACATCCACTACTTTGGGAGGGAGATTGAATGCAGTCAACAGCTGCTGCTCAGACTCTACAGATGGAGGTGTAGATTGAGAAGGCATGGGTGAAGACCCTGCCCTGCTGCTGTGACAGAAGGTCCTCCCAAATCTGCAGATGGATCGGTGGACATATGCTCCTGCACAGAAGCTCTAAGTCCAGGCCAAGACCTAGTCCAGGGTCACTAAGATGACTTGGGCCTGTCGTTCTTGCTCTTCTTCAGAACTTGGGGCAGAAGAAGTAGTGGCAGTAATGCATACAGGAGTCTCAAGCTCCATTGTTAACCAGAATGAGAGAGAGCTTTCTTGAGAACCCCAACGTACAAAAGTGCTAATACTGTGTGTTCTCAGCGGTGGTGAAAAGATTGAGCCAGGGCTCTCCCCGTTCTTGCTATAGAGTCCAGGAGGGCTCTACTTCACATTCCTTGTTGCAATACCACATGTTGGTGGTATTTCAATGAGGACTTGAAACAGCCTCCCCCAAGCCAATGGCCCTCAATTCCAACAGGCTGATGTGACGGCGAGTCTCTGCAGAAGAGCAGAGATCTCTGACCTGCACCTCCTCCAGATGACCGTCCGAACCCAGCAGGGACAAGTCTTTCACCACATCTACTCTGGTTGGGGAAGGGAGAGGGGCCTGCTACTGGTCAAATTGCAGTCAAGGAGCCACCACTGGAGCTCATTTTCAGTCTCCTCCAAAACCAAATAGGTTCTCGTAGTGCAGAGCCCACTTAGATGTCAGACCCCAATGGACAGCTTGCATCTAGCAAAATCTGTAAGCAGAATGCAGAAGGCCAACAGTCCCAGAAGCCTCAGAGCCATCCTCACTGAGACACAGGACTGACTGGAACATTTTGGGAGAATTAAATTTATCAACTGATAAAAAAAAGTAGGAGCTAGCTCTGGAACCCTGTACAGAGATGCGGAAAGAAAGAAACTGACATTTGAGCACTTGCAACAGCACCAGTTGTTCCTTACAGGGTTGAGGGGAGTCGATGCGGAAACATACGACATGTAGTGGCTACAGTGAAAAATCTTCCAGATTCAGTCTGGTGCATGGGGATATTCTTTTTTTTATAAACATTTTTTTTACAGCATGTCACTCATATAGTACAACAACAGTCATCATAGTAGGTGAGCAGGAGACAGGTCAAACGGATACAGTGATAATTTCATCCGGCGGTCAAACAGTGGTGGAAATATCGTGGAGTGCATGCTCATTCCAATTGAGCTAGCCAGTTTCCCCAGACCCGTCCATGCCACGTCTTCATTGCAATATGGTGGGGTCAGGATTTTTCCATTGGGTGGCTATGTCACGTTTGGCCACCAAGAGAGCTGTACACAGGAACGCTAAGGCTCCCCTCGAGGCCCTGGAAACCTCCAAGATCCCCAGCAAGAGCATCACAGAGGAAGGGTCCACCTCCCATCCTAGCGCGTTAGTTAATTCCGCTACCACAGCAGATGAAATTTCTTGGATCTTGGGGCACAGCCACACCATATCAAAGAAATCGGCAGGGACATGAGTGCAACAGGGGCAGGCTGGCTCAGAGGCAAACCCTGTCTGATGCAGCTTGGCCAGAGTGAGATAGGCACGTTAAAGGTAATAGGTCTGAATCAGATGCAGCCAGGAGGACATGGTGAGAACCCAAGGAGCCATCAGTGCATCACACCAGTCGCCATCCTCAAGGGTACCCATCCAACTCTAACAGTGGGCCCGAAGGTGGTCCAGTGTGCCTGGGGAATTGATTATTAATGTGCAATATATTTGGGAGATACCACATTTACCTACCGTGCCCATAAGCAGTTTAGCCTCCAGCTGCCTCAGGGAGAGGGGCATCCTGAGGCACATGGATGTGAAGTGCATGCCTGAGCAGGAGGTATTTATAACATTTTGTGGATGTAAGAGTATAGGTAGTTTGAAGGTCTTGAAAGGACTGTATGTGGGTCCCAGACCACACATCGCTTAGTAGCATTATACCTGTAAGACCCCATTTCCCCAAACCACCCAGTGCCGTCATTTCTCACAACCAGGTGCCCTGCCAGATGGGAGTCTGCTGGGTAAGTCTCTTGTCCCAGTGAGTGTGGCAAAGTGCAGCCCTCCAGAGAAGGAAAACCACCCTGGAATGGCATGGAGGATTGGAACCGCATAATGTAACGCCATATTTTGGAAACAAACCTAGCTGATAGGTTAGATCTGACCATCCCCCATTAAGCCAATCATTAACCACCAGTAGTTGGGAGGAAAGATAATACAAATTAATGTTAGATATCCCCAGACCGCCGTCATATGGGCCATGCTGACAATGAGCCAAGGTGGGCCTGGACTTATGCTAGAGGAAGATGGTCGCGACTTTATCTATGGCACTGAGCTAAATCTGCTGTAAGGGGATCGGGAGATTTTGAAAGACATGGAGGCATCTCGGCAAAATCATCATTTTATACAGGGCTATACAGCCCACCACATTCAGCAGAACAGACTGCCATTTGTTGCGATCTTCTTTGGCCCTCTGTGTCAGGAATCCAAGGTTGATGGACCAAGTGAGCTCCAGGTGAAGTGACACCCAGATACCCATATAGCAAAAGTTAAGATTGTGTAAGGGGAGATTACTTTGTCACTCGAAGAAGCCCCTGAACCAGATGCACCAACACTGACTTGGTTGGGTTCACTTGGAGACATAAAACTGTCCTGAAAAGTAGGCAGATTTGAAGGCAGCTGAATCCACTCCCCTCGGGGTCTGTAAGTTAAAGGAGGTCATACAGCGCTATGCGGTCTTCATGTGCCTCAGGCCATCTCCATCCACGCAGTTGGGTCTCACATTGGAGAAAACACTCCAGTGGTTCTTTTGCCAGTGCGAAGGTTGAGGAGGTAGCTGCTTCTTCTGGGTCACTGCAATAGTGGCTGCAGTCTAATTCTGATGAAAGTTACACTTTATTATAAAGGGCAAGGAGCAGGGAGGGTCAGGGTTTCACTAAAGGTCTTGTAATAATCTGCAGGGAATCCGTCCGGGTACCCTCTTGGAGGCCACCACAGAGATGGCCGCTCCCAACTTCTTAGGCCATGAGTGGGTCATCGAGCATCTGAATCTCGATGTGGGACAACCGAGGTAGGGACACTTCAGCAAGGAATTGGGAGGCATGACCAGGATCTACTAGGGCAGGTTCCCACATATAGGTGGCGTAGTAGTCAGTGAATGTGCAAGCTATATCAGGGAGACTGTGATGGGTAACACCAAAGTCATCCATTATTTCAGGCACTATCCCATTCGCCAGTGGATAGGAGATCAACCAATATAATGGCTTCCAAATTTTATCCCCTATCAGACTCTAGCTGTCGCTATGGGCCACAAATGTTTCGCTACTTCTAGGGATTGGAGGCAGATTTCCTCACGAACCAGACTCAACAGCCGGGGCACCTCGCCAAGAAGATGAGTCACATGTCCCCTCTCTAGAGGGAGTGCACGAGCCTCTAGCTGAGTGATGTGGAGGAACGGAGCCGCTCTTGCACCTGAACATGCCCCTTTGCCTACCCGCTGATAGTCGTTATACCGGCGGCCCACAGGGTGCCAGCCCAGCTAACAGAGCCCTTGTTACTTTGAAAATAGGAATGCAGTTTATCATGAGGGCCTGGGTGAAGTAGTCCTCTGCTTCTGGGGGGTCAAGGTAAAGGAGAAGAGGGTCTTTATCTGATTTGCCATGAGGAACGATCTGGGTGCTCGAGACCACTCAGCAATCTGGGGCCGGCATGAAGGTAAGGTTGATGTGAGAATGTGTATGATGGTCTGCCGAAGTGTGAGTGCATTAAAGCTGTGCAGGTTCTACACACTCCAGACATCACACACCAAGAGCAGTAGCCCAATCAGAGAGATGGCGCACCCCGGCACGACGGGAGGTGGAGGGATGGCCAGTGGCATCCATGTCTGGGACAAGGACTGTGTTGCAGTCTCCTCCAATTAGTGTCAGTCCATTTGAAAGGTTCAAAAGGACCCCGCACAAAGTCTCGAAGTGAGATATCAAGGGCTGTTGGGGGTGCATAGACGCACTCAAGGTTAACGGGTTGACCCTCAACTGTGCTAGCAGGGGCAAAGTATAGACCCTGAGGGTCTTTGACTTCTTGGGTGATGGCCTTAGGGAAGGAGCGATGGAATAGAATAGCTGCCACACAGGAACTCCGAATAAAGCCCGAATAAAAGACCCTTTCATACCCTTTGCATGCCAGGAAGGGACAGCGATTCTCCAGGAGGTGAGTTTTGTGGAGCATCAGTACGTCCGGGAGGAAGCAATGAGCACACCCAAGGTCTGCAGTGTGTTTTACGTGGTCCAGCAGTCATTTAGCGTTCCAGGAAAAGACTCGGAAGGATACCATCACTGGGGAGGGAAGTGTGTATAGATAGTGGGAGGCAGGGAGTGTCCTGCTCCACCAAGGAAGGCAGCCAGAGTCCGCGCCAGAGGCGCATGCTAATTTACCATTTACCTGAACCATACCGCTGAGGATAATATGTAAGTGCATGTCTGAGGGGCCCATTAGGATCGCGGACGGACTTGCGTCCGTCCGCGAGCCCTGAGTAGGAGGGAACGTCCGCATGTGCTGTGGCGTTCCCTCCTGTGCAATTAGGATGTGACCGCCACCCTGGCGGTCACATCCTCTATTTTTAACATTGCGGCGGGTGCTGCTTGAAGCAGCACCCGCCGCAAAGTTAAAAATGAAAGCTGTGCATTTGCATGCACAAAGCGGCAGGCACGCAAATACAGGGGGGTACCATAGGTACCCCCCATGTGCACCCCTTCACCCCTGGGGGCCCGCAACGGGCCCCCAAACAAGAATCCGTATGCCTTTGCACGGCGGACATGCCGCCGTGTAAAGGCATTGATATTCAGACATCCTAATATGGCTGGCGGTGTCTGAGAGACACCGCCACCATATTAGGCCTTTTCCGCCACGGTTGTAAGCCAATCGCGGCGGAAAAGCAGCGGACTTAAACCAGGACCCACCAGCCATCCTAATGTGGCGGTGGGTCTTTGGTGGGTCCGCAGAGGATTTTCTGCATCCGCCGGGCCGGTGGTGGCTTCCGCCGGGCCGGAGGATGCGGAAAATCCTCCATCATAATGTGCCCCATAATGTAGTGGACAACAAATAGATAAACAAACATTGCTAAACTGACAGCAAAACATAACAATACACAGTCTCCATCCCCACAGCAACCCCTCCTACCCCACACTTTCACCCCACAAGCATTTCACCCTAATATCAATAACTAAAGACCCAATGCAACTTGAAATAGGGAACAAAGTGGTGGACCCCTCCATGTTGCAGGATCAATGGTAGCCATCAAGAAATCGCATAAAGCAATTAGTCAGGAATTATTACTGTGGAACATATTGCAGGGAACAGTTAACAAAGGGTTATTCAAAGCGAAGTGCCCATAGCTGGAGATTTAGATCTTGGGACTCTGAGAAACATTGGTATCAGCCAGGAAATTAGCAGTAGACGTAGAAGTTGTGGTGAGGAGATCCTCCTAGTTCGATGAGGGTTCCACCTAATTGGTGGGTATAGTGGGATGTGCCTGGGATGTGGGCTGAACTCATGGACAAGGAGATTGTGAGAAGGTGTTGGACCGTTTGGCGTTGTGCCCTCATCTAGAACAGGTGCAGTTTCTCCTTAGCTTCGGAGCTGCAGCTGTCATGGCCGATCCGGTTGGCCCGGAAAAAAATAAGAAAAATATGAATGAGTGAAAATGGATGGAATAAAGTGAAAAAGCATAAATAAAAAGTACTACTTTCACTCCAAGCATCATAGTGCTGTACTATTTCTATGAAGAAAATACACCCATTGATGGGATGAATATAATATTTTAATAGGAGGATTACATGCTCACAACTTTTCTGTTCACTTGTTTCTCTTGAGGCTGGGGAGGTCCAGAGCCTTGAGCAACAATCCTCCGAGACGCTAAGGAATTCATATCTAGACTCAGGATTCCTGGATCCTCCTCCTCTCTTTTACAAACCCTAAAATATGTGCGCCTACTCACAATTATTACTGGTACTGGCAAAGGTTAAAATGGCTAGGTAGGGGTGACATGATTTAAACCAAACGCGGGGCGTGCTTGCGTTTCATAAATGCTGACAATGGTTACACAGTCAAACATGGTCATTGTATGCAGGGAAGGGGCCTCCTGAGTTAGAGAAAGTTCCCCGCCCGGCAAAGGTTTACAAAAATGGGCACATGCTGTTGCGGTATTATTTAAAGGCGGGGGGGTGCAAACGCCTCCTGATCAATGAGAGAGGTGGGGGCGGTAGGCCATAGTCTAATCCTCAGACGGGACACGCAGGGTATCGTGCAGCAAAAAGTATCGGTAAAAAGGCGGTTCAGCTATGGGTGTGTGCCTTGTCTGGCACAGCGTAGGACAAATGAAGAAAAGGGGTAACGAGCAGCAAGCTCGCTTACCTTACAATGCCGGCCGTAGCTCAGGATTTAGAAAACGCCAGTTGAGGAGCCAAAATATAATTGGTGTGTGCGCGAGGACGCATGAACGTGCAACGTCATCATTTCTCACACTTAGGCAGAGTCAGCACAAGACTACAGTATTGGTGTGGTGGCCCCTGGGGTTTGGCGGCCTTGTGCAGGTGCACACCTTGCACATGCCTAAGGCCTGCCCTGTCTGTGTTCTTCCATTACCTTTCTGCCAATCATCCATTGTCCATGTGTTACCACAGAGTTTCCTGCCCACTTTCCTTTGTATGTGCGCTTCCTCAGCCCCTCCTGCACACAGTCTTTTGTCTGTGCCCTACCCCCACTCTCTGTTGTCTGTATGCTTGTCTGTGTACTTCACCCACATCTCACAGCCACCCTCCATTAGCTTGTGATTGGCCCAGACCTTACCCCCCACTCTCAGTTGTATGTGTGTTTCCCCAGACCTTCCCTCCCACCCTCCATTGTCCATGTACTCCCCATCCCCTCTTAGCTGACCTCTATCCCACCCATATCCTTCTTTCCTGTCCTCCCTCTCTCTTTGTTGATTTGCCTCCCAACCCATTTACCATTTGATGGAAAGGGAAGTAAGTTAAGAGGCGAGGCAACACGGATGGAGAAGAATACATGTGGGGGAGAGGAAAGGTGAGTGTGAGATGTGTGGTGAGATGTGAGACTTTTTTTATCAAATGGCCAGGCCACCTGCTTTGGGCCTAGATGATCCAGTTGAGTGGGCAGGGGTGACAAGGATGTAGGTATCATTGGTCTTGCAGGTGCAATGGCCCTGGGGCCCAGTGAAATGAGGGGCCAACAAAACCCAAATTATGGCTGTGTTACTGTCCTTTCTCGCTTTCATGAGGTCCCAGTGCACTATTACATTGATGCTTTGGGCTTCGGAGCAATGGCCCAAGGGAGGGAAAATTGAAGCAGAGGAGACTTAGCTTGGGCTATGAGAGATGGTGGGTAACAAGTGGGTCAAGATTACGGCCCAACTTTTTAACAGGATACACCGATGCTGGGGCTAAGGGTTGTAAGGGTCCACTATATAATAGTTACATTTGTGTTACTTTACAAGATGGGGAAGGGCACTAATTTTCCTTGCTAGCGTTAGGGCCAAAGGCACCCTTACTGAACAGAGGGGACAACAAGTGGGAACTAATTAATTTTCTGAAAGGGACAGAAGGCCTGTTTCAAGATTGGTGAGATGGCTAGACATGGTGTGGAAAGGGTGAAAGAGGCTAAGCAGAGAAAATGAAAAATCCAGTATTAGTAAAGCGCACTGCTACCCAGAGGCATCCCAGCGCTGGGGGCCACTGGGAAGATTAAGCAAGCTATTGCCCAGAGTCACATGGTGCTGGGCAGACACCTGCCGCCAGACCCGGGGATCGAATCGGGATCCCCAGCAACCGGTGTCAATCGCCCTGGCCACGCCGCCACACCTCTTCCTTGCTACTCAGAGCCACAGCTATTATTAGTGCACCAGAGGCAGTTGTATTGGGACCCAGGAGTGTGAGGGACTCACATCACCCCAATGATGTGGCGCAGTATGTTTGTCAGTTTCTGTTTTTGCTTGATGCATTTTCTCCTTGATGTCTCAGATTTTGTTGGAAAATTGCCCTTTCTACAGTCATTACCAAATGTTTTGCCTTCCTCCTCTATGTTTTGTGACCTCGTTTTTATTGGCCTTAGTACTCTTACCACTTTACCACTGCTAACCAGTGGTAAAGTGCATATGCTCTCTCCCTGAAGAATGGTAACTTTGGCTCTAACCCAATTAGCATATTTAATCTACTTATAAGTCCCTAGTAAATGTGCCCAGGCCCTGTAAATTGAATGCTACTAGTGGGCCTACAGCACTGATGTTGCCACCCGCCTAAGTAGCACCTTAACCATATCTCAGGCCTGCCATTGTAGAGCCTGTGTGTGGAGTTTACACTGCCATTTTGCCCTTGCAAAATAAACCATTTGTCGGGCCCAAACTTTCCTTTCTTATAGTTATAAGTACTCTCTCAGCTATGCCCTGGACAATCCAGAGAGCAGGGTGCCATGTATTTAAAAGGCAGTACATGTACCTTTAAGTTTTACATGTCCTGATAGTGAAAAACTCTTTCTTCACTACTACAAGGCCTATCTCTCTGATAGGATAACAATGGAGTTGTCTTATTACATTTTGTAAGTATAATTCCCACATGTGATGAAATAGACTTTCCAAGTTTTGTGTCTCTGGAATCACAGTTTAAAAACCAAATTTATGGTGAAGTTGGATTTCAAATTGCAATTCTGAACATGCCACTTTTAGAAAGTCGCCGTTTTCTTTACTTTAGCCATTTGGTGCCTGCTGCCTGTCTCTGATCACATGACTGGGTGTAATTTGTAGTTGGGCTTTGTATATTCCTCATAGGTAGATACACACAATGTGAGCTTAGGTGTATCGCAATGGGCCATTTCACACAGGTAAGGATGGAGGAGCTGGCCACCGCCTCACTTACACCTAAATAGGCTGTGTCCTGTCCACACACAAAGGGCTGCATACCCCCTGTAGCGAGTCTGGAGCCAAGGCAGGAGGAAAGGACATCTGTGCACTTCAAAGGCATTTTTTGAAAAGTCTCCCCCACTTCAAAGCCACCACTGGATATAAGCACTGGACCTCAGACACAATCACTTCAGTGCACGTCTGGACCTGTGATGACTCTGCCAGCAAGAAGGACTGCTGTGCTGCCGAAGGATTGCCACACTTCCAGGCTTCTACTTTGCTGGACTCCTGACTTGCTGTGCTGCCCTGCTGCCTGCTGTTCTCCTGCCTGGGTGAGAAGGACTTGACCTCCATCACTTGAACCCAGAGTGACTCCAAGGGCTAGCTGGCTGGCCTCCTGATCTGATGTCTCATGGACATAAAAGACTTCCAGCCACCCAAATTTTGCATAGTGGGTGATTCTGCTATCTCTGAGTCTGCCCTTCCAAGTGGTTCCACCGCAGTCCTGGACATTGGAAGTGTGCCTAAGGTGTTTGCTTCAGCAGAACCCGCGAATTTTCTGTAGAACAGACGCATCAGCTCTGTCCTGTGGGTCAGAGCCTCTATTGCATGGACCAGAACTGGCACATTGCCTCTGCTGTGTGGATGGGACCCGACGCATCACCTTGGGAACCACCACTGCATGACGCTTAGCCCGGCGCAAGATCCTTTCACCCCCATCGATGGCCACCTTGATGACGAATCTCCACATTGCAGCTCACCACTGATCGGAGATGATGAATAGCTGCTGCTTCGCGGATCAGGACCGGTGCATTGCCGCAGACGGATGGATCGACACCTACGCATCGCCTTGGCTGCACCCTGCATCCTTGACGTCGACGCAATCAGGATTAAGGTACTGTTGTTAAATTGGCCTTGCTGGGTCCCTGTAGCTGACCACCACTTCATCACGGCAAGCCTGAACTTTTGGCTTTTTCCCAGTACGGGGCAACCAGATTTTCAAAGTAAGCACTTACTGCTTCTAAGTGGTATTTTACAATGTTTTCTTTAAAAGTTCATATCTCAAATTCTACTGGATTGTTTTTATTTTGATCTTGTTTTATTATTAAATTAAGTTACATTTTTCTAACCTGGTGTGGAATCTTTTTGTGTGGTGTTTTCACTGTTTTACTGTTTGGGGTTTTGCACTGCTCTGTGCCAAGCTCCCTGAGGGGTAGCACAGTTTAATTTAGGGTTTGCCTGCCTCTTACCCTGACTAGGATGTGGTTGCTACTTGAATAGGGCTCATACCCCAGTCAACCTACAAGCCAATTTCTAACACATTTAATATGCATTATGAGCAACAGAAAAGTAGCCCTGAAAAGATCTCATAATGCCAGCTCTGTGCACTCAGGTGTGCCCTGTCACTCCTTCAATCCTTGCCATATAATTAATAACTTCAAAATATTGTGCCTAGGGGGTTCAGACAAAAATGTTTGAAGATGTCTGCCCTAGAATTTCTTGTTCTTGGAATCCTATGAGAGTAGAGATCACCGCCGCTTACAGAACCAGAACAGGCAACACAATAGACATGGATTTTGTCATCGGAATCCACACAACAAGAAAGAATGGCAGGCATATTACAGGGCATTTGGAGGTGGTCAGTGCTAGTCCTTGTTTAGTTACTCTCGATAGATTTCATAGAACCCAGTTTTCAGAATGCCTTTCTGACCTGCTTTAGTGCACAGATCTGTTCACAAAGAATGCAGAAGAGAAACTCCTCTTTGCATTTCCTCACTCTGATAACCTGGGTGAAGACGCCCTGAGACAAATTTGGTCATAGCCCTGCAAAGCTTACACCCGCATCTACAAGCCACCGATTGTTCTCTTTTTACTTTCACATTTCATTTACTGACCCACTAAGCTGTGCGACTTTACTGTCTGTCCATTTACTAGGGTATCCAAGATTACAGCTGACTAATAATATTATGTCCTCAAAATGATTCTCTTAAGCAGCTGGCAATATACACGATCTAGGAGCACTCTGGAGTGTTTGACCCTCAAAGCATGTTCTACTCTCTGTTAATAACACCGTTTCTAGGAAGACCATAAACAAAGTAGCATCTTTACACCTTCTAGCTCACATCTCTAAAAATGACTTCCTGAACAGCTTCTAATCTGCCTTATGCCCAAAATGCAGCACGGAAACAGCAACCCTTGAAATCCTATTTGAAATCCTACGAACATTTCAGAAGGTTGATGCAGCCGTGGCCCGTGGAGCGTGTTTCGGTGGGGCAGAGAGGCGGGGTGGGGCCAGGGCCGGACTGGGAACCGAAACCGGCCCTGGCAAAGTGCTCGGCCGGCCCCCCTCCTCCCCCCGGGGGATTGGGGGGGGGGGGGGTGCGACCGCGCTCTTTGCTAGGGCCGGTTTTTGGCCGATTTTGTTACAGTGCCGTTTTTGCAGCTATGCTGCAAAAAACGACCCTGTAACAAAACCGGCCCCCTGGGGCCCAAAACCGGCCCCCAACCTCGCGGCCGACCGGGGGATTGCCCGGTGCCTGCAAAGGCCAGTCCGGGCCTGGGTGGGGCAGGGGCAGGGTGGGGGGTGCTAAAAAGCGGAGTATGGATAATTGAAGGTAAGTAAACAATTTAATTAATAAAACAAATTTCGTAGCGTGCCCTGCATCGCAAAATGTGATGCAGGGCGCGATACGAAATTCGTTTTATTTATTAAATTGTTTACTTACCTTCAATTATCCATACTCCGCTTTTTAGCACCCCCCACCCTGCCCCTACCCCACCCCGCCTCTCCGCCCCACCGAAACTCCCTCCACGGGCCGTGGCTGGGTTGATGTATGTCTCTTACTGCTGCTTGACTTGTCTGGAATACTCAATACAATTGTCCTCAACATCTGTATCAGGATGGGAATGGACAAGGCTTGAAATTGTTTAACCAGTGGTCGCCCCACTGCTTTCAAGCAGTGTGAGAAGAGGAAACATTAAATGATAATAACTTTTAGTTTATGTTTCCTTTCTTTGCGGGCAGGCAGGTGGGCGGGGATGCTCTGCTCATGGAGCAGAACAGAGGAGGAGTGGTTTGCCCACTCATAAGTGCACCGGGGCCACCCGAACTAGTTATGCGCACTTTCCCCGTTCTCGATGCAGGCTGCAGTTCAGCCTGCGTGGAGAACATGCCCAGGCCCCCATTCCCAGATTGAGCGTCAAACCAGGATGCTCAAAACCAATCACAACGCTGCATCGCAGCATTGTGATTGGTCAGAGAAGCCTGGGTGCCGACTAATCGCACCTCTGAATTGCAGCGTTGTGATTGGTCAGTGGGGCCTAGATGTGCTTCCTGTTTCCTCAGAAGCAAAGACGGAGGACCCAGTGGGAAGGTAAGTTATATATTTTTTTAATATACGCATCCTCGTTCTAAACCCGCGCCCGTGACCTCCCCCCGCACCTGCCACCACTGCCTATTGCCAATATTAATTTGTAAAAATAGGCTTGTTTAGATCACCCGCCCTTTTACTAATTAGTGGAGTATCACGCGATTCTAAACTTTCTCCCTCTCTATGTAATCTGAATGAGTTAATTCTTCTTAAAACTGATTCTGACAAAAATAGAATTCATTTCCCTCTCCAGAACTTTGCACTTCCATTCCAAAAATAGCCAAGAAGCTATCGATCTATGCATTTCCCCATCATGGGTTCCCTTTGCAAAAGTACTCAACGTCATCACTGATCAGCAGATAACAAAATATACCCCAGTGACCACACATCTCGCCTGGAGAACTCAGGAACTTATTGACTGGAACACACAAAAACCCTCTTCTTCAGGATGTACCTAAAGAACTTCGGGCCTTATTTAGAGTTTGTTGAATGTGGGGCATCTGCCAAAAAAAATGGTGGATGCCATATCTCCCCCACATGTGGAGGGCATAGAGGCCCTATACACTATGAATAGGGTAGATGGGACATTTGCTTTTTTTTTTTTTACAGATGTCCTGCAATCCATCAAACTCTAAATAAGGAGATAAGAATGTGCATGTCTGTACTTATCTTTATGCTAATGCTGGTTGATATATTTTATCACTAAATTGTCACTTGTGAAGTGGTCTTGCTGCCAATGAATCTAGATCCACGTAATGATGAATAAACAAATCAACAAATAACCACAATCCTATGTTTGGTGGAGGGAATTCCATTGGATGATTTTCTATCGGTGGTAATCCCACTTCCTTTACCAATCGCAAGATTGTTTGTTACTACTACAGACCCCAAATGTAGTAACCATATATGAACAGTTGCCATTGTATTATGCATACACACACTTCTCCTTACACACATCTCCTTATCTCTCTTTTGTGAGAACAGCACTCTGCTACTCCTTCAATCTAACGGTATTACAAATAAAAAAATAAAAATAAAGATGCGAACTCATTCTGTAGTGGAATATATAAAAACCACAGTAGTATAAAAGGTCTTCATCATACATTTCACAACTTTATATTCACGTACTGAATCACCTGTCCTCCAGGGCAATGGTTTTTATATATAAGTGTGGTTTATGTTTCTCAGACATATGCCTCGAATATATCAGTGATCTGTTTAGAATAGATCGTAGCGTGTCTCCTTGAAGTTCTTTCACATGATGGTAATACAGATTAGATCCTATGCAATTTTCAAATAAATAACTCTATTTGTCTTTTGATGCGTCTACCTTCGACAGATGGTGCTCTTTTATTATTATTATTATAAACCATTTTATAGCGCGCTCTGCTACTGGGGAGTATCCTGGCGCGGGAGAGAGAAAGGCAAACAACAGAACATAAAAAAGGGCTCTTAAGTAGCACTATTAAACAGATGTGTTTTCAGATGTTTTTTGAATGCGGCTACAGTGGGTGTGGAGCGCAGGTGAAAAGGAAGAGCATTCCAGGCGCGAGCCACAACCACCGCAATCGACTGACCACCAAGTCTGGCACGTTTAAAACGGGGAAGGGATAGTTGAAACAGAGTGGAGGATCTCAGGGTACGTGTGGGGACGTAGCTAATAAATCTTTTTCTCAAGTACTGGGGGCCTTGATTATGGATAGCACGAAACGCCAAAACCAATGACTTGAACCGGATGCGCTGTGCAACCGGGAGCCAGTGGAGTGTGCGCATCTCCGCGCGAACGCTCTTCCATCTAGGAATATTGAATAAAAGACGGACAGCCGCGTTCTGGATGATTTGCAGGCGTTTTACCAGGTAGGAGGGGATTCCACTGAACAATGCATTTGCATAGTCCAACCTGGACAATATGAGCGCTCGCCCAACAGACTCCTTTGCCTCTCTAGGGAGCAGGGGAAAGAATTTGCGGAGCATTTTTAAGGTCGCGAAACAGGTGCCAGTGAGTTTTTTAATATGATGTTCGAATCTTAAATCCTCTCCGAACCAGATGCCAAGATTCTTGGCAGGTCTCCCCATCTCTTTCGGGCCTGGAATGTCAGAAGGCCATAAAGTGCTCATGAACGAGGGGGGAAAGGAGCCATAAAAAAGAACCTCAGATTTGTCCTCATTGCACTTCAACTGGGCCTTCGTCAACCAGCGAAATACAGAGGACAAGCATAGATGAACTATAGAGGTATCAAGGTTATCATCTGGCCAGGTGAACAGCAATTGGGTATCGTCTGCGTACCCTATGATCTTAGCCCCAAACTGTTCAGCTAAATAAACCAAAGGTGTAATGTAGGCGTTGAACAGTAAGGGGCTAAGGGTGGAACCTTGCGGGACACCTGTAAGCAGAGGTTCAGGCTCGGAGGCATAGGGAGGCAACCAGACCTGCTGGGTCCTGTCAGACAAGAAGGAGGACAGCCAGTCTAGCACAACCCCTCCAATGCCTATATCAGCCAGCCGGCCAAGAAGAAGCTCATGGGGGACGGTATTGAACGCGGCAGAGAGGTCCAAAAGAATTAGGACCGCTCTGCCGCCTCCGTCTAAACAGTCCCGGATGGCCTCACTCATCTCCAAAAGGGCTGTCTCGGTGCTGTAAGCCGCCCTAAAGCCTGATTGGGCCGGGTGGAGGGCATTGGAAGTTTCAACAAAGCTCTCTAATTGTCGAAATGCCACCTTCTCACAGATCTTTGTGAGTGCCGGTAAGAGGGAAATTGGTCGATAATTCCCAGGGGCCGTCCAGTCCAGGCCGGGTTTCTTTAGGAGTGGCAGAAGCTTAGCCTGTTTCCAAGCAGTAGGAACCACGCCCGTCATCAGAGAGAGGTTCACAATCTGCGTGATCTCAGTACAGACTAATTCCGCCACCTCCGAGAGCACCCGGGCTGGACACGGATCGGCGGGAGAGCCAGATTTCAGGGACTGGATTAAAGGGAGAGTAGTATCCTCCACAATTTGCTCGAAGATCGTGAACTGCTGTTCCGAACTAGGGCAAAGGGAAGGGCACGGGCCCTCTGTTGGGTAGTCGGTGGAAAGAGCTGCTGCGAGGTCTTGCTGAATCCTCTTTATTTTGTTAATAAAAAAGGAGGACAGTTCCTCGCACCATTGCATCGAGGATGGGTGAGAAACGGCCTCAGCGACGGGTGCCACGAAGCTTTTCACTCTTTTGTAGAGGACCTATTTGTGCTTGCCTGCTACACTTTGCCTGGTCTTGGGCACATCTTAGAGTGTGGAAGTAGGTACACGCCTGCGTCTGAGATATTGGTTAAGAAATTGCAGCATTTGTGGATATGGATGACCGTTTCTATAAGGCTGGTGCAATCATTTATTCAAACATTATAATTTTACTCCCGTCTTCAGATTTTCAGAAGTTTTTACAAATGTAATTTCTGTAGTAATTAGTTTCCCAGGAATTAGCCTATAGTTCCCCCTACAGGCGTTGCCCAGCAGCTTGCTCATAATATTTAGACTCAACTACAAATTAAGGAAGATCTGACAGATGTTTTCAAGTGTAAAGTATGTGGCTTAATGTTCTCAAGGAAAGAAAATGAAATAGTTTAGACACATTTTGTTCATCTGGTCTAGTCAGTCCTTGCACATTTTCTGTAAATTAAGCAAGCTGCTTGATCAATGCTATAAGACATATTTAGTAAATGTCTCAGACAAGCCATCCATGGTGCTGCACACCTATACAGTATTTTAATGCTTGACAGTGGCCGGAGATGGCAATATCGAGTGACACTGGTATAACACTACTTGCACCTGCTTGGAAGTGCAGTCTATCCAGCCACCATGAAACAGCCCTAAAATTCCACCGGTGTGTGGACTCAACTTCACTACATTAGGACTACTGCATAATAACCATAGTCCACTGCTCCTGGCCACTGGCAATGCACAAAGGGTTTTGCAGACTCTGGGTCAGGTGCGGGGTAAGACCAGAGCCTATGCACTGTACCTACAGCCTGCTGTGCACATCCTTAGGTTTTCCACAGCAGGTTCTGAGGTTTCTTCTGAGGGTACCGCGCTTGTCCCACGGCATGGCCAGCTCCGGGTCGAATTGTGTCAGACAAAGCATGAGAAGTATAAGGGCAAGCCCTACTCTATATGGATTAATGATAGGTAATGCTTTTTTTTAATATGCTGGAATCCCACCAAAAAGGGACACTTTAGAGAGACGAAAAGAGAAAAACACCTCCCTTGACTTAAAACGAACTACAGGATATATTTACACAGAGTAACACCTGTAATTACCTTCCACTGTGCTATAAGCAAGCAAGAAATCAGCTTCAACTGGAATCTTGTTTTTAGGACTTGTTTCATCCTCCTCTGAGTCACTGTCAGACGCGGCATCAGCTTCTATCCCTGTATCCAACTGTTGTCCTCTGCAAGCCTGGCCAATGAAAAAACAATAAGGACAATCTTAATTGAGAGAAACATAATCAATCGGTTGGATAACGAAGAAAAAGCATGCTACTTAGCTGAAGAAAAGGTTATTTACCTTCTATCATGATATTTCTGGGGGATAAGTAATCTTCGCGTAGGTTCCTCACCTTTGAATATCCTTCAGACACTAGCCTGGCTCTGGAAACTTTTCCCCTCTAATAGCTCTCCGTTATCATCAGATTGCACCACGCTGCTTCAACCAGTGCTCCACTCACCGAATGTAAATAAATTGGGCTATAGAGGTGTCAACTGGTCGACTATCTGGTACTTCTTTCTCACCCGGTGTGTGGAGAGGAACCGGGAGAGCATCAGCACAACACATTTCATGTTTGCATTGCTATGAATCTTATTAATTATTCACTGCGGTAGTTCACTGAAGAGGAGTTAGGGGTGGCGAGGAATCAGCAGGAAGATTAGGGGCCTGATGTAGACTCTGGTGGACAGGTTACTCTGTAATTAATGTGACAGGTATCCTGCCCTATTATTACAAAAACATTATATCCTATGGTACTTGTGGTGAGACAGACAGTATATTCGTCCACCAAGTTATAGATGAGGCCCTTTGCATCAAACAGAAATATCATTACAGAAAGTAAATAACTTTTTCTTTTGATGGGTACATGTTACTGCAGATTTCATGTCAAGACTGGAGACTAGCATTATGCATAACCCTTCATTGCCACTTCAAACTGCAGCACTTTAAAGCATATCACATACCATACTTAAAATTCAAGCATTAGAACTCAGCTACAGTCTATATAATCCAAAGCCCAGCAGCCATTTTCCTCTTTTATTCATTGCTCCACTTCAATTAAGTATCTGATAGCATTTAATTATAATGATTTAAATCTCAGAAGTATTTTACAGATGGAAAGCTTCATTGTTATTGTCTAGATGTTTCTTTACAAACCTTATAGTTCAGAATTTGTTCAGATCTCAATTTATGGGATTTAATTTTAATGGGTCTTGTGTTTTTCAATTTTTTGAGCTTCGTTGTGCTCATTGTTAAGTAATGAATGCCAAAATATGATTCATTAAGTATTTATTCCAAAATGAAGAACATTGACAGAGCAGCCTTTCCTCAGTCCTTCTCCCTGTCTCACCGCAGAAACGAATGCAGGTTGTCAGGGAGAACTACCCAAGGATGGAATGTACAATTGAATGATAACACACATTGAAATGCAAAATACATTCCTCGTGCTGCAGCACAAGATAAACAATTCCTTAAAAGAGCATAACACATCTACCTCCTTAATACATAAATCAAATTATAAATAAGTAATAAAAGCAAAATTATAAAATTACAAAACAAGAATTGTAATTCAATTTGATTGTTCATCACAAACAAAATCTTTCACGTTATTACTATTCTCTGTGACCTCTGTTGCAGCATAAGTATTTTTTTTTGTTTCTGTTGCAGCCTGAGTATCTTTATGAGTTTTAGTAGTATCTAAAGTGACGTTGGTGTCATCCACTGTTCCAGATGTCCCAACACTAACACTAGTATCAACCATGCTGCTCTTCACAAAGGAATATTCAACAGCGGGGTATTCACCAGTGTCAACAATAGAGGACTCCACAGCAGGACGACCAACATTGCTAGTACCAGCATGAACAACAAAATCTGACCTCCTGGAGTTATCATTTTGAATAAGATCATCATCAATAATAAAATATTGAGATGCTTTTCTTGATAACCCAGGATTCTCACTCTTCTTGTACAAATGAATGCACTTTTAAGTATCGCAATACGTTTCGGATTCCATACTTTTCCATCACTTAGTTGTACTGCATTGCAAAAAATGTTGGTTACTTTTAAAGGTTCAGAACATTGACTTTCTCCTTTTGAACTTTCCAAGATTTCTTGACCTTATCCCAGGAACCCTCACTAATGTCACAAAATGTAACATTATGTTTCGAGTCATATACCTCTTTGTTTTTTAGATTTTTGTTTCCAATCCTAGACCTCAAAACATCCATGGGTATGCTAGGTTTATGAATGTTAAACAATTGCAATTCCCAATCACAGTTATTACAAATGGCAGATTGTATAGCATTTTTTAAGACTCTGTTGCAACGTTCAATCATGCCATTCCCACTTGGGTTGTATAGAGAAGTAGTACAGTGTCTTATTCCCACTTTGTCAAAATATTAAGAGCAGGGAACCCTTCTCCAACAAAAACAAAATCCAAAAATGTAATTACAAATTCAGAATTAACTTTCTCAACAATCTTCAGAACAGACCACCTAGAAAAAAGATCAATTACAGCTAAAACATATTTATTCTGAGAGCCAATCGGCCCCAATATGTTAATGACCGAAGTATGCCAAGGAGATTTTGGAATTATTGGTTCAGCCATGGGAGGTTTGAGAGTAACAAGGGTTTTATCTGAGTTTGCACACCAGAAGCAATTTCTAATAAACCTCTAAATAAATAAGTCCATTCCTCGCCACTAGTACCATTGTTTTATCCTTTGCTTGGTCTTAACTATTCCACCATGACCCTCATGACACATCTTAACTATATTTTCTCTAAGATTTGTCGGAGGAATGACTTTATCATTTCTCATGATATTACCATTTGATGTAGAAAGTTCATTGCGAACTTCCCACAAATGCTTAAAATCATTAGGAAAACTGCATTTAGATGGCCAACTGCTTGTAATAAAAGAAAACAGTTCCATCAAAACAGTGTCCTTCTTGCAAGACTTTTTCCATTCACTTTTATCAATCTTGTGTAATCCTTGGTCATGTACTAATGCAACTTGAATATTCTCCCATTCATGATCAGAACTGTCAGTTAGATTAATTGGCATACGTGATAAAAAATCAGCTACTACATTTTCCTTCCCTGGTACATAAACAATTTTATATATATAATCCTGTAATCTCAAAGACATTGTAGCAATCCTAGGAGAAACATTGAATAAACCTTCAGTAGTCAACAACCTAACTAAAGGTTTATGATCCGTCCTAAGAATGCATGGTTTTCCCTATACAAATGCCATGAAATGTTCAAGGGACCAAATGCAAGCTAATGTTTCTTTCTCAATTACTGAGAACTTCTCCTCAGTAGGGGAAAGGGCACGGGAGGCATAAGCAATAATAAATTATTTTCCATCCTGATTAACTTGAGAAAATACTCCGCCCAACCCTCTATTGCTAGCATCTACTGTAATATAGTTCTCCAGTTCAGGATCAAACGCACTTAAGGCAGGTGCATTGGAGATTGCCTTCTTAATATTTCCAAACTCTTCACTACATTCTGCAGACCAACTCAACTTGGATTTGTTCTTAAGTAATTGATGTATATTAAAAACTTTGCTTGAAAAATTTCTCACAAATTTTGAATAAAACTCAACCAAACCAACAAAAGATCATACTTCATCTTTGTTTTTTGGATGAGGAGCATTCAACACTGAATCACCGAGGGCAGGTTTGGTAGAGATCCCTTCACCACTGATGACATATCCTAAATATGTGATGGATTTCACTGCAATTTACACTTAGTGTGTTCAACAGTTAACCCCTTTTGTTCCAGAATACCCAAAACTTCTTTGAGGATAATATCATGTTCTTGTTTTTCCTTCCCAAAAACTAGGATATCATCCTGGAAACAACATACCTTATCAAATTTACTGAAAATTTGGCGCATCAACCTTTGAAAAATTGCCGCAGCAGATGCGAGGCCAAATGGTAATAGCTTGTATTGAAAGCAACCTGAAGGAGGTATGAGCGCTGTCAAAGGTTTGCTTTCATCAGTTAGAGAAATCTGATGATATGCGGCAGATAGGTCTATTGTAGAAAATCAATTAGCATCTTTAATTAAGCTCAACATTTCTGTTATTTAAATGTCTTAGATCAATAAATAACCTCAACTTACCGTTTCTTCGGCAGGCAACAACAATCCGAGAAATCCATTGTGATGATTCAATCGGTTCAATTATATCAGTTTTGACTAGTTTCGGAAGTTCAAGATCTACTTCCTTCCTCAACAAAATGGGTATATATCTAACTTTATGAATTTTCGGACAAGCACCAGGTTTTAACACTATTTGGTGTTTGAACTCGTTTAACCTACTAATCTCCTTGCTGAAAACCTTAGGCTATGAATTTTAAATTTCTTTGCAAAAATCTGTATTGTCATCTGTGAGCATGACAGGATCCTCACTGTTGGGGTTAAGTATTATACCAAGATTGCCTTGATCTCTCCATCCCAATACTGAGGGACTTTTTTTGACACATATAACTTGCCAAAAGATTCCCTTCCTTTAAATCTAAACAACAGAGACCGAAAACAAACCATATCTATTTTTTTCCCCGGAAAATCCTTCTGGACAAATATCTCATATATTAGCTCATTGCCTAGTTTCCTTGAAAATTTACTATTCCAAACCTCTTCATTTACTATTGTGTATGGGGATCCGGAATCAGCATATATTTGAATATTGACACCACCTAAGGACAATAAACACAAAGGTTCTTTTTGTTGTCTCCTATCTTATCAATAATATTTAGCAAGAACAGTTCTCTAGAATCATAAACACTTTTGTCAGTAGTTGTATTTTCAGCAATAGTGTGTGCGAAGAGAACTTTTTGACTAAATGGTCCTCCTCATCTGAGCTAGTCTCATCACCATCATCCACAAATTTCACTTTTACAGATTTATTTCTATGACACACTTTGGCATAATGTCCAACAATATTGCAATTTGTACATCTCTGTTTTAAGGCAGGACAAAGTTTGTTAGAAGCTAAATGTGAACTACTACCACAACGATAACATTTTAAATTTTCATTCTTTTTGGATGAATCATGTTTTGAAGATTTTGTGTTAGTTTTCTTATTCTTGTCAGCAGACTTGTCCTTAATTTTTCTGACTGTAATTTAATTTTTGTCATGTGCTTTATTTTCACTCTTTAAAGCTTTTGCACTGCGACTGGAACGTTCTGCTTTTCTTACAAGTGGCAAGATATCTTTGAAATCTGAATCACCATTAATCCCTAGGCGATCTTGAATAGATAAATCTCTGGTGTGCATAACCACTTGATACCTTAATAATTGATCTTCTAAATGGTCAAATTTGCAATTGTCAGCAATAAGTCTAGGAGCTGAAATATACTCATCAATAGTTTTGTTAGCCTCTTGCTTCCTATGAAAGAATTTGTATCTTGTAATTCCAATACAAACTTTAGGTGCAAAGTGGTTATCAAAATCTTTTTAAATGGCTAGAAACTCATTAACATCTCCTCCGACAGTTCCTTTTTGCATACGATCATAAGCCTTTAAAACCAGCTGAATTGAATACAAGAAAAGCGTTTTTTTCCTTATCTGCAGGCATTTAATTATCCAAGTCAATGGCTTTACTGAAATTCAAAAAGTAAGCTTTCCATTCTAACCATTTGATAGAAGGCTCAGATCCTGAAGACCAAAATGGTTGAGGAGGTTGAATAGTGAAATTCTGTTGAGATGCCATTGTAAAATATAATAGGACAAATAACAGTAGAAATTCAAACAGGTACAAATGATATATAAAAATATCTGAGTAAATCTGTACTTTTCAATAAAAAATTGTACCATAATTAAATGCAGAAATTCTGATGGCTGAAGGAGGTCTTTTCGCTTTTAAAACGAATAAAATATGGGGTTTCTTTAAATAGATTTAATCCCATATAACGCTGTAACTCTGCGTGAGCTACGCGATGAAACTTGTTTTTATGTTGTTATTCAAAATGGCGGCACATAATTTGACCCTCTGCGTGACCTTGCAGCCTGCATGCGTAATTACGATTATACGTGTCAGCGTGCATATTAACGCTGCCAGTCCTTCTCCCTGTCTCACCTCAGAAACGAATGCAGGTTGTGAGCACGAGATAAACAATTCCTTAAAGGAACATAACATTTATCTGTACAGCTTTTTAGATTCAATTAAAAAAAATTGGAAGAAAGAATTCCCTCGTTCTCGTATCGTGAAGCGAGGGGAGTTGAACAAGGCAGCATAGTGGTGAAGGGGCTTTGCTTCATTGTGTGGCTCTCGGCACATGAGTGCGAGTACAGGCGGGCCTTCATAGTGGATTGACGTGTGGCATATGTGTACTTGATAGCGTCATTGCATAACGTGAGTCCATTTTAGTGTTAAGGGATTGCTCCGAGACAAGGTTCTCAGAAGTATTGTAGAGAGAAGAAACTATAGGCAATCTGTTAATTCATGATGGTGCGCATCATTTTCTACGCGGCAGCGTTGTAGGTCTACGGATGGCCATCTTGTTTACAGGTTGCTATAGAGACACAGGTTATGACAAACCTGAGATAAACAAAATTTCAGAGCGCTTAGATAATTACGGATGAAAGTGACACATATATATATATATATATATATACAGAGATGTATTACTTAGAAATTTGATATTAAAGAATTAATAATTAATTTTAGATATAGGTTTGTAGGAGTACAATATTAAAAGGTTATTTTAAGTGTACGGTGGTATGTGTGAGGAAGGAGAGCAAATAGTTAAGGAGAATTATAGAGATCTAATGAAAAAATGGTAAAAGTGAAAGTTAGATCCTCAGTTAAGGAGTTTTGGGGATCAGTTCTCAGAAAAAAAGGAAGGCAACAGATAATTCTGATGAAGAATATTGGACTTTAGAAGAGGAAGAGAGCGAGCAGGCTATAACTATTGGTGGGAAAAGGAAGATGAAGAAGAAAAATGAAAGAGGATGAAAGGTTTGTGGCCTGGCAAAAAGATGGTCTTGGCACCACACAGAGAGAAGGTGTCCAACACAGCACAAAAGAGGGTATCCTTAGCAAGCACAAACGAGATTCAGGAGGGTCCTGATGATGAAGATTCATATAACCGGTGGCCCTGCTGCATGGCTGAGTGGCTCTGCAGTGGGGACACCCATTAAGTGACCATGATGGCATCTGAAACTGTATTGCAATGATATTGCATGTTAGGATGACTATATAAAGTCATTTCTGCAGAAATTCCTTCTGTCATAGAATGTCATGATAATCATGAAGACCTTATAGAAAATGGAGAACATTTCCATGATTTCCAGGAACAAACTCCCAGTGTGTCAGGGACATTATGAATATAGGTCTTTTCAAGGGACGTTTCCAGGATCCACATCGATCCAGGAATAGCAGTGGAAGGGACCACCGTGAGGTATCATGAAAAAAATGAAAAACAAAGAGAATAACTCAGAGAGTTGTCCATGTGAATGATATATCATCCCCATGGCAAGATGGGCTGGAACCTGCCATGTAGATTTTATTTTTAAATAAAAGTGGAACGACTGTACACGCATCGTCCTCAGCTTATGGCCGATGTAGTAGAAGTCTGCACTTCAGTGGTGGTTTGGAAGATAGTTTGCCACACTGCCTATGATGGTGCTAGTGCCTAATGGTCTGGCATGCCTCCTAGCATATTACTCAATATACTCTTCTAAAAGTCTCACCAAGTGGCACATAGATGAATATATAGTGGTCCAATGCCGAAGAATAAATAGTTTTGTGTTTCATTTTGATCCCCAGTCTCTCACTAGTTATCACCTCAAATTCACAAACAACATTGCCGCCAGATTGATAAAAGGTACAAAACAAATAAATAGTATTTGTGTTGTGGCCAATTTCAGATGTAGTCCACTGTCCCATCTGAAAGTAGCATTCCACCAGAACATGTTTTTTTACATTAATTTCTGATTATACATTTTCTGACAAATAAAGTAAAGACACACACCAATAACGAATATTCATAGCATAAATAATTACCTGAATGAAGAAAAGCTTGGGTTTCCCAACAAGAGATCTACACCGGTCTCCTCTGAAAGGTGTAGTCAGATCCTTTATTTCAATCATTCCATCCGTCCCATAAATACATCCCGCCTCGCCATGGCTTAACAGGACACAAGCAAAGCAGGCATTATCACTGTGATCCTCTTCAGCAACTGCAAAGCAACAAGGTAAATATATTTCAAAGCTTAAATTAAAGTCTTGGGTAAATATGTTCCTACACAGGTGTCGCAGAGCAGCTGTTCCAGGTACCCAGTTATAAAATGTATAGAGAGCTACTGAGTAGAGGTGTGCAAATGTCTGCAAACTTTTAGGAGAACTACCTGAAATCCCATGAGCTGCAAACCCGGCATTTAGCACTATTTATTAGTAAGGAATGCGTCTACACATCTATTTTGGACATAAAGACGCATTTTGCACACATAAAAAAATAAATTGCACATGCTGTGAAAAGGAACGTCATGCATTCAGTTTGTTCGTGTTGATCTGTTTTACCGTCACAGGATTTTTCCCCGGACTCAACTTTAATCAATGTGGCATAATGGCATGATTTCAGACATTTCAAGTAATAAGCACAACACAGAATGCTGGAAATTAGGGGTCGGGTTCAAGATGCCATGAAAGACTGAAGGCTGTAATGGGAGGGCCAAGCCAGTTTACGAAGACCTGCACTGGCCTTAATTCATGCTCTCCCTGGGTGGGTGCGACAGAACCTGGTGCCAGAAGATGAGAGGACAGCAGAAGCGAACGGGAAGGATCATAAATGTGAAATTCGGACCGAAATCAGGGAACCAGCATTGGTGGCTGTAAACCAAGATGGCAGTTGGCTGGTAAAGATGGACAGGGTCCATGGAACAGGACTGCAACTGAGCGCCCTGTTGATTAAGTGGGTGGGAGGGGACCAATTTAATGACAGTATACGGCCCTTGTTGAGGAGACGTGAATAAACACAGTATGCTGTTGAGCCATCATACGCTGGAGAGATCCTGTGTGTGGCCCACTCACCTAATAACACACAAGGCCTAAACTAATGGCAGACCAGAGAATACACGGGTGTTGTGTCAAGGAGAGGTCTGATACACACCTGCTCAACACTCTACTGACACCAGAAGTGCCGATGCTCTGTGGCATGTGCAGGCAGGGCCTACAAGACACAATGAATGAGGCCATGCGCAAAGTATATTAAACACTACCGCACGGGGTCCTCTAACTGAGAAACACACCTGTGAGCCTTTATTTTACATGTTCACGTAACATGGGCGAAGCCAACATTTCACACGCCACAGGGTTAGCAGAAGCACGCCCCTGGCTATACTAACAGTTGTGGTCAGCCGGCAACTAAGGTATCACGATGGGCGATACCACATTCCTTCCAAAAAATGCAAAAACATATCAGACATCCTTAACAACATGAACTATGATGAAGTATGCACTCTGACCACAATCCCCACAGGTCACTAAATTCGGTACAGTTCCAATGTGCAGCAGACTTTGTGACCTTACACTGCGCCAACCTCGACTCTCGCCTGGCCCCGTGGTTCAAAGACAACCTTCTAGCAGCTGTAGTCTTTCAGTCTGCTGGGGGTTGCTCCTCAGTCCATACCTTGTCCATGTCTCACGACCTGACTCGGTCGCTGTCTCTGTGCTTGCAGGATCCTCGGGGCTCCTTACTATTGAATCCCCCTCATCTGGTTCAGCTTCTTCAGGCTCAACATCCGGCCATCCTTTCCTGTCTTGAATATCCAGTCTCTTATGCCACCCAGGGATGTCGTACCACGGCAGAGATAGAATCTCTTGAATGCTGAGACGTTCTGCGTTATTGACTCTTGCCCCCTACTGGCCTTGACTTAGGTTCCTCTCATTGAGGTGATATGCCATGAATCCTTCCCAAACTGAAGTCTTAACTTGCTGCCTGGATATCAATCTTTGTCTAGCTCGAGATCCCCAACTTTCATATTAGAACTTTTTGCTCTGCGGAAACGACTGGCTTGGTCATTCGACCTCTTCCTTCGACTATACACTTCTTGGTCATTCATGGTCCAGGGATCCACTTCGGATGATGAGGGATGGAGTCTACAATTACTCTCCATATAGTGAGATGACCACAGGCTTGACCAGTGGTGGAATGGGGGTTTGTCTATAGTCCCTCAAGAATGAGTAAATGGCTTGTTCAGGGGACTCACCACTGGCAGTAGCAATTCTGATTACTTTATTCAAAGTCCTCATGAAGCGTTCAGCCTCTCCGTTAGCTTGAGGTCACTTGGGAGTGATTTTCTTGTGGACGATCCCTAGCAAGGTGAAATAGTATTCAATTTCCTGCCCTTGGAAAGGAGGTTCATTGTTGGCCCTCTGCTCTTTAATAAGCCCGTGGGTGGCCATTATTTTTTCTAGCATCAGTATGACTTCAGAGGCACTAAGGAAAGATAATACTTCTACCTCCGGATACTTAGAGTAGTCATCAATTGCCACTAGAGTGTGTCTCCCATCCAGGAGGCGCTCGAAATCCATGCTAGCACATATCCAGGGGCCATGGGGACCTTGTTCTGTCAGTATGGGTGCTGAAAGGCTTGATTCCCCAGTGGCTTGACACGATGAACAGGACCATACTGTTTCCTCTACTTTCTCATCCATCAAGGGGAACCACACCTTGGTTCGGAGGCATCCCTTAGTTTGTTTTCACCGTCCCTTGATGTCCAGCATGGGCCAGTTGCATTACTCGATTAGCCAATGAGGGAGGGATGACTTGGCAATAGCCTCGCAACAGGTACCCATTATGATCCGCACTCAGTTCCTGTCGCACGTGGTACAAGCTTTCAAGCACATGCCATGCTCTGGGGTGAGAAGAGCCCATTGACCTTTGAACTGATGCCACTTGTTTGTCTTTACTGCCTCCAGAGTTATTTGTAGACACTCATCCTGATAAGTGGCTTGACACAAGTCTTCAAGCAAAATGGGCATCGGGCAAGAACGGTCCACCA
Organism: Lissotriton helveticus; assembly: GCF_964261635.1. Taxonomy (NCBI): domain Eukaryota; kingdom Metazoa; phylum Chordata; class Amphibia; order Caudata; family Salamandridae; genus Lissotriton; species Lissotriton helveticus. Next base: position 1,166,331,336 of record NC_136065.1, on the reverse strand, counting down.
CATAACGTGCATTTTCCTCAGTCTCTTCTGCATCCTCGTCTTGGCTGGGCGCAGCCACGCGGGGATGCGGGACAGGTAGTCGCCGAGGTTGTTCGCTCCGGGGTGATACTTGACCCTGCAGTTGTACTACTGCAGTTGAAGCATCCATTTCTCTATTCTGGGTGGAGGTTTCAACACAGGCCCCATGAATAGGGGAATCAAAGGTTTGTTATCTGTAGAGACCAGTACGAGCTTTCCATAAACATATAGATGGAAGTGGCAACACCCCCATTAGATTGCAATGGCCTCTTTTTTGATCTGAGAAAACCTCTGCTTGAGATGGCCATTGGAGCCCATTCTTCCTCCTCGCTTGACCGCTGCATTAGAACTATTCCCAGTCCTCGAGGACCAGCGTCAACTGCAATTTGGGTGTTTTGCTGGAGATCGAAATATCGCAAGGTGGTGGAACAGGAGAGGGCGTCTTTAGTGGCTTGGAACGCAACTTTTTAATGAACCAACCACAGTAGTTGACCATGCCAAGGAAACTGCGCATCTCGGTCACATTGCTGGGTGCAGGGGCATATTTGATATCTTTCACCTTCTCCAGATCTGGGGCAACTGGAGGAACGCACATTTGATGCAGAGAAGAGTGAGTGTTCTGGTATTGACTTTGCATGGATCAGAATGTCATTGCTGACGTTGGCCATTCTAGGAAGATCCGTGAGGAGCTCTTGGATGGTGTTCTGGAACACCTCTGCGGCACTCGACATTCCGAAGCTCAGCCGCTGATATCGCCTTAGGCCCACGTGTGTTGAGAAGGTCTTTATGTACTTACACCCTTCATCAAGGACTAGCTGGTGATATCCTGAGTGGAGGTCAAGTTTGAAGAACCAGCTGGCGCCACTGAGCTCGCCAATGAGGTCATCAATGGTTGGAGTGAGATGTCATTCCCTTTCAATCGGGGCATCAGGGAAGCGCATGTCCACGCATACCCTTTCACCTTCTCTATGATGCCTTCTGCTTCCAAGTTGTTCATTTCCTTTCTCGACCAGACGCCTGACGTGAAATGTGATGTACCGGTGTCATAGGGCAACTGGTTGTACTGAGAGGTCGATGTGCAGGTACATCTGTTTTCCTCCTAGGCATCCAATGCCATTAAATACATGGGAAAATTCATCAGGATGTGATTGATTTCCTCTTGATGTATCCCGAAGGCGAATGTGACGATGCCCAAGGCCTCCACTGATAGGCACCCCAGAAGCATGCTGTGACCTTCTTCTGTCACATACCCCTCTGACTCAATGGAATTTTGTTCATACGTAATCTTGGTCTTGAATTGGCCTCTGATGATGAGCAGTCGTTTCTCCCTATATGCAAAAACTTAGATTTTTGCTTGGGCTAAGGACGTTGGTGAGTTAATCTCCCCATACACTTCTAAGGACATTAATGGTAGCCCCCGTGTACACTACTGCAGCGGAAGGGTGTCCACCCACTAGTATTTGGCATTGGGGTAAACGCCTCGACGTCTGAGATGCCATGCCAATGGTGAAAACTGAGTGGATGGAGTGTTTTTTCACTACCATCATCGTCCATGTCACTGCTTCTTTCTTGTACCTCCGGGATATTGTTGACGGTTGATCGCGGGGTTCGTTCTTTGCTGCCGCTGCATAGCTTCATGAAGCAATTCAATTTGTCACAAGCGGTGCACTTTTACCCCTTGCCTGCCACTCAGATGGGCGATGAGGGGGTCCACCACAATACCCACAAGACTGTGTTCTCTGGTTCTTCGTCCTATTTGATTGCGACGGAATGTTTGTAGAGATTGCGTTAACGGCTTCATCTTGACAGGCTTTTGAAGAGCAGCCTCCATGTGCACTGCATGTGTTCTGGATAGTTCTTTGGTCCTGCCAAGGGTGAGGATGTCAGCTAGTGGTTTTCCTGACTCTTCCAGAATCCGTTCTTGCAGTTTAGCTGAGGAACACCCCATAATTATCTGCCCCCTTACATCTGACTTTTCATCTTGAAAACCACACATGGGGCCTTATTTATGAGGACGTGCGTCACTTTTACGCCGCTGGTGCATCACTTTTTGTGACGCACCAGCAGCGTAAAAAATTTGCCTTGTTGCACCATATTTACAAACTGACGCATCTAGGTAGATGTGTCACTTTGTAAACCCCTGCGCCACATTATACCTGCGCCAGGTATAATGTATGCAGGGGGGGGCGTTCTGACGCAAGAAAGGGTCATAGAAGTGACGCAGTGAAATCTAAAAGATTTTGCTGCGCCACTTCTAGGACACAAATGCGTCAATATCTTACGCCTGCCTCACAGCAGGCGTGAGACTGACGCAGGCCCTTTCACATGGGGCTTGCCCCATGTGAAAGGACACATTGCTGGAGTTGCGTCACTTTTGTGACACACTCCAGCAATGCGTCACTTTTGCGCCATACAAATACGTCAGAAACACTGACGTATCTGTAACTCCTTGTAACATGATGCGTCATACAGTAAATATGATGCATCAAATATGTCTCAAGGAGCGCACACTGAGAAGTGAAGCATCGCTGCTTTCAGGCCGCGATGCGTCACTTTTCATAAATGAGGCCCATGCTTTCTAACTCTTTCAGGCGACCATGAAACACTTCGAGGGATTCTTCTGGTTGTTGCCTCGCCTGCCTGAATATGAATCTTTGCTAGTCTTGATTGGCCATGGGTTAAAAATGAGCTGTTAAAGCTGCAATGAGGGTGAGGTGCGCTTGTCTTGTATATTTTGTAAATGTCTCTTCCTCCCAGATGGAGCTGCATGGCTCGCTTTTGAGCATTATCAGTTTTTTGTGGCTTCGAAAAACAGGAGGACTCACTCCACCAACTCCTTCCACTTTGTCGCTGGAGCTGATGGGGCCCCCTCCACACTTAAAGGCTCAATTGGAGATATCTGGGTCATCTTAACTGATCTACATTTACTGTCTCTTCATGTACTTTGCTTGACGTGGTTGTACAGGGGCAACTGAAGGCCTCTATCTCAAGTGGGAGTGGGAGAGTAGAGAGTTTGGAGACTTTTCTGTCGCACTTGATACCGCTGCCGGGTATCAAGTAGGAATACAGGACATTCAAGTACACATGCACTCTGGTGTCTGTCCCTGCCTTATGATGGACATTCCAGACATGGCATTGTGATATATGGGCAAGTAAGGTAGTTTTTGCTTGTGTCGAGCGTTTGTACATGTGAGTTCGATGGACATGACATGCTGGTCCTAGGGCACCAAACACCTAATTCTGAAAGCGTAAAAGCTGGTATTTGGTAGAATCACTAGTTGTTTACAGACAAGGGCATGTCTATGGGTGATATAGTTAATTTAACAAGAATGGAAATGTAGTACTTTAGGTTGAAATATGTTTTTTAATTAAATCACAAAGAGGCATATGTATCAAATACTCTATTTGCGATTCTCAAATAGCGATTTTTTTTGAATCGCTATTTGAGAATCGCAAACGAGATGTATTAAAAAAATTCGCAAATAGTTAGCAATTTCTTGGCATTCCTTAATTATGATTAGCAAATTGCGAATCTCAATTAAGGAATACCTTCCAATTCATTCCTATGGGCCAGGAGGCCCAAATAGTTTCATCTGCATACAGTCAACTGTGACCATGTCTGCAAACCTTGAGTTAAGCTTAATTTTGGAGTCCATTAAAGAACATGATACACAGGCAGATAGCAAAAAGGCAAGATGTGCTGCAAGAAAATTGTGAGGTGCCATTGGAAGGCGCCGTTCGGAAGGTGGGGAAGGCATGCTCTGAGATTAGGGAGCGCCTGAGCTGCATTGAGGATAGGACCTTGGAGGTAGTTGTCACAGAGGTGAAAGAGCAAGCCAAGATGCATGAGTAACAATTAGCAGATGTGCAGTGGAAGTTGGAGGACATGGAAAACCAACAGCATAGGAATAATGTTCATTTACTTGGAATGAGTGGGATAATGTACTCTTTTACATGCTGGATCTCTTAAAGACTGCCTTTCTTAAATTGTCAGGATGGGACTGGGCTACGGAAGGTTAAAGAGTACCCCAGTTCCCGATGACCCGTAATAAATCTGTCCAGGATGGAAGAAACTCAAGACGACCATGGGCTATCTTAGTATATTTGGCAACTTTTTGCTTCGCCACCCTAATTTTGAGAAAGCCTGCCCAGATGCAAGACCGACATACCTAGGATTGCCATTTTTCGTCCCCTTGACTTTTGCCATACAACTGTTGAACACCGGTGGCATCTGCGACAGGTAATCAAACCATTCAAGATGCTGACTTCGAAGCATATCTATTGGCTCCTGCCAGACTGAAATCTATTGTCCGTGGCTCTGTTAAATTTTTTGCGTTGAAAAATAAAGCCAAAGAATATCTGAGTCAGGTCTCGGCGAGCAGTGGCAATGCATAAGGGCTGGGACCCTCTTTATGAATTGGCTTGATTACCGTAATATTATTAATGGTTTTCCTTTTTGGTTTTCTTTTTCTCTCTTTTCTCACTGGGTACTGTTTTGAGGTGGGAGCGAAGGGGCTTACATCTGTAAGGGGGCGGGTGTAGCCCCACGTTGTAGACCTCCTGTCTCCATCACACAGACCCGTCTGGTCTGGCTGCTTTCACTAGTGGGGGTAGTGGGAGGGGGTGTCGATGGGTGTCTAGGGGATTGCCAGAGAGGGGAAGGGGGTTGGGAAGGTGGTGGAGGCTGGGTGCGTGACAGTGTGATAATCAACACACAACAGGTGGATGTAAGTGTAATTGTGATGATGTATTTTTCAAAAGAACAGCAGCACTATGAATATGGATATAGCTGGGAGAGTGGGTGGCCAGCGGTTAGGCGTAAAGTAGACCCTGCACAAAATATAGGATGGGGTAGCAGCATGGTATTTGCTTCATTGAGGTGGTATTTTCAGGTGGTTTTGACAGCCTCTAAGAGCTATGGCTAGTTTGCGAATTGCCTCTATTAACATCTGTTGATTAAATGATAAAGTAAAAGAAGGCGGGTACAAGAAGGCTTACATTTTTTAAGAGCAGATGTGTACTGTCTACAAGAAACCCACGTTGCCAGTAAGGACAGGGCTCTGCTGAACACCTTTGCATCGAAGGCTATTTGCTATACGACACAATAAACTAGGACCAGAGGGGTTGCAATCTTAGTGAAAGGAAATTCTATTTCCCCTGGACGTAACATTGCAGACAAGCTGGGAAGATGGGCTATAAAGGAATGCAAGCTGGGCAGTGGGTCTTTTACTTTATGTACAATTTATGCCCCAGTACTAGATGATCCCAGTTTGTTTAATTTCTTGGCAGTCGAACTCCCATTTTGGCCCGGGCCATTTGTTGTTTGTGGGTATTTTAATCTAAATGGCCCAAGGGGGGGTATGTAGCGCCGAAGAAAGTTATGCAGGGCACAAGCCGCAATCCTTTAAGTCCCTGGGTCGTTTGTAGAAGGAACTAGGGCTAATTGATGTTTGGCCTTTGTTGAAGGACCTTGAACCAGGATACACCTATTATTCGGCTCACCATGGCAACTTTACCAGGCTGGAATATTTTTCTGCATCACCCGCATTGGCCAGAGGAGCACAGGTTGAACTCTTTCCTAGAGGGTGTCGGACCATAACCCAATTATTTTTGAGTTTTCTTTGAAAGGGCTGCCTCGGGTACCCAGAAAATGTTCATTTGAGAGGGGATTGCTGCTGGATCCTGACTATGTCAAACAAATTAAGTCTTGGGTCGTGTTTTTTTTTAGCTGAATAAAGGAAGCAGCTCTGTGGGAATAGTTTGGGATGCATTTAAAGCCAGGGTAAGAGGTGAAATCCTGAGTTCTAGCATTACCAAACAGAAGCAGGCGCTGGGACGCAGAAGAGACCTTTATCAAGAGCTAAGTAGTTTGGAAGCAGAACTAATCTGTGTTGTAAAAACCAGGAAAGATTCTGTCCCCGTCCTGAACCTGATCGCTATTACTGTGGCTTGTCTAAACAAACATTTTGCAGTTAAAATAGCTACAAAGTATCTGTTTAAAGAACAGGAACACTACGAGTATAGTAAGCACATTGGGGGGTTTCTCGCAGTTAGGGCATGGCAACAGAGTGTCTCTGGCTGTATTAGCAGAGTAAAGAATATGCAGGGAAATATAGTCACGGACCCCTGTGAAATTAGAGAGGCTTTCAGGGGCTTTTATGCTGATCTGTATAGGGGTACCCCTGACTGTGGCCCTAGGCTTTTAGATATTGGCATGGCAGATCAATCGAGCAGTATCACAGATGAGGAGATATTGATGTTAGGGGGAATTATACTACCTGAGCAACTACAAGGCTGTGTTCGCCTTACCACTTGGGAAAGCAGTTGGGCCAGACCACATCCCTCTTGAATTTTATAAGGTATTCCGTACAGAAATACATCAAGATTGCAGTGCCTGGTTAATGGTGTTAAAACTGGGGCTCCTCCCCTCGGGTCATGGGGTATTGCCAATATATATATTTCTTTTAACACGGCAAGGACACCACAGTTAAGGGTTCATATAGACCAATCACATTACTTAACAGTGATGTGAAGGTCTGCTCTATCATCTTTGCCACCTGACTATCGGGCGTTATACACCGACTGGTGTCAGAGCGGCAGCATGGGTTCATTCCCGGCAGAGGGACTACGGATCATGTTCAGAGGGTCATTTCTCTATTTGATGCAACTGAAGTCCTGGCAAAAGTCATGGGGGTGGCCTTATTGGATGCTGCAAAGGCCTTCGACGGGTCTCGTGGGCCTTTTTGTGGAAAGTTCTGGAGGTAAATGGTTTGGGGGGAGATTTCATTGGTGCAATTCGCTCAATGTATAATAAGCCTATAGCCCACATACAAATAATGGGACACGAATCAGAGCCCTTCAGTATATAGAGGGGCACAAAACAGTGCTGTCCCATCTCTCCTTTATTATTCACATTATTTATTGACACTTTTCTCAGGAGGTTAGACTCTTCACTGGATATTGTGCCTGTCAGCCTATGCTGATGATGTGGCCATAATTACAAGCGAACCAGACAGAGCTCTGTGGGCTGTTGAGGAGATTGCAGAAGACTTTGGGACCAGATTTGGGTTTCTGCTAAATAAGGCTAAAACCCAGGTATTGATTTACAGTCATATACTTGCCTCCGATTGTAAGATTATGAATGAAGTCATATATTTAGGAATATGTATCACTGCCAAGGTGGAGTGTATAATTGATCTAAACCTAACCCCCATTCTTGAGAAACCAAAGAAGGATTTTATACAGTGGGACAATCTGAGACTTTATAATGGGGAGATGTAACTTAGTCAAGATGATTTTCCTTCATAAACAGTTATGTGTGTTTCATACTGTCCCATTGGAATTCAGTAATGAATAGTTTAAGAAAATTGATCGATTAATGACATTCTTTATTTGGACGTATGGGAAAACCAGGAGAGCTAATGCTTTTATGTGTTTACCCACAGAGAGGGGGGTGTGGGTGCTCCCTAATTTTAGATTATATTATTTTGCTGCTGCCATGCAGTGCTATAATATATTATTCAACTGCCGGGCAATAGAATGCCAAGCAATGGGTTATGTACCCTCCATTTAGGTGCTTCTGATTGGCAACGCAGCCCATAGCTGTTCATTGAGATTTTTTGAGCCAAGTTATTTTAAGCAAACTTGCGTTAAGACTTTGTATGCCGTATTTCGAAACTGGACGGTGGTCCAAAAGAAACTGGGGGTGAGTAGGTATAGTAGATGCACTCCCCTGATCCGGAATGAACAACTGCCTAGCATATTTCATGACAGCTGTTTCACTAGGTAGTAAAGTAGCGGGCTGGGCAGGATCTTCTTGCTGGGAATCTGTTGGTACGCTTTAAGGTAGTCTGAAACAGATTTAATGCTGGGCCATGGGATTTTCTTAAATATCTACAGATTTGGGAATTTTTTATGAGAAAGACTGGGGGAATAGCTGGCTTTGATTGAATACCTTTGCTGGAAGTAATCGGTAAAGAACACTACCCCTTCCATCTCACAGTTATATGGCTGTTTGTTGGAACTGGTCCTTATGATTTGGAGAAACAGAATGGGAAATGGCAGGACAGACTTGATTTATCTGACCACGGCTATTTGAAATCACTGGGGATGGGAAGGGCAATCATGTGTGCCTCGAATCTTCAGTCACAACACTACAAGACTTTGTTTGACCTATATATATATAACACCAGCAAAGATTGCCGTAGCTTAAAATTGCTCGAATTAGGAATCGTAGGCTTTTTGGGGGAAGTTCTGTAATGTAAAATCATCCCATCACCACAACTTATATATTATTAGGGGTGGACAAGATACATATGGGCCCAGGATTGGAAATTATTTTTATTGCAATGGCAGTTTGTAGGCTGTGTATCTCTTAATCTTTTCTGGATTCTTTACCTCCGACCTTCTGCATGTATATCAATTTGAAAAGACACTGTATGCATGTAAAGGCAAGCAGGCTAAAAGGAAGGGGAGGAGGATATGGGGGCTTTACAATATGGCTGGATATGTTTTATTAATCAATATTGGTTAAATCATTTTATTTCCTGAGTCTGTTTACAAATTGGAATGTATAATGAATTAGTGCTTCTACTTTATTGAATGCTATTTATGTTGGCTAACTTTATGGATCTTCATTTTAGGTATTTATGTACACTTGTTGGTATTGTACAGGTAAAGTTGAACGGGAAAAAAGCTATGAAAAAGATATATTTTTAAAAGAATTTCCTCTAAAGAGTTTATTGTAAAATGCATGCTTTGGTCCTGTTTATTCCCAAATCATCGGGCTGTAAATCCTATCAACCCGTACTAGTGAAAGTCAGGCTTGCAACTACAGCCACCTTTAAAGTTCTCAGGCTGCATTGCTGTTCACTCCTTCCACATCGTTAATGCATCATTGGGTGGGTTCAGTAAGGATGAGCTTTTACCTTATCAGCTGTGCCTGGCACAAAAGGCTGCTAATTAATGATCTTAAAATGAATGAGTGTAGGTTACCCTGATAGTAGGCACCTGCAAAAGGGGGAAAACTGAACTAACTTTAAAGGGGTTATTTTTAACGCCCTGCTGATATAATCAAGCCAAGCAAAATTCTAGAATGACATTTTGTGGTGATTGTGTAAGATGCAGGACTGGTCAAAAAGAGCAGTTTTTTCTCTACGCTTCATGGCCCCATTAACGGAGCGGCCCAGTCAATGATGACGTAATAGGTGGCACAACCTCAGCTGCCACTATCAAACAAAGGAACATTCTAGAACTTTAGAAGGGCTATAGTAGGTGATTGTTAGGACTTGGCAAAGAGAACTGTATGTTTTTTCTTCACTCGAGGACCTCCTTTAAAGAGGGGCCACCCAGTCAATGATGATGCAACAGATTGCAAAAACCCAGATGGCACTATGAAACTAAGGAATATTCTACGCTTAGTGTTGCAGATTGCTAGAGATTTAGGACAGGGCAAAAATAACTATTTTCTCTATGCTGGATTCCTACTTTAAAGGGGGTATTAATTTGATGACATCACAGTAGATTTCAAACCTCAACTGACATCTTCTAACAAAGAAACATTCTAGAACACCTGTTATAGTTAAATAGTGTTAGAGATGCAGGAGTGGGAAAAGAGAACTGTTTCTTTTCGCTACACTGCATGGCCCTTTAAAGATTATAGAGTAAGTGGACTATAAAATGCTTCACATGGCGATTATTCTAGTTTGTACATAAGTATGTATATAAAAATAAATCAATTTTGTTTATTCCTACATTCTATGAGAATGTGATTCAATTCATAATCCTCATTTATCTTGCATATGAAGTGTACAGAAATCTAAATATATTTCATGGATTTCTCCCTAAAATCTTGGTTATAAAAATGTCTTCAAAATCCTTGCAGACTACTGCAATTAATAAGCCAGAGTGAAACACATTCTTCAGCATTGATTGAATTGTATACCGCTGATGGCCCTCATAAAAATCCTGGAAGAAATATCAGTCTCAGCAAAATCCCCCTAGGCCCTTGGATCCACTGTGACACTGGTTCTCGGCCAGTAGGCTGCTTTCTTAAGCTCACAAACTGACAATGTAAGAGTGACCGCCCTCCAGGGAGTAACATTAGCCACATAATTGACACATTCACGGTATAATAATTCTAATGCCATTAACAACCGTCTAAATTCTTTTCCACAAAGTGCTCTGAGGTGTGCATGAGTGGACCGGTATTTGCAATCTACGTACTGCCAACTAAATGTAATGGTATGTTAATTGTAGCTTATATAGCGCAAAATCACCAGCGGGTCTCAGCGCTTATAGAGAAAACTCAGGTAGCCACAAGAGACCCAGGCACATGCAGAATTATACTGTGACCAGGGCTTCCCTAAACAAATAAGTCTTAAGGCCTTTCCTAAAGGAAAGGAGGGCAGAGTCTTTCCGAAGGTTCTCTGGTAGTACATTCCAGATTCGGGGAATTAGGACCGAGAATGTTCGGCCACCTTTTGATGCCAGTTTGACTCTTGGAAGGGCCAAAAAACCTGCCGTTGATGATCGCAATGTGTGTTCCGGAACTTAATTCATCAGACGTTCCTTAATATAGCTCGGACCTGACCAAAAATGGCTTTTTGGGCAATGCAGAGGCCCTTAAACTTGGCTCTCTGTTTAACAGGGAGCCAATGTAGCCTGTGCAGCAAAGGGGTGGCATGAGCCCATCTAGGCAGCCTAAAAGTCAACCTGGCAGCGTCATTCATGATCACCTGCAAATTGCTGATTAATTTCTAAGGGAGGCCAATGTACAGAGCAATACCATAGTCCAATCTAGACACTATCGTGGCAGATACGAACATCTTGAGAGTGGTATGTGAAAGTAGGAGAGCCAGCTTCCGCAACTCTAGCATTAGACCCAGGCAGCTGCCAACCACCGAGGACACTTGATTGGTCAAGGAGAGGTTGGTGTCTATCTTGATGCCCAGACTTTTAATGACATGCGCAGGCCTCGGGGCAATGCCAAGTTCCTGCGGCCAAAAGAGGTCATTCCAGGGCTTCCCTTTCAGGGGAGATCATGAGGATCTCAGTCTTGTCCGGGTTAACTTTTAATGAATTAGCTGCCATCCAGTTCACTGTGTATCTGAGGATGTTCTGGGCGCTGGACTGAGCTTGCGAGGAATTATTAATTTGCTGAATATGTTGGGTGTCATCTGCATAATTAAATACTTGGCAGTCCATAGCAGCTAATGCTGCCTCTAGTGGTTGCAGGTACACGTTAAACAGAAGAGGCGACAGTACTGAGCCCTGGGGGACACCACAAGTAAGGTCGCCCTTTTTTTGATAATTGGTCGCCCAATTGGGTCCTTTGTGGACTTCCTGACAAAAAGGGCTCGATCCATTGATGAGCCAACCTGCTGATGCCCAAATTAGCAAGTCTCATCAGGAGTTGTGCATGGTTGACTGTGTTAAATGCTGCCGACAGATCTAGCAAAATCAGTGCGCCTGCGTCTTTATTATCAGCTCTAGTTCTGAGCTCATCAAGCACGGCCACCATCACAAGTTCAGTGTTGCAATGGGCCCTGAAGCCAGCCGGCCTACCTTGAAGTAGATTATGTTCCTCAATAAAAGATGACAATATTGTGAGGACATGTTCCTTTAAAATCTTTGCCAGAAAGGGAAGATGGGCCTATAATTTTTAAGGTTGGTTACATCCGCCCCTGGCTTTTCCAGTAGGGGGGTGACTCTGGCTTCCTTCATGCTAATGGCAAATAGCCTGTCTCCAAGGAATGATTGAGTAACAAAAGGATCATACTATCTAGCCCGGGAAGAGCCATACGAAAAATCCTTGGTGGGCAGGGATCGGCAGGGAAGACAGATTTGACCCTATTCATCAGACATGATATCCGAGCTGAATTTAGGTTAGGAAAGGTAGTGAGCCTCGCATCTGGGTTACAGGGAAGTTGGGTCTGGTCTGTATCCAACTGAAACATTGTGCTGTTGTCGATCTAAGTGAGGATAAATAAGTAAATGAGAGTAATCGCTCCTAAATTGATATAAAATGTTAAAAAAATTTCTTTGGTCACATTTGCATCAATTTTTGTCACAACTTGTCATACTCCTACCTTTCCTCAGTAGGGCTTTAATTTTCTCACAGGTCTGATCCTTTTTTATGGAAACCTGAAATCCCAAGTTCTGAAAACAAGTCTGAATGTCCTGGGCATCTTTGCTGGTCCCTCGTCGAGTATCCATTTCTGCAGGATCATAAAGCATACATTTAGACTTTCAATGACACTTATGATGAAAAATTATGTAAACAATTAAAGACCTGTAAAACTTGCTATTGTACAATCACATGCCCTGTATTACAACTCACGCCTTCGGGATATTCTCATTCTGCCATCACACTGGAACTTCATTCAGGAGTCTGCCTTTGCACAACTTTCTTGGAGAATTCTTGAATTAGCCTCTGTCCTCAACCCTGTATTCTCACTTAGCCAGAAAGACGCATTTTTCTAGTCTTTCGCTCTTTAGGACCATGTTAACGAGTCCTGATTTTTATTTAGCTGACTAGCTATATTTACTCTTATGAGCTAACTTTATAAAAGGTGAGTATGCAGCTCAGTGTTCTTGCAACGTGTTTACTAGCCCTGGGTAAAATTATCGTCATTTGCTTTGCAGAAAGTACGCAAAATGCTAAAAAAAGTTCATGAAATGACTCGTTATTATGCGAAATGCTGGCTTTGGCAGTTTGTGTCACTTTTAGCACGAAATGAGTCTGCAAGGGTGAATTTTCTGCTAAAAGAAGCTCATGGCATAACGGTGTAATTTGAGGCATTTAACGGAACAATTGTTTTGAAAAGTGCCTAAAATTGCTCCAGATTTTGCCAGTGTAAATTCAATTCCGCTCGGTCTTAGTATTTACTCTTATAATTTACACCAGCATGAACAAGCCCTTTTCTGTCATATTTAAATATACCGTATGGAAGCGAAAAGATGCGTTTTCTTTCGGTTCATGAGTGTGCGGCTAATCACGGCAACCCACGCATGTGCCAATGAGTTTCTTTTTGTTTTTCTTGGATGGAGGAAGAATGAATCTTACGCCTTGATGTATTCCTCCAATAGTTGTCATGTGTCATTCAATGTGTGTGGTCTCCGTGCATGGCAGGTGCAGATCCTGACCATAAGGTACTGCAGGGCGGCTGGATGCCAGCCACTGGGACATCCTGGCAGTGGAAGAATTCAATCAATCAGGATTTATAAAGTGCATGCTAATCACCTGAAAGGGTATCCAGGCATTTGCAGGTCCCAGAGGCTCATTCGAACAGCCAGGTCTTGGGGGCCCTTCGGAATGCTGAAAGTGAGGTGATGGTCCGGAGTTGCACGGTGTTGCTGTTCCAGGTCTTTGCTGCGATGTGGGAGAAGCGTCCTCCGCTCCTGCTTCGGTAGATGCAAGAAGTATGGGCAGGCGGAGCGTAGTTTTCTCGATAGTTAGTGGAAGTTACGGTGGTGGTTAATGTAGATGGGGCGTTGATTGTGTAGACTGTAGAGCCATGTGTACGTGAGATAGCTGCTTAACTAGGCCTTTCTTTTGTCTGGGGAGCCAAAGGAGTTGCCTGAGGTGGGGTATGATGTGGATCTGTCTGGGAAGGTTGAAGATGAGTCTGACTGCGGCAGTCTGTATGTCCTGGAGTCTCTGTAAATGGTGTGCTGTGATTCCTACGTCGACAGCATTGCCGTAATCCAGTCAGCTGATGATGAGTGCCTGTGTCATGGTGATTCTCATGTGCAGTAGTAGCCACTTGTATATCTTATGTAGCATGCCCAGAGTGCAGAAGCAGGCGGAGGAGACGGCGTTTATTTGTGATTTCTTGGTGAGCGTGTTGTCAATGATGATTCAGAGATTTCTGGCATGGTTGGTGGGAGTGGGTGGGGGTCCTAGGTCCGAAGGCCACCAGGAGTCGTTCCATGTGTTGCTGCTGTTGGCAAATATCAATACTTCAGTCTAGTCTGTGTTCAGCTGCAGACAGTTTTTCTTCATCCAGTTGTCGACACTTGTCATGCATCTGTGCAAGTTGGTTCTGGTGGTGGTGGTGTCCTTGGTGAGTGAGAAGATGATTTGGGGTTATCTGCATAGGAAATTATGTTGAGACTGTAGGATCTGATGATATTGGCCAACAGGGTCATATATGCGTTGAAAAGTGTGGGGCTGAGGGGTGATCCCTGGAGGACACCGCATGCGATATCCTTGTGTTTGGAGATGAACAGTGGGCGATGGATCTTCTGGGTTCTTCCGGTGAGAAAGTATGTGATTCATCTGACCACGTCTCCTTGGATGCCAATATGGTGGAGCCTTTTCATCAGCATGTGGTGGGATATGGTATCAACGGCTACCAAGAGGTCAATGAGGATCAGAGCTGCTGTTTCTCCTCGGTCGAGGAGGGTTCGGACGACGTTGATGGCTGCGATCAGGGTGGTCTTGGTGCTGTGATTGCTGTAGAAGATGGATTAGAAGACATTGAGTAGCTGGTTCAACTTCAAAAGTAAACACAAGGAGATGATAGTCGGAGTGCTGAAATTTTTCAGCACTCACCCCCAGTTAAGAGATCTTGGTTCAATCCATCATCGTTCTTTAGCTCACTTCGCCACCCCAGTTCAGACCCAGCCATATGCAAATCAGTCTTGACCCTGTTCCTCATGGGAACAGTCCAGCCCGAACTGCTTCAGAAGTGTCATGAGTTGCTTGTTGATGATATTTTCCAGTACCTTCACAGGGAATGGGAGCAGGGAGATTGGTTGGTAGTTTTTGAGTTTCCTGGGGTCAGCGCTGGTTTTTTGAGTAGTGGTCTGACTTCAAGGTGTTTCCAAGTTTTGGGAAAAGCTGCTGAGGTGATGGAGGTGTTAAGCAGGGTGGTGAATTCCTGATCGATCCTTTGTTTTCTGAGATTGAAGATGTGGTACGGGCATGGGTCTGTGGGAGCTTCTGAGTGGATGGATTTCATGGTGAAGGTGGCTTCCTGGGTGGCGGGCAGGTTCCGGTGGTCAGTCTGTGCTTTGTGTCAGTTGTGGTGGTGTAGAATCTGTCGAGGAGGTCCATAGGTATGGTTTCAGGTTCAAAGTTTCTGTATATGGTCTTGTTGAGGAAGAAGCCGGCGAGGGTGTCACACAGCTCCTGTGAGAGTGTGATGTTGTTTTCGCTGGCAGCTGGGTTGGCGAATTGCTTAACAATGTTAAAAAGTTCCTTGGCATTGTTGATGCTGGTTTGAGTGTTTGTGGCTAGGTCTGTCTTCTTTGTTGTGCTCAGTAGGTGGCGGTAGAGTTTGAGGGAGGTCTTGAAGGAGGTTTCCTTGCTGGTCTACCATCTCCTCTCCAGTTGTTGCTGTCCCATTTCGCTGGTCTCAGTTTTTGGGTGTACCAGCTGGCCTTTATGCATGATTTTCTCTGGATGTTGCTCGTGATGGGGACAATGCTGTTGGTGCAATTGGTGATCCAGGCGTTGAAGATCTTATCTCCCTGTTGAGGTTGGTGGAAGTAGCGGAGTCGGAGGTGTTGAGGGTGTCTGTCCAGCTGGTCTCTGAAATTTTGTTCCACCTATGGTGCGGGGCACTGGTAATCTTAGGGGTGGTGTAAGTTGACGATAAAGTGATTGTTCCATCTGAGTTCTGTGACGTGGATGAATTTGACGCAGTTGCTGGAGGTGATGATGTGGTTCAGTGTGTGTCCTGTGGTGTGTGTGGGGTTGCAGACAATCTGGGTCATAGAAGTAGCAAATCTTCATTATTTAATGATTGTTTATGTGCAGAAAGGGTCACCTTCCTGCATATAAACAATCAATAATGGCAGTTTGCTCTTTCTATGCTTGTTCTGCAGATTGCTTAACTTCACTTTGTATGCAGGGCACTGCGCCACTGGAACGTAAAAAAATGTGCCGTTCCGGTGGCGTAATTCCCTTGTGAATTTGCCCCTTTGCTTCTTCCATAAATAGGTGGAAGAGACAGCATCCGTCATTTTTCCACACATTATCCCTATTTTTTACTCCAGAATACCTCAACTTTTGGAGTTAAAAAGAAAAAAACTTTTAGCACAACTACGGATGAGTGAGAATATGAAGAAAAATTGCTATTCCAAACAGCATTTTTTCTCTTTATTCTCCACATGTTTAACACAAATAAGCAGTGTATAAATGAGGGTGTGAGTGTTACTGAAGTGTGCTTGCAGGTGCTTGTGCAAGGTTGTTGTAATAATTTGGCACCTCCCTCTAAAGTCGATTAGTTATACATTGTAGGGGTAGTCTTGTTTTAATTGTAATCTAAAATAAAGTCAGCAAGCACTTTATTTTGTTAGTTATTATATTTCTTTAAGTTCAGGGGCCAGATTACATTTTTCTTAAAATATCGTTCTTAGGGTTGTATTTTACAAAGTGTGTATGAGGGGGTTCACGTAAACTGAGCAGGGATATTGGTTCCATGGAGAATAGAGGACGGGATACCACAAGCACAAAACAAAAACCCGCTGGCTCACCAGTGTCAGCATGATTCACAAGCGGGGAAGAGTGTGTAACACTGATAAAGCCTCCTATGAGAAAACTCTTTGCCAGGCTATGCATGACAGGGGACCGTGAGCATAGCATTGAATAATTTTTGCACTAAGCTAGTCACAGGGCTTTCAAAGAAATGAATCTAAGGAGGGGGGAAACAGCCTTTACAATGAAGCCTGACCCTGCATGACTTTACCACACAGTCTTTACAACGTATGCAACACTACCACGCATGCCATTACCATGCATGCCTTTACGATGCACACCATTACAATGAATTTCATTGTAAAAGCATGAATGGTAAAGGCATATGCCTAGGCAAAGTTTTACAATGAAATATTAAGTGTTTTTTACAGATGTTACATATATGTATATATATATTATCTACTGATGGTCGTCAGTAGATAGTTATAGTTAGGACCTAATACCCATAGGAAATCCGCAACATTCTATTTGGAATAACTTTGGCACCAATTGACGAATCTGGGTGAAATTTTCCAAACTTTTGGCCAGCTCCGGTCCACTCCTATCCTGGAAGTTTCACGATGATTCATCAAGCGGGAGAAGAGAAAAAAGGGTGGTCCCAAAACGTGTTTTCCCCATGCAATCTCCCATAAGACCTTTAGCTGCAGCTACAGCCCGAACTGCTGAACGGAATTACACCAAATTTGGCAAAGAGGTAGTCCTTGGTTCAGACCCGTGCCTTTTGCTTATTTGGTGCAAATCCGTTCAGTTGTTTCTGAGAAAATGACAGTTAAAGTCATTTATATATCTATGGAAGCGGTGGATCCGTATATCTATCAGCGTACCCTAAGCGCAGCCTGCACGCACCCTGCTGTGCACGAGCTGTATGCTAATTGGCTGTCAACAGTGAAAATCAGGAAGTGTTGGCAGCCATCTTGTGCCTCGGTAGAACCGAGGCACAAGAAAACCAAAACAAACGCCGCAAAACGCAAAAGGGGGCAGGGTTTTTTTAAATTGCGGAATGCCCATAGGATCCGCGCATCCTATCGATTAAAAAAAAAGAAACGCGGTCTCCCACGCTAAATATTTTAATTTGCCCCCAGGGGGCCAAATCCCGGGGGCATTTTTAAAACAATAGTGTGGGGGGGTCCCAATCCCCCCACACTGCCCCAGGGAACGCCACCCCCGGGGCTGTAACTTAATATATGCGGGGGGCTCATGGGGCCCCCGCAGCCCCGGGGACCGTGACCCCCTGGGGCTTGTTAAAAAAGGTATGGGGGGGCTCTCAGGACCCCTCAGCCCCGGGGACCACCACCTCCCGGGGCTCAAATTTAATGTATGCGGGGGGGCTCACGGGCCCCCTGCAGCCCTGGGGACCAACCCCCCAGGGCTACTTTGAAATGGGTGGGGGGTCTCAAGCCCCCCCAACCCTGGGGACCGCCACCCCCCGGGGCTTGAATTTAATGTATGCGGGGGCTCACGGTGCCCCCGCAGCCCCGGGGACTGCCACCCCCGGGGCTATTATGAAATGGGTGGCGGGGCTCTGAGGCCCCCCTAGCCCCGGGGACCGCCACCCCTGGGGCTTAAAAACATTTGAAAAGGGGACTCTGAGGCCCCCCCAGCCCCGGGGACTGCCACCCCCAGAGCTTCTAAAGAATGTGGGAGGGGGACCGCGCGGCCCCCCTCTTGGAGCGCCTGATGGCCCTGGGGACTGACACCCCCCAGGCCCGGCTCCTGCAGTGTCCTGGGGTGCCCACCCCCGGGACACTGCTGTTTGCAATGGCAGGGCGGGAGCCTTGCGGCTCCCACCCTGCCATTGCAAACTGCTTTGCTTCATTAAAGCGAGAACAGGGAAACCTGCTCTCGCTTCAATGTAGCAAAGCAAATTGTTTTTCCATATGGGGAGCAGCATGTTAGCTGCTCCCCATATGGAAAAGTAATGCCAGCTCCCGCAGGAGGCGGGGAGCCGGAGGGACCGTGGGGGGATTGGGGACCCCCCACATTCCCCAACAGTGAGGGCCAGCCCCGGGGGATGGGGTCCCCGGGGCTAGTAGTGGCCTGGGAGGCGGGGCTATGCGGCCCCCTCCCCAAAAGGAACATAAAAAAAAGGGCCGGCCTCGGGGGATGGGGTCCCCGGGGCCATAAGTGGCCACAGGAGGGGGGCAAGGCAACCCCCCTCCTAATAAAAAAAAAGGGCCATGCCCCGGGGTGTGGAAAAGTAAATTTTGCCATGTTCTGTGTCCCTACGCTTCATCCATCATATGTTATGTGTGCATGACCAATATGCATATGTTATTCCCCATGTCCGATTAATGACGCAATTACAGTTGTGTCCACCTCTAGTATGCCAGTTTCCAGTCCTCGTGAATACTACGAATATCAGGCCTATGTAAAGTAATGTTGCCACGTTTCCCAGTGTGCACGTTATTCCATTATAAAATCCCCGTTTCTAGGCCTCAAAAGGGCCCGGACCACAGATTCAGCTCCTGTCTCCTGAAAGCCTCGCTAAGGAGCGATACAGCCCCCACCTGTATCCTCGACCCTTCACTTACTTCCTGCCTCGCAGTGCCCGGTGCAGCTTGGCTCTGCCTCTGAGTCTGCCAAAAGTATGTTATAGTTCCAGTTATCAGTTCAGTCCTCCTCCTCTGCATTCCTAAGCTACTGAACTGCATCAATAGTTTCCGTCATTGTCTAGCCTTCTCGTCTCCATGTTAGAGAAATACTGTATTTAATGGTCATTTAATATTCTTCATCACGCACTACATGTAGAATAATGCATGGTCCAGTCTTAGAATCAAGTTAGCTTTTCCCCTCATGACTTCTAGTTTATATCAACATGTTCCCTAAACATCAGATACCAGATAGGGTTTAGGTACATGTCGCTCCGACCCTTCAGACTCTAGTCTCTGCTCCTAGCACAGAGTTCATAGCCCCCAGCTTCTCCTAGTAACACGTCATTGCCAGTTTTCGCGCACCATTAGGTTAGAGGTCCCGGCTCCTTAGGTAGCCCCCTCCAAAGTTTCCGCCCATTCATGACATATTCTGTTACGTTTGCACCACATGTCTATGTATACGCCCAGTTACACCTCTTTTTACTGTTATCTCTCGCGACTGCTACGCGTCACGCCTTCTGCTCCACCCACTGCTACGCCTACTGCAATGTAATGCTATGTGTTTGCGCTATGTATATAAGTCAATGTTTTGTTATTGAATGTTAGCGCGCTCATCCCAGACCCAGCCCCGGCAGCTGCCGGGCCTTATTGTCCTATTCCCATGCAGGTTGTCCTGATCCTGTCCTTATGCTGTAATAAACCTGCAGAAACTCCTACTACCTCGAATCTTGACTCTTATTTTATTGAGCTATCTGTTATGCTATAAGTCTAGTCAAAAATAGGGTATTATTTATTTATTTACCACATAATGGCGCCCGAATAGGGACTTGCCCTTTCCCCACGCGTCGGTGAAGCCACGCCGACCCCCTGACCCTCTGCAGTCGTGACGGAACCATACCGTGCACTGGCAGATATTTCTGCTCCAAGTATCCCTCAGGCCCACGGAGGAGACGGAGGAGGCGGTCCAGCATCCAAACGAGACGGTGGAGGAACGCGGCGAGTCCCGACCAGAGCCCAAGCCGAGAGTCCAAGGTCCGAGGTATCCCGAGGCCCACCCGTAACTGAAGTCCGAAGTCCGAAGTCCGTCGTAGTCCAGTCCCGTTCGAGGCCTTCCGTTCCGTGCTGCCCGGTGAGTACCATTGCTGGGGTAGTATCTAGACAGGACCAATCTAAATTGACTCCTGGTCCGTGGGTTGGTGGTACCCAAGCCCACAAACGAAGTGTTCACCTAGGTGGATACGGGTCTTGATGCGTTCCTTTATGGGACCGGTATGTTCCGTACTGTTACAGCAGTGCATCCAGTAACTCTAGTCTGTTCCGTTCTCGAGAATTCTGTTCTGTTTCTGTTTTCAGTATTTTCAGGTAGTATTCTGTTCGAACTGTTATGTTATGATATTGTTTAATGTATTTCCAATGTCGTGGTATGCCTGAATTGTTTTCCCAATTGTTATTGTTTTTCGTGTATTGTATTGTGTTCCGATTCAAGTTTAGAATGCCGCTCTTTTCCAAGTTACGTCAGTTAAAAACTAGAAAGGGTCTGTTAGAGGAAGCAGTTCCTGTCCCGCCTAGGGACAGTCCAGGTCATTTTATGTATCAGAAACATGGCATAAGCGCCATAATGTATCTAGATTTATGGGTAGAGTATACCAAACAGTTAGAAGAAAAGTATAGATGGCCCGTATCGGGTACATGGGATGCCGAATGTATCATGCGAGTAGAAGAAGCATTATGGAAAAAGAAAGCCAGACAGTCACAGAAAGATGCCATCGAGTTATGGCGCAAGGAAGCTCATAAAAGAACGGAAAAGGAAGTCAGAAAGTCAGAGTTAAGTAGAGAATCCCAAGAACGAGCCCAAGAAAGAGAATTAATCGAGATAGGTGAACAAGTCAAAGCCGAACAGTCAGACAGACAGAGGCATGCCCTTATTAAGGGTATGTATCCTCTCCTTGCCGAAGGCCTGCCAAAAGCGACCCCAGAGGCACCCAGTAATTTCCCGCCGCCATTAATTCCGACCAAGCTACGTCACAAACCGACCGCAGCTGATATTTTTATTTCGTCCTATTTGGACGACACAGTCCCCGAATATGCAAATCCTGTTCGTGCTCCGCCAGTCCCTGTAAATCAGGCACTTCCCGCTTCTCCAGACACCGGAGTACCTGTTACGGTACCCCCGGTCCAGCCTACAGTTCCATTTCCCACTCTGCCAGGACGTAGAGCCTCAGTAGACGACTCTAGTCTAGGGGCCGCAGGAGGAGCTACTCCTCAAACCCCGCCGCCACACAAGCGTTTATCGGCACTCGAATTACATGCTCAAGCATCACAGCGTACTCCTAAAAGTAATAAGTCTGTCACAGAAATCAGGCAAGCCCTTAACGAATGTGTCTATGATCCAGTTCCAGGCGAATATACTATGGTTTTATATTCCTTACGTGTAAGGAGAGTGACCGAGTATCTAGTCACCTTGCCGAATATGAAAGAAGATCTAGACAGAATATATCGTTTCATCCGTACAGGGGATGATCCAGAAAGTATTGGCGAAATTATGTCTCAAAGGAAAGCCGAGATTCAGCTCATGATATTAAAGTTCCTGATCAATTGTTTAATAAGAGAACAAGATTACCCGTCTAAAGATCCCGCCGAAATGAGAATCCTGACAAGGTGGAGTGATAATATAGCCGAGGGTAAGCACAAGACCGTCAGTGCCATGGAGAGTATGTACAAGAAAATTCGTAAAGAAATAATAAGGTTACACGAACAGCGTAAAGCAGCACAAGTAAGTGAGAAAGAAAGTATCTCTGATCCTGAAGAGGAAGAGAACGAGAATCCCGCCAGAATAGCGTATGTAGGAAAATCCAGATTTCCAGATCGCCATTTACGTCTAGAACCCAAGTCTATTTTTCAACATCTAGCACCAGAACAAGGTTCCCTAGAACAAGTATTTCAAGCTACCGATCACATTCTGAAATCACGAGTCGGTTACAGTGAACTAAGTACTATGCATGAACAAGAACTAGCCCGATCAGCAGTCCGATGGATTACTGATTCTACCACTTTTCCAGACGAAATAGTGGCACAAGTGTTTCTGAAACTGCCCCCAGCCGAGCAACGACTGGTGGGTATGTATATGATCCAGCACCTCATTACTCAGTATGAGGGTCAACATTCTGATCCAGGCCCGTTGCACGATATCCTGAACGAGTTACTCCAGTATAGATGGAGAGGTCTAGGTACCGATTTAGTTAGTGTCATTCTAGAACAGCGTCACAAATATAGAACGTTTTTGAACCCGCATTTTGTTCATGTCTCACCCCCAGAAAGTAAATCATTCTACATAGACAGACAGAATCCGTTACGAGAAGTCCACCCAGTCCAAGGGGCGGGTGGCGTAATGCAACGAGTGTTTGTATACACTCCAATATCAAAGATGGAACTTCTTGAAATGAAGAAATTAATTCCCTGTCATGACAAAGATCCAGCAGGGTTCCATAGAGAATTAAAAGACATGCTCCGTATGGGAGAATACACTTACCCAGATATCATTAAAATGTTAAAGGTCCTGTTACCCGCAGGGGTGTATGAAAAGTTAAAGGAAAAAGAATGGGAGGTGGGAGAGAAAAAGATCGATTGGGCAGCTCTAGAAGCTGAAGACAAGGCACGAGTACCAGGTACCGGTCTTGGAGATAAATGTAAAGATTTACCAGAATTATTGATTCAAGTTTTACCCAGATTATTGACAACTAGGAAAGAAGACTGGGATGCAATCTCAGCCTGTAAACAGAAGCAAGACGAGGATATTAGTGATTTTTATTCTAGATTTGAAAAATGTTTCAGTATCAACAGTGGTCTCAAGACAAGTAGTGAGTCATACCCTCATCTTTTCGTCACCAAATTAGTCGAGAATTCAAGTCCACAATTAAAAACCGAGTTTTGAAAGTCGAAAGCACCTGGCAAGCTAATACTCCGTCCCAGATGCTCCAGATGCTCCAGTACCACCAGAATAGAATCAGGGAAGAGCAAGAACACGAGAGAAAACGTATGAAAGACACGAAAATGAAAGTGCTAGTTGCACAATCTGTTCCTCAAGACAGTCAGAAGAGGGGTCCGAATCAAGCCAGTCATCCTGCAGCTCCCGTTAAAGGGAACTGCAATTATTGTAAACAGCCAGGTCATTTTATAAACGAGTGTGCAGTTCTGAAACACAACATAGCTACTGGTAAGACTAAAGAAAGACCACGTCCGCCGAGACAAGAACAAGTTTCACAGACTCCTCAGTCACAGAATGCACCACAGACAGTTACAGTACCGCAGCCTATTGCTGCAACACAGCATGTTACATCACAGATGTACCAGTATGCACAGTCCGAGTATCCAGAGTACCAGTCATATTCATGAAACAGCCTAGAGAGGGAGGTAGACTTGCCTCTCATCGAGATACCTGTAGATCAAGAAGGTCCCTATGTTCACAGTCAAGTATTAGGGAAAGACAGAAAGTTTTTGATCGATACAGGGGCAAGTAGGACCACAATAAGTCACGCCGAAGTTCCAGGGGCTCCGCTCTCAGGCTCAAGAAATGTTTCCCTTGGATTTTCAGGAAAACCCATCGTTAATGAGATATCTAAGCCAGTTACTCTAGAAGTAGGTCCATTGTCCCGCACTACTGACCTGTTACTTACTAAGTCATGTCCAGAAAATCTATTAGGTATTAAGACACTGAAAGAGTTAGGTGCAGTTATTTGCTGTTCCCCAGAGGGAATACGTCTGTTCCTACGTGACTTTAAGGGTCACTATGTGTTACGAGATTTTGATTCAAGATTGTCTAATGTTCCACAGCATTTATGGGCGCAAGGTCCAACTGATGTAGGTTACATGCAAATCACACCCCATCGTGTGACTCTCAAACCAGGTGTAGTGTTACCACGAATCAGACAGTACAGATTGCCACCTGAGGCTGTAGCAGCCTTATGCAAAATTATTGACGAGCTCATGGCTCAAGGAGTAGTTGTAGAAACTGACTCCAATGTATGCAATTCTCCGATCATTCCAGTCATGAAACGTACTGATCCGAATGCACCCCCAGTATATCGATTAGTGATTGATTTACGAGAGCTTAATAAATGTATCATTCCTCAGTACCCAGTTGTCCCAGATATTTCTTCCCTGTTAACTGCTATTGATTCCGAAGCCATGTTTTTCACTGTCATAGACCTCAAGAATGCATTTTTTAGTGTTCCAATTCATCCAGACAGCCAGTTTCTTTTCGGATTCTGTTTAAATGGAAGGAGCTATATGTTCACACGCGCTCCTCAAGGTTTCACAGAAAGCCCTAGTATTTACAGTCAAGCACTCAAGAGACAACTAGACAACATTCACATGCCAACTGACACTGCCCTGCTCCAGTATGTCGATGATCTACTGATCACAGCCCGTTCTGAACGTGCTTGCGAGCGAGCATCACTTACAGTTCTGTATTTTCTAGCCGAGATGGGGCACAAGGTGTCACCTTCGAAGCTTCAATTCTGTGTCCAGCAAGTGGTATACTTAGGACACTTGCTGTCCAAGAGGGGTAGGCAGTTGACACCCGACCGTATCCAGTTAATAGCGAGTCTTCCCCAGCCCAGAACCCAGAAGGAGGTACGTGCCTTTATCGGCCTTACTTCTTATTGTAGACAATGGATTCCCCAGTATGCATTTCTAGCCAAGCCACTGATACAGTTAACGACACAGGAGGCAGCCGTATCGACTGTCCTCCCTTGGACGTCTGAACATACACTCAGTTTTAACGAGTTAAAGAAAGCCCTATGTCAAGCTCCAGTTCTAGCTACACCGAACTACAGTAAGCCTTTTACACTTTTCGTTACTGAACGGGAAGGTACAGCATTATCTGTTCTCACACAAGATCAAGCAGGACAATACAAGCCCTGTGCTTATTTTTTCGAGCACATTAGATCCAGTCGCCCAGGCGTTGCCTGCGTGCCTCAAGTCAGTTGCAGCCACAGCACTAGCTATCAGACAAAGTGATTCCATAGTTTTAGGACACTCCCTGACAGTACAAGTCCCACATTCAGTAGAAGTTCTTTTAAACCGAACACAAACTCAGCACTTGACAATTGCACGTTTAACAGGTTATGAATTGACACTGTTCCAGCCACACATAGAAATTAGACGCTGCAACGTTCTGAATCCTGCTACACTGTTACCATCAGTTAATTCAAATCCAGACCCACATGATTGTGTGGAAGTAGTTAACATTACGACAAAGCCAAGACAAGACCTGACAGATATTCCGTTATCAGATCCCGACCTGACACTTTATGTAGATGGTTCATGTATGAGAACTAGTACAGGAGAACTAGTCGCCGCGTATGCAGTGACTACCGACACTGAAGTTATTGAAACACACCGTATTGACACCCTGTCCGCTCAAGCAGCAGAGCTAGTCGCTCTGACACAAGCCTGTATACATGCCAAGAACCTGAAAGTTAATGTTTACACAGATTCACGTTACGCATTCGGAGTTGTACACGACTTCGGAGTGCTCTGGCAGGAGAGAGGTTTCATGACTTCTCATGGAACCAAGATTCAGCATGGTCTCCTTATTCAAGCCCTGTTAGATGCCATACATTTACCGACATCTATTGCTATTATGAAATGCAAAGCACATACGAAAGTCACTGACATTATTTCCCAAGGTAATGATCTAGCAGACCGCACAGCCAAGCTTACAGCACAGACTCCAGACATTCCAGTTAATATGACACATACTCCAGATCCGATTACATGCATGACAGTTAAGGACCCTACACAAGATGTCATAGATATACAGTTACATGCTACTCCCGATGAAATCAAGAAATGGTCCGAACAAGGAGGGGTCCAGACAGATCAAGGATGGTTAACGAAGGGTAGAGCCACATGGTTTCTCCCCGATTCTATGGTTCAAGTCATTATCAATACCGCACATAGTCCAGCACATTTAGGAGAAAAAGCTATGTTAGACAGTATCCAGAACATTTGGTTCAACAAGCATTTACGAGCTGCAGCCAAGCAGAAAGTCCGTACCTGTATGATATGTTGTCAGTTTAATCCAGGTAAAAGTGTCCCGGTGGAACAAGGTGGTTTCCAGCCCCCTGACCACCCTTTTGAGGTCCTCCAGATGGATTATATTCAAATGGAGCGATGTCGAGGTTTCAAGTATGTCCTTGTAGTAGTATGCGCTTTGTCCAGGTGGACAGAAGCATATCCAGTCCCAGATTACACAGCCGCGACCACTGCCAAGCAGTTGGTTCGTGAATTTTTCCCTAGATACGGACTCCCTAGAGTCGTATATTCTGATAACGGCCAGCCATTCTCATCTGAACTCATGAAACACGTTTCCCTGTTGTTAGGGTACCAGTGGAAGTTTCATTGTGTACGCCATCCTGAAGCAGCCGGTCTTGTAGAGAGACATAATCAGACTCTAAAAATCCGCATTGCAAAAGTCTGTAAGGACAAAGGTGTAGACTGGTTAATAGCTCTGCCAGTCGCTTTATTTTATATGCGTATGGTCGCACATTCCAGATCAGGTCTGTCCCCGTATGAGGTCGTATTCGGCCGCCCCCCTAACGTGTGGGGTACTCCTAGACCCCGAAGTATTACCGATGTTTCATGTAATATGCTGACAGATTACCTAGCTTCCTTGATGTCTGCCCTCAACTCATGTCGTTCACAGGTTGCCGCCGCATTTCCAGACAATACCGAGGTGGCACCGCACGAGATCGTTCCAGGCTCCCTTGTGATGATCAGAAATTTTGACAGATCAAGTCCGCTGGAACCACGTTGGAAGGAGCCACGTCAGGTCCTCTTGACCACCCGAACTGCCGTCAAGTTGGAAGGCAGGAAGGGGTGGGTCCACCTTTCTCATGTAAAACTTTTCAGAGGATTGAAACCAGCGTCTAAAAACATTTTCCAGGATTCGAAAGACTGCCAAAATATTGCTCTTAAGGACTGTCCCGCACAAGACATTATTACAAACCCTCCCTTGTTAGAGAAAACTCCGCAACAAGAGTATAAGCTAAAATTAAGGTCTAGTAAAATAAGTCAGTCAGTTTGATTGTATAAGTCCTCCCCTAGGTGAAACGGTTAGACTGTTTCTGACATGTATAAAATAGACCCCCATAGTGAGAGAGTCAGTCAAAGTTCAATCAAATGTATCGTTTTTCTGAGTTTCATATTATTTCTCAGCATTTTGATTTCCTGCACCAGCTATGCGTTCTATCTGTATTTACCAGTTCCTCATGCTAATATGTCTGCTAATGCTACAGTAGAGCACACGTTTAGTGATCTGCCTCCTCACGAATATTCTTACCGCCTCGCTATGCGCAATAACACATTTATCCGTATGTTACATTACTCACACCAGACCAGCAATGCCACAAATTGTTGGGTGTGTGGTCGACTCCCCCCTTTCCAGACACCGAAGGGAGTTCTGCCACTTTTTCCTTATCCATTCTCACACAATGGTTCGTGTGGAGCATGGTCCACGTTAACGTCATCCTCAACAGATATGTCTTTTCTTAACAGTACATGTTTTCCAGACAAGCAAGGTCTCCCCCACAGAACAGGTTTAGATCTAGAAAATGAAGTATATAATTTAGGTAATTATTCGTCGAATTTCATGGTCCTGAATGTTCAGTCTGATACTACTCCAGACTTACCTGCTATTTCAGTACTACCTGTCAAAGGCGAATTATGTGTCCGTAGTTATGGTTCCGTACATGTAGGTCATAGTGAATGTACTACTGTTATCAAGTATAGTGACAGTGGGAAATCTATTTTCAAAGCTTATTTGTGGTCAAACTGCATATGTCCGTCTGCCCCTCGATTGGGAGGGAACCTGTTACATTGCCTTCCTACTGCCACCTGTTTTCCTAGCCCCACCTGACTATCATAGGAATTCCTTCCTAGTACATACCAGACACAAGAGAAATCTCCCGATTGTCGATTATACTGAAACTGCTGCAGAGCAATTCATTGATATTGATAAAGGTGTGTTCCCTTATTTAGGCACAGTTGTAAACAGTAAGCTAATCCGTAGGCTAACAAGAACCCTTGAAGCAGTAGTAGATGAGACTGCCTCTGCTCTAGGTAACCTAACCGAAGAACAATCTGCTATGAGATTTGTCGTTTTGCAAAATCGTCTCGTCCTTGACGTCATACTGGCCGATAGGGGCGGGGCCTGTAGAGTCATCGGATCTAGTTGCTGCATTTTCATTCCAAATAACGCGCCGTCTGTTTATTCAGCTATAACCAGACTCCATAAAATTGCCCATCTGTTACACCAAGATCCAGGCACCTGGACATGGTCCGGTTGGTTCTGGAATGTAATTTCCGCATGGGGATGGAAAGTCCTGTCCTTTTTAGGTATTGCAGTAGCGATTATATTTAGCTGCTGCCTCTGTATACAATGTGGCCCTGCGATTTGCAGCATGTGTGCTACCTCTTGTATTCCTAGTCCCAAGCCCCGTTCCAAATCCCGTTCCAAGATAATTCGAGATGAACAAATGGTACTGTATGAAATGATAGATGGTATCATGAAAATTGATGTTTCCTGATGAAACGTAGTGACAAGGAGGGAATGTGGAAAAGTAAATTTTGCCATGTTCTGTGTCCCTACGCTTCATCCATCATATGTTATGTGTGCATGACCAATATGCATATGTTATTCCCCATGTCCGATTAATGACGCAATTACAGTTGTGTCCACCTCTAGTATGCCAGTTTCCAGTCCTCGTGAATACTACGAATATCAGGCCTATGTAAAGTAATGTTGCCACGTTTCCCAGTGTGCACGTTATTCCATTATAAAATCCCCGTTTCTAGGCCTCAAAAGGGCCCGGACCACAGATTCAGCTCCTGTCTCCTGAAAGCCTCGCTAAGGAGCGATACAGCCCCCACCTGTATCCTCGACCCTTCACTTACTTCCTGCCTCGCAGTGCCCGGTGCAGCTTGGCTCTGCCTCTGAGTCTGCCAAAAGTATGTTATAGTTCCAGTTATCAGTTCAGTCCTCCTCCTCTGCATTCCTAAGCTACTGAACTGCATCAATAGTTTCCGTCATTGTCTAGCCTTCTCGTCTCCATGTTAGAGAAATACTGTATTTAATGGTCATTTAATATTCTTCATCACGCACTACATGTAGAATAATGCATGGTCCAGTCTTAGAATCAAGTTAGCTTTTCCCCTCATGACTTCTAGTTTATATCAACATGTTCCCTAAACATCAGATACCAGATAGGGTTTAGGTACATGTCGCTCCGACCCTTCAGACTCTAGTCTCTGCTCCTAGCACAGAGTTCATAGCCCCCAGCTTCTCCTAGTAACACGTCATTGCCAGTTTTCGCGCACCATTAGGTTAGAGGTCCCGGCTCCTTAGGTAGCCCCCTCCAAAGTTTCCGCCCATTCATGACATATTCTGTTACGTTTGCACCACATGTCTATGTATACGCCCAGTTACACCTCTTTTTACTGTTATCTCTCGCGACTGCTACGCGTCACGCCTTCTGCTCCACCCACTGCTACGCCTACTGCAATGTAATGCTATGTGTTTGCGCTATGTATATAAGTCAATGTTTTGTTATTGAATGTTAGCGCGCTCATCCCAGACCCAGCCCCGGCAGCTGCCGGGCCTTATTGTCCTATTCCCATGCAGGTTGTCCTGATCCTGTCCTTATGCTGTAATAAACCTGCAGAAACTCCTACTACCTCGAATCTTGACTCTTATTTTATTGAGCTATCTGTTATGCTATAAGTCTAGTCAAAAATAGGGTATTATTTATTTATTTACCACAGGGGGATGGGGTCCCCGGGGCAGATTATGGCGCGTGGAGGGGGGCCACGGGGCCCCCTTTCAAATATTTTAATTAAAAATAAAAATATTGGGGGCAGGCCCTGGGGGATGGGGTCCCTAGGGCCAAAAAAATAGAAAAAGAATGGGGGCTACACCTTCTTCAAAAAAAATAGTAGAGGCGGAGTCTGAGAGGAACATGGCGGCAGGCTGAGAGCCGGTCGCGGCAGCACCAGGAGACTCCCGATGGCTGATATTACCGAACGTTTCAGCGAGAGGATGAACGTCCCATATAGCGAGGTAGGATATTGATGTGCACGGCGTAGTGGCAGCGCTTTCGTGAAGATTAAATGCTCCCCTTTCCTTTTGTTTGAGACTACTGGCGTTCCAAACGGCTTTGACGGCAGCAGCGGCGGCGGCGCTAAGACCTGCGCATTGAGTGACCCACTTGACGCGTGAGGAGGTGAATGCACAGGGGAACCCGGGAGAGCGCCGGCAGAGCCACTGGATTAAGTCTCGTTTCGTGCTTGCACAGCAGCGGTTTAGAGGGCCAGTTTGCGAGGGAACCTGTCGCACCCCACCTGAAGAGCGGGATGAGCCAACCCACACAGTAAGGTGTGGTGTAGAGGGGTTAATATCAAGGCCGACTTTGGAGTCCACATTAAAGCAGGGTTTTATGGAGCTAGTATTGGCAGAGGCCCCGGTTAAAGTCGTCAGTGAGGGGGGGGTTCAAAAACTGCGGAGAATCCCATAAAGTGCATCACAAAACAAAGGCAAACCGAGCTCTTTAGGCCAGCGGTGGAACTTGCTCCAGGTGGTTCAAGCCTGAAAACAGGATTGCTTAAAGCCAGAATCTCTCCCCCACTACGGAAAAATAGATATCAGTTGAGATCTCGGCAGGAATTGAAAGCAGGAGGAGCTCTAGACTTTGAAGAGAGGGAGCGGCCCATGCCATTAATCCCCTGTAAGGGGAAAAAGAAGGCGACTTGTGTAAAAAAGCTTAGGGGGCCTAATACTGTCCTGCTGGCAGTGAAGAATACTCCCTCCCTTAAAACTTTCTTTAAAATCATGGAGCAGTCAACAAGTCCAGCTACACAGCTAGAGCGTAGCGACACTGTGTTCCCTTTAAAAAATCGCTTCGGTCCCCTCGAGAGTCTGTCTAATACTGCGGGTGATAAACAGTCAGATCAGCCAGACGCATTGGTAGGAGGTGAAGAGGATGGGGTAACAGTGGCCCTGAATTATAGACAGGATTCGGAGCCACAGCAGGTTCAGGTGCAGTCAAAGCACACAAAGCAAACAAGCTCCAATATACCTTCCTCCTCTTCCTCCTCTTCCCTCCCTCCCCTTCCTCCTCATAGTATTCAGGCCGATGATAGAGAGTCTGGTCCACAAGATACTAGACCTAAGATACCCTTAGTAACAACTGAGCCTCCCTCAAATAGTCTGACAGGTACTCAAGAAGGAAACGTAATTCAGGGCAATCACAAGGATAAGGACCTAGAGGCTAAGAGTCTTACTGTGGCTCCAAGATCAAGACTGAGATCGGAAGAATTGGGTGAGCTGGATGGAGACTGGTTGGGATATCTTTTTCAGTCTTTAAGGGGGGACTTGATGACTAAATTTGAGATCTCATAAAGCAATCAAAAGGCGATACACGATAGGTTTGACCCACTGGAGTCTAAGCTAGACGATGTCATCTGCCGTACTGGGAAGCTGGAAACGGAAGTTGTAGCCTTAAATAAATCCATACGAGGAAACTCTAAAGACATTGATACTTTGAGAGCACAAAATAGATCTTTGGCTTCTGATGTGGAGAGACTGGAGGCTCAGGCCCGAAGAAATAACCTGAGAATTTTAAAGATACCAGAGGGCGAGGAACTGGAGGACATCAAGGGATTTGTCTGCAGGCTTCTTAGGGAGGGGGTCTTAAAAGACCGCCCTGACATAGACCTGGAGGGGGAAATACAACGAGTACACAGAGACCCTTTTAAGTTGCATGCAGATAGGAAAGCACCAAGGAAGATATTGGTAAACTTTCAGAATTTCAGTGTCAAGGATTTGATTTTGGGAAGGTGTCTATCAAAGTCAGACCTCCACTACCGGGCAAACCCTTATCTTATTAGATCGGACCTAGGAGCTAGAACAGCACAGCAGCAATGGGAGCTAGGTACTAGAATGCCAGAATTGAGATCGCTAGGAGCTCAAGTACAGATGAGATTCCCCGCTCTCTTAAAGATTATGTGGAGAAATAAGATGTATAGCTTTACACAGTCCGAAGATGTAGACAATCTTCTAGCTCTGATGAGAGAAAATTAAGAAAATTAAGTGTAGAAAGAGAAGATAGAGCTGTTAAGGTTTGGGTTGGGGTAAAAAAAAAGAAAGGGGAAAATAAGGAGAGCACATAACACAGAAGTTGATTTGAAGCACAGAGCGACATATTGTATTGTTTAAAGAAATAAAGGGCGAAAAATGTTTTACAAAAAAATAAATAAATAAATAAAATAAGGGAATTTGAGTTGTGCGTAATAAGACTTCATCCTTAAGTGAGCTATGGTAGATTACTCGCTGTTAAGATCAGTTGAAATTTGAATTCAGCCAGAGGTATTTCTCCTGGGGTTCCAAAGGCGGTTTCATCGTCTGGTATGTTGGGGGGGTTTCTCTAGGGGGGGGGTTGGGGCACTGGGGGGAGGGTGTAGGGGGGAAAAAGATAAAAAATCCTCATATATGGAAGAAGTTCTTTTATACAAGGTTCTGGATGGGCGGGAAATAAGAGTCGGGTCATGAGTAGGTTACACAATTTTAAAACCCTCTCATGGAATGTGAATGGGTTGGGGGAAAGAAGGAAGCAGTCCCGGGTCTGTGAGTTTTTAAGAAATTCAGAAGCGCACCTTATGATGCTTCAGGAAACTCATCTTGAGGCAAATGTTTGTAGTGCACTTTTTGGGAAATTGAGGTGGGTGCAATAAATTGTATGCTCCAGACAGATGGGAACAACTAGGGGGGTCACAATAATTATTCGGGCGAATAGAGGGATAAGTCTGAAAAAATATGAAACCGATCAGACAGGAATATGGTTGGTGGCAGTTATATCCATTTATAACATCCCTTATACGTATGCAGTCTACTATGGCCCCAATGATGATAACCCTGGTCCGTTACTTAAGTTAGCGGCAGCTTTACTTGGGACCACGGGCCCAGTGATCCTAGGGGGTGATTTTAACCTGGTTTTTGATCACATTCTAGATAGAACCTCCAAAGCCAAGTATCACGCTCCCACTAAATCACTCCCTGCCTTAGACTGTATGATGAAAGACTTCAACTTTCTAGACGTATGGAGGACTAAATACGGTTCTACCAGGGGGTTTACATTCTACAGTAAAAAGTACAAACACTATTCAAGGATAGACCACTTTTTAGTCGATCAACACCTTCTCTCAGATATCAGCTCCGTCTCATTTACACCTGTTGGGATATCAGACCACGCTGTTCTGGAATTGGTCCTCCAATTAAGCTTGAGTCCCTTAAACACCAGATGGACATTGGAGAGGACATTGTTACTTGGTGATCAGGTCAAAAGAGAAGTGAGAGAAAAGACCAATGAATTCTTCACAACCAATATCGGCTCCTCTACCCCTCAGGGTGTCTGGGAAACTTACAAGGCCTTTTTTAGAGGAGTCCTGAGTTCTCTAATGGTGCATAAAAGGAAGACTATAAAAAACAAAAGGCGGGAAGAACTAGAGGCTATAATTAGAAAAGACTCTGAGTTACAAAGAGCCATTTCCTCAAACACAGAGAGGATCCCGGCATTAGAGAAGGAGCTTTCAGATCTACAACTTCAACTTAAAATCAGTGATGAGAAAATCATAAAAGAAAAATGGGAGACCAGCAAATTAAAGAACTTTGAATACGGAGAAAAATGCGGGGCCCTCCTAACGTGGAAATCCAGAGAGGAAAGAAACAGGAACAATATTAAAGTTCTAATTCAGAGAGAGACAGGGGTCTTAATTGTGGAAGATGGAGGGATCAGAGAGGAAGCCAGGAGGTTTATGCAAAGTCTCTACACGGAGGATAAGAATCCAGAGCCAGAAGAGGTCGAGACCTGGCTGACCCAGAGAAATTTACCCCAAATTTCCGACTCAGATAGGAGGTATTTAGAAAGTGAGATTACGGAGGGAGAAGTAATAAATCAATTAAAGAAAATGAAGCGGGGCAAAGCCGCAGGTTCAGACGGGCTACCGGTCGAGGTTTACTTAGATTATACAGAACAACTGGTGCCTGTCCTCACTACACTTTTTAACTGTTTATTGACCCATGGTTACAGTATCCCCCCCACATGGGCTGAAGC
The DNA here is from genome assembly GCF_964261635.1 of Lissotriton helveticus. Lineage (NCBI taxonomy): Eukaryota > Metazoa > Chordata > Amphibia > Caudata > Salamandridae > Lissotriton > Lissotriton helveticus. Next base: position 1,166,297,074 of record NC_136065.1, on the reverse strand, counting down.
TACAATAACTCTTATTGCAAAACCCAATAAAGAAAATAGAATCTTATAGGCCAATTTCCCTTCTGAACTCAGATATGAAGTTATATTCCGGGATTTTAGCTACTAGACTTGCCAAAATAATAAAATCCATAATTCATTCTGATCAAAGGGGTTTTATCCCCGGGAAGACAATTGAACGAATTAACCTTTCGGGTGATAGGAGCCATAGACTACGCTGAGCATAAAGGCCTTCCGTTAGCCTTGGTCGCGATAGACGCGGCCAAGGCTTTCGATCAGGTTAATTGTAAATATCTATGGGCCACCATGGTTGCGTTTGGGTTCCCTCCAGCTTTTATAGAGGGTATTAAATCTTTGTATCAAAACCCACGAGCAAAAGTTTTGGTCAACAGGGATCTATCTGATTGGTTTAATATATCCCGAGGAACCCGGCAGGGTTGCCCCCTCTCCCCCCTTTTGTTTGATATTTATATGGAACCTTTTGTTTGTGGTATTAGAGAGGACAATGTAATTCAACCCTTTAGAATGGCAAATATGGAGCTAAAAACTGCCCTATACGCAGATGACCTTCTTTTATACACTTCTAATCAAATAGAAGCCATACCTAGGCTGGTTTTTTTTAGCTGAGGAATTTGGAAGGTTGTCAGGCTACCAGATTAATAGGGAGAAGACAGAGATAATGGGGTAAAACAAAAAATGCGATATTTAGGAATATGTTTAACTCAAGAACTAAAGAATATCCCGAAAATCAGTTGGCAGACTGTAGTGAAAGACATCATTAAAACATTAACAAGATGGGGCAGTCTACCATTAAATATATATGGACGAGTTAACCTAATAAAAATGTCCATACTTCCTGAGTTGACCTTTCTATATAATTCCATCCCTTTATCTTTTCCGTTGAAAGAAATTGCGAACCTTCAGGGCAAGATTGGCTCTTTTATTTGGGCTTGTAAATCTCCCAGGATAGCCTGGAAAAAACTAAGGAGGGGTTTAAAGACTGGGGGTCTGGCCTTACCAGACCTATTATTGTACTGCCATGCTTTGCATTTTAAAAACTTCAGGCTACTTACGTATTAGACTCATCCTCACAGGGCCGTTTATTTCAGGCTTTATTACATGATTTACCAAAAGGCCAAGAGTTTTTCTTATTTAAGTTTGGCGACCAGAAATTCTTTAAGAAAGTCCGTCTTAAGATTCTGCAGACCACACTTAGGAATTGGGGGTTTATCCGGAAGGCCTTGGGAATTCCATACTACCACACATATACTCCAATCTGGGATTCCCCGGGCACACCAGTGTGTCTTCAGGACCAGTTATCCCTGCCTCTGAGAACAGCTGGAGTCCAGAAATGGGGGGATTTATGGGTGGATTCAGGTCTTATGGATTGGAACTCTCTGATGTCACTCACAAATGGGTCACTGACAAGATTTAAATTTTATCAACTATCCGCATGGTGGTCAAGCCAGGCATTACAGCGGGAAAAAGACACTGGAATTCTTGATTCAATTTGCAGGGGGGGGCTGGAATCGAGAAGTATAATTTTGGTATAAACTGCTCACAGAGGCAAAAGGAAATCTAGATCTCGAGTTGATAAGCCTCTGGGGTAATACCATAGCTGAATATCCAGAAGAGATCAGTAAGATATGGACAGATTGTTTCTCCTTGTCCCAGAGATTAATAAAACCGGCCAATTTAAGGAGGAACCATCTGTTTACGGCTTATCGGGTGTACTGGACCCCGGCTAAATTGTATAAGATAACACAGGAGAACTATTATTGCCCCCGCTGTAAACTCTTAGCAGCAAATTACATGCATATATTCCTAGAGTGCCCTGAGATTCAGGAGTACTGGAGGGCGATTGTTGGCTTTCTGGGTGAGGTTTTATCAACAACTATTCCCTGTTCTCCTAGGCTAGTATTCTTTGGTCTCCCATGTGAGTATAATATTAACAACTTTTCCTCACAATTTATATTTTACGTGGTAGTTATAGCTAGGAGGGAGATATGTAAAGAGTGGGAGTCAGTGGCTCCTCCTAGATTTGTAGACTGTTTAAAAAACATCATGGAAGTTTGTAAGATGGACATGGCTGGTCGAGCTGAAAGCTCAGAGAACGTATGGTCGAAACTAGAGGCCTGGTCAAAAAAGTAAACGGTCCGATGATTATGCCAGAGGTTTGTGTCGGTCCTGTCCTCCCCTAGTCTGAGGTACTCCATCAAAAGGCAGGGGAGTTGGATAAGGAAACAACCCACCTCTGGAAGATCTCTGGTACCTATATATTGACCCCGGGACGGCTTCAGGAATGTCAGTATAGAAGGCATCAGAGAGACCCATCTAGAGCATATAATATCTGGTGGCATATATGAGGACAAACAAAAAAAAATAGTAGAAAAAAATGGGATCGCGGCCGGAGGCCATGCCCCCTTATTGCACCACTCTGCAAACACGCCACCTGGCTTGTTTGCAGAGAGGGAACAAATTCTCCTGAATACTGCGGGTCCCTGGGGGCCAACTAGCCCACCAGGTACCTCCAGTATGTGCCAAGGGACTCCGTTGCAGAGATGTGTTCTGAGACCATGCCCCTTGTTACACCTCTCTGCAATGCAGCTCTGTGGTGCTTACTGGAGGTAGCTGGTGGGCTAGTTGCACCCCAGGAACCCTCAGTATTCAAGGGTAGTTAATCCCCAACCTAAAACGCGCCACGGGGTGCGTTTGCACAGTGGTGAAGGGAGGGGGCGGGGCCTGAGTTCACATGTGTGCAAACACGACCTGTGGCGCTGTTTAAGTTGGGGAATTAATTCCTTGTCAATACTGATGGTCCCTGGGGACCAACTAGCCCACCAGGTACCTCTAGTAAGCGCCACGGAGCTGCGTTGCAGAGTGTTGTAAAAAGGGGCGTGGCCTCTGAACACCTCCCTGCAATGCAGCCACCTGGCGCATACTAGAGGTACCTGGTAGGCTAGTTGGCCCCCAGGGGACCTCAGGATTCCCGCAACTTAAAACGCGCCAAAGGGCGTGTTTGCACACATGTCACCTCAGGCCCTGCACCCTTCCTTCACCATTTTACAAATATTCCTCTGAAATCAGCCGAACTACGAATTCCGATTTACTCACCTGTTCTCAGGAGAGAATCTAGTGCTGCATCTTTTAGCCCAGCACTGACCCTGAAAAGTAATTCTAAGCGTACTTACAGTAACTTGCATTTCCTTCCATAGCAATCCATTGTGTGGTTTTCAGCAGAAAAGTTTCTAAGTGTTGATTTTTGAAACGTACGAATATTCCTCTAAAATCAGCTGAACTACGAATTCCGATTTACTCACCTGTTATCAGGAGAGAACCTAGTGTTGCATCTTTTAGACCAGCACTGACCCTGAAAAGTAATTATAAGCGTACTTACCAGTAACTTGTATTTCCTTGCAAGGGAATCCATTGTGTGGTTTTCAGCAGAAAAGTTTCTAAGTGTTGATTTTTGAAAGATACAAATATTCCTCTAAAATCAGCTGAACTACGAATTCCGATTTACTCACCTGTTATCAGGAGAGACGTCAGGGCTGCATCTTCGAGACCAGTACTGATCATGAAAAGTAATTCTAACCGTACTTACCAGTTACTTGAATGTCCTTCCATAGGAATCCATTGTCTGGTTCTCAACAGAAAAATTTCTGTCTATTTTCACAAACTAAAAATATTCCTTAAGTATTGCCTGTATTGCCTAAACACATTCTTTCGACTGTTTACAGGAGATGCACCCGTGCTGGAACCAGGATCCACCACTGAGTAAGAAACACTACTTACCTGATAAATGAATTTCCTCCCATAGGATAACATTGGTGATTCTATTGGAAAAAGTTTTATAAGTGTCATCTTTTAAAATACAATAAAATTCCTTAAAAATCACTACTGTAACCAAAACGCTTTTACTCAACTGTTTACAGGTGATGTCTCAGGACTCAATTTAGCATCCAGTCCTGTGGTTAGAAAAGTAATCCAAAAAGTAATTTTCTGCATTTAACTACAAATTCACATTGACCTCAATGTTGCATTGTGTTTGAAATTGCCCATTGCAACAACTGTCACTGCTCTACTTAAAAGTCTATTGCCTATTTTCAAAGTATTCAAAGTAAAGTAATTCATTCTGAGAAAGTGTATTTTGTAATGTAATGTATAATGTCATTATAATGTAATTTAAAAAATAAAATATCTAAAAATAAACTGTTTAAAAAAAATTAGAAAATCAGTATAAAAAAATAAAAAATAAAAATAACATTAAATACATTTAAAAATTGTTATTTACAAAACCTTTGAAATTCACTGAAAACACCATAGGTTTCAGACATGGTATAGTTAGGAATTAGCATTTAAAAAACCTTTGAAATTCACTGAAAAAACCATAGGTTTCAGACATGTTATAGTTAGGAATTGGCATTTAAAAAACTTTAGAAATTCATTGAAAAAAACATAGGTTTCAGACATGTTATAGTTAGGAATTAGCATTTAAAAAATCTTACAAACTCACTGAAAAAAACATAGGTTTTATGGGTGTTAAAGTTAGCTGGACATTTCACTCGTACAAAACCTGTTGTACTAACTATAACTCGAGCGCCCACAATCCACTGCTGAAGATGTCACATATTACATCATTCATGACATAGTCAGTGACATCACTGATGATATCTCAAATGACATCACTGATGGCATCACTGATGACATCATCCATGTGACAAACTGATACACCTCATCATACAATAGCATAACCTTTCAACACTCATTATAAAATATGGGGTATCATGTTTGAAACCATTGACACACCAATACAAGTTTCTAAAAACCCACTTAGTGATTCCTACATCTACACACACATCAAAACACTTAGGTATACATTCAGTCATACATGCTAACAAAGATCAATAGAATACTATTAAATATACTTATACACCTACATCAACATTACACACCAGCAAACATCATCATCATCCAGTGACATTGTTTTTCTGTATGTTTTGTATATATGTATATGCCAAGGTGTATTGAAGAATGAGTGAGTGTATAAGTGTCTGGATGATTTAGTAGGTGCATGACTGACTGTATAAGTGAGTGATTAAACGTGTCTTACTGAATGCATGGGTTAGTGACTAATCTATGTGAATGTCTGTATCAGTCTGTCAGTTGGTGTGTAAGCGGCTGCATTGGTTGGTGAGTAGCTACATGAGTTACTATATAGGTTATTGATTGGTTAGCGGAGTATCTGTATGGGTGACTGAGTGTCTGTGTGGGTGGGTGGGGGTTGTTACTCTGTGCACAGATGTGTGAGTGGGTGATTAACTGGGTGTATGGGTTCAAGTGCACATCTGTGAAGGGCTGTATGGGTGGGTGAGTATGTGTATGGGTGTGTTGGTGAGTGAATGGATGTCTCAGTGATACATGTGTGAGTAACTACAAATGTGAAAGTCAGTATATGTGAGTGTTGGAGTATATAAATGACTATACGTGAGAGTGAGTGATTGCAAGAGTGTCTGTATGGATGAGTGTGTGCTTGTATCAGTGATTGTATAAGTGAGTAAGTGTGTGTTAGTATCTGTATGAATAACTGATGTGGTGTGTGTATAACTGTATATTTGAGTAAATGATTGTTTGGATGACTGACTAGGTGTGTGAGTAACTCCGTAGATGAGTGGCGGTCTGTGAGTGTCTGTATAGGTGTATCAGTGCATATGATAGTGCTATATTGATGAGTGACAGCATGTGTGAGTGGATGTATGGGTGAATGAGTGGATGTGTGGGTAGACCTATGATTCAGTTAGTGAGTATGCAGTAACTGGTATTGGTTTGTCTATGGTTTCGAAAATGGTAGTCTGTATTTTAGAGTAGGTGTAGCAAAGGTTATATTAGGGTGTGAGGAGGTGCATCAGATTATCACTTGGATGATGTCATCAGTGATTGCATCAGTGATGTCATTTGAGGTGTCATCAGTGATGTCACTGACCATGGCATGAATGATGTAATATGTGACGTCATCAGCAGTACAGTGAGTTATAGTTAGCTCAATTAACTATAACATTCCAATTTCTCCGGTTTTGTATGAGTGAAATGTCCAACTAACTATATCCTCCCTGAAACCTGTGTTTTCTTTCGAGTGACTTTCTAAGGTTTTTTTAACTGCTAATTTTGAACTATAACGTCCCAGAAACCTATGTTTTTTTCAGTGGATTTATAAGGTTTTTTAAAAGCTAATTTTGAACTATAACATCCCTGAAACCAGGCAGGAGTGGTGCAGAAAGAGGCAGGCGAGGTAATGTAATATAATGTAATCTTATAAAGGACACATTACCCCACGGATATCCTGGCGCTGAGGTCACATTAGCTCCCTTATATGCACGTATTACCATGAGGATGACTGTTCCGCATTGCACCCTTGGGAAGAGCCAGGTTTTAAGCTTTTTCCTAAAGTGTAGGGGTTCTTCTGTTTGCCTAAGATCTAGAGGTTCTAATTCTGGGCATGCTAACCGGATGTGCTACAGAACACAAAGAGACACTTAAGGGACACAGAGGCAGAAGCTCTGTGTGGCTTCTTTAGTGCTAGCTTTGTGGCTATCGTCTGAATTCTTTGAAATTTCATGATCAGAAAGTTAGGAGCACCCAGTAACAGAGCATTACAATAGTCCAGTTGACTCAGAATAACACTTCCCACCACGAGAGCCCTGGCTGTCATGGGTAGCATAGGGAGTATTTTCCTCAGTGCTAAAATGAGGGAGAAGTATGTTCCAACTGTTTTGCTTATGTGGGTTTCTAGAGTCAGCGTGTCGTCAAAAACTACCCCCAGGTTGCGCACTGCCTCGGAGGGTATGGGGGGCTTATCCGAAGGGGGAGGCAAAAAATTAGCTGGGAGCGGACATGGAACTTTCTTGGCCATGCAGTACAGGATTTCTGTTTTCTCCCTGTTGAACTGCAGGGAATTGTCCATAAGCATCTAGCAGTTTTTTGCATGCATTCATGAAAACTATCAACTAGTTTTGACCTAATCCCCTCTAGAGACAGAATGAGTTATGTGTCATCCGCATCGTTCACCAAATTCATTTTGTAAGATTTGATGCTAGGAATCAACTGACTCACATAGATATTAAAAAGGATTGGGCTAATTACCGAGTCTTGGAGATCACAATGCTGAATGGTAGCAAATTTTGATAGAAAAGGGGGAAGGGCCACTGCTTGCTGCCTATTCCCAAGGTAGGACTGGAACCATTTCGTTGCCATACTGTCCACCCCAATTTCCGCGAGCTGCCTAAAAAGGATCTTATGATTGACCATATCGAAAGTGGCAGACATGTCCAGCAGGATCAATATAGCTGACTGCCCACTATCTACACGCATTCTAAGCTCATCCTGGACTGTTACTAATGCAGTCTCCGTACCATGACCCAGCCGAAAACCAAATTGTATGTCTTCCAGCCTATGATTAGTTTCAAGAAATTGTGAGAGGGTTTTGCTAACCAGGCATTCTAAAATTATTACAGGGTAGTGGAAAAGGGAAATAGGTCTGTAGTTGTTTGGACACTGGGGTAGCTTTTTTCAACAGGGGTGACACAATTGCCTGTTTCCAGCAGGTAGGTACTACCCCACCACTCAAGGATTGGCAGCAGATCTGACGGAGCTGTGGGAAAAGCTCCTTCCATACCCTATGTGGGAGGGGGTCTATAGGGGACCCAGATGCAGTGCTTAAAGCAAGTTTTTAAAATTCTTCCTCTGTAGGGGTTTCAAAATGATCTAGAGTTGCTAGCTTGACCTCACTTGCCCCTACCTTCTTCAGACAGCCTGGTGACTATATCGACACACTGAATTCACTTCCACTCTTTTTTGTTCCTGAGCTACTGCAAGACCATTGATTATTTTAGTGATTTTCTCCTCAAAAAAAGACGCTAGACCATTATATAAGTCATGAGTTGTGATTGTCGTGTTTTTTAAACAGTCGTTCTTAGACAGATCATTTTTTTTTTTTTAAACGCTTTCAGCTTTGTTGGATGCCTCTAAGATTGTGTTAGCATAGTACTCAGCTTTCGCTTTAGCAATTTCCCTTTTATAATTGCCCAGTATTACCTTCAGGGCTATCAACTTCCTCATAACACTTCCTCCATTTTCTTTCAGCTTGTTTACTGCCCTTCCTTAAGTTTTTTTTATTCTCATTGAACCAGGTGCACAAAGAAGCAAAAGGGGTACAGAAAGAGGCAAGAGAAGTGCAGAAAGAGGCAAGAGAGTTGCAGAAACAGGCAAAAGAGGTGCAGAAAGAAGCAAGAGCAGTGTAGAAAGAACCAACAGAAGTGCAGAAGGAGGCAAGAGGGGTGCAGGAAGAGGAAAGAGCGGTGCAGAAATTTGCTAGAGGGGTGCAGAAAGAGGCAAGAACAGTGCAGGAAGAACCAAGAGACGTGCAGGAAAAGGGAAGGGTGCAGAAAGAGGCACAAGGGATGCAGAAAGAAGGAAGAGAAGTGCTGAAAGAAGCAACAGAGGTGCTGAAAGAGGCACAAAGGGTACAGAAAGAGGCAAGAGAAGTGCAGAAAGATGAAACAGAGGTACAGAAAGACGCAAGAGTGGTGCATAATGAGGGAAGAGAGGTGTAGAAAGAGGCAAGAGTGTTGCACAAAGAGGGAAGAGGAGTGCAGAAAGATGCTAGAGGGTTGTAGAAATAAGCAAGTGACGTGCAGAAAGAGGTAAGAGCAATGGCTGGACTGAATGGGTACTGCTCAGGGTATTGTAGCAGTGCATGAGTTAGTGCATGGGTCATTCCATGAGTGCATGGGTAGTGACTGGATGATTAGAGTGCTGCAAGGAGAGTGCATGGTGAATTTATAAGTGCTTGAGTTTTGGTAGAGTGATTGCATAAGTATACACATGTCTCATCAGGCCCGCCCCCTCCCTTCACCACTGTGCAAACGCGCCCCCTGGTGGGTTTTAATTTGGGGGATTAATTCCCCTCGAATCCTGAGGGTCCCTGGGGGCCAACTAGCCCATCATGCACCTCCAGTAAGCACCACAGAGCTGCGTTGCAAGGAGGTGGTCCAAGGCCATGCCCCTTTTTACACCTCTCTGCAACGCAACTCTGTGGCACTTACTGGACGTACCTGGTGGGCTAGTTGGCCCCTAGGGACCCTCAGGATTCAAGGGGACTTAATTCCCCAACTTAAAACATGCCACAAGGCGCGTTTTGTCAGGATCTAGCCCAGCCGCGCCTGCCTGACTGTTAAACTACATTACCCATGAGGCCATGCCGACCTGCACGCTATGAATATGGGCGGGTCTGGCTTGGCGTTGTGCGTGATTCTGAATTGTTTGGTTTCGTCGAGGTAATTCGAGGGTTGCTGAGACCAAGGATCGGACGTCTGGTCCGTTATCGCATCAGAAAGACTGGAGGCGCGGTACGCTGTTAAGGTACTGTTGACTTTCCCGCACGTTGTTGTCAGGTGCGGGTCTGTTTTCTTTTGGTGATTCGCGTTGCTTCTTTTGGGAGTCAGCACACTGTGCCTGTTTGAGAGCTGGTTTGGATTGGAAGCGAACACGTCTTGTATTCGTTCTTTGGAACATCGGATGTCTACCTTAAGTTAAGGTATGGTAAAGAGAGAGCGGAATGTAGTGGAGGTCCACGCATTGCCGTTACGAACAGGCGCATGAAGGAATGCGTGTTGTTATATAACCTGTGAATACAAATACCAGAGCGGGAAGTAGTAGTGGGCTAGCTACGCTTTACCGTATCTGGGGGACTTCTTGTATATTTGTTCTTGGTAACTTTGTGGATACAATTGCCAAAACGGAAGACAGTGATGAGGCTCACTACGTCTTGCCGTGTTTGGATCTCTAACTCTTACATTCGTGGAAATTAAGACTTATTCATGGAAGGGGTGATGTTAACCCCTTAATTCTGAATTATCTCGTCTTTTGTTTAAGAAGGAAGGAACTTCTGGCATTTACTGTTTTCTATTTCCTTATGACATTCTTGACTCCGCTGCTGACTCTGGAGGTTGTCAGTGACCTAAAAAAATGGGAGCCTGATAATGAAAGGTTCTTGTTTAATGATGTTTCTCTATGAACAGTGGGTAGGTTCTAATTCTATTCAGTAGATATAGAGGAAGGGTTATCAGGACAGATATCTAATCTATGTTTTATGTGATTCAGGAGTGGAAGAACATATATCGTTATTGAACCCTCTGCTGAGAGACAGGAGTCATAATACGCTTACACAAGGTGATTAGAGAGGCCATTAGTGAGAAATTACTGAGAGTAGAATGCATGCCTGAATGTAATAATTTGTGTGCTTTCTGTTGCAGGTTTCCCTTCCCTGCTCTTCCCTTCCCTCCCTTCCCTCGCCCGACCGCTCGAACACCCTGTGTGTTTATCCATCAGGGTGTTGGTGAGGTCCGGAGGTGGAACATACTTACTATAACCGGATTCTGCGGAGTGCGATCTGACACGTTTGCATACTTGTCACATCAGGCCACGCCCCCTCCCTGCACCACTGTGCAAACGCACCCCCTGGTGTGTATTCTCGAGTGTGGGGCCCTCAAAGCAGACGGCATTTCCACCTTCTCCTACTTCACAATCACGACTTTGATCAGAGGCAGGTGAGATGAGCACAGGCAGCATGCACATGGCTTCAACAGAATACCCATAAAAGAGGTTTCTTGAATAGACTGCGAGTCGCTGCAGACTATACGTGTTCAAATTTTGCCAGTGCTTGTTTTTGTAAAGCAAAGTTCAAAGTGAGGCTGCATAGCTGTGCATAGGCAGTACAGAGCCCTCAGTTACTCCTGTGTAGGAGGCCTCCTTTAGACCTCAGATGGTCAGCTTCAAGTGTTGAGTCTTCGGGGCTCTGCTCACTTCATATATTTATAGAACAGCTACCTGTAGCAGTTGGTTAAGCTTCTTGATACCTTTAGAGTCCAGGTTTAGATTTACATCAAGGGCACCTGATACTTTTAAGAACTGTGGACCTGGAGCAGAGGAAGGAGTGTGCAGATTGGTTGCAACCTTTGATAAAGGGTGATTCTGGGCAATCTGAAACCCAGCGCCTTTAAGGCCATGACCATTTGGGGTTACGGCAGGACCAACAAAGTTAGTGGGCCAAACTGTGGCTTGAATCTGGAGGGGCCTGTGCCCAGCTGCCCTGTACACCTTGTTTGGAATTTATGCTTCCATGTTGATTCCAACCTGTCCCTCAGGAGGGAGACTTGCATTGCTACTGTAGCCAACTTCTATCTGTGGCTGTTAAAGCCAAATATATCAGGGTCTTTGCCGATTCAAACTTGTCCCTCAAGCTTCTGATTGTGAGAATTGTGCAATTGTGCGGCAATAGTTGCATAATTATAAATCTGTCGCGTTTGCCACATAATCCATCCTCTGCTACATAATCTGCAGATTTTAACAAAAAATATAAATGTGTTTCTAACTCAAATGGATCAGGAGTTACTAACAGTGCAGTGACCCGTGTTGCCGCACAGTGGAAGGCCCTATGCAAAGCTGTACTGGTCACCTTTCTGTTGCTTTTTTCTATATTTAGTTGTTAAATTGGTTCTAATGAGGTGCAACCAACGCCCATACAGTATTACCAAGTTTAAAAATTACGAAAGAACGAAGTAATGCTATAAAATGAATGTGACCCGTAATTTGCCTTTTTCTTGCTGCCTACTTTACTCATCCCTGCCGCATAATTCCAGTGGTGCTTCATATAAGGTTCATCGTGTGCTGGCAGTGTTCATTTTTGCAAGAACTGTGCACGCAGGGGCTACCTTGGAATTTCCAAGTTCTCAACACAAGGTCTTAAACAACTGTAGAATACAGTCACATATAAGGCGTCTCACCGTGGCGGTGGGATTGAATTACTTGCGGTTTATCTACCATGAATTATTGGCCTAGTCTCAGTGAAAGGGTCAAGTGAGACCCATCAGCTGAGGCCTCAGTACTTTTCAGAGGGACAAACAGGCCTCTGACCATCGATTCTCTGCACAGACTTGAAGCTGTGCCACCCTGCTTAGACCCTGGGCAGCTGCCCATGCAGAAGCAAGGCTTGGCAAGCACAGCCAGGCGGACAGACCTTTCCTGCAAAAACCTCCTGGCTTTGGAAGAAGCTGGGCAGCATTTTCAGGTTTAGATGACTGCCCATGAGGACGTTGGCTGAACGAACCCACTTTTGCTGTGTTCTACTGTTTGAGGGGTTGTTTTTATAGTGCAATGAGGACACTGCTGGTTCCAGCAGCTAACTGAGCTCTGGTTGGGCTTATAATCTGGTCAAGTTTATTAATTTAATTTATTGCACATATGAAAAAAATATTAAATGATAGAATGTGCAACTTCTGTTTTGGAGCGCTTGATCCCCGGAACTTCCTAGTGCTTGTTGGGGATAAAGTAGGAAGAATAATTAAGCTTGCATACACCATGCCCACTGCCAGCCTTAAACGGGCACTGCCCATGGCTGCCCTGAACATTAGTATGCCACTGTAAATATAAAGGCAGAAGGGGTGGCAGGGGCAGGAAACAGGTGACAATATTGTGGCCTGCAGAGATGCCATTCTGTTTGTGCCACCCAGGGCCGGCTTTAGGGATGGGCTAGCGGGGTCCATCCCCAGGGCAGCAGGCTTCAGAGGGGCCTAGGAGCGGTCTGCATTAAGGTCAGCAGAGTCCCTGCCCTTGGCTCCAAGACTGCAGACCTATTTTTAACACTCATCAGCCTGCTTTCTTGCCTCCCATCTCCTCTCACTCCCTGCTGCCATGCACTATTAACCCCCCTCCAACCAACAACTTGGCACCAGCGTGAGATGCAAATCTGTGCATAATTCAGGTGAGTGGGGTGGGGCAGGAATCTGTTCAGAGGCCTGACACTGCTAATGGAATCCTCCAGGGCCTGACCCCTGAACACAGGGGCTCCCCGCTGCCTCGTTTTATTCACCAGCAGGAGGGCGGCAAATGTATTTCCGCGCAGGGCACTACCTCGGCAAGGGAAACGGCCATTACAACGAAGCCGTTTCCACGAAATCGTTAACCACGCATGCAGTACAACGCATGCGTGGTTACCACGAAAGCCTTTACCACGCATACCTTTACTACGAGTTTTGTAGTAAAGGTATATGTGGTAAAGGTAAAAATTTAAAAAAGGGGGGCTTGGGGGGGTCTCCCCCCCAATAAAAAAAACTCACCTGATGTCACGTCGGGTTATGTATTTTATCAGCGTCGTTTAAGAGAAAACGGAAAATAAACTTCCGCTTTCTCTTAACGACGTATGACGTCACTACGCAAGCAATCGAGGTAAATGTTATGCGTGGTAAACGAATTCCGTTGTAACGCATGCGTGGTAAAGGCATGCGTTGCAACGGAATTCGTTGTAACGTCATACATTCCCCTGGCAAAGGCGGGCCCTGGAACACAAAAGGGTGATAAATGCAGAACATTCAAGGCACGGACAAGCATTAGGAACTGGGCAAGCGCCCATTGCTTCCGGGTCTCCCATCAACTCAGGCAACACCTACACATAGCATCTCAAAGCTGACAACTCATTTGCAACTGTGTGCAGCGCTGGGTGTGAATTTACAGGTGTCACGCATGTTTACTCCGCAGCCATGGGGGCTGCCTCGTTCTCGCTCCTATTACTCTTGCCATTGTAACGGGGAGGCCTTCCATCTTCGTTGCATGGAAAACACAGGCCATATACCGACTCGTAAAGAAGAGAGGCTGTGAGTGACGTACACATATGTATACAACGTAATACTGTGAAAGGCCACACGGACCTCTAGATTTACTCAAACCTTGAGATTGTCGCCAGGTTCCGCCTGACTCCTACTCGAAACACGCCAAATGCGCAAGCCAGACAGCCTGTAGTGCCAAGTATTTCCTGGAGTTGTGTGGCGCTTGCAAAGAACACAGTTGAGGCATGAGCATGCTCGTGGAGAAGGGTTGAGATGTGCAGTAGTGCAATCTCACACACGACACAAAGGTTGAGATCATTCTATGAAACCCCTGTGCTTCCGGGAAGGCCTGCCGCCGCATCACTTTGGTTTGTGTCCCGGACCCACACAGCAGCTGCTGCCAGCAAGCCTGCTCAGATAGTGCCCTGGGCAACACCAGAAGAACGCACGGACACTGCACAAGCGCTAGTTCACCGCCTAGAGCAGGGGTCTCCAACTTTTTCTGTAGTGAGAGCTACTTCTGGTCAATCAAATTCATCGTGAGCTACTAAAGGCCAAGAAACGTGCGCATTTTTCCGAGAGACCCCCCCACACCCAGCTGTAAGGATACTACAGTGTTTGAACTACAGCTGGCTGCGCAACCGCTTAATGTACTTTGTGCATTGATGAGGGCAGGAAGTTTATATTTGTAATAATATCCGGCCTAGCCTGTGAGTTATTTTAAAGCACGTAGACGCCAAAAAACCAGGTGTAATTCTAACCCCGTGACTAGATCAGCTACAGAAGTTTAAACATTTAGGAGACAGCTTTGAAAATTATTTACGTGCACTACAAACACTTCAAGAAACCGTTTCCTAATCATTGATTGAAAACGAAAAAGTAATCACCCCCAGTTTTCACCCATAATTCTCATAAGCAATAAGCGCGCGCTCCTTTACCCATCTCAAATACTATTTCCTCTCAAAACTAACAGGCCAGGGTAGGGGCTCGCTACGGGTGTGGAACTGATCAGGCCTGCGTAGGGCTCCTTAAAGCTTACCTGTTGCTCCGGTCGAACTGCTGGCAGGTTGAACAAGGCAGGTGGCACATATCCTGGTAGCCGTTTAATACTGCTTGCGCCACCTGCACCCTTTCCAGCACCGGCCGCTACGCTCTGCCATGCCTGCTGCTGTGCACTGGCACTCCACGCGCAGGATGAAAAGCGCAGTGCCATGGTTTGAAAGGCAGGTGGCGGGCTGGCGGCGGTGCATAGGCTACTGAACAACGTGATCCTCTTTAGCCCGCTCCTCCCCAGCTAAACTCAATTTGAGCAGCTGGTTTGGGAGAGGGCGGGCAACGTCGCCATAAAAAAAGGCCTAAATATTATAACGATGTTAACGGGCTACAAAATTTTGACGCTACCAGCGCGAGCTACTTACGGGGCCTTGGCGAGCTACCAGTAGCTCGCGATCGACCGGTTGGAGACCGCTGGTCTAGAGAGTCTCCAAGTCTATCAGGGGGCGCTAGTTCCAAGTAGACAACAATACTCGTGAGCATCCCACCCTAGTGATAACCTTTAGAGCACACACAATAACATGAACGGCTTCTAGGAGCTTGGAGAACAGGTGACATTGACAAGAATGTAAAACGTACATGCAGAATTGCAAATGGATAATTCTGCACAGTGAATGTCCATTTGTGTAAGCCTTCCCCATGAGAGGAGTTCACATTTATCATGAGGATCTTTTTTCAGTGCTCCTGGGACCTGGCCCACCCAGGGGCTCAAATTCAACGAAGCGCAGGAGTCTGCGCTTTGTTTTTTTTCCCTTCGGCCAACATTAGCGCTGGGTGCGCAAATATCGCAGATTTATTATTTTTTTTAATGCTTTTTTGGGCCCTGGGGGTCAGCAGGCCTAGGGGGTCAGGGTGTTTCTACCCTGCCCCCTTTGTTTCCCTGTCACACCGAGTCACAAGATGGCTGCCAACACTTCCTGGTTTGGAGTGTTGACAGCCAATTAGAATAAAGCTTGTGGTCGGGAGGGTCCGCGGATCCACAGCGCCTCCAAATATCGAAACTTTTATTTTTGATTTTCTCAGCAACTACTGAACGGATTTACAGCATTTAAAAAAAGGGCGCTTTCTGAACCAAGCACTGCCATTTTGCCAAATTTGGTGTAATTCCATTCAGCAGTTCGAACTGTAGCCGTGTCTAAAGTTTCCTATGGGAAATTCATTTTCAAACCTCTTTTTTTAATTTCTCAGGAACAATTGAACAAATTTACACCATTTAACAAAAAGATTTCTTTCTGAAACAAGGGCCACCATTTTGCCAGATCTGGTGTAATTCCGTTTAGCAGTTCGGGCCGTAGCCGTGTCTAAAGTTTCCTATGGAAAATAACATGGAGAAAACACGTTTTGGGACCCCCCTTTTTTCTCAGCCCCCACTTACTGAATCACCCTGAAACTTTCAATGTGAGCTGACCGGAACGCCTCACTAGTTTTGAAAATGTCGCGAAGATTCGTCAACCAGCGCCAAAGTTATTGGGAAAAGAATAAATGCTTTTCCTATGGAAACAAGATATATATATAGCCACAAAATTCTCCGAAGAATGGAATCACATACTCTCAGGACACAGGGGGGTTGAAGGATAGGGATTTTATTATGCTTTTTGATGAGAAACAGCCCTGCTCACACTTAAGAAGCTGTGTACCCAACATACATGAATACAGAGTCCCAACAGTAAGATAGGACCACACAACATTGCAATAATAGGGTAATGATGGGGTACACATGGGAGGTGACAGGACCCTGAAACTTAGACAACAAGAATCCAAATGTATCAAACCAAAAGTCCAGGGGGCCTTAACCTTGATGAAGATCTAGGAATTCATCTGCATGAAACATGAGAATATTATGCCCATCTGTAACCTTCTTTGCTTCTAGGATTGCAGTACTGTTATTTGGTACTTACTTTTTTAATTGCATGATACTTATGTATTCATGATATTCAATTTGGTTTTAATATGGTT
Organism: Lissotriton helveticus; assembly: GCF_964261635.1. Lineage (NCBI taxonomy): Eukaryota > Metazoa > Chordata > Amphibia > Caudata > Salamandridae > Lissotriton > Lissotriton helveticus. Next base: position 1,166,280,410 of record NC_136065.1, on the reverse strand, counting down.
TTTCTATTTTCTCTCCCTTGTTTTTCACGGCAGGAGGAAAAGAAGGCACCCATTCTACCTCGGTAGTTCATCTCTTGGGTACCCTACCCTTTTCTTCAGAGGCACATGGCGATGGCACAGCACTTAAGCTAAGGTTGTACACCCTCTTTTTTTGATTGTTTTTGTCCATGATGGCATACCTCATCTTCTATGTTTTTTGATTAATGATAGACCGTATAGTTGGGTATTGGCCCGGTATTATATAGTATACCCAGTAAGTGGTTTTTCTATCATACCCTGTTTTGGAAATGTAACATTTGATTGCAACTACCTCTTTGTTTTAATGTGCTTGAAAGGCAGCAATATTTAGTACTATACAGTGTATGTTGTATATAACGCGTTGAAACTGTCTAATGATTTCTCATCCTATATTTATCTGGGACAATATATTTACTTGACTTAATATGCACCGATACATTTTTCTATCTCGGTGTGGATAGCACTGTGCTAATCCTATGCTTCAAAATCAAAACTTTGATAGAAAAGCAGACATTTGAGGTGAGCAAATTTAGAATGTCGCTGGTGTTGCGGGTGCTCTATAGAGGAGCTGCCTTCCACCTAAATTGGGAACTACCCAGAGTTCTCTCCTTCTTTTTTGCATAATTTATGTGTCACTCTATGCCTGCAAGGGAATTGTTTTGACTTATACTGGGTGCTCCCTTGTGTTTGGACAAAGCTAAACCTCTCTGAAGAGCTGTAATGACAGCGAAACACGTGTCAGAGGTTGCTTTTATTCCTTTCAGGTAGGCTTGGATGGTATTTTACCAATCCAAAGCTGTAATATTGTGCCTGGAGTGGTAAATGGCTTTTGTCATTTTACAGCTCGGCGTGGATTGCACTGTGCTAATCCTATGCTTAAAGCCTTTGCTGTACATATGGCAAATGACTTTGTCTATTTCTATCTCGGTGTGGATAGCACTGTGCTAATCCTATGTTTAAAAACTTTGATAGAAAAGCAGACATTTGAGGTGAGCAAATTTAGAATGTCGCTGGTGTTGAGGGTGCTCTATACAGGAGCTGCCTTCCACCTAAATTGGAAACTACTCAGAGTTCTCGCCTTTTTTGCATAATTTATGCGTCACTCTATGCCTGCAAGGGAATTGTTTTGACTTATACTTGGTGCTCCCTTGTGTCTGGACAAAGCTAAACCTCTCTGAAGAGCTGTAATGGCAGCGAAACACGTATCAGGGGTTGCTTTTATTCATTTCAGGTTGGCTTGGATGGTATTTTACCAATCCAAAGCTGAAATATTGTGCCTGGAGTGGTAAATGGCTTTTGTCATTTTACAGCTCGGCGTGGATAGCACTGTGCTAATCCTATGCTTAAAGACTTTGCTGTACTAATGGCAAAAGACTTTGTCCATTTCTATCTCGGTGTGGATAGCACTGTGCTAATCCTATGCTTAAAAACTTTGATAGAAAAGCAGACATTTGAGGTGAGCAAATTTAGAATGTCGCTGGTGTTGAGGGTGCTCTATGCAGGAGCTGCCTTCCACCTAAATTGGGAACTACCCAGAGTTCTCTCCTTCTTTTTTGCATATATATATATATATATATATATATGCCTTTACCATTCGTACCTTTACAATGAAAATTCATGTAAAGGCATATGTGTGGTAAAGACTTAAATGATAATGGCATACGTGGTAGTATCACAGTCATTGTAATGACTGTGGGGTAACTGCATGCGTGGTAATGGCATGTGTGGTTCTGTCATACAACTGAGGGGGCACAACCACAAAGGGTTTACTATGGAATTCAGAAAACAATGGAGGAAAAAATGCAAGTGCTAAGAATGCTTAGTTAACGTCCTACTTCACAGAATACTAGGTCAAAAAAATAGCAACAACCAAATGGGTCTTAACTAAAAAGATGTTGGAGGTCGGGAGAGCATTTAAAGAAGCAAGATGGATGATTTTTTATTATAATCTTCCTTTTCTTTTTTATTGTTACATCAGATAATAAAATGCAAAAAACCTCACAAAAGAAACACTTTTGACATCAACATAAACTCATACAAATACATTAAAATGATGTCTAAAAATGTTTTTAAAATCTTAAAATCACTTAAGAGGAAACATTTGTTATAAAAAAATGCTTTACTATGGAATGAATCTGTCCAAACACCCTAATATTTTGGGTCTTGTCAGCTACACCGCATAAAAAATTTGGAGACAGAGTAGACAATGACCACTCTTGAATCAGTTTTACACATTCTTAAAGCATTTATTCTGTACGATATGCCCCTACTACATAACGAGACAACTGTTCATAGTGAAATCTACCCAGCAAGAGGTATATATTAGATCCACTGATTATTAACTAGCATTGATGGCCCGCAAATCATGGCATTGCTGTAGCCGCGTGTATTCACAGGACACCATAAAGGATTTGTGAAGGGTCCATGCCTCTAGATATACCAATTTGTTTTTCCTTTAATATCTCAAAAACTATTTAACGGATTAACACCAAATCACAAAAAAGTATGCTTTCCAGACCAAGATCTGCCAAATTTGGTGTAATTCTGTTCAGCGTTTCAGGCTGTAGATGTGTCTACAATCTCTATGGGAAAGTTATGGGTCTGTGAGGGACCCTTGATGGGATCAAAATGGCCGGAAACAAATGTTTTTCCAACATACGCAAGTTTGCGGATGCTGTGCAAAATGTGCGACTCTGCGGATGCGACGTGCAGCCACTATTTTATATATTGAGGAATGGTCCTATGGTGGGAAATTTGGCAGAAATGTCATAGAAGGGGTCAGGGTAGGGATACCTTGACCGCTGATGTAATATAGGAGTCTGTGAGGGACCCTTGATGAGAAGAAAAAAGCGATCAGTATTTGCGGAGCCACAGCGATACTCAGAGTGGCCGTCCATGTACATTTGTGGCAGGTCCGCAAATGCAGCTGTAAATAAAAAAAACATTTACTCACAGACCCACTCAGAGACTCACACACTCAAACACACATCCACTCAGACAGTTACGCATCCACTGACAGACCCCCTCAAACACCCACACACTCACTCAGAGACCCACTCAGACACTCAAGCACCCGCTCACAAGACCCTCTCAGATACTCACACACCCACTCACAGACCCACTCAGATACCCACACACCCACAGATCCATTCAGACACTCACATACCCACTCACAGACCGACTCAGGCACTCGCATATCCACTGTCAGACCCACTCAAACATGCACAGACCCACTCACAGACCTACTCAGACACTCACGCATCCATTCACAGATCTATTCAACACTCACACCCCCACTTTTAGACCCACTAATTCATCAAACACCCACTCACAGACCCACTCAGGCACTCACACACCCACTCACAGATCCACACAGATACTCACATACCCACTCACAGACTCACTACCATTCTGACACACCCATTTACAGCCCCACACAGATGCGTACACACACTAACTCACAGACCCATTTAGATACAGACCCTCTCAGACACCCACACGCCCATTCACAGACACTCAGAAACTCACACACCTACTCACAGATCCACCCAATCACACACCCACTCAGACACTCACACATTGATTCTCAGACCCAATTACACACTCACACACCCACTCACAGACCCATTCAGAGACTCACACACCCTCTCATACTGTGACATACCCATTCACAGACCCAATCATATAGTAACACACCCACTCACAGATACTCTTGCACCGACTCACAGCCCCTCTCAGACACTCACATACCCACTCACAGACCCACTCAGACACCAACACACCCACAGATCAATTCAGACACTCACACACCCACTCACAGACCCACTCAGACACTCATATACCCACTCGAACACTCACACACCAACTCACAGATCTATTCCACACTCACACACCCACTCTCAGACCCACTCATACAATCAAACACCCACTTACACACCCACTCAGACACACTCAGAAACTCATACACCTACTCACTGATCCACTCAGTCATACACCCACGCACACACCCACACACCAATTCTCAGACCCACTTACACACTCAAACACCCACTCACAGACCCACTCAGAGACTCACACACCCACTCACAGATCCACACAGACACTCACATACCCATGCATACTGTGACACTCCTACTTACAGACCCACTCAGATACTTACACACCCACTCACAGACACTCTCTCACCAACTCACAGACCCACTCAGAAACTCATGCACCCAGTTACACACCCACTCAAACACTCATGCCCCCACTCACAGACCCATGTAGGCACTCACACACCCACTCACAGATCCACACAGGAACACACTCACAGACCCAGACAGCCACCCACATACACACTCATATGCTTACAGATCCACTCACAGACACTTTCACACCCACTCACAGACCCACTCATGCACTCACACACTCACTCAGAGACCCACTCAGACACTCAAGCACCCGCTCACAAGACCCTCTCAGATACTCACACACCCACTTACAGACCCACTCAAATACCCACACACCCACAGATCCATTCAGACACTCACATACCCACTCACAGACCCACTCAGACACTCGCATATCCACTGTCAGACCCACTCAAACATGCACAGACCCACTCACAGACCTACTCAGACACTCACGCATCCATTCACAGATCCATTCAACACTCACACACCCACTTTTAGACCCACTAATTCATCAAACACCCACTCACAGACCCACTCAGGCACTCACACACCCACTCACAGACCCACTCAGACACTCATATACCCACTCAGACACTTACACATGCACTCACACACACCCTCAGACACTTATGTACCCACTCACAGACACATGTAGGCACTTACACACCCACTCACAGATCTACACAGGCACTCACACACACACTCAGAGACCCACACAGACACACTCAGACACTCATGCACCCACTCAGAGACCCACTTAGAGACTCACTTACCCACCAAGAGATGTACTCAGGCTCTCACACACCCACTCACACAGCCATTGAAACACACCCAGAATCACTCACACAGTTGCAAATCCTGAATACGCTGCTATGCATTAAATGTGGGCCTTTGGTTTGTGGATTCAATATAGATTCGCAAATTCAAATAAGAAAGTAAAAATAGGGATTTAAGAAGAAAATGAACTAGTGTTGAGGAAAAGGGGTTGCTCTGAAAACAGCCTTTGTGTTTATTGTGTGTAGATGCTAATTATTCATAAAACAAAATGCATTTTTTTCCGTTGCTGAGGAACACACTGTTGCTTTTCTCTGTGAAATGAACTTCATCATCCATTAAGCGGCAGCTGAGAAAAAAGAGGGGGCTCCCAAAACACAAAATCCCCATGCGTTTTCCATAGACTTCTTTAAGGAGCTTAACTGATTGACACTACATTTAGCAGAAAGCTAGATCTTGGTCGGCTGATTGTGTTTTTGTTCAGTAAATTAAGGTTGAAAAATAATTGGATATCTAGATGGTTGGGTCCGTAAGAGACTTGAGAAAGTCTCGAAGGAGTGGCAATTTAAAATTATTGCACTCGTATTGGCCAAGGGAACTTTTTTCCATTGGCCCATCTCACTCCTGCCGGAGTAAGACTCACACAGGAGTGAGTGCTCTGACTGGTTGCCAGAAACATGAGAAAAATGTTGCTGCCAGCCATTACAGGACTCAAGAGTTAGTCCCCTGACCTGAAATAAACAAAATGTAACATAAGGGAGTAGGAGAGGGATAACCTCCCTAAACCTCCGGCCCCACAGAGGGACTCAGAGAAACACCCATGGAGCTAAATACAAAATAATCAGCATTTTTTATCACATTCCCTCGAGACACCTGCATGAAAAATAAAAGAAAATGGGGGGCGGCACCTCTACCCTAGCCATATTCGGCTGAAGTAGGCCATGGGATTAGGTTGTCTGCTCTGCCCCCGGTACAAACCCATTGGGTATAAGATTTGCACATTGATAAGTCTTGTTAGCCCTCATAGTGGAGGGTTGAACGTTGTTTTGCCAACTGCAATTAAGGGTATATTTATACTTTACTAACTCTATGCCTGAATGTTACTTTGTGGGAAAGCTTATGCAGAATTCAGTAGGCAGGAGTTGGATATGATGACAAGCAAATCTAAAGGCTTGATTGGTTCCTTGGGAACATTTATGTCAGATGCTATAGGACTGATATTTTTATTCTGAAAAGTTACACAAACGTCTGTTAGCTTGAAACATTTATTGTGAACACTGTTTGTTAAAGTCAATATACCTTTAAGGTGTATTGTCAATGCACTATGTTAAATGCCGGTGGCAGACATTTTGCTATATGAAATCTCATGGATTACCATAATAGGTAAAGATTTGATAAAGTTTACTCCATCTCACAAACACTTGAAGTTGAAGATTTGCAATGTGATTATCCATGTTAGGCCCCTTTCAAAGGGGTTGTATATTTTTAGCCAACTGTATTTTTGTATATATTTATAATTGTATGACTGTGTTCCTGAGGTTTGCCTGCTCATGTGCAATACATGAAGCCTTAGTGGGCACTGGAGGCAAGCTAATGTTGAAGGCTTTATTGGTTCATTGGGAAAGGTTATGTTAGATGCCACACATTTGAGAAATGTGTAATGGAAAATGATGACAGCATTAGGCCTGACTTATTTATTGTGAATATAATATGGTAAAGCCAATAGGCCTTTACGGGTGGATTGATGTTATACTGCATTAATGCCTAAAGACAGGCCATTTGCTGCAAGGAATATCACAGATTACTCTAGTTAGCAAAGATTTGATTACTTCCTTTGACAAACCTAGGGTAGATAATTTGCTCTTGTGAGAATCCTTACTAGACCCTCATAGGAGGGTCTGGGAAGCATAGTTGTCTGTCAGGCCCTTGTAATAAAAACAAACTCTACCTATGCTTATTACATAAGGGGTCTGCCTTCTTCTCTCTGTGTAACTGTCATTCACAGTCTGCTTCTCCCTATTACTGCATACTGCCTGGGGTGATGGGTTACCCCAGTTCTGCAACTGGATCTGCGTGTAATGGCATTTTGCGTGAATTAGTGAAAATTAGTGTGTTTCAGTGTCTCAGCTGGTGGTCAGTCCTTTAGTTTTCCATTTTCCTTTAAAATGCCCCCTTTAATTTTTTTCTGTCTATTTCTTCTATTTTTCAGAGCACCCTGCAGTTCTCGAAAGAGTCTTACTAGACACCCACTTGGCATTCATTTGATTTGCAGTATGCTGCATTCTGTGACGGATCACTGACAGAATATCGACAGTCAAAATATCGACAGCCAAAATATCGAGGTAAAAATATAGAATGCCAGAATATCGACCTCCTATCTACAAACAGGTAAGTAAAAAAATATCGACTCCAAAATATCGATAGGAAAAAATATAGACAGTCAAAATATCGATTTTTTAAAATGTCTTAAAAGTAATTTTAAAGTACTATAATAATAAATATAACTATTTTAAACATACTTAAATAAACCTAAAATTAATAAATATTTATTGTAACTTAAAAATAAAAAAAATTAAAACATATATATATATATATGAGCACAGGTTCCACAGGCAGCAACAGCTCACAGGTTCGACTCCCACCGCTACCGCCAAGAAACTGGAGACCCAAGTTGATCTGTGAGTAAATTTTATTCTGCAACAGACAGCATAACGTTTCGGCCTACACGAGGCCTTGGTCACATATATATATATTCCTTCAATCCTTCTCCAAAGTATATAAAGTAGGCACCGACACCGTGAGATAAATATCAAGGATTATTCTTTATTCCATACCGTAGACGCGTTTCGACGGACCCAGCCGCCTTGGTCACTACATATATACATATTATTAACAAAACATATACAATATTATTCCATAAGATAGCGAGAGGTTTAAATTTACTATTCCAACTCCAGTGAGTGCAACAGTAGGGAAAGCGTTGGATAGCGTAGGGGTACAAATTACTATTCCCACTCCAAAGAGTGCAAAAGTAGGGAAAGCGTTGGATAGCGTAGGGGTGATAATTACTATTCCAACTCCAGCGAGTGCAACAGTAGGGAAAGCGTTGGATAGCGCAGGGGTAAAAATTACTATTCCAACTCCAGCGAGAGCAACAGTAGAGAAAGCGTTGGATAGCGTAGGGGTAAAAATTACTATTCCCACTCCAGCGAGTGCAACAGTAGGGAAAGCGTTGGATAGCGTAGGGGTAAAAATTACTATTCCCACTCCAGAGAGTGCAACAGTAAGGAAAGCGTTGGATAGCATAGGGGTAAATTTTAATATCCCCACTCTAGTGAAAATAAATTAATCTAAGTCACATAATTATAAATTAATCAATTAATACATTTTAATTACCAATTAAAAATTAATTAATTACCAACTAAAAATTAATTAACAAGTTATTTAAAATAAATACCAATTAATTAATTATCATGTTTAATTAATTATATTAAATTACTTCCCACCCTATTCCCCTATAAACCCACAACCCGCTACTACAAATACAATAATATTATTCACATCATTATTAATTAATCAACTAATAAAAATTAATTAACAATTAATTAATTATCAATTAAAAATTCATTGACAATTTATTCAAAATAAATACCAATCAATTAATTAATTAACATATTTAATTAATTACAATTAAATTACTACCCACCCTATTCCCCTATAAACCCACAACCCACTACAGAAAATAAAATAATATTATTCACATAATTATCAATTAAACAATTAATTAAAATTAATTATCAATTTGAAATTAATTATTTATCGATTAAAAATTAATTAACAATTCAAAATAAATACCAATTAATTAATTAACATATTTAATTATTTATAATTAAATTACTTCCCACCCTATTCCCCTATAAACCCACAACCCGCTACAGAAAATAAATTACTAAAACTAAAATATTTATCAATTAATCAATTAAAATTAATTACCAATTATATTTTAATTAATTACCAATTAATAATTAATTTACAATTAATTCTAAATAAATAACAAAAAATAAAATAACATATTTAATTAATTATAATTAAATTACTTCCCACCCTATTCCCCCATAAACGCACAACCCGCTACAGAATTATATTACACAAAAAGAAAAATTAATATTAACACCTAAAATTCGATATTTTTGTTGTCTATATTATGTCTAGTCGATATTATGGTTTAAGAACAAAGGGTGTCCCGAGTTGATGGACAGTATCGTCCTATTTATGTGTCAATATTGAGAGACAGCATACCATACTCTCGGTGGGAAAGGCAAAAATATGTATTCTAATTCTCAAAAACAGTCACATCCAGGGACAGTTGCAAATTATTAACACATTCTAAGTAATTCCACAGGCGAAAGAAATTAATCAAACTTGTCAAAACATGTATTGGTAAACAATTTGAGTTAGATTTATTACACAATTCAGTTACAATTCATATACAAAAATAGTTTAAAAACATTTCACATTGGTTAAAAAAATTTACTTCAAGCACATAGTAAAACAAGAAGAATCAACAAAGTCGACGCGGCGTTTCGGCTTTCTTTTAGTACGCCTTCATCAGGACTGATTCTAAACAAGTAAAACATTAAAAACACAAAGTTACCAGCCATTTTTTAGATTTGAACAAGTTCTGCCTCTCTTTTTATAAAACAAGAAAACTGTTACTTTTCCCCATGGTTGTACTATTTTTACAAAGCATTGTAGAGCTGTTTTTTTGGGCTTTCTGTTCATCTCAAAATACATATTCAAATGTTCAAGTACTATTTTTCTTTAAGTCAACTTGATATCACAATAAATATTATAGGAAACGATGCTATTTGCCTCTCCCTTGGACCTAGATCCAATGCTATACCCTTACAATATTGACACTGTCGTAGTGCATTCTTGTTTTGCACTAACATACCTTATTCCAGGTTGTGCCTAGCTGGAAACCGTTAGGTGGATCGGAAAGTCTTATGGACTCTTGAGTTATTCTCAGGTCACAGGATGCTTTTCTCAATTCGCAATGCCTGCTGTTTCTAAATAAGAAATTAAGGCATTATCAGCGAGAAATTAAGATGGGATTGATAATGCCTTAATTTCTTATTTAGAAACAGCAGGCATTGCGAATTGAGAAAAGCATCCTGTGACCTGAGAATAACTCAAGAGTCCATAAGACTTTTCGATCCACCTAACGGTTTCCAGCTAGGCACAACCTGAAATAAGGTATGTTAGTGCAAAACAAGAATGCACTACGACAGTGTCAATATTGTAAGGGTATAGCATTGGATCTAGGTCCAAGGGAGAGGCAAATAGCATTGTTTCCTATAATATTTATTGTGATATCAAGTTGACTTAAAGAAAAATAGTACTTGAACATTTGAATATGTATTTTGAGATGAACAGAAAGCCCAAAAAAACAGCTCTACAATGCTTTGTAAAAATAGTACAACCATGGGGAAAAGTAACAGTTTTCTTGTTTTATAAAAAGAGAGGCAGAACTTGTTCAAATCTAAAAAATGGCTGGTAACTTTGTGTTTTTAAGGTTTTACTTGTTTAGAATCAGTCCTGATGAAGGCGTACTAAAAGAAAGCCGAAACGCCGCGTCGACCTTGTTGATTCTTCTTGTTTTACTATGTGCTTGAAGTAAATTTTTTTAACCAATGTGAAATGTTTTTAAACTATTTTTTTATATGAATTGTAACTGAATTGTGTAATAAATCTAACTCAAATTGTTTACCAATACATGTTTTGACAAGTTTGATTAATTTCTTTCGCCTGTGGAACTACTTAGAATGTGTTAATAATTTGCAACTGTCCCTGGATGTGACTGTTTTTGAGAATTAGAATACATATTTTTGCCTTTCCCACCGAGAGTATGGTATGCTGTCTCTCAATATTGACACATAAATAGGACGATACTGTCCATCAACTCGGGACACCCTTTGTTCTTAAACCACTGTCTTTCCCCCCAGTCCCTAAAAAATTCTGTGAGGGGTCCTCCTTCCTTTTTATTCTTGTCGATATTATGTCCATTGTATATTTTTGATTCGATATTATGTCCATTTTATTCGATATTAAAATTTTCTAGTCGATATTTTGGTAGTCTATATTATGTCTAGTCGATATTATGTCCATTCTATATTTTTTACTCGATATTATGTTTAGTCGATATTAAAAACTCGATATTTTGACTCTATACCTCTGTGACACCACTTTTTCTAAACTGAACTGCGAAACTTGGAAGTATACTGTCCTGAGAAACATGATGCTGACCTCCCTGGATCAGTACAATATGTTATACACTACAGCATTCGAAGATGGCCACTCTTTTGTTTACTGAGCATCCATCTACCTTGGATTGGTCTTGTACACAGTATATCATGTTTTTTCACTTCAAGGCGGCTAACATGTTTCTTCTAAATGTGGCAGATATACCGGAACTTTAAACCAACAATACATTTTGTACAACCACACTGAAAGAGAGATGCCTACTGCTATTGTTAACTTTTGATTTTGATTGTAAGTATTTTCCCATCAACTTTACTTGGCCCCATGTTTTCTAGTTTTCTACCTTTTTTATTTGAATATATCTTTCATATGCTTGTGGAGTTTGTGTATCTGTTTTATTTCTTTTGGGTAAGTGGTGAATTCAAGAATGACTTGGTGGATGAATAGATGTATTAGTGCAATAGTGAGTGACAAAGAGCATGAAATATTGACTTACTGAGTGCCTAATCTCATCAGTGATTTAAGAGACACTTTCCTTCATAAGCCAGCCCTTTTGGCATTGCCATAGTTTGTTCTGTATTTTACTTGTCTTTTCGATAGAATCTAAACTGGAATCATTTGCCCACTTTCCGATGGGCTACTGTGCTCGTTCTGTGTCTTCCTTCCTACAAACTAACTGACACCTGCATGCTGATGTACGGTTACAACTCTGTCAGTACTGCCCTACTTTGTAAAGCAGCATTTGTAATGCGTCATGGGGCTCAGCTTTCTTGACGCCCCACTGTCTACATAACTGAAGCATGTCTTGTTGTTTGCACGAATTGTTATCAACTTAAAGAAAAAAATCAATAAACAGATTCCAACAGAAACGGAGTATCAATAGCAGTACCTGTACTCCCTTGAAAGTTCTTGTTGTTGATGATAACACATTTGCCAACATGTGCATAGTTCATGTTATAAAGATATGGTTGCGCAACAACTCGGTGCTCAGTTTTAGCGGAGGAGGCCGGTGGCTGTTTCATCTCCTTCTTGCTGCTAAAAACAGTTTACATGAGCCAGAGTTTAGCGTTTGTAAGTTTTGGCAACAAACAAACAAATATTCTCTAATGGATTAACATTATTAGCCTGAGCAGATACCACATATATGTTATTATTAACCATGTTTTAGGTTTCATGGGAACATTAAGGTGCAACAAAACAAAAATGTACGTGCTAGCATTTTTAGGGATCATGTTCATGTGCCATGCTTCAAGAAAACAAGTTTCACATTCCAAACTTGCAAAACCAAATTCCAAGCATAATCGCATAGAAAGGTGTTGAGAGCACGGCCATGAATCATGCTTCAAGCAGACACACTGCAAAACCAGTTTGGAGAAACTCAGAGAAAGGATGACCACTGAAGATCAAAACATTGAAATACGATATAAATCAGCAAGCTTTAGACAGTTAGAGACATTTGTAGGCCGGTTCCTCAGAACTGTGAACTTTTTCCTTTGTTGAGTCAGTATACAACCCACTGTGCAGAACAGCTGTGTAGAATATTGTGAGTTGGATTTCATTGAGGAGGAAGAGAAACACGAATGTTCTGGTAAAAAAGAAGTCAAAAAAATCCTGGGACAAAAAGTTTAAAGACAAATCTTGTTTCTGTGAAAACTGCATAAGATTCAATATAGAAACAACCTAGATGTTCCATGTCCATCACAAGAATGTAAAGGCTATTATTAAAATATTTAACTTCTAAACCTAATTCATCACAGTTCTCCATGATGAGAATCGTAAGTGACTCTCTTTTACACTATGAGGGAAAGGGGCATGGACACCAATTGGAGGTCTCCAGGGGTTGCTACTGTGAGACCTAGGCAACCTGTTGCGACCCCTGTCACTTTGTTTGAGGCCCCTGCCCTAGCCCGTGGATCCCAATCACATTCCACAGTATATATATATATATATATATATATATATATATATATATATATATATATATATATATATATATATATATATATATATATATATATATATATATATATATATATCTCAGCAGATGTAGGTTGGATTTCATTTCACCTCAAAACAACGTGATGTAGTCCAAGTGCTTTAGCATAACATACTTACTCGTATGCTGCCAGACAGAGACTGCCCAGTCGGTCTGCCTGGTCCTACCTTGCAGCAGAAGGAGAATGGGAGATATTACCAAGCCTGTGAGGTGCTGGAAACGAGGTGACAATTGTCCTTTGTACATGTTGGTACCAAGCCCCAGCAGCCCAAGCTGCATCTCTTACTTAATGTGATCGTACAGGTAGGCAGTGGAGCTAAACGTGTATTAAAGTTCATAAAAGTAGCTAAAAGAAAATACAGTTATGCTGTGCACACATTCTGCATCAATGACGCCCTTTGCAGCTCTGTAAATGCTGGCAATTTCCAGGCTCTGATCCTTTTAGATTTAAGTGATTTCCCCCCATTTTGTGTCATTCCAGAGTACCGGTACACAACGTCCCTCGCGGTTCGGCGCTTATCCCACCCTTTTTAACATTTACGTCAGACGACTGGCTGAGGTTGCGAAATCCCTTGAAACCTCACTAGTGTCGTATGATGATGACACTCAGCTGCTCATCTCCTGGTCAGCAGAATCGCCCAGCGACTGTGCTAATTTTAAAAACTGTCTGACAGAGTCGCTGGATGGATGCACGATAACTGCTCAAAACTTTGTGCCATCTAAACGGACATCCTCCTGCTGGGTAGGCATACTCATCTTTGGAATGACCAAGGGTGGCTGGCAACATTGGGATCCCCCCCCCACCCCGAACCTAAATCAGTGGTCGACAACGTTGGGTTATATATGGAAAATTCTTTATCCTTTGAAACCCAAGTCAAAACGCTACCTGGTCACTGTTTTGGCATCCATAGGAACCGTAAGCCATTCTGGGTTTCTTTCCCCAGCAAACACGCCAACTGATCGTGCAATCCATGGTCCTATCACGACTTGATTGCTGCAATATCCTGTATTTGTGATTACAAAAATCCATTCTGAATATCTTGCAGGTCATTCAAAACACCGTTGGGAGACTTTTTTTTTCCTTCCCAAGTTTCAGTTCTGCCTTCCATCTTCTTGTCAAGCTCCACTGGCTACCTATCAGAAAGCCCACCAAATTCAAGGGCCTAAGTACCTCTCACAAAATTCTATATCAGCAAGGCACCCCCAGCCTGGCTACTCTGATGCATTTCTACATGTTCTCTAGAGCACTTTGGTCTGCTGATTTAAACCTGGCCTATATCTTCCACTACAGCACAGCCAGAATGGAGGCTGCTCCTTTTGTGTCTTAGCCCCGACCCTATGGAACTCTATGCCACCTAACATTAGGAAAATTCAGGATCACTTAAAATTCCGGAAACAGTCGAAATCCTGGTTGTTCTCCAGCTAGGCTACTGTTCTCTGTCTTACTGCTTCCATGTCTCACCTGTGACTGGTGCCGGGAGGCCCCTTTGGGGGTATCTGGGTACTTTAGAAATCCTTATAACATAAGATGATGAAATGATGAGTCCCCATGCCCTGGATTAGTGTTGAAATGTGAGGTCCCCACAAGTGGGCTCAGGTGCTGCATTAAGTGTTTAAATAATCGCTTGATGCGGGCCTAGTGCATTATCAATAATGAAATTCTGTGTGATATGCATTTGCTCCATTCCAGTTTGTTGTAGCCTCAGAAGCAGCTGCTCTGATCGCAGGTAAACTTTGTGCACACACTGAACCCGTCTTTACCAGCGCCCCTAGCAGACAGGGTTCTTTAAAAATATGTTTTTTAATCCTTCTCATGTCGAACATGGCCCTGAGTCGACTCTGCATGCAGGGCCGGCTTTAGCTCTGGTGGTGCCCGGTGCGACAATCATTTTTGGCGCCCCCACATTCCATGACCGCCTCTTTGGATTCTCTCCCTGCCACTGGTCAAAAGTGCCCCTCATCTTTCCAATCATAAGCCATAGCTAAACACAGCGCCCCTCTCCTGAGGTCAGAGTCCCCTCCACAGCACCCGGTGCGGCTGCACCCGTCGAACTGCCCTAAAGCCGGCCCTGTCTGCATGTCCCTGCGTTCTCCTTTCGGGTGTCCTTGCCCTGCACACCGGGGCTCATCTCCTCCATTCCTCAATGACCCAGCCTCAACTCTTCTTTAGGGAGCCCGCCATCAATTGGTGTACAGATCAGACATTTTATTACTATAAGGCACCTTTCAATTCGATCGTAATCGGAGGTGTAAAGGCGTGCTTTATTTGTGTGTTCTTTAAATACGTGTCTCTCTACAGCCCAGGCAGCACAAACAGAAGCCCTCTGGGGAGGCTGGAGTTGGGTAAAAATAAGAAATTTTCCTTGATCTGTCTGACAAAAGCTGCATCAGTTTCTAGCGTCATTATAATAAGACATTTTTAGATAAGTAGTGCCTGGAAAGGATTAATTTGAGCTATGGCCTAAATCTTTTTTTTTAGACAATCTAGAATATGCAATGCTTGCAAATGTGGCATGAGTTTGAGCCACTCGTTTTCATAATATTGTGCCTTATTTTGGTCAGACTGCATACTAGTTTCTAAAATCTTTTTGTGTTTAATGCTCATTTATATACGCCGAACTTGACCCGAAGGTATTGGAGTACTTTACATGAGCAACGGTTACGTTACACAAGGACACATTCAGGTACGGGGAGATTAAGTGATTTGCCCAGAATCACAAGATGTGGACGCGACCTAGAGGCTCGAACCCTGGTTTCCAGCACCAAAGTCGGCAATCCAGCAGGCGGACCACATCCTCTCCCCAATTAATAATTAATTAATAAACCAGCGGATATAATGCAGGATGGTCCTTCGTCGGCTTGAAGCATTTGGTGCTCTTGTGTTTTAAGGCAAATGGATTATTCAGAATTAAGTAGATCCATGGTTTGAATTTAGAGTGTTCCAGTCTTTGGGATTTGTGCCCACCTGATTTGGTAATGCAAAAAACAACTACAGACTGGGGCAAAGTGGGCTTCTCGTGCTCGTGGGTCTCAGTGCAAGTGCACCTCCTGCAACATTGATCGCTATACCCCTGAACCTGTGAGCTGGAACCGCCGGGGTCTGTGCCCTCTGCACCCAGCACCACGGTCTCTTCGTTGCCCCGTCAGAGCAACTTTTATTAAGTGTAGTGTACTGAAAATCTGAAATCCACAATGTGAACAAAGAAAAGAAGGGGTCAATTCCTATCTTGCCCAAAATGTAAGATCCTATGCAATTATCTGATTTCACCATGCCTCCTCTTCCTTTATCATCACATTTCAAAACACCCTGAAATAAAAAAAGGTTTAAAATATGTGCTGTTCAAAACCTCTCCTGCAAATGTTCAATAGATTTCAATGTTTCTCCATTTGTAATAACAATTTAAGCCATATAAAGGGAACATATGACAACTGACATGATTCATGGTTCACTATTGGCATTGTCATCAGAGCAGAAGGGAAAGGGGCATTGCATTTTCTAAGTTCATGTTAAAAAAGTATTAATTGTAATAAATGTCACTCATGCACTGACACATTTTAGCGTTCTGCATTGTTGAACAATATATAAAACGTTTCTAAACTGTTGCTGCATTATCTAAACCCTGGATCTCAAGATACTGTTTTCTTCTGACATATCTTTCTTTATAGTGTATTTCATCTGCTTCAACTTCAGTTTTTCTAAACGTTTTGTTTGATGTAAATATTCTGCATCACTTCTGGTGGCAGCACCAGGCAAAAGAACATGTGGTGTCACTTCCTGTGATGTCATGAGGTGAGTATCTCAAAAGTCGCACAATGTTACTTCCTGTGATGTCACCAAGTCAAAGATCTTGTGACATCATCTGCGGTGTCAAATCTGGTGATGCACTTCCACTACCCCTGGAATTTTGATGAATTGATGTCCATGAAAAGGGGTATATTTACAATACTATTTACACTAATATAAATGGCCTAGCTTCAAACTCTCTTTTGTGAATAGCCAACCGAAATCAATAAGAATTTGAAATGGCATGGCACACTTTTTATTTCTGAACTTGCCGTACTTCAGAAGAAAAATACAGATTGGGGACCAGTTAGTTAAGCAAACCTGAACTAAGCAGACATGTACTGACACTTTAAGGAAGCCAGTAGTCACCTGAAATTCAATGTATACTGTACAAAAGATTGGAACTAAATGTCAAAGGGTGTTACAAAGACTGGTAGCCGGAAGTATTATGATACACACGTGAACACGTAACTTGCGTTCATATTGTGTCTTTAATTAGCACTTCTTTAGATGACTTGGAAGGGCTGGTGTCTCCATGAGGCACAAGAAAGCCATGATTTTGGCTCAATATAAAATTGCCATGACTGCTGAACTTGGAAACTTTCAACCAAAAATGAAATAAAGTCAGTGAGGGACAAAAAAAAAAAAATCATCAACATAAAATATGTTTGAGGTGGATACACGGATTGCGGCCTTCCATTTCCACCGCTATTTAATTGGCCCAGACCATTTATTCCAAACTGTCTCTTTGATTAGACTGAGCTTCTGCAGTTGTTGCAAAACATGGCGCTTCTGTGTGGGTTCAACTGGCACGGCTCAATAATTCCTATTGTCAGTGCTGCCGACAAGGATGTCCTGCTCCACCTTCAGGAGCTCTTGAGAGGAGGGCGGTGCACACAAACAACAGTTCCAATCATATGGGACTTCTCCTGACACTCCTTCAGCCTCCTTTGCACTGATGCCAGTGATTACATTGATCTGGTGAGCCAGTGTTGCTAGGCCAGATGACATTGATGGCCATCTTTCACCGACAGGATCTATTACTGACACAATTTACAGATGCAATCTGGTTGCTGAGCATCCAGGCTCCTGCCAACACCACAAAAGGTGCCAAATGCAAACCACTGCTAGGGGAGAGTGGATCTTTGACCAATTGGACATAACTCTCCTTGGGTGATAGGTTAAATATGGGTCCTGAGATGGTGGTGACAGGGTTTTGTATAGTGGTAGGTGTGGCCACCACTTCAAGTGTGCCCCCTGTAAACTCTATATTTCGAACAATAAAACACCAAATTCAGGCAACACAAGTGAGTTCGGCCTAAAACGTTCTTCATCCATCAACAGCATAATGAAAAATTGCCGAAAATTACTATTTCTAATGTTTCTATCATTTTTTTTTACTTTTCAGAGAGAAATAGTGACTGCAACATACACTTATGTTTTCTGCAACTAATTCTGCTGTTATATTATTTAAACTATGTACTATTTAGCATTGATCTTGAACATTTGAGGATCCGAAGCTTAAAGTAGGCATGCATATTCGAAAATCACATGCACATTTGAAGGTGCTTTTGAACTGCATGAGTGGGCTTGATCCTTATCTGATCATGATTCTCAAATACCCATGTGCGTTCTCAAACTGCAAGTGCAATCCGATATGCATGTTCTTAAAAGTGAAATACAATTCTGCAGGTCATAAGCGTGTTACTGACTAGCAGTTGAAAATGCCCCTTCCTGTTTGAGGGCAACCCTTTTTTTTAAAAAATAAACATCTTTATTAACTTTTTCAAGACATAAACAAAGTGAAAGCACAACATATCAATCAAGATTCCACTGGGCTCCCAAGTCGATGAGACAAATAGCGAAATTACGTTTGGGTAATGGCTCCCCCCAATGAAATTAAATGAAATTACATTTAGATTTGTAGAGAGCTCTACTACCCAAAGGTGTCTAAGCACTGAGATTCGGAAAAGACGAGCATAGAAAATAATAGTAAGAGACCAGGAAAACCTGAACAGGAGAACAGCAGAAAAATCAGTAGGCCTATTTGCAGTGGCATAGCATTCTGCCTCAGGTGACATAAGTTTTGGGAGCCGTGCCCTACCGCAAATACATTTGCCCACCGCAGGCGGCAGATGAAGGGACCTCCAAGGGTGGCAAAAGGCCTAGCTACGCAACTTCCATTTGTTAAACAGCCAAGTTTTTAAGGCTTTACAGAAAACTAGCAGGTTGGATTCTTTCTTTAGCGAAAGTGGCAGAGAATTCCATAGCCTAGCTGCAACAGCTATGAGACTTCTGCCCCTCCATGTTTCTTTTCTGACCTTTGGTATTACAGATTAGCTGGAGGAGGAGGATTGTAGGGATCTTTCAGGTACATGGCATTGAAAGTACTGTCTCAGAGATTCTGGACTATCATTGTGCAGTGCCTTAAATGCAATACATAAAGAGTTGGACTCAACCCGTTTTTGACCAGACAGAAGCCTGTGGAATGGAGGAAAGACATGAGAAACAGATTGAGATTTAGGAATCGCCAGGAGTAGCTGAGCGGCTGCATTTTGAATAATCTGCAGCTTGTGTAGAAGTAGTTTACCCGTGGAGGATGCGGGTGACCTAACAATGGTGATCCTTGGGGTGCTCACACATCGAGATCCATCACTGTTCAATGCGGATGCACATTTGAGAATCTCATGCGCTTTGGAGGAATTGGTTGTGCATTAGTGCATTGTGATTTCAGTTCAGGCACGCATTTTCACGAGTAGCAAAGAGGAGAGAGAGCATCACTCACTTTGTTTTAACAGGAAGCCTAGTACTCCTGTCGGGTCTGGCATCAGTTGTATCCCCTCCTTCCACATCAGGCACACATTCATCTTCAGAGGTTTCAATCTGTTGGACACATGAATAAAGAAATACACACAACAGTATCAGTGTTTGCAGAGGTAACACATAGTGTTGCAAGAAACCTTTTTCGTGGGACTGACTCAACGTAAGGTTTTATCAATCGTGATTCCATTAATCTCTAAGCCTGAATACCGGATCCGTTTTTTTCTTCCAATAGAACATGAGAATTTCCTTTTAAGCTGGCAGCAAGGCCAGAAAATAACCTGTCATTTTGTAAGAATTGACCTTTTATTGCAATTAATTATCTCTTAACTTTAATAAAATTGCATTGTAGTACTTACCAAAATGCTGTAACATCATGACTATTCCAATTCCAGTGTTTCATGGCACCAGTGGTTTGCATAATTCTACTTTTACCACATACAAGAGAATTAGGATTGTGCCTGCTGAGAGTACCATTCACAAAGGAAAAGCAATCTCTGAATTCTAACTACGTGAATGGTAATCAAGCAAGTTACATCCAGCCCTAGCGATATCACACTTATGGTTCACCTCTGGTTGACCAAAATTATGGACCAATAAGATTGTCGCTGACATTTCAGCCCTAGTGCATGTGTTTTGCACTTTGTGACTTTAGTCACTTTATTCTATATTTGTGTGTTTGTGGCATCCATATACAAAGAAAACTGTTTATATTATTTGGGTATATGGTCTTGAATATACAAAATAATAAATGGGTATGTTCTGTGTTGTCTATTCTTTATATTGATTGTACCATGTTGGTGTTAAATATTGGTTTATGTTGCAAAGTCATCCTGTGCCCTGGGCACCGCCCAGCTTTTTGCTGACTGGTACTGGTGGTAACTGACTCTGACTGCCCTGTGCTCTGTCTAACCAGGCCCCGGGTCATTGCTATGATGAAGACACACATGGAATACAGCAAAATTGCCTACATACACTAGGATACACTATGGGTTAGCACTACCTTTAAGTCCCTAGTATAGAATAGGGTAGGGCAGTTTAGAGGCCAGCAGCCGTTTCTGCACTTGCATGTGTGCACTGCTGGAGCCTAAGGTCAGTTTAAAAGCACCCCTGTGTTTGTAGGACTGCTTTTAACATGCAAATGTTGCCCAAACTCGACTTTTGTGTTTGGGACACTTAAAAATGAATAAACTACAATGTTGGGGCATGGTAAGTATCCCCTGGGTCTCCCCTAGGTGGTCACGAGGTGGGGGGTCAGGTACTTATAAGGAGAATCCTTATAAAAAAAGGTTTTTATATGCCCTGGGGTTAGTGAAATTGTGCATTTCATCCCACACATTGTTATAAAGTGCTTCCCAAAATCGACTTTTATACTAGGAGCACTGTGAAAAGAGGATTTGCAATATTTTGATATATTCAGAACCCCTAAAGTCTTTCCTAGGAGTTCCAGGGGTGGTGGGTATAAGCAGGGTCCTTATAAAACCTATTTTATAGGCCCCGGTATTAGAGAAATAGCCCAGTTCATTTTTCCATTGCAGACCCCCAACCCATAGGTTGACATTGGAAAAGATTATTAGTTAATAACTGGAGAAAGAAATGCCCTAAAACTAGGATTATTGGATTTAGAAGAATTGTAATGATAAATCCAACAACATTGTATTGTTGAATTTCTTCTAAAATATACAGACAAGAAGTTATATGACTCATTTTGTCTGTAAGCCAACATTCAACGCTATACTGCTCTGCCCTGATTGGTCAGAGATAAGTAGATTAGCCTGGCTGCTTTGAAGAGGTGATAAATGAACCCTAGGGGTAGGAAGCCTCTCGGGGAGGAGAGGTTGCTGGGCACAGGAATGCCAGAGCCAGTGGGAGGGGTAGTAAATGCTGCTCTTCAAGGGAAGGGAAAGAACAGCTAAACACATCAGTTTCATTTACAACTTTCCTCTTTGAACCTAGAATGATGCTAGGCTTGAGAAAGGAATAAGCATGCTGGTTGTTGTTGTTTGTTTTCTTGCTTAAATAAAAAGATTTTCTTTTTTTTTTTAGAAAGGAATGAGCAGATGCTAGGGGGAAAGACTATGGAGATTAGCCATCCTAGGGGTGTGTTTAGCCAGCTGTTCTCCCTCTGCTGAAAATTCTGACATATTGAATTTTGGAAGAATAGTGTTTTCTGGGTTAGCATTTAGCAACACTTTGGAGGAAGTGGTCATGCTCTGGGGTGTTGCCCTTCACCTCATTGGACAGGAGTGCCTCCTGCTCGGCCCCAGAGAACACTGAATAAGTATCTGAGAGGGGCAGGGCCTCTCATATCTCCCTTTGAAACCTAAGAGACTAAGAAGGGCCCATGCTGAGTTTGATGTGTATTTACCAATCCTGCACTCAGAAGATTGCACCTTTTGCATCATCTGAAACTACAGACCTACAGATCAAACTTGCTTCAAAAGGACTAAAGAGTGGACTCCATGCAAGCTACATGTCAACAGAGCTCATATGGACCATCACCACAAAAAATCACCCAGCCTGGAGTACTAACAGTGGATTTGTAAGGGTTTTATCCAAGTGGATTGGGGGAATTGAAGTATCACACTTTCTAGGACCCTCTTGGAGATTCCAGACCCTTGGATTGTGTGGGAAAAATTTTGGACCCGCAAGAAGAACTTCAGGAAGTAGTTCTAAGAGGATCAAACCTGCCGGAGGGTGCTGCACAAGTCTGGTGAGAGATCCTCCAGAAAAATTTCTAATTGTGAATGTGTCCCTATCAGAGGCAACAAAATGACCAAAAGTGGCATTGTTGGTTCCTAAGCAATAGAAAGTGAGTAATTTCTGGTTCCCTATAGTGGATTTTTTTCATTTTGGTGTCATTTTTAAAGGGATACAAATATTTCCTATTTTCATAAAGTGGTGTTGGATTTTTATTGTGTGTTGTGTCTTAATTATGTACTGAATTGGTGTTTTAAATGCTTTACATACCCGTCTTTGAAATTGTCTGCCTGCTCGCAGCCAAGCTACCAAGGGTTAAGCATGGAAATACTTATCTAAGGTCTATTCTGAGCCCTATATCATGTCAGTGGTATTATTGCTAGTGGTAAATGCATCCCTGCCACTACTAATAATCCACTTTCCAACAGTTTAATATAGGGCCACACTTTGTCTAAGTTGTGTCTATTGTTTAAGTAATTTTCCAGACATAACATTGATCTTCATACATTTGTTATATATTCTCGACACAATATCTTTTTTACGCAAAGCAATTGCGACACCCAACAGAACACATTGCATACTATACCATTTTATACCCAGGTTCTGAAGGACACAGGGCAACCCCATTATTTGTTATTGATCTCTGATTGGTTGCAGTTAAATACTCTGGAATCTCTCTACCCTGATGCCCAATGCTCTCTCCATATCATCAGAGAAAGGTTTGACAGAGGCAGGCATCATGGTGCACGAAGGAGAAATGGTGATGGAACGATTCTCCACAGGGGTGACTGAGCCATGGACCTCACAAATAGAATCTGTATTCTTCAAAGCTAAAAGTGTAGAACTGCTATCACCTCTGCTGGTACCATCAGAATCTTTAGAAGCAGTCAAATGATAAGAGATAAAGAAACAATAGCATAAAGAAGATGAGAAATATAAACTGCAAATAGAAAGTATACCCCACAACCGCCTGGAGCTGGAATGAGAGAGAAGAATCTCAGATGGTGAGTATCTTCTTGTGAAAGTAACTGAAGAAGGGCTCCCTCGAACATAATATATAAAACTTCAGTGGAGTTACTGGCTGCTCCTTCATTATGGCGGAGGATTGTTGCTCCGCCTGCTGCGAGTGCAGCAGGCACACACATTAATAAAACGGTTATAAATACCATTTAATTAATATGTTCAAGGCTCACGCTGTAACCGCGCGATGACAGGGGGTGGGGCTGATCAGTGCGATTGCACTAGTAATGCAGCCCCCTGCCAGTGAGCATGGGCCAGCTGTCTACAGTCGACCCAGCGCATTTCAGAGCCTGCAATCCCAAGGCTGAGAAACAGCCAAGGAATTGCAGTCGCAAGCCCAGAGCCTCAAAATGAGCGCTGGGTTAGCCTGCTCCAGTCAATACAGGAGCTGTGTTGCAGCTCCAGGATTGGTTGGTTTCACATTGTCCTAGGGAAGAAGTCCTTCCCGTTCTGCCCAAGAGTGCCAGAAGGAAGGAGACACCATCCTGAGCCTGCTGCAGCGAGGAAGTGAAAATGAGCGTCGGGCAGCAGGTAAGTTCTTTGGTTTCTTTTATATTTGTTGTCTGTTTTCCCCCTCCTCCCCCTGCCCTGCCACTCCATCCCGACACCAGCTGCTACTGTTGAGATGAAAAGAAAAACTCTTTTCTAGTTGTCTGCTGCCAAATTGTCATTCCCAGCTGCTTTCAGACAGAAGAGAGAATGTTCTACCCATATCCCAATCTTCATTGCAATCAGATTGAGGGCTGAAGATTTGCTCCTACTTGTCTGTTTATATAAGAGATTGTCACCCTATTTTCTATTTTCCGTCCACACAAATATGTGTTGTTGAGACAGTGACAACTGGAAGTGCATCAATGCTTGATGTACTAATGCCAAAACTCTCCAGTTTGAAGATTTTGCTTTCTTCTTGTTCATCTATCTATCTTGAACTGACATATCCAGTAGTGTTTCTCCCCACCTTTTCAAGTAGCCATCTAGTATTATTATTTTGGTCCCAAATGAAGCAGAGTTCCTCTAGTCATTGAAACTGGATTCAACTAACCATCCAGATATAATCCAACGATTCTCGTTACTGGAATGGAATCTCCTCCGAATTCCTGAAAGCAGGCTTCCAATACTTCAGGAGAGGCATATGAAGAGGCCTCGGATGCAGAGTGGCCCAGGAAACCAGGAAAACATATGACGACATGTGTCCCTGTACCTCTAAACATAGATGTGCTGGAGCTTCACTTAGAGACAGTAGATCGGACAGTAAAGATCCTAATTTGACTTCTCTTCATAGGGGAAGGAACACAATCAAGATTTGTGCCTAAATTAGTCAATTAAGCAAAAAAACACTTCTGTAAAGAAAGGGTGCACATCCACAGTGGCTGCCTGCCTGTGTCACCAGTCATGCATTATAAACAGACACTGATATCCTCCTCACAAGCACGCAAGCACAGCGCAAAGGACACTGACCTACTAGTCCGGGCGTTGCTCGTAAAGCATGGAAAATTAACCTTGCCTGATTGACTTTCTCACTCATTAAGTTTCATTAGTACTTTGGGAAAAGACTATACAAGCCTCAGAATAGGAGTTCTTACTCTCAACCTGCACTGTCAAAGGCCTGAGACAGGTTTGAAAGGCTATGTCGTTGGGTGGCGCACACAGTGCTGCAAGCCCACTAATAGCCTTTCATTTACAGGCCCTGGGTATATGGAATACCACTGTACAAGGGACTTACAGGTAAATTAAATATGCCAAACAGGCGTAGCCCAATCTTACCAAGTTTACAAGAGAGGGCACATGCACTGTAGCACTGATTAGCAGTGGTGAAGTGCCCAGAGTCAGAAGAACAACAAAAAGACAGGTCAGAAATAATACAGGAGGAAGGCAAAATGTTTGGGAATGACCCTACAAAAAGGTTCAGCTCCAACAGTAGGATTTTGACTTTATTCCACCCCTCTGCCCCATGTAAGAGATGAATATACACTGTAAGAATGTAAGATTTATCTGAGTGTATGATTAATTCCACATACATTGATTTAAATGGAACCTATTCATTTGTTTTTATTTAATTATTTTATAGCACTACTCATCCCAGGGTAGGGCACTAGACCTCTTTATATCACACATAAAGGCACAATAGTATGAATCACTGTACAGAAAATTGTATATAGGACAATGAGGTTGATAAGTTGTAGGGATTATATAAAGGTAAACACATAGAGGGGTGGGGAGAAAGAAACTCAAAACAGACAAAGACACAGGGCTGTGAAAAATCAAAATTATTTGGAAAAACTGCCCTCACTCACACACAATGTGTGTGACATGCTTCATCATCGGGTCTGCTTACAATATGCCCCCGCGTAGCCACGCAGGGGGCGGAGCATAGGGAGGGGGGAACACAGACCTCAAAACAAACAGAGATCAATACAAAAGTGACAAACAGTGATCACAAAAATAAGTGCTGTCCCTAAGGACTGGGTGAGTGATAGAAAAGTGCAGTTAGATAGTGCTCATTAAAACTGGCTCATGGATACCCGTTAACACTTTATTCATAGGTTCCATGTTCCTTTTTACGTGTAACACATCACTTGGTTTCTAACTTTACACTCATCTGCCTTTCAATAAATACATACGGTCCGATGTATAACATCTACGCTAATGTTATGGGGTGAGGTTATGATTACCATAACATACTAAGTGGTACCATGCTTTATAGAGACCGTCAGGATTTGTGGGTCCCCTAATTTTATCATCATTTTATTAATGAGGAGCCTCCCATTAGTGTACAATAGGTATGAGGATCGTAATTTGTGCATATTGAATTATGTATCACACTGATATTTCGAGGAACACTTCCCTCTTGCTTTGTTTCCCCCTTCTCCACCATAAAGTTAAATGTCCTTTCCGGACATCTTCAGACAAGGAATGATGTATGGGTTTCTCTCCGGATTACAGCATTGGGACCCGTAGGAAGGGCCAAACTACTTTTCCCGTCAGCCCAACGCACGTAATGATGCCTCTACGTGGGCTCACACGTGATGTGCTGTCTTCCGGGTCTCCGTCATGGTCCGCTTTAAATGGCGGAATCTTCCACATGCCGTAATCCTCAGGCGCATCGGACGGCGGGCACAACTGGTGCTGGAGGTCTCCATCAGAACAGTAAGTGGGTGCCTTCCCTGGGGGTCTGTTGCGTTTGGACGCACGGGGATATTTCTATACACTGTTAGATTTTGTTGGTAGGTTAACCCTTGTTTCAAAGGGTCTATGGGGAGACGCTTTGGCACATAGAAAGCTACGAATTCTTACCCCTGTTGTAGTTAAAGATTGGTGATGTACGCAGAGTTAAAAACTTTAAAAACAGCATGTACAACGGATTGATTTCTTTTCGAACACAGGTTGTGTTCTTTGGAACTCCACCCGCCTAACGCCAATTCGAGCCTTAAGAAACACTAGACTCGGTAAGATATTTATACCCAAGGAACATCGAAGGGGCATTATTGTTCGCTTTTTAGCGATGTAATATGCAAAACGGGTGCTTTTAATCACAAGTTACGGACAGGGTAGTCCTTCCGCCTTGCCTGTATAACTATATTGTTCTTTGACACGTGTCTGGGTTTTTAATTAATACAGCCAGTAGCTGTATTAATAGCTGGGTGGCAATTGAAACCTAAACTATTAAGGTTCCTACATAGCCACCGGAACATCATTCATTCCCATGGGCACTATTGGTAACCATTGTCTCGAGGAACCACTTATGTGTATGTAAGCTTAATGTGGGATATAGCTCCCACGCCATGATATTACATGGCATTACGTTGTATATTTGGTTGAAGTGTTATTGTTTTTCTTGTCTATTTTAGTAATAACAATCCACGGTTGTGGAAGTACCCTCCACGTGGTTTTCCTCTGACAATTATCAGATTGAGGTAAGAGGCAAATAGGGACTGGGACAGATAGACTGTCCTGAAGAAGACCGACGTGACCCATGAAAGTGAGGGCACTTTAATACGGTTGAAACATGTTGACCATCGCAGTACAAGGAGGAGTGTTTTTGGATCATGACTTCCTGCTTAAACACTTAGTCATCCTTCACACCTTTTAATCCTGACCGTGGAACCTATGAATAAAGTGTTAACGGGTATCCATGAGCCAGTTTTAATGAGCACTATCTAACTGCACTTTTCTATCTATCACTCATCCAGTCCTTAGGGACAACACTTATTGTTGTGATCACTGTTTGTCACTTTTGTGTTGATCTCTGTTTGTTTTGAGTTTTGTGTTCCCCCCTCCCTATGCTCCGCCCCCTGCGTGGCTACGCGGGGGCGTATTGTAAGCAGACCCGATGATGAAGCATGTCACACACATTGTGTGTGAATGAGGGCAGTTTTTCCAAATAATTTTTATTTTTCACAGCCTTGTGTCTTTGTCTGTTTCGAGTTTCTTTCTCCCCACCCCTCTATGTGTTTACATTGTTGATTAGGGGGTTCGGGATGGTGGAGTTCATTTGTTGACCCCCTCCCCTCCTTTGTGATAAATGATTATATAAAGGGAGACATTTAGGGGCAGATTTACAACTTCTGGCGCATCTCTGCAAATCAGCAGGGATACACTAGAACAGATGTGTCACGCAATCCGCCCCTTGCGCCACCACGGATGCGTCACATTTACAATGTGGCGCACCATGGTGCAAGGAGGGGCAGATGCATGACGCATCTTGTGGCGTACGGGTGGCGCATTGCTGGAGTCGCGTCGCAAGCGCAACGCAACTCCTGCAATGCACAGGGCCGCCCATACATAACGTGGCGCGTCGCTCCGTATGCCGGCTTCAAGCTGGCGTAAGGATTTGATGCAGCAGCGTCGTAAAACTGACTCAGTGAAATCTTGTAGATTTCACTGCGTCAGGTTTACGGGGCTTTCCTGCGAGGGAAAGCCCACATGAAACCTGAGCTTTACAACGTGATGCGTCACGTTGTAAATAAGTTGCAACGTGGCGCATGGTTTACATTGCCGCTGCATCACGAAAGTGACGCACTGGCTGCGTAAAAGTGTCGCAAAGGGCTTGTAAATCTGCCCCTCTGTGTTAAGAGGGAATCGTCAGGAGAAACACAAACACATTAACCCTCCATACTACTTTATGATTAAAACCTGTGACTGGAAATAAACAGAACTCTTTCAGAACTGTGTTAATCACTTGAGTTGTTTTACCACTATTGTAATTCTCTCAAAATTGCTGGGTAGACAGTTATCTCTACAGCAGGTGTCTTAACCTTGTAAGGTATTTTAAAATGCATCCATTTTGTGACTAATTAAGTAATCTAGAACATATTTACTGTCCCATGTGTCCTTGTTGCCAATGTCTTTGCAGCAGGCATTTAAAAAAGATGTATATGTTGACTATTAGACAGCTACGCCCGTTGTGAGTGATAACACCCACTTTCCTCTGCCACATTTTGACCCCCAATTGTATGGATTGCCGGAGTAACTCGTTTCCCATTCCGGCACTGCTCAAAAGTTATAGGCCATGTGCGAGGGGCGCAGTGCTTGATAATTTGGAAAATAAAGAGTGCCGGTACTGCCTCTCCCTTTGTGCCTGTTATTCCCTTTTCTCTTCATCCTCCTTTCCCGTTTGGGGACTTTTCCCTTTCTTACTCTCAGGAAACTTCTGATGAGGAAAACAAATGCGGGTCCCGCCGGGACAAATTAAGCACTGGACCATATGGATTAGGTATGTAAAATGCTACACAACGTGCTTTTCACATTGGCTGCTGCATCTGGCAGCGTTTGTTGTCGTGGCATCATAACTCTTAAAGAGGGCGTACACGAAGGTTTCATTTTCCGACAGTGATAGTTTAGAAATTGAACACTATTTTCGGAGAGTATGTGCCAAACCAACGATGAAAAATAATATTTTGGTTTAAAGAAATCGAAGGTAGCCCACCCTACTATCACTTTCCAAGTTGAATGTTTATACATCGCTGAAACAGGTGCGGAATTATGTGCTGTAGCCAGGATTGTGAAGACGCACCTGCCAACCGAAAGTGAAAGTGACCTGCTTGTCCACTGCACGTAGTTTCATGTACTTCAGCTGCCTTTGACCCGTTGGCATTCATTTCCTAAGACTAGTGAGTAGTGACACACACGCTTTCCTTTCAGTATAATGTGCCATGGCTTAAAGTTTAGTTGCATGAGCACTACACCATTCAGAATCCGCCGAAAAACGAGCATTTGTCAGGGAGGTGAGGGGCGGGAGGGGGGGGAGCAGGGTTGAAACCAAGCGAAGGTGAAAGATGGGCGAAACAATACACTCTCTGCCAGACATACATACAAAGACAGACTGACACACGTATAGAAATCTTTACCGTGTCGACTGCAGAGGCCATGGTGAGAGAAAAGCCGCAGGTCCCCTCAGTGTCAACTGTCGACTAACTGGGAATAGGTAGAGGGACGGACACGCCCCCAGCCGCACCTTTACTGCCGGTAAAACAGGTCTTCGGCTTTTTAGTCTGGTCGGTTCCTTCAACATCTTACTTTCACTTTTCGGGAAGTCACGGGGTTTGCTCCTAGGCGCTATGCAAGGCTTGGTTAAGAACCTTGCACAGATTGAAACGATTTAACAAACATGGCAATAATTTTAAATGAAAAGTGAAACATTTCTAAATCAAAATCCGGAGAATTAACTTTCAACATTAATTTATAATGAATCACAGACATTTTGAGAGGGTAGAGAGCTAAAGTAAAGTAATTTTTTCCTTAAAAAATCACGAGTCTCCCGCCTGAATCGGGTCTATTGGCATGTATGTGATATCACTTTGACTTTCCATGACAAAGTCCACAGTTTGTAAATGTAAACTTGGACAAAGTGATTGGGGTTGTCATGACTGACATACATCATGAATAGCAGTCTCGAGTGCAGAGTCCATGGCAAGAGAAAAGCAGCGGGTCCCCTCACAGTGACAACTGTCCACTATCTGGAGAAAATGCAATACACACAGGAACAGCCGCTTCCTTTGACTGCTTGTACAGCAGGTCCTTTTTTTAGGTTTCACCTGCACAGAGCTTGCGCTGTGCTTGTGAAATCTGTTGGTTTTAATATAAACATAAAGGGGGCTTAAGTCCTGCCGTCTCTTTTTCCTGACTTTTGATTGGTTCTTGTACTTACCACTTACTTTCCCTCCAATTCGATTAGCTATAGCATATTTACCTGCCTTTACCAACACATGTTCCTCGTCTGCTTTCCTTATCAGTTTCCTGTAGCTGAAATCTTGTTAACATCCACTTTTTTGGAACTATTTCTTCATAAAGTTTTGCCTCTTTTTGCTTTTTTGTCTTGCAGCAGGTTTATATAGCACAGCTTATCGTGGGAGATATTAAGTGATTTGCCCAGAATCACACGATGCTGTGCCTTCGAGACTCCAACGAGGATATCCCGCTCTCGAGTCAGCAGCCCTGGGCACTGCTCCACATCCTCTTCACTCCTGTGATACTTGTAAAGGAGCACGTTGCTTCCCTTTCCGAATGGTGGTTGATAAAAAGAGCTTATTATTCATTACACAGGGGAAAAGGATGCATTGCCAATGCTTGTTTTATTAGTACGTTTGGAGTTTGCCCCAGCATCTTATTATCACTTTTCGGGAAGTCACTTGGTTTGGCTCTATGCGCTATGCAGCGCTTGGCATAGAAGCCTGCACAGATTGAATGGACTATCACTCCTGACTGACTTGGCATGACAAAATGAACTGTTTTGTAAATGTAAACTTGAGACATTAGTTACTTATTTTTCACAACTTTCAGCATTGTATTGAGGGAGTCTCTCTGAAAACCGAGAAAGCTTGGGCATTCACACAGCTGCCAAAGATTCACATTGCTTATAAGTGAAATTTTCATAATTTCAGTGTAATTATGAGTGACAGTCAACGATTATGAGTAACACTTTTTCAAGAGAAAAGTCAAGCAATGAAGATGAGGGAAACATACAAATATTTGCAATTACACCCATTGAAGTGATGAGAAACAGCGTTGAAGTTCTATTGCCAGGTGGCAGCAGCAACAAATAGGGCCCGGGCTGGGTCTTAGTCAGGAAATGCAGCTGTCCGTGGCCCCCACAGGGGGCCAATCCAGCAGGGCGGCCCTTTAGTGCCATTTTGGCACCGCCCACTGCCGCTCTAGTCTTTGGAGGCTCCTACAGGAGCCCACTCACCAGGTCACCACTGTGGCGTCCTTCCTGTGCGCCAGGTGGGGGGGAAGGCATATAAGCCTCCCGCACCCCTCCTGGCAGTCTCTGTTCGCCAGCCTCACCGTCTCCCACCCCACCTCTCACACGGCTTGCAAGCTGGCGGGCAGGGTACTTTGAATGTTTTAATGTTTTCCTTTTGTGTTGCAGCGGAGTTACAGGGCGATCTGGAAGCAGACGGGTACAATAAGGGTATATCTGCAGCAGACCGGTACCGTAAGGGTACCTCTGCGTGGCACAATAGGGGTGCTAGAGCCAAAGACCTGGAGCCTCAGGGCAGGTTCCTGGAAAACCGCAACGGCTCCCTGTTAGTCCTTCGGGCAGTTGGGGTCCTAACCAACCGGGGGTTTGCCCTGCTATGCTCCGCCCTGAAAAGGGCGTGAGTAGAAGAGACCAACGCGTCACGTGATCCGTAAGAGGATCAGCAAGGTAGCACGGACGGGGTCCCCCCCAGTGCTGGCTCACCAGGCTGGCGGGTCAGCATAGGTTGGCACAGCTGCCTGCCCTTGGATCGCCCGCAAGATAACCCACATATTGCATACTCTTGTATGGAATAAACCTGCAGCAATATTTTCCCATAACAAAGTTATCTTGTGTATTTATTCATTCTTGCATGCTCAGACTGGGGGTGGGAAAAGGTGCCGGTAATGGCACTATGGGTGTCCATTCATCAGTTGGGGCCTCAGGTACATGCAATCCACTACACCCTTTTCTCTCAAGGCTCACCATCATCAGTGTGCCGATGCACCATCTCTCTACCACAGTCAGATCACTTGTAGTTACCGGTCCTGAAGGACCTAGTAGTGGGGCGGTTCTAGGTGGTATGGGGACTTCACTAAAGCGGTTGTTGAATGGGACGCAGAAGGGTGATTACAAGTCGTTTCGCCTCTGTGAGCTAGTTCTGAATTCGCCCTCAGATTGTACTGCCAACTATGGGCTGACTCCAAGCTGTCCTACAGCGTGGCTGGATTTGGCCTCAGCAAACAGCAGGCATTGTGTGTCTGAGTGAGTGCAGATGAGTGAAGTCTGGGCATCACGGGGAGTGCCTACAATGACAAGATGCCTATGCCAATGGACTTACTGGACATACTGCCACTCACACAATATGGACATAATCTTTTTTGATGATTCAAAGCCATGAGGAATATGTATATAGGTGATCAAGAGGGTCTGTGCATATGTAACACAAGCTGATGTTTTGCAAAATATAAAGTGCCAAAACCCATATTGTAAGAAACATCCTACCAGCACATGTACTGCACAATCTGCCTGCTTGACCCTCACTCTAAGCGCTGACAAAGTAACCCACTTGCAATATGTCGCGGAAAGGCGAAAGCGCCTGAGGCCTCTGCACTAAAAAACGTGCAAACCCACTGTCGGCCGTTTCCAGTTGCCCTTGCATCGGTATTTTCACATCACACATGGGCAGGTGCCTTTTACATTTTTAGGACAATAGCGTGGGGCTTACTGCAGATTTATCGGAAATGTATTAGTAAGAGACGTTTAATCACTCACTTATACAGTTAGTCATGCACCTAGTAAATCATCCATTCAGTCACTCATACACCCACCCAGACTTCAATACACCTTGGTATGTATATATATATATATATATGCCACAACCTCCCTCTGGAACAGAAGAAGCGGGAGTCCGGAGGGGTATCAGGAAACACAGGTTTATTTGCCCAGCAGACTGATCCGGTGGCGGCGAATGCATTTCGGCATTTCCGCCTTCCTCAGCGCCCAAACACCGGATAAGGTTCTCAGGGTAAGTTGTTTCCTGCTTGTTAAATGGCTGGTGTGGATATATAAATGGTATATATATATATTACCTACTGGCGGTCGCCAGCAGGTATATATAGTTAGGACCTGGTATCCATAGGAAATCCGCAACATTCTATTGGGAATAACTTTGGCGCGGTTGATGAATCTTCTCGAATTTCTCAAAAAAGATGGCCCGCTCCACTCCTTCCCTGAAAGTTTTGGGGGGATTCGTCAAGTGGGAGCTGAGAAAAAAGGGGGTCACAAAATGTGTTTTCCCCATGCAATTTTCCATAGGACGATTAGACACGGCTACAGCCCGAACGGCTGAATGGAATTACATGAGATTTGGCAAAATGGTAGAGTCTGATTCGCAGATCGCCCTTTTGTTTAAATAGTGTAAATCCCTCCAGTAGTTGTTGAGATATTCAAGGTTAAAAAAATGTATATATCTATAAGCGCGCACCGTGCGCGCACCCGTGCGCGCACGGTGCTCGCACCAACTGTGCGCGAGCGGAATTCTGATTTGCTGTTAGAAGTCTGTCAACATTCCAATCGGTCGAAATCAGGAAGTGTTGGCCGCCATTTTTTGTCCGAGGCAGAGGCCAAAACTGGAAAGTGTGAAAAGGGGGGTAGAGAGTCCCTGACCCCCTAGGTGTTCTCAGGGGGTCCCTGAAGGACCCCTGAAGGCCCCCAAAATGTAATTAAAAAAATCGCGAGGTGCACGCATGGTGCTCGCACCCTATAGCCGCCATTTTGTGTAGTTTCAGAAGAGAGTGAAAAATGAAAGCGGAGAATGTGGTAAAGGAGGCAGGGTAGAGTCTCCCTGACCCCCTAGGCCTTCTCAGGGGGTCCCTGAAGGACCTCCGAAGGCCCCAAAAATGTTTTTTTCCCCCAAAAAATCGCGAGGTGCGCGCACGGTGCTCGCACGTAAGAATAAAAAAACAAAAAAAATTCATTCAAATAACAAGTTTGTGTGTTTAGATGTTGGTTGGCTCTAAAAAGAGCCGTTGTGTTCATTGAGTGGTTTTTGTACCTACAAGTAAGTACCGATGCAGAGTCTAAAGTTTAAAAGGAAGACTCTATTCCCTTCATCTGTGAAATGTACACCATCTCTCCTATAGATGCCTTGCATGTTGTAACGCAAGTTGTTGTGATATATAGAACCCATACCATAGTCTCTGAGGAAAGCAGAAACAGACTTATTCACATGTTTCCTTGCTTTCTCAATCTGCGGACAATATTGATTGGACCAGTTCCATTTTTGCCTTTGGCATATATTAGAATATACCAAGGCAGTTTGTGGAAAAAGTGTCATCAATTGCCCAAAGGTGTCCTTTAAAAGCATTTCCAGACCTACCCCAGTCAATGTGCCTAGGTCATTGCCACCACAGTGCACAATTATGAGGACAGGGTGTGGGAGATGCATAAAGGATTTTCCCAATGGCATCAATTGGTGACATCTCAATCCTCTCTGGCCAATCCACATAATATCCACATTTGGTAAATCAAGGTTGAGAAAGCACCTATTTGCTGGATACCTTTCACTCCAGAAAATATAGCTATGTCCTACAATCCATACTCTAAGCATCTTGAAGGCAGATTTGGTTGTACTCAGATGAGCTCTGGAAATGAAATGGTAGTTTGAAAAGTAGGAGTTTAGAAAAAAATGTGGTTGAGATTCAGTGCACTTGAAAAACATGAAATGATTGGTGGTTTCTGATTATTTAACATTGAAAACTATGGTGCATACTACTGTTTTTTAAAAGTAATAATACTATTGGTTTAGAAAAAGTCATTGAAAAGAACATTGCACAGGATAAGCTGGAATATTGAGAGGTCAAACACACTTGCTGCTTTGGTTTGCAACATTGAGAGATGAACTTTTCGCCTTTTGACTTTAGTTAGGTGGTCTATGAAGAGTTACCATGGTAACAGGCAGAGAGAGCAGTGGGGGAAGGTTGAACATTATGTGAGTTTGAAAGTGTTAAAATGTACAACCAATTAAAATGTTAGTTTGGTTTTGAATTTGTGTGGGAAGAAATTTCATTGGTTATGTACAGAGATATGTGTGTTTAACGAGAGGGAATCAGGGCCATTTGTGGTTGCAGGGCCCGATTCACAGAATGAACTTAAGACTAAATCCTAAACTTACTACTATTTGGTATTCACAGAATGCACTTACTACTTTCGGGATTCACAGAGTGAACTTACTACTTTCGGGATTCTCAGAATGAATTTACTACTTTCGGTATTCACAGAATAGATTTAAGACTACTAACTTTAAGTCCGCACTCGGGCCGGAAATTCCGGCCCGGAGGTGGAGCTTCTGGTCTGGGGGCGGAGCTTGCAGCCCAGAGGCGGAGCTTGCGGCTTGGAGGCGGAGCTTCCGGCTCGAAGGTGAGGATTTAGCCATGGCTATAATCTTTACCTCTGGGCCACAAGCTCCACCTCCGGGCCGGAAGCTACGCCTCTGGGCCGCAAGCTCCGCCCCCAAGCCGGAAGCTCCACCTCCAGGCCAGAATTTCCGGTCCGAGTGCGGACGTAAAGTTAGTAGTCTTAAATCTATTCTGTGAATACCGAAAGTAGTAAGTTCATTCTGTGAATCCTGAAAGTAGTAAGTTCACTCTGTGAATCCCGAAAGTAGTAAGTGCATTCTGTGAATACCAAATAGTAGTAGGTTTAGGATTTAGTCTTAAGTTCATTCTGTGAATCGGGCCCCCCGTGTCTGAGGTACATTTCAGAGATTCTGCTTAAGAAAATTTGGTGTGTGATTGACACTGTTCTAAATCTTCAAAAGCATTTTTAAAGGTGAGTAAGGATGGTAAAAATGCCTTTTTCCTTTTTCTTAATATGCTTTTTTTCTCTCACTCTCCTTTCCTTACCCTCATATCCCTTTCCTTCACTCCTGTTTTCTTACTGCTTCTCTCCATCTGATTTACTTCCTTTTGTTTATTTCTTCCCTCTCATGTTCCCTCTCTTTCTGTTTCCTTTACCCTTGCTCTCTTTATACATCACTACTAGCAAGGTCCCCTCCTCCTCCCCTTTCACTGTAGTAATCATTTTACTGAATTGCAAGGATTTCTGTTATGTGTCTAAGGTCACAGTGTGAGTCTCATGTTTGGATGTAATGCTGGGAAAAAAGTAATGCTACAAATTGGAAATGTATTTTGAAAATGGATAAGGTTTCTGCACTGCAATGTAGTCTCTTAATCGTTTTAGTGTGGTAAATGTGTTTTGGTAAAATGTATGGTTTTAAAGTTTTTGTCCAAGATCACACTGTGTGTCTGTGTAAATTATAGAATTATATTTGCACCTTTTTGTATAATCTCCTCTGTCTCTCATCACAGTGTACCTGTCTCTGCTTCCACTCTTTCCTTATATGTTCTTGTCTTTTTTAGCTAAGTTAGCAATGACCCATTTAATATAGATAGCGTTCTGTATGCACTATGGGCAGATTTACAATCATATTGGGCCTCTTTCTTCCTGTATTGTGTCTCATGTTTGGATGTAATGCTGGCAAAAAAGTAATGGTGCAAATTGGAAATGTATTTTGGAAATGAGTTAGGTTTCTGCATTGTAATGTAGTGCTCATTTACATGGGCTATGCTCTGTGTCTTAAACGATTTACTATGGTATATGTGTTTTGGTGAAATGTATGGTTTTAACATTTTTGACTAGGATCACACTTACTGTCTGTGTAATTTAAAGAAATATATTTGCACATTCTTCTATAATGTCATGAGTGTCTCCTTACAGGTTGCATCTCTCTGCTTATAGGATACTCTTTATTTTGATATTGTGTCTCATGCTTTGATTAAATGCTGGTATAGAACTAGTGCTGCTGTAAATTGGAAAAGATGGTGCAGAGAGAGGGTGAAATAGTTCAAACAAAGACACAGATTGTGCAAGCAGACACAGACATGGTACACACAGAGGATAGATGGTAAAAATGCATTTTTCCTTTTTCTTAATATGCTTTTTTCTCTCACTCTCCTTTCCTTACCCGCATATCCCTTTCCTTCACTCCTGTTTTCTAACTGTTTCTCTCCATCTGATTTACTTCCTTTTGTTTATTTCTTCCCTCTCATTTTGTCTCTCTTTCTGTTTCCTTCACCCTTGCTCTCTTTATACATCACTACTAGCAAGGTCCCCTCCTCCCCCTTTCACTGTAGTAATCATTTGACTGAATTGCAAGGATTTCTGTTATGTGTCTAAGGTCACAGTGTGAGTCTCATGTTTGGATGTCATGCTGGGAAAAAAGTAATGCTGCAAATTGGTAATGTATTTTGAAAATGGCTCAGGTTTCTGCACTGCAATGTAGTCTCTTAATCATTTTAGTGTGGTAAATGTGTTTTGGTAAAATGTATGGTTTTAATTTTTTTGTCCAAGATCACACTGAGTGTCTGTGTAAATTATAGAATTATATTTTCACCTTTTTGTATAATCTCCTCACAATCAGAGGATAGATGGTGCAGGGCTGCAGGCAGAGGGACAGATGGTGCAGTCACAGAAAAGATGGTGCAGAGAGAGGGTGACATGGTTCAAGCAGAGACACAGATAGTGCAAGCAGACACAGACATGGTGTGAGACTACAGGCAGAGAAGGGAACGATTTAACATGGTAGCGCTGTGTAATACATACCAGTAGGGATATCATAATAGGACTCTGTAGATGCATATGAGAGGGTGCAGGTAGTGGGAGAGGGTTGGTGCAGACAGAAAATGAAATAATGCAGGCAGAGAGTAAAATGTTACAATTAGAGAATAGATGGTGTACAGATGGTGTAGTCATAAAAAAGCTGTTTTAGAGAGAGGGTGAGATTGTTCAAGCAGAGACAGAGATAGTGCAAGGAGGCACAGATATGGTACACACAGAGGATAGATGGTGTAGGGCTGCAGGCACAGAGATAGATAATGCAAGCAGACTCAGATATGGTACACACAGAGGATAGATGGTGGAGGGCTGGAGGCAGAGGGACAGATAGTGCAAGTAGACACAGACATGGTACAATCAGAGGATAGATGGTGCGGGGCTGCAGGCACAGGTACAGATGGTGCAGTCACAGACAATATATTTCAGAGAGAGGCTGAGATGGTTCAAACAGAGATACAGATAGTTCAAGCAGACACAGACATGGTACACACAGAGGATAGATGGTGCACGACTGTAGGCAGAGGGACAGATAGTGCAAGCAGATACAGATATGGTACACACATAGGATAGATGGTGCAGGGCTGCAGGCAGAGGGACAGATAGTGCAAGTAGATACAGATATGGTACACACAGAGGATAGATGGTGCAGGGCTGCAGGCAGAGGGACAGATGGTGCAAGCAGACTCAGACATGGTACAATTAGAGGATAGATGGTGTACAGATGGTGTAGTCATAGAAAAGCTGTTTTAGAGAGAGGGTGAGATGGTTCAAGCAGAGACAGAGATAGTGCAAGGAGGCACAGATATGGTACACACAGAGGATATATGGTGCACGACTGTAGGCAGAGGGACAGATAGTGCAAGTAGACACAGACATGGTACACACAGAGGATAGATGGTGTAGGGCTGCAGGCAGAGGGACAGATAGTGCAAGCAGATACAGACATGGTACACACAGAAGATAGATGGTGCAGGGATGCAGGCAGAGGGACAGATGGTACAAGCAGACTCAGACATGGTACAATTAGAGGATAGATGGTGCAGGGCTGCAGGCAGAGGGACAGATGGTGCAGTCATAGAAAAGATGTTTCAGATAGAGGGTGAGATGGTTCTAGCAGAGACACAGATAGTGCAAGCAGACACAGACATGGTACACACAGAGGATAAATGGTGCAGGGCTGCTGGCAGAGGGACAGATAGTGCAAGCAGACACAGACATGGTACACACAGAGGATAGATGGTGTAGGGCTGCAGGCAGAGGGACAGATAGTGCAAGCAGATACAGATATGATACACACAGAGGATAGATGGTGCAGGGCTGCAGGCAGAGAAACAGATAATGCAAGCAGACTCGGATATGGTACACACAGAGGATAGATGGTGGAGGGTTACAGGCAGAGGGGCAGATAGTGCAAGTAGACACAGATATGGTACAATCAGAGGATAGATGGTGTAGGGCTGCAGGCAGAGGTACAGATGGTGCAGTCACAGAAGATATGTTTCAGATAGAGGGTGAGATGATTCAAGAAGAGACACAGATAGTGCAAGCAGACACAGACATGGTACACACAGAGGATAGATGGTGCACGGCTGTAGGCAGAGACACAGATAGTGCAAACAGACATAGACATGGTACACACAGAGGATAGATGGTGTAGGGCTGCAGGCAGAGGGACAGATAGTGCAAGAAGATACAGATATGGTACAATCAGAGGATAGATGGTGGAGGGCTGCAGGCAGAGACACAGATGGTGCAAGTAGACACAGACATGGTACAATCAGAGGATAGATCGTGCAGGGCTGCGGGCAGAGGTACAGATGGAGCAGTCACAGAAAATATGTTGCAGAGAGAAGGTGAGATGGTTCAAGCAGAGACACAGATAGTACAAGCAGACACAGTCATGGTACACACAGAGGATAGTATGGTCCAACAGAGAAGAAATTCTGGAAACAGTTTGAGAAATGTTACATGCAGAGTCTAATTGAGCATACAAGGGGGGGTAAATAGTGAAGACAGTGATGAAATGGTACATGTAGGGGGTGTGAGACTACAGGCAGAGAAGGAAAGGATTTAACATGGTAGTGTTGTGTAATACATACCAGCAGCCATATCTTAATAGGCCTGTGCAGATGCAGATGAGAGGGTACAGGCAGTGGGAGAGGGTTGGTGCAGACAAAAAATGAGATATTGCAGGCAGAGATTAAACTGGTACAATAAGAGGATAGATGGTGCAGGGCTGTAGGCAGAGGGACAGATGGTGCAGTCACAGAAATGGACTCTGTAGATGCATATGAGAGGGTGCAGGTAGTGGGAGAGGGTTGGTGCAGACAGAAAATGAGATAATGCAGGCAGAGAGTAAACTATTACAATTAGAGGATAGATGGTGTACAGATGGTGCAGTCACATAAAAAATGTTTTAGAAAGAGGGTGAGATGGTTCAAGCAGAGACAGACATAGGGCAAGCAGACACAGACATGGAACACACAGAGGATAGATGGTGCATGACTGTAGGTAGAGAGACAGATAGTGCAAGTAGACACATACATCGTGCACACAGAGGATTGATGGTGTAGAGATGCAGGCAGAGGGACAGATAGTGGAAGCAGATACAGATATGGTACACACAGAGGATAGATGGTGCAGGGCTGCAGGCAGAGGGACAGATGGTGCAAGCAAACTCAGACATGGTACAATTAGAGGATAGACGGTGTAGGGCTGCAGGCAGAGGGACAGATTGTGCAGTCATAGAAAATATGCTTCAGAGAGAGGGTGAGATGTTTCAAGCAGAGACACAGATAGTGCAAGCAGACACAGACATGGTACACACAGAGGATAGATGGTGGAGGGCTGCAGGCAGAGGGACAGATAGTGCAAGTAGACACAGACATGGTACAATCAGAGGATAGATGATGCAGGGCTGCAGGCAGAGGTATAGATGGTGCAGTCACAGAAAGTATGTTGCAGAGAGAGGGTGAGATGGTTCAAGCAGAGACACAGAAAGTGCAAGCAGACACAGACATGGTACACACAGAGGATAGATGCTGCACGGCTGTAGGCAGAGACACAGATAGTGCAAGCAGACACAGACATGGTACACACAGAGGATATATGGTTTAGGGCTGCAGGCAGAAGGACAGATAGTGCAAGCAGATACAGATATGGTACAATCAGAGGTGAGATGGTGGAGGGCCGCAGGCAGAGACACAGATGGTGCAAGTAGATACAGACATGGTACAATCAGAGGATAGATGGTGCAGGGCTGCGGGCAGAGGTACAGATGGTGCAGTCACAGAAAGTATATTGCAGAGAGAGGGTGAGATGGTTCAAGCAGAGACACAGATATTACAAGCAGACATAGTCATGGTACACACAGAGGATAGAATGGTCCAACAGAGAAGAAATGCTGGAAACAGTTTGAGAAATGTTACATGCAGAGTCTAATTGAGCACACGGGGGGGGGAATAGTGAAGACAGTGATGAAATGGTACATGTAGGGAGTGTAAGACTACAGGCAGAGAAAGAAAGGATTTAACATGGTAGTGCTGTGTAATACACACCAGCAGCCATATCTTAATAGGCCTGTGCAGATGCAGATGAGAGGGTGCAGGCAGTGGGAGAGGGTTGGTGCAGACAAAAAATTAGATAATGCAGGCAGAGATTAAACTGGTACAATCAGAGGATAGATGGTGCAGGCCTGCAGGCAGAGGGACAGATGGTGCAGTCACAGAAAAGATGGTGCAGAGAGAGGGTGACATGTTTCAAACAGAGACACAGATAGTGCAAGCAGACTCAGACATGGTGTGAGACTACAGGCAGTGAAGGGAAAGATTTAATATGGTAGCGCTGTGTAATACATACCAGCAGGCATATCATAATAGGACTCTGTAGATGCATGTCCCTTGCTCACTGCTCCATCAGGATTCAAGCAAGCCGGGCCGACGACGGCTGTAATGCCAGAAACCGGTCCCCGGAAGCTTGTCTCCTTTCTGGTGAAGAATTGGCTTGGTAGTTTGGTCTGCCCTGTTCCCATGATGCACTGGGCCAGGGACAGACTAATTTGCATATAGCCAGGTTCTGAGTTGGGATGGGGCAGTGAGCTAAATAACGGTGATGGATCAAGCCCTGATCTTTGGACTGGGTAAGAGTGGTCTGCTTAATTCAGACACTCTGTTCATCACCACGCCCTTTTCTGAATCGTTTTTGGCCACTATAGGTGTGGCAGGGTATACTCAGACATGAGTCCCTTGCTCACTGCTCCATCAGGATTCAAGCAAGCCGGGCCGACGACGGCTGTAATGCCAGAAACCGGTCCCCGGAAGCTTGTCTCCTTTCTGGTGAAGAATTGGCTTGGTAGTTTGGTCTGCCCTGTTCCCATGATGCACTGGGCCAGGGACAGACTAATTTGCATATAGCCTGGTTCTGAGCTGGGATGGGGCAGTGAGCTAAATAACGGTGATGGATCAAGCCCTGATCTTTGGACTGGGTAAGAGTGGTCTGCTTAATTCAGACACTCTGTTCATCACCACCCCCTTTTCTGAATCGTTTTTGGCCACTATAGGTGTGGCAGGGTATACTCAGACATGAGTCCCTTGCTCACTGCTCCATCAGGATTCAAGCAAGCCGGGCCGACGACGGCTGTAATGCCAGAAACCGGTCCCCGGAAGCTTGTCTCCTTTCTGGTGAAGAATTGGCTTGGTAGTTTGGTCTGCCCTGTTCCCATGATGCACTGGGCCAGGGACAGACTAATTTGCATATAGCTAGGTTCTGAGCTGGGATGGGGCAGTGAGCTAAATAACGGTGATGGATCAAGCCCTGATCTTTGGACTGGCTAAGAGTGGTCTGCTTAATTCAGACACTCTGTTCATCACCACCCCCTTTTTCTGAATCGTGTAATACACACCAACAGCCATATCTTAATAGGCCTGTG
Source organism: Lissotriton helveticus (assembly GCF_964261635.1). Lineage (NCBI taxonomy): Eukaryota > Metazoa > Chordata > Amphibia > Caudata > Salamandridae > Lissotriton > Lissotriton helveticus. The sequence continues at coordinate 1,166,237,300 of NC_136065.1, read as the reverse complement.
CAGATGCAGATGAGAGGGTGCAGGCAGTGGGAGAGGGTTGGTGCAGACAAAAAATTAGATAATGCAGGCAGAGATTAAACTGGTACAATCAGAGGATAGATGGTGCAGGCCTGCAGGCAGAGGGACAGATGGTGCAGTCACAGAAAAGATGGTGCAGAGAGAGGATGACATGTTTCAAACAGAGACACAGATAGTGCAAGCAGACTCAGACATGGTGTGAGACTACAGGCAGTGAAGGGAAAGATTTAATATGGTAGCGCTGTGTAATACATACCAGCAGGCATATCATAATAGGACTCTGTAGACGCATATGAGAGGGTGCAGGTAGTGGGAGAGGGTTGGTGCAGACAGAAAATGAGATAATGCAGGCAGAGGGTAAACTGTTACAATTAGAGGATAGATGGTGTAGTCAGAGAAAAGATGGTGCAGAGAGAGGGTGAAATAGTTTAAGCAGAGACACCGAGGTGATGTAGTTCTAGAAAGTCCTATGCAGTATGTGTTTCAGGCCTCTTAATTTTCAAATGGTGTGTATGCTGTGCAATTTAGATGCTTGGTGTGCTGTTGAAATGCAAAAGCAACGGTGTCTGTAGTATGTAGTAATCATTTCAGTGAATTTCATTTGTACATTCTCAGTCACACCTTGACTCACTACACTGCTTTAAATTCACTTCATTGTCCTAAATCCTGAAACTCCATTTCTTTAAAAATATTGTAAAACTCTTGCAACACAACTGCAGTGTTGTAAACTCTGAAAGAATATTTCCAGCAAGATTCCCTTTCATTGTAGTAATCATTTTACAGTGTGAGTCTATTTTCATTTAAGAGGAATGTGGCAGAATAATTTGTGTAGTTAGTGTGTTTAAAAATATTGGAATACATGTACTTATAAAATTGATAAAGGTAGGTTTTTATTATCTATTAGTGAAAATGATATAATTAAGTCAAACAACCTCAAAGGTGCACCACAAAAAGCAATAAACAGATTCAAATGTTATTAATGAGCAAAAAAGAATGTTTTTCGTTAGCGAGATATTGTTATTCTTCAAGTAGTCTTTATTTTCAATTATTCAATACAATGTACAGCCGACGCGTTTCGTCCCAAGCTGGGACTTCTTCAGGGCTGTCGGTAAAAACATACAAGCAAATAATTACTCTAATATATACATAAGATAAAAAACACTAAAACAACATCCACAATTTACAAACCATTATTTTAAAAAAAGTGCTAAAACATAGGCATTTAGAGCTTGTACAAACAAACAACATCTACCCACAAAAAGCATGATGGAAAAGGGCCTATATGTACATGGACAGTTATGTACAGGTGATTATATATACAATATTTACATTTATAGAGGATTAAATCCTTAATCAGACACTGGATATTTTACATTTTATGCTAACAGGGAAAACTTAGTGAATACTTGAATTATCACTAGAAATTCATTGGCAATAAGCAAACATAGCTCAAGGTGTATCTGCTGGACCAATTACTTCATGTATATGGGATTCTCAAGGCAAGGAGAAACTGAGGATAAAACCTGGGGGCACCACAAGGACCGAACCAGAAATGGAACACAGTATGGTGTGGGGGATTAGCTCGAGAGTATTTCCAAAGTCGACTGTTGCTGAGAACTAACCAGTGGGTTTTACTCTTTTAATGGATAAAGGGAGACACAATTGGCAATATTTAAAACCCTTCATTCAACAGAAAAATAAGCGGTTGACTTGGTTACCTTTTGTAAATATGGTCTGTTCCCTTTTAGAATGAAAATATGCAGACAACAGAGAGTCCGGACACCGTCTTCCCAGATTCAATTTTCCATTGTGCACTTTGATGTGTATAATTCCTGTTGTTTTTTTTCCCATCCAATACGGAACAGACAGGGTTGTACCTCCAGGGACACAAGGGAAAGTAGAGACGGAATCAGATTCAATACCTTACAAAGTGACGGAGAGAGTAGGGAGAAACTACGCTTAAAGAGTCCGGCCAAAGAATTATCTCAACTTACTATGTACTCATGTACTTGTTCAGATCTAGGATAAGTGGAATTCCTGAATGTAGGTAAAGATCACTCTCACAACTTAATATGTTTGTAGTTCTTTTACATGTTCTGAAAAACATAAGGGATATGTATAAGCGAATTGACATTAGTGGATAAAGACTGGGGATGGGATGTAAAAAAGCCTTCACATCAGAGAAGTTTACCTGTAATATTAACAGAATATCAGGGGACAAAGAGGTCCTATAGGTCCCCGGGATATCTGTCCATTTGGTTTTCGTTGCTAGTGTACTATGTCTTGGTATGTTTAGAACTTTTTTGTTGGCTTTCCCAAGGGTAACCTTTGGATAGCCCCTTTCCAGGAACCTTTGTTCTGTTTCATGAATATTCTGCTTGAAAGTGTCCTCCGTGCTGCAATTGTGGCGCATTCCGAGCATTTCCCCATAGGGGATATTCTCGATGACATGTCGGGGATGAGCACTCTCATAGTGTAAGATACTATTACAGGCGGTCGCCTTACGATGAGTGCAGCTTTGAATCTTATTATCCTCTATGAAGAGTTTTACGTCCAAAAAGTCAATGGCATCCTGATTATGTGTTATGGTAAAACGGACATTGAATGGATTATCATTTAGATAACCGAAGTAATCCATTAAGTCTGGGGTAGGTCCATCCCAGATCACTATCACATCATCGATGTACCTACCCCAGAAGATTATGTTGTTCATCCATTTTGCTGAGTGACGACCCCAAGCATGCTCCCGCTCAAACCAGCCCATAAATAGGCCTGCGTAAGCGGGAGCAAACTTGGAACCCATCGCAGTACCTTGTATTTGGTGGTACCATTTGGAATCGTGCAGGAAAAAATTCTTAGATAGTATAATTTCCGTCATTTCGAGAAGGACACCATTATGTAACAGATGGTCTGCTGATCTTTTCTCCAAAAAGGTTTCAAGAGCCCTCAACCCAAACTCCTTCTTTATACAGGTGTAGAGCCCAACTACATCGAGTGTAACAAAATGGAGAGTGTCTGTCCAGACGAAACCCTCCAATTTAGCAAGTATGTCCTTAGTGTCCCTCAGGTATGCCGGGAGATTCTGTACCATGGGCTGGATGAATGTATCAACGTACTCTGACAGTTTTTCCGTTGGCGAATTGACCCCAGAAATAATTGGGCGGCCTGGTGGAAAGGGGCCCCCCTTGTGAATTTTAGGGAGTATGTAAATACATGGATAAGATGGGACTGTTACTGTGAGGTATCTGCATTCTTCAGCACTAAGCAAACCTGTCTCACACCATTCAACTAGTCTCATGTTTATATGGGATGTGAGGGCCTCTGTGGGGTTGTTACTGAGTCTGGTATAGCAGGTGGAGTCGGATAATTGTCGGACAATTTCGTTCATATAATCCTCTTTATTCATAATGATCACGTTCCCACCCTTATCTGCCTCACGGATGACAATATTAATATCCAACTGTAGTCTTTTTAAGGCTTCAGACTCAGTCCGGGTAAGATTGTATTTGGGGGGAGAAGTTTGTTTAGGATTCTCCAGCATTTGGTAGAATGCTTTGCCAACCTTATCACGGAAAATTTCAATGTTAGGATGAGTGCCTGTTGGGATGAATTTGGATCTGGGTTTGAGTCCACTTTCAATATGTACATCTTCAGTTATATTTAATTCATCTCTTACAATCTCAATATCAATAGGTGTATCAAATTCAACAGACATCATTGCTTGAATGGTGTTTATTTCATTTACAGTATAATCCGAGACATGATTGGCATCATTCAAATTAACATGACTGGTTGGGTTACGTGAAAAATGATCCTTCAATTTTAACAATCTGACAAATTTCATCAAATCAACAAATAAATCCACATCCCCTCCTGTCTGGTTAGGACAGAAGCCCAGACCCTTACTGAGGACTGAAATTTCATCTTGATTTAACTCTCTCTTGGACAGGTTCACAACAATTGATCTCACTGGAGTGTTAATATCTGTTCCGACTATTGTTGCTGGTTCCCCCTCTTTTTGGATCTTGTTACTCTCCCCGCTGGTTCCTGACCTGATTTTTTCAAGTTTCTGTTTGTATTTCTGCCACTTCCTCCCTCCCCTTCTTGTCCTTGGGGTTCTTTGTGCGTTGGGCGTGCCCCGAGCCTCAACCGCTCCATTTCTAATAAAAAATTATTAGGCCTTATGTTAGTTGGATTGGAACTCAGGGGTTCAGTTGAGGAGACAGAGCTTGCAACTGAGGAGAGTGATGTGATACTGCTCGCAGAGCTCATTTCAGGAGTTTCTACTCTCTTTCTTTTATCTTCTCCCGGGACTTTCACCTTATCGTATTTATGAGAGAAGGTATAGACTCTGCCGTCACTATAGTCCTTGTCGTCCCTTCTTATTTTCTTTAGTGTCTTGTCCCTCAGGTAAGTCTGATGTTTTTCTAGCACACCATCAAGTATGGCATAGTTCTTCTTTATTACATCTTTCAGTTCAGAAAGGGCTATCTCCTTTTCCAACTCCTCTATTTCCTCCTGAGCTTTTGCTCCCTTTTTTTCAGCATTTTTTATTAGGATACGCATCATTGTGAATGAGGCGTTCCGTAAGTTGTTTTCCCAGTCTTCTAATTGGTCAGTGTCTAAGTCTTCAAACGTGGGGAAGATAAGTATCCTCAACCCTCGTGGGACTTTCTCATTCTCTATGTACTTTCTCAAGGTGGTGCCATCCCACCAGCGGGACATCTCGTTCTTTTTTAGTTTTTCTAATTTTTGGAATTTGGCTTTTAAGCCATCCTCCTTAGGAGGTATTGTGCCAGTCGGTTTGGCCCCAGGTGTAAAAAGTTCCTGGGCAAGCTCCTGCCGTCTATCTTTAAAGCTGAGCATGTTTGAGATAACCTTGTTACAGGGCTCTCAATGGAACAGTCGTATAAACCCAATACGGGGTGTAGTAGTGCTAATAAGGGTGAACTGAAATATACACCAAAGGTATAACGATGGACCCTTCCTAGTACCAGCACCTGACTACCTTTCACCCCAAATAATAAATAACCCTAAAGAAACTAAAGGGAATTGTGTGCACACTGACTGGCACCCATCGTTACTGTGCCTATTCCTTATGGAATCAAATACAAGTCAAACAACCGCAAAGGTGCACCACAAAAAGCAATAAACAGATTCAAATGTTATTAATGAGCAAAAAAGAATGTTTTTCGTTAGCGAGATGTTGTTATTCTTCAAGTAGTCTTTATTTTCAATTATTCAATACAATGTACAGCCGACGCGTTTCGTCCCAAGCTGGGACTTCTTCAGGGCTGTCGGTAAAAACATACAAGCAAATAATTACTCTAATATATACATAAGATAAAAAACACTAAAACAACATCCACAATTTACAAACCATTATTTTAAAAAAAGTGCTAAAACATAGGCATTTAGAGCTTGTACAAACAAACAACATCTACCCACAAAAAGCATGATGGAAAAGGGCCTATATGTACATGGACAGTTATGTACAGGTGATTATATATACAATATTTACATTTATAGAGGATTAAATCCTTAATCAGACACTGGATATTTTACATTTTATGCTAACAGGGAAAACTTAGTGAATACTTGAATTATCACTAGAAATTCATTGGCAATAAGCAAACATAGCTCAAGGTGTATCTGCTGGACCAATTACTTCATGTATATGGGATTCTCAAGGCAAGGATAAACTGAGGATAAAACCTGGGGGCACCACAAGAACCGAACCAGAAATGGAACACAGTATGGTGTGGGGGATTAGCTCGAGAGTATTTCCAAAGTCGACTGTTGCTGAGAACTAACCAGTGGGTTTTACTCTTTTAATGGATAAAGGGAGACACAATTGGCAATATTTAAAACCCTTCATTCAACAGAAAAATAAGCGGTTGACTTGGTTACCTTTTGTAAATATGGTCTGTCCCCTTTTAGAATGAAAATATGCAGACAACAGAGAGTCCGGACACCGTCTTCCCAGATTCAATTTTCCATTGTGCACTTTGATGTGTATAATTCCTGTTGTTTTTTTTTCCCATCCAATACGGAACAGACAGGGTTGTACCTCCAGGGACACAAGGGAAAGTAGAGACGGAATCAGATTCAATACCTTACAAAGTGACGGAGAGAGTAGGGAGAAACTACGCTTAAAGAGTCCGGCCAAAGAATTATCTCAACTTACTATGTACTCATGTACTTGTTCAGAACTAGGATAAGTGGAATTCCTGAATGTAGGTAAAGATCACTCTCACAACTTAATATGTTTGTAGTTCTTTTACATGTTCTGAAAAACATAAGGGATATGTATAAGCAAATTGACATTAGTGGATAAAGACTGGGGATGGGATGTAAAAAAGCCTTCACATCAGAGAAGTTTACCTGTAATATTAACAGAATATCAGGGGACAAAGAGGTCCTATAGGTCCCCGGGAAGAGGATGTGGGCACTGTATTCCAGTAGGCCTGCCAAGTGGAGAATAAACAGAGAGGGTGTTTGTTGTTAATATAGCGAAAATTTGAGGGGTCATAGATATATATTCAGATACCCTAAAGCGTGTCCTACCCCTTACGATGAGTACAGCTTTGAATCTTATTATCCTCTATGAAGAGTTTTACGTCCAAAAAGTCAATGGCATCCTGACTATGTGTTATGGTAAAACGGACATTGAATGGATTATCCCCTATTGGCTTTTGATTCTGCCCATGCGCCTTTCTTTTTGATCAGCAGTTGTTTCATGAGTGGTTTTAGCTCTATCACTGTATACTGGGCATCTCTATTACCAAAGACCAAGGGGAAGGATTGCTTAATTTGATGAGCCTTCGATTCAATATTCTGTTAAATAAGACTTTCCCCAGATTTGTTCTTATGGTCTGAAGAACTAATTGTAGGTCTGTAGTAAAAACCCACAGAAGGGGTTTGCCATCACTGTTATGTTCCCCCAGAGTTGTTTTTATGATCTGTAGATCCAATTGTAGGTCCAAAGTAAAATCCTTCAGTATGGGTTTACCATCACTGCTGTGCGCCCACACTGTAGGTCTGTAGTAAAATCCCTCGGAAAGGGGCTGTCATCACTGTTGTGCGCCCACACTCCAACTAGGTGTTAGATCGCTCTTTAGCGTTATACTATGGAACATGGTTCTTTTAAATCTCCCATATATGACTAGCTGGTCATTTAAGTAAGGCTTGTCCATGCAAGTTAAGGGGTAGGACACGCTTTAGGGTATCTGAATATATATCTATGACCCCTCAAATTTTCGCTATATTAACAACAAACACCCTCTCTGTTTATTCTCCACTTGGCAGGCCTACTGGAATACAGTGCCCACATCCTCTTCCCGGGGACCTATAGGACCTCTTTGTCCCCTGATATTCTGTTAATATTACAGGTAAACTTCTCTGATGTGAAGGCTTTTTTACATCCCATCCCCAGTCTTTATCCACTAATGTCAATTCGCTTATACATATCCCTTATGTTTTTCAGAACATGTAAAAGAACTACAAACATATTAAGTTGTGAGAGTGATCTTTACCTACAGTCAGGAATTCCACTTATCCTAGTTCTGAACAAGTACATGAGTACATAGTAAGTTGAGATAATTCTTTGGCCGGACTCTTTAAGCGTAGTTTCTCCCTACTCTCTCCGTCACTTTGTAAGGTATTGAATCTGATTCCGTCTCTACTTTCCCTTGTGTCCCTGGAGGTACAACCCTGTCTGTTCCGTATTGGATGGGAAAAAAAACCAACAGGAATTATACACATCAAAGTGCACAATGGAAAATTGAATCTGGGAAGACGGTGTCCGGACTCTCTGTTGTCTGCATATTTTCATTCTAAAAGGGGACAGACCATATTTACAAAAGGTAACCAAGTCAACCGCTTATTTTTCTGTTGAATGAAGGGTTTTAAATATTGCCAATTGTGTCTCCCTTTATCCATTAAAAGAGTAAAACCCACTGGTTAGTTCTCAGCAACAGTCGACTTTGGAAATACTCTCGAGCTAATCCCCCACACCATACTGTGTTCCATTTCTGGTTCGGTCCTTGTGGTGCCCCCAGGTTTTATCCTCAGTTTCTCCTTGCCTTGAGAATCCCATATACATGAAGTAATTGGTCCAGCAGATACACCTTGAGCTATGTTTGCTTATTGCCAATGAATTTCTAGTGATAATTCAAGTATTCACTAAGTTTTCCCTGTTAGCATAAAATGTAAAATATCCAGTGTCTGATTAAGGATTTAATCCTCTATAAATGTAAATATTGTATATATAATCACCTGTACATAACTGTCCATGTACATATAGGCCCTTTTCCATCATGCTTTTTGTGGGTAGATGTTGTTTGTTTGTACAAGCTCTAAATGCCTATGTTTTAGCACTTTTTTTAAAATAATGGTTTGTAAATTGTGGATGTTGTTTTAGTGTTTTTTATCTTATGTATATATTAGAGTAATTATTTGCTTGTATGTTTTTACCGACAGCCCTGAAGAAGTCCCAGCTTGGGACGAAACGCGTTGGCTGTACATTGTATTGAATATTTGAAAATAAAGACTACTTGAAGAATAACAACATCTCGCTAACGAAAAACATTCTTTTTTGCTCATTAATAACATTTGAATCTGTTTATTGCTTTTTGTGGTGCACCTTTGCGGTTGTTTGACTTGTATTTGATTCCATAAGGAATAGGCACAGTAACGATGGGTGCCAGTCAGTGTGCACACAATTCCCTTTAGTTTCTTTAGGGTTATTTATTATTTGGGGTGAAAGGTAGTCAGGTGCTGGTACTAGGAAGGGTCCATCGTTATACCTTTGGTGTATATGATATAATTAAGTGTTTATATTTTTTTGCAAGGTGCAACAAAATTATCATATTGGTGCAATGGAACAGCATCAGGAGAACTTTGATTTAAATTTTGACATCTCAAATGAACTAATGGAGGAGTTAAATGGACCTTTTGCAGAGGAAATTAATAAAGAAAATAGAGATTTCTTTGATGAGACTTTGGACAGTGAATTTCTGGAAGCGGTAGAAGATATTGTATTTGAAGATCAAAATTTTGAAATTGAGGAAAATCAAAATGAAATACCGTATGAAGAGATGTTGGAGGTTTTATTGGAATAGGAAAAGTTTGATGAATAAATTTATAATTTATAATTAAAAATTATTCGAGTGAGTCTTTTTGTATTATTGTAATATTTTGAATCGTTGATGTGTTTAAAAAATATGGGAATACATGTTCTGATGAAGTGTGTTAGGGTTTACGGTATGTAGTAGTAGAAACTGCTATGCAGTATGTCTGTTAGGGCTCTTAATTTGCAAATAGTCTCCATGCTGTGTACTGAAGATCCTGGCTGTGTTGTAGAAATGCCATAGCAACTCTCTCCGTAGCATGTAGTAATCATTTTACTTCCTCGGTGTATGTGTTTTAAGACATGTGAATACATGTACTCATGGAGTGAGTTAGACTTTAGGACATGCAGTGCTTTATAGTCCTAACCCTTGCATGATACTATACACTGCCAAAGCACAACTGTATTGCTCTAAAGTCAGAAATATCTATCCTACCATGACTCTCTATACTGTCTAAACACTACTGCACTGTTCTGAACCCTGAAACACCATTCTTAGCAAATTACCCTACAATTTTAAAACACCACTGCACTTCCTTACTTTATTGTTCTTTATATCAGCAAAAGTATTTACCATAAAAGACATTTGTACATTATAAAACATTTAAAATATTAAACTAAGCAGAAAAAATTTCATCAGATTGCAGTATTAATTGTTTGCCAAGCAGCCTTGATACATTTACTCCTAAGAGACCAGACAGCACCAAGGTACTTGGCTACTGTAAATACAATGTGGTTGGATAAGTCAGTTTTAAGGACTCTGAAGGCGGCCGAACATTCAGTAAATTTCAAATTTCTACACAGAGGAATAATCCATTTCCTGCGTGTCACGTGATAAACAGGGCAGAAAAAAATTATATGGAGCTCAGTCTCATCAGCCAATTTGCACACAGGACATACACTATTAGCATGTTCACTCCACTTGCTTGTGAATACTCGGAGCGGGAGAGTCCCATGTCTCCATTGTAAATAGAGTTTCCTAAGCAGGGAGGGATAAAGATTATCTAGTACTGGCTCGAAGGTATAAGTGTCCTTAGTCCGTAAAAATAAGTCAGTTAGTGACCCGTTATTTTGATGACGGTGCAGAGCTGTTAATTTGCAGTCATGGTATGTTTTGGCCAATAACTTTTTGGGAAGCAGTGGGCAGGTGGTTATAGGGTCGGACCACAATTTCAAAAGGCCCAGACCCTCCAGCTCTGTTTTTATAAATTTCAGCCATTTGATCTCTCCCGCATTAGGGATTGCAAGCACCTCCTGAAGTCCTTGTCTGTAGCTCTTCAGTTCCGGGACAGACCATATCCTGAGCCAATATGCTAATGGTCGGAAAGCCAGTTCTTCGTCAAGGGGTCGCATCCCAAGATCCATACTTAGAGGAACCAGAGGAGTGCTGGGGGGAAGTGCTACAATCCTCCGGATAAACGTATTCTCCTCTTTTAGCAAATCCTGAGAGGGTACATGACCCCAGAGCTCGCACCCTTACTTGTCAGCCCCCCTTGCCTGTGCCCTATAGATCTACAGTGGTTGGCCAACAGGCCGGATAGATGACTTATTATTACACAGAAGCTTCATAATGCCACCCGAGTACTGTGTCAATTTAAGGAGTGCTTTCTCTTGGTGGGTACACCAGGTCATTCTTTCATTTAGGATAATTCCTAGATACTCAAAGGTCCTCACCCTTTCCAGTCTCTTGTGTGCAATAGTTGGGGTGGATCGGAGTTTTGGGGGGGGATTGAACACCATAAATTTGGTCTTTGAGGTGTTGATTTCTAGACCATATTCCTCACAAAAACCCGCAAAACCGTCGAGTACTCTCTGGATACCCATCATGGACTTTGAAAGCAGCAAGGTGTCATCGGCGTACATGATCGCCGGTACTCGGGATCCTGCTAGCTTAGGAGCATCAGAGTTGGCCACCCCATTGAGGTGCGGAATAACCCCGTTGACGTAGAGGCAAAACAGGGCCGGTGCGAGTACACAGCCCTGCCTTACCCCCCTGTCAATGGGGAACCTATTTGACAAGGCACCATCCTTACCGCACCTTACTTGTGCAAAGTTGTCAGTGTGGAGATGAATAATCATCTCCAACAAGCCCTTGGGGACACCCAATTTGGCCAATACATCCCAAAGTTTTTTGCGAGGGACCAGGTCGAACGCCGCCCTCAGGTCCACGAATACAGTGTAGAGGCTGCCCCCCCCCCAACGGTACCGTTTTCCAATGAATGAGGGCAAGCCGAAAGACCTGGTCCATCGTTGAAACTTTCTCTCTAAAACCCGCCTGAAGTGGACTCAGTGTGTCATGTTCCGACATCCATTCAGACAGACGATCCAGCAATAGCCTGGCGAATAGCTTTTGAGAAACGTCTATCAGGCTTATTGGCCTATAATTGGCCGGGAGCAGAGGGCAACCCCTTTTAAAAATGGGTACTATCTCTGCCCCCAGCCAAGTAGGGGGGATCATCATGCCCTTCAGAATGGCGTTAAACAACACCGTAAGGTACGGGGCCCAAATTTTTGTTTCGTGTTTATATAGGTCACCTGGGAGCCTATCGAGGCCTGGCGCTTTTTCAGACGCCAGTCCCATGATCGCCATAGTGACCTCTTCCAAGGTGAATCCATCCATAGGTGCCACGTTTTCGATGTGTTGATCCGTTGTGTGTTCTGAGGGGGTCGCTAGTTGTTCAAAATTGTGTGGACTATATAGATTTTTAAAATGTTCCTCCCAAACTGCGGGTGCTATATTTGCTTCAACTGCGGGTAGGGGTTCTGCTGATCCGTGCCTAACAATTTGCCAGAATTTCCGGCTGTCACCAGTGTAAAGGGCGGCCGTCATATCAGACCAATTCCCCTCATCCCACTCTATTTTGGCAGTATGTAGGGTGGATTTATAGGCAAGTCGGTTTGCCCTAATTTCGCCTAAGCTCTCCCTTGTTTTCAATGACTCTAGCAATGCAGCCTTTGCTCTCCTGCAAGAGGCACTAAACCATGTGGCTCTTGTCTTCTTAGGTTTCTTAGGCCTGGACACGGGGTTTAGTACTTCTGTCAAGTTGGTACATAGCTCAGAGTGGATAACCCCAAGCACAGGGAAGTCAACAAAGTTGATTTCAATATTATTAGGTGACTTAGGTTCTTCTAAAACAGGAGGATCAGTGCGAGTAGCTGAATGCTGATTAAGGGCCTCGACTTGTTCTAGCGCATTGACCACCACTGCATACAATCTTTGGATATTATTTGGGTTCTCTAGGAGTTTCGGCCATTTAATTCTGCGCCTACTGCTTTGCAGGACCAAGGCAGCTGGGGAGGCTAAGTTTTCTTCTGCCCTATCCATAGGCAGACCCTGGGCCATAAATGTTAGTGAGAGAGCATTGTGGTCACTATCATTCCTAGAGACTATCCTAAAGTCCTGTATTTTATCCCAATCCTTCAACGAGACCATGATATAGTCTATTCTAGACTCATAGCCTGGCCTGTTGAAGGTGTGTTTAGGTGGGTTGTCTCCTTCGATTCGGCCATTACATGCCCTCAATGAGTGGCAAAGCGTTAGGGAGGTAATTTGAGTGGCGATAGGTGTCCAAGCCTTTAGCGGTGGAGCCACCAGGGAGGGGATCCCCCAAAGATCATCCTCATCGCTCGTAATACCCACTAGATGGTCTGGAAGAGGCTCATATTGGGTATTAAAATCTCCCCCCATGATAAGTGTGGAACTTAGGCTGGCGGCATCAAGGAATTGTGCTAAATCCTCAATTGTCTTCGAGGTTCCTGCTACCCCTACCTTTCTTGCATATACATTAATTAGTGCTATGCTTAAACCGTGTGCCCATTCCAACACTACACACTGGATGTCAGCTGAGTCTGTTTCGCGAAGTGTTGCCCTGCAGCCAAGATGAGAAGCCACCCAGATCAGAAGGCCCCCAGATGGGCGTCCCTTCCCACACCAGTTTGCCAAAGTTTCAAAGGAAGCATATCCCGTATGGGATTGCTTCTCCCTGGCCCATGTTTCTTGGAACAAACATATATCGTAGCCTTCTATTAATTCCAGCCACTCAGGGGAGCCTATTTTATTAGCCAACCCTGCGATGTTCCAAGAGAGTATGGAGAGTCGGCCAGGGGTCACAGACTGATCAGTGTCATTTTTCCCCTTAGAAGCCCCGCTTGCCCTTAAGTAACTGTGTGAATAATGAGGCATGCCTTCATTTATTAGTAGGGTTGATTGAGACATTTCCTCTAAAGGAGAATTATACTTAGTAATTAAATTTCTTTTGACATTAAGTGACTTATTGATTGAAATTATTGGGCTGTGTGTAGTGCCTGCAGGATGGTCAGTGGAAAGATCTTCTTCATGCCTATTCTCATCTGCGGATTTATTGGAATCTCCAGACCGCCAGTGCGATGGGTTGGAGGCAAGTCGTACCAAAGGGTGGGCAGAGCAGTTAGATAAGTCTACTTGAGGTAATTTAGTTGTGAGCCTGTGAGAGAGTCAGTCCACTTCCTCAAGGCACCCAAATCTGTTGTAGACCGGGGCTCCTAGCCACCCGCTATGTGTGTTTGCCCATTGAATGTGAGTCCCACCATACGTACGTTTCCTCTCTGGAATCCAACTCCAGTTTCCTCCTGTGTTGTAGTGAGGAAGTGGGGGATAGAAGAAGGTTAGGGGTCTGGTTGCCATAGACGAATTCACGCTGTTATAATTCCAGGAGTAAATGTAGTGTGCGGTATTGGGATTTTCAAATGAGACAATCACACAATCATCATCAATGGTCTTACACGAGGTGCCTATCCAGGGTACCCGACGAACCATGAGAATTTTACTTCTCAGGTGGCTCGGTATGGGCCTGTGGGTGTTAAGCCAGTGTATAACTTTGTTTTTAAGTGACCCATAGTCTTCCTGGTGATGATATGGCAATTCTGGCACCCCCGTGAGCACGACTACATATGGCCTGACGTCAGGGGGGAGATCTACATAGCCCCTACAGTGGTTTATGTTAGGTTTTGCTCTCAATGTTGTTAAATAAGGATTATTGTGCTCGTCGGTGGTAGCTGTCTTAATCGTTGTAGCAGGGGCAGAGGGGATCACCTGCTGATTTATGTCTGCCGCTACCTTATTAGCAGGAGTATCATTGACACCCTTACGCCGAGGTTTTGGGATGGGTTTGGCTTTCACGGCCTCTGTGGGGTTTGGGGCGAGTAATGGTGTGGCAACAAGTAGTGGTAATAATGTGTTATTGGTGGCAGTCGGTGGACAGGGTACTTTATCTTTATCTGTTATACTAAGAGTGGCTAGATTTAAGATGCTTTTTTCAATCTCTAACAACTGGGTTTCTATTCGTATTAGTCTGGCTTCGACGGGCGTTAAAAGTTTTTTAAGTGTACCCCACACAATTGTCAGGAATTCCACATCCTTCCCGTTTATAGTACAAAATGGAACCCCGCCATCCTCGCTATCAATTACAAGATTATTTAAATCACTCTCATCCTTTGAGTTTGCAACGCTGGGTTCTATTTCTGAATTGGGAGGAGGTTTGGGCGATGTGTTAGGCAGTGCCTTGATGGATAATTGGGCTTTAGCTACCTTAGCCTTTTTCCTTGAGTAGGCAGAGGTTTGTTTGCGCTTTCTTTTGGGGTTAAGATTAGGACCCTTTTGAATGGGGTGCGGAATCCCCCCGATATTTTCATTAGATTTGGCAGTAGGGGCCGTCTTCAGCGGGGCTCCCTCACCAGTTATATCAAACCTAACCTCCCCGCTTGCTGGAGATGTTTGAGTTGGGGGCGTTGCTTGTGAGGCCTCCGCCTTAGATGTATGTGGCGTAAGTGCTGATGGCTGATGGATTTCGGCCTGTGTAACAAACAAAATAGGAGTAGGTTTATCTGTACGGTCTGGTGATTTGGCAAAAGCAAAATGTCCTAGAGAAGATTTTTTTGCCATGGCCAGTTCCTGAGATAACCTTCTCGCTGCTTCTAGTTCACTGGACACCCTACGTTGCATCTTGCCAATTTCCTTATCTATGGCAATATTGGTCCTGGAGATGAAATCATCTAAGGTTCCATTTTTTAAATTCCCCTTCGCAGCCCTACTTTTGTATTCTCGGGTCGACATACTGCGTGTTCTTAGGAGGGTTTTGGGTAGTATAGCTAGAGTCAAGTTGTAGAACCAAGAGCTATGGGCCAGTCCAGTCTCAAACAGTCTCTAACGGCCTCAAACGGCCCGCTCTTTGCCCGGTCTTCGCCCCGTGCTGCGTCCCGCGCTGCAGGAGTCCGGATCTAGATGTAGGGGGCGTGATGGGCGGGGGGCGGGCCAGCAGGGAGACTGGACCGGAAGCTGGCTGTCGGTCTTGCAGGGACTCCTGGTTGTTGGAGTCCCCGCACGCTCGCAGCCCCGCTGAAGCCTCTCACCCGGTACCGCCTTTCCTCGTCTCTTCCTTGGTTTTGCCGCCCAGCACCCAACAGGACGATGCGGCACCCGCGGAGCGGGTGCGGCGAGGTGTAGGGTTGGTGGATATACGGAACGCCGCTCTGCTTCTGTCCTTGCCAATAGTGCCTCCGTAAGGAACAAACTGCTAACCCCACTGCACTTCCATAAACTCAGAAACAGCACTCACTGCATGATTTCCTACTCTGCTCAGACACTGTTGCTGTATCTTCATCTTACTTATGAAGTGAATCAGTATTTACATCATATGGTTGTTCTAATTGCTATTTAGTATGTTAGTAGTGGTCTATAACATGTTTTTTTTCTTCATAATAGATTGTTATTATCTACAGAAAGAACAACCAAGATGCCTACCAAGGATGCTAAAAGAAGAAAATATAAACAGGCTTACTGTTCCAAGACAACACAATTGCAAGATGTATCTAAACAACATTGTACAGAGAAAAAGAAGAATGCTCCTGGTAAGACAACAAAGGATTTTTTATAAGGAAATTAACTGAAAGAAAAAAAAATGTGGACAATGTGGAAAAGATTAACAAAACATCTGTAAGAGGAAAGAAAAAGGATTTAAAAAAGAAATATGTTGCAAAAGTGTCTGGCGATGAAAATGGCTATAGTAATAGACGCATAAATCAGTTTGTTGAAATACGTAAGAGAATGTTTTATAACAGAGTAGTATTAAATTTATTGAAAAGTGGAAAGACTTCTAAAAGGAAAACAGTTTTTTATAAGCAAAAAAATAGAATAGAAAGTATTGTTGATCAGGCGTTTGAATTAAAAAATAAATTGTTTATTTTAGTAATCAATAGACTTCGTACACTAGACAAGGCAATTAATCTTTTGAAAGCGAAAAGTAAGTGGAAAAGAGTAATTAATAGAACTAATTTTTGTAATGTTTTTTCTGGAGAATGGAAGCATAGTTCAAGTTCTGAGCCATTTTTTAATGAAGAGCCTTACTTTCACACTAATGATTTGTTGCATGCAGTTGACACCAGTGGTCGAGCATATGAGGTGAAGGATGGTTGTCAGATTGAAAAAGAGAAAATTGTCCCAAGGAATTCAGAAGAGGTGTTAGCTGATGACGTTTTAGGGAGACGTCCTAAGGCTCCAGTGTATACTTGGAATTGTAGTAGTATTTGTAGTGTACGACAGGATTCAATTGATTTTTTCAGCAATTTCTTACGTAAGTATACTAAGAAAAGTATTAAACAGAAGATTAAGATGTTGCAAGAATTAGGCCCCTGCCAAGTGAGAGAAAAAACAGGTTTGCAAGGTCATTCTCTGGCTTGTCTTTCTAAAAAAGTATGCCAGAGTGTTTTTCACCATTTTAGGATGTTAGCAGTGCATCATACTGAAGTGAGGAAATTCGTGAGAAGGATGTATTATGCAAAAATCCCAGCACTTAAACTAAAACAGTTAAACTGTGCTCTTTTACATGGATCTGTATTAGATGTAAAGTATATTTGGGAAGAAATTGAGGTTAGTTACTTTTGTGAAAAAGAGGACAGTGCAGAAACTGATACAGTAATAGAAGGAAATGTTGAAGAAAATGTACAAAATGTTAGTACAGAAAATTTTGACCAAGAAATTACTAGGTTTAAGGTCATTTCAGAAGAAAGGCCCAATTTTTCTTGTATTTGTTGTAGAAGTATTCAATATAAAAATCAGACCAGATTAGTTGATCTATATTTAAAAAGTGAAAAGGAGAATAATAATGAGTGGAAGGAATTTGCAACTTATTTGTTGGTAGAGGATTGTTTTGATTTGGGTTCTGATCAACATATTTGTAAATATTGTTATAAAAAATTAAATGAAAACAAAATGCCAGCTAGAGCTGTACATAATAATCTTGAGTTGGTAAATATTCCTTCTGAACTGATGGATTTAAATATCTATTCTGATTCAATGTGTGCATCCATTTCAGGCTATGATTCGAATGGAGCCTAAGACAGGGAAATTGCCTCCTTCTGATTTACAGAGAGGATTAAAGGGAAGATTTGTATATTTGCCTCTAGATTTAAAGAAAAATATTGAAACAATTGGTGTTGAAAATGTGGAAGAGGAACCTCTAGTTATTCTAGTTAATGGCGTACCTACGAAGAGTAAGAAAATCTGGCAGAATTAGTGGATGTTGGGAAAGTCAAAAAGGCAACGTTGTATTTGGTAAAAAACAATGAATACTACAAAAATGTATATGTAGGAGAAGAGGAAACAACTTTGGAAGAAGACAATGATTTGTCAGCTGGACACATTGAAAAAGTGGATGTGTCCAGAAGTTAACAAATTTATGAACATTACAGTGTTCATCCACTGCATTCAAAAGAAGTAATGGGGAATGCTATTGAGTTATTCCAAATGAAAGAAGCAAAAGGAAGTCCTATTAGTATATGGGAAGAAAGCTTGGAAGCTCGTTGTTTTCCTCAGTTATTTCCAACAGGTCGAGGTGGACGATATGAAGACCGACCTGTGCAGATACCAGCATCTGAAAACCGGACATCAAGATTGTATGCAGAAGATCCAAGATTTCGACAATGTATTCCATATTTGTTTCATCTTCTGTTTGAGAGTGATTTGTCTGGACTTTCTTATGCAGTGAACCACATACTAAAAAGTGGAGTACATCTGCAGAATGTTTCAGCAAGGGACTTTATGAATAAAGTTCAAGAGAAAGACACTGTTTTGGAATCTCAGCTAATTAATCTCATGGCATGTCAGCGTGGTACTAAGGAGTATTGGCACCGTTGTCATGGGGAATTGAAATGTATGCTAAGAAACTTAGGAACTCCTACATGGTTCCTTACTCTAAGTTGTGCAGAGTATGCTTGGGAAGACTTACTTCAATTTCTTCGAGAGGCAAATGCAAACATAGAAAATATAGAATTCAAGACACCTGGAGATATGTGCTCTTTGGATCCAGTTAATGTATGCAGGTATTTCAATCATAGATTTGAAGCTATGATGTCTTTTATCACAAACAAAAAAATCCTCCTCTTGGAGAGGTTCTGGATTTCTTTTGGAGAAAGGAGTATCAAGCAAGAGGTGCTCCTCATATACATATGCTGCTATGGATCAAAGATGCCCCCAAATTTGGAACTGATTCGGATGAGACAGTGATGAATTTTATTGAACAGTATTCTACATGTGCTGTTCCTAAAAACACAGAAGAAAAGAATTTAAAACATCAAGTCTTGCGGTTTCAAACCCATCGTTGTGGAAAATACTGTCGTCGAAAGTACAAATCAAAGGACAAGTTCTACACAAAATGTAGTTTTGGATTTCCACGACCAGTAACATCAAAAGGAAGAGTGAACAATTTTATGTCATCTTTGCGACATACTGTGACACGAAAATCACCGAAAAATACCTATAACTTAAGAAGAAATGAAGAGTCAAAGTATATAAATGACTATAATCCGGGAAACATCCTTTACAACGCAACTTTTACCACGCAGTGCCTTTACGATGCAACTTTTACAACGCAAACCATTACAACGAATTGCGCTGGGGGGCGCTCTAGGATAGGGAATGTGTTTAATGTACTATCCAACACCTTCCCTACTATCCACGGGGACTGGAGTTGGAATACTAAATTAAACAATTCACTATCCAGCGCCTAAAAGCACTATGCGTTGTAATGGTATGCGTTGTAAAAACAGCGTTGTAAAAGCATGCGTTGTAATGTCATACATCCCTATAATCCAGTCATTTTGTCCATGTGGAATACAAACATGGATATTCAATATGTTACAGACAACTCCATTGCTGTGGCTCGATATGTAACTTCTTACATTACAAAATCTGAAAAGACAAAACTAAAGGAAATGTGGGAAGGAATTTCTCATGTAAAGAACCTAAGCAAGAAATTGTACAGCTACAGTTTGAAGATGTTGTCTCATCGAGAAATCGGAGCATATGAATGTTCAGATCGCTTATCATCTGCAAGTCTATATGCCAAATCTAGAACAATCATTTGGGTGAGTTTAGGTCTTGCAAGAACACGAAACCGAGTTTTGAAATCTGTACAAGAAATTGAGTATTTAGCAGAGAGAGAACCAAACAGTACAGATATTTTGAAGACAAATATGTTGGATACATACTATCCAAATAGAAGTAATCATCTTGAGAATGTTTGTCTCTATGAAGTACTGCAAAGCTATGCTTTTAAGAAGAACATTACCGAGATATCAATAAAGGAGTATATGCTGTGATTGGATCTGAAGGATGTCTGGTGAAACAAAGAAAAGGACATTTGATTAATCATCGAAAACTGAGTTGTGAAACTCCTGACAAAAGGGAATTTTACTATTTAGCTCTTTTGCTACTCTTTAAGCTATGGCGTACAGAAGAGGAACTACTTCGAGATTTTCTCAGTTATGAAGATTCATTCAACGCAATCAAAAATACTATAGAATGTCCTGTTTTTACTAATTATCTCCAAATGTTGAACGAGGAAATACAGCAAGAAGCTATAATTGCAGCAGAGATTGCTAGAGACAGTTCTCAAGACAGTCAAAGTTCTGCTTCGTTGAGTCAGGATCCACTAGGAGGACCAATTATCCATAATGAAGCAGCCACTGCCATGGATGAGGTGGAAAGAGCAATGGAACAAGCTCAGGAGGATGCAATAAACTTAGAAGAATTGGAAAAACAACTAAATGTTGAGCAAAAACGAACATACGATGAAGTGACAGAGCAGATTGAGCATGGTTTATGTCATGAGAAAAAAGAGTGCTCATGTACGTCATTTAAACCTGTCAGACTGTACGTGAGTGGAGAAGCAGGAACTGGAAAAAGTTTTTTAAATAAAGCAATTACAACTTATCTACAGAAAAGAACTGAATCGTCACTCTCTTGTGTTGTTACTGCTCCAACTGGGTTGGCAGCACATAACATTAAAGGGATACTTTACATCGTTTATTGATGCTGCCAGTAGAGCACGGAAATAAATTAGAATACCACAAGCTATCTGGAGAAGCTTGTTGTGAAGTTTCCAGAGTCCTGAAAAAAATGAAACTTCTCATTATTGATGAGGTAAGCATGGTATCAAATTTAATGCTTGCCTTTGTGCATTTAAGAATGCAACAAATTCTTAAAAAAGAGTATGATGTGTTATTTGGAGGCAAACATATAATTGTTTTCGGAGATCTACTACAGCTAACTCCTGTGAAAGGACAACCAGTGTTTAAAACCGTTACACATGGGGGAGGAGCCGCGCCAGCGACCAAGATGGCCGCTTGAGCATCGGCTACGCCGGCCGCCACATCCTGACCGACTATCCGGTACACTATCCTGAACCCCGTCCCTACCGACGGGTGGGGGACCAGTACCTGAGCCGCTAGGTGAAATTCTGGCTCGTTTGGCTGTTTCGGCGACTGAATATCCTCGACTGAAGGATTTGGGACTGTGGTCTCGGGGTCCGGGACCCCTGGTTTGTAACCATCCGGGGTATAGTGCAACAACATCGGCCTCCGGGACCGGAAGTGGCCGGTCAGATCTTACTTTGTCGCCTCCGGGTGGTGGCCAAGACGTCTCGGGCCTCTCTATCCAGCTTAGAGGTCACCCATCGCAGGACCCGCCTACACTTGACTGAGGAGTGGTGGGTTTCTCCTGCCTTTGCGGTTGAGATGGCGTCGAGAGATCTTGAAAAGCCTCCGCCGAGATCTTTGAAATCCGCTCGACAGGTCCAGTCGAATCGTATTGATAAGTACGCCATTTCCAAGGGGTCCCCAGTTGATGCGAAACAAACCCCGTCTAGGGGTGCGGAAGGGGATCCGGACGGTGATGGCCCCACCATGAAGGACTTAATGGCTGCTATCACTGGGGTTCAATCTTCCCTGGGCAAGATGGACACAAAACTGGACCCTGTCACTATCGAGGTGGGTCTCATCAGGGCTGACCTCACCAAAACTACCAAGAAGGTCAAGAACCTTGAGATCAAGACGGGGAGTCTCCTCGAGGATGTTTCGGAGCTCCAGAAGGAAGTGCGTGATCTCCAGGTGGCCCGACTCAAATTTGATGGGAAGCTCGATGAGTATGAGTATCCTGGGGGTTCCGGAGCGGTCCGAGGGGGTGACCCTAGACCTATTTGTTGAGGATCTCATCCTCAATCATCTCAATCCTAAGGGCCTCAGCAATTTCTTCACCATGGAGAGGGCACACAGGATCCCCGGCGGCCGCCCGAAGGTTGGGGCGCCTCCGCGTCCCATCATTGCACGGGTCCTGAATTTTCGGGACCGGGACACAATCCTGCAAACGGCGAGGTCCACAGGCCCGTTGGCCTACGAGAATGCATTGTTGCTTTTTTTACTGACTTTACTCAGTCGGCTCATAGACAACGGCAAGGGTTTCTGTCTATCAAACGGCGACTGAGGGACTGTGACATCAAGTACTCCATGATGTATCCGGCTCGCTTGAGGATTGAACGCGACGGAAATACCTGGTTTTTTGACACTCCTGAGGTGGCTGCGGACTGGCTGGATCAAATTGAGGGGTCGGAGCCGGGGGCTCGGGCCCGATTGGACAGTGAGGAACAGTGACTTGTTTTAGACTGAATTGGTGGCGCAGAGGGGTCTGGTAGGGGTTGTCCTATTCCCCCCCCTCTAGACTATTTTTGTTCATGACTCTTTTTTTGTGCCTTTACCAGATGGGGGGACTGTGGTTGGTTTGGGGTGGTGGGGGCGGGCGGCCTGTTGTAAGGTCCTCCTCCGTTTTTCTACCTTTAGATAACTGTAGTTAGTTGGGGGCGACAGGCACACTGCGAGTTGGGGATGTGCATTTGCTGCATGCAGGGGTGCAGGGTGGGGGGTTGGGGGCTTGGGTGTTGGGGGTTTTTGCGTTTTGATTTGTTTGTTTGGTATGACCAGGGATTGCTATGGGTGCACTTGGATCTCCTGTCTTTTGAAATGATGTATGGCTTCCGTTAGACAGGTATATTGTAAATAGAGGGGTTCGACCCATATAGTCAGTGGGACCTGGTTCCAGGCAGACACGCGCTGACGATGGCTCCGCTCTGACCCATTTCGGATGGTTTCTAAAATGTACCTGATATATTCTGGGGACGCTTAGACCACGTAGGCCCCCGCCGCCAAACAAGGAGACACGCTGAGTCTGCTCCTTGCTGATAGAAATTCATTATCCTGTCGGACGAGGCCCGGTTTATTCCAACTTTAATCTTTGGTAATTGCAGAACGGGTGATCCACTGAATACAAGATGACTTGATTTATTCTGGGGACGCCTAAACCACGGAGTCATCCGCCGCCCTTAAGGAGACACGCTGTGCCTGCTCCTTGTTGATAGAAATTCATCATCCTGTTTGGACGAGCGCTTGGTTAATTCTAACAATACTCTTGGGCAATTGAAGGACCTCACCCGCTGTACCTCCTAGAACGGACACCGCTAGTATAATTTCGGACTGGACAGCATCTGGAGACATAACACGCCCAGTAGGCCTTTGGCCCTGTCTACCTGCGTGCCAGGACTCGGCCCCACCGCTTCCTTCACCACACCCCCCTCACGTCCTGAAGAAGACCCGCGAGTAAGGATCCATCATCCTACACCCCTGGGTCGAAACGTAGACCGTTTTCTACTTAAACGAACTCCTCACCCCAATATTGATAATAATAATCATTACAGGAGTCTCTGTTATGTGGAATGTTTTGTAAAACATGTATTTTCTCTTGATCTCCGATTCATAGATCAATGACAATGATGGTTTCATTTGTGGACTTGTGCTTAACGATTTTTCTAATTAGTGATGTTAACTAATTGAAGCACTTCCCCTCCCCTTGCACTCCTTTCCCCTCCCTTGTGTGGGCGCATTTGACATTTGTGTATAAATACTAGTGAATATATAACCACTATATGGTTTTGTGGGTTCAGTGAAAATAAAAACACTGTCAACCGTTACTTTGTGTGTTTGATCTTATATAATTGTGTGAAAATCCAGTTGATTTTATATATTCTGTGTATTCCTTGTCTGGGACCCCTTCATACACTTCCGTTAGACAGGGCCTGGGGTTCTCCGTCCTCAGCTGAAATGTGAATGGTTTGGGTGACAAGATAAAGCGAACCATGGTGAGTCAGCTCATTAGACGACACATGCCTGACGTTGTATTGTTGCAAGAGACGCATCTCATGGGAAGGCTATGTCTGGCGCTGCACAGGGGCAGCTACAAACTTGTCGCCCATGCTGGCTTTACATCTGGCTCTAGGGGTGTGGGCATCTTGGTGAGGAACTACTTTCCTTTCGCGGTCCGTTCGACCTGGTCTGATAATCGCAGCCGCTATGTAGCTATATCCGGTCTTTGGGAGGGTAGGACTGTCACACTTGTGTCTATCTATGTCCCCCCAGCGCTGCAGGTCGACACGTTTCATGATTTGGGCCGGAAGATCCTAACTCTACCCGTCAGCACCACGGTGCTGGGCGGGGATTTTAACGCAGTCATGGATGGGGAGCTTGATAGGCTCCCCTCCCGTGCGCTGTCGCCCTCTCGTAGGTGGTTGCCTGACTTTATTTCAGCGTCGGGGCTGGTAGACTGTTGGCGTCTCAGACACCCGAGGGCTATTGAGTACACTCACGCCTCAGCGGCGCATCACTCCCTTTCGAGGATTGATCACATGTTATTGCCAGCGGCTCAGGCGGCCATTGTTCGGGATGTAGCTCACTTGGCGCGGGGGGTCTCAGACCATTTGCCGATCTGGCTTCGGCTGTGTATGGGACAGGGTGATGTTGGAAGGATAGCCCCTATAAATGCGTGGCGTCTGAAGGACCCTGTGGTTAAAAAGGAGCTGGTGCGGATTACAGATAGTTATTTCCGTGAAAATGAGGGATCGGTCACCTCGAGGTGCTCCCTCTGGGAAGCGTATAAGACAGTCGTGAGAGGGGAGGTCCTCTCCCTTGTATCTGGGCAGAAGAAGAAGAAGAGGGCGGAGTTGGATAGAGTGGAGGCGGAGCTCTTGGCCTTGGAAACTGCTGTTTCCTCCGGGGGTGACCCTGGGGAGAGCCATCGTCTCGGACTGCTCCGGGATGAATATAGGACTCTGACACGTGACAGTGCGAGGGCACAACATGCTACCACACAGAGCAGGATCTATGATCACGGGGACAAGGCAGGGAAGCTGATTGCCTGGTTGGAGAAGGGCGACTGGGGGTCTTGATTGGTGCCGGAGCTGAGTATTGCGGGCTCGGTGGCCGCGTTGGACCCCCAGGTGATAGTTGAGGAATTTGCTCGATACTATGAGGAGGTGTACACCTCGGCTGGAACTTTTACTGAGGCAGACAACGCTGAAATGATACGGGATATACCGATGCCTGCCCTATCAGATGATCATAGGAAATTATTGGACTCTGCTCTCACGAATGACGAGGTGGCCGATGGCCATTAGAGGGGTCCATTCTGGTAGGGCCTCCGGCCCAAACTGTCTCCCCATTGAATTGTTTAAGCCCCATGCTAACCGATTGGCCCCGTATCTGAAGGGCATGTATATGGAAAGCCGTGATTGTGGGGTGTTGCCCTACGATCAGCGAGTTGCCAATATTGTGGTCATTTACAATGAGGGTAAGCCTAGGCTGGATTGTTCTTTATATCACCCGATTTCTCTGTTAAACGTGAAACCTAAGGTTTTAGCCGAACTGTTGGCCACCCGCTTGGTGAAAGTCATATCGACCCTGATCCATCCAGATCAGTCCGGCTTCATGCCTCGGCGTAACACTGAACTTAATCTTCGTCGGCTGCATGGCGTGGTGGCGAGTGCGTCTCGCATTCATGAACCGACAGTGTTATTGTCTTTAGACGCAACTATGGCCTTCGACCGGGTGGAGTGGCCCTATCTTTTTGCGGTTTTGATGAAGCTGGGGTTTGGCCCAGTATTCATCGATTGGGTACGACTTCTGTATTCTGCCCCCTTATCTCGGGGGGTCGTAAATAATCATAGGTCCCGTGACTTTTCTCTTGGTCGGGGAACTCGTCAGGGCTGCCCCCTCTCGCCTCTTTTGTTTGCCTTGGCCTTGGAGCCGCTCGCGGCCTGGGTGCGGCCTGGGTGCGGTGGGATCGATCAATCAGAGGGCTGCGTTGGACTTCGGAGTGGGAGGACAAGATCTCTCTCTATGCTGACGATATTCTGTTGTACCTGACCTCCCCTCGTAGTTCCCTTATTGTTTTCATGGATGTACTCGCTATCTTCGGGAGGTACTCGGGCTTCGCGATTAACTGGGCGAAATCGGTCCTTTTTGTTTTGAGTGGAGATCCCCCTAGGGTGCCTGGGAACTGCCCCGTGAAAGTGGAACCAGTCAGTTTTCGCTACCTCAGGATTCATATTTCTAAGTATCCTAAGGTGCGCTTTCGGTTGAACTTGTTGCCCCCCTTGGCCAGACTTTGAGCTGATGTTGAGAGGTGGAATACGTTACCGCTCTCTCTGTTGGGCCGATCGGTCCTTTTCAAGATGATGGCTCTTTCGCGATTTTTACATGCCTTACAGAATTCCTTTGACCCTGTGCCCCCGTCGTATTTTAGCGAAGTTGAGTCTTTGCAGCGTAGCCTTCTGTGGGAGGGGAGGCCACGTATTGCATTGTCTAAATTGATGCTGCCTTGGTATGACGGGGGCATCGGCCTGCCTAACATCCGGAAATATTACTGGGCGTCCCAGTTGGCCCCTATCAACCACGCTATTTATGGCTCACCGGTTGATCCGGGGTACGCGATGGACCGTGGTCTAGTGCCGGGGGAGAGTACACCTGCATGCTATATGCGAGGCGTGGTCATTCCCAGTTGGTGGGGCCCCCCTTGATGTCTACGAGAGTGTGGCATGAGGCCAACAGGGACCTTAACTGGGCTGGGCGCTTGACACTGGCTACCCCGTTGTGGAGTTCTGAGAAGTTAGGGATGCTTAGGAAAACGAAAGGGTTTGATCGCTGTGATTTGATTGGTATAACTCAGGTGTGAGATGTGTGGGGTAAGGGCAGGATGTTGACGTTTGAGGAGCTGCAGGCCAAGTATCAGCTGAATGAGACGGAAGGGTTTCGATATCTTCAGATTAGCCATGCCTTGTGTGCTGTTATCCCCAGAGGCGAAACGCCACCGGTGGCCTCCCCACTGGAGGATCGTTTACTAGATGGCCTTGTTCCCACTAAGAAGATTTCCCTAACATATTGCAAACTGATCAACCACACTGAGGACCCCCTGGTGCAGTTGTGCGAACAATGGGTTGCTGATGGCTTTGTACTTGATGAGGAGGATTGGAGGGAGGCGGTATCATCCCCTAAGGAGGTGGCGGTCCCTATGAGGCTCCGATTGGTTCAACTAAGGATCCTACACCGCTCCTATATCACGGGTCCAAGATTGCAGAGGATGGGTTTGACCGGGTCTGCTGATTGTCGAAGGGGGTGTGGTCTGCCTGGGACGTTCCTGCACATTTTGTGGGAGTGCGAGAGGGTCCGTGCCTTCTGGACCAAGATACATACGAAAATGAGCGAGGTGTGGGGAGTGAGGCTTGAGATGGAGGCAAGAAGATGTTTGTTGAATGTGTGGGAGCCTACGGACCTGCCGAGCCATGGTAAGGTCTGGGTGGCTCTCGCTTGCGCGGTTGCTAAGCGGAATATTGCACAGCTTTGGGGTGCTTCTCGGGCACCTCGAGTGGGGAAATGGATGGATGACCTCGACTGGTGTATGTTTCGTAAGAAGTCTTTGTATGTGTGCAGAGGGCGACCCCGCAAATGGGTTAAGATCTGGGGAACCTGGAATGCCTATCGAGGCGACATCTGTGAACCACCGGAATTAGATCCTGTTAGCGAGGAACAGGAGGATGCCTAGGTCCATTCTTTTCTTTTAATTGATTGCTTTTTCTTTGGAAGTCCGCATCTAAATATATGTAACAGTGGTCACCTGATGCACTCTGGTCGATGTTTGAATATGTATTGTTTGTTTCTTTTTGTTAATAAAAAAAGAATAATAAAAAAAAAAAAACGTTACACATGAAGATACCAGAAAGTGCCTGGGAAGCATTGGAAATGTTAATATATGGTTATATTTCAAATATACAGAACTCACTCAAAATATGCGACAGTTAAAGGATGCTGATTATAAAAGTATTCTTCAAGATATAAGAATTGGAAAAGTAAGTGAACATGGCAAAGAAGCTTACAGGCACGATTTCTTTCAAATTTGTTTCCAAAGGAAAATGTTGGTGCAGAGAATATATATAGAAAAATTGCTGAAAATAAATCAGTGATATGCTTAATGCCAACTCTGCAAGAATGCGCGATCTTCAATGAAAAAATGTTGAAGTTAGAAAATCAAGAAATTATAAAATTGAAAGCTATTGATAGAATAGAGCATGAAGGAGCTACTATTATTTTATCAGAAAAGTTAAAGTCAAAATTGGATTCTTTAGAGAAATCAATATCTAAAACGGCTGGTTTAGAAAAGAATCTATATGTATGTTTAAATTGTCGGATAATTTTACGACGTAATTTACATGTGGAAAGAGGTTTAGTAAATGGAGCAATGGGACATGTTGTTGGTTTTGTGAATTACCCAAATAGAGATGAGATTGAAATTATGAAAATCAAATTTGATGATTTTGAAGAAGTACAACAATTGAGTCGATTTTTGCTAGTAAAAGATTTATATGTCCGCCGAAAACAGTTTCCTGTTTGTTTGGCATATGCGGTAACTATTCATAAATCGCAAGGTTTGAGTGTAGATAGTGCTTTGGTGAATATTGGAAGCACTGTGTTCAAAGAGGGTATGGCATATGTTGCTTTATCTCGAGTCAGAACTTTATCTGGATTATTATTGATTGATTTTGATGAGACAAAGATTAGTGCAGATCTGAATTGTGTGAAAGAGTATAATAGGTTAAGAAGAGAATATGCTCCAAATTTACCTCAATATCCTTTATTTGAAAAGGTTGTGTGATACGTGGAAAAAGAAGATTGGAGAAAAATTGTAGTGAGGTTGTACAGAAAAGAAAAAAACTAGATGAACCAGTAATTGCAAGGAAAAAGGATAGTATTGAAGAGGTTGTTGGATTTCAGTTTGAAAACAGTACTGATGTCAACTGCTATGCTAAAGTAGTGGTTAATTCTGTTTTTTTCTTCAAACTTTACAGCAACAGATTGTTGATAATTGGGATCAAAGATTTTGTTGTTTGTTGAATTCTGTCTTTGAGAAATGTAGCAGTGATAAAACAAAAATAGAAAGTGTTTCTGATATTCGAAATGTTTTAGACATATGTTCTGGAATAAATAAATTTTCACAGAATATTCAGCAAGATTGTCAGGAATTTCTTATGTATATGCTTGTTGTATTGCAAGATGAAGGTATAGAAATTGAAAATCTTTTTGGCCTTTCTTATAAATGGCAACATGACTGTGACAATTGTTCGTTTTCAAGTAGTTCTCAAATAGACACAGAAAGATTTATATATTTGACATTACCAGACTGCAAATCAGTGACTTTTAATAATCTAGTTAGAGAAGCAAATCAAAACATGGTTTGTACCCAATGTAACTCAGAAATGTTATCAACATTATTTATACAAAGATATGGACAGTATGTAATTTTAATGCTCCAACGATGCAGACCTGATTGAACAAAATTGACAACTTTAATTAAAAAGTTTGTGGCTCAAATATCAATTTCAGGAAGAACTTTTGTAACTGTAGCAATTAGTTTCCATGATGGTTCTTCTACAACATCAGGACATTATACAGCTTACTTAAAATGTGCAAAAGGCTGGACTCATTGTAATGCCACTCAATTAACTTTTAAACAACGTTTGCCTTTTGACTTACCAAATTCTTACCTAGTGTTTTTAGAACCCAAATTTTAGGGAAAACAATTGGCCTAGGAAGATTAGTGCTGTAAAAAAGGTTAATCTGCTGCTGAGAATTACTTTGTAAATCAGGGTGATCAAGATAAAAAAAAACTTAAACTTGTCATAGAGGTAGTGTAAGTGTATCATATAGTGAGTGATATGAGTATTACATGAAATGTTGATCATGAGTGAGGCAGTGGTGTTTTAGATTTGTTGTAGTTGTTGGAGATGTTGGTGACATTTTTATTCCCTTGTAGAGGTTTCTTTTAATGGTATACAGCTCCTTGGTGAAATAAAGGATGAGGAGAGTGTGATCGGCATACCAGATGATGTTGAGGTTCTGATAGCATGCTATTTGTTGTTTGTTTAAGGTTCTGTGTTGATGATGAATACTATCGGGTGGAGATATAACCATTGTTAGATTGTCCAAAAGATGTGGGTGCTTTTGTTTCAGAAGGTCGGGAGACGGATGCTTAAGAGTACTATTAAGTAACTTCCAAACTAAGGATTTTGCAGATACTATTTGGCCATGAGGAATAGTATCACAAACAAATGACTATTTCGAGTAAATGCATATGTTTGGACATTACTTTATTTACAGTGTATAAGAAAGAAGTAGTATTGTTTTGTTACTTTGTGAATGTTTTTCACATTCTATACTTACGTCTGAAATTGCTGTTTGAAAAAGACATTTAACATATGTTTTTTTCTAAATGTTACATTGTCAATGAAAATGTTGAATGGGTTTTTTAAACACAATCTTTTTGATTGTGTTTTTTTTTGCCCGCTGTCATATGATTAGTTGTATTGAACTCACTGTTTTTAGTGAAATTCAATATATTCTGAGAACAGCAAAATAAAATATATAACATATTCTACAAATTATTTTGTATTTTGTATTGTGAAAAATATATTATAACTCAATTGTTTCTTCTCTTCCACAGATATTATATTTAGGTAAGTACGACAAAAACAAAAACTTTTTCATTACTTTTTTACTTCTATTTCTCTCTATCCTTTCTTCACTGTCTCTCTTACTTCTTTACCTTTCCTCATCTTACTCCTCTTCCCTCATTCTACTTACTCTGCTTCTCTCACCATCAGTAATTTTCCTTCACCCTCACTCATCTTGTCCAACTCCCTCTTTCCTCTATCTGTTCCTCACTTTTCTTCTCTTTTTCTCTTTCTTATTCTTTAATCTTTCTCTTACTCAGCTTCCTCAACTCATCTTAGTCTCCTTTTCACATTATCATTACTGTCCTTCATTCACTTTTACAGTCTTTCTGTCACTATCAGTACTCTCTCTTCACCCTCACTCACCTTGTCCAACTCCCTCCTTCCCTTTTCTGTCTCTCACTTCTCTTTCCTATCTTCCTCCATCACTAGGCTTGTCTTGCTGTTTTGATCAGTCTCTTGTCACTGCCCCCTTACTCTCTTTCCTTCATATGATCACTGAGTGACATTCACTCACTCCACTTCTTTCAGTTCCTCACTCCCATTTGCTCACTGCCCTTTTTTCCATTTGTGTCTAAGTCTGTTCCTCTGTGTCAGTCAGTATAACTGATTTACTACTTCACAGTCCGTCACTCTCCCTCTGTTTTTCTGTTTTACTGTCTCCCTCTCTCTCCACCAGTCTTCCTTTTGTTTTCTCTCTTTCCATAAATTCTTCTCTCTCACTTACTTCTTTTTCCTTTCTCTTAATATGCTTCTTTTTCCATCACTCCCTTCCCTCACTCTTATATCCCTTCCCTCACTATCCCTGCCCTTCATTCAATCTGAGTCTTTTGCCTCCACTTCATGTTCTCTTCTGTCTGCATTACTCTCATACCATTTCTCCTGCACCCATTCCCTCACTCTTCCTCACACTCTTTTGCTTACTCCATCCATCAATTCTCTTCCCTTAATCTCGTTTCCTCAATCCCTTTTGGTAGCTCTCATTCCTTTAGTCTCTCACTCCTTTTAGTCCATTACTTAGTTCCGCTCTTCTTCTGTGTTTCTCCCTCACCCTTCCTTTCTTTCCCTTTCTGTTTTTTTCACTTCTACTTTCTTTTGTATTATGAAAAATATATTGTAATTCATTTTTTTCTTGTCTTCACAGATACTATATTTATGGAAAAGAATTCTATTAAGTTGTCATTATTTATAAGGAAAGTATGACAAACACTTTTTCTTCACTCTTCTACTTGTGTTTCTCTCTTTTCTATTCTTTATTCTTTCTCTTACTCTTCTTCCTCTAGTCGTGTAACTCTGCTTTTGTCATTGTTATTATTGCTCTTCATTCACTTTTATAATGTTTCTGTGACTATCAGTACTGTCTATTTTCTGTCACTCACCTTGTTCAACTTCCTGTTTACCCTGTCTGTCTCTCACTTCTCTTTCCTATGTTCGTACATCACCACCTTTGTGTTACTGTATCATTTAGTCTCTTCTCAGCCCCCCTTACTCTCTTTCCATAACATTAACCCTCACTGACCTTCACGCACTCTATTTCTGTCACTCCCTCACTCCCTTTTGCTCAATTCTCTTCCTTTATTCCTTCCCTCACTCACCTTTCCTCCATCTGTTTTTAAATCTCTTCCTCTGTCTTAGTAACTGTAACTGATTTACTCCTTCACACCCCCTCACTCTCCTTTTGTTTGTTTCTTTTACTGTTTTCCTCTCTCTTCACTACTCTTTCTTTTATTTTGTCTCTCTCTTTCTATAAATATGGTTCTTTTTGAATCACTCCCTTTCCCTCAATCTTATATACCTTCCCTCACTGTCACTGCCCTTCATTTAATCTGAGTCCTTTTTCCCATTTCATGTTCTCCCCACTATGCATCCAATTTTGTCTTTACCCTCTCTGTCCCTCACTTCTCTTTCTATCTTCCTCCATTACTACCTTTGTCTTGCTGTATCACTCAGTCTCTTCTTAGTCTCTTCTTACTTATTTTTCTTCATATCATCCCTCAGTCTCTTTCACTCTCTCCCCTTACTCCTTTTTCCTCATTCACGTTTGCTTTCTCCCATTCGTTTAGTCCCACACTTCCTTTCACTCATTTTCTCTCTCCCTCTCGTTCCCTCTATCTCACTCAGTCTAACTGCCTTATTCCATCTCAGTCACTTGCTCTCCCTCTCTTTCTCTCTTACTCTTTCTCTCTCTTTCTCACTCCCTCACCCTTCCTCTCTTTCTCTTTCTGTTTCCTTCACTCTTATTTTCTTTTGTATTATGAAATATATATTATAACTACATTTTTTCTTTTCTTCCACAGATAGTATATTTTTAAAAAAAAATATACTATAAAGTTGTCATTATTTATAAGGTAAGGTAAGTTTGACGAACAAAAAATATTAAATCATCACTCTCTTACTTTTCTTTCTCTCTTTCACATTCTTTAATCTCTCTCTTACTAACCTTCCTTTACTGTTCTTACTCTCCTTTACTCGTTGTCATTACTGCCCTTCATTCACCTCTACATTCCTTTTCTCTTCAAAAGTACTCTTCCTTTACCATAACTGACCTTGTCTAACTCCCTCTTTCCACTGCCTGTCTCTCACTTCTCTTTCCTATCTTCCTCAATCACTACCTTGTGTTGCTGTATCGCTCAATCTGTTCTCACTCCCCTCTTACTCTCTTTCTATTACATCATCCCTCACTGACCTTCAGTCACTCCACTTCTCCCACTCTTTCAGTCCCTTTTGCTCACTCCCCTTCCTTTATTCTCTCCCTCCTTCTCCTTTCCTTCATCCGTCTCTAAATCTCTTCCTCTGTCTCAGTCAGTATAACTGATTTACTCCTTCACACTTCTTCACTCTCCCTCTGTTTGTCTCTCTCACTGTCTCCCTCTCTCTCCACCACTCTTTTTTTTCTTTCCTCTCTCTTTCCATAAACCCTTCTCTCTCACTCACTACTGTTTCCTCTCTCTTAATATGCTTCTTTTTCCCTCCCTGTCACTGTCCTTCAGTAACTCTCACTCATCTCCTACTTCATATTCTCATCTCTGTGCATCACTCCTATTCTCTTTCACCTGCTTCTATTCTCTCACTCCCCCTTACTCTCTTTCCCTCACTCCATCCGTCAATCCTCTTCCCTTACTTCACTTTCCTCATTCACTTTTGCTAACTCCCATTCGTTTAGTCCCCCACTCCCTTTCACTCCATTTTTATCTCCCTCTCTTCTTCTGTGTCACTCAGTCTAACCGCCTCACTCCCTCTCACTCACTTCCTCTCCTTCTCTTTCTCCCTCATTCTCCTTCCTTCACCCTCATACCCTTTCTCTAACTGTCACTGCCCTTCATTCACCGTCACTCCCCTTCTCCCACTACATTTCCTCCTGTCTCTATGTCACCCCTCTTGTCTTTTCCGCTCTCTTTCCCTCACTCTCCCTCACTCTCCTTCACTCATTTAAATCCTCAGTCCCCTTCCCTCACTACGCTTTCCTAAGTCCCTCCATTCCCTCACTCAATTTCTCTCTCCCTCACTCCCCACTTCTCACTTTCACTTACCTCAATTCAATTCAATTTATTTTATTATGTTTTGGCTCTCAAAAGAGGGCCACATAAGACAAAATACAACAAATACAAACACACATGTTTCTTAAATGAAATAACAACTACAACATTTTCCAATAACAAGAGAGTCAATGTCACAAACCTCCATATTTCATCAATAAATAGCTAAAAAACACTTAAAAAAAAGTTAAAAATATTGAAGCAGAACATTTAATTTGGAGGCGAATATAATGCCTGTAAAAAAGAATTCATATTAAGGATACCCAGTTGCAGACATATTGGTTTTATCCACTTCAAACGAAGTGGACGCAATGCATGGCAAATGAACAATATATGGGAACGATCCTGAACAGATATATTACAAAAGTTACATCTAGAAGAGGATCCATACCATTTTGCTAAAAGATTATTCAAGGGTAACAGGTCCTGCCTTAACAGGAACCAGAATCTCCGAATACCATGGGGTAAATTTCAGGCGACATAGGGTTGGGCAAGCTTCATAGAATATGAGGTAACCAGAAGATCACCTCCCCTCTTTGCTTGCATAGACTTTTTATCCAACATAAAACATAAATCCCATGACGCCTGTTTCAAAAGGGATTTTAACTGGTAAGGAGAAATAGTAAAGAGAGTACTCTCTTCTAATTCGAGAAGTGCCACAGCCTTTCTGAAGTTCTTAACAATTTGGGAGTACTCCTTTAAATTACCCAACAATTCCCCTTTAAGAAGGAATCTCAAAGTCCCCATTTCACCTCTAGCGAGGCTAACAACCCATCGAACTAAAGCAGATAGGCCCTGCGCCCAGCTGCTACGGAGACCGAATTCCATTCTGCACGCAGCCACGGAACAGGCCGGGTTAAGAGATGTAATAGACCTTAATAATTTTCCTTCTATCGTCTGCAAAAAGCCCCAGTGCTTTATGTCAACCAGTTCCATTCCATACAGTAACGTTGGAGGAATTTTTGCCCTAAAAACCTCCAATAAGCAAGCAAAATGTCTTCTCCCTGTGGCGGAGTAAAGGGCACTCAGACTTTTGCCTTGGGAACAGGCTTTACGGGAATTATTATCAATATGAGGCTTCTCACTCAAGTTAGCGGAAATAATTTTTCCTAAAAAGGTATATGTCTTAACCACCTCCAGTTTCTGGCCGCCTACTGCCCACCCAAAATTCTCAGATTTGGATTTTTTCTTTCCTGTAATGCACATGATTTTACTTTTTGACGCATTTATCCTCATATAATGGGACTCTGCAAACAGATGTAGAGCCTGCAGACGATTGGCCAATCCCTTAGGAGTTAAATCCAGGATAAGAATGTCGTCTGCGTATAGCAGGCAGGAAATAGAAGATCCACCCACTACCGGGGCTATGCCAACAGAAAATGAAAGGGTAGCAGGTAGATCAGCAATATACAGAGAGAAGAGTAGAGGTGCAAGAAGGCAGCCTTGTTTTAATCCATTAATGGAGGGGATAACCCGTGATAAACCCCTTTCTCCTCCTTGTAACACTCGGCACCAGGTGTCCGTATGGAGGGATAGCACCAATTCTAGTAGGAGGGGAGGCATGCCCAAATCAAAAAATTTTCTCCACAGCAGGGGACGGTCAACTTTGTCGAATGCTGTGGAGAAATCAATAAAAGCCGCATACACTCCCCCCCCGAACTCTTACATATTTGTCCGTAATAACCTGAAGGGCTGTAAGATTATCCAATGTACCATGCCCCTTGCGGAAGCCAGTTTGTTCAAGGGGTAGTATCTGATTCGCCTCAACCCAATCCGTTATTAAAAAGAGGAGACATTTGGCAAAGACTTTGCCAATGGCATCCAGGAGAGCTATCTGGCGATAATTCATTGGATTATCCCTATCACTCTTTTTGAATAGGGGGACCAATATGCTCCCCTTCCAAGAAGGGGGTATGATTTTGCTAATAAAGCAAGATCTAAATAAAGGGAAAAGAATCTTACTCCATGAGATAGGATCCTGCTTCAAAACTGAAATGGGAAGTTCATCAGGCCCCATTGCTCCGGAGGAGCGCATTTCCCTAATGGCCAATTCAATCGTTTTTTCCGATGGAGAATCAACAGGAACCACATCTTCTTTAATAGACTCCTTACAATCTACCATTGCGATATTCCCAGCATACAGGTTGGAAATATAGGTAACCCATGATAATTCAGCAATGGGAATAGGGAGAGAGCTAACTCTTGCTCCACAGCCCTCGCCAATGAGAGACCAAAATTGTCTTATTTTGCCATAAACAGCGGCCTCCCAAAGTTTTATCCAAAGTGAGTCTTCTTTTTCTTTTCTAAATTTCTTCCTGATTCTGTTTCTCCTTCTTTTTAGAAAACATATTTTCTTATTCATTTCGATAGATCTACACAAAAATTGTTCCCGCACCAATTTATTTATTTCTTTGTTTAGGAGGAAAATTGGTCTGGGAACATAAATCCTTTTCTCAGAAAATCTGGACCTTTTGGCAACAGAGATGACCTCTTTCATAAAATTCTCAAAATAGATCAATTCTGAACCCTGCCAAACATTCAGTTCTGATATTACTTTACCAAGTATGCCCTCCAGGCCTTTCTTGGCTTTAAAATTCCAAAAACATCTACCAGAGTCCCTATGAAAGTTAACTAAGTCACTGCCAAAGGACCATGGATCAGAATCAGGAGGAAGAAAAGAAAGGCTTATAGTAATCAGGTTGTGGTCGCTAAATTGTGTCAACGAGACCACCAAATCCTTCACTAAGGAGAAAGTACAATAATCAGAGATTACATAGTCCAGAATTGACTCACTTTGGGAAGATCTATGGGTATAACTGGCAGGGACATCGGAAGGAAGCCTACCATTCACTATTAATCCCTCTGCCGCTGCAAGTTCTTCTAACAATAACTTCCCTCTCTTATTAGTTTTAATTTTACTAGGGAAGAGGGATTGGGGAATGAAGAGGGCTTCTTCTTTAAATTTATTTCTATATAGCTCTAGGCTTGAATTGGAAACTTTACAGTTAAAATCGCCCACCAGCAAAACATATGGGGGAAATTCCACATCTTTAATCTGCTTAATATATGAAAACATTTGCTTCAATAGGATATTAAAACATTCATCGGGTGGAATATAGGCATTTATTATTACCAAGGAATTAGAGTTTCCCCTGCTATTTAAGCCACAGAGGGACACAGCTTGAAATAAGTTGCTGGGATCAACATAATGGGTGAAGTTCCACTTCAATTTCTCTCTCCCTCACTCCCCACTTCTCACTTTCACTTACCTCCTTTTTATCACCCTCATACCCCTTCCCTCACCATCACTCCATTTCTCTTACCTTCACTCCCCTTACCCTACTCTATTTCCCTCTCTCCGTCCCTTACTCCCCTTCCCTGTCTCCGCCTCTGGTCCCCTTTTCTTACTCCTCCTCCCTCTCTCTCTTTTTCTTAGTGACCTTCCCTTACTTTTTTATTCCCCTTAACTCACTCCCCTACCCTTAGTCTCCTTCTTTCAGTCACTCTTTGATTCCCTTTTCCTCACTCATCATACTCCCCTTTCCTCAGTCATTCTCTTAGTCCCTTCCTCCCCTTCACTCAGTCATTTCAGTCATTCATTTATACACTACACATTCATTCAAAAAAAGACTGACTCAGTGTATAAGAAATACAGCTCTTTTTGGAAAAGTGAAGTTAGTTCTGAAAATAACCTTTTTTTTGTTTTGTTCTTTTATATTTTTTTTGTTTTTTGAAAGTTTTATATTTTTTGTGTGTTTTTTGTTCAAGAACAGGAAACAGGAAATGAAAAACTGTTCAAAGGGAACAAACTAAATCAAATTAAAAAAAATGTATCTCCTCTAGGAGCATTGGTGCTGCGTAATTCTAATTTCAATCAAGCTGAGGCTCTGCTCCCCGTAGCAGAGGATCTCGTTGCACATATTGCATCTCATGTTCACTTTGCTGAGGAACGGGCGTATATCCAACGTTGATGTGGATGGTGAGGCATAAGGTGCTCCTTTTGATGTGCTGGGCACAGCAGGTGGTACTTGAGAAGCAAGGGCTCTGGTGGAAGCTTGAGCATACTGTGCAGGGTGCACATTCTTAACATGCCTAATCATAGTGTGTATAGAAAAGGAATATTTCTTTTGAGGGTTTCCCCTGGAGAGGACAGATCCACATATGGTGCATGTCACCTTTGGGGCATTTACTTTTTTCTGCCCCTGTGGATATATAAAAAATTGCCAAATGAAAGATGTTTTGCTCTTCTTGGCAGGTGCCTGAAGTTCCTGGACATTTGAATCTGAAGAGGAATCCATTCTTCCTGACATCTCTGCAACAATCCTTGGAGAAAACTGGAAAGGTCCTTCTTCCAAGAGAGTGAAATAGATAGTAAGGAAAGTGGGTGGGGTGTTTGAAGATTCTAGTACAGAAACTGCCATGAACCAATCAAAAGTGTTGTTTTCAAGTCACATGACTTTACATGCGCGCACGGTGCGCGCACGGTGCGCGCACGTCGCATATAAATGAGCAATACCTGACTTTCGTAAAACATGAAAAGGAGGCAAGGAAGAGACTCGTTGACCCCCTAGACCTTCTCATGGGGTCCCTCAAGGACCCCAAAGGGCAAAAAAACATTTTTTTAATAAAAAAAACACGAGGTGCGCGCACGGTGCTCGCACCCCTGAGGCAGAAGAGAGTGAAAAACAAAAGTTGAAAACATGGAAAGGGGGCAGGGTAGAGACTTCCTGACCCCTTAGCCCTTCTCAGGGGGTCCATGAAGGACCCCGAAGAGCAAAAAAAACATTTTTTTAAAAATCACGAGGTGCGCGCACGGTGCTCGCACCTCCGAGGCAGAAGAGAGTGAAAAACAAAAGTGGAAAACATGAAAAGGGGGCAGGTTAGAGACTTCCTGACCCCTTAGCCCTTCTCAGGGGGTCCGTGAAGAATCACAAAGAGCTAAAAAAACGTATAAAAAAAATGTTTTAAAGGTGCGCGCACGTCAAAAAACAAACAAAAAAAAACAACTACTTTGAGTGTTGTTTAGCTATTGTATTTATAATCATGTAAAAAGCCATAGATTTTACACACATTATATTTAGGGATTAGCATTTAAAAAATCTTAAAAATTCACTGAAAAAACCATAGGTTTGACACACGTGTAGTGAATGAGCCACTGTAGTGGTCTGATGGTCTGTGATAACCCTCGATCACCACCATTGTGTACTGATTTTAGTGTGCTATGTTACTTTTGCCTTAATGTAGGATGGTCTTGCATTAGAATAATCTTGCCAAAGAATAGAAGGTATGGGATGTCAAGGTGCAGTGTTGTTGGTGATGGTGCACACATGTGCTCCATAGTGGATACTGAGGGATTAAGGGCATAGTGTTATTTGAGTTAGGTGAATTATGACTTTAGCCTATTGGCTTTGACGTGGTCTAATATCATTCTGCTTTCCAAGTAGTAGAGGCCTATGCTTGAACAACTCCATATTCTAAACTGCAGCCATCTTCTGAGCCTCTGTGGGTGAGAGGTTATATTTTAGATTACATGTGTTGTCCACCAGTAGTGAACCAGACAGGACCGGTTCTTATCGGGTGGAATGTGCTCTCTTCGTGCCGAGTCAGAGCAAAACGCTTGGCCAGCTGCTTGTTGTGCTCTTGGTACGAGGTGGTACAGGAATCCAGTGAGAACTGTGGGCGGAGTTAGCTAGAAACTTCGATGGAGAGCTGCATTCTATATTAGAGAAAGGGGGTCCGAGAGAGATTCTGAGATTCTGAGATGCTGAAGAGATGCTGAGATGCTGGTCTGGTGTTTTGGCGGTCTGATGATACATCACGGTGCAGACGTGCAGTCGTGTTTGTGCAACAGAGAGTCCTGACCCAACCAGAGAGAGGGAAAGAGAGAAGGACCCTTCTTCAGATCTCAAGACGCCTAAGATTATGGTGAGGTGTTCCATGTATATCTAACTTTATCTAACTATGCTTTTATTTTCAGGCTCTATGTATATGTATGTGTTGGTGATTGCTACAAATGTTTACTGTGATGTTTAGTCATTTCTTTCTTTGGTAATCCTATTGTCATGTAATAAAGAAACTCTAGTGCATATCATTTGTTTGCATTCCTTGTGAGGGAAGGTCGGGACCCTTTTTTACCAAGTACTTACAGAGGGATGGGCGATTCCCCTCTAATGGGTAATTGTTGATACGGGAGGGAAATCGGCTCCCATCAGGGATGTCTAAATTATATTGCTAGGAGGAGCATGCGCTGCGTACCCTCTCGGATGGTGAGGTGTTGTGACTTGTTGTTATTTGCGAGCTCCTCGGCAATGGTCTTATATGTTGTCAGTGTTTATTCCTTTCTTGGGTAAGTAGTGTGAAATGTGGTGTCTTTCTGGATCCTGAGAAAGGATGTGGTAAGTAATGACCTGGTGACTGACAGAAGCACCAAAACATACAGAGAAGTAGGTCATTACACACACGTTATAGTTAGGAATAAGCTTTGAAAAAACCTTTGAAATTCACTGAAAAAACCATAGGTTACACAAACGTTATAGTTAGGAATTAGCATTTAAAAAACCTTGCAAATTCACTGAAAAAAACATAGGTTTCACACACGTTATAGTTAGGAATTAGCATTTAAAAAACCTTAGAAATTCACTGAAAAAATCATAGGTTTCACACACGTTATAGTTAGCTGGACATTTCACTCATACAAAATCTTTGAAATTCCCCATTATAGTTAGTTCAGCTAACTATAACTTGCGTGGCTGCAATGCACTGCTGATGACGTCATATATTACATCACTCATGACATGGTCAGTGACATCACTCATGACATGACTGATGACATCTCAAGACCGAGGCACAAGAAAGCAGAAAAACAAACATGTAGAACAGAAAAAGGGGGCAGGTTAGAAACACCCTGACCCCCTAGGCCTGCCCAGGTGGTCCCACAAGGACCCCCAAGGCCAACACTCTACAGGGCGCGTTTGCACAGTTTATGTTGGG
The DNA here is from genome assembly GCF_964261635.1 of Lissotriton helveticus. Taxonomy (NCBI): domain Eukaryota; kingdom Metazoa; phylum Chordata; class Amphibia; order Caudata; family Salamandridae; genus Lissotriton; species Lissotriton helveticus. Next base: position 1,166,196,432 of record NC_136065.1, on the reverse strand, counting down.
GAATTAATTCTTGTTCAATCCAGAGGTCCCCTAGAGGGAATTAGTCCAACAGGTATCTCCAGTAAGCGCCATGGAGCTGCGCTGCAGAGTGTTGTAAAAAGGGGGCGTGCCCTCTGAACACCTGCCTGCAAAAATGTAGTAAATCAGTATAAAAAAATAACAATTAATACATTTAAAAATTGTCATTTAAAAACCTTCAAAATTAAATGAAAAAACCATAGGTTTCAGGCCTTATATAGTTAGGAATTAGCATTAAAAAAACCTTTGAAATTCACTGAAAAAACCATAGGTTTCAGGCCTTATATAGGGGTCGATTACGATGGCGGACGGAAGGACGACCGCCGGCCTGGAGTAGGCGGAAAATGCCTTTTTCCAGTCCGCCTGCCGCGGTCACTACGTCCGCCATATTAGGATGGGAAACACTGTCAAAATTCCTTACGAGGCAGAAGAGCACGCACCGCCGCGGAACTACACCCGACCCCGTGGCGGACGTAACCAATCCAGAGACACCACCGTACGGAATGACGTCTCCGACCGTCCTCTAAATCACCATGGCGGAAAACACACATCAAATCGCTGCGGAAAAACAACCTGCCTGAACACGGCGGATTCCCCACAGCGAAGATACAACACATTGCAGAGATACCCACCACAAGCAGCTCGCCCTCTTGGACCCAGCGCTACACGCATTTCCGATACTCTTCATGCTCCACCACCAGCAAGTCATGGACCATCACCGACGACGACGCAGGTACGCCAACACACCAATTGCTGTCGGAAGGGGAGTACCTGCCAGGGCTGTGACGTTGGGAGGGGGAGTGTCATGTTTGAGAAGCTTCATTTACGATCGGACCAATATATCCACAATTCAAGTACACAACCAGGAATGACAACGACAAACCACAACACATGATTGACTTGCTTTATTAAACATAATAGGGGTATAATTTTACAGTAGCCAAGAGCATGGGCATTGGGTACAACAGAGCAGGTACATCAGAGGCAGCACATGAGAGGGTCTATGAACATCAACAATCCATGTCAAGGCACAGGTACATTAGAGGCAGCACATAAGAGGGCACAATGCAGTATCAGAATAATAACAGAGCAGTGTTCGTAACAGAGCAGGTACATCAGAGGCAGCACATGAGAGGGCACAATGCAGTATCAGAACAATAACAGGGCAGTGTTCGTAACAGAGCAGGTACATCAGAGGCAGCACGTGAGAGGGGATAAGTGCATCAACAGTCCATAGCGCAGAGCAGGTACATCACTGGCAGCACGTGAGAGGGGATAAGTGCATCAACAGTCCATAGCACAGAACAGGTACACCACTGGCAGCACGTGAGAGGGGATAAGTGCATAAACAGTCCATAGCACAGAGCAGGTACATCACTGGCAGCACGTGAGAGGGGATAAGTGCATCAACAGTCCATAGCACAGAGCAGGTACATCTGAGTCAGTACATGAGAGGGGCTAAGTGCATCAACAGTCCATGGCACAGAACAGGTCTATCTGAGGCAGCACATGAGAGGGGCTAAGTGCATCAACAGTCCATGGCAAGACACAGAGCAGGTACATCTGAGGCAGCACATGAGAGGGGCTATGTGCATCAACAGTCCATGTCACAGAACAGGTACATCTGAGGCAGCACATGAGAGGGGCTAAGTGCATCAACAGTCCATGGCAAGGCACAGAGCAGGTACATCTGACACAGCACATGAGAGGGGCTAAGTGCATCAACAGTCCATGGCAAGGCACAGGTACATCAGAGGCAGCACATGAGAGGGCACAATGCAGTATCAGAACAATAACAGGGCAGTGTTCGTAACAGAGCAGGTACATCAGAGGCAGCACATGAGAGGGCACAATGCAGTATCAGAACAGCAACAGGGCAGTGGTCGCAACAGAGCAGGTACATCTGAGGCAGCACATGAGAGGGGATAAGTCCATCAACAGTCCATAGCACAGAGCAGGAACATCACTGGCAGCACGTGAGAGGGGATAAGTGTATCAACAGTCCATAGCACAGAGCAGGTGCATCACTGGCAGCACGTGAGAGGGGATAAGTGCATCAACAGTCCATAGCACAGAGCAGGTACATCACTGGCAGCACGTGAGAGGGGATAAGTGCATCAACAGTCCATAGCACAGAGCAGGTACATCATTGGCAGCACGTGAGAGGGGATAAGTGCATCAACAGTCCATAGCATAAAGCAGGTACATCACTGGCAGCACGTTAGAGGGGATAAGTGCATCAACAGTCCATAGCACAGAGCAAGTACATCAGAGGCAGCACATGAGAGGGCACAATGCAGTATCAGAACAATAACAGGGCAGTGTTCGTAACAGAGCAGGTACATCAGAGGCAGCACATGAGAGGGCACAATGCAGTATCAGAAAAATAACAGGGCAGTGTTCGTAACAGAGCAGGTACATCAGAGGCAGCACATGAGAGGGCACAATGCAGTATCAGACCAATAACTGGGCAGTGTTCGTAATAGAGCAGGTACATCAGAGGCAGCACATGAGAGGGCACAATGCAGTATCAGAACAATAACAGGGCAGTGTTCGTAACAGAGCAGGTACATCAGAGGCAGCGCATGAGAGGGCACAATGCAGTATCAGAACAGCAACAGGGCAGTGGTCGCAACAGAGCAGGTACATCTGAGTCAGTACATGAGAGGGGATAAGTGCATCAACAGTCCATAGGACAGAACAGGTAAATCACTGGCAACACAAGTACGTGGGTCAAGCGACCCGTTCCAGGGACATTAATAATGCAAGGGTGGTTATAATGGACAATCTACACACCAAGTCAAATGACATGTGAGTGATGGGAACTAAACCTTACATCACAGAATCTGGTGGACTGCTTGAACTACTCGCCTCGGACACACTGCCAGCACCAGAAACAGGAGTGTGAGACACAGCCACAGCTCTAGTGACTGACACATGAGCCATAAACCCCGACACACTGCCAGCACCAGAAACAGGAGTGTGAGACACAGCCACAGATCTACTGACTGGCACATGAGCCATAGACCCATACACACTGCCAGCACCAGAAACAGGAGTGTGAGACACAGCCACAGATCTACTAACTGACACATGAGCCATAGACCCAGACACACTGCCAGCACCAGAAACAGGAGTGTGAGACACAGCCACAGCTGTAGTGACTGATACATGAGCCATAGACCCTAACACACTGCCAGCACCAGAAACAGGTGTGAGACACAGCCACAGATCTACTGACTGACACATGAGCCATAGACCCAGACACACTGCCAGCACCAGAAACAGGAGTGTGAGACACAGCCACAGATCTACTGACTGACACATGAGCCATAGACCCAGACACACTGCCAGCACCAGAAACAGGAGGGTGAGACACAGCCACAGATCTACTGACTGACACATGAGCCATAGACCCAGACACACTGCCAGCACCAGAAACAGGAGTGTGAGACACAGCCACAGATCTACTGACTGGAACATGAGCCATAGGCCCAGACACACTGCCAGCACCAGAAACAGGAGTGTGAGACACAGCCACAGATCTACTGACTGGCACATGAGCCATAGACCCTGACACACTGCCAGGACATGTCCCTGTACAGTGACCAACAAATACCATGCCAGCATCTGACACATGAGAGTGGCGGACACACACAGTGCCAGTACCTGAAACAGGAGAGGGCACAACTGACACAGTGCTACTGCATGATGCATGACAGCGAACAACAGACACAGTGCCACTATCTGACACATGTGAGTGAACTGCAGCTGCGCCACTAGGACCACTGAAATGATGAGCCACAGGGCTGTATGGGCCAGGAGGCATGGTGGCTCTGGGAGCCGGGGATAGCTGTACTGGAGCGACATCGGGGTGGTCAGGTGTCAATGTTGTGTGTCTACGTTTCTTAGGGATATGGAAGGGCACCCTGGACATGACTGTACTGGTAAGTGGTGCAGCCTCATCTGAAACATCACCCATCAAAGGTGGATCATGTGCTGGTGGGGGTCTGCTCTCTGGGGACGTGCTGGACCCTGCTTGTCGTTTGCTGTGGGCCTGCCTTCTGCCCTCCGCATCATGTGTAATGGGGGATGCAACAACAGTGTACTCCTTCCTCTGCTTCTGCGGGGCGTGGATGGGAGTAGAGGTATGGGGGGACTCCACCGCTGACACATGTGTTTTACGTTCCTTCAACAACATCAGCCTCAGTGCAGCCAGGGGTGGTGTATGCCTGTCCTTGATGGAGCTCGTGTCTATGGGAGAACCCTTGGCCCTGGGCTGTGCCTTGGCTGTAGGAGGTGTCCTGTCTCTGGAATGTCCCTGATCCCTGGGCGGTGCCCTATCCCTGGGTGCAGACTTGTCCATTGTAGTGTACCTGTCCTTTGAAGCGACGTTGTCCTTGGGAGTGTCCCTGCTCTTGGGAGTTGCCCTTTCCTTTGAAGTGTTCTTGTCCTTGGGAGTGTCCCTGCTCTTGGGAGGTGGCCTTTCCTTAGTAGTGTCCTTGTCCTTGGGAGTGTCCCTGCTCTTGGGAGTTGCCCTTTCCTTTGAAGTGTCCTTGTCCTTGGGAGTGTCCCTGCGCTTGGGAGGTGGCCTTTCCTTAGTAGTGTCCTTGTCCTTGGGAGTGTCCCTGCTCTTGGGAGTTGCCCTTTCCTTTGAAGCGTCCTTGTCTTTGGGAGTGTCCCTGCTCTTGGGAGGTGGCCTTTCCTTTGAAGCGTCCTTGTCCTTGGGAGTGTCCCTGCTCTTGGGAGGTGGCCTTTCCTTTGAAGCGTCCTTTGTAGTGTCCTTGTCCTTGGGAGTGTCCATGGACTTGGGAGTACCTTTTGTGGGGGATGCCTGTGTCGCATGTGAAGCCATTTCCCCAAACACCCCTTGAGGATCCGGTGTGTCAACTCCAGTGTTGCTCACGTCGTCTTCGGTGAAAGATTTCCCTGTCCTAGGGGATGGTGTCTATGCCCTCCGTGCCCTGCCTTGCTGCCTGTGGCTGCTTCTAGTGCAATAACCTGAAAATTAGGCCTGGTCTGAAAATTAACTCTCCCCTGACACATCAAGTGGTGTGGGTGGGGGAACAGGAGTAGCACCCTGTCTATGCGACTGTAGAATGGCTGAAGACACAGTGTTTGCTAATGACTGAACTGTTCTGTGGAGACTAGCAACATCGCCATGCATCCCCTCCATGAATGCCACCACCTGCCCCAACTTCCTATCGTGGTCTTGGAATGCATTGATCATGTTGGTCTGCCCTACACACAGCTGTCGCAGCAGATCAACAGCCTCAGCACAAAGTGCACTTTGTGTCACAGGGGCAGGGTCTGCGGTGCCTGCACCGAAGGCAACTCTGCTCCCCCTACTCTGGCGAGCACGAGCAGTACTTGTTGCAGTTGGTGGCAGTGTGGGCCCTGTGTGCTGTGTCCCGACTGAAGGTGTTGATTGCCCACTCCCTGTCAGTGACAACAGTGCTGACTCACCAACACTGTGTGAAGATGAGGACGATGGTGTTTCCACATGTGAGTCCTCAGGGACGGTTCTGTCCCCCTCTCTGAGGCTGCCATCTTCAGTGTCAGTCTGCGTGTGTGTGATTTCGTATCCGGATGCATTGCCACCACTCATCTCCGTCGTCTGTGGGTCAGTGCCCTCTGCCAAAGCTGAAAGAGAGAGAAAAGAGGTTTACCTAAGAGCCACACTCACGTACTGAATATTACAAAATCACAACTTTCCTTACAGTCGAATAACATGTACAACCCATCCTGCACACGACCCACCCCTACCAGACATCCTCATATCAAAGAACCGGTGGTGGATGTGAAACATATACATCATACAAATAGGGCAAGTGCATGCAGACCACCACACATGTCATTCCATGGGACCACAGACCTCAACGGCATGTCCTGGAACCCTCAAGTACAAAGCAAGTGGTATGTCCACCTGGCGGACATGGATGCTACCGCTCACTCCACTAATGGCACCAACATGCAATTGCAGCAAAACAAACGCACCACGGATGTCATTACTGTGTCTGAGCACCAATACATGCATGCACTCACAAGTCACAGACACATACAGTCTGCTTACCGCTAGTTTGCTGTTGATCCCCTCTCAGCCGGGCAGACAGGTCAGGATGCGTCGCAGCAATGATACAGTGCATTAGAGGGGTCATGGTGTGTCGGGCCAGACATGTTGATCTTGGAATCATCCCCAGTGTCATCTTGGCAACATTCTTGCTTAGCCTGGATATGTCGTCCCAGCGTTTGTGGCAGTGTGTGTGTCGTCTATTGCACACCCCCACTGCCCTTACATCACGTGCTATGGTCCTCCACACGGCCTTGCGAAGGTGCAGCTTGACCTACCATGATGGGAGACAAGAGGGGAACGTCAGTGGACAGTCTGACATTCACAAACATCGTAGAAACACGTATCTTCATGCAGCCATGCTCAGTACAACACATGTGAAGGTCCCACAGCACACCGCCAAGCTTGCAGAAGCCAGGAGTCAGTGACCTCCTCATGCCCACCAACATGTTCCCCACTGCACTTACCACCTGTCCGGGGGCACCGTAGAGCCGTTCATAGTGGCTGAGCACACCGTCCACAAGGACATCGAGCTCCGCAGCGGTGAACGGACGAGACTGGATCTCTCGCACTCTCTGCATGGCAAGGTTCAGGACTGTGGCACTACACCAGAAGTTGTTGGTTAGCTCAGCAGCATCAGGTCGAGGTGATGGTCGCAGGCAGCAGTTGTTGGATAGCTCAGCAGCAGCAGGTCGAGGTGATTGTCGCTGCCAGCAGTTGTTGGATAGCTCAGCAGTAGCAGGTTAGGATGATGGTCGCAGCCAGCAGTTGTTGGATAGCTCAGCAGCAGCAGGTCGAGGTGATGCTCGCAGGCAGCAGTGGCTGAAAGCAGTGAATGTGTGCTGCCGAAATTCACACATATATAGGGCCCTGAGCTCATATCAGTGTGGCGGTGCACGGCTTCCGCTATTTTTGAATGCGCATATGCGCCCCGCGTTACCTGTTTCCATTGGCTACATGTGCACGGACCGTCACGGTCACACATCGGCAACCGCATGTGCGCGCTTCGGTGCATAATTTGAAAAAAATCAATCACTGGCGTCGCTATGGCGTGGCACGCATTCCGCGGGGGAGGAGCAGACTAACACATACATTTGAATATGCAATGTCGAAATGGCAGTTGATACCCCCCTTACAGTAACATTTCAGCACCCAATGCCGACCGGCGGTCCAGGCCGGTGACCCACCGCCGGGTGCTGGCCGGTGACCCACCGCCGGGTGCTGGCGGTGGGTGAATGGCCTGTGCATTGAGGTCACCATCGCATGGATGGGCCTGACCGGTCACACACCGCCGGATGCTGGCCAGTCACACACCGCCGGTCCTGGCCTGTCACCTACCGCCGGTCCTGGCCGGTCACCCACTGCCAGTCCTGGCCGGTCACCCACCGCCGGTCCTGGCCGGTCACCCACTGCCGGTCCTGGCCGGTCACCCACTGCTGGGTGCTGGCGGTGTGTGACCGGCCAGCACCCGGCAGTGTGTGACCGGCCAGGCCCATCCATGCCATGGTGACCTCAATGCACAGGCCGATCACCCCACCCACCGCCAGCACCCGGCGGTGGGTCACCGGCCAGCACTGGTGGTGGGTGACCGGCCAGGACCCGGCGGTGGGTGACCGGCCAGGACCGGCGGTGCGTGACCGGCCAGCACCTGGCGGTGTGTGACCGGCCAGGCCCATCCATGCCATGGTGACCTCAATGCACAGGCCGATCACCCACCGCCAGCACCTGGCGGAGTGTGACCGGCCAGGCCCATCCATGCCATGGTGACCTCAATGCACAGGCCGATCACCCACCGCCAGCACCCGGCGGTGGGTGACCGGCCAGGACCGGCGGTGGGTGACTGGCCAGCACCCAGCGGTGGGTGACCGGCCAGGACCGGCAGTGTGTGACCGGCCAGGCCCAAACATGCCATGGTGACCTGAATGCACAGGCCGATCACCCACCGCCAGCACCCGGCAGTGGGTCACCGGCTAGCACCGGCGGTGGGTGACTGGCCAGGACCAGCTGTGGGTGACCGTCCAGCACCCGGCGGTGGGTGACCGGCCAGGACCGGCGGTGTGTGACTGGCCAGCACCCGGCGGTGTGTGACCTGCCAGGATCGGCGGTGGGTGACCGGCCAGGACCGGCAGTGGGTGACCGGCCAAGACCGGCGGTGTGCGACCAGCCAGCACCCGGCGGTGTGTGACCGGCCAGGACCGGCGGTGGGTGACCGGCCAGGACCGGCGGTGGGTGACCGGCCAGGACCGGCAGTGGGTGACCGGCCAGGACCGGCGTACTGCGGTGGGTGCTGCAATGTGACTGTAAGGGGGGGTATCAACTGCCATTTTGAATTGCATATTCAAATGTATGTGTTAGCCTGCACCACCCCCGCGGAATGTGTGCACCGCCATAGCGACGCCACTGAGTGATCATTTTCAAATGATGCACCGTCGCGGTAGTACGCACATGCGTTTTGCGGGGTGTGACCGTGATGGTCCTTGACCATACAGCATATGTCATGCACAATAACGGGAACAACGATCAACTTCTGTGTAGGTGGAAGGCGTTCACACATGGCGTATGTACACACACTGCATGTCTCCGCACACATGTAATGTTGATAGTTGTACATGTGTGTTAGGACATGTCCAGAATGCTGCAAGAATTATGATGTCAAGTCAATGGCCCGTGGCCACGTGTGTCTTTCATGTCCATTTTTGGCATGTGTGTTCATACTATTGACCTTGCCAGTGGTTGACAAAGGCTATTGATGTGCACCCAAGTTGCGTCAGATGTGCATGGCGACGTGTTGACGTCTTGGTTTGGCAGACATACGTTTCCATTTGTACACATCTACACAGTACATCAAGGGTGTCTAACCACATTCAGAAGCTGTTGTGAATGTGTGGTTTGTGTGTGCAAGTAACAATGATGGTGGTATACATGTATTCTGTATATGCGTATGTGTGTTGCCTGTTGTGTGGCCATGCATGTCATGTGAGGATGCCCAGCATTGTAGGTGGGGTCATAGGTGCATGAAGACAAGGAGGGTGTGTTCCATGTTCGTGTTGTGTGTGCACGTGCATGTGTGTCTGTGGTGACGCTTGTCCACATTTGGACCCTCAGTCATGTGTTGTTGGCAGTTCTTTCGACATGTGTGCACGTTACATTGGACATGTTTGCATCCATGATGTTGTTTGTAGGTGAATATTGTGTTTGTAGTTATCTGTATTGCATTAAATATTGGTCACATCACACATATAATCATTGTCTGCAACATGTCTTATTTGCATTGTGTTGGTCAACATGTGACAGTGTTGCACAGCTATGCGTTGTTGGTCAATTGACATCTGCTCCCATCTACTCCCACACAGGAGGGCTCCAAATGTACATCGACCATACACTGTGCTGAAGGACATGGTTGACGAGGAGGTGATCCGCAAATTCCGGCTTGTTCGACGTAGATTGCTGGAGCTTGTAGCCCAATTGTCACCTCATCTGCAGCCACGCAGAACATATCCTGGAGCGATTACACCCACAGCAAAGGTGATGGCGGCACTTCACTTCTTTGCAACTGGCACCTTCCAGTACACGGTTGGACATGCCGGGGGGATGTCACAATCCATGTTCAGCATGGTACTGCGGGATGTTCTGAATGCCATGATGCTTTAAAAGGATGATAACATCCATTTTCCACGGCCGGCAGAGTTGGCAGCAGTCAAAGGGGACTTCTATGCCCTGGCACAGATACAACACGTAGTGTGTTCCATTGATGGCACACATATTGGTCTCATTCCACCCCAGGCACGTGAACCTGTATATCGCAATAGAAAGCACTACCATTCGATCAACGTGCAAGTGGTGTGCCTGGCTGACAACATCATCTCCCATGTGTGTACCAGATTTCCAGGCTCCGCACATGACTCACACATCCTGCGGAGCAGCATTGTTCCCCAACTGATGGCTAATCTGCGTCCAGAACATGCGTGGCTTGTAGGTGAGTGTGCTGTGAGGACAATTGTGTTGTATGTGTGGCATGGTGTTCCCACCAATCCTGGTAATGATATTTGTGTCTGTCATCCCCCAACATAGGTGACTCTGCGTACCCAAACCGGCCGTGGCTGCTGAGCCCCATACGGAATCGTACTACCCCTGGAGAAATGCGTTATAATGATGCCCATGGGAGGACACGTCGAGTGGTGGAACGTACTTTTGGACTGCTGAAGTCTAGGTTTCGCTGCCTGGACAAAACCGGAGGAGCCCTGCCATACTCACCAGGCAAAGTATGCAAAATCGTGATTTCCTGCTGCATGCTCCGCAACCCGGCCTTGTGCAATAACATTGAACTGATCATGGACCCTGAAGACCAACAGGTTGCTCCGCCTCCCATCCCACCCATGTCCACTGATGAGGATAGTGGTGAGGAAGAAGGTGTGGACCAGAGGCGTCAGCTCATTGATCGCTATTTTCCTTGAATGTGAGTAACTACCTCTTGTGCAGCTAGACAATGCGTGATGTATGTTTGCTGGTGTAGTGTGGATGTGGTGTGTCTATGCTGCCTGTTCTGGTATGTTCTGTCTGCAAATGTGTGTGTTAGATGGTGTACATGCAAAGCTCCCTGATGTGTGTCCTGTGATCCACTTAATTGTTGATGAGTGTGGTTTGTGGGATGTTGCAGTACAGTGTGTTGTGATGGGTGTAAATCACTTTCCTGACCTGTGTTTGTTGTTCTCTCATTATCCCTAGGTCACTCCCACAGAGGCATGATTCTCAACAACATTGATCCCTGCACCTGGTAACGACAAATTCTAAGACAATCATGTGATTAAAACATGGAGGTCACACAGCATTGAGTGTTTACGTGGTGTTTATTAACAGGTTGTGGATTGATGTTGGTGCATATTTACAATTAGTTGTTGGGGGAAGTGAGAGTTGAAGGTCATGGCAGATGAAAACACAGTGGGGACACCACATTGTGTGATGTCCACCTAGTCCAACAGACGTGTGCCAATGTTTGGCATTGTGGGACAGGATAGTTGGCAGGGTGAATGGCAGGCTCAAGTATGGGTGAAGTCAGTTGTGGCCCCTCTTCGAGCGGGTAGATGGTGCATTTCCACTGCTCTCAGCTGGATCCAGCCTCGGACGGCCCCTCCGTCTTGGAGCCGGAGCGGAGACAGCTGTGTGGGTAGGTAGGTCAGGGGCTACCTCCCAGTCCGTGGGCTCAGGTGTGGGTGGCGGTGGTGTTGGTGACCTGTCCCGCTGGGCACTTGGGTGAGGGGGTGGTGGTGTGGCGTGGGATGACCAATCCCTCCACAGAGCAGTTTGCTCGCCCATAAGGTCCACAATTTGGCCAAAGCATGTGTCAATAGACCGCAACAGCTGGCTGCTCTCTTGCGAGTCTTGGTGGGCCCGATCGGACTGTGCCTGCGACCGCTCATAGGAGGCATGGACTCTGGCGATAGCTTCCAGGGTCTCGGCCCAAGGATGGGGTGGGTGTCTTTCCCCACCTCACCTAACAACTGCACTCCTGGTTGTGAGCTGTGGCCTCACCTGTGTCCTCTCCCGTCCACTCTCCCTGCTTGCCTGGGATGTCGATAGCCCATCATCGGGCAATGGGTCAGGCAGGGTGGCACAGACAGGAGTGGTGGTGGTGGTGGCTGCACAGGCCAAGGTGGTGGAGGCAGGGATGTCCTGGGAGCCTGATTGCCCTGGGAGTCTGCTTGGGCCCGCATCGTCCTCTGCACCCAATCTCGCAATGGGATCGTCCCCAGAGAGTCCGTGCTGTGAGGGGGGCGACTGGTGCTGGCGGTTGCTGCTTTCGCCGGTCAAGTTGCGATCACCTGAGGGACAAGATTTTCAGAATCAATGCTGTGGACATGACATGTTTTTGGTACCAACATTACAAATCATAAACCTCTCACCCCCCACCCCCCACCACCCTCCCTGTGGACATGGGGGCCTGTGGGTAGTTGTAGTGCTGGTCTCTCACACACCCCAACCCCCACCACCCTCCCTGTGGACATGGGGGCCTGTTGGGAGTTGTAGTGATGGTCTCTCACACACCCCACCCACCTCTCACACACACCCCATCACCCTCCCTGTGGACATTGGGGCCTGTTGTGAGTTGTAGTGCTGGTCTCTCACATACCCCAACCCCCACCACCCTCCCTGTGGACATGGGGGTCTGTTGGGAGTTGTAGTGCTGGTCTCTCACACACCCCAACTCCCACCACCCTCCCTGTGGACATGGGGGCCTGTTGGGAGTTGTAGCGCTGGTCTCTCACACACCCCAACCCCCACCACCCTCCCTGTGGACATGGGGGCCTGTTTGGAGTTGTAGTGCTGGTCTCTCACACACCCCAATCCCCACCACCCTCCCTGTGGACATGGGGGCCTGTTGGGAGTTGTAGTGCTGGTCTCTCACATACCCCACCCACCTCTCACACACACCCCACCACCCTCCCTATGGACATGGGTACCTGTTGGGAGTTGTAGTGCTGGTCTCTCACACACCCCAACCCCCACCACCCTCCCTGTGGACATGGGGGTCTGTGGGGAGTTGTAGTGCTGGTCTCTCACACACCCCACCCACATCTCACACACACCCCACCACCCTCCCTGTGGACATGGGGGCCTGTTGGCAGTTGTAGTGCTGGTCTCTCACACACCCCACCCACCTCTCACACATACCCCACCACCCTCCCTATGGACATGGGTGCCTGTGGGGAGTTGTAGTGCTGGTCTCTCACACACCCCAACCCCCAACACCCTCCCTGTAGACATGGGGGCCTGTTGGGAGTTGTAGTGCTGGTCTCCCATATACCCCAACCCCCACCACCCTCCCTGTGGACATGGGGGTCTGTTGGGAGTTGTAGTGCTGGTCTCTCATACACCCCACCCACCTCTCACACACACACCCCGCCACCCTCCCTGTGGACATGGGGGCCTGTTGGGAGTTGTAGTGCTGGTCTCTCAAACACCCCACCCACCTCTCACACACACCCCACCACCCTCCCTATGGACATGGGTGCCTGTTGGGAGTTGTAGTGCTGGTCTCTCACACACCCCAACCCCACCACCCTCCCTGTGGACATGGGGGCCTGTGGGGAGTTGTAGTGCTGGTCTCTCACACACCCCAACACCCACCACCCTCCCTGTGGACATGGGGGCCTGTTGGGAGTTGTAGTGCCGGTCTCTCACACACCCCACCCACCTCTCACACACACCCCACCTCCCTCCCTGTGGACATGGGGGCCTGTTGGGAGTTGTAGTGCTGGTCTCTCACACACCCCAACCCCCACCACCCTCCCTGTCGACATGGGGGCCTGTTGGGAGTTGTGGTGCTGGCTGCTTTGACAACATGCAAGGCTGGGAACGTAGGAGGCAACATTTGTGTTTGGTCATGGTGGGTGCATTTGAGCCCAGGACTTCACATTTGTGTGACTGTGTGGACCACATGCATGGATTGGGGCCTGGGAGATGTGTGTTGGCAGTTGTGCAAGGCAGACCATGGCAGTGTGATAGTGGTCATTGTTTTGTACTTACCAGCCTCTAGTCCCTCTTCGATTCCTTCCAGGCTCTCAGGGTGCAGTATGCCCAGCACCTTCTCCTCCCATTCTGCATGTGGTATGGGCTCCGGGGGAGTGCCGCTGCCATTGTGGTGTGCCCGCAGGTGGTTCTTTGCCCTGATGCCTTTCACCCTTGTCTTGAGGTCGTGCCACCGCCTCTGGATCTCGTGTTTGGTGCGTGGCACGGTCCCTGACGCATTGACTCTGGTCACTATCCTGTCCCACATGTTGTTTTTGGTTGCCAAGGTGGTCTGCTGGACTAGGGTACCGAAGCGATGTGGTTCGACACGGATGATTTCATCCACCATGAGCTTCAACTCACTGTCTGTGAACTTGGGATTTTTCTTTGGTGCCATGGTGTGTGATGTGCAAGGTGTTGGTGGGGTGGGGTGGGATGTGCTGGTGTGTGGTGTGTAGGGATGGTGTGGTGGGTGTTTGTGTGGTGGGTGTTTGTGTGGTGGGCGTGTTTGTGTTCAGGTTGTATGTGTGTTTTTGTGTGTCTGCTGTTAGTGGTATTTTGCCTCTTGCTTGCAGCTATGCTGTGATGCAAAGGATTGTGGTTGTGGGAGGGTTCCATTTTATACTCTGTGTGGTGGCTGTGGCCCAATGGTTGTTGCCAGTCAGGTGTTCTGTGGGTGTGGTGACTTGGGTGCATTTTTTGGTGCTTGGGGGGGGTGTCATTGGGGCGTGTAGTTGCTGGGGGTGGGTGTTTCAGGTGGATTGGTGTCCTGTTTAGTGTGTTTTCTATTTACTTCCGTGTGCCATTTTGTAATCGGTTTGACGGCAGGGATTGTGTTCGTGTGGTCCTTCCGCAGTCATGCTCCGTTTGTCGATGCATTGTTTCCGCAGCGGTGGAGGAAGGTGGTGAGCTCCGTTGGAATGGCGGCGTTATCCTAATCGCGTGGCCGGAGCCTCCGCAGGCATGGCGGCGGTTGTGCCTGTTCCCGCGGTCATGTTCGTCTGCGGCGGAGGGTGTTTTTTTGGTACCGTCCACTTGCGGCGGTCTTTGGTGTGCTCTGCCCGCCGCGGACGGTGTTTGATGTGATCCGTCCGCCGCGGTCGGAGTTTCTCGACATTATTATCCTAATCGCAACCGCGGATTATCCGCTGTGCGGTCGGGAGTGTTTTTGCCGCGACCATGGCGGACGGGACACATTTCCGTCCGCAATCCTAATAGGCCCCTTAGTTAGGAATTAGCATTTAAAAAACCTTGCAAATTCACTGAAAAAACCATAGGTTTCAGGCCTTATATAGTTAGGAATTAGCATTTAAAAAACCTTGCAAATTCACAGAAAAAAACATAGGTTTCAGGCCTTATATAGTTAGGAATTAGCATTTAAAAAACCTTTGAAATTCACTGAAAAAACCATAGGTTTCAATCACCTAGTAAAAAGGGAACTCCATCTTGTACATCAGATGATGATGGTACGTCGGCTGTGGGATGTGGTGTCTCGGCGGCTGCCGGATATAACACCACAAACTTCTGATGGTATTCTATGATTGGTAGGGCACTGAAGTTAACATAGTGAACTTGCACAGAACTGCATCCCACAGACATTGGGTTTTGACTTTGTTATACTGCTGAGTATACTGTGGGAGTGCATGTCGCTGTCATAACCTCCAGATTGGGAAATGTTACTTATAGATTATCTGTGATGGATACAATTACACAAGTATAATTCTGAATCGAATTGGGGATCGCATAATGACACTCCTTGCAAGGTCAACCAACCCCCCCCTCGTTCTCCCTAATACAGGGAATCAGTTGTTCTCACTGATAGTTTTTCATTCCATCTGGGTTTGGTCAGCATACCTTGTTCATGGGGGCCGCTCTTGTAAAATCCTTCCCCCATCTTGTTGACGTTTGTATCTTCCCTTATGGTTATGGAGGTCTACCTGGGAGGGATGGGAGCGGCTGCTGGACCCTAATGCATTGTATTACTACCTGCGGTCACAGAATAGATCACATTATGACGATACATAACACAATGTCATGACCAACCATACAATGTTTACATGGAATGTGAGGGGCCTCCGAACATCTTCTTGTAGATATGCGGTCTACTCATATCTTAAAAGACACAACATACAAATTGCTGTTTTATACCTGAATAGTGCTGGACACTCCGACTACTGAGGAAATGGAGGGGCAAAGTATATGCTACTGACTACTCATTATTTGCACGCAGGGCTCTGATCTGGGTTCGCCCAGACACACCTTTTAATGTGGAGGAGGTCCCTCTTGACAAATGTGGTAGATATGTGTTCTTGAAGAGTAGACTAGATGGAGATCACATACTATTGGGCAATGTGTACGCCCCTAACATTGAACTAGAACAATTCTACAGCTCGCTTTCCCCACTCTTAACCAAATGGTGTGATATGCTGTGGCTCATTGGAGGTGATTTTAATAGCGTCATGAATACTGGGTTAGATAGATCCTTCCCCTACCCTTCGAAACACGGCAGCTGCAACCAATTCTGCCATCCTGAACGCCAAGGCACACGGGTGGGATCTGGCAGACTTTTGGAGGTATAGGAATCCTTCAGCAAGGATATACTCCTTCCACTCCATACCTCATTATCTGCACGTTCGACTGGACAGGTTTCTCAGCTCACCCTCATTACTCCCTTATGTTGGGGATGTGGATTATCGGGGTCGCACACACTCCAATCATAATCCCCATTATGTTACAATATGTTAGGAAAATGGCCCTTCTAGTGTTTCTACGTGGTGGCTTCAACCTTCTGCGATAGAAGACTCATTATTCAGAGACGAGTTGGGGGAGGCCCTTAATGAGTAATTTACAAACAATGCAGGGACGGCCTCATCCACCACGGTGGAATGGGCAACTTTGAAAGTTACAATACGTGGGAGATGCCTAGGGATGGGCAGTGGTATGAGGAGGCAGATAGAATCTGATTTGCTTGCAATAGAAAAAGTCTGCTGAGTTTAGAAACACGAGCATTGAGACTTGTATATGAAGAGGCACAGGAGGGTGCAGCCCTTCCAGCTGCAATTACTGAGGACACCCTGATTCCCCTCCCAAAACCCGGCAGAGATCCCACCCACACACGTGCTTATTGCCCACTGGCGCTACTAAATGGGGATTATAAAATACTACCCGGACTCCTGGCAGGTAGATTGGCCCCGATCACCCCGCAACTGGTCCCTCACGACCAGAATGGGTTTGTTCCATAGCGCAACACATCCCACTTTTTTGGCGATGAGGTGTGCCGTAGAGGCCTGGCCAACATTGGGTTGCCTGGTGCTGGATTTAGAGAAGGCCTTCGACACAGTGGAATGGCTGTTTATGTTTGCAGTGCTACGCCGTTTTGGGTTCGGACTGTATTTTCTAAATCTAGTTCAATTGTTGTATGACGCGCCTACTGTTCAAGTACGATTGGGAACCCTTTTCTCGAAACCATTCTGATTGGAAGGGGAACTCGGCAAGGGTGCCCTCTTTCCCCACTAATATTCTCTCTAGCCATAGAACCACTGGCATTCTGTGAGTCAATGGGGCATACCACTGGGGACAGAAATCTACCCCGTATTGTTATATGCGGATGATATCCAACTTTATATAAGAGATTTGTTGTAATTTGGCAGCGATTGGGTTAGCATTAGCAGAAGCCATCTTGTATTTAGAAGCTATCTTGTCCGTTTTGTGGAATCCATTTTGTATTTCTGTCAGCCATTTTGTATGCCATGTGCTACCACGTGTTCGCCATGTGCTCTGTCCTACCTTTCTGTCACCTGCTCTAAAATTCTGCCTAGTGACAAGGTATATTTAGTCTTTCCTGCTTCGCGCATGCTCAGTTGAGCTTGCAGCTGTCCTTGCAGCTGTCCTCAGTCTGTAACTGTCAGGATGTGTTTACTAGAATTAGCCACTGCTAGTTCCACCCACTTGTTGACTGTAGGTTTTCTGTATGACCTTATATGTACCTGAAACCAGTATTTTGTACTTGTACCGCCTTCTTTTAAGCCCCTGTGTGGGTATAAAAGGACCATGCTCCTTCAGTTCAGTGTGATACTCCATATACTACCAAAGGGTGATGTGTGAATGTAGTTCCACTTCATGAGGTTTAATAAAACTTTGTATTTTCTAGTCCAGTTTCTGTGCCAACTTCTTCCTATTGGTCTGAGGACTTGTGCAGAGAAGATCGAACCCCTTGCACTGGTAGGCCTAGCTGAGGTTTACCACGACAGATTTACAGCAGATACCCCGATTATACAAAACACAATTACACTGTTTTCGAAAGTGTTGGTAGTGAGGGTAAACTGAGGGAAGTCCTGTTTATTCCCCTTAACTCCTAATGCACAGGCATCTCATTTACTGGTGGATAGCACATTGGTGACTTGGCAACCAGATGTGTTTAGATAATTAGGTGTTCGTATATATCTATACCGGAGCCATCGCAGCATTAAGGCCTCAAATTGAATTCTGAAGACACTACACCTCTTTGTTTCTGGCAGAGTGGTGAATATTAAAATGGTTATGCTACCTTGCCTGCTATATTATTTTGCAAACCTTCCACTGTATCTTTTGGGGTCATTCTTTTGGCCATTGGAGAGAATGATGAGGGATCTCTTATGAAATGACACAAGGTGCAGGGTGACACTCGCCAAATTGTATTTGCTTCCCACGCAGGGTGGGTTAGCCTTGCCCAACATGGAGCATTATTATCTGGCATCCCAAAATGCAATGGATTGCAAAATGATTGGAGGAACTCCACCTTAATGACACAGTAGAAGGAGGGCCCATACACACTGGACAAGAGCCTTTTTCTTTTTCACCTGTGTACCAGGCCAAGCGCGCCCCTTCCATTGTTGGTACAGGTAGCTCAGAAATGTTTTTGCTGGGCCCTATACCTTACTAGACATGTCACACCTTATGCACCCGCAATACCGATTTCAGGAATGCCAAGAGGGAGCGGCATGGTTACCGAGACGTCGCTTACAGCTTGGCAAGATGCTGATATACTTACTCTAGGAGATTTGTTTGTGGAGGGTGATCTGAGGACTTTCCTCTCTTACACAGAGGAGGAAGGGGTCCCCCAGGGGCAATTTCTCAATCATACCTCCTGGATAGCTACCTTGAAACGTCAATGGGGAGATATCACACAGGTGCCCCCAACACATCTTTTATTGCAATATATTCATGTATTGGGCACGGGACGTCATCTAATAAAATGGTTCACTGAATCCATCCGCTCACATACTGGTATTGACCTAACACCCCTATGTAACAAATGGGAGGTAAACCTGACTAGACCCTACACGCTTAAAGAATGGGGAATGTTGTTGGATAGTCCTGGGCAGATCTCCATAAATGCTAAGTTTAGACTTATTCAATTCTATATAATTCATAGAGCTTACCTGACTCCAGATGAAAGCAATAGATATTTAAAAAGAAAGGATGCATGCTGTCCACGCTGTGGCTTGGTGGATGCTGATCTACTGCATATATTGTGGTCGAGCCCCAGGCTGTTGGGCTATTGGCATGGTGTGATTGATTTATTAACCATTGGTATAGAAAAGATCACTGCTGTACACGTGGGAGGCCTGCATAATGGGTATATTTCCTAGGAAGAAGGAGCAGAGGGCGACCTCTAGATTCTTAGACCTGGGCCTGGTGGTGGCTAGGAGGCTTATTACATACCGCTGGAAAGCAGTGGACCCCCTCACTTACAGCATGGACCAACTCTATGTCAAACTGGGCCAAGGCTGAGGCAGTATTATTGTTAAGAGAGGACACACTAGTGTTGCAGAAATATCCAATTTCTGCAGCTTGGGGTACAATCTTGATGGCATTAGCCTCAGATGATCCTCCAGATGTTTCTGACACAGTTTGACTTACATTTACAATGGCTGTGGGTTGACTTATTGTTATGTACAATAAGATAAGTACCATTTGCACATGATGGATTGGTGTACCATAATCTATTATTGTGAATGATGCAGAGGAACCAACACAGAGGAGATATAGGGGTAAATTTGGCTCTTTTCCATTCCCTCCTAACCTCCCTTCTTCCCTTTTTGGTTATTTTCCCCTGTTAATTTAGAAGATAAATAATCTGTGGTTACAATCTTATAAATTTACTTAGTAGAAGAAGCCTCATGACAATGTCGGAAGGAGGCCTTAGAACAACGCTAAGGAGGATCATCTGTTGATATGTAACATGCAGACATATCTTGTGTATATGATATTCAGTGAACGGTTCTGAAAACTGATGTATAATGTCTGTATTAAATGTATTCTCAAAAGAAGAGGAACCAGGAGCTTTTTAACCAGGTGCTGCACACGTACTCCCTAAACTTGTATAGTAATCTGGTGTGCAGTTCCTAAGTGAGGGTGGGAGTGTTTGCGTTTGTTAAAAAATGCCCTCACACACCCCAGAGAATGTCATGCTTCATCATTGAGGCTGCTCTTCGTCGGGCCGGCGCTGCAATGCCTGACGGCCACCCGCAGAGGGGCTCTTTAGCAGAGATCTTTTGTTGATGAAGCCGTTGCTCACAACAGAAGGGTGGTGTGGCAACTAGCCGTCTTCCTACCCAGGCTCAACAAGGTGCTTTTTCGAAAAGCCCCTGTTAGAAATGGGGTGACAAATTCTGCGGGGATAGCATGGTGCAGAGTGGGCAGGCCAAACTCCTGAGGACATGTGAAGCATCCAATCAGTACACACAGACGACACCCAAGGCACACCACAAAAAGAGACACAACACCAGTTTTGGTGAAAAAGAAGAACTTTTGTATTGGGTCAAATATGCAAAAGTAAACACAGTAATCACTATACTGCGCCAACTGGCGCTAGGGCAATATTTACGAGGGGGATTATTTACAGGGTAACTGAAAAATGTAAGTCCATCAGTTTCCAGGCTGTAGGGAAAGAAACATAAAGCAACATCACATGGCATAGAACATCAGTAAACATAAATCCTGAGGCCTTAGACAGAAATGATATTGAGGCCCAGGAGCATCAGGCCTAACCTAGAGCAGCCTACTAGGCCTTGCAAACGCAAAAGTAGCCTTAACCGTGGGCATCACCCTTAGGAAAAACACAAATCAGGTACATCAGTGTAGGCACGAACAGGCCCAGGAGGGGGTATCCCCTGGCAGCAGGTCCCCTCACGTTCCTGTCTCTGCTCTGTCTGAGCACATGGTGGCACAGCCAATAGAAAAAAGAGTAGAGAGGCGCACTCAATAAGATTAGTAGCTCGAAAAGTCCATAAAATACGTAGATCCTCTGTCGTTTTTCTTAAATATATTCTTTATTTTCATTTGCATAAAACGGCACAGCCAACGCGTTTCATCCCCACAATGTGCCTAGGGGATTTCGTCAGGGCATAAACTGAACAATCAGGATAATGAAATAATATCAAAGAAGATAGCTCTATCGACGCGGTTATCTGAGCTCGATCACAGTAGATCCCAGTATTTTCCTGGGGGAGATCTGTCACTCAGGTCCAATTAAGATAAAAATGCATGTCCCCCGAGTTGCAGGTTTTAACGGACAGGGTGTCTGTAGTTCCTTGACGCATATGATGCCTTAGTGGAACTTCGCAGTAGTGGGCGTTCAGCGTCCTCCAGGGGGTAACAGGCTCAAGTGATGCCTACTCTTCGCGTTGTTGCCGAAAGTACCTCTAATATGGTACTCGTACTCCACTGCTCCTCCTCATGGAATAGTGGCATGCCCCCTGGAGGACGCTGAACGCCCACTACTGCGAAGTTCCACTAAGGCATCATATGCGTCAAGGAACTACAGACACCCTGTCCGTTAAAACCTGCAACTCGGGGGACATGCATTTTTATCTTAATTGGACCTGAGTGACAGATCTCCCCCAGGAAAATACTGGGATCTACTGTGATCGAGCTCAGATAACCGCGTCGATAGAGCTATCTTCTTTGATATTATTTCATTATCCTGATTGTTCAGTTTATGCCCTGACGAAATCCCCTAGGCACATTGTGGGGATGAAACGCGTTGGCTGTGCCGTTTTATGCAAATGAAAATAAAGAATATATTTAAGAAAAACGACAGAGGATCTACGTATTTTATGGACTTTTCGAGCTACTAATCTTATTGAGTGCGCCTCTCTACTCTTTTTTCTATTTGCTTTGATATACATCCTTGGCAGCGGATGGTGAGAGTAGCAGCACCACCAAATATTTTTGAAACAGGAAAAGTTGATGTGCGAAACCTTGGTCAGCTGCTGTGTGCTTTGGTTTATTGTTCACATGGTGGCACAGCCCCCTTATTTATATACCCTCACCCCCTCCTACCAGACAGTGCCAGAAGCTTCTAGAATCCTCTGGGGGACTGGGTCTAACTAGCTCAGGGGGAGGAGTAGAGCACCCTGGGTGCCAGGCTTTTCGTCCAAATGCTGGGATGTCTGGGTACCAAACAACTAGACCTGCTAACCCACTACAGTCAGGTGGCACAACGCACAGCCATGGCATCCATTTTAAATGCAGCATGTTACCAGGGTACATTTCTACAATGGGGGTTAACAAGTGCGCACACCATTGCATTACATTTAACATGGCGTCTCACACCACACATGGCCTATACAGTGTTCTTTACCATGGGGGGTCCCTCAAGGATCCTCGTTCAGCCCCACCCTCTTCAACGTCTACATGAGTCCCCTTGCAGCCATCGCACGCCAGCACAACCTAAACATCATCGCCTACGCTGACGACACCCAGCTGATCCTCTCCCTCACCAACGACCCCGCCACCGCCAGAGCCAACCTCCAGGAAGGAATGAAAGAAGTCGCGGAATGGATGAAGCTCAGCAGTCTGAAGCTGAACTCGGACAAGACGGAAGTCCTCATCCTCGGACCATCCCCCTCCGCATGGGATGACTCCTGGTGGCCCCCGGCACTGGGCACCGCCCCCAAGCCTACGGACCACGCACGCAACCTGGGATTCATCCTGGACTCCTCCCTCACGATGACCAAGCAAGTCAACGCCGTCTCGTAATCATGTTTCAACACCCTGCGCATGCTCCGTAAGATCTTCCGATGGATCCCCACCCAAACCAGAAAGACGGTCACCCAGGCCCTCGTCACCAGCCGACTGGACTACGGGAACACCCTCTACGCTGGATCCACGGCAAAACTACAGAAAAGACTTCAACGCATACAGAACGCTTCAGCACGACTCATCCTGGACATCCCCCGTCACAGCCACATCTCTGCCCACCTGAAAGACCTGCTCTGGCTCCCCGTCAGCAAGAGAATCACGTTCAGACTCCTCACCCACGCACACAAGCCTCTCCACGACATGGGCCCCGCCTACCTCAACAACCGCCTCACGTTCTACACACCCACCCGCCAGCTCCGATCCGCCAGCCTCGCCTTCGCCACCGTCCCACGGATTCGCAGAACCACCACCGGAGGAAGATCCTTCTCCTACCTGGTGGCCAAGATGTGGAACTCCCTCCCCACCCACCTACGACTGACCCAGGACCATCTCTCGTTCAGAAGACTACTCAAGACCTGGCTTTTCGAGCAGTAGCAGCACCCCCCCCCCATCCCCCCAGCGCCTTGAGACCCTGGCGGGTGAGTAGCGAGCTCTATAAATGTCACTGATTGATTGATTGATTGACATCCTAAACAGGGGGTGAAAAGCGAAAAACTTTGGGGAAATGGGCCAAGTCCAACAGCCCCCATCAGCCTCGACCCTACCAATTAAGGGGTCACAGAACACTGGGTTAATTAGACCTGGTGCTCATTGCAAAGCTGGTAACTACTGCATCTCGCCACTTCAAGAACCAGCATTGCAGTAGTGCTAAAGTTGAGACAATTTCTCACGGTCCTGATGAATTGCGCTAGACCAGTCCCTGTAGGGCCATTGTATCCAGCTAGGGCTTCTGCTTTTAGTTAGGTTAGTGCACCCTACGAATAAAACTTAGACAAAAGGGCTGCCCTAGGTCTATTTTAAACACAACTTCACACACACTGCACCACCTAGTCCACACACCCACATGTCACGATTCACTCCTTGTGCTCTCGTTCCCACTAAGAGGGGGCCAAATTGTGGGGCTTTGCCGTTTTTTAATATGCTTCCAAACACTCCTCTGTATGCATATGCTGACTTCCAGGCATTTGGACATCATTTAGAGAATGACATCCATTCCCAAACCATGCCGGGTTTTGTGAAAGCCAGTGTGCTCATGCTGGAAATCCCATTACCTATAATCCCCTGCTCACTGCTTTGTCTCCACCCCTGCAGGCCAAGGATGGGTGGGGGAATTCAGCTCACCTGTGGCTGGCTGCTGCTAGCCTGCTCACACCTGGTGCGCATGAGTAATGTGAGCTCTTTTAAACCCCAGCTCCCTCCAGCCCAGTGGTGGTCATTGTTGCTGTTTTCCGGTGAGACCGATCCTTGTTTCCTGAGCTTTTGATGTTCCTTGATTCCTGAGCTATAACTATTACCTTGTGCCTGAATTAGCACTGCCTGCAGTGCTACCATGTTTCTTGAGTTCCTGAGCTATAGTTACTCTTTGATCCTGTTCCCGGGCTTCATCTATTTCTTGTTCTTGATTTGCACTGCATGCAGTGCTCTCTTGACTCCTTGTTTCCTGAGCTGTAGCTATATCTTGTTTCCTTAAACCGGTACTGCTTTCAGTGCTACCTTGACTCCTGAAGCTTTAGTACTTCTCTGTCCCTGATCCAGCACTGCCTGCAGTGCTACCTTGACTCCTGAGCCTTAGCTCAATTCTTGCTATACTACTTTGTTTTCTTGATTCCTGTACCTGCACTATTATAGTATACCCTTGTAGCCTCCACTTCTGTACATCCTTTTCCAGTCCATGCCTTTCTTCCCATTTCCTTGGTTCCAGTTCTAGTTTGCTGTCTTTCTATTCTGCTCTCTTGCTTCTGTTACCTTATATGTTTGTTACCTGCTTTCTGTCAAGTGTGCCCTGTGATTTAACTTCCTTTCCTGTTAAGCACTCCTCCTTGCTAGCTCCTTGTCTATTGTGCTTGTGTTTAGTTCTACCCCTTTGCTGTTACTGCCCTGCGTGTTCCTGTTTGACCGCCAGGATCCGTTTGCACAGCTGACTACCTAGGTGGTGTTTCTTGTTCACTGTGAGTATTGTCTTTGAGGTACAGTTATAACATCACCATAGGTATAAGCTCCACAGACCCTGACTTTGTATACATGTCTTATATGTGGGTATTTTCAGTCAGTAACTGGAACAGCAATTGTGGGTGCGGAACTTACTGTGCTTCGGTCTTACCGTGTCGGGATCCTGGGTGCTTTTCCCCACATTCCCTGTATTATTAATGTTGTATTATATATATGTCTTGCACGTCCGTCCTGGGTGTGGTTAGTCTGAATGCTAAATTGCCTTGTGAGTGCCCTTCCTTCTTAGTCTTAGCCATCTTGTATAGGCTTCCCATTTGGATCCCCTTTTCTCCTCTGACTCCTTGTGTGATCCTGGGCAGCACTGTAGTACTCTTTCTATGCATGATACACTTTCTACCCATTCCCCAGTCCTTGCTCAAGTCCCTGACTGTGTTCCAGACATAGTCCCGGATTTGCTGTGATTTGTCGCATATTTGTTCCGCCAGCATCTGTCTTACATTTCTTTATTTTTCCACCACAGTTCAACACGTGGGACCCTTATCAAGGAGGCTGTACCATCGGACTTACCGTTGTCTATCACTGCCACTTCGGCGACACGGTTTCCCGTCTACATATAGACTACCGACTCATGGTTTCAAGCTACTTTGGACTTCTTACATATCACACGGTACGTGCTGTTATATACTGTGTTGTACCTGATGTCTTGGGATTGCTCCCAGTCTTATGCGGTTGCTTTTCCATCTTAGTCAGAAAAAGAAAATCCCTGTTAAGGGTAGCAGACAAGGATTGCTGTGGCAGAAACTCAGGGGGGATTTTTTCAAAGTGTGACCTCTAACAGCTATGTCACCAAACATGAATATCAAACTATCTCGGGTTTTCATGTTTGGTGACATAGCTGTTAGAGGTCACACTTTGAAAAAATCCCCCCTGAGTTTCTGCCACAGCAATCCTTGTCTGCTACCCTTAACAGGGATTTTCTTTTTCTGACTGAATTTCCCCTTCCCTGTAATACAGAACATTGGGGAACCTCCATTTATGTTGATGGCTTTTCCATCTTATGCACTGTATTTTGGATCATGTTCATGCTTCTCCATAGGGGCCCAGACAAGATACTTGCCTATCTGTACCTGCATCAAACCCCTTACCTCATGGCCTTTGGCTAACATGACCATGCTTTGTTAATACCATAGGCCCGTTATATTGGCCTTCTTCTTAACACCACTGATGTGCTCTCTGCCATGACGAATCTGACTGTTCTCTATTATAATACTATAGTCCCACATCTTACCCTGATTAAGAGACAATTAACATATGGGATTGGACATCACACTTCTCTCTGCCAACTTTAACACTAGCTTGAGGCTTTGAACCCTACTTAGAGGTTGTACCACTTTTTATGTTTTTTATATGGTCTGGGTCCCAGAAGACTGCTTACATAGTTGCACATATACCCTAGATGTACCCCTGGCATGCACCCATATTCTGTTTAGATTTTACTGAGCGATTTACTGCATCATTGTTGCTTCTACTTAGAATATACAATTTGTGCTTACGGAGTCATACATTTACAAACTGTCATATTATTGATACAACAGTAACTTATCTGACCACTCTGTTTTGTGGTCTTTTTTAACATTGGTTTGAATAATGTTTTTAATCCGGACCAAAGCGAACAAAGCTACTGCCTAGATATGATAATTATAAGGGCTCTACCTGAGTCCCGAAGTTTTGAAAATTATCTGAAGCAGACTAGTACACACAATTTATATCAAGGAGCCACAGAACTGGTAGAAAAAGGATTTCATTTTTATTATTTTCAGATTTTCAGATAGAACACATTGATAAAAAGGTAGTTACAAATCCATGAAAAATAATCACAACACTGACACGGTCCCACACATCCCTTCACACATACAGACAATCATACTAAAACAAGCATACATCAAAACAATTTAATCACCCATCTCTGAATATATTATAGTTGCCAACTGATGATGCGATGACTAAAGTCCCGTGGGGTCTCAACCAGAGATGAGACCAGTTCAAACAATCTGGGACTGGCTTCAAGTGCCGATGCGCAATTTCGGTGTCCATCGTAGACTTAGTCCACACCTTCATCAGGGCACACTAGGGAAGGGTGGGGGACAGCAGCAAGATCAAGTAATCCTGAAGAAATGACTTGCTCAACAGGAGTCACCAAATAACCCTCACGGCACGTCTGCTGCACAAACTGGACAAACGGAAAGAGCTTCGTTCGTATTTGATTAGGCGATGGTTTGAACGAAACACGTTGGCTGAGACTCTTTGCACCATTTTGAAAAATTTAATAAAGGATATATATTTTTTCACCAAAGGAATCTTGACTACTTGGGGGGGCCAAGGACAGTGAGGAGCTTACCTCACCATCGCCAGTACTTACACCGGTCACCGCGCCAGCTCCTGGGTTGGGAACGCTGAAGTCTCGCCGCCTCAGCGCCATCAAGCGGCTGGAGACTACAGCCCCCAGCGAGCATAGCGCCAACTTCCGGGTACACGGAGCAAGCGCGCCTGGTGGCGCTACAAAACAGCAGACGCTCCCTCCGCGTCGCGGGACGGGCGCGGGCGGAGCCCGGGCAGAGGGCGGGCCGTCTGTGGCCGTCCGGGGCTGAAGGAGGCCGGGCAGGGCCTCGTCGCTAACATCTGCAAGCCAAGATGGGTAAGAGAAAGATTCATACGATTGCGGAGGAGGGGGGTAAAAATGCCAAAATTCCTAAGCACTCCAACTCTATTATGTCATACCTCTCCTCGGCTGTGGGGGCCTTAACAAAGGAGATAGCGGATGTGGAGCAAGAGCTGGCCACTGCGTTATTTGTACCGAACACTTCACCTACTTCGCTGGCAGATGTTGTAACATCCCACCTTCTCGGCGCCCCTGCCAGCGTCCCACTTGAACCGCATGTGGTAATAGCTAACTGCCCCCCCAGTGTACAACCATCCGTGGATCCTCAACCGGGCCCATCTGCCACTTCACCCAGTGCTTTAATCCCGTTAGCCACCAGTCCTAGCTCATGTAATAGAGGGAAGCAAGCAAATAGTCTGCCCCCCTCTGAAGATAGATCAACTATGCTGGATGACAAACTAGAAGAATTATTTGTGGCGAGGATTGAACCCTTGCTAGTGGGGATCGCAAAAGACATTGTCGATACTCTCAATACCTGTCTGGAAGGTCTCCTGAAGAAATGTTTACTTCTGGACAGAATAACGCAAGCACTTCCCACTATTCACATCCCAATTAATGGGGGTAGTCCTGAACAAACGAGCACAACCAGGGTTACTGAGGGGGCAATAGTGCTGACGGACCATCCAGGCGGTAATCTAACCAATGACAACAGGTTACGTGATCACAATTTACCCCCCCAGTCAGCACCGATGAGCAACCCAAGCGGGGCCACAGCCACACTAGTCCCATCAGATAACAGCCAATCATGCAGAAAAAAGGCAGTGCCAAGTACATATAAACTTCACCTCCCTCCAGAAGCTTCACCTTTTGTTGCAGTGTTTGTTGGAGTAGACCCACTTGGAGAGGGGGATAGGGAATCTACGGAGGATCTGATCACCAAAGTTAAGAACTGGAGTGGTAACACATGTAGCGGTGAGAATATAGCGGAGTTGATCATCCACGCAAGAAGGGTGGGATGGATTGGGAATCAACCCAAATCAACGTATGGCGACTGTGTGGTCGTTAACTTCTGCAGGGCGGATGTGGCTGACAGACTCTTTTGGGACGGCTCAAAAATTTCTCGTTGGGATCGTCTTAGACCGGTCCCTTTGGGTTTTTTCTACCAACCTCCGTCTCTACGCAAACTCAACATCAATTACCAGGCCAGATGGCAGGGTAAAAGGTTAGCATCGGCCCGCACAAACACACACGCCCCTCTCTCAAGCCACTCAGCAGCGCCCTTCCCGATCCCTCCCACTCTGTCTCAACAGGCCACCCAGGCAATATCTCTGGTCGAGGGGACAAGTATAAGCTTGACAAACCAGTTTTCTCCCTTGTCGGGCCTGGACGATATGGACTGACTATCACCAGTTGAAGCCATCACACCCAGTGAGGTCGCAAGGGCCTCCATGGCAGTACCGAATGATGAAAATGGTTGCAAAATTATTAGCTGGAACATTGCTGGAATCAGATCAAAAATGAGCGACACCGAATGGGTCACCTTTGTATCAGAACACGATGTCATTGCCCTGCAAGAAACATGGGACTTGTCATCTAGTCTGTGGTTGGATGGTTTTGTAGGCTTCTCAGTCGCGGCCTGTCCCAGCACTGCAGGCAGAGCGAGAGGAGGCCTTTTGACCCTTTTTTCCCTTGACCTCACTGGTCCACTAACACAAATTGAGTACGACTCCCAAAACTGTCTAATTGTAGAAAGGCAAATCAGCTCATCAAAAAGTATCCTGTTTATCAATTTCTACAACTCTGCCAACAAGGAATTTGGGGGCAATAATATCTCCCAACTGGACACATTTCTAAACATATTCACCCAAAATTCCCCTACCAGTTATGAAATAGTGTTAATGGGAGATTTTAACATTCACCCCTGTAACTTGGGTTGTCCCAGGCCGGGTGCTGTGGAGACTTGGGACCAGGAGGGCCCACACTTCGAACACACCAGGCCTGGAGAGGACTTGGAGGACTTCCTGGCTAACTATAACCTCCTTAAATTTACTGCAGGTGAGGGGGTATCTAGAGCACCGACTTTTAAGGGCTCGCCCATGGGTTCTGTTATTGATTATATTTTTGTGACCCCTGCCATTCTTGATTGCTTCATTTCTTACCGCACTGTGTTTTCCCCTTTTAGCGACCATAACCCTGTTTTTCTGTCGATCCGCTGGGGGGGAGCCTTGGGACCTAAGCCAGGTCAGCCTAAACAGGGATATATTCTTCGCCCAACAGATCAAGGCAGGCGTTTGAAGTGGGGGAATGTGGCGGCAGACGATTTTTACCGAAACATCGGTCAAGAGATTGAAGAGCAGATTAAAATCTGCCAAGATCCGACCTTCCCAGGCAATGACATCATGGCCGCATTTCAATCAATATGTCACACTGTGGCCGAGAACCTTACGGCACCAAGGGGCAGGGGAGAACCAAAGCCACACAAATGGTTTGATTCGGCATGCAGCAAGGCCCTTAGAGCTCTAAAAGCTGCCCTTAAAGCTCAACCTAGGGACAGGGCTTTGGTCTCAACGATGAGAAAAGAGTACAGGATTGCCACTAAATTGAGAAGGGACAGCATCAAGCAGGAGGCTTGGGAGCAATTAACCGACATTAACATCTTGCGGGACAGCAGGCAATTCTGGGCTGTAGTAAACCACCCTTATTTCTCAGATTCTCCCAATGCAGACACGGACTGCGTAATACCAGATGAGAAGTGGCTAGCCCATTTCAGTTCTGTTTATGGTGAGTCGGGGGACCGGCCGCATTCACAAAACTGTGCAAGCTTGGTGGCCACACCTCTACAGTTTAACAGCGGGGAAGTGGAAAAAGCAATCTGCGCCACAACTAGGAATAAAGCCCGGGGCCCAGACGGGGTGCCAGCTGACTTTTATTTACATCCCCCCAAACTCTGGGCTGGCATCCTGGCCAACGTGTTCACAGCCGCTAACACTTCGACCCCCCCAAACACGTGGGCTACTTCCACCATAGTGCCTATATTCAAAAAGGGCCGAAGGGACGATCCAGGGTGCTATCGACCTATCTCTCTGTTGGACTCTGCCATTAAGATCTTGGGCACGGTCCTTCTAGACAGATTAAGAGATAGCCTGGAGGAGTGTGGGGGCCTGGCTGACATACAGTATGGCTTCAGGGAAAAAAGGGGCACGATAGAACAGTGTTCAAATCTCCACCTCTTGATTGCCAAGTACACGGTGGCCAAGGAGGGGTCCTTATATCTAGCATTTATGGACCTCTCCTCGGCCTTCGATATGGTCAATAGGTCTAAGCTATGGGAAATTCTAATTAACATGGGAATTGATGCAGACCTGGTGGCATTTATAGCATCTATGCACCAGGACTTATTTGCTGCTGTAAGAGTGACCAAAGAGGGAAGATGCACGTCACGTTTTAGATCCCTACGTGGTGTTAGGCAAGGATGCATACTGGCCCCCCTGTTGTTCACCATCTACATAAATGACCTAGGCATACACTTAACTGGGGCAGCAAGTGACGTTCCGCGTGTAGGAGAAGTTAAGATCCCTGCTCTCCTATACGCGGACGACGCTGTACTAATAGCACGCACAGGGGTATGTCTTCAAAAACTGCTAGATGCATTTGGGACCTTCATGGACCGGTTGGACCTGAGGGTGAATGCCTCCAAATCGCACACTATGGTCGTAGGTAGACAAGGGAAAAGGGCCAAGAGAGGAATAAAAACCTTTTTCTGTAAAGGGGAGATAGTCTCGGGAGTCCCCGTGTTCCCCTATCTGGGAGTCCTTTTTGACAGCAGGGGTACCTGGGGCCCACAGATACGGGCTAAAACCCTAGCGGTCACTAGAACATCCATGGCCATCTTAAGTTTCGCTAAAAGGCTGGGCCATAGACCTATGAAGGCCATTATCCAGGTTTATAACAGCAAATCCCTTCCCGTGGCTTTGTATGGTGCTTCCTTATGGGGCTACGTACCCCTAGACAAAATCCAGGTAGCTGAGAATAGCTTTTTACGTTCAGTCCTGTCCCTCCCCCAATCCTCCCTGGTTTTTTCCATGCATTTAGAACTTGGTATGGATCATATCCAGGACAAACTGAGACTGGCTCCACTAATATACTGGCTCAAGACCTGGCTAAACCCTGAATTATCGTTAAACCACATGATCATGAGGGATGTGATGAGTCTGGAATATAGCCACATGATACCATGGCTGGCGTATTTGCACAAATGTTTCACTGAACTAGGACGCCCAGATTTATTCACCACTCCCTCATGTATCACAAAGCAGGATGTGTGTTTTACAAAAAAACAGTTTATGTCGAGGGCTTACATGTTGCGAGAAGAAGTTGAACTATCTAAACCCTCTGTTCGAATGCACTACTTAACACTTCAGTCACTTGCAATTGAGCCTTATTTATGCTTTGTCACAAACCCCTTCCACAGATTTTTGTTAACAAGATTCAGATTCAACATTATTCATTTTTATTTGGGCAATTTTAACAAATGGACGAAACCTGAGTTAGCACCACCTTGCACCTGTGACAATTTCTCTGTTCAAGACAGTTTACATTTTGTTATGTTTTGTGATTTCTTCTCCGTCCAAAGAAAAAAATACCTGCTACCAGTCCTAAGAGAAGCTGGCTTCTCCCAGGTGAGACCAGCAATGCTATATTTATCATCATTGGGCAACATTTGTATCACCTTCGCCATGGCCAATTTCCTGGTGGCAGCAACCAGAGCCAGAAGGAGCATGAATTTGGAAAACTGATGTACATAACGGGTCTCTTAAATATTTTAAATGCATTTATTTAATCAAATTAACTTGTTGATAAATGAAATTGTTTAATTCTTTTTTAACTGTAAATAATACTGTTTTTATGTACTTTGTATGATTTTATCAAATCGAATAAAGTTAATTTGACTGACTGACTGACTGACTGACTACTTGTTGTTACTTGGAACAGAGGACTAGGGTAGTGCACCGCTCCATTCTTTCCTTGATAGTCCCGGATAGTCCCTGACACCACATACACTCAATGGCTTCATCAACAAAAGATCTCCGCTAAAGAGTCCCTTCGCAGGTGCTCGTCGGGCCTTGCAGCGCCGGCTCGACGAGGAGCAGCCCTAATGATCTAATGATGAAGCATGACATCCTCCGGGGTGTATGAGGGCACTTCTTAACAGATCTGAATACTCCCACCCTCACTTAGGAACTGCAGTCAAGTTCACTATACATGTATTAATTGTATACCTACCTGCTACATTATTACAATTGACATAGAAAATGTTTGCATATCCACTGAACTCGCACAATATATAATCTGTGATTTTATTCCTACTGATTCTACTGTTAACGTCATATATTTGTATTGCAACATGTATTTTTGAAAAATGATAATACACAGAAAAAACAAAATGAGGGGTGGGGTCACAAGCATGGCCTAAAAGGCGTCTCGGACAAGCAATTCCCATCTTCATCGTCAAAAGAGGAAATTGATGCCGCCATCATACCATCTGCTGCACAAGAAGATCCGGCTATGAGGTTCGTCAAAGGAGTGAACAACCACTTCAGCTGGTAGAAGGTGGGCCAGCCGTTTTTCGGAGGCGCGTCCCTATAAGTACAGTGGTGCACAAGAGTAGGAGGCTGTGAGTGGTATGTGGCCCACCCCAGGCCATACCAGGGCCTGCAGCCGGGATGGCAGAGTTGAGAGAGTGCTGCATGGTTAGGACCACTGGAGAGGTCGAGGTCACTAGGGCCGGAGGTGAGCAACATTGTGGCGATGGAGGTCAGTATGACGCTGGCTGTGAGGGAGGACTGCGGAGATGGTCCTCTTCAGAAGCTGAAGGAGGCGGGCCTTGGGGGCCTCAGGCATGGTTGTTCTGAGGCTTGGATTAGGTTGGCCTTTCAGGAACCCTATAACCAACTACTGCCATGTCTGGTTGGAGTGGGTACGGGAGGGAGGCTTCACAGCACTTGATAACTACTCTGCCTACAGTTGCGCTTCTTGGCCTAAAATTGGTGCGGTGTGCTGCGCCACTGCGTTGGTAAGGCCTGGGCAGTTATTGAGCGCGGGGTGCAAGATGAATATTGCGGCAGAGGTTCAGGCTAACCGAGCTCCCTCCACAAACAGTATTCAGCTACCTTCACTTCCTGCTTGTTGGTAAAGCCCTTTTTTTAAATTAATAAATTGCCTGGCCACGAAAACAATAAACAAGTGTTGCAAGTAAAGCATGGGCGTAAAATCCGTTCCGTTCGCGGAATTTGCGGATTTTCTGCAATTTCGCGGTCCGTGAATGTCACGAAATTGCAGAAAAATCCGCGAAATCGCGTGCGGGACGGATTTTCAAAAACTGAAGTACATGAAGCACTTACAGGGTTACAGCAAGTGCCCAAGTTGAAGCTAATTTCTTTGTAACCATTTACAAAATGGTTACAAAGAAAATAACTTCAACTTGGACACCTGCTGTAACCCTGTAAGTGCTTCCTGAGTGTCGCCTTCAGAGTTGTTGCCTACTTGCAACTATTCTCTGACCCTGCTCTGACCCTCGAAGCAGGGTCAGAGAATAGTTACAAGTATGGCACAATGCTCCAGGCTGTCACAAAAATTAAACCACAACAGTAAGCACTTACAGATAAGGAAGCAGGTGCCGGACTTAAAGCTCAAATTCAGTAACACATTAACCAGCCCCCGGTTGAGGCTGGGCAGGTGTGCTTTCTCCCCATAATCTACAGTGGTGAACCAGAGGGTGCTGTGATGAACCAGAAGGTGCAGTTGTGAACCAGAGGGTGCTGTGATGAACCAGAGGGTGGCAGTGGTGAACCAGAGGGTGGCAGTGGTGAACCAGAGGGTGCTGTGATGAACCAGAGGGTGGCAGTGATGAACCAGAGGGTGGCAGTGATGAACCAGAGGGTGACAGTGATGAACCAGAGGGTGGCAGTGATGAACCAGAGGGTGGCAGTGGTTATCCTGAGGGTGTCAGTGGTGAACCAGAGGGTGGCAGTGGTGAACCAGAGGGTGCTGTGATGAACCAGAGGGTGGCAGTGATGAACCAGAGGGTAACAGTGATGAACCAGAGGGTGGCAGTGGTGAACCAGAGGGTGACAGTGATGAACCAGAGGGTGGCAGTGGTGAACCAGAGGGTGGCAGTGATGAACCAGAGGGTGGCAGTGGTGAACCAGAGGGTGGCAGTGATGAACCAGAGGGTGGCAGTGATGAACCAGATGGTGACAGGGGTGAACCAGAGGGTGGCAGTGGTGAACCAGAGGGTGCTGTGATGAACCAGAGGGTGGCAGTGGTGAACCAGAGGGTGGCAGTGGTGAACCAGAGGGTGGCAGTGATGAACCAGAGGGTGGCAGTGATGAACCAGAGGGTGGCAGGGGTGAAACAGAGGGTGGCAGTGGTGAACCAGAGGGTGGCAGTGATGAACCAGAGAGTGGCAGTGATGAACCAGAGGGAGACAGTGGTGAACCAGAGGGTGACAGTTGTGAACCAGAGGGTGCTGTGATGAACCAGAGGGTGGCAGGGGTGAACCAGAGGGTGGCAGGGGTGAACCAGAGGGTGCTGTGATGAACCAGAGGGTGGCAGTGATGAACCAGAGAGTGGCAGTGGTGAACCAGAGGGTGGCAGTGATGAACCAGAGGGTGACAGTGATGATCCAGAGGGTGGCAGTGATCAACCAGAGGATGGCAGTGGTGAACCAGAGGGTGGCAGTGATGAACCAGAGGGTGGCAGTGATGAACCAGAGGGTGGCAATGGTGAACCAGAGGGTGCTGTGATGAACCAGAGGGTAGCAGTGATGAACCAGAGGGTGACAATGATGAACCAGAGGGTGGCAGTGGTGAACGAGAGGGTGCAGTGATGAACCAGAGGGTGGCATTGATGAACTAGAGGGTGACAGTGATGAACCAGAGGGTGGCAGTGGTGAACCAGAGGGTGGCAGTGATGAACCAGAGGGTGGCAGTGATGAACCAGAGGGTGGCAGTGATGAACCAGAGGGTGGCGCTGCTAAACTGCCCGGGAGTCCCTTGGGTGTGAGCCCCCGCGCTGCTGAGCTGCCCTGGGGGTTTGAGCCCACGCGCTACTGAACTGCCCCGGGGCCCAGTGGGTGCGAGCCCCCGTGCTGCTGAACTGCCCCGGAGCCCTCTCAGTGTGAAAATCATTCATGCTCAATTGCCTGGGAGCCCTCTGGGTGTGAGCACACATTGTGCTAAGTGCCCCCCTGCCCCCAGTACATATATACCCGTACCGCACAGCACCATTATGCTCTTGCACCATGAAGTCTGGTGCCTGGATGCTCCTGATCCGTGTAGGTGGTACCACCGCCTGGTGCAGTCAAAATGTAAAGTCATAACTTGCTACACAGCACCAATAAACACGTGTCCCCCCTGGCACCTGTATGCGCATGTACCAGGTGTGGAGCACCCGCATGCCACTGCACCCTACTTCCCAGCACCAGCATATGCCTGTACGGGGCAGTTTAGTATGAGATGGAACATTGTCCAGCAGCAGCAGCTTCATGCGCCTGAACCCACTGTGCAGGATCAGAATGGCTTCGTACCAACACGCGCAGGAGAGCTATCTTGGACATCTGAAGGATTCTGGGGTCCTGTGCCAAACGTATTTTTGCATCCATGAGTTTCCCGAGCGCCATCCCCGTGTAGCTCCTGTGACCAGGAGGCTGCTTTCTCCTCATCTGCTGCTCTGCTCGGTCTCTGACTCTTTATAAACAAGATGCATGTGAACTCGCATAGAAGCCCGCCCGTTTGGCCCCGTCCACCACAAACTAGCGGTATGAAACGTCTTCCCGCCCGTCCCCACTATAATGGCCAGCTCACTCAAGGGACCTCGGTGCCTTTTGGCGTGCTGGCAAAGTTACAGGCACACACGGTCACATATTTGTGCAAATGGCACAAAAATCCACAAATTTGCCAACTCGCGGACTTTTTTGGCAATTTCGCACGAATTCGCGGACCGCGAATTCGCAAATTTCGCCCATACTTATTTTGACACATAAATCAATGTAGAGCAGGCATCATCGGTGTGATAAGGATAGGGAGTGTGGTGCCGCCACGGCCCTGCCGCTGACCTGCAACTGTTTTAGGCAATGAATGGGTTCCCTCATGCAGGAATGGATGCACGTTTAAGAGGCGTACGCAAAGGGAGCAAAAACTTACATTACCTTCCTCCTCCTGAAGGACTGGACTTTTTAACAGTACCAGCGGTGCCAGGGAACAACACCTATAACCTTCATGGGATACCTGTTTCGGCGCACAAACTACAGAGACACGGGACACTTCCTTCGGCGTCAAAGATTCAAGGTTTATTTACTGCAGGGAACACAGAAGTCACAACAAGTACAACACGTGCAACTTGGGGAGACTGCTTCAAATTGGTTCTGTGGAGCGCTCCTTTTATACAGAATTTACTCATAGGACAACATGATACACAAAAGTTTACAACCTGGTTCCCATAATTATCCCCCAGAGGGGTCGCTTTGGTCACTTTGGTACACATAAGGTCCGGAACATAAGTGCGGAAACATTTGGCGGTTCCCAACTGTAAAAACCTATCTTCCCAACATTAGTGAATTCCAATCGGCAGTAAAACAGATCGAAATAGGGACAAAGACAGGTGCAGAGGAAGATGGAGACAGTGGGGAGATCGAGAAGGGTGTAAAAGGGGAGGTATCAGGAAACACGAGATACAGGCATCAAAGGGACGTGCCTAATGAGATGCACGGCTGAGACAATAAACCGGTACGGCAGAAGCGGCTCAAGCGGGGCCATCTGCCTTACAGTATCATCCCCCTCATCGTAAAAGATATTTACAAAGAACATGTGTCTTCCACAAATATCTTGAGAGTCCCAGGGTAACGAAGCGGACAGTGTCCGTTCGCTGGCTACTTGAGGGCAAGAGACAAAATGAATGCCGTATCTAAGATGGAACCCGTGGGTACAGATGAAAAAACCACATATCAAACGAACGGTTTAAGTTAGCACAGCGAAACTGCGCATACTTACTAAACTCGTCATTTGCGGTTCTTAGATACCAGACTCGACCATATTCGTGCGAGTCGAAAACATCACTTATAATTGTCACGGAACCTCAGACGCTCCTTTTGCCCTCATGTAGGCAAGCACTAGTCGGAATCATATTCGATATTCATCAGACCCTCGAGATGTTGCTGTAGCATAGCTCTGTCCAACCGAGACCCTTTGGTAACAGGTGGCTGTCTTATACACGTTGTAGCACAGAGGCCACATAAGGCAGGACCGCACTGCACGCAAAGGCAACACGTGAACAGGAACGCTACAACGACCCCAATGATCATCAGAATCTTCCAACCCCAAGTCGACATCAGGCCCCAAAACCATCCAAGTAGCGTCCAATCCCCTACATCCACGTGTATGGATTCGGAGATCTTATGTAACTTCGAGATGGCTTGATAGACAGTCGGAGCGTTATCAGGAATGAAAATACAGCAGCTCGAATGGATCACCTTACATACCCCACCTCGATCTGCTAAGATCACGTCTAAAACCATACGGTTTTGTAACGTCATAAGTCTATCCGCCTGAAGTTCTGTGGTGATATTACCAAGGGCACTGGCAGTAATATTAGCTGTCGATTCTACTACTCGAGTCAACTGTCTCAGGTTCCTACTATTAACCATAGGTCCCCAAAATGGGAGGAAACCCTTGAAAAAGTCTCCTGCCTCTTGACCGGCAGTATCCTCTTCGCTAATTACGCCTCTCACAACTCTAGTTTTGTGATAATCTGCATCTACAGTAAACGTCGGAGGCAACAAGTTTGCGATAAAACATGAACCCATGAAGTCAGAGGGCAACCATGCATACGCACGATCATGACAAATAAAGTATGTACCCTTGGCAGCCAAAAACACAGGGGACGAGACCATTGGCATCATATAATTTTCAGTGCAAGCACTCTCTCCAAGTCGGGCTTTCGATCTACGGCCGCGACCTATTAAACAAAAATTGCCAATGTGGGGTACGACCCATATCGGAGGCGAGCTTTTAAGCTGTTTTTCACCAGTGAACACACTATATTCGCCTCTACTTAGGACCCTATAGGCTTGTACCTCTTCTTCAGGGATAAGCGTGGGATCATAGATATCGCTATCTAAATCCTCTATTGCTATAGATAAAGATTTTTGGTACGAGGTAGGACCAGAGTAGGGGGAACGTGGTTCTCGAATGGGGTGGAAACCTAGTGCGCTTCGAAACATTGTTTGAAATGCTCGAGCAGACCCTTGGGAGCTATACGGTAACGCCAGATATGGAATTCCCTTATCCGTAGTATGCGGCATCAACCCACACACCCAACAATTAGTAGTGTTAACCACTAACTGATGCTGATGAAGGAGCTGAATGAAGGAATTGTTGCGGAATTCTGCACGTCTAGCCTGCTCGTGTTCAGGTAAAATGTGAAAAGAATGAGGAGAAACAGTGGAGGTGAGTTTAAGGTCAGGGGTAGGAGTAGGTATGGTAGAAGGCAAGAAGTAAGACATTGTGTAATATACTCCACCCGCCAATAACGCAGA
The DNA here is from genome assembly GCF_964261635.1 of Lissotriton helveticus. Lineage (NCBI taxonomy): Eukaryota > Metazoa > Chordata > Amphibia > Caudata > Salamandridae > Lissotriton > Lissotriton helveticus. The sequence goes on along the minus strand of NC_136065.1, from coordinate 1,166,157,450 downwards.
AACAGTCACAAACAGTACGAATATTTGAAACACAAAACATTTGGTACGACTAAGTTGCTGCAGCTTGAATCTTTGTGCTTGAGCTCTTTCCAAGTCCATCAGCTTTGAAAATGCCATTCCCTATGACCGTCCGCAACGTTTCTTGACGCACTTCGTTCTGTGTAGCAATAGTCAATTCCTAGGAGTTCCCAGGAACCGACGGTCTTTAACCTAGCGTCAAGACCTACTAACCAGGAGGAAGTACGCGCGCGGCCCTACGGCCTTCATTTCACAAATATATATATATATGTAAAAACAATGTCTCTCAGCTGTGGAAACAAAAGTGTAAGGAACGAAGCTCAATGAATATGTACAAAATAATTACAATAGTATGAGTGTTCAAACTGATCATGGAAAACGGGATAATGCACTTGTCAAGGGACAGAACGGGGTTTTTTTATTAGTCTTTAGTGCTGGATCGCAGAAAATATCGGGTTTTCCCAGGACGTGTCTGTTCGTTAAACAAAAGATCCGTCGAAGGGACGACGCCCTGTTGATCAGCTGAATGTTCTGGTCTTGAGTCTTCTGATGACAAGTGTTCAACAATGCCTTTTTGCTGCACTGAGGATTCTCCGACAGGTTGTGCGTCGCTGAAAGGTACAAACGCCGGCAATCCTTCGGTTTCAGTTGATGCAATGCCTTTCCTCACCCACGAGTCTGCTGGCAACGGGATGGGGACTTTCTTGGTATGGGTGGCATGCACCCAATTTTTCCGCCCCTCGAGACGAACTGCAGTTCTCGTGGCAAGAAGGACCTGATAGGGTCCAGTGAACCTGGGATCCAAATTGTTCTTGCGCGAAAAGTTTCGCGTTACCACCCAATCTCCGGGCTGGAGCGGGTGGCCTGGACCCTCCGTCTGCGTCGGCAATGCTTCGTGAACCTGTTGGTGAATTAACCTCAGTTTAGCAGTCAAGTCATAAAGATAATCGATCAACATTGGATACTCAAGATCACAAAAGGCACCCGGTCTAGGGACCCCCCAAACATTGGCAGGACGACCGAACACTATTTCATAGGGGCTGAGCCCTACTCGGGAGTGTACAGTTGCCCTTGTTGACAGCAATGCTAAGGGTAAGGCGTCAGGCCATGAAAGACCTGTCGTAGCCTGAATCTTTGCTAGTTTTAGTTTAAGGGTGCCATTGTACCCTTCAACCAAACCAGCTGACTGAGGATGATTGGCACTATGGAATTTCTGATTAATTCCAAGGCCCTTGCACACACTCTTCATCACACTCCCCACAAACTCACTTCCGTTGTCTGACCACACAATTCTAGGCATTCCATACCGAGGAAAGTATTCCTTCAGTAGGATTTTCGCAGTGGACAAAGCAGTATTGTCTTTGAGAGGATAGGCCTCAATCCATCGGGAGAATGCGCAAACAACAACTAAAACGTATTTCAAGTTATTGCATCGCTCCATATGGATGAAGTCCAATTGGATCACCTCAAAGGGACATGAAGGGGGAGCAAAACTACCAGGAGGAGTTGGGGTTCCCTTACCAGGATTGTACAACATACACACCATACAATTCTTAACCAAACGTTCAGCACATTTCGTAATACCATCATTCTTCCACACAGGAAACAGCAATTTACAGATACCTTTCGCGCTAATATGTGCTAACCCATGTGCCATAGTCACAACAGCCAGCACATACGCATCAGGCAACATCCATCTTTTCTGTTCCGATAAGTCAATCCAACAACCATTCGCATCCAACTTTCCCGTACTTTCTTTCCACTTCGCCTTTTCAGTCTCGGTGGCCTCATTCTGAATTGCTTTCACACTCTCGATAGTGTTTTCACACATACTTGATTCTGCAGGCCACCTAACCGAACTCGTCACATACATTCGAGTGCTAAGGTTCCAGGCAGTCTCCTTAGCAGTCTCATCCGCAAACGCATTACCACGACCAACATCATCCGTCACCTTACGATGCGCACTACATTTAACAATCGCCACTTGCTTAGGCAACGTAAGTGCATCCAAAAGATCATTTACAAGCTGGCCATGTTGAATCTTCGTACCATGTGACGTAAGGAATCCTCTCTCTCTCCACAGTCGTCCAAAACTATGTGCCACACCGAACGCATACTGGCTATCTGTAAACACATTCACCCGTTTATCTTTAGACAACACACACGCTCTCGTCAAAGCAATTAACTCAGCAGCCTGAGCCGAATTCTGACTTAACCTTGCGCTTTCCACAATCGTTCTCAATGTAACTACAGCATACGCAGTTGTCACATCACCGTTCGGCAACTTGAAACAGGAACCATCCACATATAAAGTACCATCGGGATCTGTCAATGGAGTATCTTTTAGGTCAATGCGACCTTTAGTTTCCTCTTCAGTTTTGAGATAGCAGTCATGTACTGCTTCATCACTTGATTCTGTGTCGATCGGCAGCAATGTTGCTGGATTCAACACATTACATCGTTTTATCCGTATGTGACTGGCCAGTAACGTCAACTCATAACCAGACAATCTTGCACTTGTCAGATGTTGAGTTTTCGTTCGGTTCAATAGAGTGTCGACTGCATGCGGAACCATTACCGTGAGCATATTATCCATGACTAGACCTGCGGACTGTCGAATGGACGCCGCAGCTGCCGCTGTTGCTCTTAAACAACTTGGCAAGGCTCTTGCTACTGGGTCTAAAGTCGAAGAAAAATAGGCACATGGGCGTTGTTTACCACCAAAAGGTTGTGTCAAAACACTCAACGCGCAACCATCCCTCTCGTGAACGTATAGTGTAAACGGCTTACTGTAGTCAGGAGTGCCCAACACAGGAGCCGAACACAACGCATCACGCAATTCAGAAAAACTTTTCTGACATTCTTCAGACCAAGGTACTGGGGATGAAACGTCTTTGCATGTAAGGGCTATCAATGGTTTCGCCAACAATGAAAAATTTGGAATCCATTGTCTGCAGTAGGACGTAATACCTAAAAAGGCGCGAACATCTCTTTGGGTTTTTGGCACAGTCATTCGGGAAATCGCTGCAATTCTCTCTGGGGTCAACCTTCTCCCTTCTTTTGACAATAAGTGACCTAGATAGGTAACTTCTTGACAACAATACTGTAGCTTTGAAGGCGATACCTTGTGGTGTAAGTCATGTAGATAGTGCAATAATGATACTGTAGCCGTCTTGCAAATGGCCTCCGTATCAGCTGCCACTAAAAGATCGTCAACGTATTGAATCAAAGCTGCACCATTAGGTAATACAAAGGCATCAAGCTGACCTTTAAGTGCTTGGCTGTAGATTGACGGACTCTCACAGTAGCCCTGTGGAGCGCGTTTTAGCCTAAAACTGCGACCTCCTAATGAAAATCCGAATAGGTCTCTGCTTTCCTCTGCAATTGGGATGCTAAAGAAAGCATTCTTTAGATCGATCACTGTGAACCAGGAGGCAGTTGCCGGAATCATTGTTAATAAAGCCGTAATGTCAGGGACCACGGGAAATTGTGGAACCACTATTTTATTTACCTCTCGCAAATCTATAACAAAGCGATACACAGGAGGTTTAGTTGGGTCAGTTCGTTTCAGAATTGGCAATACAGGGCTATTACATACATTTCCACGAGTTTCTTCAACAACACCTTTTCCAATGAGATCATGAACAATTGCTAACAGCGCTCGTTCGCCCTCAAGAGAAATACGATATTGAGGTAAACGCGGTAATCGCGCATTTTGTTTCAATTGAATCACATAAGGTGGAATGTCTAACAGGCCCACGTCATTGGGACCTGTGGCCCATAGAGACGCAGGGAGAGAACTCAATTCCGGTGGGAATTTATCGACCGATAAATACATGGGAGAGATCACCCTCCGTCCCAATGTAAGCTCCACTCCTTCGGGGGAACAATACAATGTTGCATATAATCGTTTCAACAAATCCAGGCCCAAAAGATTTTCACCACAACCTGTAGATAGAATCAGTGGAGCGGTTAGCTCACGGGGTCCAATCATAAGAGGTAAAGGACTAGAGACTGGGTTACTAACAGGGGCGCCAGAGAATCCAACAGAAACGTTCGTTAAGCCAGACAAAGGTGCGCCAGGGAGTTTTGAATGCATGATGGAACTTTTCGTCGCACCAGTGTCTAACAGAAAAGGCTCAACTACACCTGATGTAGCCACTGCAACGTAAGGCCCACTCTGATCGACCGGAACTGACACTACTCCCTCTCTTTGTCGTCGGCTGTCCTAGTAGTTGTTATTTACAACAGTTTCATGCTCTGCATAATAATCATCAACATTATACTGTGCAGATCGAACTGACCCCGCATTTCGCTGGTCAAAATAATTATTTGCGTCTGATTGATTTTGATAACGATCACTCTGATTGTGGAATGAACCACGACCTCTACCACGAGGTGCCTGTTGAGGACCACCACCACGGTTTCCACGTATCGACACACCATTCAGACGGTCCCGTAAGGCAAGACAATCATATTTTAGGTGTCCCTCTTTCCTACAATATGCGCACTGATTATACCCAAGTGAAGATCTGGAATCAAAGTTGTCAGAGCGCGGCTGTGTCCTATCGGGCTGTGCTCGTGGTCGATACTGCTGTTGCGAATCATTTTGGTTTGATCGTGGAGGGTATGCTTGCTGCAACAAAACCTTCGTTTTGAGTTCTTTCGTTTTCTTTTCTACACGATCACTTTCTTCCTTTTCCCTATTCTCATAATACTGAGCCGTTGCTAGTATTTGCGCAGGGGTTGAAACTGCCCATGCACTTTCTGAATTCTTCAATTTGTTGCTTAGTTCAGGCAGCAAATTCGACACGAATTTGTCAACGAATAATCGCTGGCCTCCCTCAGCGCCCATGTCCTGGCCGCTGTGGTCGACAAACGCTTCCTCAAACCTTGTAAAGAAATCTGAGACACTCTCGTCTTTCTTTTGCTTACAAGCTGATAACTTATCCCAGTTCACCTTCATCGCTGGCATGAGAGTTTTCATGAGCGTAATGATTTTCTGAGGCAAATCCAAAATCAGCTGTTCAGGCTTGGCCCCACCAACTTGTAATGCATCAGCTGCTAGCAGTGCAGCCCAATCACCCCCTAATTCAACTGCGTGATCGGCTTGACGAATTTTAGCCCAAACTGGTTGCGGTACCACATTGCCAAACAACATGTCGATGTCGGCAATATTCATAATAGTAGCTTCCACCAGTTGTGATAACTCCTTATAATAACCAGCCGGATTTTTACGCGGATCAGGTAAGGATTGCTTCACTTGCAAAACTTCTGATCGTTTCCATGGAAGATGTATCCACACTCTTCGAAAATGCGGTAGCACCGCAGGGTTAGCAGCAGGGTCACCAGGCACCCACAGTGGCGGAACCTCTCTCATAGGATACTGACCAGGAACCGCTTTCCAGTTCTCAGTGGTATCATCCAATGATACCCAAGAATGTGCTGTGGGTCTGAATGCTAATAAGCGTTCCACGGCACGTCGTACATCGTCTCCTATAATCATACCGATCGAAAAGTGACTCTGAAGTTCAATTATGTCGGACGGTACATTATCTATTTCATCATTATACCATTCTTCTCTCAAAAAGTTACACATCTCCTCAAATACGAATCTCTGCGTAGGCTCATTAAACTGAGAAAACGTATCAAAGACTACACGTGGAGTGTAATTAGCAGGATGTCTTATCCACCTATGTGCCATTGTTACTAACGTCTCTTTCTCCCTACCACTAGGGATCTGACTCCGTCTCTGAGGAGTTTCAGATGAATCAGACGAAAATAACGGACCAGAAAGAGGTGAATAAAGAGTAGCAACAGAGTTAGGAACACGCTTACGAACAGAAGGGGAAAGAAAAACAGGGGCAACAACACTGGAGGTGAAGGAAGGCATAGTAGGAACGGACAAGATAGTTGGAGTAGCAGAAACAACAGTCTGCGAAGGTACAGGTACAGGAGCAGTAGGAACAAGAACAGGTGGTGAAACAAACGTAGGGTTAACAGCGGGCTGGCCCGCAGCCACTGGAGCAACAAGAGGTACAACAGGAGGTACTACAGGAGCAACTACAGGAGCAGTAGCACCCTGTACATAAGGAGGTGGTGATTTCATCAAATATGATAACAAGGAATCCTCCCTCAAATCTTCTTCTTTCTTTTCTAGATTATTCGGTAAAACTGGGTAACATTTATCTATTTTCATGTGATGCAATCTAGTAGCGATTTCCATGTCTTTTTCTTCTTTGTCTTGTCTACATTCTTTTATAGCTTGCATTACAGGAACGAACTCTTGTTTTTGATTCTTTTTAAGTTGTTTGATTTCTTTCTGTTTGGCCTCTTTACGCCATATCCGAAAGGAATCAAACATAGCTGGCCTAGCTTTCTTTAAAAATAGTTTAGCCTCAAGATTATCTAAAATCGAAAGTTCAAAAGTTCCATGTGGTGGCCATCTAAGATCACCGTCTTTCTTTGTATAGCGGACCCAGTAATCATTATATATTATAGGACCCACCCCATGTCGACTATAAAGATCATGTATCGGAGTTCCAACTGGAGGTATCGGACACGAGTCCTCCAACCGGGAATCCATTGCGCAACATTTGAAAATACGAAACAAACCACTATGGCTAGGCATCGTGCACACTAACCTAGTATCAAACTTCAAGGATTACCGAAGCAATAAAACCTCGTGTAAGTCAAAACCCTCGGTTTTTGGCAATTGCAACTGTCAAATAATACTAAGGACTAATACTAAGAACCACAAATGCAATGGAACCATGCAATACAACAAAGCCTTAAGGCTACCACAAAGCTCGGAGAGCTAACCACAAAGCCTGAGGAGGCTATTACAAAGCTCAGTGAGCTATTACTACAAAGCCTTAAAGGCTAACCACAAAGCTTTCAAAAGCTAGAACAACCACTAAGGACTGGGAGCGACCCACAAATACTTAACTCAGAACTTCAATGGCGTCACCAGGAAGGCCCGTCTGTCGTCTCGCTTGTACATAAGGTCTACGCCGGGCGTCGAAGACAGGTCGACAGTCAGGGCATCGGTCCGTCGCAGCCGTCAGGAGGCGGGAATCTTCGCAGGGAAAAACTTCGGGCCACTTATTTCGACAACAGGATCGATGAAGCGGGGTGCACCTTCCCTCGGAGATTTCACACGAAGTTCCTCACGATCATCAGGCTTTGGACCGGTACCGCTGAAGTCGCCCCACGTTGGGCGCCAACTGAAGGACTGGACTTTTTAACAGTACCAGCGGTGCCAGGGAACAACACCTATAACCTTCATGGGATACCTGTTTCGGCGCACAAACTACAGAGACACGGGACACTTCCTTCGGCGTCAAAGATTCAAGGTTTATTTACTGCAGGGAACACAGAAGTCACAACAAGTACAACACGTGCAACTTGGGGAGACTGCTTCAAATTGGTTCTGTGGAGCGCTCCTTTTATACAGAATTTACTCATAGGACAACATGATACACAAAAGTTTACAACCTGGTTCCCATAATTATCCCCCAGAGGGGTCGCTTTGGTCACTTTGGTACACATAAGGTCCGGAACATAAGTGCGGAAACATTTGGCGGTTCCCAACTGTAAAAACCTATCTTCCCAACATTAGTGAATTCCAATCGGCAGTAAAACAGATCGAAATAGGGACAAAGACAGGTGCAGAGGAAGATGGAGACAGTGGGGAGATCGAGAAGGGTGTAAAAGGGGAGGTATCAGGAAACACGAGATACAGGCATCAAAGGGACGTGCCTAATGAGATGCACGGCTGAGACAATAAACCGGTACGGCAGAAGCGGCTCAAGCGGGGCCATCTGCCTTACAGTATCATCCCCCTCATCGTAAAAGATATTTACAAAGAACATGTGTCTTCCACAAATATCTTGAGAGTCCCAGGGTAACGAAGCGGACAGTGTCCGTTCGCTGGCTACTTGAGGGCAAGAGACAAAATGGATGCCGTATCTAAGATGGAACCCGTGGGTACAGATGAAAAAACCACATATCAAACGAACGGTTTAAGTTAGCACAGCGAAACTGCGCATACTTACTAAACTCGTCATTTGCGGTTCTTAGATACCAGACTCGACCATATTCGTGCGAGTCGAAAACATCACTTAGAATTGTCACGGAACCTCACTCCGTCTTCCTCGTCAGATGCATCCAGGAGCACCCCGTGTTCCAGGCTCAGCATTCACCCATAAACAAAAAAGTCCTCACCCAATATGGCGGCCTGACAGGAATTACCTGTCACCTGACCTATATGGGTGGGGCAAACACAGGAAACATCCTGTTTTTTTCACTGTGTTCCATCTGGAACACCCATTCTACGTTCGAGGATGGCTCGTGTTGCGGTTCGGTCTCAGTGAGTATGTTATTTTCGGGGTCTGCTCTAGCATCCCTTTTATGTTCGGCCGCCACTCCCCTGAGTGCAGTGGTTTACTTCTGGAGCCGTTCCCATGCTGAGCGATGGGGAGCGGCTGCCTGTCCGCTTGCTGCCCTGCGTCCTCCTTTTTGGATGCTTGTATCTCACCGCCGCTCCTGTGCTGAGGGTCAGGGGGGCGGCGGTGTTGGATTGTGGCATTTTCCGCCTCCTGCGCTTAGCAGTCAGGTGCGGTTGGGGTTCCCTGCCTTCTTGGACATGCAGGGTTCCTGGCTTAACTCTTGGGCTTGCTTTCCTGCGGATTCTGGTCCATGTGGGGCAGTTCCTGAGGCTTCTTATAGTCTCTCGAGGCCGTCTTCGGTGTGCCGCATCAGGGGGGGGTGGGCCAGTAGCGTAGCAGCGGTGTTTCTCAACCCCTTTTTAAGCGTTCCTCCTCCTCATGGCAGTTGTGTTTTCCAGCATGGAGGGTAAATGCTCAGAGAAGTGTCCTCGCCGGTGTTCTGAATCTGACTCTGATCCTGCTTCCTCCCTGCAGCCTGCGGCCTGTGGCCATGGATCTTGATGTCCTGCAGGCTATGATTAATAAGGCTCTTCCTTTTGTGGCTCGGGATGGGCCGGTGCCTCAGGTCCCTGGGGGTTCCTCTCAGCCAGACCATGACTCTGATGGTTCTGATGAGGAGCAACGTGGGCACGTTGTTAAAGGCGCCGAATTGAGGGAGGTCCTGACGTACTTGAAGGACAAGTTGGCCATTCCAACTGTTGTTCCTCTGGAGGAGGATTTCTTCTCCCAGTACTGTTGGAAGGAAAATGTAACGCCCTTTCTAATCATAAGGACTTCCGGGGTCTTCTGTCCAGGGAATGTGCTGATGTTGAGAAAGCTGGGTTCCCGTGGGTTCTTGCTAAGAAATACCCTTCTTAGGACTTTCCCCCTCAGGTGAAAGTGGACTCTCTCATGTTGGGTCTGGCCTCCAGTGGTTCGATTATCTCTGAGGACGCCTAGTGATCCTGTGGATAAACGTACGGATCGTGCTGCTAAACGCGCTTACTCCGCTGCTAACTTTTCCATCAGGGCAGGGGCTTATGCCTTGTATGTGGTCCAGTCTCTTCTGCACGATTTTCAAGTCTTGTCTAAGGCCCTCCTGCAGGGAGGGTTGTTAATTCTCATCTGTCCCTCATGAAACTGCAGGTACGCTTTTTGTCGGACATTACTTTTGACTCTCTTTCTGCTGCTGCTGCAATTTCTGGTTCCATTGTTTCTGCTCATCATAACATATGGATGAGGTCTTGGAAGGCAGAGGTCTCTCATAAGTCCCTTCTTTCTCACTTGCCCTTTGATGGTGCTAAGTTGTTTGGGTCTGGGCTTGATGATCTCCTGAAGAAGTCGGTGTAGGACCATAAGCTCCTGACGCCTCTGCGGCCTGCTTTGAGGGGTCAGGGTTTTGGTTATTGGCGTGCCTTTGGGAATCCCCCGTCTGCTGGGCGGGGTTCCTCCCAACCCCCTTCTCTGCAAAATCCCAGCAACAGCCAGCAGGTACTGCCCTTACCAATGACTCTCCAAAGTTCAGACTATCTCAAGGTGGGCGGCTGGCTTGACAAGTTTTCCTCCTGTTGGGCTCGCAACGTCACCGATTCCTTGGTTCTTCGTCTGGTGGTCGAATGTTTTTCTATCGACTTCTCTTCTCGTCCACCAGATCTTTTTGTTTGCACTCCCACTCCTCGGAATCCTCTGAAGCTCCTGGGGTTGCAGCAGGGGATCCTGGATGTTCTCCGGAAGGGTGCCATTGTTCTCGTTCCCGGGGCCGGGTTGTGTCCAGGTTGCCACTCTCTGATGTTCCTGGTGGGGAAGCCATCGGGGATATCCGCCCTAACCTGGATCTCAAGACCCTGAATTCCTATGTGCCATACCAGAGGTTCAAGATGGTGAGTTTGCAGTGGATTCTGCCCCTTGTTCCCTCTGGGGCCTTTCTGTCATCCTTACACATTTTGGTTGCTTATTTCCATATTTCTGTGCATCCTCTCTTCCAACGGTATTTGCAGTTCTGTGCCCTGGGTTAGCACTTCCAGTTTTGAGTCCTTCTGGGTTGGCCTCTGCCCCTCAGGTGTTTACTAAGGCCATGGCTCTCCTGGTTGGTCTGTTGCATGCTCAAGGGGTTCTTTTGTTTCCTTACCTTGATGACTGGTTAATTTCTTCCTCGTCTTTCCTTAAGGCCCTAGAGGATGTGCCGTTGGGGCGTCTTTGCCTGTAGTCCCATGGGTTCCTTGTGAATCACAGCAAGTCCCACCTCATCCAGTCTCAGGAATTCCAATTCATCGGTGCTCTCTTCAATACCAGTTTGGGGATGGTGTTTCTTCCTCCTGCTCACCAGTTCCGACTCCGGTCTCATCTGGGGTCCCTCCTGTCTGCCTCATCAGCCTCCGTACGGGACTAGTTGCGGGTTCAGGGGGACATGTCTGCTTCACTCTTGCTGGTTCTTTGGGCTCGCAGATACCTCTTCCATCTGGTGTATCTTCTTCTGGCTCACTGGGATCCGGGGTCCCAGGACAACGATGCCTCTGTTCCAGTGACTCCCGCCATTTCTCTCCTGCTGCAGTGGTGGCTGGTTCTGGACAACCTGGTGAGGGGGGTGCCCCTGGACCCTCCCCTTCCCTGTACCATGACTACCGATGACAACCCTTGGGGTTGGGGTGCCAACCTCTGGGTTCTTTCTGTTCAGGGTCCTTGGTCCCCCATGGAGAGCTGGATGTCCTCCAGTTGGAAAGAACTGGCTGCTGTGTTCAAGGCTCTCCTGCGCTTTGCCCCTCACCTGAGGAACTTGTGGGTTCAGGTCCGGACAGACAATCAGGTGGCCCGTGCCTACTTGAATAATTTGGGGGGCACTCACTCTCCTCTGTTGGCTCTCCTGGCGGATCAGATTGGGTCTTGGGCAGAGGCCAATCTGCTGGGTCTGACGGCTATCTATCTTCCGGAGAGGGAGAATGGGCGTGCGGATCAGCTCAGTCTCCTTCTTCCTTCGTCGGTTTCTCTGTCCCTGTCTCCTCTGGTCTTTCGGGAGCTGTCAGGGAGGTGCGGGAGGCCCTGGTTGGAACTCTTTGCTCCCCCTCAGGATAGTCTTCTGCCAAGATTTTGCACCCTTCTTCCTTGCGGGAGGCGTGGGGGGTGGATGCCCTGAATTTCCCTTGGCCTCAGGGTCTTCTCTACGCTTTTCCTCCCTTTCTCCTTCTCAGCAGGGTTTTGGCAAAGATCAGGTCTGAGAGGGTGGTGGTGCTGTTGGCGGTCCCTTTTTGGCCTCGCCAGTCTTGGTATCCCCTCCTTCTTCGTTTGGCGGTTGCTCCTCCGTGGAAGTTCCCGCTTTCCCCTTCTCCACTCCGCTTTCCCCACCAGTCTGGCCAGGCTCTCAGGAAGTTGGCGTTGGCAGTTTAGAAATTGAAAGGCGAAGGCTAATGTCTTTGGGTTGTTCCTCTACAGTGGCCCGGTTGATTCAGAATTCTCGAAATGGCAGTCCCCATAAGGTCTACGAACGTCACTGGAGGAATTTCTCTGCTTGGTGTTCTTTGCAGGGGTTTCTCCCTGATTCCTGTGATGGGGGGTTCTGTGCTTGAGTTCCTCCGGGATGTATTTTTGCTTGGGCTGTAGATCTCTACTCTCCGCAGCCAGTGATCTGCCAATAAGGCTATCCGGAGGGCCTCTCTCGTCTCCTCTGAGTCCTTGGCTTCTCACCTTCTGCGCTGTCCCTTTCTTCCACTGCCTGTGGTTGCTTCTCCTGTTCCCCCCTTGCAGCTTTTCCTGTTTGAGCCTCTGTCTTCTGTGTCTCTGGAGTTTCTCACCCTGAAGGTTTGTTTTCTGGTGGCCATTACCTCTGGGTGCCTTTTGGGGGAACTTGGCGCTTTACTTTGCCATCCTCCCTTCTTGTGTTTCTTCCCTGACAAGGTGGTACTCCGTCCTAAGCCGGCCTTTCTTCCCAAGATGTCCTCCGCTTTTCATTTGTCTCAGGATATTGTCCCTCCGGCCTTTTTTCCTACCCCCTCTATGGAGGAGGAGATCCAGCTCAATTCCTGGATTTGCCTCGGGCTATGGTATTCTCCCTTGATCATACAGCCTTCCTTCGCAAGGTGGATTGTTTGTTTGTCACATTTGGGGTTGACCGCCAGGGTCATCAGCCTACCAGGGCTACTCTTTCACATTGGGTTCGGTCCCCTGTCTCCTTGGCCTAACTGCATTTGGGGGTCTCTCTTCCCCCGGTTATTCAGGGTCATTCCACCCGGGGTGTGTCTTCCTCCATCTCCCATTATAAGTTGTGGATGGGGGAGGTATTTTTCTGGGGATTTTGGTTCCGCTGTCATTGCGGCTGTTCACTGATTGTGTGTAAGTGTCTGCAATAAATATTCCTTGGCATCTTTGGTGTCTGTTTCTTTTTGTTCGTCTGGCGCTTGGCGTATTCGCTCCTGGGTGACTGTGACAAGGAAGACGGAGGAGAAAGGTAATGACTCGGGTACTTACTGGTAATCTTCATTACTCCGAGTCATAGTCATCCTTGTCACTGTCATATTCCCTCCCTGCTTTCTTCCGTTTTTTTCTCTGCTTGTGCATTTCAGGATGTTTCCTGTGTTTCCCCACCCTTATAGGTCAGGTGACAGGAACTTCCTGTAAGGCCGCCATATTGTTTGGGGTCTTTTTTGTTTATGGGTCAATGCTGTGTCTGGAACACGTGGTGCTCCTGGGTGACTGTGACTAGGAAGACTATGACTCAGAGTAATGAAGATTACTGGTAAGTAACCTAGTCAATATAATAGCTCAAAAATTCGCATCCGCCACAGTGGCCTGCGTGACGGCACGCGCGTCCTCGCTAATGCTGAGAAAATAAGGCGCCATTTTCTTTATAACACCAAAGCTAGCATCATACAGAAAATATGCTTGCTGCCCAAGGATAAACCTGTGCCCCATCTGCACAATCGCATACAAATCCCCTCTTTAGCCACACTAAGGCGGAAAGGCAGAAACGACGAAACAGTGCTCACAGTCCTAATACCGGTAAGTCAAGAATGAAACACATCCCCCAGTCACCACTTTAAAGGCTCCATAAAGCAATTCAACTTGCTAACCTTATGGATACTGCACAAGCTACTTCTTTACCCATGCTGCACAACCATACCTCTTTAGCCAAAAGATACATTCTCACAGCTGTACCACTCGGCACACTCACTGACTCTTTAAGACTAGATTTACTGCACTCTCCCATCCTAAATTCGCGGAGCAGAGCTGGGTCTCTCCTGTATTCCTCTCCTCATGACTGAGCACCGCCTTCTCTGGAGAGTTACATTTGAGGTACTGGGCGGTCCGGTCTGCAAAATCACCTAGAGTGTGGCCGGTAAAGGAAGCAAGATGAGGGTGAAGGGGGGGCCCATGTTTAGTGAGAGGTAGAGCACTCCTGCGCTGGGGTCCAATTACCTGCATCTCTCGGTCAGGACTCAATCGTCTTCCACCTGCATTCCTTTTGCCTTTCATTGCTAGCACTTGTTTTACAAAGAGTCAAAATAATGGAGCTGCTGCATGTTTAACCCCTTCGCTGCTAGGCCTTTTCCCCTCCTGTGCTAAGGCTTTTTTTGGCGTTTTGGGGTAGTGCGCGCTTAGGCCCTTGTAACTTTTTGACCACATAAGGTATCCACGCCAAATTTGCGTCCTTTTCTTCCAACATCATCTGGATTCTAAAGGCGCCCAGGGTTTGTGGATTCCCTTGGAGGGGGTCCCAGACATTAAGCAAAATATAGTGATTTTTTTGTTTTTTTCAGAAAAATGGGGAAAACGGGCTGCAAATGAAAGCCTCTGGGTTTTTCCCTGAAAATGTTATGAAAAAAAGATTTGTGGGGCTGAAATCTCCATTTTCTCAGCTTTTATGGAATGACAGTCTTTTGTCAGAGAACCGAAATTTTTCACACAGTTTTGGCATTTTTCTGGGACATAGCCTATTTTTGCTATTTTTAGAGCTTTCCACCTCCTTCCAGTTAATGGTAGAAATGAGTTTGAAAGCAATAATGGATCCTGGAAAGCTGTACATTTACGAAAAGTAGACAAAATTCTGAATTCAGAAAGGGGTCATTTGTCTAAATCCATGAAGGTTTCTTTATAGAAACTAACAGTTAAATATTGGAATAATTGAAAATTTGTTGAAAAAAACAGCTTTTTGTCTCAACGTTTTCACCTATAACCTTTTCTAATTTTGACAGCTCTTGGAAGGCAATATACCGTTACATCCGTTAGACCTTCCTGGTTGTGGGGATATATAGGACTTGTAGTTTCACCAAGAATCCGACGAACCCAGATCCAAAAACTGAGCAGCAACTTGCAATGGTATTTTTTCATTTACTGGGTATAGAGCACTTTGTCTTGGAAAATGTATACATGGAAAAGTCTGAATGAAAGACACCTATGTATTTCTGAATTGGGTACAAATTATAGACTTTAGAAACAGTATATAATTCCACATTTTCAAAATTGGGAATACTCATACTAGCATGAGAATTATTGGTCATTTTTCAAAAAGATTTTTTTTTTACACAATGTCTTTCATTGAAAGGGAGAAATGCATGAAAGCTCAATTGGTAATAACAGTTGATTTACAAATCTGAATTACCCCAAGTCTCCCGATAAAAACTGTACCTCACTTGTGTGGGTCGGCCTTGTGCCTGCGACAGGAAACGGCGCAAAATGCAACGTGGTCACACCTAAATTTTGCAGATACAAATTGACCCTTTTTTGGCAAAGTGCCTACCTGTAGTTTTTGCACCCTAGCTCTGCCGGCACCTAGGGAAACCTAGCAAACCTATACATTTTTGAAAAGTAGACACCCAGGGGAATTCAGGATGGGGTGACTCGACTGCCTACCACCAGGTTTTGTTACCCAGAATCCCTTGCAAAGCTAAGAATTTGACAAAAAAACACATTTTCCTCACATTTCTGTGGTGGAAAGTTCTGGAATCTGCGTGGATCAACAAATTTCTACCCACCCAGCGTTCCTCCAGTTCTCCCGAAAAAAATGGTACCTCACTTGCGTGGGTAGGCATAGTGGATGCGACACGAAACAGCGCAAAATGCAACGTGGTCGCACCTCAATTTCCCAGTGAAATCTTGCGCTCTTTGGACAAAGAGACTACCTTTTGTTTTTGAGCCCTAGATCTGCCAGCAACTAGGGAAACCTAGCAAACCTATACATTTTTGAAAAGTAGACACCCAGGGGAATTCAGGATGGGGTGACTCGACTGCCTACCACCAGGTTTTGGTACCCAGAATTCCTTGCAAAGCTAAGAATTTGACAAAAAAAAACACATTTTCCTCACATTTCTGTGGTGGAAAGTTCTGGAATCTGCGTGGATCAACAAATTTCCAGCCACCCAGCGTTCCCTCAGGTCTCCCGAAAAAAATGGTACCTCACTTGCGTGGGTAGGCATAGTGGCTGCGACACGAAACAGCGCAGAACGCAACGTGGTCGCACCTCAATTTCCCAGTGAAATCTTGCGCTTTTTGGACAAAGAGACTACCTTTTCTTTTTGTGCCCAAGCTCTGTCAGCACCTAGGGAAACCTAGCAAACCTATACATTTTTGAAAAGTGACACCCAGGGGACTTCAGGATGGGGTGACTCGACTGCCTACCACCAGGTTTTGTTACCCAGAATCCCTTGCAAAGCTAACAATTTGTAAAAAAAAACACATTTTCCTCACATTTCTGTGGTGGAAAGTTCTGGAATCTGTGTGGATCAACAAATTTCCACCCACCCAGCGTTCCCCCAGGTCTCCCGAAAATAATGGTACCTCACTTGCGTGGGTAGGCATAGTGGCTGCGACATGAAACAGCGCAAAACGCAATGTGGTCGCACCTCAATTTCCCAGTGAAATCTTGCGCTTTTTGGACAAAGAGACTACCTTTTGTTTTTGAGCCCTAGCTCTGCCAGCACCTAGGGAAACCTAGCAAACCTATACATTTTTGAAAACTAGACACACAGGGGAATTCAGGATGGGGTGACTCGACTGCCTACCACCAGGGTTTGTTACCCAGAATCCCTTGCAAAGCTAAGAATTTGACAAAAAAACACATTTTCCTCACATTTCTGTGGTGGAAAGTTCTGGAATCTGCGTGGATCAACAAATTTCCACCCACCCAGCGTTCCCCCAGGTCTCCCAAAAAAAATGGTACCTCACTTGCGTTGTTAGGCATAGTGGCTGCGACATGAAACAGCGCAAAACGCAACGTGGTCGCACCGCAATTTTCCAGTGAAATCTTGCGCTTTTTGGTCAAAGAGACTACCTTTTGTTTTTGCGCCCTAGCTCTGCCAGCACCTAGGGAAACCTAGCAAACCTATACATTTTTGAAACGTAGACACCCAGGGAAATTCAGGATGGGGTGACTCGACTGCCTACCACCAGGTTTTGTTACCCAGAATCCCTTGCAAAGCTAAGAATTTGACAAAAAAAAACACATTTTCCTCACATTTCTGTGGTGGAAAGTTCTGGAATCTGCAATGATCAACAAATTTCCACCCACCCAGCGTTCCCCCAGGTCTCCCCAAAAAAATGGTACCTCACTTGCGTGGGTAGGCATAGTGGCTGCGACATGAAACAGCGCAAAACGCAATGTGATCGCACCTCAATTTCCCAGTGAAATCTTGCACTTTTTGGACAAAGAGACTACCTTTTGTTTTTGAGCCCTAGCTCTGCCAGCACCTAGGGAAACCTAGCAGACCTATACATTTTTGAAAAGTAGACACCCAGGGGAATTCAGGATGGGGTGAATCGACTGCCTACCACCAGGTTTTGTTACCCAGAATCCCTTGCAAAGCTAACAATTTGACAAAAAAACACATTTTCCTCAAATTTCTGTGGTGGAAAGTTCTGGAATCTGCGTGGATCAACAAATTTCCACCCACCCAGCGTTCCCCCAGGTCTCCCAAAAAAAATGGTACCTCACTTGCATTGTTAGGCATAGTGGCTGCGACATGAAACAGCGCAAAACGCAAAGTGGTCGCACCTCAATTTCCCAGTGAAATCTTGCGCTTTTTGGTCAAAGAGACTACCTTTTGTTTTTGCGCCCTAGCTCTGCCAGCACCTAGGGAAACCTAGCAAACCTATACATTTTTGAAACGTAGACACCCAGGGGAATTCAGGATGGGGTGACTCGACTGCCTACCACAAGGTTTTGTTACCCAGAATCCCTTGCAAAGCTAAGAATTTGACAAAAAAAAACACATTTTCCTCACATTTCTGTGGTGGAAAGTTCTGGAATCTGCGTGGATCAACAAATTTCCACCCACCCAGCGTTCCCCAATGTCTCCCGAAAAAAATGGTGCCTCACTTGCGTGGGTAGGCATAGTGGCTGCAACATGAAACAGCGCAAAACGCAATGTGGTCGCACCTCAATTTCCCAGTGAAATCTTGCGCTTTTTGGACAAAGAGACTACCTTTTGTTTTTGAGCCCTAGCTCTGCCAGCACCTAGGGAAACCTAGCAAACCTATACATTTTTGAAAAGTAGACACCCAGGGGAATTCAGGATGGGGTGACTCGACTGCCTACCACCAGGTTTTGTTACCCAGAATCCCTTGCAAAGCTAACAATTTGTCAAAAAAAACACATTTTCCTCACATTTCTGTGGTGGAAAGTTCTGGAATCTGCGTGGATCAACAAATTTCCACCCACCCAGCGTTCCCCCAGGTCTCCCCAAAAAAATGGTACCTCACTTGCGTTGTTAGGCATAGTGGCTGCGACATGAAACAGCGTAAAACGCAACGTGGTCGCACCGCAATTTTCCAGTGAATTCTTGCGCTTTTTGGTCAAAGAGACTACCTTTTGTTTTTACGCCCTAGCTCTGCCAGCACCTAGGGAAACCTAGCAAACCTATACATTTTTGAAACGTAGACACCCAGGGAAATTCAGGATGGGGTGACTCGACTGCCTACCACCAGGTTTTGTTACCCAGAATCCCTTGCAAAGCTAAGAATTTGACAAAAAAAAACACATTTTCCTCACATTTCTGTGGTGGAAAGTTCTGGAATCTGCGTTGATCAACAAATTTCCACCCACCCAGCGTTCCCCCAGGTCTCCCGAAAAAAAATGGTACCTCACTTGCATTGTTAGGCATAGTGGCTGCGACATGAAACAGCGCAAAACGCAAAGTGGTCGAACCTCAATTTCCCAGTGAAATCTTGCGCTTTTTGGTCAAAGAGACTACCTTTTGTTTTTGCGCCCTAGCTCTGCCAGCACCTAGGGAAACCTAGCAAACCTATACATTTTTGAAACGTAGACACCCAGGGGAATTCAGGATGGGGTGACTCGACTGCCTACCACCAGGTTTTGTTACCCAGAATCCCTTGCAAAGCTAAAAATTTGACAAAAAAAAACACATTTTCCTCACATTTCTGTGGTGGAAAGTTCTGGAATCTGCGTGGATCAACAAATTTCCACCCACCCAGCCTTCCCCAATGTCTCCCGAAAAAAATGGTGCCTCACTTGCGTGGGTAGGCATAGTGGCTGCAACATGAAACAGCGCAAAACGCAATGTGGTCGCACCTCAATTTCCCAGTGAAATCTTGCGCTTTTTGGACAAAGAGACTACCTTTTGTTTTTGAGCCCTAGCTCTGCCAGCACCTAGGGAAACCTAGCAAACCTATACATTTTTGAAAAGTAGACACCAAGGGGAATTCAGGATGGGGTGACTCGACTGCCTACCACCAGGTTTTGTTACCCAGAATCCCTTGCAAAGCTAACAATTTGTAAAAAAAAACACATTTTCCTCACATTTCTGTGGTGGAAAGTTCTGGAATCTGCGTGGATCAACAAATTTCCACCCACCCAGCGTTCCCCCAGGTCTCCCAAAAAAAATGGTACCTCACTTGCGTTGTTAGGCATAGTGGCTGCGACATGAAACAGCGCAAAACGCAACGTGGTCGCACCGCAATTTTCCAGTGAAATCTTGCGCTTTTTGGTCAAAGAGACTACCTTTTGTTTTTGCGCCCTAGCTCTGCCAGCACCTAGGGAAACCTAGCAAACCTATACATTTTTGAAACGTAGACACCCAGGAAAATTCAGGATGGGGTGACTCGACTGCCTACCACCAGGTTTTGTTACCCAGAATCCCTTGCAAAGCTAAGAATTTGACAAAAAAACCACATTTTCCTCACATTTCTGTGGTGGAAAGTTCTGGAATCTGCGTTGATCAACAAATTTCCACCCACCCAGCGTTCCCCCAGGTCTCCCCAAAAAAATGGTACCTCACTTGCGTGGGTAGGCATAGTGGCTGCGACATGAAACAGCGCAAAACGCAATGTGGTCGCACCTCAATTTCCCTGTGAAATCTTGCACTTTTTGGACAAAGAGACTACCTTTTGTTTTTGAGCCCTAGCTCTGCCAGCACCTAGGGAAACCTAGCAAACCAATACATTTTTGAAAAGTAGACACCCAGGGGAATTCAGGATGGGGTGACTTGACTGCCTACCACCAGGTTTTGTTACCCAGAATTCCTTGCAAAGCTAAGAATTTGACCAAAAAAACACATTTTCCTCACATTTCTGTGGTGGAAAGTTCTGGAATCTGCGTGGATCAACAAATTTCCACCCACCCAGCGTTCCCCCAGGTCTCCCAAAAAAAATGGTACCTCACTTGCATTGTTAGGCATAGTGGCTGCGACATGAAACAGCGCAAAACGCAAAGTGGTCGCACCTCAATTTCCCAGTGAAATCTTGCGCTTTTTGGTCAAAGAGACTACCTTTTGTTTTTGCGCCCTAGCTCTGCCAGCACCTAGGGAAACCTAGCAAACCTATACATTTTTGAAACGTAGACACCCAGGGGAATTCAGGATGGGGTGACTCGACTGCCTACCACCAGGTTTTGTTACCCAGAATCCCTTGCAAAGCTAAGAATTTGACAAAAAAAACACATTTTCCTCACATTTCTGTGGTGGAAAGTTCTGGAATCTGCGTGGATCAACAAATTTCCACCCACCCAGCGTTCCCCAATGTCTCCCGAAAAAAATGGTGCCTCACTTGCGTGGGTAGGCATAGTGGCTGCAACATGAAACAGCGCAAAACGCAATGTGGTCGCACCTCAATTTCCCAGTGAAATCTTGCGCTTTTTGGACAAAGAGACTACCTTTTGTTTTTGAGCCCTAGCTCTGCCAGCACCTAGGGAAACCTAGCAAACCTATACATTTTTGAAAAGTAGACACCCAGGGGAATGTAGGATGGGGTGACTCGACTGCCTACCACCAGGTTTTGTTACCCAGAATCCCTTGCAAAGCTAACAATTTGTCAAAAAAAACACATTTTCCTCACATTTCTGTGGTGGAAAGTTCTGGAATCTGCGTGGATCAACAAATTTCCACCCACCCAGCGTTCCCCCAGGTCTCCCCAAAAAAATGGTACCTCACTTGCGTTGTTAGGCATAGTGGCTGTGACATGAAACAGCGCAAAACGCAACGTGGTCGCACCTCAATTTCCCAGTGAAATCTTGCGCTTTTTGGTCAAAGAGACTACCTTTTGTTTTTGCGCCCTAGCTCTGCCAGCACCTGGGGAAACCTAGCAAACCTATACATTTTTGAAAACTAGAGACACTGGGGAATTCAGGATGGGGTGACTCGACTGCCTACCACCAGGGTTTGTTACCCAGAATCCCTTGCAAAGCTAAGAATTTGACAAAAAAACACATTTTCCTCACATTTCTGTGGTGGAAAGTTCTGGAATCTGCGTTGATCAACAAATTTCCACCCACCCAGCGTTCCCCCAGGTCTCCCAAAAAAAATGGTACCTCACTTGCATTGTTAGGCATAGTGGCTGCGACATGAAACAGCGCAAAACGCAAAGTGGTCGAACCTCAATTTCCCAGTGAAATCTTGCGCTTTTTGGTCAAAGAGACTACCTTTTGTTTTTGCGCCCTAGCTCTGCCAGCACCTAGGGAAACCTAGCAAACCTATACATTTTTGAAACGTAGACACCCAGGGGAATTCAGGATGGGGTGACTCGACTGCCTACCACCAGGTTTTGTTACCCAGAATCCCTTGCAAAGCTAAAAATTTGACCAAAAAAAACACATTTTCCTCACATTTCTGTGGTGGAAAGTTCTGGAATCTGCGTGGATCAACAAATTTCCACCCACCCAGCGTTCCCCAATGTCTCCCGAAAAAAATGGTGCCTCACTTGCGTGGGTAGGCATAGTGGCTGCAACATGAAACAGCGCAAAACGCAATGTGGTCGCACCTCAATTTCCCAGTGAAATCTTGCGCTTTTTGGACAAAGAGACTACCTTTTGTTTTTGAGCCCTAGCTCTGCCAGCACCTAGGGAAACCTAGCAAACCTATACATTTTTGAAAAGTAGACACCAAGGGGAATTCAGGATGGGGTGACTCGACTGCCTACCACCAGGTTTTGTTACCCAGAATCCCTTGCAAAGCTAACAATTTGTAAAAAAAAACACATTTTCCTCACATTTCTGTGGTGGAAAGTTCTTGAATCTGCGTGGATCAACAAATTTCCACCCACCCAGCGTTCCCCCAGGTCTCCCAAAAAAAATGGTACCTCACTTGCGTTGTTAGGCATAGTGGCTGCGACATGAAACAGCGCAAAACGCAACGTGGTCGCACCGCAATTTTCCAGTGAAATCTTGCGCTTTTTGGTCAAAGAGACTACCTTTTGTTTTTGCGCCCTAGCTCTGCCAGCACCTAGGGAAACCTAGCAAACCTATACATTTTTGAAACGTAGACACCCAGGAAAATTCAGGATGGGGTGACTCGCCTGCCTACCACCAGGTTTTGTTACCCAGAATCCCTTGCAAAGCTAAGAATTTGACAAAAAAAACACATTTTCCTCACATTTCTGTGGTGGAAAGTTCTGGAATCTGCGTTGATCAACAAATTTCCACCCACCCAGCGTTCCCCCAGGTCTCCCCAAAAAAATGGTACCTCACTTGCGTGGGTAGGCATAGTGGCTGCGACATGAAACAGCGCAAAACGCAATGTGGTCGCACCTCAATTTCCCTGTGAAATCTTGCACTTTTTGGACAAAGAGACTACCTTTTGTTTTTGAGCCCTAGCTCTGCCAGCACCTAGGGAAACCTAGCAAACCAATACATTTTTGAAAAGTAGACACCCAGGGGAATTCAGGATGGGGTGAATCGACTGCCTACCACCAGGTTTTGTTACCCAGAATCCCTTGCAAAGCTAACAATTTGACAAAAAAACCACATTTTCCTCAAATTTCTGTGGTGGAAAGTTCTGGAATCTGCGTGGATCAACAAATTTCCACCCACCCAGCATTCCCCCAGCTCTCCCAAAATAAATGGTACCTCACTTGCGTGGGTAGGCATAGTGGCTGCGACACGAAACAGCGCAAAACGCAACGTGGTCGCACCTCAATTTCCCAGTGAAATCTTGCGCTCTTTGGACAAAGAGACTACCTTATGTTTTTGAGCCCTAGCTCTGCCAGCAACTAGGGAAACCTAGCAAACCTATACATTTTTAAAAAGTAGACACCCAGGGGAATTCAGGATGGGGTGACTTGACTGCCTACCACCAGGTTTTGTTACCCAGAATTCCTTGCAAAGCTAAGAATTTGACCAAAAAAAACACATTTTCCTCACATTTCTGTGGTGGAAAGTTCTGGAATCTGCGTGGATCAACAAATTTCCACCCACCCAGCGTTCCCGCAGGTCTCCCAAAAAAAATGGTACCTCACTTGCATTGTTAGGCATAGTGGCTGCGACATGAAACAGCGCAAAACGCAAAGTGGTCGCACCTCAATTTCCCAGTGAAATCTTGCGCTTTTTGGTCAAAGAGACTACCTTTTGTTTTTGCGCCCTAGCTCTGCCAGCACCTAGGGAAACCTAGCAAACCTATACATTTTTGAAACGTAGACACCCAGGGGAATTCAGGATGGGGTGACTCGACTGCCTACCACCAGGTTTTGTTACCCAGAATCCCTTGCAAAGCTAAGAATTTGACAAAAAAAACACATTTTCCTCACATTTCTGTGGTGGAAAGTTCTGGAATCTGCGTGGATCAACAAATTTCCACCCACCCAGCGTTCCCCAATGTCTCCCGAAAAAAATGGTGCCTCACTTGCGTGGGTAGGCATAGTGGCTGCAACATGAATTAGCGCAAAACGCAATGTGGTCGCACCTCAATTTCCCAGTGAAATCTTGCGCTTTTTGGACAAAGAGACTACCTTTTGTTTTTGAGCCCTAGCTCTGCCAGCACCTAGGGAAACCTAGCAAACCTATACATTTTTGAAAAGTAGACACCCAGGGGAATTTAGGATGGGGTGACTCGACTGCCTACCACCAGGTTTTGTTACCCAGAATCCCTTGCAAAGCTAACAATTTGTCAAAAAAAACACATTTTCCTCACATTTCTGTGGTGGAAAGTTCTGGAATCTGCGTGGATCAACAAATTTCCACCCACCCAGCGTTCCCCCAGGTCTCCCCAAAAAAATGGTACCTCACTTGCGTTGTTAGGCATAGTGGCTGCGACATGAAACAGCGCAAAACGCAACGTGGTCGCACCTCAATTTCCCAGTGAAATCTTGCGCTTTTTGGTCAAAGAGACTACCTTTTGTTTTTGCGCCCTAGCTCTGCCAGCACCTGGGGAAACCTAGCAAACCTATACATTTTTGAAAACTAGAGACACTGGGGAATTCAGGATGGGGTGACTCGACTGCCTACCACCAGGGTTTGTTACCCAGAATCCCTTGCAAAGCTAAGAATTTGACAAAAAAACACATTTTCCTCACATTTCTGTGGTGGAAAGTTCTGGAATCTGCGTGGATCAACAAATTTCTACCCACCCAGTGTTCCCCCAGGTCTCCCAAAAAAAATGGTACCTCACTTGCGTTGTTAGGCATAGTGGCTGCGACATGAAACAGCGCAAAACGCAACGTGGTCGCACCTCAATTTCCCAGTGAAATCTTGCGCTTTTTGGTCAAAGAGACTACCTTTTGTTTTTGTGCCCTAGCTCTGCCAGCACCTAGGGAAACCTAGCAAACCTATACATTTTTGAAAACTAGACACCCAGAGGAATTCAGGATGGGGTGACTCATCTGCCTACCCCCAGGTTTTGCTACCCATAATCCCTTGCAAACCTAAAATTTTGACAAAAAAAACACATTTTCCTCACATTTCTGTGGTGGAAAGTTCTGGAATCTGCGTAGATCAACAAATTTCCACCCACCCAGCGTTCCCCCAGGTCTCCCGAAAAAAATGGTACCTCACTTGCATGGGTAGGCATAGTGGCTGCGACATGAAACAGCGCAAAACGCAACATGGTCGCACCTCAATTTCCCAGTGAAATCTTGCACTTTTTGGACAAAAAGACTACCTTTTGTTTTTGCGCCCTAGCTCTGCCAGCACCTAAGGAAACCTAGCAAACCTATACATTTTTTAAAACTAGACACCCAGGGGAATTCAGGATGGGGTGACCTGTCTGCCTAACCCCAGGTTTTGTTACCCAGAATCCATTGCAAAGCTAAGATTTTGACAAAAAAAACACATTTTCCTCAAATTTCTGTAGTGGAAATTTCTGGAATCTGCGTGGATCAACCAATTTCTACCCACCCAGCGTTCCCCCAGGTCTCCCAAAAAAAATGGTACCTCACTTGCGTGGGTAGGCATAGTGGCTGCGACATGAAACATCGCAAAACGCAACATGGTCGCACTTCAATTTCCCAGTGAAAACTTGCACTTTTTGGACAAAAAGACTACCTTTTGTTTTTGCGCCCTAGCTCTGCCAGCACCCAGGGAAACCTAGCAAACCTATACATTTTTGGAAACTAGACATCCAGGGGAATTCAGGATGGGGTGACTCGTCTGCCTACCCCCAGGTTTTGTTATCCAGAATGCCTTGCAAAGCAAAGATTTTGACCAAAAAAACACATTTTCCTCACATTTCTGTGGTGGAAAGTTCTGGAATCTGCGTGGATCAACAAATTTCTACCCACCCAGCGTTCCCCCAGGTCTCCCAAAAAAAATGGTACCTCACTTGCGTTGTTAGGCATAGTGGCTGCGACATGAAACAGCGCAAAACGCAACGTGGTCACACCTCAATTTCCCAGTGAAATCTTGCGCTTTTTGGTCAAAGAGACTACCTTTTGTTTTTGCGCCCTAGCTCTGCCAGCACCTGGGGAAACCTAGAAAACCTATACATTTTTGAAAACTAGACACCCAGGGAAATTCAGGATGGGGTGACTCGACTGCCTACCACCAGGTTTTGTTACCCAGAATCCCTTGCAAAGCTAACAATTTGTCAAAAAAACCACATTTTCCTCACATTTCTGTGGTGGAAAGTTCTGGAATCTGCGTGGATCAACAAATTTCCACCCACCCAGCGTTCCCCCAGGTCTCCCCAAAAAAATGGTACCTCACTTGCGTTGTTAGGCATAGTGGCTGCGACATGAAACAGCGCAAAACGCAACGTGGTCGCACCTCAATTTCCCAGTGAAATCTTGCGCTTTTTGGTCAAAGAGACTACCTTTTGTTTTTGCGCCCTAGCTCTGCCAGCACCTGGGGAAACCTAGCAAACCTATACATTTTTGAAAACTAGAGACACTGGGGAATTCAGGATGGGGTGACTCGACTGCCTACCACCAGGGTTTGTTACCCAGAATCCCTTGCAAAGCTAAGAAATTGACAAAAAAACACATTTTCCTCACATTTCTGTGGTGGAAAGTTCTGGAATCTGCGTGGATCAACAAATTTCTACCCACCCAGCGTTCCCCCAGGTCTCCCCAAAAAAATGGTACCTCACTTGCGTTGTTAGGCATAGTGGCTGCGACATGAAACAGCGCAAAACGCAACGTGGTCGCTTCTCAATTTCCCAGTGAAATCTTGCACTTTTTGGACAAAAAGACTACCTTTTGTTTTTGCGCCCTAGCTCTGCCAGCACCTAAGGAAACCTAGCAAACCTATATATTTTTGGAAACTAGACACCCAGGGGAATTCAGGATGGGGTGACTCGTCTGCCTAACCCCAGGTTTTGTTATCCAGAATCCATTGCAAAACTAAGATTTTGACAAAAAAAAAACATTTTCCTCACATTTCTGTGGTGAAAAGTTCTGGAATCTGTGTGGATCAACAAATTTCCACCCACCCAGCGTTCTCCCAAGTCTCCCGAAAAAAATGTTACCTCACTTGCCTGGTTAGGCATAGTGGCTGCGACATGAAACAGCGCAAAACGCAACATGGTCGCACCTCAATTTCCCAGTGAAATCTTGCACTTTTTGGACAAAAAGAGTACCTTTTGTTTTTGCGCCCTAGCTCTGCCAACACCCAGGGAAACCTAGCAAACCTATACATTTTTTAAAACTAGACATCCAGGGGAATTCAGGATGGGGTGACTCGTCTGCCTACCCCCAGGTTTTGTTATCCAGAATGCCTTGCAAAGCAAAGATTTTGACCAAAAAAACACATTTTCCTCACATTTCTGTGGTGGAAAGTTCTGGAATCTGCGTGGATCAACAAATTTCCACCCACCCAGCGTTCCCCCAGGTCTCCTGAAAAAAATGGTACCTCATTTGCGTGGGTAGGCATAGTGGCTGCGACATGAAACAGCGTAAAACGCAACATGGTCGCACCTCAATTTCCCAGTGAAATCTTGCACTTTTTGGACAAAAAGACTACCTTTTGTTTTTGTGCCCTAGCTCTGCCAGCACCTAGGGAAACCTAGCAAACCTATACATTTTGAAATCTAGACACCCAGGGGAATTCAGGATGGGGTGAGTCGTCTGCCTACCCCCAGGTTTTGTTACCGAGAATCCCTTGCAAAGCTAAGATTTTGACCAAAAAAACACATTTTCCTCACATTTCTGTGGTGGAAAGTTCTGGAATCTGCGTGGATCAACAAATTTCTACCCACCCAGCGTTCCCCCAGGTCTCCCAAAAAAAATGGTACCTCACTTGCGTTGTTAGGCATAGTGGCTGCGACATGAAACAGCGCAAAACGCAACGTGGTCGCTTCTCAATTTCCCAGTGAAATCTTGCGCTTTTTGGTCAAAGAGACTACCTTTTGTTTTTGCGCCCTAGCTCTGCCAGCACCTAGGGAAACCTAGCAAACCTATACATTTTTGAAAACTAGACACCCAGGGGAATTCAGGATGGGGTGACTCGTCTGCCTACCCCCAGGTTTTGCTACCCATAATCCCTTGCAAACCTAAAAATTTGACAAAAAAAACACATTTTCCTCACATTTCTGTGGTGGAAAGTTCTGGAATCTGCGTGGATCAACAAATTTCCACCCACCCAGCGTTCCCCCAGGTCTCCCGAAAAAAATGGTACCTCACTTGCGTGGGTAGGCATAGTGGCTGCGACATGAAACAGCGCAATACGCAACATGGTCGCACCTCAATTTCCCAGTGAAATCTTGCACTTTTTGGACAAAAAGACTACCTTTTGTTTTTGCGCCCTAGCTCTGCCAGCACCTAAGGAAACCTAGCAAACCTATACATTTTTGGAAACTAGACACCCAGGGGAATTCAGGATGGGGTGACTCGTCTGCCTAACCCCAGGTTTTGTTACCCAGAATCCATTGCAAAACTAAGATTTTGACAAAAAAAAACACATTTTCCTCACATTTCTGTGGTGGAAAGTTCTGGAATCTGTGTGGATCAACAAATTTCCACCCACCCAGCGTTCTCCCAAGTCTCCCGAAAAAAATGGTACCTCACTTGCCTGGTTAGGCATAGTGGCTGCGACATGAAACAGCGCAAAACGCAACATGGTCGCACCTCAATTTCCCAGTGAAATCTTGCACTTTTTGGACAAAAAGAGTACCTTTTGTTTTTGCGCCCTAGCTCTGCCAACACCCAGGGAAACCTAGCAAACCTATACATTTTTTAAAACTAGACATCCAGGGGAATTCAGGATGGGGTGACTCGTCTGCCTACCCCCAGGTTTTGTTATCCAGAATGCCTTGCAAAGCAAAGATTTTGACCAAAAAAACACATTTTCCTCACATTTCTGTGGTGGAAAGTTCTGGAATCTGCGTGGATCAACAAATTTCCACCCACCCAGCGTTCCCCCAGGTCTCCTGAAAAAAATGGTACCTCATTTGCGTGGGTAGGCATAGTGGCTGCGACATGAAACAGCGTAAAACGCAACATGGTCGCACCTCAATTTCCCAGTGAAATCTTGCACTTTTTGGACAAAAAGACTACCTTTTGTTTTTGTGCCCTAGCTCTGCCAGCACCTAGGGAAACCTAGCAAACCTATACATTTTGAAATCTAGACACCCAGGGGAATTCAGGATGGGGTGAGTCGTCTGCCTACCCCCAGGTTTTGTTACCGAGAATCCCTTGCAAAGCTAAGATTTTGACCAAAAAAACACATTTTCCTCACATTTCTGTGGTGGAAAGTTCTGGAATCTGCGTGGATCAACAAATTTCCACCCACCCAGGGTTCCCCCAGGTCTCCCGAAAAAAATGGTACCTCACTTGCATTGTTAGGCATAGTGGCTGCGACATGAAACAGCGCAAAACGCAACATGGTCGCACCTCAATTTCCCAGTGAAATCTTGCACTTTTTGGACAAAAAGACTACCTTTTGTTTTTGCGCCCTAGCTCTGCCAGCACCTAGGGAAACATAGCAAACCTATACATTTTTGAAAACTAGACACCCAGGGAAATTCAGGATGGGGTGACTCGTCTGCCTACCCCCAGGTTTTGTTACCCAGAATCCCTTGCAAACCTAAAAATTTGACAAACAAAACACATTTTCCTCACATTTCTGTGGTGGAAAGTTCTGGAATCTGCGTGGATCAACAAATTTCTACCTACCCAGCGTTCCCCCAAGTCTCCCGAAAAAAAAGGTACCTCACTTGCGTGGGTAGGCATAGTGGCTGCGACATGAAACAGCGCAAAACGCAACATGGTCGCACCTCAATTTCCCAGTGAAATCTTGCACTTTTTGGACAAAAAGACTACCCTTTGTTTTTGCGCCCTAGCTCTGCCAGCACCTAGGGAAACCTAGCAAACCTATACATTTTTAAAAACTAGACACCCAGGGGAATTTAGAATGGGGTGACCCGTCTGCCTACCCCCAGGTTTTGTACCCAGAATCCCTTGCAAAGCTAAGATTTTGACAAAAAAAACACATTTTCCTCACATTTCTGTGGTGGAAAGTTCTGGAATCTGCGTGGATCAACAAATTTCCACCCACCCAGCGTTCCCCCAGGTCTCCCGAAAAAATAGTACCTCACTTGCGTGGATAGGCATAGTGGCAGCAACAGGAAACGGTTCAAATCGTACGGTGGTGAATTTTCAATACCCTATTGCAAAACGACCTTGATTTTTGGGCGGGGCACCTGAGTTTTTGGCCCGGGGCTCGGTGGCCATCTTTGGAAACTACCAAACCCAAACAGTTCTGAAAACTAGACACCCGGGGAAAAGCTGGTGGACTTGACATTGTCACCATTGTCAAATTCACCAGCTTTTGCAAGAGGGGTTACCTGGGTTTCTGGCCCCGTGCTAGACGGCCATCTAGGGAAACCTACCAAACCCACACATTTCTGAAAAGTAGACACCCGGGGGGCTTCCAAGGAGGTATGGCTTGCGTGGATCCTCCAACGTTCCTTTACCCAGAATCCCTTGCAAACCTCAATTATAGCAGAAAAAAATCTGTTTTTTCACACGTTTTAGTGTGGGAAAGCGTGGCATCACTGGGCTCACACAAATTACCTCCCACCCAGCGTTCCCCCAGGTCTCCCGATAAAAATGGTACCTCACTTGCGTGGGTAGGCATAGTGGCTGCAACAGGAAAAGGTCCAAATCGTACGGTGGTGAATTTAAAATACCCTGAAGCAATATAACCTTGATTTTTTTTGGGGGGGGCACCTGAGTTTTTGGCCCGGGGCTCGGTGGTATTCTTTGGAAAGTACCAAACCCAAACAGTTCTGAAAACTAGACACCCGGGGGAGTTCAGGGAGGTATGGCATGCGTGGGTCCCCCAATGTTTTCCTACCCAGAACTCCTTGCAAACCTTAAAATTAGGTAAAAATAGCACTTTTCCAAACTTTTTTGCGTGGGATCGCCGTGCCGGCAAAAATGTCCTACCACCCAGCATTCCCCTTGTTCTCCTGAGTAAAAGGATACCTCACTTGTGTGGGTGCCCCAAAGCAGAACAGGCCAAAAATGAATTTTGAAAAAAGTTGTATTTAAGTTTTACAAATTAAGCCCCCCTGCCTTAGTCACAGGCCTTTGGCCCACCCACACAAGTGAGGTATCATTTTACTCGGGAGAACAAGGGAATCGCTGGGTGGTAGGACATTTGTGCCAGCAGTGAGATCCCACCCAAAAAAGTACGTAAAAGTGGGTTTTTTGACCTAAATTTAAGGTTTGCAGGGGTTTCTGGGTAGGAAAACATTGGGGGACCCACGCATGCCATACCTCCCTGGACTCCCCCGGGTGTCTAGTTCTCAGAACTGTTTGGGTTTGGTAGTTTTCAAAGATGCCCGCCAAGCCCCGGGCCAAAAACTCATGGGAACCCCCTTGCAAAACCAAATTGTTTTGAATGAATTAAGTTTTCAGATGGAGAACGTGCGATTCAGGGGACAATATCGCATGAAAATTGTGACAGACAATTTCAAGTTTGCAAGAGATTGTGCACAAAAAAACCAAAAGAATTCACCAACAAGACATGACCATATACTGCCATGAATTGCCAATAATATCTAAATTTAGAAAGTTATTTATAGCTATAATATACACCATAACTGAGTTACTCAAAAGACAAAGAATCAAGCACAGCTATCTATTCCTCAAAGACACACACATACAGGTTGGATTTGGCATGAGGGCGAGTGATGGTTCAGTACATAAAATTTTATTAACATGATATTTCAAAAAAATGAAATGCTCTGTTGATAAATAAATGCATAAAAACCGAACCAGTGACTCGCAACTCGTGAGCTGTAAAGCCACGACAAGGCACCAACCGTTTTACAGGCCATTCACGCACCTTTCATACCTGATACAAACAAGACCACTGACACCATGTGGAAGAAAAGCAACACATTACAACAATCACAATAAGGGACAAGGTACACCCTACTGCAGAAAGATAAAAAATTTTTTTTACTGCACAGCCATCTAATCCGCAAGCACACACACATACTGATTGGATTTGGCACGAGGGTGAGTGATGATTCAGTACCTACAATTGTAATCGCAAGTAATTTCACAAAAAATGAAATACACTGCGTATAATTGAAAGTATGAATAACTGAACCACTGACTCACAGCTCGTGAGCTGTAAAGCCACGTCAAGGCACCAACCTCTTTACAGGCCATTCATACACCTTTCGTTCGTGTGACACATTCAAAACATTCACACCCCCAGCCGCGGATCCATCACATTTCAACACTCACACAAGCAAACAGCGCCATTCAAGGGCCCATCACTTTCACACGCCCACATTTCTGACACTGCAACTACACAAATTGATGAACTGCGTGGAGTGTCACTCAACTAGCAGTGTGTGTAGTGACCACCAGAAAGTAACTACTCACACACCGCCAGCCGAGCGCCAGTCCACCCACACCACCATCCAAGCACCAGACCATGCACACCGCCAGCCAAACACCACTCAGCGCACACCGACAGCCAAGCACAACTCCGTGCACAGACAGCCAAGTACCACTCCACACACACCACCAGCCAAGCGCCACTCCACGCACACCGCCAGCCAAGCACCACTCCGTGCACAGACAGCTAAGCACCGCTCCACGCACACCCTCCAGCCAAGTACCACTCCACACACACTGCAAGCCAAACACCACTCCACACACACCACCAGCCAAACACCACTCCATGCACAGACAGCCAAGTACCACTCCACAAACACCACCAGCCAAGCGCCATTCCACACACACCGCCAGCCAAGCACCACTCCGTGCACAGACAGCCAAGTACTACTCCACAAACACCACCAGCCAAGCACCGCTCCACGCACACCATCCAGCCAAGTACCAGTCCACACACACCGCCAGCCAAACACCACTCCACACACACCACCAGCCAAACACCACTTCGTGCACAGACAGCCAAGTACTACTCCACAAACACCACCAGCCAAGCGCCACTCCACACACACCGCCAGCCAAGCACCACTCCGTGCACAGACAGCCAAGTACTACTCCACAAACACCATCAGCCAAGCGCAACTCCACACACACCGCCAGCCAAGCACCACTCCACACACACCGCCAGCCAAGCACCACTCCACACACACCGCCAGCCAAGCACCACTCCACACACACCGCCAGCCAAGCACCACTCCACACACACCACCAGCCAAGCACCACTCCACACACACCGCCAGCCAAGCACCACTCCACACACACCACCAGCCAAACACCACTCCATGCACAGACAGCCAAGTACCACTTCACGAACACCACCAGCCAAGCGCCACTCCACACACACCGCCAGCCAAGCACCACTCCGTGCACAGACAGCCAAGTACCAGTCCACGCACACCACCAGCCAAACGCAACTCCACACACACCGCCAGCCAAGCACCAGCCGGCACACACCACAAACACATTTAGAATTCTTTTTTGAAAATAACACAAAACAAATGGAAATACCTACAAATCAGCTAACACATATTCTTAAAATAAAAACTTTGCACTACTGCCAATCCTTGAAACAAACACATTTTTTTTTACAGAATGCAGACCAGGCAATTCACTTTACAGCTCATTAAAACTCCCAAAACTTCTTTTGCGTGTGGTACGATTTAAAACAAGCTGACAGACACAATGCAGGCTTAGAAGGACAGTCAGGACAGTATATACGAGACTCCTTCCGCACGCCTCTTCGCCAACATACTCTGCATCTTCTAGTCGGAAAGTCTCTTGCGGTAGTGGAAGGAATAGATTCAGGAAAGTGGCGATCTTTCAATCTAGCCCCTTCCTCCACCACTCCAAATCTAGGAACACTTGCCTGCTCCACAAGTACAAGGCTGCCTATTATAGACTCCTGAAACTTAACAAAAGGCATCTTCTTCTCAGGACAAGACTTCTGGAACACAACGAAAGCATTAAAGGATGCCAAGTGGAACAGATGGATAGCCAACTTCTTGTACCAAACGTAGGCCTTTTGAAGAGCAGCATAAGGTTCCAACCTCTGATCTACTCTGTCAACACCACCCATGAACTTATTGTAAGCTATAATGCACACAGGTTTGCGCACTTCAGCACCCTGACCCCAAACAGGCACAGGTTCTGTACTTTCATCGTGGATAGTAGTCAGCATGTACACATCTCTCTTGTCTGAATACTTCACAGCTAGAAGCTCCCCACATCGCAATGCCGTAGACTGTCCCCACACAAGCCTTTTGCAAACAAGTTCCTTTGGGAAACCTTAACGGTTACTGCGCATTGTGCCACAAGCAACAGTGCCCACTTTGGCCAACTCCTTGAACAACCACACACCAGTGTAGAAGTTATCTACATATAAATGATGGCCTTTGTTAAATAATCCTCTACCTAGTTCCCACACAATTTTCTCAGTCACTCCAAAAGTAGAAGGACAACCAGGAGGGTTAATGCTGGACTCCTTACCAGTGTACACCCTGAAATTGTAGACATATCCAGTCTCACTGTCACACAGCATATACAGTTTGATTCCATAGCGTGCCCTCTTACTAGGAATGTATTGCCTAAAAACCAAGCGGCCCTTGAACAACAGCAAAGACTCATCCACTGCAATTTCTTTACCAGGGACAAAGATCTCAGAAAAACGATCAACAAAGTGATCAAGGACAGGCCGAATTTTAAACAAACGGTCACAATCAGGGTGATCGCGTGACAACGCTAAACTATTATCAACAAAATGCATCATCCGAAGAAGAAGCATATACCGATCACGACTTATGACTGCTGGAAATATAGCTGTTGCCATCAAGGGACTAGTGGACCAATATGAAGTCATTGATGGCTTCCTTAGCAAGCCCATCAAAAATGTTAATCCCAGAAACTTCTTCATCTCTTCAACATTTGTGGGAGTCCTCCGGATTGCTCTAGAATAGGGCTTAAGGTGGGCACTGTTGGCCCTCAAAAATTGTTCTGCATACAAATTGGTTTGCTCAACAATCTCCTGCAAAAACACATCGTCAAAAAAAAACTGAAAAAAATTAATTGGCAGAAAATTCTCAGTATTCACTCTACACCCAGGAACACCAGTGAACTCTGGCAATGCCGGCTGCACCAAGCCAGGGGGAACCCAGAGGCCATCCCTATCAACGGGGGGAGCAGCCACCCCAGCCTGCAGCCCAGAAGCCTCTTGCTGCTGTTCACCAACGGGAAGCCTAACAGCCACAGATACTTCTGGCTGCACAACACCAACAGAAGACATAGCATCCCCAGAGGGCTCTTCCTGCACTACACCAACGGAAAGCCCAGCAGCCTGAGATGCTTCTTGCTGCACTACACCACCGGGAAACCAAGCATGCCCAGATGCCTCTTGCCGCTCTACACCAATGGGAAGCCTACCGGCCACAGATACTTCTGGCTGCACAACAGAAGACATAGCATCCCCAGAGGGTTCTTCCTGCACTACACCAACGGGAAGCCCAGAAGCCTGAGATGCTTCTTGCTGCATTACACCACCGGGAAACCAAGCAGGCCCAGATGCCTCTTGCCGCTCTACACCAATGGGAAGCCTAACAGCCCCAGATGCCTCTTGCTGCACTACACCAGCAGGAAGACGAAAAGCGCCAGATGCCTCTTTGCGCACCACAGCAATGTGAAGCCTTTTGGGTGCAGGCTCCAGCCCACATGCCTCTTGCCGACGTAAAAAGAAAGGAAACCTTGCGGCCCTAGGCAGCAGCACAGGTGCCTCTTGGCCCACTACCGGCACCTCAATGTCCTCCTCTACCGTAGGCCCTTCATCAGCACTAGAAGAAGATTCATCATCCGATGATGATGATTCCATGCGAAGAGAAAACTCACTGCCTGAATCTTCTGCCCCTACCTGGGAGTCTGAATCGGACTCAGATTCTGAACCATGGTCAGAGGAAGACTCAAAAAGCAAACCAAGAACCTGCTGAGCAGTAATCCTGCGACTAGCCATTATCCTTACAAAGCAAGAAGATTGCACACACAAGTGAACAACAACCTACACTGTGCAAAGTAAGAAGTAAACAAGGTAAGGCTTTCACAAAAAGATAAATACAATCCAAAACAATTTCACTCTTACCAAGTATAGCTACACTCACCAGCACCTACTCTGTTGAGACACAGCAAAAAGAAATGATATCCCACTAGAAAGAAAAAAAGAAATGACAGATTAGAAAACAAAGTGCACATCAAACACTAATGCTGACATTTTTTAAAAAAAAAAAACACAGAGCCACACAAACTGCTAGAAGTACAACCTTTTTCAAAAAGACAAACATCAAGGGAAAGTAGTACAAAATACATTCACTTACCAAGCACAAGCAACTACACAAGCTGCAAACAGACACGCAACCTACAACAATCCAAACAGCAAAAGCCTGGAACAAGACAAAAATAGAGAAGAAAAAAAAATTACTACCACTTTTCACAAACAATATAACAATTAAAACAACAACACACAAATTTGCCACCCAAATTTAAATTCGGCCAGATGGGCCATCAAATAGGGCTTAGACCAATTGAGATTAGATGAGGTTTAACATCAAGACACTGGATAATTTTTTGAATTTTTTAACTGCCTGACCCCTTTGGTGCCAGTCAGTCTTTTGCCCCTACCAGTACCCCCATCACACAGGGGCAGTAAGGACATTCATACATCTTTTGTACGTGTGACACATACAAATATTCACACCGCCAGCCGCCAGCACCATTCAAGGGCCCATCACTTTCACACGCCCACATATCTGACACAGCAACTACAGAAAATGATGGACTGCGTAGAGTGTCACTCAACTAGCAGTGTGTGTAGTGACCAACAGAAAGTAACTACTCACACACCGCCAGCCGAGTGCCAGTCCACCCACACCACCATCCAAGCACC
The DNA here is from genome assembly GCF_964261635.1 of Lissotriton helveticus. Taxonomy (NCBI): domain Eukaryota; kingdom Metazoa; phylum Chordata; class Amphibia; order Caudata; family Salamandridae; genus Lissotriton; species Lissotriton helveticus. The sequence continues at coordinate 1,166,121,027 of NC_136065.1, read as the reverse complement.
AGACCATGCACACCGCCAGCCAAACACCACTCAGCGCACACCGACAGCCAAGTACCACTCCACGCACACCATCCAGCCAAGCGCCACTCCACACACACTGCCAGCCAAGCACCACTCCGTGCACAGACAGCCAAGTACCACTCCACGCACACCACCAGCCAAGCGCCACTCCACGCACACCGCCAGCCAAGCACCACTCCGTGCACAGACAGCAAAGTAGCACTCCACGCACACCACCAGCCAAGCGCCACTCCACACACACCGCCAGCCAAGCAGCACTCCGTGCACAGACAGCAAATGACCACTCCACACACACCACCAGCCAAGCGCCACTCCACACACACCACCAGCCAAGCACCACTCTGTGCACAGACAGCAAAGTAGCACTCCAAGCACACCACCAGCCAAGCGCCACTCCACAAACACCACCAGCCAAGCACCACTCCGTGCACAGACAGCCAAGTACCACTCCACACACACCACCAGCCAAGCACCCCTCCACACACACCGCCAGCCAAGTACCACTCCGTGCACAGATAGCCAAGTACCCCTCCACGCACACCGCCAGTCAAACACCACTCAGCGCACACCGACAGCCAAGTACCACTCCACACACACCGCCAGCCAAGCACCACTCCACGCACACCGCAAGCCAAGCGCCACTCACCACCAGCCAAACACCGCTCCACGCACACCATCCAGCCAAGTACCACTCCACACACACCGCCAGCCAAACACCACTCTACACACACCACCAGCCAAACACCACTCCGTGCACAGACAACCAAGTACCACTCCACGCACACCACCAGCCAAGCGCCACTCCACACACACCGCCAGCCAAGTAGCACTCCGTGCACAGACAGCAAAGTAGCACTCCACGCACTCCACCAGCCAAGCGCCACTCCACACACACCACCAGCCAAGCACCACTCCGTGCACAGACAGCCAAGTACCACTCCACACACACCACCAGCCAAGCGCCACTCCACACACACCGCCAGCCAAGCACCACTCCGTGCATAGATAGCCAAGTACCCCTCCACGCACACCGCCAGCCAAACACCACTCAGCGCACACCGACAGCCAAGTACCACTCCACACACACCGCCAGCCAAGCACCACTCCACGCACACTGCAAGCCAAGCACCACTCACCGCCAGCCAAGCACCGCTCCACGCACACCATCCAGCCAAGTACCACTCCCCACACACCACCAGCCAAACACCACTCCACACACACCACCAGCCAAACACCACTCCGTGCACAGACAACCAAGTACCACTTCACGCACACCACCAGCCAAGCGCCACTCCACACACACCGCCAGCCAAGCACCACTCCGTGCACAGACAGCCAAGTACCACTCCACACACACCACCAGCCAAGCGCCACTCCACACACACCGCCAGCCAAGCACCACTCCGTGCATAGATAGCCAAGTACCCCTCCACGCACACCGCCAGCCAAACACCACTCAGCGCACACCGACAGCCAAGTACCACTCCACACACACCACCAGCCAAGCACCACTCCACGCACACTGCAAGCCAAGCGCCACTCACCGCCAGCCAAGCACCGCTCCACACACACCATCCAGCCAAGTACCACTCCCCACACACCGCCAGCCAAACACCACTCCACACACACCACCAGCCAAACACCACTCCATGCACAGACAGCAAAGTAGCACTCCACGCACACCACCAGCCAAGCGCCACTCCACACACACCGCCAGCCAAGCACCACTCTGTGCACAGACAGCAAAGTAGCACTCCAAGCACACCACCAGCCAAGCGCCACTCCACAAACACCACCAGCCAAGCACCACTCCGTGCACAGACAGCCAAGTACCACTCAACACACACCACCAGCCAAGCGCCACTCCACACACACCGCCAGCCAAGCACCACTCCATGCATAGATAGCCAAGTACCCCTCCACGCACACCGCCAGCCAAACACCACTCAGCGCACACCGACAGCCAAGTACCACTCCACACACACCGGCAGCAAAGCAGCACTCCGTGCACAGACAGCCAAGTACCACTGCACGCACACCATCCAGCCAAGCACCACTCCACACACACCGCCAGCCAAACACCACTCCACGCACACTGCAAGCCAAGCGCCACTCCGCACACACCGCCAGCCAAGCACTACTCCTTGCCCAAGGGGTCGCCTAAAAACTAAATTTAAATTCCCTGGTGCTAGTGGGCATTTTCTGCCCCCCCTGGGGGCAAAACGGCAAAAAGAACGGGCCGATTTGCCCCCAGGGTGGACAGAAAAACAAAAACACAATCATGGCGACCTGGAAGCGACCCTTACCCAAGGGGTCGCTTCCCAAAACAAACAAATTGCCCCAACAAAAATCCCTGGTGCTAGTGGGAAATTTCTGCCCCCCCTGGGGGCAAAACGGCCGAAAAACAGGCCGATTTGCCCCCAGGGGGGGGCAGAAAAACAAAAAGTTAAATATGAGGCCACCTGGAAGCGACCCTTGCCCAAGGGGTCGCTTCCTAAAAGCTAAAAACAAAATCCCTGGTGCTAGTGGGCATTTTCTGTCCCCCCTGGGGGCAAAACGGCCGAAAAAACGGGCCGATTTGCCCCCAGTGGGGGCAGAAAAACGAAAACATTATCAGTGGTTGCCTGGAAGTGACCCTTGCCCAAGGGGTCGCTTCCTATAATCTAAAATTACATCCCTGGTGCTAGTGGGGGCATTTCCGCCGCACAATCGCGACGCTGTGCGCGATCGTGAGGCAGAAATGCCCTGCAAAGAGACATCAGGGGAGAGGAAAATCTCTTTCCTCTCCCCTGATGCCTCTTCGCTGCCCCAAACCCCCGCCGGAGTCCCAAAACCTACCTTCTTTGCCAGCGCGCAGGAAGCAAATGGCTTCCCGAGCGCTGGGAATCCCTGATGATGTCAGCGTGCGCTGTGCGCGCTGACGTCATCAGGGATTCCCATGGGGGGGCGGGGGCGGCAGTGGAAGCTCTTCCGCTGCCGCCCCCAGCAAAACAACGAAGATCAGAGACCCACGGGGGGAGCCCCAGCGCTTCCCCCGAGGGTGGGGCTGATGACGAGCTGGCCTTGTCATCAGCGCACGACAGGTAAGCGCGATGACGAGCCCAGCTCGTCATTAGCCCCGAAGGGGTTAAAATGAACCTTGATACAGCTCTGGATGCATGTTAGTTCTTGGCATCGCCATACCTCCTATCTTGCCTTTGTTCTGCACAGACAACATTTCCATGACCTTAACGACCAGTATGGTTCATGGTGATTTAAATGTTTTCCTGTTTTCTTCAATTTCACAAAGTATAACTTTATTTCAATGCAAACGTATATAGTCCCGACAAATGTGTATTGAACTAGACTAGCTCAGGCTACTTTGGCCCACTGGAGTGGGACATATGGCCAGATTATCTTCCTGCCCATGTTGTACACAATAGGTTTAATCCGTTAGAGCATTCTTTGATTTTGGCTAATAAGACATGTAGTGGAGCATTTGAAAGGCCTAAAATAATGTCTCATTGGACCACAATCTTGGGAACGATGTTCTATGTCCTTTACTTAGTAGATGTCTTTCCCCTCCAGCAAGGACAGCTGCCTCCGCACTCTTTTCTCTTCTGTCAGTCCGTATGCCTCAGAAAACACATTTCTAAGGGCAGGGGAGCGATTTCAACCTTAAGAAACCACCAAGAAGAATGTCTGCTCGGGTCCAGAATTGAATGTCTTGCTATTTAGTCAAAAATACGGCATACCTCTGACCAAGTGGCTTGCATAATGTAGGCATAAAGGGGGAACAATGCAATAAGTTAGGCACTCTGCAAGGTTGGGCGATGGGCAGTTTCAAGTCCACATTGCAGGGAGACAGGGAGGGGGAGGGACAATGTTGTTTCACACTTTCGCACAACGTGAGTTTGATGTTTTTCGTGTTGTATAAGGGGGATGTTCAAACAGTACATGTTCACAGTATAGAGCAATGATTCAGTATTGCATTGAAAATGTATAATGACGCTCATGGAAGACTATTAATGTGTTGGTTTTTGTGTTGATACGTTTTCTCCCAAGGAGGTACACTGACCCGAACATTTGGTTTTACCCTTACCTTACCCACGTGCACAAACATCCTAAACCACATCATCCAAATGTATGGTAACTCTCGGAAGGCTCCGGTAATGGGTCATTTCAAAATACTCTCTTGGAATGTAAATGGCTTGGGAGATAAAATCAAAAGAGGAATGGTCCTGCAGTATCTGAAACAGCAAGCTCCAAAAAAATCATATTCAAGGGGACACATACTGCACACCTAATAGATGGGGTTAGAAAACTGGTGGCGCATGCAGGGCATGCCAGGGGATTGAGGGGGGTAGGGATCCTCCTACGTAAAGCTTTCCCCTTCCAAATACAGACAGCTACACATGACGCTCTGGGTAGATTTGTCACGGTTTCTGGGTGTTGGGAAGGTACTCCGCTTAACATAACATCGCTCTATCTGCCGCCCAGATTACACTCAACGACTCTGGCTGATTTCGGCACCCACTTGCTTAATCTACCCGAGGGCGATCTACTGTTGGGGGGAGACTGTAATGCCGCCCTTAATTTGGAGTTGGACAGAAAGCCGTCCAGACAGGGAGAACCCTCCAGAAAATTAATGGCTGATTTCCTCAGGGCCATGGGTCAAGTAGACACTTGGAGAGCCAGAATCTCTCTTCCCTACAATATACCTTTCTCTAAGGGGTGCACAGGAGCTTGTCCCTGATCGATAATATTCTCTGTAAGGCCAATCAACTCCCCATGTTTGGAGAGGTTGCCCATCTTCCGAGAGGGCATCTCTGCTAATTCTCCCCTGGTGACACGTTACGGGGGTTCTCCCACCACTTCACGTCTGGAGATGGCTCTTAACCCCTGGTATCTTAAGGTGCCGGCTATCAGGGAGAATCTTGTCAGAGAGACCACTGATTATTTCAAGGACAACGAGGGATCTGTAGATTCAGATAGAGTGCTGTGGGAGGCATACAAGACTGTGGTGCGGGGAGGGGGGGTGTGTCTGCGATCACTGGTCACCAGAGGGAAAAGAGAAAACAACTACAGGAGATAGAGGGCAAGATCAGTCAACTGGAGAATGATTTAATCACAACAAACACTCTAGCTACCAAACATAGGCTACTTCTGAGGCAAAGGGATTACAAAGACATCACCTAAGATGCAGCAAGAGCCCAGCACAGCGCCACCCAACACTGGATATATGAGGTTGGTGACAAGGCGAGTAAATTACTGGCCTGGCTGGATAGGCGGGAAAGAGCCAATTGATGGGTCTCCACGATCGAAGGTAAAGGTGGCATAATGCTACATAATAGGACAGAGATTGCTGAGGCATTTGTGGATCATTTTGAGCAGATCTATGCATCTGTAGGGGCCGCTACACATGATGAAGCGCAGGAGCTACTGGCCACCCCCAGCTGCCTTTTCTTGAGCCACTAGAAGTCGAAGATCTGACCACAGAGGAAGTTGTCAAGGCAATTAGGGCACTTCAGTCTTGGAAAGCTATGGGCCCAAGCGGCCTTCCAATAGAACTGTATAAAGCAAACGTATCCATGATAGCCCCATATCTTATTAGAATGTACGACCAAAGCATGACGATGGGCATTCTGCCCAAAACACAGATATTGGCCAATATCGTAGTTATACTTGAAGCGGGTAAACCCCCGCGCGGTGCAGATCATACCGGCCTATTTCCCCCCTAGACCCGGAAGTCAAGATACTCGACAAGATTTTGGCAATGCGTATATCTTCCCTGCTGATCAATCCCACTTTATGCCAAGCAGGAATACTGCCCTTAACTTACGTTGCCTTCATGGTGTCACGGGCAGGGCAGGGCAGCGATGATCAGGGAAGATGCAGTGACCATGTCATTGGATGCAAAAATGGCATTCAACATGATTAAATGGTAATTTTTATTTGCAGTACTTGAACGTTTTGGGTTTGGCAAGAAATTTCTATCCTGGTTACGGCTCCTTTACTCGGAGCCCCTGGCCCGAATTATACTGAGCGTGGGAGATCGAGAACGTTCACATTGCAAAAGGGAACCAGGCAGGACTGTCCATTATCTCCCCTAATTTTTGCTTTGGCCCTCGAGCCCCTGGCAATCTGGATCTGGGGGGGACCCCCTCATCAGGGGCTTGAACTGGACGACGGAGTGGGAGGATAGAATCTTCCTCTACGCTGGTGATATTTTGTTGTATTTGGCCAGACCGTACTTTTCTATCCATCGGACGTTACATATTTTTACTCTTTTCCCAAAAAAACTCAGGATCACCATTAACTGGGACTGGGACGGTATGTTTTGTTTACGGACTGCCCCTCCTTGCCTAGAGGCTGTGTGGCCACAATCGTCACAGAGGGTTTTCGATATCTGGGGATATATATCACTGCCAATCACACACTATTTTATGAGAACAACTTGGCTCCCCCTCTGAGTCGCTTTCATGAAGATGTGCAACACTGGAAAACCCTGCCCCTCACACTGTTGGGCAGGGCCACTCTATATAAAATGTTGGCTCTGCCCCGCTTTGTTTATGCTTTGCAGAATACACCTCATTTGGTTCCAGCCCAATAATTCCAGTCAATTGAGTTTGAAGTGCGCTCTTTACTTTGGAACGGTGGTGCTCCCTGTATTGCATTGATCAAACTTACAAAAAGTTGGTATGATGGAGGGATAGCCCTTCCTGCACTTAAAAGTTACTATTGGGACTCTCAATTGATGTTCATTAACCACTGGGTTCATCTACGCATAACGGACCCAGCTTATAGAATGGACAGGCACAATATGACCCGGGCGATTACCGTAGAGCAATTTATTGGGGAACAAAGAACACACCTCAGTACACTCCAACTTCCACTACCATCGCCCTGTGGCATATGGCTACGTCAGACCTGGGACGGAAAAATAAGATCACACAAGTCACCCCATTGCTGGAAACAAACCGACTGAGGTTATTGGCAAAACACCCAGGGTTTGACAAGTGGAACCTGACTGTGTTGAACTGTTTTTAAAAATGACCCACATAACTCCATTTTGTGTTGCCATGCTCTCGGCAACCTGGTGAAGAATTGCTTTCCACGTCCCTGTTGAAACTTGCACAACCCGCCCCGCTCCTTGTGGTTGAGCAGATTCCGAGAAGCTGCCTGTGTACCTCACCCCGCCAGTTGTGCCAGAGACTTAGCCACATTCTGTCCACTGTTGGTAACTCAACCTGTCACGACCAACAGCCCCATGACCACACCATGTGGGCTAGGAAGCACGAGGCTATGTACATTGTGCAATCAGGGACAGATGTCCCCTGGCCACGATTGTACCACACAAAACTGACGAAGAATTTGTCTGATGAGGAACTTGTCAAAATGAGGAACTTGTATTGTGCAAATGGACGTGGCTAGTGCTATAATTATGTGTGTGCTGCGGATTGAAGCAGCAGTCTCCGTAAAAAATTGACTTTGTTCCATTCTGGGACCCTGTCCTTAGCTCAAGCTAATAAATAACTTACTTCCCTCCACGGCTGGTCATCCTGGTCTCTTTGGTAATGTATGATTTGAGCAAGAAGAACCCATAGATTGTAGGTGTCCCCTGCCCCACTGGCTTTGACTCTTCCAGTGGGGAGAGGTCTCCAAAAAGCTGGTTCTACAATTTGGCGCCCAATGTGGGGTGTTTTCGGTGGTCGTCATCGAACCTGGTGGTCGTGAGGAGTCCGTGATCGAATTCCAAGGGAGGCGCGCCACTACATTGGCTGAAAATTGTCTTTGTGGGCCCGTGGTCTCCGATTGCATGATTCTTCCCTCCAGTGGGCTACCTGACTGCGGCCCGACTAGAGCCCCAGTTCTGGTTCCTAATTTTGGGAGATTGGGACCTTTGTGACACCTGCCATGTGATGGAAGATTAATGGTCAGGTAAGAGTGGGAGTGGCCCACTTCTTTGGTGAATTGTATTTTTGTTTTGGGTATTGTTCGACTTTTGCAAAAGCCGAAGCCAAAGGGTAAGTACAGTTATATGCTGTAAACAGTAGATTTTACCCTTTGATGTTTGGAACCAGTATACACGTCTAGAGATGCCTGGATTTAGTAAGTTTCGGAAATGGTGTTGTTGTTATTGTACACAGGACTCCGCATTGGAGGAATCTTGTTCGATTCCTCCCTTGGGGACCCCTAATCATGAAGTTTATGCTAAACATGGTGTTGGCCCGATTATGTTTTGCTCACTTTGGCACAAGTATACAAAGGGTAATGCTGAGTTACAATGGCCAATGTACGGTAGTTTTGAACCTCCTGTATTAGATAACTTAGAGGAGAAATTGTTTCAATGAAAAGCTAGACCTGCGATGTTTGATTCCTTTCGGGTTTGGCGCAAGGAATCCAAACAGAAAGAAATCAAACTCAAAAAGAGCTAAGGTAAAGTAATGCGCATGAGTGTGATTCGGAAAGCCCAGAATCATGATAATCAGAGAATAGAAGAGGGTATAGTAATACATGATAGATTACATCGAATGCAGCTAGATGGATGTTACATTACAAAGAAGGTGCCCGGGACAAGGAGGATGACCCTCTCGTGTCCTCCATGTTGAGCACCCCTCCACCTTATACCCCCGCCATGTATCCGGCTCTTAATCCCGCACAATTGGCTCCTGATACTGCTCCAGGTGTTGCCCCTGCCCATGCCCTGGTTTGTCCGACTCCTCAGCCACTTGTTACCAATGCACCGACTGTTCAGGACACTGTACCAATGCAAGTCCACCCTTCCCTCCCCCTTGTTGCACCTTCCACTGGTCCTGTACCTGTCCAACCTAACATGCCTTCAACCCCTGTTGCAACCAACCCTTTTCTTGTTGACAGTCATCCGACACCTTCCCCCAGTACAGGGCTATTAGCGAATGCTTGGTCAGTGATTATATCCCTGATGTAACTCCGCATAGACCACCCACTTCCAGACGACGCACTTTGCGCAGACTGATAGGTAATACACAGGAACAACTCGCTATGGGTCAACAAGCTCGTAGGTGGATGGAACATAACACTATGTACACCGCTCAGGATATATGGATGACAATGGATCAGTGTACACGCATCCAACAGATTGATATTTTTTGTGAGATGTGTGACATACTGATCCAAATGTGGGAAGATTTTATAGAATCAGGTCCACCCCCAGGTCTGTCTGACCTTCGCCATAAGGTTGAAAAAGGGGACATTCAGGGCCCAGCGCTTTTATGCGATTTGATCACGCTAGTAGCCTACAGGGGCTCTTTATCTGGTGTTACGTTAAATAAGGGTTTTCCAATGAGGGAGGTACAGCCTGTTTGGGGGGACCGCATTGTTGGCATAGATGACCAGCCTGACATACCAGCAGGTTTTAGACAGATGTGGATTCATGTCCCTCGGAAAAGGTCTGACGTCCTGCAACTTAAAAGCCAATTGCCTGACCCACGTAAGAATGCAGCAGGTTATTACAAGGAATTAACTCAGACACTCCAATCTTGCGTGATGACTTTAGCAGATATAGATATGTTAATGGGACAAGTAGTACCGACTGAAGTATGGTCTAAAATACGCCATAATGATCAGGCAGAATTTGGCCATACGTGGAAAGAATTTGAGGATGCTGACAGAGCTCAAACTGGCGGTGAGAAACCTGATCCCATGATCTTAGCCCTTCCGGTCCAGATACTTACCGCCATGAAAAAGATGTTGACACCTCACCATATTAATTGGGACAGATTAGCTGCTTGCAGGCAAAAGAAAGATTAAAGTGTCTCTGACTTTTTCACACGATTCGAAAGCACATTCACTGACTATAGTGGACAGGACATGACTTCAGAAGGGGGACAGCGACTGTTTGTGGATACATTTGTGTCCAATCTGTTACCAGAGCTTGGGACTAAGCTCAAAATGTCAGAAAGTGCATGGCCCGTCTCCACCCCGTCTGGCATTTTGACAATGACCTAGTACTATGAGAATAGGGAGAATGAACAGCGAGATAGAACGGATAAAAAGACTAAAGACTTAAAGACAAAGGTCTTACTCCAAACAAGCATACCCGACCCCGACCCAAAACAGAGATGCCCCTAAGTTTAAACGAATAGCTCAGAAACCTGCCCCTGTGACTCCTCGCCCGCCGCTGGGACCCAACCAGTGCGCTTATTGTCGCCAGGAGGGTAATTGGCATGACGAGTGTCCCTTTTTGGCTCAGAACAACTCTGCCCCTGCTGACCGCTTCACAGGCCAATGTCCCCAGAGAGGACGAGGGCGAGGCGGACCTAGAACGCTGTTACAGGACAGGCGCCCCCTTATGCAAGAGAATAGATTTGATACCGCCAATTATGAAGACCACAATTATTTTACTGAGGATTATGAGCTTGAAGAAGGGACGGGGTTCCTGTCACACTAGGATTGCCAAGGACAGGAGAAGGGACCCGTGCCTATTCCTGTTGACCAGAAGGGACCGTATGTCCATGTTACAACACTGGGCTCTACGGAGAAATTTTTGGTCGACACTGGTGCAACCAAAAGTTCTGTTGCTAGGTCTAAAGTCTCTGGGGCACCCTTGTCTGGCGCAAATAACATATCTGTGGGGTTTTCTGGTACCCCAGTATTTAGCCCCTTTTCACAAACACTGGAACTAACGATAGGACCCTACACAGTTGATTCCCCTTTGGTTTTGACTTCCACATGTGGTGAAAATTTGTTGGATTTAGATCTATTAAAAAGATTACTTGCCACCATATACTGTTTTCCTGATGGGGTTTACATTACTATGGGTCCCCCTACCACACATCCAGTATATTTAGCCTCCTCAGATCCAATTCCCAGGAACTTCAGAATGTCCCTCCTGCTCTTTGGGCCCAAGGTGATACTGATGTCGGCCTTTTGTCCATACCCCCTTTTCTGTTACCCTTAAGGAAAATGCTTGCCCTCCCCGACTTCCCCAATACAAAATACCCAAAGAAGGGGAAAGGGCATTACTCCAGATCATTTCTGAACTTGTCGACAAGGGTGTGGTTGAAGAGACAAGAGGAAATGTGTGCAATAGCCCAATTCTGCCTGTCCTAAAATGCACCGATCCTTCCAAGCCCCCTGTTTATCGTTTTGTCATTGATTTGCGCAAGATAAACAAAATAGTAGTTCCACAGTTTCCTGTGGTCCCAGATATCACCACCCTACTTACTATGGTTCCCCCATCTGCATGTTTTTCTCTGTTGTCGACTTAAAAAATGCCTTTTTTAGTATACCAGTTGATGAACAGAGTAGGGACCTTTTTGGATTCTCATTGGCAGGAAGAAGTTTCCGGTTCTGCAGAGCTCCACAAGGATATACAGAGAGCCCTTCCATTTATAGTCAGGCCCTCAAGGGCCAACTTGATTCCCTGTCCCTACCTCAAGGTACCGCATTACTCCAGTACGTTGATGATTTGCTTATAGCGGCAGACACCGAGGCGTTATGTAAAGAAGCTACAATGAAATTGCTCCTGCATCTGGTACAGTTCAATCACAAAGTTTCCCTCTCCAAACTCCAATATTGTCGACATGAGGTGACCTACTTAGGTCATCTCCTGTCGAAGGAGGGCTGCCGCCTCACTCCTGAATGAATACAAACAATAAGTAAAATGCCTCCACCAAAAACGCAGAAAGAGGTCTGTGCTTTTATTGGTATCATCTCCTACTGCCGCCAGTGGATACTCAATTTTTCTTTACTCATTAAACTTTTATTGACCCTCACGCTTAAAGATGTTCCCCACCCTCTCCCTTGGACAAATGAGTGCCAGCATGCATTTGAAGAACTGAAAACAGCCGTGTGTTCGCCCCGGTGCTAGTCACCCCTAGTTATCAGAAGCCCTTCACTCTTTTTGTGCACAAGCATAATGGTTGCGCATTGTCAGTACTAACACAGTGCTTTGGCGACAGACAACGCCCCTGTGCATATTTTTCTGCAGTTCTAGACCCTGTGTCCCGCGCACTACCCAGTTGCTTGAGAGCAGCATCTGCAGCTGCCATATCCATTCGCTAATCTGCTGGCCTGGTCCTTGATACTGCACTTACAGTTATGGTTGCTCACGCAGTTGAAACTTTATTAAATAGGACAAAAACTCAACACCTCACTAGAGCACGTTTGTCTGGATATGAATTGACTCTCTTCGCCAGTCATATCACCATCGGCTGCTGCACTACACTAAATCCAGCCACATTGTTACCCTTTGTTGATGGTGACACTAATTCTGATCCGCATGATTGTGTCCTCCGGACGGAGGAAGAAACTAAATGCCGTGTGGATTTGAATGACACACCCCTCACTGACCCTGATGGTACCCTGTATGTGGATGGTTCTTGCTTCAAACTTCCTGATGGTAGCACAACTGCTGCCTATGCTATCACCACGTTACAGACAGTAGTGGAGAGTGAGAGAATACCTTACCAATCAGCACAGGCTGGAGAATTGGTAGCACTAATAAGAGCATGTAAACTGAGTACAGGGATGGCCGTCAACATCTACACAGCCAGTACGCCTTTGGCGTGGCCCATAATTTTGGGCGACTATGGACTGAGAGGGGATATTTTACTTCTCACGGTACTAAGATACAGCATGGTCATCTGGCTAGCAGGCTGTTAGAAGCATTGACTCTTCCTTCAAAGATAGCTGTGGTCAAATGTAGCCCCACAAGAAAGTAACTGCTGACATAGGATGGGGTAATGCATTTGCTGACCAGACTGTAAAGGTAACAGCTAAAAATGTCTTTACCCGTATGTTTGTAGCTAGCCCCTCAAACTGGGTACCGGAGAAAGGGATACAGGCAGAGGCAATTAGAGAGGAAAAGGCTCTCTGGGAAGAGCAAACAGGCCTATTAAATGAGAATGGCTGTTAAACGGATCTGTCTGAACAACAGCGATGGTTGTTACCCAATGCCTATGTTTTGACAGTGGTCACTATGACTCATGGCCCAGCTCACATTAGTGCAAAAGGTATTTGCAAATTGCTAGCTCCGGTATGGCAAAAGAAGCACATCCCAACATATGCTGAGAGGTTAGTCAGGAATTGCATGATTTGTTTGATGCATAACCCGGTAAAGGAACACCAACACCTGCTGGGAATTTTGCGCCCCCCATCTTACCCCTTCAAGGTGCTCCAAATAGATTATATACAGATGGAAAGATGCAACAACCTCCAATATGTCCTGGTCGTTGTGTGTGACTTTAGTAAGTGGATTGAGGCCTACCCCCTTAAGGACAACACTGCTATCAGCACTGCCAAAATACTGTTAAAGGAATTTTTACCCAGATTTGGAATGCCCAGAATTATCTGGAGCGACAACGGAAGCCACTTTGCAGGGAAAATAATGAAGAAAGTGTGTTGGGATGGGGATCAGACAGAAATTCCATGCCGCCAATCACCCCCAGTCAGCGGGTTTAGTTGAGCGCCACAATGGAACACTGAAATTGAAAATGGCAAAAATCCAGGCTGACACAGGAATGTCTTGGCCGGATGCCCTGCCCCTTGCCCTCCTATCAACTAGAGCAACGGCACATTCCCATACCGGACTATCTCCATATGAAATAGTGTTTGGTCGGCCAGCAAATGTTTGGGGAGTACCCCATTCAAAAAAATATTCTGATATTGAATACCCATTGTTGATTGAATTTACATGAATTGACCACTAACCTACGTCTCATTCATCGTCAGGTACAAGACATCCTGCCACCCAAACCCGAGGGCCCTGGCCACACCATCCAGCCAGGTGACTGGGTCTGCATCCGCAACTTCCAGAGAACCAAGAACTTGGAGCCGAGGTAGAAGCCATCCCAGCAAGTGTTGCTGGCTACCAGTTCTGCAGTGAAGGTGGCAGAAAGAAAAAATTGGGTTCACGGAGTGCACTGCAAGAAGGTGCCTCTACCACTTCCATACGACCGGTGGGTCAAGGAAGGCCTGGGAGACGACGAATGTGAGAAAGTCCCGCGCTTTGTACCCTTCAGTGACGCCAACATTGTCTGGGCTTCATCTGAACGAGAGGACGACGACATCCTGCAATCTGCCGTTCCTCCGCATCTGAGGTTGCGGGACACTCAACAACCAGAGCCTTTGTTTCCTGAACAAACAACGCCCAGGTCCACCCGTTACAACCTCTGACCCAGAAAAAAGGACTGAAGAGACGAAGGTCTCTGCCCTCTGCTTCACTTGGTCCGACAAATCGCTGCAGGGCTGTCATACACCAGCGCATTTGACCGGAGCCGGTACAGCGGACTGGAGTGTGCCAATAGCACTGACCGGTGAAGCAACCACCAATCACAGGCAGCAACTAGGGAAGACCAACTGAAGCAGGCGGTGAACAAAATGAACGCTGAAAGCTTGAAGAGCAAAGAAATAAAAAAGCAATAGTACATAAAGACAATATGTGGCCGGTACTCGATCTGTCTACTTGTACTCATGACTATTTCACTGGTAATGGACTGCCTCGGGTGGGTAATACACGCTGCCCTTGCAGCACCTGAGTCCCCTACCTCTACAGAATCACCTCATCAACATGTGTCATTACCCATCCATGAAAAAAACAGAAGGACAGGTTTCTTCAACAACATTTTCATTCAAATGTTACACCAGCACCAGCTTGTGGTGAACACATCAAACTGTTGGGTATGTGGGTTGCTGCTCCATACTGCAAGCACTGTGATGTCCCTGGTTCCTGATCCTTTTTCTCGAGCTGGTTCAGCCTACGGCTGGTACACTGTGTTCTTTGGCGCATTCTGTTCAAGTGACACATCCACACGATCCCTGGGGAAGATCAGTAGCAGACAAGCATTCACCCACATCTTGGCTACGGAGTGGCCAAGTATGAATAAAGCTTCATCAGAAAAGAATTATTTTGAGAACAATCATGGGTCTTTTTATCCATTGAACATCTTCAATGGTGGGGGAAAGAAAAGACTGCCACCTCTCAGGGATATCCCTGTCTACCCACATCCCGGACAATACTGCATAAAGTTCAATGGAACAGTATGGGTGGAGCAAAGTGACTGCGCCTACACGCATCAGGTCAATGGTTCGACTCTCCCAGCTCTGGTGTCCTCACTGAATACATACTTTGTGTGTGGGAACAAGGCCTACACCTGGCTGCCCACGTCTTGGACCGACCCCTGTTACATTGCTTGGTTGCTCCCCCCCACCTACACAGCTGATGCAACACACCACATCCAGAAGAGAGGTGTGATTGACGATGAAGACACAGCTGGCCAAGAGTTTGGGGACTTTGCTAAGGTGGTTCCTACCCTTTTGGGGCCCTACGGTCAATAGTCGCAGTCTTCAACATCTTACCAGGGTGGTAGAGGCCACCATCGACGCGACTGCCAGTGCCCTCAGTAACATCACGGCCGAACTTCAAGCGGACCGCCTCATGACTTTACAGAACAGAATGGCGCTTGACATAATACTGGCGGACCGTGGGGGAGTCTGCACATTGATCAAAACAAGCAGCTGTATATACATACCTGATAATGCACCAACAGTCTATCAAGCAATACAGAGACTTGCAACTTGCTCCATTTCTCCCAGTCAGGTTTCAGGGCTGGCCATTCCACCGAATCCGCCCTCCTGGGAGTCACTGAGAAGATTAGGGGGCTCATGGACGATGGGCAAACGGTTGCACTTGTCCTACTCGATCTGAGTGCGGCCTTCGACACCATCTCACACGACAGACTGCTTACCAGACTGAGTGAGGATGGTGTCGGAGGGGCAGCGCTGGACTGGATTGAATCCTATTTGTGCAACCGGACGTTTCAGATCTCGTCTTCACAGGCCCAGTCAGACACCTTTTATTCGCCCCATGGCGTGCCTCAGGGCTCAATTTTGAGTCCGTTATTTTTTAATCTGTATCTCCGCCCTCTCGCCGATCTAGCGGAGCGAGTTGGTCTAGAACTAATGACCTATGCGGACGATTCGCAGATTATTTTTTCTCTTACTAATTCGGATCCTTCATCCCCTTCTGCGCTGAAACTAGGTCTTCATGAAGTCTTCAGCTGGATGTCTACGAACCAGCTGAAGCTCAATGGGGAGAAGACTGAGATCCTTCTCTTAGGTAAAAACAGAGACCTTTGGCAGGATACTCACTGGTCGCCATCCCTGGGCGCTTTCCCTATTCCAGCTACCCAGGTCAGAAACTTAGGGGTGCACATCGATGACACACTATCGATGAAACAACAGGTCAACAAAGTGGCTGGTACTTGCTTCACTATCCTCAAATGGCTGCGGAAGATTATCTGGATGTTGCCTGCTGATACCCAGAAGACCGTGGTCAATGCCCTCATTACATCTCGGCTTGACTATGGTAACATCCTTTACCTGGGTTCCAACTTAGCCGTGATCAGACGGCTTCAGCTTGTCCAGAACTCCGCAGCCAGGTTGCTGTGTAAAATCCCCAGGACAGCGAGGATTTCTAAGTACCTTAAGGACCTGCACTGGCTCAGGGTGGAGAACCGGGTTCGGTTCAAAGCCCTGAGCTATATGTTCAAAATAAAGGCAGGAACCGCACCAAAGTATTTGGAAAAATGAGTCAGGCCCTACTTTCCTGCACGTAATCTCCGCTCTCTAAATGCAGCAAACTTTGCGGTACCCAGATTTAAACTGGCCAGAGTGGGGGGGAGATCCTTTTCCTATCTGGGACCAGTCCTCTGGAACTCCCTTCCCCCAGCTATACGAAAGGAGGAAAACTTTGCCAGCTTTAAGAAAAGCGTTAAAACCTTGCTTTTCAATAAATAATTGGTCTCTGGCCGTCCTGTTTTCTGTGCTGTTTGGTTCTTAGTCCTGGCGCCGGGAAACCCTTTGTGGGTATCTGCGCGCATTACAAATGCAAAAAATAAATAATAATAATAAGACTGCATAAAATTGCTTCCGACATCAATCAGGATGAGGGTTCATGGTCCCTAACCGGCTGGTTTTGTTGCATGGTATCTCAGTGGGGATGGAAGATAATGACTTTCATTGCCATCATTGCAGCCGCATTGTTCTCTTGCTGCCTCTGTGTTCAATGTATGCCCGCGCTATGTGGGTTCTGTGGCACCTCTTTGACACCCAATCAAATGAAATCACACCATCACAATGCCAGAGAGAGAGGCCCAGGAGATGATGGACATTGACCTAGACGACGACTGATTGTTGCCTCTGCATGGCAAAAGGAGGGACTGTTGAACTGTATTTAAAAATGACTCACACAACTCCATTTTGTGTTGCTATGGTCTCGGCAACCTGGTGAAGAATTGCTTTCCACGTCCCTGTTGAAACTTGCACAACCCTCCCCGCTCCTTGTGGTCGAGCAGATTCCGAAAAGCTGCCTGTGTACCTCACCCCCCCCAGTTGTGCCAGAGACTTAGCCACATCCTGTTCACTGTTGGTAACTCAGCCTGTCACGACCAACAGCCCCATGGCCACACCATGTAGGCAAGGAAGCACGAGGCTATGTACATTGTGCAATCAGGGACAGATGTCAGCTGGCCATGATTGCACCACACAAGACTGACGAAGAACTTGTCTGATGAGGAACTTGTCAAAATGAGGAGCTTGTATTGTGCAAATGGGCGTGGCTAGTACTATAATTATGTGTGTGCTGTGGATTGAAGCAGCAGTCTCCGTAGAATTGGCTTTGTACCATTCTGGGACCCTGTCCTTAGCTCGAGCTAATAAATAACTTACTTCCCTCCACGGCTGGTCATCCTGGTCTCTTTGGTAATGTATGATTTGAGCAAGAAGAACCCGTAGATTCTAGGTGTCCCCTGCACCGCTGGCTTTGACTCTCCCAGTAGGGAGAGGTCTTCAAAAAGCCGGTTCTACAATTGGACTCTCCACAGTTGGAGATATGTGGGTGGGAAGGTGAGACCTTTTGGCGACCTTCAACAGGACTATGAACTGAACGCAAGGGAAACCTTCCGATAGAGGGCGATACCCAAGGGCTCTGATCTACTTGTCTCCTCACCCCTTGAAGATAGACTGCATCACCCTTACATTAGAATAATAGTACCCAATTGATTTTTTCCTGGGCAGTTCACCAGGCCTGTTGCGAGCTGGGGGCTCAGGCAGCACTGAATCACGCTCAACAATGCCCCGAAGTTATAAAGTGAGACAACAAACCTGTGGGGCGGGATCTGTCATTCAAAGGCAGGGGCGTTGGTCTGTGGTGTTATGTTCTCCCCTAAAGCCAGGGTTGAGCCCTAGCAGGATGGCAAGGGCATCTTTAGAAAAGCAGCTTGACCCTTGTGGAAAGGCCTGAAAGCCATGATAACCTGAAAAGGCAACTGTTGCACAGGAGAAGTCCTAAAGACGCAGCTTTAGCAACGCAGTCGCCTCTTGTGGCCACGGTTTCTTAGATTACTTGTGGCAAATGAATTCCACGCAGAGTGATTACACTGTGAAATTAATTAAACGTCGGGCAATGTGAATGTACAGACGCAGCAGCGGTCTATCGAAAGCGGAATAGCATGCTGGTTCATGCTTATGGGTTGGGGGCAATAGCCCACCCCTACCTGGCTTACCCGCTCGCTCAGAGACGTTAACGGGTTTATTATCTGCATAATGACACTCTTTAAGTAGGAAGCCACGTATAATTCATGATTTTAGTGAAATACAGGTAATGCCTGGAAATCAAATGTGATATACTGCTTGCACCAGGCTTGACTTGGAGGTAGTTGGTAGGCTAAGGATGATGATGAACCAGATTGTCGCTTCAGCTGATATTTTGTTGCTACAATGCATCAGTGACCGTATTAGCTAGCTTTAGGCAGGAAGTCTGGATTGAAAAAGTTGTGTATCGGGTTTTGTAAACTGGCCCATGATGCAGGGTTGACTGATTTTAAAAGTATACATCGAAGGAGATTAAGAACTAAAGGCCAGATGTAGGTGGCTAAAAACAGGTCAGTAACACCGAAATTTGTTAAATTTTAGCGCTACCGACCGGTATTTGGCTGAGTGCAATGTAGGTGACTTTAAACCTACATGCAAAATAAGGAATCACAAAATAGCTATTCCTTATTTTGCTCATGCATTTAAGGAATCGGAAATACCGATTCCTTATATGCAATGTACGTAGCACTAAAAACAGTGCACTTCAGACTTAAGGAATCGCTATTTACCACCAACTTGAAGTTGGTGGTAAGTAGCGATTTCCTTTCGAAAAGCACTTTTTTGCTTTTTGAAATGTGCCATGTGGCACACATCCATGCCCTTAGAGCATGAATGTGCGCCACATGTGCACACATCCATCATTCGGGGGGGCACCCTGGCACCCTTGAAATAGCTCCCGCTATTAGTGGTTCGGTAATACCGAATCGCTAATAGTGAATCTCTTCCCATTTATTCCTATCAGCCTCCTAGCCCATAGGAATGAATGGCTAGGTATTCCTTAAAAACGAATCTCAATTACCGATTCGTTATTAAGGAATATTAAGGAATCGCTAATATTTTAGCGATTCCTACCTACATTCCATTTAGCAAATCCTTAATTGCGATTCGGTAAAAATCTCTATTACGGACTGACTACAAAAGTTACCTACATCTGGCCCTTAGTTTCTCTTTAAATCTTGTACTATAGGCTGCGGAGTATAGTGCTCTGCAGGGCATCGTACCTTTGCAGTTTCCAAATTGGGAACAGTGCTTTTGATTAAAGCAACAGTGAATTCTAACACATGAAAGTTCAAAAGGTAGAGCGATTATCAGAGTTATCTTATTTGCTTGAACGTTTGCCTTTACAGTTCCGGTTAAGGTTAAACTGGGTACACAGCGATTCAGTGAGTCAAGGCCCAGTTCATATTGAGAAAATGTAATCCCCAAATCTATGGGTTGTGAAAGCACAGCAATTTCAGGTTGCAAAGAAGGGTGGGTGCTATTGTAGGGGCAATGGTGATGTACGTCCTAGTAGCATCAAATATGGCCCTGTATTCAGGAGACCAGACATGGATATGACCCTACCTCATAAGGTGCTGGAGAAAAGGGGGCTGGACAGGCATAGGCCAGGAGGTATCCAGCACATTTGCATGACCTTATGCTTTATATTACCTGGGTTGTTCTTTTATGTTTTACTTACATGATTACATACAGGTTTAATATCTACCTTTTCTGTTCATCTTGCATGCTTTGTGTAGAGCACTCTGCTACTCTGATGGGCATTTTGATTTTAATCCTAGGAGTGTACACTACCCCTTTCCATTACATCAGTTAGTAGCGATAACTGGGCCCTGCACAAAGCAAGGCATTGGGCACTGCCATCACCTCATTCTTATGCAAAGTGGGTTTTGGACATGAATGTCAATCGCCTCTGCCAACAGTAACACTTGTGTTGTGCACTCAAGCTTCAAGTGCGTCCAGATGATGTCTTAGTTGTCTAAGCATACACTATAGGGGCCTGTGTTAGATCGCATGGAACAGGTGCAAATCATGGGGTCCACTCAGCCTGTCAACCTCCTCAAATCAAAAGAGTGAGTACCAGTGAGTTGGACAACAGCTGTATGTAGTGCCGAGATACCCTAGGGTAAACGTGCGTCTACAAATGCACATGCTAGGTTAGGGCAGTAGAGTCAGACTGCGCTTGTGATTTCTGCAGTGGGTGCACCTTGCTAAACAGGTCAACCACTAGTACTATTTTAAACAAGTAGGATTGATGTCCCCGTTGCTATAACTGTCCTTCTGGTTAGGCAGCTGCCTTGGCATAATAACTGGGGTATTTGCACAAAGATATGGAAGATTATAGAAGTAAAAGCTACATTTGTATCACCGACCCTACCAATGGAGCCATTGGTGAGCCTAGTGCCGGGTCAAGGGCTTGCAGTGGGCACTTAGCCTATAGTGGGTCTTGGTTATAAGTCTGAACCAGAAAACTAGATGGTTACAATGTATCATTATTAAACTCGCTTTGTTCATAAAAGCTGTGGCAGATGCAGATGAACAAGGGAGACAGGAAAGCCACAGACAACAAAGCTGCGCACAAGCTCCCCGGGGATTGCGCAGAGGATATGGTTTGTCTGTCCAGCGGACTTTTAGATAGCAGGGTCATTTAGGTGGCATGCGGGCCAGGGAGGGCAGTAAGTCGAGTAAGGGGATCCATCAAACCTCTACCGGGTGGGGGGGGCAGTAAGGAGAACAGGCAGCCACTATGCCCAGAAAGCAGAGGTGCTGGTTGGTTCATGGAGGTTTAAGAAACCAATTGTCTGGGCCACCTGGGTGCACCACAACATAAAATTGGTGTGCCCCCCCCCACTCAAAGCAGATAATTGGCTAGGGCCCGCTAGGTTCGCTACGAGATTAAAAGGGCGTTGGGGGCCCCCACTAAGAAGCGTGTGCCATCTTCACTGGTTGTTCCCCAGAGGACGGGGGTCCATCAACCAGTGGATTAAGCAATGTCCCTCTTAACATTACAAATTTACTCGAGCTGCAGGTGACTGGTCGTGGAAGAGCTGTCAGTGGTAAGTAAACCACCTCCAGCGTGGCGGAGGTCATGAGGTTTAACAAGAGTGGATCTTCACCTAAGGATGTAAAAGGGCAATTGCCAGAACAAGTTCCTTGGGATGCCTTACAGCAGGGACTAAAACATTTTTAATTGTTCATTTTACATGAAGTGGTACTGATTACAGACATCTGAAATTGTAAGTATGTACACAATACTCAGTTGTGCCAACACTTAAATGGCACCTTTATATTTTGCATTGCTAGTGTCCCTCACATGCCCCACATCCTATGCTCACAGTAATGACAACTTTCTCGAGAGTAACCATGGTTATGCCCATTAGTCGCTCATGTCCGAGTCCGACTCTTCAAGTGGCGGGGTACATATATTCCCTCTAAAAGCATTCCACTTCTCCCACACCCATGTCCATTTCTTGGGGCATTCTCTGTGAATAAAGACCACCTTCTATGCCACCATTGCACTATCCATGTCGCTACACTACTGTCGATGTGTATTGAGCTATGTTTTGTATAGCCAGCATCATACCCAAAGTCGCTCAACACCGAGCTGCATGGTTAAGATCCGTCAGCTCCCAAATGTTGAGCAGACATCTCTTGGGTTCTTGGGGGACTTCCGATCCACAAACCTGGGTGATTGTATCCAAGATAGCCTCCCAATAGTGTGTAGTTTTGGGACAATCCCACAAGGTGTGATAGAAAGTGCCCAGTGTCCCGCAGCCCCTCAGACACAACGGGTTGACGATTCTTCCAATTTTGTCTAATGTCGTTCTTGTGTAATATGTTCGGTGCAGTATCTTGAGTTGCACTAGTTGTAAGTTGGAGGGTACTGCCACTTCATGGGGGACGGGAGCAGCTCCTGCCAGTCCGTTTTGTCTAGTTCCCCTAGTTCTGCCTGCCATTTCTCACAGCAGGTGGCTGTGGGGTCTCGCTTTAAAAAATTTTTTTTTTACTATATGTCAAGGAGATGGCTTTCTTAGTCATGTAGTCCGTCAACAGTCTGTCCTCAAGCGGTGAGGACTCAGAGATCAGTACCAGGCGGAATACAGCAGGGACTCTTGAGATAAGGTCCTGGACAAGGTTGCAGCCCAGGTATTGTACCAAGTAAGTCACAGAAGTAGAGCTGTCACGACAGTTGGAAGTTATGGTTTTTATTATGCAACAATTTATAAGATGTACACTATAACTGGTGAAAAATTCCTTATGTTGTAGTCCAAGATGAGCCAGTAACAAATATGTTGCTAACAAATGTGTACCAACTTAGATGTGAACAAAACTGTGGCCGTTCTAACACCACAAAATATCTTGGAGTACATAATTGAAGGGTAAGAAAGAACGGCGGGAGGGCCCGTCAGCTGCTCGCACAACACTATTTATTTATTTTTTATTTAAAAAGCTTTATGTAGCGCTTGCCTGACCCGAGGGTATCGGAGCGCTTTACAACAGTTATGATGCAGAGAATCACAAAATACAGAATTGTGTAGGTCGGTTAGCGGCAAGTTCGGTTATGCGGCTTGTAGACATAGAGTCGCAGCTGTGAGAGGTGACTGTTTCCACACTCTGTCTGTTGCTATCGGTTCCATAGGGAGCGGTTGAGGAACAGGACTTTGAGCTGGCTTTTGAATTTTGCAAAGGAGGTAATAGTTCTGATGTGGGGAGGAATAGAGTTCCAGATTGGGCGAGCTCCCGGCAAGGGATCGAGACGCAGTTTTTTGTTTTCGAGTTTTCAGCCGGATGAGTAGAAGAGAATTCGGGCTTCTGAGGTTCCTGGTCTGTCCCCCTTTTTAGGGCTCGCCTGCTGATGCGCTTCAGCGCATAGCTGGCGAAGCTCTATAGGGGCTTATCCAGTGTTTATCCACTGGCGATTCCACTGGCGATTCCTTCAAGTGCATGTGCTTTTTAGGTCATTGCGCTTGCGCAAGCCCTAAAAAGCGCGTGCACAATGCCACCAGCCGCCTGCCTGCCTGCCTCGCATTACCACATCAAAGGCAGCCCTCCGAGCGCATTTCTCACCCCCTAATTATTCACGGCCGGCCGGCAGGCACATCAAAGGCTGCTGCTGCCGTGACTCGCATTTCTCCTCCCTCCTCCCCTATCACTGCCCAGGCCGGCCGTACTTTCTCTTTACAAGGGCGCCCATTCCTGAATCACTTGAAATCTCTCCACATTATTTGCATTTTGTTAATTAAAAAAATTAACTTCAACACAGCGTTGCACATTTTTCTCGACTTCGGAAGGATGAGTCCCAATCTCATTTGTACAAAGTGTTGTAATGGGATTATTGGAGAGTTAGAGAAACGTGCTCACAAGTTACATTTTTATGCAAATCATCTGAGTAAATAAACAATAGCATGGTGCCGTTTGCGTCCTTGACTTGATCTGGTTTTTATTTTTATTTTGCTATTATTCTCACAAAGGCTAAGAAGGTCTGCCTACTTTAGTATTAAGTGCTATACGTCGCATAAGCAACAGCTAACCATTCACTCACCCACGCAACGCCACTCACCCATGCAACGCCACTCACCCACGCAACGCCACTCACCCACGCAACGCCACTCACCCACGCAACGCCACTCACCCACGCAACACCACTCACACACGCAACGCCACTCACACACGCAACGCCACTCACACACGCAACGCCACTCACACACGCAACGCCACACACGCAACGCCACACACACACGCAACGCCACACACACATGCAACGCCACTCACACATGCAACGCCACTCACACATGCAACGCCACTCACACATGCAACGCCACTCAACCACGCAACGCCACTCACACACGCAACGCCACTCAACCACGCAACGCCACTCACCCACGCAATGCCACTCAGCCACGCAACGCCACTCAGCCACGCAACGCCACTCAGCCACGCAACGCCACTCACACACGCAACGCCACTCACACACGCAACGCCACTCACACACGCAACGCCACTCACACACGCAACGCCACACACACACGCAACGCCACACACACACGCAACGCCACACACACACGCAACGCCACACACACATGCAACGCCACTCACACATGCAACGCCACTCACACATGCAACGCCACTCACACATGCAACGCCACTCACACATGCAACGCCACTCACACACGCAACGCCACTCAACCACGCAACGCCACTCACCCACGCAACGCCACTCACCCACGCAACGCCACTCACCCACGCAACGCCACTCACCCACGCAACGCCACTCACCCACGCAACGCCACTCACCCACGCAACGCCACTCACCCACGCAACGCCACTCACCCACGCAACGCCACTCACCCACGCAATGCCACACACACACGCAACGCCACACACACACGCAACGCCACACACACACGCAACGCCACACACACATGCAACGCCACTCACACATGCAACGCCACTCACACATGCAACGCCACTCACACACGCAACGCCACTCACACACGCAACGCCACTCACACACGCAACGCCACTCACACACGCAACGCCACTCACCCACGCAACGCCACTCACCCACGCAACGCCACTCACCCACGCAACGCCACTCACCCACGCAACGCCACTCACCCACGCAACGCCACTCACCCACGCAACGCCACACACACACGCAACGCCACACACACACGCAACGCCACACACACACGCAACGCCACTCACCCACGCAACGCCACTCACCCACGCAACGCCACTCACCCACGCAACGCCACTCACCCACGCAACGCCACTCACCCACGCAACGCCACTCAGCCACGCAACGCCACTCAGCCACGCAACGCCACTCAGCCACGCAACGCCACTCAGCCACGCAACGCCGCTCAGCCACGCAACGCCGCTCATCCACGCAACGCCGCTCACCCACGCAACGCCACTCACCCACGCAACGCCACTCACCCACGCAACGCCACTCACCCACGCAACGCCACTCATCCACGCAACGCCACTCATCCACGCAACGCCACTCATCTATATGCAAAACGAAAAATGTCAAACTCTTCTATTGCGAGACCTATTGCATTTTCAATGCTTGTTTAGTTTGGCCACCAAATATTCAGGTTTGCCGGTGTGCAAGACTTTGTGTGTGAGGCAGGCTGTTCTGAAGCTAGCCCACATTTCCACCGGGAGCAATTTAAATTCTCTGGGTGCCAGAGAAATGTGATCAAATTTCTTGATTCCGGTGACCATTCTAGCTGCTGCTTTGAGCGTTGTTTTGAGGGGGGCAAGATATGATTTTGCTACTCCTTAGAGGACTGCATTTCCATAGTCTAGTCTTGACAACACCAGTGCATGGGTGGCCTGTTTGAGATCATTGGACGGGATGAAAGGTTTTATTTTGTTCAGAAGTTTTAGGTTGAGGAAGGCGCTCTTGGCTGAGTTCTTGATGTGTGAGGTCACATTCTTATAGTGCAGAATGTCAGACAGGTTCTCATATATACAGGGACTGAACAAATTAAAAAAAAAAAGTTTTACCCACACCTCCTCTAGTTTGGATCGAAGTTGTGATCACAAAGAAAAAGATAAACAACAATTACTATGCTTATCTTGGCAATGACTTATGCCCCTTTACTCTTTTTTATTTTTTATAGAAAGATACTTTTTTGTCCGAAAGGTGGACACACTATCAACTAAACAAACATCTCACATTAGTAAAACGAACAATAAATAAATTATATTGTGCTGTACATAACTCAAGGCATTATTTACAAAACATTTTACATATACAGTGAAACACCAATACATTCGTGAAGCCTATTACGTAACATTCAATGAGTCAAAAACAATTTCTATACACATGAACTCAATATAACAAGACAATATCAAAAAACACAGTCAAAAGTCAATATCAAAAACAAAGTCACTGTCTTATTCTCCGACTGAAACTGTAGATGAAATCAAGCAGTTTTATGACAAATAACACGCCCAGAGTGCAATTAGTTCAAGTGCTCTGAGCGTTCGGGAATAAACACGAAGGATTCAATCACACATAGCCGACGCGTTTCGAGTTGTGGCTGTATAGATTGCCAAACTCTCCTCAGGGCTGAATTAATCTTTGAGAACTGTTTCTGACAAAAAACAAAAAACGAAAAATCTTTTTAGTATTATGCTTCCAAGGAACCCTTCAGCTCTACTTATCAGAAAACGGAATGAAAAAGATTGTTTTGTACCTGAGAACTGCAGGCATCAGTTCAAAGCTGTAAAATTACATCTGTACGCAGTGGCTGCCGGTCTGTAACAAGGGAGAATTAAATGTGACGTCTGGTCAGCATTGAATGCGACTGCCAATTGAAACAAAGATTCCAAAATTACCTTCACAGGTGGCAGGCACCCCGCTCACTTTTGAAGGAAGGCGCTACTGTTTCCTCAATTCTGAAAAGCGAGTAGTCCCAAAGTTATTGTGGCGCTCTTTGGAAATGCATGGCATACCAAAAGATGTCTTTTTAAACATGCGGACTACTTACTACTACTTGCAACACATATTGTAGTTAAATGGCACAGTGGGCTGTTCCCCACACAGTCGATGTTTTCTTCACCAGCGGTGACTGAAAGAAAACCACACAACCTATGTTTTAGCACCACGGCGCGGTAATGGTATAAACGCGCTTGCAATAATGGCATTGTTCGCGAAGACTCACCGAATTCCTATCTGTGACTCTTCGCGTCTAGCACTGGGACAAGTCCGTAGAGTACTCCGTTTTGGCAAAACAGGCACCCAAACTCAGTTCGGCATTACTCTAACCGGACAACTGGAACACGTGATAATCACATGCACCAATAAGCGGACAGGGACCTCCATCATACTTTCAGGTGCATTCTGGTAGTTGTATTTTAATCAAATTGGGCGAAAGTTTTTTAATACACCGCAAGGATGGCAAAGTGGATGTACCACCCACGTGAGAGAATCTTGTAGTGCGCTGGTGTGAGTTACTGTGTGGGGAGCGTTGATTTATATCCTATTCAACTCGCTCATACAATTTAATCCATTGTTAATGCTGTCAAATTTCATTATGAGGTATGCTTCCTTACGTAACAATGCACTTTCGATGTCAGGAGATTGGTGTTTGGGATCTATCCCTGCCAGAATGGTCCAATTAAAATCATTTTCAGTATGGTTTGCGGAAACAAAGTGATCGACCATTGGTGCAGTCGGTACTTTCCGCTTGATACGTGATCGATGTTGTGTAATTCTCATGTTGATTTGTTGGCAAGTCTTGCCAATGTATATCTTATTACATTTGCATACCACTGCGTATATGACGTTTCTTGTCTTACAGTTTGTAAAACTGTCATGTCTCCATTTGGTTCCATTATGCTCAAACACGGACCCCTCCAGAGTGGTGGGACAAGCCACACAGTTGCCACATTTGTGGTGCCCACACACTGGTTTGAGGTTCCACTGCGTGATTAAATCACTTTTGGGTTTTTGGATATAGCTGTCTGCTCGTACCAGCTGTTGTCCTATGCTCTGATTTTTCTTCATTGCGAAGATAGGCTTCGCCAATGGGTATTCCAGAGATTCCAACAGGTGCCAATTCTTTAAAATGATCTGGCGGAATTTGTTAGTGTGTGCACTGTAGGTTGTCACACAAACAAGTTTATTCATTTCAGCTTTCTCTTTTTTCTGCAGTAGACTTTCTCTAGGAGTAAATCTGGCTCTTTTTTTACAATGATTTAGCAGTTTCTTGGGGTATCCTCTCTTCCTCATTTCACCACAAAAGGATTGAGCATGAGTGTCAAAGTCAGACACTTCAGTGCAATTTCTCCTAATCCTTAACAGTTGGCCGAATGGAAGGTTCTGTTTCAAGCACTGTGGGTGTGCACTGTTGTAGTGGAGGATAGTGTTTCTGTCCGTCTCCTTCTTATACAATGTCGTGTTGAGTTTGCGGTCTACAGGGCCCACTGATACATCCAGGAATGTCATCTTGGATATACTGGATTGCATAGAAAAATCAATGTCAGGATGTCTGGTATTGACCCAATCTACAAAATGATTCAACTCGGTCTGGCTCCCCTGCCACAGGAGCCAGACGTCGTCTATGTATCTCAACCATTGGATGATATTATTCGAGAACGGGTTGTTGTTGTAAATAAACCGTTCCTCATACTGGGCCATAAACAAAACCGCCATTTCCGGCGCATAAGGACACCCCATTGCTGTGCCCTTGACCTGTACAAAGAAGTCATTCTCAAACTTAAAATAATTGCTGCGGAGTGATATTTCAGCCAATTCAATGATGAAGGATGTAGGTACCCGATGGGGTCTTTCCCTCCGTTCTAAGTATAATTCCATTACTTGTAATGCCTCATCTTGAGAGATTTGGGTGTATAAGGATCTTACATCCAACGTGGCCATGATTTGTGTGTCTTCATTGAAATCAGTCCCTTCCACTTTAACGATGAAATCTGTCGTATCTCTCAGATATGATCGAACGCCCACAATGAAGGGTTTTAGAAAGAAGTCTATGTACTTCGAAACTGGCTCTAGAACCGAGTCACACCCCGAGACAATTGGTCTCCCTGGTGGTGTTTGACTGTTCTTGTGTATTTTCGGTAGAAAATACAAGAGGGGTGTCCTTGGCTGTTTTCTATTTAAGTATTCGAACTCCTTTGAACCCAAAAAACCTTGATCCAAGGCCATTTTGGTAATTTTTATGATTTTGTCTTGTATCTCTCGAACAGGATCTTCCCTGACTGGTCTATACCATTCACGATTTTCAACGTGTGATTTACCCTCAGTTAGGTACATAGAGCGAGGCCAGATCACCACCGCCCCACCTTTGTCCGCCTGCTTTATTATAATTGAATTGTCAGCTTTTAGGCCCTGGATCGCTGTGATTTGATCCTTACCTAAATTGTTCTGTACAAAGCATTTCGATTTTTCGAGTTTATTGATCGATGATAGCACTGTTTGCTCAAAGGCATATATTTGCTTGGGTATATTATGAGTGGGAGTGAATTTCGATTTGACTCGGAGGCCTGTTGTTTCTTCAATTGGAGTCGAATCCTGTGAAGGTCATTTTGGAATCTTTGTTTCAATTGGCAGTCGCATTCAATGCTGACCAGACGTCACATTTAATTCTCCCTTGTTACAGACCGGCAGCCACTGAGTACAGATGTAATTTTACAGCTTTGAACTGATCCCTGCAGTTCTCAGGTACAAAACAATCTTTTTCATTCCGTTTTCTGATAAGTAGAGCTGAAGGGTTCCTTGGAAGCATAATACTAAAAAGATTTTTCGTTTTTTGTTTTTTGTCAGAAACAGTTCTCAAAGATTAATTCAGCCCTGAGGAGAGTTTGGCAATCTATACAGCTACAACTCGAAACGCGTCGGCTATGTGTGATTGAATCCTTCGTGTTTATTCCCGAACGCTCAGAGCACTTGAACTAATTGCACTCTGGGCGTGTTATTTGTCATAAAACCGCTTGATTTCATCTACAGTTTCAGTCGGAGAATAAGACAGTGACTTTGTTTTTGATATTGACTTTTGACTGTGTTTTTTGATACTGTCTTGTTATATTGAGTTCATGTGTATAGAAATTGTTTTTGACTCATTGAATGTTACGTAATAGGCTTCACGAATGTATTGGTGTTTCACTGTATATGTAAAATGTTTTGTAAATAATGCCTTGAGTTATGTACAGCACAATATAATTTATTTATTGTTCGTTTTACTAATGTGAGATGTTTGTTTAGTTGATAGTGTGTCCACCTTTCGGACAAAAAAGTATCTTTCTATAAAAAATAAAAAAGAGTAAAGGGGCATAAGTAATTGCCAAGATAAGCAAAGTAATTGTTGTTTATCTTTTCCTTTGTGATCACAAATTCGATCCAAACTAGAGGAGGTGTGGGTAAAACTTTTTTTTAATTGATATTTAGGCCCTACACCCCCCCCCCTGTCCCCCTGGGCCAAACCCCCCCTTTTGCTTGAACAAATTAAAAAGCATTTCTCCCTTAAGTACCTGTGAAGTGATAAGATGTGAGCCTTTGTTTCACCTCCAGTGTATCTAATTGTGAGGCTCCCAGCACTGTTGAAAGTGTCCTGGAGTCAGAAAATTACACAGGGATGGGTTCAGCATATTTCTGTGCATTCCATGAGTGGGAAAGGAACCTGGCACTCAGCAGAAAACCTCCCAGCTTACCAGCAGGGTAGACAGTGCTATCTTCTGAAAATAGTGGGTAGACGGCATTTACCCGAGTCTACACTCTGCTCGAGCCCTGCCCGTACCAGCGAGTACCTGCCCATTTGAATCACTTGAAAACAGGTAAGGTTAGTTATTAATTTTGTCACTACCAATAACTTTGAATGCCTCAGGAATTTATTTTCACACACAGCACTCATTGTAGCACTTCGTCTGGACACACCACCTCGCTGTTTTCAAGCAATATGCAAGAACTGATGCTGTTTGTTCATCACCAATCTGCATCCTGGTGGCCTTTATAAAAAGATGAATAAAATTGAGTAAAGTGTCACTATTGGCCATGATGCTTCCTTTATAAACCTAGCAGTAATAGTAGATGGTAGTGTGTGATTTAAAAACACTGTACAGTACTTGTGCTTATTTAATTTAATTAATATTAATTAATGTATGTGTTTTGTAAATATATAACACGCACACTTACATGAAGCATGAGAAGAGGACACTTTTACTAAAATAAGGTCCGAGATCTTTTGCATTTGAAAATAAATCTTAACATTATCAGTCTTCAAGCTGCAGTGGGTGCGTTATCCGTCTGAGCTAACACACTAAGCTACTAAGACACAAGCATGCAAGTAGTGTATGTGTGAAACTTTTAACTGAGACTCAACATTTGTTTTTTGCTTTGGTTTAATAGCTCCAAGCATTTTAGTTACTTGAGCACTGTGCCTTTTTTGCTCCTTATGAAGCAGTTCGCCATAGAAAACAACTGTGGTTTGTGCGCTGCTTCATGGCTTCTGTCACCCATTACCAGTCCATTAAAAAAAATACACTGAGGTATATTGATGCATCACACTGTATTTCATAATTCTGTTTTCCATGAGGATTTGCTTTACCAGATTATGTGAATAGGGATTTTTTTATGCAGCATATGACTTGTAAAGTGCATACTGTGAACAGAGTTGCATTCAGGTGTCTTGAGAAGAAGTTGTGGGTGCATTTTTATGGCGGGACTTAATTGAGAGCTCTAAAGTTGAGGCAGAATGCAGTGCTAGTTTCACACAGTGCCCGTCAATGGGTGCTAGAGGTGTCAAGACTACAGAAGTGAAGGAGAAGTGTGGCTCACTGGTTAGAGGCGGCAGATCCGTAAGCAGAGAACGGCCCGGGACCAGGGTTCGATTCCCGACGCGGCAGGGTCGTGGACCAGGGTCAGCGGACTTGATAATTCTCGCCTCGGTGCCTACTCTAGTCAGAAACCACACTCGGCAACTCTGGGCATCAGCTTGCCTCATCTTCACAACGGTCCCCCCAGACCACCGAGGATGCTTGGTCGCACCTTAGAGATACCCATCAGGGACCATCTCTCAGGGTGAGCCAGGACGGGTTCCCCAGCGGTCAAAGCGTGGAGATACTCCTCCGGGAGTCGATTCCTAGCGCTATATAAACCCACAATTAAATTAAATTAAAAATTAACCTCCAAACTTTGGAATCTATACACCACAGAGAGTGATGGTGTGAGGCCAATAACATGAGCTCTAGCCAGGTAAAAAGGCACTATTAGGCTGTTTCTGTGATCTACCAGAAGTAATTCAGAGAAAGGGCTTTGGGTCTGCTCACTTCAACCAGTGCTTTTTGTGGGGCTTTCATGGCTTGCCATTTCTTGGATTGACCATCCATTAAGACTATGGCATGTGTATCTAAATTGCAAATCTGTCTTAAGACCCCTCACAGGGTGCTGTCCGTGTGGAAATGCACCTTCTTTTCACGTTAAGTAAAAAGTTAGAGTGGTATTTGCACTGATATTTGCCACTGCACTGGCATGCATGGTCGGGTTCTTGGCGCACATAGCTGCAGCGCACAGAGACCATACACTGCAGCACACAGAGGAAATAAATTAGAGGGAACATTGCTTCTGGCTACACTGTAAGAGGTGTATGGGTGGAAGAGGTGGAAGAGGTGTGGCGCTGCGGCTAGGGCGACTGACTCTGGAATCTGGGGATCACAGTTCGATCCCTGGCACCGGCGGCAGATTAGCCCAGCACCTTGTGACTCTGGGCAATAGCTTGCTTAATCTTCCCGACGGCCCCCAGCGCCTAGAGACCCTTACTGGTGATTGTGCGCTTAACAAATGAAGATTATTATTACTATCATTTAAGGACATTGAAAAGGGCAAGTGAGACCCCTGCCAGTCTTACCCAGATGCTAGACTTGTATGACCCACCCTTGATAGTTGTGTCAACACAGCTAATCTGCAACTTGATTGTTGGATATCCGGCGCACCGGATCAAATCGCTCCATTGAGAAATCGGATGATGCGCAGAACTAAACCTTCAGCTGATTTATTTAGTGATGAATTATTCTCACTTACTAAAGAGCTGCAAGCACCTAGAGCACCTGTGGCACAGAGATTGTGACCCTTCCAGCAAACCTAATTATCAGTGGGCCCCCAAGGTATACCATAGCTGCATTAAGCATGTCTGTCGTGATTTCTATTCCAACAAAATTGCTGCTGCCCAGAACTCATCTCGAGAAATATTCTCTATTGTCAAGTCTTTCCTTCATTTTCCTTTATTGGTCTGAGTTTCACTCTCCACAATTCCTTCAGAGGAGGGCTGTAAATCTCTTGCTCGGTTCTTTTTTTAATAAAGTGGCATCTATTTATTCCTCCTTTTATGATATTGCCAGAGACCCTTCGTGTCTCAATTCATGGTTTTCACCTTCAGTTGACAGCACCTGGCTGTCACATTTCAAGCCTGCTGAATTGTCCCCTCTGAATGTGCCAGGCAAGTGTGGCTCTCCACTTAATCCAGCATCGCCCTCCACCCTGGAGTGAGGAGTGGAAGTGGTGCAGCCCATGCTTTGAGTTACTTAACAGCTCTTTCACGTCAGCGCAGGTTCCACACCTCTGGAAGCATGCTGTGGTAGTTCTCCTCCTCAAAAAACCCAACTAAGCCCAAAAAATTATGGGCTTATCCCACTGCTCCCTTTCTCTTCTAAGGCTGCAGAAAAATATGTCAACCAGCAGGGATGTATGACGGTACAACCCGTGGTATTACCACGCGTACCGTTACAACGCAGATTTTACAACGCAAGTCGTTACAACGACTTGCGTTGGGGGGCACTGGATAGTGAATAGTTTAATTTACTATTCCAACTCCAGTCCCCGTGGATAGTAGGGAAGGTGATGGATAGTAAATTAAACTATTCCCTATCCTAGAGCGCCCTCCAGTGAAAGTTGTTGTAACGACTTTCGTTGTAAAACCTGCGTGGTAATGGTACCACGTTGAAAAAAGTTTCGTGGTAAAGGATGTTCCCCACCAGCAGCTTTCTGTCCAAATTGAGTCTAAGGACTTACTTCACAGGAAGCAGTCAGGCTTTCACCCCTACTATAGTACAGAGTCTGCCCTGCTGCTTACCTCAGAATCCATCCGCCAAATCCTTGACAAAGGTGATACTGCAGCACTGCTTATATTGGACCTCAGTGTGGCTTTCAACGCTGTGCCCCACAACCTCTTCATCGGCCGTTTGTGGAGTTGCAGTATCAGCTACAAATCTTTGAGGTGGGTTGCCTCTTACAAGCAGGAATGCACCTTTCAGGTGTTTCAAAAACCTTTCTGCTGTCAGGTTTTTCTGCTGCAGCGGGGAAGGGGGGGGGGCTCAGGGCTCCTCTCCTAGCGAAACCCTATTCAACTTATATATGTGCCCACTGGCGGAGATCATCGAGTGACACCGCTTTAATATCATAATGTACACTGATTATACTTAGCTGATCCTCACCTTGTCACAGAATTCGGTTATCATGGCTGCCTCACTGAGGACTTGTCTGTCTGAGGTCGCCCAGTGGATGGTTCTCAACTGTCTTAAACTGAATGCAGGCAAAACGGAGGTCCCCATTCTAGGCAAACAACCCTCAATCTGGTCCTCTGCCTGGTGGTCAGACAGTCTCTGCCCTTTACCTCCCCCTGAACCTAAGGTTCAGAACCTAGGCATCTGCTTTGATGAGACAGCCAGAGCATGGCCTTTGCAGGGAAATATTTCTCAATTTGAAAAACCCTCAAAAAAATCCTGCATTTCCTGCCTGAATCTTACAAAAAAGCAGTATTCCAGGCACTGGCTACATCCAGTTTTGACTACTGCATTGTTCTGTATTTGGTGTATCACAATCCCGGCGGATGAGACTTCAGCGTGTGCAGAATTTTGCAGCCCGTCTTCTGTTGAACATTCCTAGATGGGCCCCCATGGGGCGTGCGCTTTCTAAGCTGCATTGGTTGCCTCTGAAGAACAGACTCTCATTTAAAGCCCTGTGCTATTGTTACAGGGCTTTTGCGAACAAGGGTCCTCGGTATCTGCATCCCTTTATCAAACCGCACTCTCCTGCAAAGAGCCTCAGATCCTCGGGGGCCATGGTGGCTTGTATCCCCACTGTAAAGAGAGTATCCATCAAGAGCAGCTCCTTTAGCTATTTAATATCTACAGGCCATATGTATATAAAGTCATTTTGCGATTCTCAAATAGAGTTTTGTGGCGAATCGCTATTTGAGAATCGCAAAATGCTATGTATGTAGGATTTGCAATACATTTTGCGAATCCTACATCTTCCTATGGGCCTAGAGGCCCATAGGAATGACTGGGAAGACATTCTCAATTTGTGATTAGCAATTAGCGAATCGCAAATTGAGAATGCAATTTCAAGGGTGCAGGGGTGTCAAAAAGACACCGTGTTGCACCCCTGAAATAAGCATGGGTGCGCATGTGGCGCACATACATGCCCTAAAGGTATGTATGTGCTTCAGATTGCACTTTGAAAAATGCAAGAAAAGTGCATTTTTCAAAGAAATCGCAAATTACCACCAACTTGAAGTTGGTGGTAATTTGTGATTCCTTAAGGCCAAATTGCACTTTTTTGGTGCTTCTTACATTGCATTTAAGGAATCGCAAAATTTGCGATTCCTTAAATGCAATCACAAAATAAGGAATCGCAAATTTTGCGATTCCTTATTTTGCCTTAATACATACCATTTGGCAAAATTGCATTCGCAAACGCCGGAATTCTGCGAATTCCGGCGTTTGCGAATGCAATTTTGCTTGATACATATGGCCCTAAGTTGTTGAACTCTCTACCTCTTCGTATACAACTGGTCAAGATGGAATCACTTTTTTGTAAACATTTTAAAAGTTGGTTATTCAGTTCGGGTTGATTCTGCTTCTTATTTCTGCTGTGTGCCTGACCTTTGGGAGCTGGACCTTCAGCGCTGGGACACTTCAATTGAAGTAGCTATGCACTACACACATTACAATGTTAGCTCCTAAACTTTGAGCTGCCTGCACTGGCATCGCAGTCGAGATTTTGAGTTGTGGGAAGGCAGGAAACCACAGAGAGGTTGAAGACCAAAGCTCCCCTTCCTTTCCTCCATAGTCAATGACATGACACAGTATGATTGACTTTCTACCTGCCGGTGTTGGACTGCCAGTCGGTAAGTGGTGGAAGACAGCACCTGTGTGAGACAGACAGCCCACAAACAGGCATAAGGTGCTGCTGGTGGTGTTGCTGAATACCAGGGCATCCTAGTCTTAATTCTACGTCCTGGCACTTTCCTCCACCAATGTACATTTCTAGTCTCTATAACTCACACTTGCAGGCTGTTTTTCAAACCTGCTTTCTCCTTTTATCACTTTTTAGGTTCCTTCGTTTTTCTCTTTTTTCTGCCTTTCTTGCTCTTGCTTTGGGTCAAAGTATAAATATGAAAAATAAGCCCCGGTCCCCAAAAATTAGTTCTGTGGCCATCGCCTGCACAATTATGCACTGTCTATCAATCCCCAGGTATCCACCTAGCCCTGCATTCCTGGTTTTGTGTAGTAGCCATACATGTGATTTATTAACTTTCACAGATTGTGGAAGTAACTCCTGACAGTGACATAGATCAAGTGCAGGTAATATTAGGTAAGCATAGTTAGCGTGTTTTGCAGGCTGTCTTTTGTGTGCATGTTGGTGTGACCTTGAACTCTGTTGACTGAGTGTCCAACTTGTAGTTTGTATTATATGTGGTCATTCTTGAACAAGGTGGCCTCAACTCAAGTGCTGGAGTAGAGTGAAAGACAATGCGCAATGTTCACTCCTCCAAACATGAAGCTACTGCGATAGTGTAGAAGGTGAATTATATGAAGCTAAGCCCAAAACAACTTTAAAAACAACTTTGAAAGAGGGGAAGAGGAGAGGATAAAGGCTTCTCTACACACTGAAGAAGGTCAGCATGAAGAAATACACAGAAGTGAAAAGTGTGCCTGTAACTTGATGCATCATTCAAGACTGATTCTTAGATTCTCTGCGATGGGTTAAGCTGTCCATCTCCAGGATCAAGCCCAGCTTGACTGGCTAACTTATAAGGTAGGCAAGGTGAGAAGTGGCCTAATTCAAAAGAGAAGGAGGAGTCAGAAATGGAGAAGAAGCAGAATGAAAGAACAGAGAACCCTGCACTAAACAAGAGTGTGTACAGAATTGCAGAGTTCAGGGTTGGATACATCAGTGGAGGATGATACTTTTTTGTGTCGTGGTGGATGTCCACATTGTTGACATATATTAAGGAACACCCGCTTTGTATCAAACAGTGCCAATGAATAAAGTGCACCTTGAACGAACAAACGAGTAAGGAGGTTGACGGCCAGACATTTGTCTGTCAGCAGCCAAGGATCAGGCACCTTCAAGTACAATGAGAAACGCGGAATCCACATTTTCCTCCTTGGCATTGGAAACGATGAGGAGAGGGAGGCTGAACACCATCTAAATGGTTTTGCGAAGAAAGGTGTCTAAGTATGACAATTTTCCCCAGCCAAGCTGATGGTGTTCTAAAGGGAAAATCGCTCTCCGTTGTGGAACCATGAGATGGTTTAAGGTTTGTTGAAGTATAATACAGAGGGAGGGAGACGAAGAGGGTACTTGATGGATTCTATGAAATAAAATGTGTTATGTGTTTGAATTATGAACTACTTGTTTGGTAGATTGATAGGTAGGACCACCAACAAAAACTAGTGTATTGTAAGTAAATTGCAAACAATCTTTCCCTATCATTTCACTCAGTGTATTTTATAATGTGGATTGGCAAGCAGAATGCTAGTATTCTAAACTGTGATATTGTTGACCTGTGTTGCCTTCCCTGGGAGGATCTCTTTGGTTAAGTGTTTTTTTGCCTAAAATTAGAAAATACAATAAAGATAAATTAAAAATATAAAGCAACATTGCCTAATTGACTACTTACGATTTAGTTTGCGTTTTGGTTTCCCATCAGTTCAACTGCTGGGATGGGTGCTTACTTTAGCTCGTGTGACCTGCAGACGGAGCTAATACTGTGTATGTTTCTTAGACCTTGTATGTACCTGGCTACTGCTAAACACAAACAACATAAACATCAAACAGTGGTAGATCATTTTTATGGTTGAATACGGCATGGCTTGTTTGCGACTTTAATGGTTAGAAGTGTGCTATGGACATGATTAATAAAGGAACTAAAGATTCTAATGAAACATTATTTCATACACATAGTGTATTAACTGAGCTTTCATCTTGTGACTGGTGACATATCCTGTTGAACGCAGGTGGGCATGGTTAACATATTTGTTCAACTGTGTTTAAGATGGCTGACAATGGATTGGGATCTTATTGGTTGTTTGTTGGTATTTATCATGATGGGTAACAAATGTTCCTGGTGATGGAAGTCAATACTTGGAGATTACCAAGACTTGCAGTAGATGCCTATCATACTGGGTTGTAGATCACTCACAATTCTGATAGCTAGGTTTAGGCAGATGCTAAATAAAAGAAAAGCCTGCAGCAAGCCAATGTCATGAATATCAGGACTATCCACTAACTTTTGCTTGCAAGTGCTAATAAGAAAAGGAGGCTGAATATGTCAGAAGAGTGAGTACAGTGCAGGCATAGATATTACATAAACCTACAAAATGGCTGTGGTTAAACAAAATGGCATTTTCATTATGCCCAACAGAAATCAACATGAATCACTGAAAAAGGTAAAACTAGTTCACTAAAAATCACAGACACTAGTGTACTGATACAAATATATTGTATCCAAACCAAACACAAGCCATACATTCAGTTCAACAATGAGTATCGTGGGGGTATGTAACTGTTCATCAGATGGACACAACATTTTAAATTACAAGAACTTGTCATACTGGGCCACTCTCAGACTGACAAAATTATCAATGGGAGCCAAACAAGCCAAATGTAATGCTCTTTGATGTCACCTTTGGTCATTGAAGTGTACTTACATACAATTACAGCTAGGTCTTGTGCATAAATGACTTTTCACAAACAGCAGAAATCTTTAGAATCCTTAGTTTTATGCATAACATTGTAAAGTATTTTCTTTCTTGAGCATTGACAAGACAAGGTCCTCGGATATTGC
The DNA here is from genome assembly GCF_964261635.1 of Lissotriton helveticus. Classification (NCBI taxonomy): domain Eukaryota; kingdom Metazoa; phylum Chordata; class Amphibia; order Caudata; family Salamandridae; genus Lissotriton; species Lissotriton helveticus. Next base: position 1,166,082,010 of record NC_136065.1, on the reverse strand, counting down.
ATAACACAGGTCAAAGCTAAACATACAGCTGCAAATACATACATAGAAATTAATGGGTTGTAGAGCTTCTCCACATTTAGAAACGCTGACACTCAACTTAAAGTGTTACCAGAAACATTTGTCCTCTTGGGCCAATGAATTAAGTATTTCTTTTCTTTACAACAAGAGTGAGTTTCAGGGTTATTTGATGCCACCAGTGAGCTTTCTGGGGTAATGACATACCAACAATTCAGACTAGACATTTATCTGAAGCCTTTGCACATAGTTTAGAAAATAGGTAAGATTAGTCCTAATAACTGTCCTTAAATGTGTTGCAATCATTAATGTAAACTCATAGGTTGTAAAACTAGTTTTACAAAATGCCATGCCTTTAAAATGCAGGAAAGAGAACAGAATTGTGACAATCGATAATCCAACAAGGGTTGTCAATGCCAATATGTTTCACCTTTGGGACCTATTGGCTTTGCCAATGATGTTTAGTGATGCTGTAACATAAGGTATATTTGTGATGCATACGTTCCTCCAAGGGCATATTGGCGCTAAATAACAGATGTTTATTGTTACCCAACAGTCCTCATTTTATCGACCTCAGAAGGATGAAAGGCTGAGTGGACCCGCCAGAATTTGAACCTGTGACCAGGTGGTCGAACACAGGCCCCTACAGTGGACAAATTAGTTCACTAAGCTACCAGATCCGGCCTTATGATGTACAGCTTCCCCGATGTTTCGCAGCATGGCTAAAGAGGTGAGCAAGAGTCTTATGATGCGAATGTCTGCGTTATTTTGCAGGCATGCACACGCCCTACAAAATGGCATGGGTTCTTTTTTTCCTTTTTATTTACCGATCAGAGTTGAATCTGTAAACTAAAAAAAGAACAAAGGCCTGTTCTTTAAAAGCAGTTATTGGAAGCAATATGGAGGAGGCAGGGGACGGAAGCAACAATTAGGGCACGGGGGAAGCAAAAGACACAGCCAAGAAACAGCAACATGGAGCTGAGGGGTAAAGACCACAAATGTGAGTGCATAACAGAAGAGAGTGGTGGACAAACATATGGCAAGAGAGAGCAAAATGGAGTACGATGGAGGAGAGAAGAGAAGTAGACCAGGGAGACAGCTGATAAAAACACATGCAGACTTGTGGAGTACTAAACCAAAAAGAAAAAATCAGTGCTTGAAAAGTGAGCGGTGGAAGTACATAGGTAATATGGTCAAAATCAAAGGGAGAGATGAACAGAAGAAATAAAGCCCACACAAGGTAACAAATAAACACCAATCAAATGAGGGTGACAGTAAAGCCAGCCAATGGTATGCAGTGGGTGGGCTCCAAGTGCACTGTAAGCTGACTTTTCGGTAACAGACAGCTTACACTGTCTGGCAGGAAAGACTTTCTACATATTGAATTCATGTTTGGAAGTAAAGTTCTTTAGTCAGCATTGAAGTAATACAAGGCACCTGCTTCTTTTTATCGAAATCAGGGTCTGTGTGTTCAGACTCATAACCAGTGGCAACCATGAAGTTGACTCTGGTCAGGATGTGCATGATCTCCAGCTGTCTCCCATGTTCTGTGAGGACTTTGCAAAGAGATTGAATGAACCAAGATCCACGTTTTCCATTCCTCCAAGCATAGTAACCTAAAAAGAAACACAGTCTCAATGTAGTTAAATTACTTAATGATGTTTTCCACTTCCTCACAAAATACTTTTTTTTAATGAATATGCGCTTTCAAGCAGTCAAGGAACTATCTGTCCTGGACATGTTGACTTTCTAGTCAGCAAACAATATGCAATACAGTAGAATGGCACGTTTTCTACAAGGTGATTATATGGCACCTTTATTAAATATTCTTTTTCATCCTAACTGTGAATCTAAAAGGGTTAAGCATCTTGTTGAATCAAAAGTCCACACTCATGAAGGCATACGTTTAATAATGAATGTTCATATATCACACAGTGTGGACTGAAGTGTCTCTTTGGCGTTGTAATCCTCTTTATCGATACCAGATAGAATACAATGTTCCGTTGATTTTGCTGGTATTTGAACATTATCTCCAACTTACTTTTCAATGGCCAGCTTTCATTCATAAATAGTTATGTGACTCCTCGGCTGGATTTAGCGTTTTGACTTAGGGTGCGGTTCTACAACCCAGTGGCAAATAACTGTATGTTAGAACTGTCTTTGATTTTCAGGGTTTGAGACATATATTAGTGAAAGTCAGTGCACATCCATAGTAGAGCTGGCCTATATCTATCCAGTAAGAGAGACATCTGTAGAAAATTCCATGCGTGCTTTGTCTTTCCAAATCTACTACCATACCCAGATCACAACGCATCAATGAGCATTCATATTATCAAGTGAGTATCTGTAACTGCAGTGTCTCAGCACACAGGACAGTCTGGTCAAACAAGAGAAAGCATAGAGCAGTAAGGTAAACCATGAGTACAGTTTAAACTGTATAATCAGTTGGGTTTGCTTGAAACTGTCTTCCTGGCAGTATATCCCCTGTTCATGTGGGTGGAAACAATGCTCTATAAAGCTGTAACTTTACTACTGAATGGAGCTATAGTTGTGGAAGTAGCAAGGCTGTCAAGAGATCTCCCCTGAAACCACGAGGCCCATAGTTGGATTATCTATACATATATTTCTCACTGAGACTGTACACAAAGTTGTCATATGATTTTAAACTCATGCTGTCTTTGGTACCCCGTAAGCCACTGCTTGGGACCCAGCAACACAGCAGGTGGAGCTGGTGGGAGTTTTCACTGGAGCTCCCACTGAGGGTTTATAAGGCATAGCTCTAAGCAGACAGCACTGTGCCTGGTGATCTGAGATCCTCAAGTGTTGCCCGATGCCACTTCTTTCAACAGACCCCATATTTACTTGTCTCCAGACCAACGGGTAATGAAGTAAAAGGCACAGTTCAGCCATGCCAAGGTTAAGTAAGCAGGCCCCGGTCAGAAAAGAAAAGGCGGTACAATTTCTCAAATTGTGTGAAGAACTTCCTTTGTGCATCTTCTTAGTACATATCCAACAGGATCCTTTCTGGGTACACTACTTGCAGAAGGGTTTTACATTTACTCAATCTGATGGTTTGCTTGAGCAGAGGCATTACTTATTTAAATACCAAGAAAGTGCTGACTGTGCTTTTTTTTACACATATTTTATTTGCATCTGGGTGTCAGCAATATATTCTCATGTCTGATCTTGTTCATATACGTTTCTGGTTAACAGTACAAGGTAACATTTCCTATCTGAGTAGCTGGCATTCTGTCTATACCCCTTATCTCCTGGTGGGTTCCATCAAACTATGCAGTATCAATTGCAAGGTACATTCATTCAGTATGATGATCTAACATTTCCTCCCCAACTGTCCCTCCCTCTCTCCCCCCACCCCACCCCTTGCTACTGTTGGCTAATCTGCCGCTTTGGCTCCCACCTTATTTGTGGTCTGGGTTTCTCTCACCGTATGTCTCAACTGAGGCAAATCTCCTGCAAACCTTCAGGTCTGTAGGTGTTAGGGTGCTGTGGTCGGTTTCTTATGCCGCATCACCTCCCTCCTGTTCCTGGTTATTAGGGCTAACTGGTCGGGACCTGGCCTGTGGGGTGCTGGGAGTGGACTCTTTCTACAATCTTCAGGTCATCTACTAGAGCTCCCCAAGCCTGCGCTCTCTCTGTTCTGCCTCTGCCTCGTGGTGCATTCCGGAGCAGTATTCTATGTTCGCAGTGCGCCCACTACTCCAATTCCCGCTTCCACCTGAGCACACCAGGACACTCTGGGGCCTTCCATTTGCTTGTTAGTTTGCGCTTTGCTAATATATATGCTAGGTCCTGGAACCTCGCCATGACTTTGGTCCGGGCGGAGTGGGGGAACAGGTTGAGCAGCACATGGCTTGTGGTGCATGGTATCACCATCCCTGTGACGCGCGCTGTTTTCCTAATCACTTCCTGCCAGTACCCTTCAAGCTGTGGGCAGCTCCACATTATGTGGATGTAGTTAGCTCCTATCTCCTGACAGCGTGGGCAGCTCGCATCATCTCGGTGGAAATAGCAATTGATTCTGGCTGGTGTAATGTACGCTCTATGCAGGGTGTAAAAACGAATTAACTGGAATTGTGCGTTGCGGGATACCTTAATGGCCCGGAGGAGTGTATTTACCCAGTCCTCATCCTCTATATGAGTCCCAAGGTCCGCCTCCCACTTACCCCGTAGTCCCTCTAGTGGTCTTGTGGAATCTCGTCGAATGGCTCGATAGAGTTACAATACTGTAGACACAATCGCAATGGACCGCACACCGCTAGCCCCTCCTCCGGATCGCCCCTAGGGACTCTGGTACATGGAGTTCTTGAGTGGTTCACCCCAGTGGGTGCAAGTAGGTACTTGTTGAACTGATGATCTCTAGACCCGATACATGTCCCGGGTTTTTAGATATCGCCCGAGACATGGCTCGTGTTTCGGGATAACTTCCCTCATCAGTAGAGAAAATAGTTAGGGGTGTAAGAGAAGGCTGCCAAGCAACCGTCAAAGGCCTCGATGCCCGAACCGGCACGCAGGTGCGTCGTCCAGGAGCCCGTCGGCTCAAAGCTCAAGGCAGCCAATTACTGTCTTGATGGCGCCTCCGCTACACTTATGTGTTCACATGTGGAGTGTGTAGGTGGCTCGGTTGTCCCCTGCCCCCAGTGTCTGCACATGGCCCCTGTAACCGCCCCATATAGTAAAAAGTATCCCTGCGGGATGTCCAGTTTGCTTGGAAGGCCGCAAATATAGGTAGTTCCCTGTTGCTATACCGATCTCCTATTTTAGTGACTCCCGCTTGCGTCCACCCCTCCAACCCCCTTCAGTGGCCCCCATGCGGGAGTGCCTCTAGTAATGCCACCAACAGCTCCTTATCACTCTGTGTTCTGAGAAGCGTATCTTTCGCGGTTTAATGGTGCCCATTAGTGTGCTCATGACATCTGCCCTATTCGGGCTGAATGGGGCTTCCTCCGTTCTGGGTCCAAATTGCCTGCCACCCATTGCGTGAATCGTTGGAGTTGTCCTGCTAGGTAGTAGTTCTCCATGTCCGGCACTGCTAATCCTCCCTCCCCTTGCGCCCTCCTCAGCGTGGTCAAGGCCACTCTGTTTCTGCCGGGCCCCCAGATGAAGGCTGTAATAAGAGAGTCAAGCGAACGAAACCATGCACTGGGGATCCACACCGGTATGGTGGTTAAGAAATATAGCAGTCGGGGCAGAGCTATCATTCTCAGTAAGGAAATTAGTCCCGCCACTGATAGGGGTAGCGTTCCCCAGAAGGTCATACAACTTTTCAGCGATCGTAGGGCCCCCCCCCACATTCCCCTCATGGACATCAGTGAAGTCGTGGTATTCTTTTACACCTAGGTACCTAAAACAGCGCGGCTCCCACTGCAGGTCCCCCAGCTCCATAGGGGGGGAGTATCCCCTGTCACGGAAAGAGTTGTGACTTCTGCCAGTTAACGCATAGTCTAGAGAGGGATCCAAACTCGTCCATCATGCACAGGCCCCCCTCAAAGCTGTAACGGTGTCTTTTAGAAATAGCAGATGGTCGTCTGCATATAATGCAATGTGGTGTGTCTGATCAGCTAGTCGAATACCCTCATATGTTGTCCCAGAGCGTGCTATACACGCAAGTGGTTCTACCGCTAGGGCGAATAAAAGGGGGGAGAGGGGGCACCCCTGTCTCGTGCCCCTCTCTGGTATTGTGCTCAGATGGTGTGACCCGTGCGGACCCTCCCCACTGAATCCTTGTACAGTACTTTAACCCACTGGACAAATCCCTGTCCAAGCCCCATTCGTGTGAGCACCGCATACAGAAATTCCCATTCAAGACTATCAAATGCTTTCTCTATATAGATAGCAAATATCTCTCCTCCCGGGGCCTCCTCTGCGCCCTGTTCTAGGACGGCGAAGAGACGCCTGATGTTGAAGGTTGTATTTCTGCTAGGAAGGAATCCTGTTTGGTCCGGATGTACCAAGGAGGTCATATGTGGCAACAGTCTGGTGGCCAATATTTTACTTAGGATTTTAAAATCTAAATTGACCATCGATTTCGGTCGGTATGATGTGCACTCCTTTGGGGTCTTGTCGGGCTCGAGCAGGCGGACCATCACCGTAGACTGTTGTCTGAGTTAGACTCCCTCTATCTCATGTTTCCCCATATAGTTCCACTAATCTAGGCGCTAGTTCTGTGAGGTATGTGGCATAGAATTCCTGAGGTAGTCCGTCGGTGCCTGGGGTTTTCCCCCATGCCATGGCCTTAACCGCCCCCCACCCTCCCCCTGATTTCCTGTTCTGTTATCGTGGCCCCCGGTAACTCTGCCTCCCCTGCATCAAGGGTGTGAAGTGGGAGGGGTGACAGATAGTCAGTAATCCTATCTATTTCTCGCTGGCCGGAGCTTTTGTAAAATTGTGCGTATTAGTCACGGAAGCGGTTATTAATCTCCTCTTGCCTATGTAAGGGTCGTCCTATCTGGTCATGAATTGCCAATATGGTACTGCCTTCCTTGGATGGGTTGGCTAGCCATGCCAATAGGCGCCCCGCCTTGTCCCATTCGGCATGCGTCCTATCTGTGTACGTCTGGTAGTCAAAGCAGCAGAGTCGCTCCTCCTGTACTGCTACCTCTACTTTGGCCTCTAGTAGTTCCTGCTGTAGTTCCAGGTGTTCTGGCCGCCTAGTCTACTCTCTAAGTTCTTGAGTGTCGAAATCTGCTCTTTCTATGTCTGCTGTAAGCATCCTACGGACCCCAATAGATGTTGCCATGCACCATCCTCTGATCATGGCCTTAAAGGCCTCCCATTCCGTGGCTCTAGAGTCTGGGGATGCTGCATTGTCAGTGAAATATTGCATGATATGCTCCCTAGTCTCGTGCTGGAAGACTTGGTCCTCCAGGGTTTCTGGTTTGAGGCGCCACATAGGGATGGGTTGCAATAGTGTCCCCCCTTAACTTGAGCATGAGTGGGTTGTTGTGGTCCAAGACCGTTCTGGTCAGGTACTCCGCCCCCCCCCAAAGTTGGGTGTAGAGGTCCGGTGAACTTAAAAAAGTATCTGGGGGGACGTGCAAATCGTGGGTATGGGAGAGGTGTGAGTAGTCTCTGTAAGTCGGATGTGGGCTGCTAAATGCGTCCACTACCTCCCAGTGAGTTTATCCATTCACAAAAAAATCGAGCAACAGTAGGCACAGGGGAGTCTCGGAGTGGTGGGTGTGGTCTGTCCAGTTCGGATCCTGCGATGCAATTGAAGTCTCCCCCTATTAAAACCGCCCCAGCCATGGATAATGCCAGGACACTGACAACTGCTCTAGGAAGCGAATGTGATCCACATTTGGGCCATATACATTGACAAGGGTGATATCTGCTCATCAAGTCTTCTAGAGACAAGTACATAACGCCCTTCTGGGTCGATTTTGTGCTCAACAGACTAGAAGGGGACTCCCGCTTGTACCCAGATCAGGACCCCTCGGGAAAATGCTGAATATGATGTGTAAAATGCTTGGCCTCTCCAGCGTCTGCGCAGTACCGCACCCTCTGGGGCCAATGTGTGGGTCTCTTGGAGCATAGCTATTTGCACTCCCCGCCTGGTCAATTGAGAGAATATTTTATACCGTTTGCGCATGGTGTGCATGCCCCTAACATTCCATGATATTATGTTGTAGGTGGCCTTTGTCTGCTACATGAGTGCTCATAATCGCCCCATGTCATGTCCCTGTACCCAGACCAACCTTGTATCTCCCGCAGCGGGATGTCGGGACGTATCCCTTCGCCCTGTCGTCAGCAGCACCCCCCACCCCTGTTATTCGTAAAACTAGATAAACATCCCAACTCTCCCTCCTCAGGACAAGTGAGAACATCTCTCCCATCCAAACCTAGCACTCTCGTGCCTTAACAGTCAAAGTCTGAAAGTGGTGGCTAAGCCAGTGTTCGCCTGGAAGACAGCCATCCTCGCCGCCCCCCCCGGGTTCCCCCGTGTACAGGTCATATACAAGTGTATAGGGGCCCATCCTGTCATAGTGCAGGGCGACCCTGGCGTTGTTTTCTACTGCCCAACAATATAGTCCCGGCTGTACTTGTGTGCCCGATCTGCTTCACATCAGGTCGTCAGCTGAGTCCGAGTCCCCGTGCACCCCTTCAGAATGCAAGGGAGTATCCCGGGTGCTTGCCGTGCTTATTGAGGCCACCGCTGCAATCGCACTCGCTCTGTCTCTGTGTGTCTCCTCCATCGTCGGGTGACCCTTTGGTTTCTGTCCTTTGTCAGGGGAGCGTACAGGGTTCGGTTCACTGAGGTCTTTGTCCTCTCGTCTCTGGTCCTTGGGGTCCTGCTCCGCTATCCATTCTCAGACTTCGTGAGGCGTAGTAAAGAATGTGGTTCCCCCCTGCCGTACTACGCAGAGCCGGGCTGGGAATACCATTGAATAGGACACCCCCATTTGGCGCAGTCTCCTCTTGGCTGTAACAAAGGATTCTCGTTGGCGTTGCACTTCCCTGGAGAAATCAGGGAAAATCCTAACAATGCTATTGTCCACCTTAAAATGCCCTTTGAGGCGCGCCTGGCTCAGAATATGATCTCTGTCCTTATAGAAGAGAAGACGGGCCACCACCGGCCGTGATGGTCTGCCAGGCAGGGGTGCCCAAGCGAGGACTCTGTGTGCTCTCTCCAGGGCGAAGAACGTCATTAGGCCCTCTTCTGCCACGGCTGCGCACAACCAGTGTTCGAGGTATACCACCATATTTCCCCCTTCGTCTTTTTCAGGCAGGCCCGTGACCCTAATGTTATTCCGGCGTGCTCGATTTCCGGCGTCCTCCGCCCGCTGTTCCAGGACGCGCTTTTCTATGTTGGTGACTCTGCGCGTGGTCGCCTGAACCGGTGTCCTCAGGCTGTCCACTTCAGCCCCTACAGTTGTAACCTGGTCCGCTAGCTTCCTATGATCCGTCCGCAGTAGACCCGGATCTTCCCGAATCGTGTCAAATATGGTCTCCACTGCAGTCGGCGATTTTTCTATAGCGTGCAGGATATCTTTAAGTGATAGCTCTCCTTGTTGGGGCGTCTGTTCATTTCGGGACCCCCCGCATTATCGTGACTCCCCATTATCTTTGCTCGCCGAGTCTTGGTGCTCAGTGTCACGTCTCTTGGTGACCTGCCCCATGTTGCTGTCTCGTTATGTGTTGTCAAGAAGGGCCATGGTTCAGGTGCCCGCCGTCGTGGGTTCTCTCCAGGCCCCCAGGTCTGATAGGTAGTTGGTCTTGCTCAATGGTGCTGCGGTATGCCGTGCTCTGCCAGTGGGTCAGCTGGTGCAGGCTTTGACATATGACTCAGCACTGTACACGACTCTCTCGCCCTACCATCTGCTGATACTGGGGCCTATGTTGAATATAGAGCGTGCCTCCATACTCACTGTGCTCGACGGATTTGAATGGTGCTCTCTCTCCTCCTAAGCAATGGCAACTCTGCCCTCAAGTTCCCACTCTTCAACTTCCGCAGGCTTCTTTAGGGTGTGATCGGTGGTCCTGCGCAGCTGTCCAGCAGCTCTGGGCTACCCCCCTGCCACGCCACAGGCGTCTGCCCCTCCTCTCTAGTCTGCAATGTTCTCTACTGCCATTTTAGGGGGACTGGGCCGTGTAGCTGCAAGTATCCGATATGGCTGCTATGTTCCTCCGTGGTCTTCCTCTTAAGTATGCATCACGGTCCCTTCTCTGTAGTGCAATGTCAGGCCCAAGCTTTTCCATGCGCTGGTAATTTGCCCCCTCACCCCAGTCTGTGGAGGGGGACCAGTCTGGATGTGCCTCTGTCCGGGGTAGTGCGGGTAGTACAGCGCCACCTGCAGCATAGGGAGGCCTCCCCAGACTGTACCTGGGTAAATGGCGGGGCTCTATTGTGCCCCTACTGCTGGCCCATATCTCTGGCCGCTCATGTGCTGGCAGGCGCTGCTTTGTCTGCCTGGCTCCGCAGCACTCTCCGCTATCTGTGCGACCGGAGCATGTACTGGCCTCTCCCCGCTGTGCCGATTCTACAGTCTGGTGCGTGCGGGGGGGGGGGTCGAGCCTACATCCGCGGCTTTCCCCTCCCGCCAAGTAATTGCGCCATGCTTGTGGCCGTTCACTCACCGCATTTCAATGTCCGGTCTCCTGCGGTGAGTCGCAGCTTGGTCTGAGCCCCCGTGTAGGCAGCTGCAGGGCCACTTGCGGGAGGAATTCGTTGTCTGGAGATTATGCGGAGCGGGCTCCGGTGACATGTATACAAGCCCGTCCCCGCCTCTGCTCTCCCCAACCTTCACTAATAGGTCGAGGCCGCCATCTTAAGCCAACTCCCAGCTCTGCGGTCTTTTACCCGTTTCCCCGGCAAGTCTCGCCTCAAACCCCGGATGCCCATGGCCCCCGGGGTTCAGGTGCTGGGGGGGGTCAATTTCCGCTCTTGGGTGCCCACTATATAGGATGAGACTGGGAAGGAGGTCACTGGCGGGAGCTCGGATTCAGGCTCCCGTCTCCATCGCCGTCAGGCCACGCCCCCGTGCTGACTGTGCTGTTAATGAGTAACACAAGAAGGGTACAAAGTTCCCCGGGAGAAGAGATAAGAAAAAACGTGTGAGTGTACTAGGAAGAGCGAGAAGGGGGTATTCCCTTGTTGGAACTAAAACCCTCACACACCCAGTAAACTAGGTGTCATGCTTCATCATATGGGTTCTGCTCCTCGTCAGACTGGCGCTGCAATGTCTGACGGGCTCCCGAAACAAGGGCTCTTTATCGGAGATCTTTTGTTCCAGCCATATGATGCATGCGTGTGAGAGGGCAGGGGTAGTGTAGTCGTGAGGTGTAGGTGAATTAAAAAAGGTGAGTCAGTCCACAATGTACTTTATTAGCGTGGTTGGCTCCCTTGATTAAAAGGGTGGGAGGGGAGCTATATGCTAGGAGAAGTTAAAGCAAAATATCTACAACCCTCAAGTCAGGTCAACTGTGCTGTTAATGAGCCCTACATTTATTTTGATTGAATTCACCTGCCTTTGTGGGTCTTCGAATGGAGGATAAATTGCAAGCATTTTTTTCATGGTTGTCCAGCTGGGAAGACTGCACTGCCCCACACTTTAACAGGGGACCACAGGACATGGAAATGTTCAGAGTCTGTCAGTGGAAAGGTAGACTGACATAAACTATTTAAAAACTCTTCATTTGGGAGGCCCACTGGAGGGCTAGGAAACAGTACGAACAACATGGGAAAAGCTCAGAACCCACTGTTGGGTAACAATTTTTACAAAAGCACTACAGGACCCAGCATGCAACATTTGTTGCACTAACCTGCAAAGCGCACTGGGGGCAATTTAAATTATTCACATGCAGAGGGAAGTGCTTTTGAAACAACACTACGCAATCTCTTTCCATGCCTGTGAACAAGGAGCTGCTTCACCATGTGAATGTTTAATATAACCAATGACCATCAAGAAGCTAGTCTAAGATGCATTGTTTTGAGGAAATAAGGTAAAACTATGACAATTCTGACTATAATGTTTTGGCTATTGTTCTTCTTTGACCTTGAAATTGAGATAACAAAAGCACTTGTGCCAGGCTGATGTTGACTCAGGTGTCTTGTTAATGTCTATATCTAAAGGACAACACTTTTAAAGGTTCTTGGAAAGATCAGGACAGACAACATCTCCGTCAATGGTAGATGTTGATGATTCTGCAAAAATACAGAAAATTGAGTCTCGGCCTACTTAAAATGGAGTTACATTATATCAAATTCAGGGAGAATGTATGAATAGCCAAAGAGCGGTCCTCTAAATTAATTATGTTTGTGTTGTATTCTAAGAAGAGATTCACTTTCTCCTTTGTCAAGTACTCTATTTTCTGGAGGCAAAATGCTCTTGGCAGGAAAATCCATGATGGCCCAAGATGGACCTTCTTAAGTCATATATTGCATACTTATTTCATTGTTCTCTCTAGCCTCCAAAATCAGTCCTGACCCTGCTCCGGCTGGGAACATACCAGTCAGAACTGCCAGGCTAGGTTCTCCCTGGACCGGAAACATGCATTCTAGGACCGGTTTTGGGGAATCACCCCTTATCAGCCAGGCCAGCTTAAATCCAGTGGCACAGTGAGCACGCGACCCGTGGAAACCTATATTATGTCATTTAATGACATTAGATGAGTGCACAACCACGTAAGTGACACCATTCTAATTTTGTCATATCTGTTGGCAGCGTTTGACACTGTCAACCATCTAGTGGTCATAAAGAGGCTTCAAAATATGGATATTGTCTGTGCAGCACTCAACGGAATACAACCGTTATTGACTTTCACAAGCTAGCTATCGCCCTACGTTTAGATCGCAACTTAAACCTCTTACAACCGGAGTTCCACAGGGATTGTTTCTCAGTCTGTACCTTTCTTAGCATACGTAGCCCTCATTAAAATGTATGACTTCTGTTTGCTGCACCGGTGACATTTTAATTCTTGGTTGGTTGCTGCAGTAGCCTGGACTGGCACCAACACACATATCTTAAACTCCTTTTGAATGTCTTGTGCCCCGACCAGCAGGACTGTGCCCTTTTTTCTGTAAACCAGCCTAGAATCTAGAATTTATATTGGACTCTGCTCTTACTCTCATGCCTCACATTAACAGGACTATTGACATCCGCTTCCTATTGAACCAAAGTTTGAAAAAAATTGTTCCTTTCTCTGACTTTGACATGAACGAGGCCCTGTCTAGATTATGGGAAAGTGCTTAATTTAGACCTTCCCAAAATGCTGTGGACACGAAAAAGTGATCATGCTTCACCAAGTAACTAAACTCCATTGGTAACCCAAATTAAAAAGAATCTTGTTTAAGACCCTTTGCCTAGCACATTGAGCCATTAATTCATTCTAGAGGTCCTTAGTATCTTGTGATTCATTTGCTGGTTAATGAACAAATTGGGAATGCCTGCTCTGGTGAATGCTATTTCTCCAATCAGGCTGCATGCCGATTGATCTTCTTAAGTCCATCTAACTCAAAATTACCAGCACTCTGAAAAGTCTTCAAACTTTGATCTTTTCTCTAGAATTTTTCTCCAGGAGTTACCAGAACAACGAAGGTGGTAACTGTGTGCTATCATGTCGCAGGAGTCAATTATTAATCAAACAATAAATAGACCATATAAACTGAATCTTCTCGGAGGATATCAGTGATGATCTTGGATTGTTTATTGAGAAATTGCAACACGGAAGAGTCCTAGATGTCTAGTCAATAGATCTCAAGTCAAGTCAAGTCAAAAATTGTTATTCAACTTTATGAATAAAACCATAAAAGATACACAGCACCATAAAACAGTTTTAAAAATACAGTTCATATCATAAAAGGTAAAAAAATGATCCATAAAATACAATGGGGTTTATATATCTATACCTCAAACGCAAGTTAAGGAGGATAAAGGGGGAACAAGCAAGCATTACACAAAGATACAGTAACAAGTCAGGAAATAAAAATGTCATGCCATTAGAGGTCTGTTAGTTCTCCATACAGATTCTGGATCGCAATGCAGACTTTAAAAAGCCTACTACAAATGGTATACAATCTGGATTTAACAGTTGTAGGTGAAAGAGGGCAGGGCGGACCTGAGTATAATTCAACTTCTTTAAAAGTGGTAACAAAAAATATCTGCGAGGAACATTGTAAAAATTACAGAAAACATAAAGTGTAGCAAACCCTGTGGAGACACTCCGTCAGAGCAACAGGATGCTAACACCTGTCCTCTACAGCTCCCCTTAGGAACAGCTAAAAGCAAGGGAAAGTAATCCAAACGAAACCTGACCAATAAAAACGGCTCGTGTGATGACAAAGGCCACATAAGATACGGTTCCATAGAGGGAATAGTTTGGAGCATCACAAATTTACGAAAGCTATGTTTTCCCAATTCAGTGTGATCTCTATCAAGCTTTTTTGTGTCATAAAGGTCTTCTTGACATAACCCACATCCTCTATGGTAATTAGATCAGGTTTTAAAAATAGATCCGGCACCCCATCTATCTCTTCAAAACAACCCTTAATGTATTTCAACCATGGAATTCGTAGCATGAAGTCCAGACTTAGAATAGCCCTTAGAATCTGGTGGTTAAGAACTAAGGGGCAGATGTATCAAAATACCTATTTGCGATTTTCAAATAGCGATTTTTTGAGAATCGCTATTTGAGAATTGCAAAATGGTATGTATCTAAAAAATTGCAATTATTTAGAGATTTCTTATTATTCCTTATTTGCGAATAGCAAATTGCGAATTTGCAATTAAGGAGTTATTTCCCATTAATTTCTATGGCCAGGAGGCCCATAGGAATGAATGGGAAGTTATTCTCAATTTGCAATTCGCAATTTGAGAATTGCAAATTGAGAATAATTTCAAGGGTGCAAGGGTGTCATAAGGACACCCTGATGCACCCCTGAAATTTATATGTGTGCATTTATGGCACACATACATGCCCTAATGGCATTTATTTGCGCCGCATGGCACCTTCACAAATGGCTAAAAGTGCTTTTGTGAAAGAAATCGCAATTTACCACCAACTTCAAGTGGGTGGTAATTTGCGATTTCTTAATTAGAAATCGCACAACTTGGGTGCTTCATACATAGCATTTAAGGAATCGCAATTTGCGATTCCTTAAATGCTGATGCAAAATTAAGGAATCGCTAAATTTGCGATTCCTTAATTTTGCGATGCGATTTAAATGATAAATCGAATTTTTCCGTTTTTTTTGTCGCAAACGCTGCTATTTTGCGAATTGCAGCATTTGCGACAAAAAAATCGTTTGATACATATGCCCCTGAATCTTCGTTAACAATTGAGCCAAAGCAATAAGGGGCCATAGCCAGGTTGTCGCTAATAAAAGGCAACCCCACTTCTTCGTGGACCACCAGGTTAGAGGTACCCCTTGGCACTCCAAGGAGTCGTTTTAAAAAGATGTTCTCCACCACCTGTAGGGCATCAGTTGCTACATAGTCCCATAATCCGCTCCCATAGCTCGCAATGGCGATACTTTTTGACTGGTATAGCTTCAACATTGCCGCCACAGGGTGCTTACCCATTTTAGCAGCAAAGTTGAATACTGCTGAATTTTCCCTTGTAACATCCCCCTTGGTCCTCTGGATAAGAGGCCCCCAATTCAGGTTCTCGTCAAGCAAGACACCCAGGTAGGAAAATGTCGCTGTCAGGGGCACCTTTCCATTACCCACTTTAAAGGGATACTCCTTCTTCGGGCGGATCCCGACCTGCATGATGTAAGATTTAGATTTGTTAATTGCATGGGCATGATCCTCCATGAAGCTCCGAAAGGTGTCAAGCAGGGTCTGCAGGCCCCTTGCTGTTCTAGCAATTAGGACAGCATCATCCGCATAAAGCAGGATAGGCAAACTCCGACGACCCACATAAGGAAAATCAGCCCCTGTTTTTACCAGGGTCTTGTGCAGGTCGTTAATATATAGATTAAATAAAAGCGGGGCTAAAATGCATCCCTGCCGTACACCCCTCTCGATATTAAATCCCTTGGGACACGGAGCTCCTCTGCGTATCTGATCTTAGCCTTGGTGTCCCTATGCAGATCCTCGAGGAATCCAACAAAGTTATCCTCCACCCCCATGGCCCTCATGGATTTCCACAATTTTCCCAGATTGACACAGTCAAAATCAGAGGATAAATCCTAGAAGGCCATGTAGAGCGTACCTTGGCGGGCAATTGTATACTTCCCCAGGATCAGATATAAATTAAGGCACTGGGATAAAGTGGAATGCCCTGTGCGTAACCCATATTGAATGTCTGCGATCTCCGCCCAGGAAGGTAATCTTTTCAGAATTACCCCACCTACAACCTTGACCACGGAATCAAGGAGGGAGATTGGTCTATAGCACAAAGTGATGTTATGGTCCCCGTTCTTGAAGACCGGCACAATTGTTGAGGTGCCCCAGGACTCCGGGCAATCAACCCTGGCCGTCGCATTAAACATGGCCACCAGGACGGGAGCCCAAAAGCCACAGAAAGGAAATGTGGGTTATTGGTCGAGGAGGGTGAAACCCTACTCAAGCAACAGCCACAATCCTGGTCAGGGTGAACCAAAAAAAGTCACAAAATGAATCTGTACTTAACCCTCTGATAGTTAGACACAAACGCATTCAGGATTAAGTCAGAGGAAATGTGTAAAGAATTTAGGCAGCACACAAACAGCAACAAAGTGAAAACACAACGCAAGAAAAAACACACACCAATTAAAAAAATAGAGTAAAATATAATAAATTAAGGACAAAACAACAAAAATCAGATCAGTAGAACCGGCATTATGCCATTTCACAGTTTTTAGTGAAGATAGTGCTTAGAAGCAAATAGTGGCAATTATGATTATCTGGTTACGCTGGAGAGGGACAGAATTGCAAGTTCAGGCCGACTGCGATGTACTGCAGGCTGGGTTCAGGACAAGGTGTGCCCCACTGAGGTAGTACCTTGTGTCCTTGGAATCAAGATATGAAGTGTGCATCAGCTTGCAGCACACTAATTCGGGGACCCGTCGAGCAGGAGCTGCGATGAGTAGTCCCGCATTGAGATACATAACGCTGGGTTGGTGCTGTCGAAGCCATTGATCAGAAGTTCTGATGCTCCCATCAAGATGTGTCGTGCTGTGTCGGGGCAATGAAGCCACCGGTCAGGGGCTGCATTGCAGAGGCACACATCAAGATTTGTTGCGTTGGGCCGGTGCTGGGTAGCTGCCGATCAGGAGCTATGATGTGAGGTCTGGCATCGAGGTGCGGTGCACTGCGTCGGTTTCATTAAAGTCACCTATCTGGAGATGGTGATGCGAGGACTTGTGTCACACTGCATCCGTTCCAAAGAAGCCGTCATCCTCAAACAGCTGGGTACTTCTCAGGCAGCAGGGCAAACCTTCTTCTTGTAGAGTCTGCAGGTCCAGGAGAGTTCTGAAGAGTTGGTCTTAGGTTCTAATATTTATACCTGGTGCCAGCTTTGAAGTGAGAGAAACTTCTAGACTTCCCCCACATCTGGCTCTGGAATTCCCTTCCATCACCTAACCAGGCCCCAAATTGTGTGGGGTGACAAAAGACTAGTGTGAAGTTCTGTATGAGGTCAGGAGGCAGCCCCTATTGAAGTGCAAGTGTGATTGTTGACTGCTTCACACCCCCTCCCCCCTCCTGTCAGGATGGCCTATCCACCAGGACCCAGTACCCTTTTGAGATACTCTCTGAGAGGAATACACAAAGGTAAACTACATCTAGCGATGTGACCCAGTATGCAGGCTTCATGTACCAAATGGTTAGGGCAAGAAAAGGTCAACTTTCTAAAAGTGGCATTTTTTGAATTGAGACTAAAATCAGACTTTACCATTAAAGAGGATTTTTAAATTACAAGAGACCAAACATGATGTTCCCAAGCAAAAGGTATCCCTTATTAAATGTAATAAGGTCACCCCAGTTTATCCTTTTATCACTACCAGGTCATGTAAAACTCGGAAGTGAATGTCCAACTTTTTAAATACATGGGCTGGTTAGGCCTACCCTAGGGGTGACTTACATGTATTAAAAAGGAATGTTTAGGTATGGCAAAATGTTTATATGGCAATTTAAAACTGTACACAGGCAGCAATACCTTGGCCTGAGACATGTTTAAAATGGCTACTTTAGTGGTTGACAAAATATGTGCTGCAGGCCCACTAGTAGCTTTTGATTTACAGGGCCTGGGTACAAGAAGTACCGCTTGTAGGATAGTAGGATCTGCTTGTTATAGTTACCCCCACTTTTTGCTGATGTTTCACTGTTTTTTTTACTTTAGTCTGGCTGAGTCCCTGCTGTCCAGGGCCCCAGCCTAGCTGCTTCCTCTCGAAAATGATTGCATGTACTTTAGAGACACCACATATTGTATACTGGAGTACTCTTATAAGTCCCTGGGTATATGGTATCGTATATACCCAGGGCATAGGTACCCCAGAGGCCTCTCAGGGGCTGCAGCATGTATTATGCCATCCCTGTGTGACCACTCAAAATGACACAACATGCCTGCTGCAGCAGCCTGTGTAAGGTGGTGTATACACCCCTTACTTAGATATAGGTTCCCTATATCTACCTTAAATCACTGCACATATTAACCTATCACCCCTATGGCAGGCCTTATCAATCTTGAAGGCAGGTTGCTGAGTTTTGTGTAAGAGGGTGCCCCTGCATGAGCAGGGCCCATCTGCACCCTTCGGAATCTATTATCCGGGGTTGTTCTGTGATGCAGCCAGACCATATACTCTTAAGTGCATTATAACCTTGCAGTAAAGGCTAACTTTGGAATGGCTGCAAGGAAGCATGTTGTGTTTGGTGTCAAACACCTTGGAACCATACCTCCCTGCCAGTCCTGGTGGCAGAGGTATGATTCCACCCTCCTAGAGGGAGAAATGTAACTACACCGGTACACCCGGTACCAGCTTAACAGAACCCTGGCATCACAAAATGGATGCTGCAGCCACAGACACAAGTCTGGCCTCCTGCTGCTGAACGAAACTCTGGCAGGGGAGGCTGGACAATAGGTTTCCTGTCACAGGGAGGTGTAACCACCTCCCAGACAGGCTTTAGTGTTTCGGGCCAGGGTGGTTGCACTCCAAGAGTGCTTTGATGTCTGCACTGGGGGCACATTGGTGTCCCTGTGCATGGTCCAGCTCAAACCGGTTGCAGGGGCTAACAGCCCCTACTCTGGCCACTCTGGCATGAAACTGGACAAAGGATATGGGTGTAACCACCCTTCTGTCCTGACCCTCCCATTGGTGGGTCCCCAGAGTGTGTCCCACCCCTTCCTTGGGTATAAAGTAAGAACCCCTGACTACAGGACTTTAGATTTACCTGGATGAAACTCTGCTACAGAATACCAGAACTTTAACTATCTACACTTCGTTGGATAACCAAAGAATCATCCTTGGAGGAAAGGAGTCAATCTCCTAGAAGGCAGGCACCAACGTCGCATCTGTCGGTTTTGGAACTACCCAGCTCCTGATGGACCAAAGCCCTTGTGGGAACTCTGCAACCCAAACCCGTGCACACCGTGACCATTTGCAGCTGCATGTGCTACTTGGCCATCCCTGAGGCTGTGCATTGGGCTACTTTTAGTACAGACCCCGAGCAGTGATTCCACTGAAGATTACCGGCCTACACTCAGAACTATAAGAACTCTCCCTCACGACCCATTTATTTCAAGGATCCATGTCATAGATTCCACATTAGGCACTAACAAATACCAAAAAAAACAATTATTTCTTTCACTTTTCTTATTTCATTTTATTTATTCATCATTATATAGTTGTTTATGATTCTTTTAAACTTTTTTTCTTTTTTTACACTGTTATATTTTATGAAAAAGTTATTTTGTAAATCAGACAGTTTTTTTTTACAAAATTACAATATTGCACAATTATTTGTACATAAAACCTCTACTAATTGTTACACACACCCGGGTAGAGAAAGCATGCAACCCACATCATACATACATACTACATACACACTCTTCACACAATACACTCCATCTGTACGAGTTAACACGTTTCAGTAGTTTATCTATTGATCTCAGTGGATTCACTACATTCCGTAGGATTCAATAATAGACTTGGTCAACGCGTTTCGGTGGAATAATTGGTATTGGAAACCACCTTCTTCAGGACCCGTCAGAGTAATGCATAGGAATCTCTAAACCCAGGAGTATTCCTTTTTGTTAATATATCGCCTTTATCTTTTTACAGTCAGGAAATCTCGGTATATTTTCCTCTTTTTCTTTCGACTGTATATCCTGTTTGCTTTTTATAGCCTAGTCTAGGTGTGGATTCAACGCGGTTGTAATTTCTTTAGCAGTTCACTCTTTTGTCCATATTTCTTCCTTTACTCTGGTATTCTCCTTTTCTTTTGGTATTGAATTGTTCTCCCTACTATCCTTTCCCTTTTTGTTTGTAAATCCAGTACTTCACCAGACTATTCAATATTTCTTCCTTTCTGTCTTTTTTTCCTTTCACCAGAGCCCGTGACACAGCATCCGTCCACACCTTTTTGCTGATGTTTCACTGTTTTTCGACTTTAGTCTGGCTGGGACCCTGCTATCCCGGGCCCCAACCTAGCTGCTTCCTCTCTAAAATGATTGCATGTACTTTAAGTACACCACAGATTGGATTCTGGAGTACCCTTATAGTCAAGTCAAGTCAGAGAATCTTATTAAGCACACATGTCACCAGGTAGATCTCATGGCACTTGCGGAGACTCCAGTAGGCTAATAGTCATATCCAGATTGCATTATTTCTGGTCAAACAGCCACGTTTTAAATTCTTCGCAAAATTGCTTGTTGTCCACAATAGAAAGAAGATGAACCTGCAGCTTGTTCCAGAGATGGGGGGTGAGAAAAGAAAAGGATTGTCCCCCGTTTCGTACAGTGCGGACGCGTGGTGGGGTAAGAAGAGATTTTAAACTGGACCTTAACATTCTTTCTGGCTGGTATCTTTTAAGCTTTTTTGCTAGATAACTGGGCCCAGTGCTATACATGCTTTTATGGGTAAGGCACAGGATTTTAAAATGGCCTCTTTTTCTTACTGGACGCCAGTGGAGGGACCACAGACTTGGGACTGAGGGGGATCTCTGTGATAAATTTAGGATACGTCTGGCAGCAGTGTTCTGCAGGATTTGCAATTTGGAATAGAGGTCTTTATTTAGGGAAGCTAATAAGGCGTTCCCATAGTCCAGGAGACTTACGATTAAACCCTGGACCAGAGGCTTCCTGGCTTCGATAGGTAGCCATTTAAATATTTTGCGTAGCTTCCGCAAGATCCTGTAGCAAGTGCCCAACACAAGATTGACATGATTTTTAATGGATAGCTTATTGTCAATCATTATTCCAAGATTACAGACTGATTGTTTTGGGGACGGGCATGGGCCCAATGCCTGAGGCCACCAGCTATTAGACTAGTACTCTTCAGCCCTGCCGAACAGAATCATCTCTGTCTTGCTTCCGTTGAGCTGTAGTTTGTTATTACACATCCAGTTATTAATGTGGATCATACCGTTTTTAAACCAGATCATTGTGTCTGTAAGGTCAGGACCAAACGTGATCAACAGCTGGGTGTCATCTGCTTATGACACGACCTCAAATCCATGGTACCGGATTATCCTGGTCAAAGGTGTCACATAGAGAGTAAAAAGCATAGGGCTCAGGATTGATCCCTGGGGAACTCCTATGCTTACTGGTCTGCTACGTGACGCCAAGGTATCTATATGTACAGTAGTAGAGCAGTCCTTTAGTTAGTGTTTAAACCAGTCCAAGGGTTTCCCTCTGACTCCCACCTCCCAGAGGACCCTATAAGTCCCTAGTATATGGTATCCTATATACCTAGGGCATAGGTGCCCCAGAGGCCTCTCAGGGGCTGCAGCATGTATTATGCCACTCCTGAGAGACCACTCAAAAATACCCCACAGGGCTGCTACAACAGCCTGTGTAAGGTGGTGTATGCACCCCTTACTTAAATATAGGTTCCCTATATCTACCTTATATCACTGCACATATAAACCTATCAGTGAAGACCCTGCCCTGCTGCTATGACAGAAGGTCTTCACAAATCAGCAGATGGATCGGAGGATAGCTGCTCATGCACAGAAGCTCTAAGTCCAGTCCCAGGCCCAGTCCAGGGTCACTAGGATGACTTGGGCCTGTCGTTCTTGATCTTCTTCAGAACTTGTGGCAGATGAAGTAGTGGCAGCAATGCATACAGGAGTCTCAAGCTCCATTGTTAACCAAATTAGAGAGAGCTACATCGTAGCAACATCTCTGTAAACAAAGCTATATCCCCGTCATTCTCTTCTTGCAAATACTTGTGCCTCAACATCTCCAGAAATGGCAAACCACTATGCTCCTTACACTCCATCTTCCATTCCCCAGGTGACAACCTTACCTTCACCGAACACTTCATGGATATGGTATCTATGAACAATGGGCATCAAAGTACCCAAATATTCCTTGGCGACTTCAATCTCCATTGGAATGACCATAGTGATGCATTGGTCAATAGCCTCAAAAATGTCCTCGATGATCTAGACCTCATCGAAATTTGCAACAACCCTACACACAATAAAGGCTCTATCCTGGATATAATAATCTCCAAAAGAGACTCCGTTCAGCTTGAGTCGATCCAACCCTGTGACTGGTATGACCATCACATCATCACCTTCCTGATCAAGGAAACAGTGAAATTTAACTCTGCTCAATCGAAAAAAGACCAAAAATGTGGAAAAGAGATCTAAAAAATCTCATCCCTAACTTAATTCCATCTTCCAGCCACAACCTGCTTTTGCCCCCATCAGTTTCTACCGAAGTCCAGGATCTCACCAATCACTACCTCGATGCCATGACCTCCGTAATAAACGAGGTAGCCCCCCTGCAACTAAATAGAGTCCTGGTACAATGATCTACTGGTAAACAGTCATAATATCGATTCCAAAATATAGAATGGACATAATATCCAAGTAAAAATATAGAATGGACAAAATATCGAATGGACACAATATAGTGGTTAAAAATATCGAATTGAAGGTAAGTAATATCGATTTTCAAAATATAGAAGTCAAAATATCGAAGTATACAATATAGGCATTAAATATATCGAATTTTTAATAATATAACATTTTTTAAAGTGTTTTGTATGTTAGTATATGTGTGAAAAGTGTATATTCATTTTTGTAATGTATGTTTAATTTATTTTATGTAATGAATTTTATGGTATTTAATTTTTGCGTAATTTAATTCTGTAGCGGGTTGTGGGTTTATAGGGGAATAGGGTGGGAAGTAATTTAATTATATTAAATTAAATATTAATTTTTTGCAATTATAAATTTTTAATTAAATTTAGCGTTTTAGTTCTGTAGCGGGTTGTGGGTTTATAGGGGAATAGGGTGGGAAGTAATTTAATTGTAATTAATTAAATATTTTTATTTATTTATTAGTATTCATTTTGATTTTATTGTTAATTTTTAACTGGTAATTATTTTTTATTAATTGGCAATTAATTTTTATTAATTGATTAATTGTTAATTATGTTAATTTTCTAAATTTATTTTCTGTAGCGGGTTGTGTGTTTATAGGTTAATAGGGTGGGAAGTAATTTAATTGTAATTTAGTAAATATTTTTATTTATTTATTGGTATTGATTTTAAATGTATTGGTAATTAATTTTTAATTGGTAATTAATTTCTATTAATTGGCAATTAAGTTTTATTAATTGGTAATTATTTTGTATTCATTAAATATTTGATAATTATGATAATTGCATTAATGTATTTTCTGTAGTGGGATGTGGGTTTATAGGGGAATAGGGTGGGAAGTAATGTAATTGTAATTAATTACATAATAAAAATACTTTTTGTGTATTGATAATTAATTTACTGTTAATTATTAATTGGTATTAATTTTTATTATTAATTAGTTTTTGTTATTGAAAAATAATTCGTTGTTAAATAATTATGAATAGGTTATTAATTTTTAACAACTAATATGTATTTGTATTCCTAGTTAATTATTACATAATATAAAATTGGTTATTAATTTCAATTAATGTGTTATTGGTATTGATATTAATTTATTTTTAATAATATATTAAATCATTACTTTCCCTACTGTTAAACTCACTGGAGTGGGAATAGTAATTTTCACCCTCCCGCTATCCAACGTGTTCCCTACTGTTGCACTCTCTGGAGTGGGAATAGTATTTTTTACCCCTACGCTATCCAACGCTTTCCCTACTGTTGCACTTTCTGGAGTGGGAATAGTAATTTTTACCCTTACGCTATCCAACGCTTTCCCTACTGTTGCACTCTCTGGAGTGGGAATAGTAATTTCTACCCCTACGCTATCCAACGCTTTCCCTACTGTTGCACTCTCTGGAGTGGGAATAGTATTTTTTACCCTTATGCTATCCAACGCTTTCCCTACTGTTGCACTCACTGGAGTGGGAATAGTAATTTTTACCCTTCCAATATCCAACGCTTTCCCTACTGTTGCACTCTCTGGAGTGGGAATAGTAATTTTTACCGATACGCTATCCAACGCTTTCCCTACTGTTGCACTCTCTGGAGTTGGAATAGTAATTCTTACCCTCCCGCTATACAACGCTTTCCCTACTGTTGCACTCACTGGAGTTGGAATAGTAATTTTTACCCTTCCAATATCCAACGCTTTCCCTACTGTTGCACTCTCTTGAGTGGGAATAGTAATTTTTACCCCTACGCTATCCAACGCTTTCCCTAGTGTTGTACTCTCTGGAGTTGGAATAGTAATTCTTACCCTCCCGCTATCCAACGCTCTCCCTACTGTTGCACTCTCTGGAGTGGGAATAGTAATTTTTACCCTTATGCTATCCAACGCTTTCCCTACTGTTACACTCACTGGAGTGGGAATAGTATTTTTTACCCCTGCGCTATCCAACGCTTTCCCTACTGTTGCACTCACTGGAGTGGGAATAGTATTTTTTACCCCTACGCTATCCAACGCTCTCCCTACTGTTGCACTCACTGGAGTGGTAATATTAAATTTTACCCTCCTGCTATCCTACGGTAAAATATTGTACATTTTTTATTAATAACTTAAATTAATTATATCTTAATTTTAAGGTTATTTGAGTATTTTTAAGTATGTTTTAGTTAATTATATTTATTATTTCATTAATTTTAAATTACTTTTAAGACATTTAAAAAAAATCGATATTTTGACTGACTATATTTTTTACAGACTATATTTTGGATTCAATATTTTTGTACTTACCTGTTTGTAGATAGGAATTCGATATTTTTGCATTCTATATTTTGGCAACTATATTTTGGTAAGTCTATATTTTGTCATTCTATATTATGTCAGTGATCCTGATCTACTCAATGAAGATAGGAGGTCCCTCAGAACTGCTGAACGCAATTGGAGATCAGTGCCATCTGCCAATCCTCTCATGATACTAAGGAAAAAGAGAAATGCATATTTCAGACAGATCAAGCGCACTAAAGCAGACTTTTTCAGCCACCAACTAGATCAAGCAAGAAATCGTCCCCAAAAACTTTTTGAACTAATCAAAACCCAAGCTAACGTGGCACCTCAACAGCTACAAGACTTAGCTGGCTTTCAACCCAACTGAGATGATTTCTCTGCCTTCTTTACTCAGAAGACCGACAACATCAAGAAGGACCTCCTCAATGATTTAATCTTACATCAGGTCCGTATTCGAAAACCACCCTTACACTTCCAACGTCGCAACTCCAAATCCCCACAAAGCTTGACCTAAAAAATGATGCAGCTTGGTCTTCCTTTGCTACTTATACTGAAGAAGATATATATAAGATTCTTACTGCCCTGAAGCCTGCTAATCATTTCATCAATCCCCTCCCTGCAAATGCTTTTAAAGACTTTTCGCCTCTGCTCCTGCCTCTCTGGACCAATATCATTTACAGTTCTCTTCAACAAGGCTGCATCCCGGATACCCTCAAAGTGGGTCAAGTATCACCCATTCTATGGAAACCCACGGCGGATCCTGTGGACCTAAACAACTATCGCCCTATTTCCAATATTCCTACCTTAGCCAAATTATTGGAAAAATGTGTTCACATCCAACTGACAAGGCATATTGATCATTTTGACCTTCTTAAAAAGCACCAATCAGGCTTCCGAGCAGGTCATAGTACCGAATCAGCCATGACTCACATAATTGACGATGCGCTACAAATCCTTGATCAGAACAGATCTTGCCTACTCGTCCTACTGGACCTCTCATCTGCCTTTGATACCATCAAACATGAGAACTTGATAGAGCTTCTAAAAAATAGAATGGGTCTATCTGGGGCAGTGCTAAACTGGTTTACCTCTTTTCTACAAAATCGGACACAAAAATTCAAGGTCAACAACTCCTTGTCCAAACGCGCCCCTGTAACGCTGGGAGTCTCGCAAGGGTTCTCACTTTCGCCGACATTGTTTAATCTCTTCATGGAACCTCTCACCGAAATGCTACACGCGTCTAACGTACGATATCACATGTACGCTGACGACACACAACTATACTTGAAGATCAACACCATAGAAGACATCAAACTGCTCAACTCAACTCTAGGGAAAACCACCTCAAATTGAATGCCCAAAAAAACGAATTCCTTCTAATAGCTCCTCCTGCCAAAGTCCCCATTATGCAAGAATGGATTAAACATCTTACGGCACTCAACGTTCAACCAAGTATTGTGGAGTCTGCAAAATCCTTGGGAATAACCCTTGACAGTAACCTCAATATGCAAAAGCATATTAGCAATGCAACAAAGGGAGCAAACTTCTAGATAAACACACTGAGGAAGCTGAAACCCTTCCTTCCAGCCAATGATTTCAAGCAGGCAGTTCAAGCTCTTGTTATTCCCAGAGTAGAGTATGGAAGTGTCTCTCTGTGTGGCCTTCCGAAAGTCACAACTGCACATTTAAGAGCCTCAATAAATGTTGCTGCAAGACTCATCACTGGCTCTAAAAGAAGGGCCCATATCTCCCCAGACCTAAAATCCTTGAATTGGCTACCATTGGAAGCTAGAATTCATTTGAAAATAGCGTGTATCAGGCACAAAGCCCTGCATCACAAGGCACCCAGCTATCTGACTCAGAAACTGACGATTTCTTGTGGGTCACTATCCTCAAGAAGTGCGGAAAGTCTGCTTCTGAAACCGCAAAGATTCAAAAAGAAGAAAACCTACAAAAGATCCTTCTCAGTGATGGTGCCCAAGATTTGGAATGCCCTACCTCCAAAAATCAGACTTAACTCTTCTGCTGCATCTTTCAAAAAGGAAGTAAAATCGATTCTCATGGCAAAATTCTCCTGATCATAACCTAAGGAAATTTTGATACCATAAGTATCCGCACTACTTTGCCTCACGATGACAATGGCCCATTAGAGTTACTAATCATCATGTCTATCCTGCACCGGACTCAACTGTATTGTTCTTTGTTTTACTGTACCGCTCCACTGCTCTATGACGCTATATATACCTGTTTAACTCGTTTTTAATTAATGTATAGGGATCCTTAATATATGTAATGCGTTTGTTCGTGCTCTATAAAACGTTCAAAATAAATAGGTAAATATTTAAATTTGTAAATGTAGAAAAGTGCTAATACTGTACCTTCTCATCGGTGGTGAAAAGATTGAGCCAGGGCTCTCCCCATTCTTGGTACAGAGTCCAGGAGGGCTCTACTTCACCTTGCTTGTTGCAATACCACATGGTGGTGGTATTTCAATGAGGACCTGAAACAGCCTCCCTCAAGCCAATGGCCCACAATTCCTACACCCTGATATGATGGCGAGTCTCTGCAGAAGAGCTGACATCTCTGATCTGCACCTCCTCTAGATGACCGTCCGAACCCAGCAGTGACAAGTCTGTCAGCACATCTACTCTGGTTGGGGGAGGAAGAGGGGCTTGCTACTGGTTAAATTGCAGTCAAGGAGCCACCACTGGAGCTCATTTTCAGTCTCCTCCAAAACCAGGATAGAATCTGACAGGTTCCCCTGGTGCTGAGCCCACTTAGACGTCAGACCCCACTGGAGAGCTTGCATATGCCATCTAGCAAAATCGATGAGCAGAATGCAGAAGGCCAACAGTCCCAGAAACCTCAGAGCCATTCTCACTGAAACACAGGACTGACTAAAATATTTTAGGAGAATAAAGTCTATCAACTGATGAAAAAAGTAGGAGCTAGCTCTGGATCCGTGTACAGAGGTGCAGAAAAAAAGAAACTGGCACTCGGGACAGCTCCAGTTGTCATACAGGACACAGGTCAAATGGATACAGTGATAATTTCATCCGGCGGACAAACAGTGGTGGAAATACCGTGGAGTGCAGGCTCATTCCAACTGACTTAGCCAGTTCCCCCAGACCAGATCATGTATCAGGGGGCAGTGCCAGGCTTCGTATACAGGTGGCTCTTGCTGTGCACAATAGTCCATGCCACGCCTTCATTGCGATATGGTGGGGTCAGGATTTTTCCATCAGGTGGCTATGTCACGTTTGACCACCATGAGAGTTGTACACAGGAATGCCCAGGCTCCACTCAAGTCTCTGGAAACCTCCAAGACTGCCAGCAAGAGCATTATAGGGGAAAGGTCCACCTCCCATCCCAACACATTAGTTAATTCCGCTACCACAGCAGTGAAAAAGTATTGGATCGTGGGGCACTGCCACACCATATCAAAGAAATCGGCAGGGACATCAGTGCAACAAGGGCAGGCTGGCTCAGAGGAAAACCCTGATGCAGCTTGGCGAGAGTGAGATAGGCACAGTAAAGGTAATAGCTCTGAATCAGATGCAGCCTGGAGGACATGGTGATTACCCTCGGAGCAATCAGTGCATCACGCCAGTTACCATCCTCAAGGGTACCCATCCAACTCCACCAGAGGGCCAGAAGGTGGTCCAGTGTGACTGAGCAATTGATTGTTAATATGCAATATATTTGGGAGACACCACATTTACCTAGCGCGCCCATAAGCAGTTTAGCCTCTAGCGGGCTGAACTCAGGGAGAGGGGCATCCTGAGGCACATGGGTGTGAAGTGCATGCCGGAGCAGGAGATATTCATGACATTTTGTGGCTGTAAGAGTATAGATAGTTTAAAGGTTTTGAAAGGACTGTATGTGGGTCCCAGACCACACATCGCCTAGCAGCATTATACCTATAAGATCCCATTTCCCAAAACCACTCAGTGCCGTCACTTCTCACAACCAGGTGCCCTGCCAGAGGGGAATCTGCTGGGTAAGTCTCTTGTCCCAGTGCGTGTGGCAAAGTGCAGCCCTCCAGAGACGGTAGATCACCCTGGTCACTGCAGGAATGGCATCAAGGATTGGAGCTGCATAAAGTAGCGCCAGATTTGGGGAAAAACCTAGCTGATAGGTTAGAGCTGATCATCCCCCATTAAGCCAATCTTTAACCACCAATAGTTGAGAGGCAAGATAATACAAATTAATGTTGGTCATCCCCAGACCTCCGTCATATGGGCCACACTGACTACGAACTAAGGTCAAGCAGGGCCTGGACTTATGCTAGAGGAAGGTGGTTGTGACTTTATCTAGGGCACT
Source organism: Lissotriton helveticus (assembly GCF_964261635.1). Taxonomy (NCBI): domain Eukaryota; kingdom Metazoa; phylum Chordata; class Amphibia; order Caudata; family Salamandridae; genus Lissotriton; species Lissotriton helveticus. The sequence goes on along the minus strand of NC_136065.1, from coordinate 1,166,052,910 downwards.
GAGCCAAATCCACTGTAAGGGGATCAGGAGTTTTTGGAAGACATGGCGGCATCGCGGCAAAATTATCATTTTATACAGGGCTATACAGCCCACCACATTCAGCAGAAGAGACTGCCATTTGTTGAGATCTTCTTTGGCCCTCTGTGTCAGGGATCCAAGGTTGAGGACCAAGTGAGCTCCGGGTGAAGTGACACCCAGATACCCATATAACAAAAGTTAAGATGGTGTAGGGAGATATTACTTTGTCACTTGAAGCAGTCTCGCCCCGGAGCCAGAGGCACCAACCCTGACTTGGTCGGGTTCACTCAGAGACCTGAAACTGTCCTGAAAAGTAGGAGGATTTGAAGGCAGCTGAGCCCACTCCCCTCGCGGTCTGTAAGTTAAAGGAGGACATACAGCGCTGTGCCATCTTCATGTGCCCCAGGCCATCTTCATCCATGCAATTGGGTGTCACATTGGAGAAAACACTCCAGTGGTTCTATTGCCAGTGCAGAGGTTGAGGGGGTCTGCTTCTTCTGGATCACTGCAGTAGTGGCTGCATCTAATTCCGATTAAAAGTGCCACTTCATTATAAAGGGCAAGGAGCAAAGTGGTTTAGGGTTTCACTAAAGGTCTTGTAATAATATGCAGGGAATCTGTCCGGGTGTATTCTTGGAGGCCACCACAGAGACGCTGCCCCCAACTTCTTTGGCCATGAGTGGTTCATTAAGCATCAGAATCTCGATGTGGGACAACCGAGGGAGGGACACTTCAGCAAGGAATTCATAACCAGGATCTACTAGGGCAGGTTGGCACATATAGGCGACCATAGTAGTAGGAGAATGTGCAAGCTATATCAGGGAGACTGAGGTGAGTGACACCAAAGTCATCCATTATTTCAGGCACTATCCCATTCTCCAGTGGATGGGAGATCAACCAATATATTAGCTTCCCATTTTTATCCCCTATCAAGCTCTAGCTGTCGCTATGGGCCACAAATGTTTAGCTACTTCTAGGGATTGGAGGCAGATTTCCTCGCAAACAAGATTCAACAGTCGGGGCACCTCGCCATGAAGGTCAGTCGTGTGTCTTCTCTCTTGAGGGAGTGCATGAGCCTCTAGCTGAGTGATGTGAAGGGAAGGAGTCGCTCTTGCGCCTGAACATGCCCCTTTGCCTACCCTCTGATGGTCATTATACTGGCGGCCCAAAGGGTGCCAGCCGAGCTACCAGAGCCCTCGTTCCTTTGAAAATAGGCCTGCCGTTCATCACCGAGAGCCTGGGTGAAGGAGTCCTCCTGGAGGTACCACACGTTGAGATGCCACATGGGGCGAAGGCTGCTTCTTGGAGGGAGGGGGGGCAAGGTAAAGGAGAAGAGGAGCTTCATCTGTTCTGCCATGAGGAACGATCTGGGTGCTCGAGACCGCTCAGCAATCTGGGGCCGGCATGAATATAAGGTTGATGCGAAAATGTGTATGATGGTCTGCCGAAGTGTGAGTGCATTAAAGCTGTTCTACACCCTCCAGACATCACACAGACCAAGAGTGGTAGTCCAATCAGAGAGATGGCGCACCCCGGCACAATGGGAGGTGGAGGGAGGGCCAGTGGCCTCCATGTCTGGGGCAAGAACTGCATTGCAGTCTCCTCCAATTAGTGTCAGTCCATTTGAAAGGTTCAGAAGGACCAGACACAAAGTCTTGAACAAACTCCAAATAAAGCCCTAATGAAAGACCCTGTCATACCCTTTGCATGCCAGGAAGGGGCAATGATTCTCCTGGAGGCGAGTTTTGTGGAGCATCAGTACCTCGAGGAGGAAGCGATGAGTACTCCCCAGGAAGGCAGTGTGTTTTATGTGGTCCAACAGTCGTTAACGTTCCAGGAATAGACTCGGAAGGATGCCATCACCGGGGAGGGAAGTGTGTATAGTTAGAGGGAGGCAGGGGGTCTAGTGCTCCACCAAGGAAGGCAGCTGGAGTGCGCGCCAGAGGCGCATGCCAATTGGCCATTTACCTGAACCATACTGCTGAGGATAATATGTAAGTATATGTCTGAATGCTGTGGACAACAAATAGAGAAACAAACATTGCAAAACTGACATCAAAACATAACAATACACAGTATCCATCCCCACAGCAACCACTCCTACCCCACACTTTCACCCCAGAAGCATGTCGTCCTGAAATCAATAACTAAGACCCAATACCACTTGAAATAGGGAACGGAGTGATGGACCCCTGCATGTTGCAGGATCAATGGTAGCCACCAAGAAATCGTATAAAGCAATCTGTCAGGAATTATTGCTGTGGAACACATTGCAGGGAGCAGTTAACAAAGGGTTATCCCTTTCAAAGTGAAGTGCCCATAGCTGGAGATTTAGTTCTTGGAGCTCTGAGAAACATTGGCATCAGGCAGGAAATTAGCAGGAGGCGTAGAAGTTGTGGTAAGGCGATACCCCTGGTTCGATGAGGGCTCCACCACATTGGTGGGTATAGTGAGGTGGGATTGGTTATGTGGGCTGAACTCAAGGAAAAGGAGATTGTGATAAGGAGTTTGACCGTTTTGCGTTGTGCCCTCGTCTAGAACAGGTGCACATTCTCTTTGGCCTTGGAGCTGCAGCCAGCATGGCCGATCTGAAGGGCCCCTCCACCAGACGGGGAGATCTGCTCAGTCCAGTGAGTGGACAATCCTCGGTGAGCCAGGTCCAGGTCTATTTGAGGGTCTCAAAAAAGTGGGATTTATAGGTGTAGACAATCTGAAGCTTGGCTTTGAAGAAGAGCCGGTCAGGAAGGACAAGCGCTCAGAGCTTGTTTCTGACTTCCAAGTACGATCGGCGTTGCTATTGCACCTCCCTTGTGTAATCAGGAAAAATGAGCACCTTGATGTCGCCATATCAGAGGTCTGAGCGGGTTTGGGCCTCTCGCAGGTTTGCATCCCTGTCTTTAAAATTAAGGATGCGTGCAATCATGGGCCTATGTGGTGCTCCCGGAAGTAGTCTGGGAGCCAAGGCTGTGTGCGCTCATTCAATCGCAAACGAGGGAGGCAGCTAGTCCGATGGCATCCAGGAGCAGATCCATGTTTATGGTTTAACTGTTTTTATTGAGATCAGATAGGAAAGGCGTAGCAACATCTCCATGTACATTTTAGCTGTGAACTTTCAATGACAAGAATTGCAATCAAATACAGTCTATTGTAGACATGGGTTCAGTGTTCAAGGTACAATCAGTCAAGTGCTCGTACATGGTATGGAAAGGATGAGAAGAAGCAACAGAGAATAGAAAAACCCAACCTCCCTATCCCAAAGACCCCTCCCTCCTCCCACCCGTCCAGTGCTCCCTTCCTTCCCCTGATCTCCCCCCAGCCTCTACACCCCACTGTACCGAATCTGCTATGATCAATTTAATGACCTGCCTTCTTTGGTTCCGTGAGCCTCAACAATCTTAAATATCGGGGACATGTGATTTCCCGGAATTCGGTGATCAAGAGTGACATAAATGGTTGCCACAGATCCTCATATTTGTCCCCTTCCCCGCCATAGTAAGTGATAGTTTCTCCATTCCGAGCACATGCCACAACCGGTGCAGCCAACCTACAAAGTAAGGTGTGGTAGGGGTCCGCCAATGTGTGAGTATGTTTTGTCATGCAGAGCCCAAAGCAATAGCCATAGCCATCTGTCTGCCTCTGCTGGATCGTAAGGGGTAGGTCAGTGGGTTAGGAAGACGTAGCAGTATATAGGCCGGGAAGCGAGGGAGTTCCTTCTCGAAGTGTTTGTCTTTTTCATCCAGCACTTGCGCCCAGTAGAGTTGAATCTGTACACAGTCCCACAACAAGTGTACCAGGTTGCCAACCTGGCCACAACCTGGCCACAGCCACGCCAACAGGTCGCCTCTCGACTGTGGTCCATCGCATGTAGCCGTTCTGGGGTATAGTACCAATATGTCACTACTTTTGTGAACGTCTCTGTGAGTCCCATGTGGTATGCAGAGTGTCGGGCCCTGTAGTAGATCCCCTCCCATTCTTTGTGGCTAAGGGTCCTACCTAATTCTTTCTCCCACCACATCCTGCCCGGGTTGTGCATGTGCGTCTGCGTAGCTTGGAGCATCTTATAGAGATCAGAAATGAGTTTAATATCGGACGTGTGGGAGATGAGCCACCGCTCGTATGGGAGGAGGCGTCTATCGGCGCTTGCACGTACCTGCAGGTGCAGTGCCCAATGCCTCACTTGGGAGGCCATACTCCTGTATGAATTGGGAGAAGGGAACGACTTCCCCGCTTCATATATGTGATATAAAAAGCGGCAACCCACAGGCCTCCAATGGGCAAAAGTCATCCCCACTGTGCCCGGGGTGAAGTCGGGATTATCAACCAACGGAGTGAGCGGAGAGGGGAAGGTCGTGAGGCCATGTGCAATGTTAGTGGCGTCCCACACTTCGAGGGGAACCCGCGTTATGTGCGAGGTGTACAGGTTAGGGGGCCTGTGGGGCTTGCGGAGAAAAGGGATTTCCTGCAGTGGTCGTGCCGCCTCCCCCTGGTCTTGAAACAACCAGTGTTTCTCTGACTCCCATTTACTCCATTCGACTAGGTATCGCAATTGCGACGCTTGATAATACAGGTGGAGATTGGGAACCCCCAGACCGCCCATCTCTGGGGCAAGCGTGACCAGCATTCTCCGCATTCGAGGCTTCCGGCCGTGCCAGATAAATTGAGCCAGATCGGATTGTGTCTGCCAGATCCACCCAGCGGGCGGTCGCAGCGGGAGGGCACGAAAAAGGTAGAGGATGTGGGGTAGAATAGTCATTTTAACCGGTGCGATCCTGCCCAACCAGGAGAGGGGGTAATGTCTCCACCGGTTGACCTCCCCTCGGATTTTCCCGCGGAGGGTGGCGTAGTTGGCGGTGACTATAGTGGGGAGTGAAGAGGCCAATTAAATCCCCAGGTATGGGATCGTGTCCGTTGCCCATTGAATGGGGAGTAGGCCCTGCAAATATGATCATGTGTGGGGAGACAGTGAGAGATCCAAGGCTATTGATTTATCTGCGTTAATTTTGAAACTGGCAACCCGGGCGAAGGCGTCTAGATCTGCCATACATGCTGGCAAGGCCGTCTTTGGGGTATTTAGTGAGATCAATATGTCATCCTCGTAGAGGCTGATTTTGTGGATATGACCCCCAAATTTGATCCCTGTGATTGCCGCATTTTGTCGTATTTTCTGCGCCAGAGCTTCCATGTATAAGGCGAAGAGATGGGCAATAATGGGCACCCTTGCCTCGTGTCCCTCTCGATGGTAAAGCTGGCGGAGCTGTAGCCATTCACCCTGACCACGGCTGTAGGGAACTTGTAGCAATTAAAACTAAAGATGCTGAATTTTTCCCCAATCCCCACTTTCTCTAGGACCTGCTCTAGATGGGGCCAGTGGACACGATCGAAAGCCTTTTCGGCATCTATCGCCAACAGCATATATTCCCCAGGCACCCGGGTAGCTTTCTCTATAAGGTGGATAATTTGTTTAGTGTTATCTGTTGTCTGGCGTTCGGGAATAAAACCTGCCTGGTCCGGGTCGATAAGTCCAGGCAGATGAGGGGCTAGTCGGGCTGCCAGGATCCCAGTGTACAATTTCAGGTCAACATTTAATAGGGATATCGGGCGGTAAGCCCCGCACTTAGTCCTATCCTTCCCGGGTTTCGGGATGACTGCAAAAGAAGCCCCTAAAAGGTCTATCGGTATCGCTCCTCGTTCAGCAAACGTATTAAACAGTCGGGTAAGGATCGGGGCGATCACTGTGCAAAACCTCATGTAGAAGATAGTGGAAAAGCCATCCGGCCCTGGTGCTTTCCCCAATTTAAGTTGGGAAATAGCAGGGATGACCTCTTCTGTTTAGATATTTCTCTCTAGATATTCCGCCTGAGGCTCAGTCAAAGAGGGTAGAGAAACCGAGTCCAAAAAGGAGGCGCCCTCGGAACTATCCAGTTGACTGCCAGTATAAAGAGTGGCATAAAAGGCGCGAAAGGCCTCCGCTATCTCTGCATCCTCAGAGACGCAAGTCCCATCAGGCCTAACAATCTCCTTAACCCTTTGCTCCTGTTGGCTAGCAGGCGGCCACACCTATCGCCCCCAGTACAGTAAACGTGTCTCAGTCTCAGGGCCGCAAACTCTGCACGGTCTTGATCAAGTGCCATCAATTGGTGTCGCATGGCCTTAAGTTTTCGCCACACTGTCAGGGCTCCCGTACTCTGGTGCATATGTTCTAACTCACAGAAGCGTTGTGTGAACTCGTCGCGTTTGCGCTGGCGTTCCCTATTATCAGCCGTTGAGAGGGCAATAAACTCACCCCTAACCACCGCCTTCAGGGCAGCCCACTGGGTCGCAGGGGTCGTTTCTGGATTGGTGTTATGAGAGAGGTAGTCGCTAATGGGGCCCTGTATGTGTTTCATAACGTCAGCCCTGTGTAATAGCGTGTCCCTAAGACGCCAAACCCTGGAGGGGCGTGATGCGGGTGGGAGAGTAAGAGTGGCAAGAACTGGGGCTTGATCTGAAAGTGATGCTACCCCTATCTCAGTTGCAGTCGTGAGCGTGCATACTGGGCCCGAAGCTAGCAGATGGTCAAGCCTTGCGTAGGTTTTGTGTGCATTAGAATAATAGGAATATTCCCTATCTTGGGGATGGGAACCTGCACCAAAGGTCTTGTAAGTCTAAATCGTGCAGTCGTCCGAGTCCTTCCGCAGAAAGTGCGCCTGCTTGGTGCGTGCGTTGACTGGATCTGTCCAGGAGATTATCAAACACCAGGTTTAGGTCGCCCCCTAAAATGATATGACGGTCTGGCATGGCTGTGGCCTCAATGAGGGCAGATTGTAGGAATTTTTCCTGACCTTCATTCGGGGCATAGAGGGAGCTAATTGTAAACGTTAGACCACCTAAGGCGAAACTGTATGTCAGAAGCCTCCCCTTAAGTTCGGCACTTTTATGCAATACCTCCTCCTTGAACCGCTGTGCCACCAAAATTGCCACCCCCGCAGTCTTGGTAGAGCATGAGAAGAAGAACTGAGTGGGGAACTTACGGGATCGCAGTCTGTAGCAATCGCGCGCCAGCAAGTGGGTCTCCTGAAGTAAGCATTTGTCAGCTTGTGCATTTTCTAAACAGGACAATACCGCTCGTCGCTTTACTGGGTTATTGAGACCCCTCACATTGAGGGTCAAGATCTTAAGGGTGGTAGGAGGCATAACCGTTAAGCAACTGAGTCAGGCTAGGGTTGGAAGACCTGTGAGTAGTGTCATTGGTGCTGGCAAACTCGGTGTGTGAAGAAGTCGCTTGCACATGTGGGGTCACGCTAGCCGTGGGCCGAGGTTGAACATGGAGCACTGGACAACCTCCCCTCCCCCCCAACAATTCCCCCTGTCCCAGAAAACAAATCCCCCCTCCAACAAGAAAACCAAAATTCAAGAACACAGTGTCCATCATCTGTGAAGGTGATTGGAATGTGGTATCACGGGACAGTGCAGTCAGGTCACCACAATCCATTCACCCACCGACGACCCGACAAGAAGAGCAAACAGTCAGGCGGCCACAAGGGATGGTAACTGGAAAGTCAGCTGGGGTGGGGCGAGGTCATCTCATATGCAACTGCTTCCACTGCTGCACGTTGGCCGTCCTTGATCTCGGCCGCGGGTGGTTTCCTGACATGGCGTCTTCTACCTTGTTGGCGCCTCTGGGGACCCGAGGCCCCTGCTCCCCCAGAGTGGTCCGCCGACTCCTCCTCCTCCGCAGGGGGGTCGATATCCAACAGGCGGCATGCTTCCTAGAGCTTATTGTCTAGTTTGAACACAATGCGGAACGGGTGGCCCCAACTATAGGAGATGTTGTGCTGTTGGAGGTACGCTGTCACGGGCTTGAAGCTTCGCCGTTTCTGCAGAGCAAGTGCGGACAGATCCTGAAATAAGACCGGTGCTTGATTTCTAAAGGACAGGGGGTGTAGCTGCCGGGCCTTCTGGAGGATGTCCTCTTTTGTGCCGTAATCTTGCACGCAGACTAAGATGTCCGGTGGGGGGTTGACGTGGGACGCGGGGGTCCCACCCTTTGTACTCTGTCCAGTCTAAGCTCCGACTCTAACGGGCGACCCAGTATGTGATTGAAAAGTTCTCTCGTGAATCTGAACAGGTCTTTGGTATCCTCGGTCAACGTCACACACCGGATCCACACGTTATGGCGATGAGAACGGTTCTACAGGTCCTCCAGGTGAGTTGCAGGTCCATCTGCTGATTATGGATCCACAGTATCTCCTGTTGCAGAGCCTCGATTTCAGTGTCCCTCCCATCGTTCTTGGTTCCAGCTCCGCCACCCGCTCCCCTATACCGTCCAAGTCCTTTCGGACCTCCCTGAGCTCCTCTGAAAATTCCTTCTTAAAGGTGTGGATATCGTCCCTCAAGGCTGTAAATAGTTACTCCAAAAAGGCTTTGGCAATGGGTTCTGCACCATCTGTGCGGTCCGTGGCTGGGGGGGGCAGCAGTCGCAGCCATGTCTTTATGTTGTTGGCTTACCTGGGCTTTAGCGAACAGGTCCTTTACTGTCTTATCCTTGCGGACCCTCGAGGTGGACATAGTGTGGTTTGTGTGTTCTGGAAGTCGCTTGCTAATCACCCCCTGTCGGAGACTTTCAACAGGGTCGGCGACCAGTTCGCCGCCTCAGGTGTCGAAACCGTTGAGACTTCCTGCTCTGCACCCAGGTACGCGAAGGTCAATGCTAGGTCTTGCCTGTGGCCACCTCTGGACCAAGCTCCCCTTCATGCCCAAGCAGCCCACTAGGCCATCCCACGGAATAATCCTCCGCTCTTCTTCAGCATGCCCACCGCTCTACTCCAGCTCTAATGTTTCCACCGCCGCGGCAGCTCCACTTCTCTGTAGTCGCGGTACTCTACCGGATGATGGTTCTCGCTATTACTGCAGGTCACCGACCTGCCGGTTGCTGGGTTAGTGGCTGCAGGAATAGTCTTCACTTCTTCTAGCGCCTAAAGGTACCCTAGAGCCAAGTCGTCTGGCCTTCTGCCTCTACCAATGGTATAGAGCCCGGCTGCCTCCCCAGCAAGTTCGGGGCTCCCATCGTGTCGCGCTGCGGCCCGGATCTCAGCTCCCTTCCTGCGCTGGGCCTCTGGTCCCCTCTCTCCACCAGCCAGCCACGCTCCTCAGTATCCCCGGGTCTCTTTGCGGACCTCAGAAGACAGTCCCAGGCTCTAGGGCACTCACCACCGGGTAGCCCCTTCTAGCCTTTGCTGGTAGCCTACCGTCTTCGCCCGCGTCTCAGGACCAGCCAGGCATCTGCTGTCAACGCCGGCCACTGACGTCTTGGTGCTTAGGGCCCACGTGTGGTCCCTGCCGGTCTGCACGACGGGTTCGCTCCAGTCGCTTCCCCACACGGACTCCTCCCCAGCTCCGGCCCGCCGCAGGCAACTCCTCGTGATCAGGGCCCCTCCAGGTCGGTTATGGCATGATACATGCTGTGGGCCTCCTCTCCAGGCCCAAAGTCCTCCCTCAGCCTCTCTGCTGCCGGGGCCCTCTCAGTCCACCCATATTTCCCCGGGCTGTTGCGCTCTGCTCCTGGGGGCCGGTTACCACCTCCAGCCCCCTATGGCCCGCCGCTGACTTACGCTGCCTGTCCCCGGCCTCGTGGCTGGACTTGCTCTCTGTCTGCCGCCGCCGCTATGGCGCTGCTGAAGGCAGCGACTAGGTTCCCCTGGCTGCCGCCGACCAAGTGCACCTCCTCACCTGTGGGCCACCAACAGACTCGGCTGCCCGGCTGTGAAGGGCTCTCCCTCGCTGTCGACCGCGCGCGCAGCACCTCAGTCCGCTGCTGGGCCCCTCAAAATGGTACCGCTGCCGGCCTCCGTCACAGCCCTCCGTCCGCTCTCGCACCGTCGCGACGTGCAGGCCGTCCCCACTTCAGTGCGCGACCCCCGATAGATAGGGCAGCTCCTTCTGGGCCTCTGGGCCCTCCGTCCGCCGAGCTGGAAGTGCCAGGCCCCTTCTCGTGGCTCCGTGGGGGAGGGGCTCCCTCTCGGCTGGGCACTCCAATTCGCCCAGTCTTCACTCGCCAGGCTCGCTGTCCCTGTGACTGGGACCTTCCCCTACCTGATGGCCGAAACTGGTGCTGAAAAGTGGCCATCGGGAATAGGAGAGCAAAACGTCTATTCACTCCACCATCTTGGCCACGGCCCCCCAGATCCAAGTCTACAACTTCTGACCGCTCGCTGCCTTCAGGGATTTGCCAGGCTGTATATTGTTTCAGCAGGACTGATTATCCTCAGCTTCCATGTGCCAATTGACCCCTGCTGTGCGCATGAGGAGGCCAGAGACCTTGGATTTCAGGTTGTTCATGTCATACTCCACCATGGACAGTCAGGTTTTGACCTCCATGAACCTGGCTGCGGCGTTGCACAAGTACTGACGCAAAAGGACGACATCTACTCGGACCTGACCAATCTTGGTCTCCACAGTGGTTTGAGAGGTCTGAATGGCTTGGAGGATCATGGCCAGGTCCCCTTTGCAGGAGGGCAGTTTCTAGGCACCACCCCTAACCCCCATTGCACCAAAGGGTACTGGTGTCTCGTCACAACTTCAAAAGGGGAACCAAGCCCGCTTACCGTTGAGCAGGGGGAGCACAAGCATCCAGGTTCCGGGGATTACACACCTTAGCGACACCAGGGAAATGATGCTCCCATCCAAGAAGGAAGTCAGCTGGTCATGTGGACAGGGTAGTGTGGATGAACACTGGAGAGGCATAATCCATACATGAGAGGGCAGCAGATGTAACAGTGGGTTAGGCCCCCTTCACTGAGTCCAACCAATCCTCACTCTCAGGCACATGCCCCCCAGAGCTCCAGTAACGCGGGCCGGAGGCCATGTCGGGAGGGCTAGACAGACAAAGGCCAGCACAGTAAAGGGGAGGCACCCAGCCTGGAATGGAAGAGGAGGCAAATCTTACAATCTCCACTAGCTGGGAGGACAGAGTATGAAATAGAGGAAGTTCCACACTGCAGCACGGGTAGATACAGAGGTCTACAAATGTTTCTGGCGCCAGGGCCCAAGCACATCAGGGGTTCACTGCAGGGGATCTACAGGAGTCACAAGCATCAAACTTCTGCACCTGCACCACCCAATAAGGATCTAACTGGCTCTGCGGTGAAGCAATCAGGGGAGGGGGCAAGCAAGCATCCATCCAAGACCTCCACTATGGCGTCCCCTTCTTTGAGTCCAATGATGAATATGGAAATGAGGGCCTCACCTCACGACGGGTGAGTCTGTGTCCCAGGAGGGGCAACCACAAGCTCCAGGCAATATGAGAGGGAGCAACTCTAAGCCTCCCCGGTCTCCAGCAGGACGAGGCCACCGGCAGCGGGCGCTGCGGACAGGTGGCCCAGTGGCAGGGTCCGGACACGTGTGCTGGTGATCCAGACTTCCTAGAAGACCCACAGGCAGTGAGGTCAGGTCCAGCGCCCCTCACCTGGGAATGTTGTGGCTGCTGCCAATGCTGCCAGGCCCATGAAGGGTCTAGCATTCAAGTCACCAGCACCCAGACACCACTGAACGGGACCCGGACTCCAGACGGCCACTGCACATCAACTCAGGACGGGGGCCCCTGTAGGATCGGGAGGCTGCAGCAAGGATTAGTGGGGGACCTAAGCACCCAATCTCTCCTTTCACAGAGCTTCAGTTGAGGCAGAGATAGGCACCTCCAGGTTGCGGCATCCTAAGAGGGAGGCAGCTGGTCCGATGGTATCCAGGACCTAAACCATGTTTAAAGGAAGTCTGCAACTTGTGACAGCTTGCTGACTTCAGGGATTCCACCAAGCTGTATTTTGTTTCAGCAGGATGATTATCCCCAGCTTCCACGCGCCAGTTGACCTCTGCTGTGCGCATGAGGAGGCCAGAAACCAGGGATTTAAGGGTGTTCATGTCATCCTCCACCATGGACAGTAGAGTTTCGGCCTCGATGAACCTGGCTGCGGCGTTGCACAAGTCCTGACGCAAAAGGGCAACATCTACTCTGACCTCACTTGTCTTGGTCTCCACAGTGGTTTGGGAGGTCTGAATGACTTGGAGAATCATGGTCAGATCCTCTTTGCAGGATGGCAATTTCTCCACGCCACCCCCAACCCACATTGCTTCAAAGGGTTCTGGTGTCTCGTCACTCCTACAAAAGGGAAACCAAGCCCACTTGCTGTTGAGCAGGGGCAGTACAAGCAGCCAGGTTCCCGGGATTGATCACCCCAGCGACACCAAGGAAATGATGCTCACATCCAAGAGAGAAGTCAGCTGGTCATGTGGACAGGGAAGTGTGGATGAATCCATATATGAGAGGGCAGCAGATGTAATGGTGGGTTAGGCCCCCTTCGCTGAGTCCCACCAACCTTCACTCTCAGACGCACGCCCCCCAAAGCTCCAGTAGGATTCAGGGCTCGAGGCTGTGGGAAAGGGCCACACAGACCAGGGCCAGCGCAGTGGACGGGAGGCACCCAGCCCTACCATGGAAGAGGAGGCAAATCTTACAATCTCCACCATCTGGGAGGACAGAGTGTGAAATGGAGGCAGGTCCACACTGCAGCACGGGTAGATAAGGAGGTCTACAAATGTTCCTGGCACCAGGGTCCAAGCACATCAGGTGTACACCGCAGGGGATCTACAGCAGTCACAAGTATTAAACTTCTGCACCACCCAACAAGGATCTAACTGGCAATGCGGTGCCGCAATCAGGGGAGGAGGGCAAGCAAGCATCCATCCGAGACCTCCACTATGGCGCCACCTTCTCCGAGTCCAATGATGATTATGGAAATGAGGGGCCCACCTCAGGATCGGGTGAGTCTGTGTCCCAGGGGGGGGCAACCCCAAGCTCCAGGCAATATGAGGAGGAGCAGCTAAAAGCCTCCCCGGTCTCCAGCTGGATAAGGCCACCGGCAGCAGATGCTGCGGACAAGTGGCCCAGTGGCAGGGTCCGGACAAGTCCGCTGGTGGATCCAGACTAGAGCTGAGCACATCCTAGAGGACCCACGGGAAGTGAGATCAGGTCCGGGCTCTCACCGCTCACCTGGGAATGTTGCAGCTGCTGCAAATGAAGCCAGGCCCATGAGGTCCGGCGTTCAAGTCCCCAGCACCCAGACACCACTGAACGGGACCAGGACTCCAGCCGCCCAATGCTCAGCAACTGAGGGCAGGAGCACCTGTAGGATCGGGAAGCTGCAGCAAGGATTAGCGGGGGACCCAAAGCCCCCCATCTCTCCTTTCACAGGGCTTCAGTTGAGGCCGGGATAAGCACCTTCTAGTTGCGGCACACCAGGACACTCCGTATTCCACGTCCCAGGCTCACCGAGGGCCCAACCATGCCGGTGCCACCATGTTGGAACAAAGGAGCTCCCAGGAATCCAGCCACTGAAAAGGAATCTAGGGGCATATTATCAAGGGGGTTTATCTCCGCTTTTTTGGCTTTAAAAGCCAAGAAAGCGGAGAGAAAATTATCTCCCTATTACCAAGCTGTCGCTATCACCAGTTAGTGACAGCTAATAGGAGATAGCGACCATCTTGGGCCCCGCTTTGCATGTCAGTGATATTTATCACTAATGACATGCAAAGTGGGCGTGCCAAGATGTTAGCGACTGAAAACAGTCGCTAACATCGCTATCTCCTATTACCAACTTTTGGAGATATTCGCGCTAAGCGCGAATATCTCCAAAAGCTAACACCTGCCCTGAGCAGTTCTTCACCATGTTATCCAATGGGAGGTGGATAACATGGCTAAGAGCATTTGCTCGATAATGCATGAATATCGCTGACTTTTCAGCGATATTCATGCATTGCGGCCGTTTTTTATCGCATTTGCGATAAACTTTGCTAATAGCAAGGTTTATCTGCGATAAAAATCGCCGATGTGCGGCGATAATTTTTGTCTCTAAACAAGTTAGAGACAAAAATTATCGCTAGTTGTTGGTAATATGCCCCTTAGTGTCATCCAGACCACCGCAGCATACTGAAACAGTCCATGGGCAGCAGCATGTCCAGTGTGGAAGAACTGGGGTCCCTGATGGCGTGAGGATGGGAGCCGCTGACAGAGGAGTTCAGAGCACTCTTAGAGTGCAACCATCATCTTGACGCTCCAAGCCACGCTCCTCGCATGGGCATATTCTAAAGGTGAAGAAACTACGATTAAAAGTATTTATCAGAAAAACAGAAACCTAAAATGGTTTCTTTAGAGGATGTGGTACAGAATTTCGTTTTATGCTATTCCTAATATAATATTGTTAGCCTGATGTAGCTGCATATACGTATATTCATAGTTATGTATCATTTAGTATTAATAACGAAAAGTAAACTTTGTTTCTTATATATAGGTTAAGTTGCACGTTAGTCAGAGAAACCACACTAACGCCATTTTGCATTTGTCGACTCGGGCCTGGGTAATGATCACATTTTGTTTTTCTCGTTACCAAGCGAGCCCCAATTAGTTGAGTTAGAAGACAGCTGAATTCACGGTGCTCTCACTGCTCTGAGGCTCAAGGTCGCATCTTGCTTTAGAGATGATAAGCACATTCTTGCCGGCGCCAGGCTGTTACTCCTATGTACTGAGAGGAAAGGGAAAGGGAGTTAAGAATGGAGTTGCCTGATTACATTTTGTAAGTGTAATTTCCAAATGTGAAGAAATAGACTTTCCAGGTTTGGTGTCTCTGGAATCACAGTTTAAAACCCAAACTTATGGTGAAGTAGGCTTTCAAATTACAATTCTGAAAATGCCACTTTTAGAAAGGCAAAAACTAGAGGGGATAGGCCCGTAGGACCGGGGCCAGGTGGGTGTCAATTAAAAACACAAAAAGGGACCTGGCTCCGTCACAACTTAAGATCTTATTGCTTTAGAGCCACAAACAAACAACTATTTTTCGGGGTTATGCAAAGAAGCTGTTGAAGCACACAATAAAAAGAGCCTGGTTTACTCCCGACAAGATTTATTGCAAAAGAAAGTCAAGTCACTATTGGAAAGATTGGTTTGTGTTACAAAGTTTGGGCCAAATACCAATAAGTTCAGGCAAATGGTGTTAAAAAATTGGCATCTGCTGGAAAATGTGGACTGTCCATTCCAGAAACCTCTTTTTGCAATGAAAAAGAATCAAAGCATTGGCCAGAAAATTGTCAGAGCTGACATCTTTCCATCACAATCTAAAAGTAATTTGAAGTCTCAGAGGCAACTTAAACCAGTGATGGGCCACCATAAATGCGGCAATTGTGCTGCTTGTGACTCCACAATAGAAGGGTCAGAATTCACACACAAGAGATCAAATGGCATCATTCAGAGTTTACTAATTGTAAATGTTATGTTATGTTATGTTATGTTATTTACATTTTTAATGCGCACAGATGCTCCAGCGAAGGAGCGTCCTGGCGCAGGGAAAGGTGGACATAACACAACACTAAAACCAGAAACGAAGAGGACACAGGAGAATTGAAACAAAAGTTAAAACAAAAAAGTTTTCAGGGCCCTACGAAATGTTAGTAGATCATCTAAGAGTCGGATTTCTAAGGGAAGCGCGTTCCAGAGAGTCGCGGCTCTCACTCGAAAGGAGCGTCCGCCCATCCGGCTGAGTCTAAAACGTGGGGCGACCACTAGGGATTGGCCAAGAGATCTGAGTGGGCGGGTTGGAACATAAGGAGAGACCAGTTTGTTAAGTATCTCTGGTGCCGTCTTTTGTAGAATTTTAAAGACCAGGCTAAGAGCCTTAAAATGGATTCTGTTTTTGATCGGAAGCCAGTGCAAGGACCGAAGAGTATTAGAGGTGGGACAGGTCCGAGGCAAGCCGACCACCGCCCTCGCCGCTGCATTCTGTACCCGTTGTAGACGGAGAATCTCAGCTTGGTTTGCTCCTAAAAGGAGAGAACTAGCATAGTCCAACCGGGAAATAATCATCGCTTGGATGACCAGCTGTCTTGTCGGGGCGTCAAAAAATTTAAGCACCGGTCTTAACCCGCGGAGGACACCAAAACAGCCTGTCGCCACTCTCTTGGTATGGGTCACAAAGCTTAATGTGTGGTCAAGCCACACTCCCAAATTCCTAAGTTCCAAGACTGGTATAGGGGCCGGCCCTAGCTCAGGTGGCCACCAACTGTCCCCCCAACGGTCCGCATCTCTACCAACGATCATCACCTCCGTTTTTTTCGCATTCAGCTGGAGACAGTTGTTATTCATCCAGCTGGCCACCTCTCTCAGCCCGTTTCGGAACCTGGGGGCATCCTGCTCGGCATCCCCGCTGATCGTGACCGCTAGCTGAGTGTCGTCGGCATAAGAGACCATGGTTAGGCCCCACTGCCTGGCGACCTCAGCCAGCGGCTGCACGTACAGATTGAAGAGCGTGGGACTCAGCGAGGAGCCCTGGGGAACCCCCAGGTCCAAAGAATGGTACTTGGACTGGAAAGGAGGGGTGGCAACGCAGAAGGAACGATCACTGAGGAAGGAGCGGAACCATTGCAGAGCCGAACCACAGATGCCAATGTCCTCTAAACGGTGTAGGAGGATGCGATGGGACACGGTGTCAAAGGCAGCGCTAAGATCTAATAGGATAAGCACTGCCGTTTGACCTGCATCCAACACAATCCGCAGATGTTCAACCATTGCCAGAAGGGCCGTCTCCGTGCTGTGACCAGCACGGAACCCATTCTGCATGGGATCGAGGACATTGGCTCGGGTCATATGCTCCGCGAGGGCCAGATTTACATGGGCCTCCATAACTTTGGCCGGCCAGGGAAGCAAAGAGATAGGACGGTAGTTTTCTGGTTTTAAGGGATCCAGAGATGGTTTTTTTTAGGATCGGGGAAACCACCGCTTGCTTCCACTTGGCGGGAACAACGCCCGAGGTCAGGGAGAGATTGATCAGTGAGCACACTATCGTGCGCCCCTGGAAAGCAACGTCCCTGAAAAGGGCAGATCTTAGCGGGTCAGCCGGCGAGCCGGATTTGACTCGCTGTGCCCACTTGGCAAATTCCTTGTCGGAGAGAATGGGGAGAGAGTGCAGCGACGGACAACTACTGGAAGCCCTCGTGGAGGTCACAGGTAGTGTCACACTTGGAAACGACTGGTAGATGTTCTTAACTTTGTCCACGAAAAAAGCGGCTAAAGTTTCACAGTGGGTAATGGAACTATCCATCTGCGGGGCAGCTCTCTTTGCCATCAGATCTTTTAAAGTTTTGAAGATGGTCTTGGAGGGATTGAGGCTGCTACGGAATTCTGCCGCATAGAACGCCGCCCGGGTTCTGCATATGGCTCGGTGGTAGAGCTTAACAGAAGCCAAATATGCAGTTTTTTTGACGGCGTCATACGTCTTGCGCCACTCCCTTTCTGCCCGTCTACAGGAGGCCTTCAAGGCGCGAAGAGCACTATCGTACCACGGGCTGGCCTGCCGAGAACTGGATTTACTGGAGATGATAGGTACCAGGGCGTCAAGCGCCTTGGTAATCCAGTTACAAAACAGGTCATAGCCCGAGGTAGCATTAAGCAGGGGGCCTAGAGGCTCGTCAGCCATGATGTGATGAAGGTCCTCTAGCCTAAGCTTGTGCCAGTGGCGCCGAGGAATCCACTTAGAAGGTGGAATAGTAGGGGTAACAGGAAGGGGCAGCCAGACGGACACCAAGAAGTGGTCAGTCCATGCCACAGGAGAAACTGCCGCAATTTGGACATCCGTAAAGTTCGTAAAAAACGGATCCAAAGTGTGACCAGCCGAATGTGTAGGTTGGGAGATCAGTTGGGACAACTGCAGGGCCTCCAAGTCAGCCAGAAAACCACTGATGGCCAAGGTCTCCAGCCTGTCGAAATGGAGGTTGAGATCCCCTAAGATCGAAAAGTTAGCGCAACCACTAGCCAGCGTGCTCACTGCCTCCGGAAAGGCGCCCCTAAAAGCAACATCACTGCCTGGGGGGCGATAAACGACCATCCCTGACAGCGAGAACTGGGGGTTGATGATGATCTTGAACAACGCGCTTTCGCATCCAGCAATCTGCAGAGTCGTCCAGGTGCATGCGAAAGTGGATTTGATAACTAAGGCGATGCCTCCACCTCTAGTCCGGCGATTACATGTGAAACATGAATAGCCAGGAGGACAGGCTAGATTGACTATGGCATCATCAGTGTCCTGAAGCCAGGTTTCAGTAATGGCAAACAGGTCTGGCAGCTCATCCAAGATTAAGTCTGCGATGGACAGGTGGTGTTTTACCAGAGATCTGGTATTAAGATTTAGGATTCGTAGACCATGCACCAAACCTCTACTCGCCGAAGACACACCAGGGTGTGCTCGTAGAGCGAAGGGGGTGTCAGAGTCATGAATACCTACTGGTAGGTCCAACGACCACCTCTTACAGGCACACTGATATGGGCCACACATCGGGTGACACGGTGTGAGGGAACACCGTGGGAGAGAGTCCCCCATTGCCCGAAGCGAGGCACTAGAATAAATGATCATCCTACCACTCAAAGGGAAATGCCAGGAGAGAGCCGCGACGCCCCGCGCGTCCCTAGCGCGGACGGGCGCAGACGGGCAGACTCTGGCTCGACTCAGGCGCGAGTCAGGCGCTACCGCTGCGCGTCACCGCTGCGCAGGAGGGGTGAGGATTAAGTAGAGACTGACCTGCTCTGAGCACTAGAGCGCTCAGGTGAATAACGCAGAGAAGGTCCCGGTCCCACCCAAGATGGCGGAGGACGCCACGCAGAGCCGGTAAATAACCGATTAAATCCGCTCAAAAAGCGGTGGGGGGCACAAATTAGAGTGCAAGTGTGTGGGCGCTATGAGGGTGATGATAAAAACAGGGTCAAATAAATTAAAACAACAAAAATAGAAAAAGCGGTAATATTTTAAAATTAGCGCTGCACGCTCTGCTCAGTGCTGCCAATGAAGCGGAGTACAAATAAAGCAATTACCTTTCCCAAGGGCGAGTTGAAACAGGTGTTCGCCTTAAGTAGAGGCTGACCTGCTCTGAGCACTAGAGCGCTCAGGCGAATAACGCAGAGAAGGTCCCGGTCCCACCCAAGATGGCAGAGGACGCCACGAAGAGCCGGTAAATAACCGATTAAATTCGCTCAAAAAGCGGTGGGGGGCACAAATTAGAGTGCAAGTGTGTGGGCGCTATGAGGGTGATGATAAAAACAGGGTCAAATAAATTAAAACAACAAAAATAGAAAAAGCGGTAATATTTTAAAATTAGCGCTGCACGCTCTGCTCAGTGCTGCCAATGAAGCGGAGTACAAATAAAGCAATTACCTTTCCCAAGGGCGAGTTGAAACAGGTGTTCGCCTTAAGTAGAGGCTGACCTGCTCTGAGCACTAGAGCGCTCAGGCGAATAACGCAGAGAAGGTTCCGGTCCCACCCAAGATGGCGGAGGACGCCACGAAGAGCCGGTAAATAACCGATTAAATCCGCTCAAAAAGCGGTGGGGGGCACAAATTAGAGTGCAAGTGTGTGGGCGCTATGAGGGTGATGATAAAAACAGGGTCAAATAAATTAAAACAACAAAAATAGAAAAAGCGGTAATATTTTAAAATTAGCGCTGCACGCTCTGCTCAGTGCTGCGAATGAAGCGGAGTACAAATAAAGCAATTACCTTTCCCAAAAATGTTGTTTATGCTGTTCTTTGTTCTTGCTCAAAATTGTATGTAGGCAAGACAAATGAACAGATTAACCAGCGCATTACGCAACATCGTTCTAGAATTAAAACAAACGGTTGTTGCAGCTCCAATGGTTTAACACTTTATTGAAATGTCCAATAGTGAAAGGGACTTCAGGTGGACAGTGTTAGCAGTCTTGGACACATCTAAATGTTTACGGGACATTGATGCTGCCTTGTTGCAGAAAGAGACTTACCTCTTTCTAAAATTCAATAGCTCAGTTACCGGGCTTAATGGGATGACAGAGCTGTCTAAAATATAGTAAGGTTTGTTTAAACACTACAGGTCCCACAATGCACTAATCATGACTTGCTATGACTTTAGTTTAAACATTCTCCGATTGGTCGACACAGAGGTACTACAACTCCCAGGACCATCGGCGTTATATACGCTATTGAAAGCGTGCTGACAGGAAGGGGGGCCGCTCGGCCCCCTCGCACACTTGGCTGGGCCCGTCCCCCCTTCATCCGTCCTGATTGGTCCCGCAGTTGACCCGGAGGCGGTCTTACGCTTCCGGGTCAAGGGGACGGAACCCGTGTCAAGTGGGGGTTTAAGAGCCTGGGGAGCGCGGGAAGCGTCCTCTTTGTGCCACGCGATTCCCAGGCTCGCTCCTCGCCCCACAGTGGGGGCTTGTAATTTTCTTTTTGTCTATTTCAGGTTGATTCGTGGGGAGCGGCAGGTTTGGCGATCCGGAGCGGCGGTCGGTGTGCCCAATCGATCGTGATGAGCAGGAGTGGCGATCTTGGACTGTAGCCGGAGTTTTTCAATCTGAGCGGTGCGGCGGGAACAGCGGGCACAGAGAGTGGGCTACATCTGGTGATTTTATTACGAATGAAGGTTTAACCTGTCTAAGGTACGTTGCGGGCTTTGAGGTACGGCCGCTAGAGGATTGGTCCGACAGAGCGGCTGGGGGATCTGCGAGGCATACTCCCGAGGGACACGGCAGTGAGGGCATTGCGAAGCAGGGTCGGCCCGGGCAGCAAGTGTATGGGAGACCAGTGCTGGGCCTGTTAGTAACAAGGATCGTTTTTTCTGTGTATTTAGGCAGGGGCAGCCCGGTACATTTCTTAAAACCGTTAAAGGCAAATCTGAAACAATCGAAGGTGTGGGGAAAGTGTGATTCGGGGCAAATATCTTAAACTCACTGTGCCAAATAAATTAGGGTGTCCTATATCATTGAACTCCATATAACTGATGCAAGTTGAGTGTGCATTATACACTACGGTTTATAAGGTGTGATTCTGGGCAAATCAGTTAATCCCACTGTAATAAACAAAAGTGAACTGTGTAGGGGCCAAGGGTTAAGTGCCTTGATAGCTGATTCAGGGCAATTTGGCACTCTATAAACAGCTTATGAGACAACAGTGTTTTTCTTTCCACAACAGCTGGGTTTTGCATGGACATACCTTCTGATTCAGGCCAATTTTTGCATTATATTGTTTTACAACAGCTTGTTTTGCATTAACATACTGTTTGCTATATCCCAGTGGCAGCCTTTTGGATTAAGGGGTCAGTGGGGAGCTGAGTTAACATTTAAAACATTTAGTAAGCATTTACACAGTTTGGGACGGACAATTCCCCATTTGTGAATATCCTCAATTTGTTTTTAACAATTTTTCTCATTTTAGGAGCTAAAGACAAGGGCCGCTGCGGACCGGGTAGCTGTGGAGCTCACGGTGGAAGGCGGATTCTGAGGACGCGGGCAGGCCTGCATTTCACTGCTTCTCGCGGGCCGCTGGGCTAGAGTTCGCTCGCCCAAACACTCCAGGCTAGCTGGGGTGTGTGGTCACAGTTGCGTGGTGCCTACGGCCAGCTCGTGAGCCTCCGACATGGACAGGTACAGGGCACATTGTGCCGGTAGCTAACAGAACGCACTGTGTAGTGTAGGTGTAAGTGAAATATGTCTGCCAGCCGGGGTGCAGGGAATTTGCGCATGGAATTAATGTTTAAAACAATGATGCGCAGAATGTCAGCAATGGACAAGAGATTGGAGAAGGTGGACAAGTTGGGTAGGACTATCGCTGAGCTTGATGCGAAGGTTGCGGCACAGGTAGGTCCGACGGCAAGGCCTAAACGGACCATAGTACCGCCCAAACCAAGGTGGGATTTCGAGATGCCACCAAAACGTAGCAGAACTAGAAAGGGTGGTGGTCGCCCTCCAAAGCCCATTGTGGGTGGGGGGTCCCCGAGGCCGGTACCGAATCAATCGCCTTTGGCACCTGGGTCACCCACGCCCGTTCCACAAGTCCCAGTGAGCGTGCCAATAGCACCATTCATGCCACCAATTAACCCAGTCCCTGTCAGTTTACCGCTGCCGGCCGCGCCACCGAGTAACCCAGTCCCGGTCATTGTCCCGCTGCCGTTCGCGCCGCCAAGTAACCCAGTCCCCGTCACGGTCCCGCCGGTTAGTCCAGCAGGCCCATCACCTGGGGCGGGTCAGATGCCACCAGAATTAGCGGCACAGATAGCCGCAGTGCTTCCATGGTTGGGGATTGGGGGAATCTTACCAACGGCGGCCGATCCTAGTGCAGAGGCACAGAGAATGGTTGCACAAATCATGTTGGCTAAGGGCATTAGCGGCACGCCGGGCGCACCGATTTCTCCCCAAACAGGTCCAGTGAACGGCGAGGGCGCAGTCAAGGCCGCAGGATCAACGCAACCCGCAGAAAGTGGTAATGAGGTTGCCCTGCCGGTATTGGGCGAAGGCGCAATTCCCTCCAGGAGTGAGAGTTTGGCCCAACATGTTTCTCAAAGTGTGAAGGAATTGATTTGGGCAGATAAATATATTACTATTTTTTCATTGTTGATTGAAAACAGGGAATGGGAATATGCCAAGTCACAGAAAGAGATGATGTTGCCTAGTGAATGGCGATCTCAGCTATACAAATTTAGGGTAGAAGAGACGCTCATCAACTGGATCAGGGCTTTTTCAGTGTTTAGTGCAGTGACCGCTGAACATTACCCCGGCATGCAAGCTGAGATGGCTTGCTATCAGAGCAGGATGACAATGTTTTAAGAGAATCATGGGGGTGACGCTTGGAAAGAATATGGCATAGCTTTCAGGAAAGCGGGGGAGTTCAACAGATCTTTAGCTTGGGACAAGGTTGACTCTATTTCCTGGCATTCTCAGTTTGAGAAGGGGCACTCTGCAGTACTAGCACAAACTGGAACAAAGGCTACTCCCCCAAGCCTCACCAGGCCTTTCAACAGCCATTTCGGCCAGCGCAAAGCGGGGAAATGGCCAATAAGGTCAAAGGTAATACGGGAGGGAAAGGAGTTTGCTGGGATTTCAATAGGTGAACCTGCAACAGGGCACCGGGCACTTTTAAATTCAGGCACGCGTGTTACATATGCGGCCATCCTTCCCACCCAGAAACGGCATGCCGGTCAAAGGGTAGTGCGTCAGGTAACAGAGGGAGGAGAAAACCAGAATAGCGGAGGTTACCCCCTTATTGCGCATTCACCTATTATCGTGAATGCTATGATCCCTTGGCTTAATAGATACCCAAACCATACTGCCGCAAGGACGCTCCAAGAAGGTTTTACACACGGTTTCTGGATTCCAGCTGGGGGTTATACTGGGACACCGCAGTGTAAGAATCAACAGTCAGTTAAGAACAACCCCGGGGTGGTGGCAAACAAAATAGAGAAAGAACTGCACTTAGGTAGAGTAGCGGGGCCTTTCCCCCACATCCCTGTACAGGATTTTGTTTGCTCGCCTTTAGGAGTGGTCCCAAAGAAAGAAAAAGGCGAATATAGGCTCATACACAATTTGTCAGCACCTAAGGGCTTATCATTGAATGATGCGATTGATGAGTCTATTTGTAGTGTGAAGTATGCATAGGTTTTTCATTTGATGGCAAATACTACATGGATAGGTGTATGCCCATGGGTTGCTCTATCTCCTGTGCTTATTTTTAAACATTCAGCTCTTTCCTGGAGTGGGTCCTGAGACAAGCCAGTATGTCATGTATTACCTGGATGATTTTCTTTTCCTGGGTCTGGCGGGCACACAGGAGTGCGCAGGGGCATTGTAGGAATTTTGCGTGCTCATGCGTGCTTTTGGGGTCCCGCTCGCACAGGGAAAAACAGTAGGGCCAGTGACATGTCTGGAATTCTTGGGGATTGAATTGGACTCCATGGAAGGCTGTTTTAGGTTACCCAAAGAAAAGATTGAGCGATTCAGGGCGACCCTTGAACTATGTTTGCAAATAAAGAAAGTCTATCTACAACAGTTGCAACAGACAGTGGGCCAGTTAAATTTTGCCTTGAGGGTCATGCCTATGGCACGCCCATTCTCCCGCTCCATTGCGCAAGCCATGAAGGGCTTGCGGGAAAAGCATCATCGCACACGACTGTCAGTCGAGGTTCCCCAGGACATGCGGATATGGATTGCATTCCTGGAGGATTTCAATGGCAGAGTACTGTGGGGTGCACCCACGCTGTCCTCAGCAGAGTTGGGACTATGGACTGACGCTGCCGGCAGTGCAGGGTTTGGCGCCATACTTGGCAACAAGTGGGTGGCCCAACGATGGCCCAACTGGTGGGATGAGGACGGTTTGACAGCAAACATTGGGTTCCTGGAACTGTTCCCAATCTGGGTTGCGTTAAAGGTGTGGCCCGAGCTATTGGCTAATCGGTCGGTCATTTTCTGGTCAGACAACATGACCGTGGTGGAATGCATCAATCAGCAGGCAGCGCGGTGTAAGTTCATACTGCGCCTGGTAAAGGAGATTGTGCTGAGTTGCATGAAATTGAATGTACATTTCAGGGCTAAACATGTTCCAGGGGTCTTGAATAATGCAGCTGACGCCCTTTCTCGCTTTAAGATGCAGGTATTCAGGGAACACCTACCGGCTGCAGAGGCCTTCCCAGCGCACTTCCCAGCGACACTTTGGCAGATTGGTGCCCCCAACTACATGACCTCGTGGCAGACAGCTTAGCTCCCAAGACCAGGACAGCTTACGAAGGGGCGTTCAGGTCTTACTGTACATTTTTGGGTCATGACTGGAAAGACAGATGGGATCAGGAGGCTAGTTTTAATGGGTACATGGACACATTACACAAGGAAGGGCGCTCAGCGGCAACAGCCAGCAGACATAAGGCACAGTTTCCTTTTTCGCACAAGCAAGGGGAACCAGGGATCCTACGGACAGCTTCATAGTACAAAAGGCCTTGAGGGGATGGCGCCGCCTACAGGCAAACACCCCAGATAGCAGAAGACCGATTGGTCTGGAACGGTTGACAGCATTATTCCTCGCCCTGCCCAATACATGCAGTTCTTCGGGAGAGGTGATATTATTCAGGGCTGCTTTCTCCCTGGCCGTGTACGGGGCTTTCCGAGTAGGCGAACTAGTTGCTAACAACAAACTTGACACGATAGGAGGTATTCAGCTGAGAGATACCAGTATACGGGGAGATTCAATGTGGGTCACCATCCGAAAATCCAAGACTGATCAGGAGGCTAGGGGGGTGAGTTTAGTGCTGCACCGGGCACCGAATAACCCGTGCTGCCCGGTGTCACATGTAGAAGCATTAATCAAGAACGAGCAGGTGAGGCGAGGGGAGCATTGTTAATGCATGCGGATGGTACCCCTCTGACCAGGTTTCAGTTCCAAAGAGTCCTAGCTATGTGTATTGCCAAGGCAGGTCTAAACCCCAAGGAGTTTGGGACACATTCTTTCCGGATAGGGGCAGCCACCGAGGCCACTGCGAGGGGTTTGAATGGCAAGAGTGTGAAGAGGAATGGGAGATGCCTATAAGCGTTATGTGCGGTTGCACATGTTGTAAGGTCAGTCGACATCCCCTGACGCCTGCTTTGTCTATGTTTATCTTACAGTTTCTCGGGCCTGTGACGCAGGACGGAAACTTCTTCAGAGTCATCGGAGCCAATCATCAGCATATCGACAACAGCAGGAAGACAAAATGGGGACGCCTGTAGTACGGGTAGTCGGTCATTCTTATGTGAAACGTGCTAAAACAATTTTCCTTGCAGGAGAGGGCAGACGGAGGGCGGAGTTCGGGGGTCTCAATGTTTCCTTCCATGGCAGAGGGGGGCTCCGCCTTAATCAGCTTATGGGTTACATGTCAGAGTTACTCAGAAGACACACCTCACTGCCCTCAGTGGTCATCCTGCACCTGGGGGGGAATGATTTAGTTGACTTGGGCAGAAGGGTCCTTTTGGAAGAAATCATCTCAGCAGCAGGTTGGCTGGCGAGACTGTTACCGGATTGCACTATAGTGTGGTCACAGTTGATACCGAGGCTTCAATGGAGAGGTGGTGAATCGGTCAGGGCGTTGAATCACTCGGTAAAGAGGGTCAACAATAAAATAGACAAGCTTTTTTGAACTCCTCACCTACAGAGTATGGGTGCAATTGGGGCGAACAGTTCTACCTGCGGGATGGGGTCCACTTGACAGAGTCAGGGAATGCCCTATTGATAAGGAACATACTGGCATGGGTTGAAGGTTTTGCTAGGAGGTTATGACCTTTCAGTGTAGGCAGTTGTGGGGGGGGCCAGATAGTCGGTCAACTATGCTGGCCTGTGGCGGTAAGGTCATAATTGGTGAGCACCAATATAAGGTCCTTAGGGGGCGGCACCATTAATGAATGGGGCTGCCCAGGGGGAGGGGCCAATGGTCTCTCCTAGAACTTCAGGGGCAGGATATCCGCTTGCTTGGGGTGCGGGGGAGGGAGTCACGCTTTCCTCGGGCTGGTAGCCACCCCGCACATACACTATGACATCAGCAAAAGGCGCGAATGTAAGGGCCCTCCTTTTTGATTAAATGGAGTTTGCGGAATAGTACGAGGGCAATCAGGAGAGGGACGAACTCTCCCGGTAACCGGGCCCTTGTCGCGCATGCGCACTCAGACGTGAGGGCGTAGCTGGGTAAAGGATCTGACACCGGTTAACGACCTTGCCGTAGGACCAGAAATTATTAGAATGCAAAATTGATATGTAGGATGTTAGATTCGGTTAGGAAACACGCTGAATTAGACATTTGTTAAGGTTAACCCATCATACCTGTCTAACTCGCTGTAAATATAATGTCTGAATTTTGCATTTAATAATTATGTAAATAATGCTATTTTATTTAATTTTTATTTGTTTTTATATTTTAATAAATACGGCCGGGGGGTCACGTGACCCCCTGCCTTCCAAAGAATTCTGTTGTTGACTGATAAGTGTTTACTGTAGTTTGCATGATAAGGCGGGGGGTGGCCGGCAGTCCCAGACCATGTTGAAATTCCCATTTTGCAGTTACTGGCGAATCCACATCGGCTAAGAAAAGGACGGATGTGGCGAGATTAATAAGAAGTAAGTGTGCCCCGTTTACCGCTTCCAGCACATTTTGTTTACGTAGCTTGGAATTCTTCTAAATGCAGTGTATTCATTTTTCCAGGGAAACAACATTGCGGAACTAACAGTCCTGGTACGAAAGACTCGGGACCTCTGTAAGGTATAATTCGCTTTTGCATGCACTCGGCGATAAAATAAAATAATTCCCAAGTAATTTGAATTATTGAGAATAGCGTCGATGGTGCTCTTTATTTCATTTTTAGACACACAAGAAATTCCAGTAGCGGAACCGGTTACGAGGCATTCTGTAATTCTCAAAATCCAAAGCTGAGTCGAGCCACGTTGTACATAACTACAGAAGTGGGTCTTAATCGCCTGTTAACATCAGGTAAATTGACGAGGCTTGAGTTACTTAAGGGAGTTGGAGTTTGAGATGGGTACAACTATTCTGATGGTTTTTTTTGTTGCATAATTTTTTTAGAAAACACTGACATCCAATAATATGAAGCCCTGATGAGACTCCCAGTAACATTAGCCTGGGTCTCGAAACGCATTGGCATCTTTCTGACACGGAGGATTAATAATTGTTCTTGTTTTATTTTGTGAGGGAACGGTCATGAAAACCATTCCCCATTTATATATTTAAATCATTTCCCCGTGTTCGACACTTGGTTAGATTCATTGTAGTCGTTATCTGTTATGATGCAAATGCAATACGGTTATGTTGTTTAGAATTATTGTACATATTAATGTTGTGTGTTTATGATTATTGTCTTTATTGAATGTCAAGAGTATTGTTGTATGTCATTTGAAAAATAAGTGCTTCTTCACTTTTCACACATTTAAACATTTCTTCCATACAAAACATTTGCAATCTAAAAAGAGTGGTTTAAATAAATAATCCATTCAAACAGAAAAATTGTTGTCTGTTTGGGGCTCTAAAGCAATAAGAGCTTAAGGTGTGACTGAGCCAGGTCCCTTTTTGTGTTTTCAACTTTTAGAAAGGTGGCATTTTCTTTACTTTAGCCATTTTGTGACTGCTGCCTGTCTCTGATCACATGACTGGGTGCAGTTGGGCTTCGTGTATTCCTCATAGGCAGCCTCACCCAATGGAAGTTTAGGTGTATCTCAATGGGCCATTTCAAGTAGCATATGATGGAGGAGCTGGGCACAGCCTCACTTACGCCTAAATAGACTGTGTCCTGTCCACACTCAAAGGGCTGCATACCCCCCGTAGTGAGTCTAGAGCCAGGGCAGGAGGAGAGGACATCTGTGGCATGCTTTTGAAGTCTCCTCCACTTCAAAGGCACCACTGGGTATAAGCACTGGACCTCAGACACAACCACTTCAGTGCACTCCTGGACCTGTGATGACGGCCAGCAAGAAGGACTGCTGTGCTGCCAAATGATTGCCACTCTTCTGGGCTTCTACTTTGCTGATCTCCTGACTTGTTGTGCTGCCCAGCTGCCTGCTGTTCTCCTGCCTGGGTGAGAAGGACTTGACCTCCATCACTTGAACCCAGAGTGACTCCAAGGGCTAGCTGGCTGGCCTCCTGATCTGACGTCTCAGGGACATAAAAGACTTCCAGCCACCCTGCTTCTGCATGGTGATTCTACTATCTGTGAGTCTCCCCTGCCAAGTGGTTCCACCGCAGTCCTGGACCCTTGGAAGTGGGCCTAAGGTGTTTGCCAGAAACCGGTCCTAGGAAGCTTGAATCCGGTCCAGGGAAGGCGTGGCTTGGCAGTTCGGGCTGGACTGTTCCCATGAGGCACAGGGTCAGACTGATTTGCATATGGCCATGTCTAAACTGGGGTGGCAGTGTGCTCTAAAAAATGGTGATGGATTAAACCCAGATCTGTTGACTGGGTGTGAGTGTTTGATTGGTTCAGATGCTCCGTCCATCACCACCCCCTTTTGTACCGCTTTGTTCGCCATAAGTTGGCAGGGTATGCTCAGACGTGAGTCCCTTGCTCACTTTGCCACTGGATTCAAGCAAGCCTGGCTGAAGACGGCTGTAATGCCAGAAACCGTTCCTAGGAAGCTTGAATCCGGTCCAGGGAAGGCACGGCTTGGCAGTTCAGGCTGGACTGTTCCCATGAGGCACAGGGTTGGACTGATTTGCATATGGACATGTCTAAACTGGGGTGGCAGAGTGGGCTAAAGAACGGTGATGGATTAGACCCAGATCTGTTGACTGGGTGTGAGTGTTTTGATTGGTTCAGATGCTCCGTCCATCACCACCCCCTTTTGTACCGCTAAGGTGTTTGCTTCAGCAGAACAGATGCATTTTCTGTAGAACAGATGCATCAGCTGTCGTGTGGGACAGAGCCTCTATTACATGGACCAGAACTGGCACATTGCCTTGTTGTGTGGATGGGACCCGACACATCACCTTAGGAACCACCACTGCATGATGCCTAGAACGGCCTAAGGTCCTTGCACCCCCATCGATTGCCGCCTTGACGATGAATCTCCACATTGCAGCTCACTGCTGACTGTAGCCGGTGAATCACCGCTGCATCGCAGATCAGGACTGGTGCATCGCTGCAGATACATGGATCGACACCTATGCATCACCTTAGCTGCACCCTGCATCCTTGACGTCGACGCAATCAGGATTAAGGTACTTTTGTTAAATTGGCCTTGCTGGGTCCATGTAGCTGTCCCTCACTTCATCGCGTCAGCCTGAACTTTTGACTTTGTCCCAGTCCGGCGCAACTAGATTTTCAAAGTAAGCACATACTGCTTCTAAGTGGTATTTTACAGTTTATTCTTTAAAAATTCATATCTCTAGTTCTACTTATTGAATTTTTGTTATTTTGGTCTTGCTTTATTATTAAATTAAGTTAAAAATTTCTAACCTGGTGTGGAATGTTTTTGTGTGGTGTGTTCACTGTTTTACTGTTTGGAGTGTCACACAAATACTTTACATATTGCCTCTAAAGTTAAGCCTCCTGCTCTGTGCCAAATTCCCTAAGGGTTTGCCTGCCTCTTACCCTGACAGGGATTGTAGTTGCTAGTTGACTCAGGCTCATACCCCAGCCAACCTACAAGCCAATTTCTAACACATTTAATATGCATTATGAGCAACAGAAAAGTAGCCCTGAAAAGATCTCATAAGACTAGCTCTGTGAACTCAGGTGTGCCCTGTCACTCACTCAATCCATATATTTAACAACTTCAAAACATTTTGCTTAGTGGGCTCAGACAAAAATGTTTGAAGATGTCTGCCCTAGAATTTCTTGTTCTTGGAATCTCATGAGAATAGAGATCACCACCGCTTACAGAACCAGAGCAGTCAACACAATAGACCTGGATGGAGACATCTAAATCCAGAATGGAATCTTCACAACAAGAAATAATGGCAGGCACATTACAGGGCATTCGGAGGTGGCCAGTGCTAGTCCTTGTTTGGTTACTCATGACAGACTTCATAGAACTCGGTTTTCAGAATGCCTTTCTCACCTGCTTTAGAGCACAGATATGTTAACAAGCAATGCAAAAGTGCAACTCCTCTCTGCATTTCCTCACTCTGATAACCTGGGTGAAGATGCCCTGAGACAAATTTGGTCATAGTCCTGCAAATCGTACACCCGCATCTACAAGTTACAGATTGTCCTCTGTTCACTTTCGCATTTCATTTACTGAACCACTAAGCTGTGCAACTTTATTGTCTGTCCATGCACTAGGGTATCCAAGATTACAGCTGACTAATAATATTATGTCCACAAAAAGATTATCTTAAGCAGGTAGCAATATACACGATCTAGGAGCACTCTGGGGTGGATGTATGACGTTACAACGCATACTTTACATCGCATGCCTTTACAACGCGGTATTTACAACGAATACCATTACAACGCATAGTGCTTTTGGGTGTTGGATAGTGAATTATTTAATTTACTATTCCAATTCCAGTCCCCGTTGATAGTAGGGAAGGTCTTGGATAGTAAATTAAATATATTCCCTATCCTAGAGCGCCCCCCAGCGCAATGCGTTGTAATGGTTTGCGTTGTAAAAGTTGCATCGTAAAGGCACTGCGTGGTAAAAGTTGCGTTGTAAAGGTTGTACACCCTCTGGGGTGTTTGACCCTCAAAGCACAAGGGGTTGTCCTACCCTCTGTTAATAACACTGTTTATAGGCAGACCATACACAAAGTAGCATCTTTACACCCTCTAGCTCACATCTCCAAAAATGACTTACTGAACAGCTTCTAATCTGCCTTATGCCCAAAATGCAGCACGGAAACAGCAACCCTTGAAATCCTTTATGACATCCAATGAACATTTCAGAAGATTGATGTATGTCTATTAATGCTGCGTGACTTGTCTGGAACACTAAATACAATTGTCCTCAAAATCTCTATCAGGATGAGCATGGACAAGACTTGAAATTGTTTTCTCCTTCCCATTGCCAGTGGTCGCCCCAATGCTTTCAGGTAGTGTGAGAAGTAGAAACATTAAATGATAATGACTTTTACTTATTATCATTTTATGTTTCCTTCCTTTTATGGGCAGGCAGGTGGGCGGGGCTGCTCTGCTCATGGAGCAGGGGAGGTGTGGTTTGCCCACTCCTACATGCACAATGACTGGTCGACCCTCTGGGGCCGCCCGAACTAGTTATGCACACTTTCCCAGTTCTCCACGCAGGCTGCATTACAGCCTGCATGGAGAATATACCCAAGCCCCCATTCCCTGATTGAGCGTCAAACCAGGATGGTTAAAACCAATCACAACGCTGCATTGCAGCATTGTGATTGGTCAGAGAAGCCTGGGTGCCTACTAATCACAAAGCTGAATTGCAGTGTTGTGATTGGTCAGTGGGACCTGGCTTTGCTTTCTGTTTCCTCAGGAGCAAAGGCGGAGGACCAGATGGAAGGTAAGTAAATCTTTTTATTTTATTATGCGCATCCTCACACTACCTCCCCACACCCGCAACCATCCCCATGCACCCACCACCCACGAGCCATGCCGGCCACCACTGCCGATTGCCAATATTAGTTTTGTAAAAATAGGCTTGTTTAGATCACCCAACCTTCACTGATTGACAAAATAGAATACATTTTCCCTACCAGACCTATTACTTCATTCCAAAAATAGCCAGAGAAGCTATCAAATTGATGCATTTCCCCAACATGGGATCCTTTCGCACAAGTACTCAGCATCATCACTGACCAGAAGATTACAAAATTCACCCCCAGTGACCACACATCTCTCTAAACTGACAAATACGTTCTAGTTTTCAAATACTTCTTCTTGGATAACGCTAACCTCAATGATTTCAAAGCAACTGCCCAAGCTCAAGTTGCATGCTCAGCCAGTGACCATTCTTTAGATGACCTACCAATGCCTTCTCTAGCTTCTTTCAGAGCTAATCTAACAGCAACACACCTGACCAAAGTATCAAAGAAACTGAAGCCAGAATCAACTTCAATCTGGGGTGCATCACAGCAAAGCTCTGTATCTCACCAAGCATAGCTACCTGAAAACAAACTCCATATCAGGGTTTAAGAAACAACACTAGAAGCATCCAGTCTCTTTCTATAAGTCATAAAAATAAAAACAAATTCAAAACTCTGAATTATTCCTTGTCATGTCAAACTCCTTCAAATTTGAATCGCCCACCTGGAGAACTCAGGAACACACTGTCTGGAACACACAAAGCCCTTCTTCTTGAGGATGTACCTAAAGAACTATGGGCCTTATTTAGAGTTTGGAGAATTTGGGACATCTGCCAAAAAATGGTGGATGCCATATCTGCCTCACATGTAGAAGGCATAGAGGCCCTATAGACTCTGAATAGGGCAGATGGGACATTTGCTTCTTTTGTGACGGAATTCCTGCAATCCATCAAACTCTAACCAAGGCATTAAGAATGTTCATATCTGTACTAATATTTATGCTAATGCTGGTTGATGAATTTTATTAATAAATTGTCACTTCTGCTGCCAATTAATCTAGACCCACGTAATGAATAAACCAATCAACAAATGACCATTATCCTATGTTTGTTGGAGGGAATTCCATTGGATGATTTTCTATTGGTGGTAATCCCACCTCCTTTACCAATCACAAGATTGTTTGTTACCACTACTGTTAGAATGGGGGTCTCTAGTTGGCAGAGGTAGGTACCTTTGACCAAGTAGGGACCCTTGCTTCTAGTCAGGGTATGGGGGCTACACTCCTAAATAACCCCGGCTCACCCCCTTGGTAGCCTGGCATGAGCAGGCAGGCTTATCCCAGAGGCAGTTTGTAAAGCATTTGTGAACACATACAGTAATACAGTCAAAACACTACATATGGACACCACACAGGGTTTTATAAAAATAAGTATTCTTTATATAGACTTAACATAAGAACAAAACAACAAAAATCCACAATACTGTAATCAAAAATAGACTTAAAGATGGTAGAAATAGCTTAGTTCAAGTTGACGGTAAATGCAACACGTTTCTCACAAAAGTACCTTAAATGCGTAACGCAAACCAAACAAAAGGGTCGCAGGGAGGTTGATGCGCCAGTTCCTTGCTTCAGGGGATGCGATGATTCTGTTTCTCAGTGCTTGCCCGAAGTATTAGATGCATCTGTTCCTTACCGGAGAGGAGGTGATGCGTCAATCTCTTACTGCATTCCGGTTACGATGCGTCAAAATGGCGATTCGATGCGTTGCGACGATCCAGTACGATGTGAGTAGATGGCGGCCTTGATGCGATGTGATGACGTGAAGGCGATGCGTGGACGCCCGACACCTGTGTGGCGAACGCTGTAACTTCTGAGCCGCGACAGCCCCTGCGACACGCTTCTCCGGTGATGCGATCACGACACTTGCGGTGCCGACATGTTTCTCCGGTGATGCGATGACAAACCGCTGTGACGAAGACCCGCTTCTTCTCATTGAGTCGTGCATCCAGCTCCCAACAATACGCAAGCTTCTGCAGACAGAATCCCCAGCAAGGGAATTCAGGCGAGCTGGTGGTGAAGTCTTGTATCCCTGAGACTTCAGCAGGCGGCAAGCACAGTTCAAGCCCTTGGAGATTGTTCTTCAAGATGATGAAAGTTCAATAAAAGTTCCTTCTCCTTTCATTGGTAATAAAGTAACCACTGCAGGCCAATGCCAGACAATAGCACACTGGCACAGGGGCAGACAAATCCTTCAACTTCCTTGGTTACTTCCCCTTTGCAAAGGTCCGTCTTGATTCCCAGAAGTGATCTAAAGTCTTGGGGTCTGGACGCTAATATTTATACTAGTAAATCCTTTGTCCTCCGAAGGCAGAGGGTGCCTGTACCTAGCCGAAACCAGTTTTGTGCAGCATCCTGGCAGGAGGTGGAGACAGCATTGTTGAAAGCAGACCTGGCCCAGATAGCTGAAAGGAAATCTCCTCTCCCTACTCTCTATTCTATGAAGGCTGGGGGCACTGAAAGGAAATCTACTCCCCCACTCTCTATTCAGTCAAGGTCCTATTCAGCCCAGCCCTGTCTCATCAGACTACTGGAGTCCAAGCCCTCCTGTCACTCACAAACCAGACATGCAATACACAACCTAGCAGAGGCAGGCTGGATGGTTAGGCAAGAAAATACCCACTTTCTAAAAGTGGTATTTTCAAACATAGTATGTTAAAACCAACTTCACCAAGATATGTATTTTATCATTCTGAGTTCAGGCATACTACATTCTTTTTCTACCATGTTGCCTGGGTCAGATAGGATTATAAGATGTTATAATCAAACTGCCCATTCTGGGCTATGGGGACAGGTAGCCATGCAATAGTGAAAAACGAAATTGGCTGTAATTCACTCTCAGGACATGCCACACACATCAGGGCATGTCCTACCTCTTACTTACAATGCACCCTGCCCGTAGGTCTACATTAGGGATGTCTGATATGTAGAAAAGGGCAGGTTTAGGGGCTGGCAAGTGGGTGCACTTAACAAGTCAACATGGCAGTACTGGACTGCACACAGGCTCTGCGATGGCAGGCCTTGGACACACTTTACAAGCTGCTCTGTGGGTGGCACAAGCAGTGCTGCAAGCCCACCAGGAGCATTTGATGTACAGGCCCTGGGCACACAGTGTGCATTGTACTAGGGTCTGACAAGTAAATCAAATAAGCCAATCATGGAGTCACTAATCTATCACATCAATTAATATAGGGAGCACTTGCACTGTGGCACTGAATAGCAGTGGCACAGTGCCCAACGCATCTAAACCAGCAAAACATATCAAAAACAGAGGAGACAACAGCAAAAAATGAAAGGGAGACTCCCGCCAATGGTATCAGGTATAACAACTACACTCTACGTCAGACCCCAGATGTAACCATATATGAACAGTTGCCATTGTATTATGCATACACACACTTCTTCTTATAGACTTCTCATTATCTCTCTTTTATAAGCACTGCACTCTGCTGCTCCTTCAAGCTCTCCTTATTACAATAAATTTTTTTTAATAAAGATGCTAATTCAGTCTATAGTGGAATATATATAAACCGCAGAAGTATAAAAGGACTTCATCTTACATTTCACAACTTTATATTCACGTTCTGAATCACCTGTGCTCCAGGGCACTGGTTTTTATATAGATGTGTGGTTTATGGTTCTCAGACATATGCCTCGAATAGATCAGTGATCCCTTTAGAATAGATCTTAGCGTGTCTCCTTGAAGTTCTTTCACATGATGGTAATGAAGATTAGATCCTATGCAATTTTTAAATAAATAACTCTATTTGTCTTTTGATGCGTCTACCTTCGACAGATGGTGCTCTTGGCTTGTGTAGAGGACATGGTTGTACTTGCCTGCTACACTTTGCCTGTTTTTTGGCACATCTTAGAGTGTGGAAGTAGGCACTCGCCTGCATCTTAGATAGTGGCTAAGAAATTGCAGCATTTGTGGATATCAATGACCGTTTCTATAACGTTGGTGCAATGATTTATTCAAACATATTCTAATTTTATTTCTGTCTTCAGATTTTCAGACGTTTTTACAAATATAATTTCTGTAGTAATTAGTTTCCCAGGAATTAACTAATAGTTCTTCCTACAGGCGTTGCCCAGCAGCTTGCTCATAATATTTAGACTCAACTACAAATTAAGGAAGATCTGACAGATGTTTTCAAATGTAAAGTATCTGGCTTAACGTTCTCAAGGAAAGAAAACGAAATAGTTTACAAATATTTTGTTTAACTGGTCTAGTCAGTCCTTGCACATTTTCTGGAAATTAAGCAAGCTCTTCGAGCAATGCTATAGATCACATTTAGTAAATGTCTCAGACAAGCCATCCATGGTGCTGCACACCTATACAGTATTTTAATTCTTGAGGGTGCCGGAGATGACAATATTGAGTGACACTGTCACTACTTGCACCTGCTTGGAAGTGCAGTCTATCCAGCCACCATGAAACAGCCTTAAAATTCCACTGGTATGTAGAATCAACTTCACTACATTAGACCTACTGCAAAACAACCACAGTCCACTGCTCCTGGCCACTGGCAATGCACAAAGGGTTTTGCAGATTCTAGGGCCATGTGCGGGGTATGACCAGAGCCCATGCACTGTGCCTACAGCCTGCTGTGCACATCCTTAGGTTTTCCACAGCAGGTTCTGAGGTTTGTTCTGAGGGTACCGCGCTTGACCCACGGCATGGCCAGCTCCTGGTGGAATACTGTAAGACGAAGCATGAGAGGTATAAGGGCTAGCCCTACTCTATATGGATTAATGGCAGGTTATGTTTTTTTTAATATGCTGGAATCCCAACAAAAAGGGTCAATTTAGAGAGAAGAACAGACAAAAAACACATCCCTGGACTTAAAACGAACAACAGGATATGTTTACACAGAGTACAACCTGCAATTACCTTCCACTGTGCTATAAGCCAGCAAGAAATCCGCTTCAACTGGAATCTTGTTTTTAGGACTGGTGCCTTCATCCTCTGAGTCACTGTCAGACGCGGCATCAGCTTCTATCCCTGTGTCCAATTGTGTTCCTCTGCAAGCCTGGCCAATGAAAAAACAATAGGACAATCTTAATTGAGAGAAACATAATCAATCGGTCGGATAACGAAGAAAAAGCATGCTACTTAGCTGAAGAAAAGGTTATTTACCTTCTATAATGATATTTCTGGGGGATACGTAATCTTCACGTAGGTTCCTCACCTTGGAATATCCTTCAGACATTAGCCTGGCTCTGGAAACTTTTTCCCCTCTAATAGCTCTCCGCTATCGTCAGATTGCACCACGCTGCTCCAACCAGGGCTCTACTCGCCGAATGTAAATACATTGGACTATATAGGTGCCAACTGGTTGACTAGAATCACTTTCTGGTACTTCTTTCTCACCCCATCAAGGTGTGTGGAGAGGAACCAGGAGAGCATCAGCACAACACATATCATGTTTGCATTGCTATGAATCTTATTAATTAATCACTGCGGTAGTTCACTGAAGAGGAGATAGAGGTGGCGAGGAATCAGCAGGAAGATTAAGGGCCTAATGTAGACTCTGGTGGACAGGTTACTCTGTAATAAATGTGACAGGTAATCTTCCCTATTATTACAAACATATTATATCCTATGGTACTTGTGGTAAGACAGACAATATATTTGTCCACCAAGCTATATTGATGAGGCCCTTTGCATCAAATATCATTACAGAAAGTAAATAACTTTTTCTTTTGATGGGTACATGTTGCTGCAGATTTCATGTCAAGACTGGAGGCTAGCATAATGCATAATGCATACACCTTTATTGCCACTTCAAAATACAGCACTTTAAACCATATCACAAACCATACTTAAAATTCCAGAATTAGAACTCAGCTACAGTCTATATAAACCAAAGCCCAGCAGCCATGTTTCTCTTTTATTCGCTGCTCCCACTTGAGTTAAATATCTGTTAGCATTTATTTATAATGATTAAAATGTCAGAAGTATTTTACAGATGGAAAGCTTTGTTATTCTCTAGATGTTTCTTTACAAATCTTATAGTTCAGAACTGTTGTCTTTTGTTCGGATCTCAATTTATGGGATTTATTTAATTTTAATGGGTTTTGTGTTTTCCAATTTGTTGAGCTTCGTTGTGTTGATCTGCACAGCTTTTAATGGTTTAATAAAAAATAATAGGAATAAAGAATTCCCTTGTTCTCATATCGTGAAGCGAGGGGAGTTGAACGGGAAGGTCTTACGTTTCAAATTTTACCTTGAGGCAGCATAGCGGTGCGAGGGCTTTGTTCTATTGTGTGGCTGTCGGCACATGAGTGCGGGTACAGGCGGGCCTTCATAGTGGATTGATTTGTAGCGTATGTGTACGTGATAGCGTCATTACATAACGTGTGGCCATTTTAGTGTTACGAATTGCTCCGAGACAAGGGTCTCAGTCTCAGCAGTCTTGTAAAGAGAAGTAACTATCGGCAATCTGTAAATTCGTGATGTTGCGCAAGGTACTCTACGCGGCAGCGTTGTAGTACTATGAGGACCATCTTGTTTACAGGTGCTATAGAGACATAGGTCTTGGCAACCCTGAGACGAACGAAATTTCAGAGCTCTTAGATAATTACGGATGAAAGTGAGAAAAAAAAAATATTATATATATATATATTACCTATTGGGAATAACTTTGGCGCCGGTTGAGGAATCTTCCTGAAATTTTCCTTAACTTTGCCTCGCGG
This sequence comes from Lissotriton helveticus, assembly GCF_964261635.1. Lineage (NCBI taxonomy): Eukaryota > Metazoa > Chordata > Amphibia > Caudata > Salamandridae > Lissotriton > Lissotriton helveticus. Next base: position 1,166,014,307 of record NC_136065.1, on the reverse strand, counting down.
CGCTCCGGTCCTTCCCTGAAAGTTTGGGGGGGATTCGTCAAGCGGGGGCGAGATAAAAGGGGGGTCCCAAAACGTGTTTTCCCCATGTTAATTTCCATAGGGCGGTTGGACTCACTTTTAGCCCGAACGGCTGAATGGTTTTCCACCAAACTTGGCAAAATTGTAGGGACTGGTAGCCCGATGTGCCTTTGCTATGTCTCAAGATATGTGCTCCAGTAGTTTTTACGAAAATTAACTTTGAAAAAATATATATTGGGCTACATTGGGCTATATATATGTTAAAGCCCAAATGTAGCCCAATGTAGCCCAATGTAGCCCAATGTAGCCCAAAGATGGCCACCAGAGACAGAAAATAAACAAATGTAGCCCAAATATCAGCCAGATGTAGCCCAAATATAGCCCAATGACAGAATGTCCCAGAGTGTTCTAAAGAACAACTGGAGCGCTAACAGTCTTACTTATGACATAAGTATGGCACACCTGAAGTCATCTTGATTGGAATAAAGTGTTAACACTTAAAACATTTAATTTGCAAAGGAACAAAATGAGGGGGTTCATTTTGCCATAGAAATTATGATTAGTGCTGAAGAAAGAAAAATTAGGGCACATTTTGAGTGACTTCTCAAATCCTCTTATATTTCATTAAAAAAATTCTGATATGCAGTCTCCCAAGATGGCCACCAGAGACAAAAGAGCCTGTGCTTAAAAACTCTGTTAGCAAAGCAGGCATTTGAGATTTAAAAAATGTTTTAATATATAAAAACGTTATCCGCTAATAGAATTAGCATTTAAAAAACCTTGCGAATTCAATGAAAAAACCATAGGTTCTCAAGCCTTATATAGTTAGGAATTAGCATTTAAAAAACCTTGCGAATTCACTGAAAAAACCATAGGTTTCAGGCCTTATATAGTTAGGAATTAGCATTTAAAAAACCTTTGAAATTCACTGACAAAACCATAGGTTTCAGGCCTTATATAGTTAGGAATTAGCATTTAAAAAACCTTGCAAATTCACTGAAAAACCATAGGAATTAGCATTTAAAAAACCTTTGAAATTCACTGAAAAAACCATAGGTTTCAGGAGTTATATAGTTAGGAATTAGCTTTTAAAAAACCTTTGAAATTCACTAAAAAAACTATAAGTTTTAGTGGTGTTATAGTTAGCTGGACATTTTACTCATAAAAAAAACATTGAAATTGCTCCTATATAGTTAGTTGTACTAACTATATTTCGCGCACCCGCAGTCCACTGCTGATGATGTCACATATTAGATCATTCATGACATGGTCAGTGACATCACTGGTGACATCTCAAATGACATCACTGATGACATAACTGATGACATCATCCACGTGACAATCACATACACCTTTTCATACACTATTACAATTTTTCATCACTCTTTGTAAAATACAGAGTATCATATTTAAATCCATTGTCACAGCAATACAAGTATCTAAAAATCCACTCAGTGATTCATAGATGCATACACACATCTAATCACTTACCTATGGATTCACTCATACATGCTGTCAATGAACAATAGAACACTATCAAAAATACTTATATGTCTATATCGACATTAAACAACAGCACGCATCCTATTGACATATGAAGTCATCCTACTCACTTATGCAAACAATGGATCATACTTACATATTTACTTAGCAAAACACTTATACAAACACCACTTCTTCTATTCATTTAGATAGTAAGTTATACTTAGTGAATTATAAAATCATTATTACAAGTATACAGTTATCCATATAGTCACTCACACAATCATTGTGTCTTATGTATACTTATTTATATACAACAACTGACACATACACTGCCTTTTATTTTTCTAGTTTGATGGACCTGTACCATTGAGAAACATATTTGCTCATCACCACACCCATAAAGTTATTCACTCACCCAAACAACTGTTAGAACATGTAGTTTTAACTTCATATATCTACTGAATCAACTATTCACACATCTTTGGACAGTCACACCCCCCCCACCGAACCACACACACTTTCACACTCCCATACAAATACTCAGTTAACTAATCAATAACTAATATAGACTTTCACATAGCTAGTAACCAACTGTAGAATCAGTTTACACAACAACTGACAAAGTGATACAGATATTCACACAGTTTAGTCACTATCCACTATATTTAGTGAGACATTATAAATTGGTCAAGTAAACAGTCAATTACACTGCTACTAAATCCTCCATCCAAATATTTATTTATATATATCCACTTATTCTTCAATGCAAATTGCTATATATAATGCATATTTAAATAACGAAGCAAACCACATTCACTGGATGATGTCATCAGTGATGTCATCAGTGATGCCATTTGAGATGTCATCAGTGATGTCACTAACCATGTCATGAATGATCTAATATGTGACATCATCAGCAGTGGATTGCGGGTGCGCATATATAGTTAGTACAACTAACTATATAGGAGCAATTTCAATGGTTTTTTATGAGTAAAATGTCCAGCTAACTATAACACCACTAAAACTTATAGTTTTTTGAGTGAATTTCAAAGGTTTTTTTAAAAGCTAATTCCTAACTATATAACTCCTGAAACCTATGGTTTTTTCAGTGAATTTCAAAGGTATTTTAAATACTAATTCCTAACTATATAAGGCCTGAAACCTATGTTTTTTCAGTGAATACATATATATATATATATATATATATATCCAACACACAAGAGTCGCCTGCTGTGGAAGACGCCACTCAAACCGGTAAGTTTTCGCCAAATTTTCTTTTATTGCAGGTAACAACACGGAACCAGGGACCAGCTCACAGGATGATCAATTCCCTCCCAACGCGTTTCATGTTTAAGAACACTTCTTCAGGGGATCTGGGATCAAAGTCAATGCAGATGCACTTTTAGGCGGCAACCTATATTATTCAACTTACTCCGCCTCTGTGGGCGTGGCCAAAACAATGGCCTGCTGGTAGTTGTGGTGCACGTCGTTCTGCTTCAGTGAGCGGCATCTCATTGCTTGCAATTAATAAAAGTTTTATCCAAGTGGATTTGTGGCAAAGTTTGTAGTTACTCGTGCTGCTGAATTTCCCCACAATAACTGGCACCCGTTTCCAAAGGCCAGTTCGCCGCTTGACGAACTCGCTGGGATGCTGGAACAGCACCGGGGAGTCTTCCGCGGCTCAGGCAAGCCGCTAACATCCAACACACAAGAGTCGCCTGCTGTGGAAGACGCCACTCAAACCGGTAAGTTTTCGCCAAATTTTCTTTTATTGCAGGTAACAACACGGAACCAGGGACCAGCTCACAGGATGATCAATTCCCTCCCAACGCGTTTCATGTTTAAGAACACTTCTTCAGGGGATCTGGGATCAAAGTCAATGCAGATGCACTTTTAGGCGGCAACCTATATTATTCAACTTACTCCGCCTCTGTGGGCGTGGCCAAAACAATGGCCTGCTGGTAGTTGTGGTGCACGTCGTTCTGCTTCAGTGAGCGGCATCTCATTGCTTGCAATTAATAAAAGTTTTATCCAAGTGGATTTGTGGCAAAGTTTGTAGTTACTCGTGCTGCTGAATTTCCCCACAATAACTGGCACCCGTTTCCAAAGGCCAGTTCGCCGCTTGACGAACTCGCTGGGATGCTGGAACAGCACCGGGGAGTCTCCCGCGGCTCAGGCAAGCCGCTAACATCCAACACACAAGAGTCGCCTGCTGTGGAAGACGCCACTCAAACCGGTAAGTTTTCGCCAAATTTTCTCTTATTGCAGGTAACAACACGAAAACTTTGGTATGGATATATATATATATATATATATATATATCCATATCCATCAATAACAAGTAACCCCTGTAGGAGAGACCACAGGTAAACAATTCTTCGGTAATTTATTGAAGAACAGTAGCATCCAAATGAAAACGAACAAACTGCATCACATCATAGTCTCATGCCAGACGCGTTTCGGGTTGTCCCTTTCTCAATGGCATTTTGATAGCAACAAACCAAAGACAGTCTTGCGCACTATGTTAAACTTTTTTGAAAAGCACCCAGTAGGCGGGAGCAATAGCGTGGCCCTCTGGTCTTTGTAGTGCTGCAATAGATATTTCTCCAGTGAGTCCGTTTTGGTAAATGCAAAATAAGTTCAATAGTAAAAAACCCCAGTGGGTTGATGCTAGGGTTCATTTTCAAGGGGAGCTTGAATCTTGCCGCTCTTCCCACAAACAATACCTCCCGTAGAAGCATGACGCCTACTGACGCCACACCGGGCCCATTATCGAGTTGGGTCTCTCCTGCGGCTGGGCTCCAGCCGCTTCAAATCCATCAATACAGGGGTTACTTGTTATTGATGGATATATGGATATATATATATATATATATATATATATATATATATATATATATATATACATACATATAGAGATTTATTACTTAGTAATTTGATATTAAAGAACTAATAATTAATGTTAGATATAGGTTTGTAAGAGTACGATATAAAAAGGTTATTTTAAGTAAACAGTGGTGTGAGGAAGGAGAGCAAACATTTATGGAGAATTATAGAGTTCTCTTGAAAAAAATGGTACAAGATGAAGTAACATCCTCAGTTAAGGAGTTTTGGGGATTAGTTCTCAGAAAAAAAGGAAGGCAACAGATATTTCTAATGAAGAATTTTGGTCTTTAGAAGAGGAAGAGAGCGAGCATGCTAGAACTATTAGTGGGAAAAGGAAGATGAAGAACAAAACTGTTGAAAAGGGGGATGAAAGATTTGTGTCCTGGCAAAAAGATGGTCTTGGCACCACACAGAGAGAAGGTGTCCAACGCGGCACAAAAAAGGGCAACCTTAGCAGCACAAATGATATTCAGGACGGTCCTGATGATGAAGATTCATATAACCGGTGGCGCTGCTGCATGGCTGAGTGGCACCACACAGAGAGAAGGTGTCCAACGCGGCACAAAAAAGGGCAATTTTAGCAGCACAAATGAGATTCAGGACGGTCCTGATGATGAAGATTCATATAACCGGTGGCGCTGCTGCATGGCTGAGTGGCTCTGCAGTGGGGACACCCATTTAGTGGCCATGATGCTGTAGAGTGCCCCCCGGGTGCTCCCCTACATTGTATCCACTCGACATGCATCCCCACACCTCTCGGGGCGGGTCCGCACCGAGGGGATAAATAAACCTGCGGGAGACCGCTCGGGGTCTTCCCCCCAGTACACAGTATCCCGAGTACTGAGTGTTATTTGTGCAGCAGCTTAAGGGCCTGCCCGTGTCACGGCAGACTCCACACTGGCGACGAGGCCGGTACCAGTCCGCGTGTGCCTGCCTAATCTGCAGCGCGCGGTGCCCACCCGCGGCTGTCACACTCCGGTGCGAGCGCGTGTGTGGTGGTAGAGCGTGGGTCCCCTGCGCGCCCCAAGACAGACTGCCACTACCCGCCGGCCGGTTGAGCCTGCCCAGGCATATCCCGCGACAGGGAACGCCTTCAGCTGGCAGGCTCCCGGCACCATCGCTGCAAAAAGGGGTGAGTGCGACGCGCAATCCCTCCCCCGCACCTTGACCGCCGTGCGGCCCCCCCGCTGTGGCCCACCTGCATTCCGAGCGTCCTCTGCAACGTGGACGCACCGCTGCAGCCTGCCAGGCCTCGAGCGGCCAAAGAAGAGGACGAGCAGCGTGTCGAAGGCCCCTGCCGAGGCTGCCCTCTACAGTGCCTGCGTTCTCTCCCGTCGACGCCAATCACGGCCCCCACGTGCCAGGCCAGAGCGCTAGAGGCACGAGAAGTGACGGAACTGCCCCGTGAGCGCAGACCAGGCTGCCGCTCTGCTAGTCCCGGGTGTACGCTCACACTGCAATCACAAGACTGTCAAACAAGCATTGGCTAAAACAAACAAAAAAAAGGATGAAATAAGAAAGGAAAAGCTAAATAAAAGGGATTTCAGCGGAAGACAGAACAAGGGGCAAGGAGTGAGAGCGCTGGCGCAGTCACACACAATAGCACACGGCCCCGCGTAACCTTGAGGCTTTATCAACACACGCAGAAGGGAACTAAGACCTCCCACAACCGCAGGCGACCAGTGGTGCAGTGTGTGACCACACATACCAACATTGGCGGCAAAGAAAGAAATAAACCCAGCGACGCGGACCTTCACAAAGCGATGTCCAGCCAGTCCACAGCGCCGCCATGAGCGTCCAGGCGCCAGCAGCAGTAGCGCCAGCAGCGACAGCGGCAGCAGCCGCCACCGATGAACACCCACACTGCGGTAGCACCATTGCCCCCGTTTAGCGAATCTGCCGACCCGGCGACTGCTGCCCCCAGATGGAAGGCCTGGGTGGGGAGGCTCAACCACTACTTCAAAGGGACTCGAGAAACCGACGGAACAGTCAAGAGTTCGCTCCTCATCTACTACGGGGTAGAGGAAATCTACGATTTATTTGAAACACTCCCAAACACCGGAGAGGAGGACGACTATGATGCGGCAGTCAATGCACTAAACCCACATTTTGATCCACAGCTCAACAATGACTTTGAAAAGTTCAAGTTCAAGAGGGCCTGGCAAACTGAATCCGAATCTGTCGACATGTTCTATGCTAGGCTCCGCCGACTGGCCAGCATGTGCCCGTTCACAGAGCCAAGGGAAGAGATCAGAGACCAGATCATCGTAGGATGCCGCTCCAAGCTACTACGGAAATTGATACTGCGCCAACCGGCATTTCCCTTGACGAAATCTTAGTCCTGGCTCATTGCCACGAGCTGTCCGATGCTCGGGCGGAGGTAATGGAGGCTGCCCTGCATACCCCAGTGGCTACTCCGTCGACAACCAGGCTCCTGCCGGTTTAGGAAGAAAAGGTGGAGCCAATCCAGAGGAGGCCCACCCAAGCGCGCCAAACGCCAAGATCCGCGCAGAAGAACCAATGCGGATATTGGGGAGAAGACCACCCCGTGGATGCCACGTGCGGGGCCAGGGGGAAGACATGCTCCCGCTGCGGGCGGCCGAACCATTACACCAAAGGGTGCCGAGGAGGGTGCTTTCGAGCAACAACGCCCAGGGCCAGAGGCATGTCACAGCGTGTACGCCAAGTGTCACTGGACGACCAAGCGCCACCAGCAGACGATCAGGCTCAAGGGAGACGCCCCATGTATGAGGACGACAAAGAGGTGTTCGTCATATCATATGTCAACCGAGCGGGTACTAAGAGACGACCCCCACCGATGTGCTCAGTAACCATAGACAACACCGACATACAGGCTCTAATAGACACAGGAGCCTCAGTAAATGTGATGGACTCGGAACAATACGAGAGGCTGTCGCCGAAGCCAGCACTTGCGCCCTCGAACGCAAGAATCTACACTTACGGAGGTACTGACCCACTGCCGCTGCGAGGGGTCATCCAAACCACCATTGTAAGTGGGAAGCTCTCCACAAGGGCTAAATTCCATGTGACGGAAGGAAAGAAAGGGACCCTGCTCAGTTGTCACACGGCGAAGGACCTAGAGCTCATCTTCTTTGCAAACCATGTTCACGAGTCCCACGCCGAGGCTCTGCTTGAAGACTTTCCGGAGCTATTCCTAAGACTCAAAGGGAAGAAGTTCCGACTGCATATCGATACATCGGTACGACCTATAGCCCTCCGGCACCGACGCCTGCCCTTCAATCTCAGACCGCAGGTGGAGGAAGAACTCAGAAAATTGTAGGAACTAGGGGTGATAGAGAAGGTGTCTGGCCCACACCGTGGGTATCTCCCCTGGTTGTGGCCCCCAAGCCCAAGCAACCTGGAGTGATTCGACTCTGTGTCGACATGAGGCTGCCCAATACGGCCGTGAAGCGGGAGCGGCATATCACCCCGACCATGGACGACATAGTGGCTGACCTAAACGGCGCAAAGTGGTTCTCCAAGCTCGATCTGAATGCGGGCTACCATCAGCTAGAGTTGGAGCTGGAAAGCGGATACATAACCACTTTCTCAACTCATGTAGGACTACGCCGATACCGAAGACTCAGCTTTGGGGTATCTTCCGCCGCCAAAGTCTTCCAGAACGCGATCCGTGAGGTGTTATCGGGACTCAGCGGCGTCATCAACCTCAGTGACGATATTCTGGTATATTCCAACACCCTTGAGGAACATCATGCACACCTGAGAGCGACACTGCAGCGGCTAGTGGACAGCGGTTTGACCGTACATAAGTCCAAGTGCTCCTCCTACCAGGAAAGCATAGACTTCTTCGGGTACACATTCACGCGGGTAGGACTCACGGTAGACCCAAAGAAGGCCGAAGCTATCCGGGCAACGAGCACCCCACGGAACCCCACCGAGGTGAGGAGCTTCCTAGGTATGGCCACATACTGTGGCCGATTCATTCCAAATCTGGCGGCAATGTCAGAGCCCCTGAGGACCCTCACATGCCAAGACCGGAAATGGGAATGGTCCGTAGTCGCGAACAAAGCATCCAATGACATCAAGACCAGCCTGCTCGACAAGACAGTGATGGCATACTTCCAGCCCCAATGAAAAACGGAACTGGTCGTCGACGCGAGCCCGGTCGGCCTGGGGGAGGTACTTATGCAAGAACACGGGGCTGAGGTATGGAAACCGGTTGCTTACACCAGCAAGGCACTGACTGACACCGAGACACGCTACGCGCAGATCGAACGTGAGACGCTGGCCATTAAATGGGCATGCCAGCACTTCCACCTGTACCTGTGCGGTCAAGCATTCACAGTGGTCACCGACCACAAGCCACTGATACCGCTGTTCGCAGGTTCGACCAGGCTGGCTCCTCCGCGCATTGAGCGATGGGCAGTACAATTGCAAGGCTACAACTTCAAGGTCGTGTTTCGCCCTGGAGCTCACAATCCTGCGGATTACCTCTCCCGTCATCATGAAACAGGCAGCTCCGGACACGCACAAGATGTCGCCCATGATATTGAGGCCTTCGTCCACATGGTCTCACAGTCTGCCTGCCCCAAAGCAATGACATTGGCAGAGATAAGTCAGGCCACATCGGAAGACGACACCCTGTCAAAGGTCAAGGATGCACGGGAACAGCTGGGCGCACTTCATGGTTTGGGCCAGAACCCTCCGGCTGGAGGTCAATCACGCTCGACAGCAACTATGGCAAGTGAGGCATGAGCTGAGCGTGGGCGAAGACGGCGTTGTCCTGAGGGGTCACCTAATCGTGGTACCAGAGGGCCTGCAGAAAAGAATTCTCGCTTTGGCCCACGTGGGACATCAAGGAACAGCCAAGACCAAAGCGAGGCTGAGAAACAAGGTCTGGTTTCCAGCCATGGACACAATGGTGGATGAGATGGTGACGTCCTGCCACACCTACACCATCACCAGTGGAGACCCCGTGCCCGCACCTGTGATAACGGAGGAGCCATGCACGACCCCGTGGACACACCTGAGTGTGGATTTCGGTAGCTTTCCTGATGGCCGTCACATGATGGTAGTCATCGACTCGTTCTCCAAGTTCCCGATTGTGGAGGTCCTATCATCCACAGCCTTCCCACAGGTGAAGACAGCCCTGGACCGGATCTTCGCGCTGATGGGCCTCCCTGCTGAGGTCAAGTCCGACAATGGACCCCCCTTTCAGGGTCGAGAATTCAAGGAATATCTGGAGAACCTTGCCATCCGACACCGAAAAATCACCCCCCTGTGGCCCCAAGCCAACGGGGAGGTGGAGAGAGTTATGAGTACTCTAAATCGAGCATTGCGCATTGCCATGGACAATGGGGAAAATCTGGAAATGGCCCTTGACCAGTTTCTGGGGGCATATCGTCAAACACCTCACAGCACTACAAAGTGTGCCCCAGCCCACCTGTTGTTCAAACGGGACCCGAGAGACAGCATACCGGCGGGCCCAGAATGGGCACCAGAACCAAGGAACAATAAAGCGGTTCAGGCACGAAGAGAAACGAACAATCGGAAGGCGAGTGAGGCGCGTCATGCGAAAGAACCAAAGTTTGCCGTAGGGGACTCGGTGGTGATCAAAGACCGACACCCCGGGTGGAAATTCAGGACACCCTTCGAGCCTGAGGTCTGGACGGTCGAGAAGATCAAGGGGACGATGGTGACGGTCCAAAGAGGAAACCAACTAGTCACTCGAAACGTCTCCAGCTTCAAGAGAGCTTCCGAGCTTCCGAGCTGGAAGCCGATGCTGGATGTGAGGCCTACCCACACATGACACCACGAAGAGATTCTGCAGGGCCATCACCAGCTCGGAGTCTGGCAACCGAAGGGCGGGTGCCGGTGAGCCCCAGGGCTGGAGAACGACCAACCACCACCTGTTCGCCCCTGGGCCACGAGAATGCTGCAGAGCGTTCCCCCTGAGACTACAGCATCTCCAAGCCGCCGCAGCCAAAGATACTGTCTACGGCCTAACCCAGGCCCCAGTCAGAGACTCCGAGACTTTGCCTGTGCCTCCCCATAAGAAAGACTTTGATGTCCTGATGTCAGCTAAAATAAAGGAGGGATGTAGAGTGCCACTCGGGCGCTCCCCTACATTGTATCCACTCGACATGCATCCTCACACCCCCCGGGGCGGGTCCGCACCGTGGGGATATATAAACCTGCGGGAGACCGCTCGGGGTCTTCCCGCCAGTACACAGTATCCCGAGTACTGAGTGTTATTTGTGCAGCAGCGTAAGGGTCTGCCCGTGTCACGGCAGACTCCACAGATGCCAGCTGAAACATATTAAGATGACTATATAAAGACATTTCTACATAAATTCCTTCTATATGAGAATGTCATTCTAACCTTAATGATCTTACAGAAAATGGAGAACATTTCCATGATTTCCAGGAACAAACTCCCGGTGTGTCAGGGACATTCTGCCAGGGTGACATAGGTCTTGTCTAGGGACGTTTCCAGGATCCACATCGGTCCAAAAATAGCAGTGGAAGGGACCACAGTGAGATGTCATGAAAAAAATGAAAAAACAAGAGAATACCTCAGAGAGTTGTCCATGTGGATAATATATCATCCCCATGGGCAAGATGGGCTGGAACCTGCCACGTAGATTTTATTTTGAAATGAAAGTTGAACTCCTGCACAAGGATGGTTGTCAGCTTATGGCCTACGTAGTAGAAGTCTGCACTTCAGTGGTGGTTTGGAAGATAGTTTGCCAAACTGCTTATGAGGGTGTTAGCGTCTAATGGTCTAGCAAGCCTCCTAGCATATTATTCAATATACTCTTCTAAAAGCCTCACCAAGTGGCACATAGATGAATATATAGTGGTCTAATAACGCAGAATAAATAGTTTTGTATTTCATTTTGATCCTCAGTCTCTCACTAGTTATTACCTCCTATTCACAAACAGCATTGCCACCAGATTGATAAAAGGGACAAAACAAATACATTGTGTTTGTGTTGTGGCTAATTTCAGATTCAGTCCACAGTCCCATCTGAACAAAGCAGTCCACCAGAACATGTTTATTTACATTAGTTCTTGCTAATACATTTTCTGACAAATAACGTCAAGACACACACCAAAACCGAATATTCATAGCATAAATAATTACCTGAATGAAGAAAAGCTTGGGTTTCCCAACAAGAGTTCTACACCTGTCTCCTCTGAAAGGTGTAGTCAGATCCTTTATTGGAATCATTCCATCTGTCCCATAGATAATTCCCTCCTTGCCATGGCTCAACAAGACGCAAGCAAAGCAAGCATTATCACTGTGATCCTCCTCAGCAACTGCAAAGCAACAAGGTTAATATATTTCAAAGTTTAAATGAAAGCTTTGGGTAAGTATCTTCCTGCACTAGTTTCGGAGAGCAGCTGGTCCATGCATGCACAGTTATAAAATGTATAAAGGGCTACTGAGTAGAGGTGCGCATATTCATGCAAAGGCTACGGGAAATGACCTGAAATTACATGAGATGCAAATCCGGCTTTTAGCACTATTTTTTTAGTAAGGAATGTGTCTACACACCTATTTTGGACATAAAGACGCATTTTGCACACAGAGGGGCATATTCTCAAGGAGCTATCGCCGAGTTAACGGCACTTGATCGCAGCCAAAGTCACGATAAAGTTATCACCCCATTCACAAGCTGGTGCTAACAGCCCATAGCACCAATTTACCCGCGATAGTAGCCGCAAAAAACATTGCCACAGACGACCCCGGCAACTATCGCTGATGAGATGCAGAGTAGGCGTGCCTGTGCAAAGGGCTGTGACAACACCACTCTGCAACATTCTCAACGACCAGCCAGGTCTGCGATACCACACAAAACATGCGATGAGGTACGTTAGCAGCAGGAAACTAACTCCTGCTCTGACCTGGTGCAAAGTCAGACCACAACCTGCACCACAAAAGTGAGCCCAGCCCACAGCCACACCTGAAGGGCAAAAGATGCCATGGAGCCACTGATCATGCAGCTCGGAGCCCCAACATGACCACAACATCCACCGCCACCACCCCCAGGAGCCCCCACCCCGGTGTACCCCCCAGGCAAAGACATGCCACATCAACTACACGGAATCATGTACCAAATAATCCACCTGATGTCGCACAATCATATCTGATGACATGTATGTGTTACAAAAATGAGCATCACACATTCACCTTCAAATCAACAAATTAAACTTTATTCAAATAAACACAGAACATAAAAGAAGACACATGGCGGCTCCCCTCGTGACAATCTGTAGGACACAGCCTGCAAGACAAAAATCATGATGAGAAGGTGTGTCCTGTGCACATCAATGAACAGAGAGAGAGCAAAGGAGAGGGGGAGACACAGAGAGAGAGAAAGAGAGAGAGAGAGTGAGAGACTGATAGACGGACAGAGAAGGGGGAGAGTGAAAGACAGACAGAGCGGGGGAGAGAGTGATAGACGGAGGGAGCGGGGAGAGAGTGATAGACAGAGGGGGGAGAGAGACACAAAGAAAAGAAGAGACTGACACGTAGAGAGAGTGCTGACACTGCGCACCCAGGTCAAACTGCTCACCTGCTGCCACTGGTGTGTCTCCAACCACGTGCTGGTATGTAGTGCAGTTCACCAGGTCCCACATCTGAAACATCCATCATCTGAAACAGAGTCCAGATACAAGAGTAGCCAAGTACATACAATTGCACATGACATCATCGCCTGTCCGCCCCTGTGCACCCAGGCAGCTGTACCTCGGCCCCTCCCGCTGCACAGCAGTGCATGCCCACCCCTGCGCACCCAGGCCTCACCTTCCGCCACCGGAGCATAGAAAAGACGGCTCACCACATACCGCTGCAAGCCCCATGCCCGTTGCCCACAGACAGGGCACATCAGGCAGCCTGGCTCCACGGGCCACCAGGTCTCACATTTGGTGCTGGGTCTCGATTTTGCCATGGCAGAGGACATACCAGTGCACAGGGCATCATCGTAGTTTGCACACCCGCTCAGCACTTACGGTGCCTCTACCTCAGTGCACCGAAAGTCACCGTGAAAAGTCATGATGATGATGAGGAGGAGGAGGGGGAAACATGGAGGCCGTGTAGTTTGCGGTCGCGGAGGCTCCAGATTACGGAGGGGAAGTTATGCGGGTTTGGAAGTGAATAGCCCATGGATTTGAAATGCGGATGTTTTTGCACCCACTGAGCGTGCGCTGCTTCAAGCAGCACCCGCCGCAATGTTAAATATACAGGATGTGACCGCCAGGGTGGCGGTCACAACCTAATTGGCACGGAGGGACTGCCGCTGCCCCTGCGGACGGTCCCTCCTCCTCTAGGGTGGCGGACAGACAAAAGTTCGTCTGCCATCCTAATGAGCCCCTAAGTATGGATATACAGAGGGTCCATAGAGACCCATATAGAAGGAATGTCAACAGAGCTAAACCAAGGAAGATATTGGTAAATTTCCACACCTATAATTTCAAAGATGAAATCCTTCTTAAGGCCTTAAAACAAAGATCCCTGAATCTAATTTTCAAAAGATTAATAAAGAAATAGGTAAACTACTACTGGGGTGGTCTCATTGGCCTCTATCCATCTTTGGGAGAGTTAACATCATCAAAATGACTATTCTCCCTAAAATTACTTTCCTATTCCAGAATATTCCATTGGTATTAAAGGATGAGTGGCTCAAACAAATTCAATCTAAGATATCTCGCTTCATTTGGGCCTCAAAAGAAGTACTTATCTCATGGAAAAAACTGAGACGACAACATGAGAAGGGGGGCCTAAGGTTGCCAGATCTATCTTATTATGCCTGGTTTTTTTTATTAAAAGGATGGAAAGGGCTGTTTGAGGGTCCAGATGACTCAGAAATAGGGAAGATGTATGCAGCAATGCCAAAAAATGTAAAAGGGGGAGAATATGGCTTTATCCATAAATATGGAGACCCGCGCTTTTTTAAAAAGATTTGTTTAAAGACCCTACAGAGCTTAGCAGATACGTGGCATAAAGTCAGGAGAGAGTTAAAAATTAATTATTATCGTGGGTTGGCGCCAATTTTTGACTCTCCTGGATCCCCAGAATAGGCTATGGACTGTATGGTGAGTCCATTAAAGAACGCAGGAATTACTATGTGTAGACAATTGACAACGAATGGTTCCTTAATATCCTGGGAAGAAAGCCAAACACTGTATAATGGCCCACTTTCAAGATTTAAGTATCTGCAAATGTTGAGCTGGAGTCGTACTGAAGGCCGTGGAGCCGGACTATACAACAAACTGGAAGAAAGTTTGGTAGCCAGGGGAGCCTTCAAAAAAGAGGTGGCAAAGGGTTATTGGCTGCTAATGGAGTTGGCAGAGGGATATTTCAACCTTCAGGCCGAGCTGTGGGAGAGGTGCTTGTCAGGAGAGCAGATTCAAGATTTATGGCAAGTAGTTGTGACATACTATACTCCACAGTCTGACGCGCGAATTTAAGGCGGAACCACCTCTTTTGTACCCATAGGGTCTAATGGACTCCGTACAAATTATTTAAACTGGGGAGCGGGACAGCATCTAAATGTCCGAAATGCAACAAGGAGAAAGGTGATGATATTCACATGTTTATGTTCTGTCCGGTGATCCAGGGTTTCTGGCGAGATGTAACACAATATTCTCTATACTTGGTGAAGCACCACAGGTAAGTGAATTGCTGGTCTTTTTTGGACTTACAAATAATTATGTATCATTGTTAAAAAATACAAAAAAAATGATTTTCTACTTAATACTACTTGCTCACAGAGAAATTTGTATAAACTGGGTAAAGGCTAACCTCCCCTAGAACAATAGAATGGCTGGCTTCAATTAGATACACTAATTTGCTGGATAGAATGCATAAATGTAAGCGAAATGCATTCTGGCTTCCTTATGAGGAATGGGTACAGGAACTAATAAACTAATAGTCCAATGATTAGGCCTCCATACCATATTGTCAAATACTCTGGTGGTTGCCGATGGTGGATTGGACTAGGCACCAATGGTTGAGTAAAGATGGCAAGGTGTAGAGTGTACCATTCCAGGTCTCTTAAAGATCACTAGAGGCGCCTCTGGGAAGTGATCAAGGTTTGAATTCCTGAATACCTGGGCCATGGGGACTAAAAAAAAGAAAGTCACCGTCCCGTGGCGGTGTGCCTGTGCCCGCCGCAGAGCATCAGGTGCCACTAAGTCTGTGCCCCAAAAGACATGGACCCTCTATGATTAGGTAACGTGGTACGAACACCATCATGTCACCTCCGAGCTTGTGGAATGTGATGTTGCAGGCCCCTGGGTCCCCATGCCCACACGGATACACCCCGAGAGATGTCGGAAATGGCATCAAGCAAGTGCGCCCCGGTCACATGTCCTGTGACGCTTGTGCTGGATGGGTGTTGTGTGGGTGTACACCAGCCATGAGGGAGTGGCTGTGGCATGCTGACAACCAGACCTGTGACCAGAAGATCACTACATGGAAGTCCAGGCACATGTAGCCTTGTCTGTGAATGTAAGCGTAGTGGGCTGGCCTCGCGTATGCCAGTCCCACGTAAGGGTTTGTACAAAGACCCCGGGGCTCAGGGCGTAGTTCCTTACAGGGCTGGACAAGGAAGTCAAAAATGTGTGTGTCGCTGTGGTGGAGTCTGCACCACCCGGACAACATTCGGCAATGTGTCACCCTATGACCCAAGTCCAATGATATGAGCCACATCAACATAAGAGTAATTCACTGACCCTACATTCATCCCTACTACCACACTTGTAAGACCATAGGCATGACATATCTGTGTGAATCAGAATATTTCATGCACATTCGGTGGAGTGTTGCATCTGGAGCAGCACAAGGCCATGCAAACCCCACTTTACATTGTTGGCTTGTGGAGGGCCGGCCAGAGTCCTTCAGTGAATGACAAGTCCAAAGGAAGAGGAAGTGTTCACTACGCAGTCTGATTGCTGTGTCATTGGCGATCACACAGTATATGGCAGTCCATGTCGAGGTCCAAGGTGAGTGTCGCAGGGGTGCATCGGGGGACAGTGGAAGGTGATGATGCAGAGGGCAGTACCAAGCAGAAACCAGCCATATGGCGGAGATGAATGCTACTGCGTCCTTCTTACCACAAAGGAGGTTTCATTTGCATCATCGTCCTCTGCTGTTCCATGTGCCTCACGTGTGGATGGTGGTGTTCTGTCTCCAGCACTCTGTGGCACTGACACCTCAGGGGCCGGAGGTTGAATGTCTGCTGCACTGTGCAGCACTGACACTTCAGGGGGCAGAGATGTGGATGTAGTGGTAGCAGCAGCATGCATCAGCGCCAGGCCTAGTGGCAGCAATGCCCTGAGGATGGTTTTGAGGTCATTGAGGAACCCAGCTACCACTTGCTGGTGTGCAGCCGTGGCAGCCGCTCTTTCTGCATTGGCACGCACCATGGTCTCCAATAACCTCTGCATGTGTCCCAACTCCCGGCTGACATAGCTGGAGCCACTCTGACTGGACAGTTCTTCTAGTCTCTGAGTCAGGGCTCCAGCCATGTCAGCCATGGTTCATTTGAGAGCATGGAGTAGACTGTGGGTGTCCGTTTGGAACTGTGAGTGGGCCCTGATGGGACTTAGACACCCACGTATGGCATCTAGGTTGTCTGCCATGCGGTCGAAGCCCACCCGCACCTGTTCAGCCAGCTGCTCCTGGCACCCCAACATATGGCATTGGAAGGCCATGCGTTCTTTGTGGGGGTCCTGGGAGGCAGCCGTGGTGGTGGGTGCTGCATGCTGTGTGGTCTGTGCAGGGGGTGGGGTGTCCTTGTTACAGCTGGGCTAGCCTGCTCCTGGAGGTGTGTTGCGGAGGCTGCCAATGAACTCCTTGAGGGTGTCGGAGTCAAAGCTAAGGTGGTTCTCTTCATCATCAGAAAAGAGAGGGTCGGGCTGCTATGCAGGACGTGTTGATTCTCCCTCTGCAATGTGAAGAGGAGATGCAGTTTAACATAGTGTTCAAATTACAGACTGCATGACTGTGTACATCGTGGCTGTTTGGGAGGAGCTGCCTATTTGATGGAGGTCAATGGACATTTCGACAACAGACGTGTGTGTGTTTGTACTTGTACATTATCAAGTCACATTTCACTTCAATGCCACTTGTGATTGGCCAGTGTCTAAACCCAGTCGGCACCAGTTGTGTCCTGTGTTCTGTTGTGGACGTGTTGCGGTTTGTGCCACATTGTTGTCAGTGTTGATGTGCTCTGCCTGTTATGTGTGTGTGCTGCATTTTAGGAAAGTCGCCCCTGCATCTCTGATTTTGCTGCCCCTTCTCTATTTCATGCGATGTGCCTTTGACTTCTCTGCTTATGCAGTGCTGAGATGTTGCATACTTGGGTACATTGGATTCTTGGTGGGAGTTGGGAGTCTGGTGCATGGTTTGTCCGCAGATGTGCTCTCCTTAATTGTGCATTGTGCCATTGTGCCCATCTTCCCCCGTCCCCCCAGTCCCTGGTCGTTACTCAACCTGGTGCTGTTGTGTCCAGTAATGTTGAGCAGTGTCTGGTCCCCCAACTTCTGCCACCGTCTCCCCACTGATGACTGTGGACACCATTTCCTTCATGTCGTCCAGCTCCTCCTGCGGTGCAGGACTTCCACCTCCAGTCTGCATTGCTGCCTTCCGGTTGTTTGCGAGTTTCAGCTTAGTTTCACGCTTGACGTCATTCCAGCGCCTCTTGACCTCTTCCATTGTCCTCTTCAGCACTCCCACTGCATTCACCTTGTCTACGATGGAAGGCCATAGTCCATTTTTTGTTGCTAATGACACAGTGGAAGTGACGAACTATTGTTGATGGTGTTCTACCACCTCCATTATCAGGATCCTGTTTTCCTGCGGACAGAACCGCTTCTTCCTACTCTGCTTCTCCTTGGCCTTCCCTGAACCAGAGGTCTCAGCTGTTCCTCCCGGGGGCTTGGTGGGTTCTGGTTCTCCTCTGTACTTGCTCCGGCACCATCCAGTGTGCTTTGCTGTTGTTTGGCATTTGTTTGTCTGTTTTTTTCTACTTTTATGGTGATTTTTCCCGCCTGACAACGGTGAATTGCAGGCCTGTAGTTGGTTTTTGCTGATTTTTGTACTGCGATTGGCCTCATGCAGGATTTTTTGTGTTCGCGTTTTGCATTTTTGCGGCGTGGCGTTGGTTTTAACGAAGACATTTGATGCATTATCTAGTGACTATCGCATGGTACCGCTGTGTTGAGAATGCTTTGTTAACACTGCGTAATTTTCCTGTGATAGATTGCGATGTTGGGAGTTACGTTTAAGTTACTTTTGTGATGGTTATCACATGTTCTTGAGAATATGCCCCAGAGAACACTAAATTGTACATGTTGTGAAAAGCAACGTCATGCATTCAGTTTGTTTGTGTTGATCTGTGCTTCCATCACAGGATTTTTCCCTTGACTGAACTTTAATTAATGTGGCATAATAGCATGATTTCAGACATTTTCAAGTAATAAGTGCAGCACCAAATGATGGAACTTATGGGACGGGGTCAAGACGCCATGAACGACTGAAGGCTGTAGTGTGAGCGCCAAGCCAGTTTACGATGACCTGCACTGGCCTTAATCCGTGCTCTCCCTGGGCGGGTGCGACAGAATCTGGTGCCAGCAGATGAGAGGACACAGGAGGCGACCGGGGAGGATCATAAATGGTGAAATTCAGCCTGGAATCAGGGAACCAGCATCTGTAGCTGTAAACCAATATGGCAGTTGGCTGGTAAAGGTGGACAGAGCCCATGGAGCATATACAATATAGCCCCCGTTGAGGAGACACATGAGTAAACAATGCATTCTGTTGAGCCATCATACACTGGAGAGATCCTGTGTGTGGCCCAATCACCTAATAACACACAAGGCCTAAACCAATGGCAGACCAGAGAAGACACAGGCGTTGTGTCGAGGAGAAGTCCGATACACCTTGGGTAAACACTCCACTAACAACGGGAGTGCTGATGGTCTGGTGCATGCGCAGGTAGGGCCTACAAGACACAATGAATGAGGTCAGACGCAAAGTATATTAAACGCTGCTGCGCTGGGTCCTCTCCTGAGATACACGGCCGCGAACCTTTATTTTATGTTCCCACATAACATGGGAAAACCAACATTTCACACGCCACGGGTGAGCCGAAGCACACTCCTGGCTGTAGTAACAGTTGTGGTCACACCCCAACTAACGTATCACTATGGGCAATACTACATATCAGACGTGCTTAACAACATGAACTATGAATTATGATGAAGTATTCACTCTGACCACAATCTCCACAGATCACTAAATACGGTACAGTTCCAATGTGCAGCAGGCTTTGTGTGACCTTAAACTGTGCCGACATTGACTGTCACCTGGCTCCGCGGTTCAAAAGCAACCTTCTAGCAGCGGTAGTCTCCCAGTCTGCTTGACAGCTGGAGGTTGCCCCTTAGCCCATACCTGGTCTGTGCCTAACGACTTGACTTGATCTCTGTCTCTGTGCTTGCAGGATTTTCCACTGGTTCTTGACGGGCCTCGGAGTCCTTACTAGTGAATCCTCCTCATCTGGTTCAGCTTCTTCAGGTTCAACTTCCGACCATCCTTCCCTGTCCTGAATATCCAGTCTCTCATCGCTACCCAGGGATGTCGTACCTCAGCAGGGATAGAATCTCTTGAATGTTGAGACGTTCTGCGTTATTGATTCTCGCCCCCTACGCGCTGTGACTTGAGTTCCTCTCATTAAGGTGATATGCCATGAATCCTTCTCAAATGGCAGCCTAAAGTTGCTGCCTGGATATCGATCTTGGACTAGCATGAGATCTCCAACTTTCAGACTGGAACTTTTTGCTCTGCGGTGACGACTGGCTTTGTCATTCAACTGCTTTCTCTGCCTATACACTTCTTGGTCATTCATGGCCACAGGGATCCACTTCGGGTGACCAGGAATGGAGTTTACAATTACTCTCCCTATGGAGAGATGACCGGGGGCCAGACCGGTGGCGGAATGGGGGATTTGTCTATAGTCCCTCCAGAATTAGTAAATGGCTTGTTCAGCGGACTCACCACTGGCAGTAGCAATTATGATGACTTTATTCAAAGTCCTCTTGAAGCGTTCAGCCTCTCCGTTGGCTTGAGGCCACTTGGGAGTGATTTTCTTGTGAACGTCCCTAGCGAGGTGAAATAGTATGTGATTTCCTGCCCTTGGAAGGGAGGTTCATTGTTGGCCCTCAGCTCTTGAATCAGGCCGTGCGTGAGCATTATTTTTTCTAGCTTCTGTGTGACTTCAGAGGCACTAAGGTAAGATAGTACATCAATCTCCGTATACTTAGAGTAGTCATCAATTCCACTAGAGTGTGTCTCCCATGGCTCCAAAAATCCATGCTGGCACATATCCAGGGGCCTTGGGGACCTTGTTCTGTCAGTATGGGTGATGGAAGGCTTGATTCCCCAGTGGCTTGACACCATGAACAGGACCATACTGTTTCCTCTTTCTCACCCATCAGGGGGAACCACACCTTTGTTCGGAGGCGTCCCTTACTCAAAGAGATCACACTAACTGTAACACTGAAAATGTGATCTATCTCATTACTTGCCCTTGCAAACTACGCTATGTCGGCATGACTAGTAGGAAGGTTAAACTTCGAATCTGTGAGCACCGATCAAATGTAAGATGTGGAAAAGCAACAACTAAAATGAGCAGACACTTTCTCGAACTGAACCATACCCCAAATGATATGCAATGGACCATCATTGAACACTTGGATGGCGGCCATAATAATAACAACCGCCTATTTGAGAAAGAACAGCGATGGGTCCATAGGCTTGGGACCCACCAGCTCGGACTCAATGATGATATCCCATGGAATTCCGTGATGCAATGAACGGAAGACAAACGATCTATGTAGCTTAATGTCAGACAGCTAGGATAGCGGTTTTAGCTCCCTTTGAGCTTTGCCAGATTTAACCACAAGTAATACGAAGGGTCTGACTACTGCCAGCTTAGCGGTTGTATTCCCCTCCTAGCTTTATCATATGTAACTATAAGCGATACGAAACACTTAAGCGACACTAGCCATATCTTATGCCCACATAGGAATACCTTGTAACTGCCGCTTCGATACTTTAACGGAGGGCTGTCCCAAATACCTACAACATTTGGGAAACGGCATTGGAGAAAACATAAAAATATATTACCATGGCAACAGACGCTCGTGTTGCATTTCCTGATCAGGTAACGACTTCGTCGGATGACGATGGTTCGTTCCGATTGGTTTACAACGCGGCAGTGCAAGCCCCCGACCACGCCCACCCGGAAGTAGGTTTCCGGTAACTTTCCAACTTAATGCTCTCCCGGCCCCGCGTTCACATCTTCGGGGTCCGGTAGAGGGAAGACATAGGTGCCGAGCGGGTGCCGAACGTCGAGGGCGTGAGTAGAAAGTATCCCGCTCTAATTTCATGTGCATTGAGCTAAGTATTACGACAACGCTACACGATTGATGGTGCTGTTTTCCCTTATTTTGACAAAATCGCAGGATGTGCCAATTACGTTCCCACCCCCCTCCTGAGAACCATGGTGAGAATTTCGAACACCAGAAAAGTGAGATATGTTTTACTTGAAAATTCGCATTCTGCTAGCACGGCTGTGCCTGCATTTTAACTTGATAGATATAAGGTTCAACACCTTTTGTTTTTAAATCAACCTGTTTTATTTAGCACGAATAGTACACAGCACTTCCCAGTGTGTATTATCTAAACAACCCATGGACTATGGTGGTGATAACGATATCGGTATTCTCATCACTTCTGTCCACTGAATCACATGTTGGAGCATTACCGATGTACAGTGCCTAACATCATCACTGAATGTATGTCTTGTCCTATCTGTATGTCTTGTCCTTCTTACCCTCAGGTGCAGAAACGCTCAAGTCGGAAGCCTCCTAAACCAGGAGTTATTAGGTAGAATGAATACTTCTTCCTAATTATTTTTGCACTTTTTTCACCATTTTTGTTAATTTTCACTTTCACGTCCCTAGGTTGGGGTGGGTCTCAGCGCGTCCATTTCCACCACGGTTTATTTCACTATTGTCCTGATGAATGCCAGGTAAAATCACACCGTTTCATGGCTGAAACATGTCGACTGATACCTAAGAAATTCCCACTCTATTAATTGTGGACGCAATTTCCAGACACATAATTTTAAGTCTTTCCCTAGTGATCATCCCAATAAAGTTATTATTTTTGATACACTACGGACTGTTTTTATCATTCAACACTCACTAGTTACTTTTACTTTCGCACAACACTGCCTGAACTCACTAAACCCGCTCCGCAGTAGATCTGGCGTCGTAGCACACCGAAGAGACACTCGGTCTCTTTGGTGGGCCCAATGATGAAGCATGTCATCACTAGGTGGTGAGTGAGGGCTTTCTAATAACCACTGAAACGTCTTAAATTGAAGCCGTTGTTTTTGCTCCCCTTTTGTGGTCGTGCTTGAACCTTTAGCATTGGACACTCTTCTATTGTTTATTTGTTACTACTGGGGTCTAAGAGTGTCACTCTACGCTCCCCACCTCTCCTTTTGTTTAACTGTCCCTTAGTTTTCACCATCCCTTGATGTCCAGCATGGGCAAGTTGGATTACTTGATTAGCCAACGAGGCAGGGATGACTAGGCGATGGCCTCGCAACAGGTACCCATTATTATCCACACTCAGTTCCTGTCTATTGTCGTACAAGCTTTCAATCACACGCCATGTTTCTGGGGTGAGAAGAGCCCATTGACCTTTGAACTGATGCCACTTGTTTGTTTTTACTGCCTCCAGAGTTGTTTGTAGACACTCATCCTGAGAAGTAGATTGACACAGGTCTTGAAGCAAAATGGGCATCGGGCATCGAATGGTCCACGACATAACGTACATATTCCTCAGTCTCTTCCGCATCTTCTTCTTCGCTGGACTTGGCCATGCGAGGATGTCCGGACACGTAGTCTGCAGGATTGTTTGCTCCGGGTTGATACTCGACCCTGCAGTTGTACTCCTTCAGCTGAAGTATCCGTTTCTCTATTCTGGGTGGAGGTTTCGACATAGTTCCCATGAATAGGAGAATCAAAGGCTTGTGTTCGGTAGTGACTATAAAGGGTTTTCCATACACATATAGATGGAAGTGGCGACACCAACAGTGGATTGCAATGGCCTCATTTTTTGCCTGAGAATACCTCTGCTTGCGATGGCCACTGGAGCTCATTCTTCCTCCTCGCCTGACCGCTGCATCAGAACTGTTCCCAGTCATCGATGACCAGCGTCAACTGCTATTAGGGTGTTTTACTGAGAATCAAAATATTGGAAGGTGGTGAAACAGGAGAGAGCATCTTCAGTGGCTTGGAATGCGACATCTTCATGAACCGGCCACAGTAGTTGACCATGCCAAGGAAACTGCACATCTCGGTCACATTGCTGGGTGCAGGGGCATCTTTGATATCTTTCACTTTCTCCTGGTCGGGGGCAACTCCCTCTGAGGAGAATATGTATCCAAAGAATTGCAGCTTCTGCAGGAGGAACTCAAAATTGTTGCAGTGGAGAGTGAGTCCCGGGTCCTAAATTCTTTAAAGCAATTCTCAAAGCCCGGTGTTGTTTTCTGGTATTGACTTTGCATGGATCAGAATGTCTTCGCTGACGTTGACCACTCCTGGAAGATTAGTGATGAGCGCTTGGATGGTGTTCTGGAACACCTCTGTGGCGCTCGGCACTACTAAGCTCAGCCGCCGATATCGCCTTAGGACCACGTGTGTGGAGAAGGTCTTTATGTAGTGTGACTCTTCTTTAAGACTAGCTGGTGATATCCTGAGTGGAGGTCAAGTTTGGAGAACCAGCTGACGCCACTGAGCTCATCAATGAGGTCATCAATGGTTGGAGTGAGATGCCATTCCCTTTTAATCGCGGCATTACGGAGGCGCATGTCCACGCAAATTCTCACCTCTCCGAGTTGCTTGGGCTTCGGTGTGACAACAATTGGCGACACCAAGGAGGTGGGTCTTTTCACCTTCTCTATGATGCTTGCTGCTTCAAACTTGTTCAGGTCCTTTTCCACCAGAGGCCGGAGTTGAAATGCGATGCACCGGTGTTGTAGGACAACTGGTTGACCTGAGAGGTCAATGTGCAGGTGTATCTGTTTTCCTTGCAGGCATCCCATGCCATTAAATACCTGGGCAAATTCATCAAGGATGTGATTGATTTCCTCTTGGTGTATCTTGAAGGCAAATGTGACGATGCCCAAGGCCTCTGCTGAGGCACCACAGAAGCATGCCGTGACCATCTTGCGTCACATACACCTTAGACTCAATAGAATTTTGTTCATATGTGAGGGTGGTCTTGAGTTTGCTTTTGATGATGAGCGGTCGATTCTCCCCATATGCAAAAACTTTGACTTTTGCTGGGGATACGGAGGGGAGTTCATCTCCCTATACACTTCTAAGGACCTTATGTTAATGGTAGACCCCTTGTCCACTACTGCAGTGGAAGGGTGTCCACCCACTAGTATTTGGCATTGGGTTAAACACCTCGACGGCTGAGATGCCGTGCCAATGGTGAAAAATGAGTGGACGGTGTGTTCTTCACTCTCATCATCGTCCATGTCACTGCTTCTTTATTGTTGAGGGTTGATCACAGGGTTCGTCCTTTGTTGGCGCGGCATACATTCATAAAGCATTTCAGAGACCGCCACCATTTCAGAGCCCTTTTCCGTCTGGTCGTCTGTCCTACCAGCGGAAATCCGGCAGACAGTCTTTCCATCCACCGGGGCCCCCCCGCCATCGTACTATGGCGGGGGAATGGTAGGCGGGTGGTGGGAATTGCCAGGCGGATCACCCCCGCCATACGAGCAGTGGCGATCCACCTGCTATGATAATGACCCCCTTAATGTTTAGTGTAGTTAGTTATATTAAAATAATTTTAATGGGAAAAGAAAAATATATATTTTAAAGTTCAGGGAATTCAATTTATTTTAAGTAATGTAAGTAGGTACACTTAAATAATTAAGTTGAATGACCAGCAGTTTTTATGACTAAATACTAATTGGAGTGGGAATACTAAATTAATTAACACTATCAATGCTACAGCAATTCATCCTCTGTGCTGCAGATCCTTGAATTCCATTGTTCATGACGAGCTCAGCTCGTCATGAGCACACAAGCAGTGTACTGCATGGCGAGCTGAGCTCGTCATGAGCATGGAAGGGGTTAAGTTTAGTATCCAACAAATACCCCAAATTAATACTGACAGGAGTGGGAATAGTAAATTATTAAACTTTAGTGTCCAGCGCCTATCCTTAAATAATATTACCTGGAGTGGAAATAGTTAATTAATTAGGTTTAGTGTCTAGCATCTACCCATAATTAATAGTAACTGGAGTGGGAATAGTAAATTAATTAGGTTTAGTGTCTAGCAACTATCCCAATTTAATACTAACTGGAGTGGGAATAGTAAATAATTAAGTTTAGTGTCCAGCACCTACCCAAAACTAATATTGACTGGAGTGGAAATAGTAAATTATTAAGTTTAGTGTTCAGCACCTCCCCCAATTTAATACTAACTGGAGTGGGAATAGTCAATCATGAATTACGTTTAGTGTCCAGCACCTACCCCAATTTAATACTGACTGGAGTGTGAATAGTAAATCAATTAAGTTTAGTGTCCAGCACCAACCCCAATGTAATACTGACTGGAGTGGGAATAGTAAATTAATTAAGTTTAGTGTGTAGCACCTATCCCAAATGAATACTAACTGGAGTGAATAGTAAATTAATTAAGTTTTGTGTATCCAGCACCAACCCCAATGTAATACTGACTGGAGTGGGAATAGTAAATTAATTAAGTTTAGTGTCCAGCAACTATCTCAATATAATACTAACTGCAGTGGGAATAGTACATTAATTAAGTTTAGTGTCCAGCACCTACCCCAAATTAATACTGACTGGAGTGGAAATAGTAAATTATTAAGTTTAGTGTTCAGCACCTACCCTAATTTAATACTAACTGGAGTGGAAATAGTAAATTAATGACATTTAGTGTCCAGTACCTATCCCAATGTAATACTTGCCCGAATGTGAATAGTAAATTAATTAGGTTTAGTGTCCAGCATCTACCCCAATTTAATAATAACTGGCGTGGGAATAGTAAATTAATTCAATTTATTTTATAGTAATTTAAGTAGGTACACTTAAATAATTAAGTTGAACGACCAGCAGTTTTTATGACTAAATACTAATTGGAGTGGGAATAGTAAATTAATTAAGTTTAGTATCCAACAAATACCCCAAATTAATACTGACAGGAGTGGGAATAGTAAATTATTAAACTTTAGTGTCCAGCACCTACCCATAAATAATGTTATCTGGAGTGGAAATAGTTAATTAATTAAGTTTAGTGTCCAGCATCTACCCATAATTAATAGCAACTGGAGTGGGAATAGCAAATAATTAGGTTTAGTGTCCGGCACCTACCCCAATTAATACTAACTGGAGTGGGAATAGTAAATTAATTAGGTTTAGTGTCCAGCACCTACCCCAAATTAATACTGACTGGAGTGGGAATAGTAACTTAATTAAGTTTAGTGTCCAGCACCTACCCCAATGTAATACTGACTGGAGTGGGAATAGTAAATTAATTTGGTTTAGTGTCCAGCACCTACCCCAATTTGATACTAACTGGAGTGGGAATAGTAAATTAATTAGGTTTAGTGTCCAGCACCTACCCCAAATTAATACTGACTGGAGTGGAAATGGTAAATCAATTTTGTTTAGTGTCCAGCAACTATCCCAATTTAATACTAACTGGAGTGGGAATAGTAAATAAATTAAGTTTAGTGTCCAGCACCTACCCCAAATTAATACTGACTGGAGTAGAAATGGTAAATTTTTACGTTTAGTGTTCAGCACCTACCCCAATTTAATACTAACTTCAGTAGGAATAGTAAATAATTAATTACGTTTAGTGTCCAGCACCTAAGCCAATTTAATACTGACTGGAGGGGGAATAGTAAATTAATTAATTTTAGTGTGCAGCACCTACCCCAAATTAATGCTGAATGGAGTGGGAATAAATAAATTAATTAAATCTGGGGGGCCATTAGGTTGGCGGGCGGACTTCCGTCCGCCTGCCCGCCTGCTCGCCCGCCACCCTAGCGGTGCAGGGACCGCCCGCCAGTGGTGCGGCGGTCCCGCCCCGATTAGGATGCTACCGCCACCGTTGCGGTGGCATCCTCCCTTCCCAGCATTGTGGTGGGCGGCACTCCCAGCACCGCCCGCCACAATTCTGGGAAAGCACTGCGTGAATTGTCATGCACAAGGTGATGGGCACTGAGAGGTGCCTGCCACCATGTCAATGACAATGCTGGCGGGTACCATAGGTACCCCCATGTGCACCCCTCCACCCTCCCAATACCCTGGTAGATTAAAAGGAAAATTGTGAGGTTATGCCTTTCTTTAGGAAATCTTCCAAGGGGAGGCAGGGAGACAAAGGGACTCCTTTAGGCCATATGTTTTCCACATTTCCAGGAGACTCTGACAGAATAAAAAGACATTGTCAGGAATGGGCAGAAGGCACAAAGACTTCCCTGGTTCTATGGCCACCAGATGGCTCTTTTGATAATACAGTGATAGCCCATGTAATATCATATATTTTAGGAGCATATAAGGGAGATAAGAGAACAAAAAGATTAGCATAATTGGACATGTGGAAGATATTCAGTCAGGATTCCCATGTAGAAGCCACAGCACCACCCCGACATATTCTGAGATAATTAAAGGGCCCTTATGCCGTCACGATTTGTATCCATCATTGGCAATGGAAGATGAGGAATCCACTACCTCAATAGACTCAGTGGACCCTGATGTTCCAGCTTTAGGCTATAAAGATCTGATATTAATTCCCTTGACTGACATAAACAAAGTTACACCAAAGGTTGATGACTTTTTAAAAATGGGGAAGGTTGATCTTGCTCAAACAATTAATAAAGACCCTCTTAAACCTGAAAAAGTATATGAGGGAACAAAGTCCTTAACAGGAGACATTTCAGTACAATTAAGACAAGACAACACTGGGAAATTGCTGGAACAAATTTCAAAAGAGATATTAGAGTGGGATAGCAAGATTCCTCAAACTTCAAGTGCGGGAAATGGATATTCTACTAGCACCCCACAGGTGAAGTTTGATTTAGAGCACAATCAAAAATATATCAGGAAGCGGATAAGGGTTATCGTGCCATGACCACCACTGTAAAGGGAATACAGAATAGAATTAAGAGATTAAGCCTTATTGCTGATGACTGTTCAAATATATGTAACTCCATATCATTTAAACCAGATGCAAAGCCAGTTGTAAGGGATATAGGATATGATCTAGAAATCAAGAATGTGACAGGAGAGGATGAGAAAGATGAGGAAGAAATAAACTCAGAGGAGAGTGAAACTAGAAGGGTTCTTAACCAGGAACGCATGGAATTGTGGCAAGAGACTGAGAACAGAAATGCTGAAATAAATAGAAGAAGATTATAGGAACAAAGTGCTTTTAGAGAACAATTAAGAGGAGAGCAGGTGTTTCCCAGTAGTACAACAAGGTCTGGGCGTCCATTTCGCGCAGAGGGTATGATAGTTAGGACAAAGTTCCCCTCCAGCTGAAGTAAGATCCCTTCATGTACGAAATATGCAGGGAATGACAAGTTTTATACAGAGAAAAGAAAGGAAAGGAAACAGTGACTTGACACCCAATGAAATAGTAGCAAAGGGAGAAAATAGTTTGTATAATGTTCTCCCATTTACTAATAACCTTGCAGGATGGATAGCAGGCATGGTGCCACAGACGAACGTGCTGCCAAGAGCAGGATCCTTTGACCCTGAATTGATAAATATGGCTGATTTATGTATTTTTCAAGGTTATGGGGATCCAGAGTGGAATTATGATTACATGCAACAAAGTCTGTGTGTGTGGAAGAAATATGCTTTAAGGTCTGACACACCTTATGAGGGACATGGTGACAGGAATACCGCTGTAATGCAGATGCCACTGGTGTATAAGACGGAGGGAGCACAGCCTGTTTATGTTCCATGGCAACACGTGGATAAAGAAAATCTAAAAAAAAAAGGCCTGCCTCCATTACATGAAGGAGCAGGGAAATGGATAAAAGCATTTGAAAATGCAACAGCTGGGATACCTTTAGCTCTTGGAGATGTAAAGAGCCTTTTGAGCTCCATTATAGGGGATGAGGTGGATAGTATAATTGGAAGTGCAGGGATACAAGGAGTAACTATTACTAAAGGAAAACATGATGGGTCTGCTTTTGGAGTTGTGCGCTCTAGAGTGTGGACTGAATTAAGGACTAGGTACCCAAACCGACCAGATATTGGTCATTGATGACACAAACTATGTCTCCAGGACAGTCCTGTGCAGACTACATAACATTGATGAAGAAAAATTGGGAAGCAGATATAAGACCTGTAGACATGGGAGGTAGTTGTAGATTATTCTACAATGTTTTAAAACAGGGGCTACCAGGAGACATACAAGATCATTTAGATCAGGTTGTGGCTTTAGGTGTAAAACCCTGGGTAGATATACAAGCACATATTATAAATCTTTGTAGAAGAAAGGAAGAAAAGGAAAGGAGGAATAAAGACCAAAGTGACAGAGCCCAAGCTAAACTGGTGA
Source organism: Lissotriton helveticus (assembly GCF_964261635.1). Classification (NCBI taxonomy): domain Eukaryota; kingdom Metazoa; phylum Chordata; class Amphibia; order Caudata; family Salamandridae; genus Lissotriton; species Lissotriton helveticus. The sequence goes on along the minus strand of NC_136065.1, from coordinate 1,165,984,237 downwards.
CACAAAAAATACAGAAAAATGATAAGGAAAAGACAGGAAAAGAAAGGACTGTGCAGGTTCCTGTTGCAAACAGGGAGCAAGGAAGAGGTCAAAGAGAGGGGAGACAGATGCAAGGAAGAAGAAATTTTAAATGCCATTACTGCGGTAATATTGGACATTTTATTGCTGAATGCCGCTTTAAGAAGAGTGATGAAGCACAGAGAGTGATAGGAATAGGGAGAGGAAGGGGAAGACAAAATGTGAACACATTAGGGCCAGCGCCTCAATATGATCCTAATCAGTAGGCCCCCTATCCTCAATAACAAATAACTCTAATGCCACAGGTTTATATGCCACAACAGCAATTTGCTAATATACCTGTTCAAGGGGCACAAGCACCTGGTGTGCAGGCAGGAGGCCAGCATCAGGTGCAGACTACTGCACTGGTGAGCACAGGGAGTCAAGGACAAGGGGGAGTGATTATTCAAGGTGGAAACCCCTTTTATCAAGCACTTCATGCGTTAGCACTGGAAGATTCCTGGCTTTTACCCATGACTTACACCGCTTTCAAACAGTTAACCAACAAAGCAATTAAACAAGCGTCGCTACTAATGGACAAAGCTGCAGTGGTTGGTAAAAGCCATGCTTGGATTGTCTTGCTATCATACATCCATCTGAAACCCCATCCATATTTGCAAGACTGCTTCAGGGACTATTACAAAAGGAAATTAAGCCTGCTAAGGCTGGGTTGCTTTTTGAGTAAAGACCTTACCCCCAAATGGCTACGGTCGTGGCCAACACCCGACTGTCGCCTTTGTGGAAAAGGCGCGGAGTCACTACTGCACTTAATATGTATATGCCCGGCACTTCAGGAACTAAGAAAAACGCTCCTGCTACCACTTTTAAGAGACGCCCAGGTGAGAACTTGCAGGGTGGCTGTCATCAAATGCCTTAGTGGGTCTTGGATCCAATTATCCTGTAATACTATAAAATTTCTGGAGTATACCGCTCAAGAGCTGGAAAACAAGGCACCAACCAAAGAGGACTCAGGATAACAGGCCTGGCTATAGCCGATCATGGACCCTTCTTCACTTTGCTCAATGGATACTCTTTTTCCAACCAACTAGTATAGTACAAGTATCTTTTTTTTTTTTTTTTGAGTAAAAAAATTTAATGTGATCCAACTTACATTACTCTCCCAAGCTCTACTTTCCCCCTTAGATTATTTCTGCAAAGTTTGTTTGTGTAATTTCACGTTATTATTTTTAATCCGATTTGTTGTTTATTTTGTGCTGTTTTAAAAGATGTAAATGTTGACCGCATGGTGGTAAGTTCCACCCTTTTATGATTTTTTTACAAATCAAATAAAAGTATTAGCCCCCCATACAGCCTGATGGGATGCACCTGGGAATCCCAATAGGACTGTGGTAGCTAGGACTATAGACCCAGAGGAAGAACCAATGGTAGAAATGATTATAATGGGAAAGAGGTATGCTTTTTTGGTTGATACAGGGGTAACAAAACCTTGCCTCGCAGAAGGAAATGTTCCATTGCCCTCTGCCACCATGGATACACAGGGCTTCTCTGGTGAAGTACAGCGCATTCCATATACAACACATGTGCCCATAGAGGTGGCAGGAGTGCGAACGCAGGAGCATCGCTTTTATTCTCCAAATTCACCAGCAAATTTATTAGGAAGGAATATCATGTCTAAATTAAACATGACAATAAAATTTTCCTCTGATGGGTCCATGACATCTGATATACCAGGGCAAGTGAAATGTGGGATACATTTACTAAGAATAGCAGAGGAAAATGTGGTTGATAGGGCAGAGCCAGTGCATTATAAATTGCTAGCAGATGCAGTACTTGCGGTTCTGAAGACAGAGGAAATACTTTTAGGGAGATGGCTGGAATTGCCAGCAAAACTAATTTTCAGGAGACAAGCTGGTGGTGATGAACTAGGACAGGTGAATACCCTTTATCTTGAGTGCATGGAAATATCCAGTAGATGGGGCGCTCTGTTGGCATCAGATAATGATGGAGGAATTTGGAAGGTCCCGATTTTTCTTATGCCTGGTCTGAGATCACGGGACATTTCTGATTCAGAACTCTTTTCAGACGATCCCACCAGGACTGAGATAGTTTATACACACACTGCGCTCTTGTTAGTGCATGTTTACCTGCACAGACCAAGTTACCAGTTGTACAATCCCACTCCAATGATATTGAAGCACTTGCAGCAGGCCCATCTTGTCTCTGGACATCAGCTCCAGATGAGGTAAGACTGATACTATCTGCAGAACCATTTAAGACAAAGTTAAAGCCAGGTGCACAATTGCCACATGTAAAACAGTATCCACTGTCTAAAGAAGCAAAATAAGGTATTAGAGGGACAATACAAAGATTGAAGGATCAGGGAGTCCTGTATTCCTGTCCATCACCTTGTAATACAGCAATTTATCCTGTAAAAAGATCTACAGGTAATACTTGGAGGATGGTTCAGGATTTTCACCCTCTTAATGCCATAGTATTAGCAGAGTAACCCATAGTGCCAGACCCATCTGTGATATTGACTAATATACCAAGTAACATCAACTGGTTTTCTGTGGTGGATTTAAAGAATGCTTTTTTTTAGCATACATTTACATCCTGACAGTCATTATTTGACAGTTTTTCTGGTGAAAAAATCCAGTACTCTAGACTCCCACAAGGCTACTGTGAGTCTACATCTGAGTATTGAGGGATTTGTTAAATTTCCAGTCAGACAGTACAGTTTTGCAATATGTAGATGATTTATTAATATGCAGTAAAACAGAATCTGAATGTGTTCTGGACACTGTCAATCTCCTAACGCTACTTGCTACTAAGGGATACAAAGTGAACAGGAAAAAATTACAGTTTGTGCAAAAAGAAGTGCTGTATTTGGGCCAAGGGTTGTCTGCAGAAGGCAAAAAGATAGCAGGTTCTAGAATACAAACTATACTCAATCAGCTTCAGCCTAAGACAGTAAAAGAGATGCAGAAATTTCGAAGCTTTTGTAATTTTATACGTCAGTGGGTATTTGATTATGCTACCATCATACAACCACTATTGTATGAAATGAAGCAAGCTAAAACTGACAACACAGGCATACAGTGGAGTAATGACAGTGTAAATGCATTTCAGACATTGAAAGAAGCAATTGCTTCAGCCCCAGTGCTAGCAAATCTAGACTATACAAAGATATTTTTTCAGTTTTCTGCTGCCACAGAGGATTCCATGATATCAGTCCTTACTCAAAAATACCCAATGGGTCACAAGCCCGTTGCCTATATTTGTGGACTATTAGATCCAGTAATGAAAGGTCACTTTCCTTGTGAGCGAGTGCTTGCAGCAGCAGCTTTTGCAGTAGAAAAGAGTAGTACTATTACAGCAGGATGCCCTGTAACATTGTATGTTGAGCACTCTCCATTTGCTGTGCTGCAGAAAAGTAAAAGTACACTGACCACTCAAGGAGCAACAGGTTATGAAGTAATACTGTCAAACCCTTCTATCTGCATTGAGCGAGTTCACTCAGTCAATCCTGCAACTTTTTTAGTGCACCCACTAGAGCCAACTGATCATGACTGTAGTGCAACACTCGAGAAGGACGATCACCTGGTACATGAGGACACCTTGTCTGATGGCAGACAATTGATTATTGATGGTTCCTCATGGATAGACCAGGAGACAGGTAAAAGACATACAGGTGCAGCTGTTGTTGAGGCTATTGGTACACCTACTGATTATACCTTACACACTTTGCACCTCTTACCCTTACTGTGAAATATTGTGTAAAGACAGAAAAACGGTATAATGCTGTTGAAACGTGCATGTTAAAGTTGCACAATTGTATCTGGAAATTACCTACAGCCTGCTTTCAAAAAAGGTCTAAATGTGATTTGGTTTAAGTGTGTTTTCCTCTTCATTGTTTTCGAGCTGAGAATGTCTTGCCTAGGATACATAACAGGAAAGTCAGAACAGCAAGAATGTTTTCCGTTGTAGTCTGTTAGTTTGGTGTGTGAAGTCACTAACAACAGGAAAGAGCTGTTCTTTAAATAAATGTATGTAATCTGGGTGGGACAGAACGGAAAAGCAGGAAGCTTTTTCTATTGTGAACATTGTATTATATATGGATCTATTCCAAAATTAGTATTATTCCAAAATTAGTATTATAAGAAGTAGACTTGAAGTGTATGTTAGTTGAGACTGACTTGTGCTTTGCTCATAGCACATCACTCTCCCAGCTGAATTAGCCTGGCATGTGCAATAAACCTTTTTGTACTCCTTTTTGTTGCAAATATGGTGATTAAATGATTTGCACTGCTTAAAGGATTTTTTCCCGACACCGGGATGGTGATTTTGCCAACTTGACATTGAGGACTGCGAGCAAACAAAAAATGCCCGCTATGCTACGCTACCTGTTTTTGCACTGTGCTACAAGCAATTCGCGTAGTGGGTAGGAGCGCAAACTACGCATGCTCCGCAAGCGTAGTGTAGTACTACTCCCAGAGTTAGTTGTAGGGTATAGTTTGACTTGTTTTTGAAGGTATTAAAACATTTGCTTAGTTTGTTTGGATAGTTTAGGCTTGATTTGTGTGACAGATTGCTCCATTCTTAGTTGTTGGTAGCTCTGTTCTTTTTGCAGGGAGAGTAGGAGTTTGTGTAGGGTAGGTGTACCTCGTTCTGCTGATGCTTGGAAGGCATTATGCCATCCTTCAACAGCACTGTTGATTTTTGCCTCTTGGTTTAGTGTGCTAAGGTAGACATCCCACCATGGAATTTGGTATTTTGGTTGTCTCCTATGGCCTGATCTATGGAGTCTTCCCACCCAGGTATCTTCAAAATAGTCTAGAAGGGGACTTCATTTTTGTTCGTGTTGCTGGTAGTAAGGACTTTCTAGTAAAAAGTTGTAATGTTTGGCCACGTCAGTTACTGGGACGTAGGACAGTGCAATACGTTTTTTTATTTGGTATGCAAATGAACTGTTTGTCGCACACTCTACACTTTTGGGCCTATTAGGATGACGTGCGGACCTGAGTCCACCCGCCATCCTAGCAGGAACGGAACGGCCCGCCTGCCATGCGGCAGGCCCACACCCCTGATCATGATGCGACGGTCACCACGGCGGTCGCATCTGGCATTTTAACATTGCGGTGGGTGCTGCTGGCTGCAGCACCCGCTGAAATGGTAAAAAGCCATGTTGTGCATTTCCATGCACAACCCGGCAGGCACCGCGTGGTGTCTGCCACCTTGTGCATGGAAATGACCCCCCAAGTCCACCCCTTAGCCCCCGGGGCCAGCAATAGGCCCCCAAAGCAAGTCCCCACCAGCCTTTCCATGGCATCGCGACCATGGAAAGGCCTTAAAATGTAAACATCATAATATGGATGGCGGTACCTGCCACCATATATGAGCCCCAGCTCCGCCTGGGTGGCAATCGTAATGATTGCCGAACGGCAGAAAAACGGCAGACAGACTTTCCGTCCTCGGCGATACCCACCACCATCGTAATATGGCCGTGGGTAAATCACTTTACGATGGCACCATCGTAATCACCCCCTTAGTGTAGATGTCTGAAGGTGTGTCCATAGACACTGATTGAAATGATAGTAACATCCCTGTATTGATGTGTGTGGGTAGGATATTAGAATTGCAGTTACGATAGCCTGGGACAGATTTTAAAAGTCCCCTCCATCATCCATGTTTCTGATTGTTGAAGCGTTATTAAATTGTTTGCAGTGGCAAACATAATTATTCTCTTCTCTTTGCATTTGTTGTCATAGATAACAAAGGATTCTGCATTGTGAGGTATAGATAGTTCAGGGGGAATTATCACCTTCAAAAGCTTTTGGAGTAGGTGTGGTAGCTTTCTTTGTGCGAGCTATAGTTCTTTTTAATGACGAAATAGAGGACATTTGTCCAGTAGCATGTCTGGGTACTCTAGGCAGAAGCTCTTTCAGTATTTCACTTGTAGGTTTTTGTGAGCTAGTGCTAGCTTCTTTAATGTTATCAAGGGCTGTCATAACAGTTATTCTCTAGTTGTTGCCCAACCATACATTTATTTGAATAGTACTTGCTACATTTCCAATTGACTTTTAGTCAACTTTGCTTTTCCTGGGTGTAGACATACCCAATGTAACAGAGCAAAAAATGTCCTTATTGGGATGTTATAAATTGGGTGCCTTCTGTCATTGTTATATGGTAAATTTTGTAACAAATGTATATGAAAATTATTAAAGAGAATATTATATATGTTTATGTTTTAATAAGTACACATTTTTGTAAATATACTTACAATGTTCGTTTTCATATGCTTTTAAATTGAGATGTTATTACTTTGTTGAATCCTGATCCGTGTTTGGTTTTTCTGTAAGACAAGTAAAGCATATTTTTATTTAATATGTTAAATTTGTACATGGGCTGGGTGTTTGGAATGGTGTTGGGGTTTGGATGGGTCTTTTAGGTGTTTCTGAAAGACGTTTTGTTGAATACTTACTTTAGTAGTTAGATGGTTTTAGGAGGTGATCTGTTATTTTCTTCATGTTTTTAGAATTACCAGTAGAGAAGACATAAATAGCAAAAAAATATTTTTTAAATATTTGAGGAGGAGAACTATTAGTTTTTAAATATTAGCTTAACTGTTATTTTATAGATGGTAATTTACTTACTTTTTGAAGAATGCATTAGCTTTTTCTTTGATGAAGTCCTTGCTTGTGGTAGAAATCCGGCAGAGTTTCAGCTTCCTTATTGTTTTTGGTTTAAGGTGTAAAGCTTTCTTTCTTTATATAGTGTTTATTACATTTTTTGGTTAACCTAATTGGTTCATTTTAATATTGTGTATTTTTATTGGTTGCTTTTTATTGTTTAATTGTTTTGGTAGTTGTTTTCCTTATATGGAAAACGCTAGTTAAGAGTCAGTTATTATTATTTTTTTGCACATGTTGAAATATTTAAATGTGTATTATATTATATATGAGATGCTAAGATTTTTTTTATATTATGCAAGTATATCATTTAAATGGTTATTAATAGTGTATGTATTATCTAATGTTTTAATTATGTTTTACTATTTTCAAAAATGATGTATTTGTTTGTATTTTATATGCAGTGTATGTTTATTTATTTAACTATATTTATGGTGTTTAATTTTGTGCATTTTATCTAATTTTGAGTTGTCGATATTTATTCATAAACAATAATATTGCTGCCTATATTATTGTGATCGATATTTTGGACATGTATATTTTTAAAGAATGTTCGATATTTTATACAACAACACGTTGCTGCGATCTCAGAATAAAGGAAATTCAAGGAAACTCGTTATAACATTCAATTTAGATTGTGTCATTTTTATTGAAACTTATTCATTTTAATCTTGAAACCATTTCAAAGTGTGGCTTGAGCATCGGCTTCCAATCTTGATTCTCGTTGCTCTCCTGTTTCATTCGAGCTGACTTGAGCAGTGCGTTATTGATCGGTTTCCAATCTTGATTCTCGTTGCTCTCCTGTTTCATTCGAGAGGGCTTGAGCAGTGCATAATTGATCTGTTTCCAATCTTGATTCTCGTTGCTCGTTCATTTGAGAAGAACGGGCTTGAGCAGTGCGTACTCGATCGGCTTCCAATCTTGATTGTCGTTGCTCGTTCGTTTGAGAATAACGGGCTTGAGCAGTTTGTATTCGTACAGCTTCTAATCTTGCTTCCCGTTGCTCGTCTATTTCTGAAGCTCGTAATGCCTTTTTCTTTCGTGCTTCAGATGAAGATCGACCAATCGATTTCCGTTTGGGGGCATAACTGTGGACGATGCTCGCAATTTCGCTGACAATTTCAGTATTGGAAAGATTATGAGGGCCCTGCGGGGCGATATTTAAAAGAAATGTATGCCAAAAACCTTTGCTGGAGTGTACTCAACAACTTCCCAAAGTTTCATGGCGATCGGATGAATGGTGTAGTAATGCATAAAGGACAAACCGACAGGCAGATAGACATACATTTGTTTTTATATATATAGATTTACCAGGAATGGAAGTTTAGTATTTAAGGTTGAAGCATGTTTTTTAATTAAAACACATAATCATTACTACATGTACCTGGTGTGCCCTACCTTGAAACTTAACAGGTATATACCTCTATCTGAACATGTAACATCTCTGTAACCTGAGCATTAACTCTAGTGTCAGAGCCAGTGAAGTCTGTGAATCCTGAGTGAAGGCTCTTCTATCTAGGGCCTAAAATTAGGAGATCATTGTAACTTTTACATTTCCTGTTCTGCTTCTAATAATATACGACTGAGAATCTACTTGAAAAGGCCCAATGGAAAAACTAAAGTGGAAGGTGGATGTGAAGAAATTTGCTATACACATCTTGAACAGATGACAGGCAGTTGTGTCAAAATTGCAGACCTAGAAAATATGAGTCAATAGCTTTTTAACACAATACATTACCACCATGTTTTCCAGTGGGGGTGAACCAACCAATGTTTTTAAACAGAGTTGGGCTTGGTTGACACACCATGATGGTACCAAAACATTTTATTATTTCTTTTCTGCCTTCAGAAATTCCTGTAAACAGTTTAAGGTAAAACGCATGCTTTGGTCCTGTTTTTTACAAACTCTTCTGGCTGTAAATCGTTTTAAACCGTACTAGTGAAAGTCAGACTTGCTTATATCACTCCTTCACTTATGTAGTGCAGTCCGATGCAGCAACTACATCCACCTTTCTAGTTCTCAGGCTGTATTGCTATTCACGCCTTCCACATCGTTATTATCATTGGGTGGGTTCACTCGGGGTGAATTCCCATCTTATTTGCCACGCCTAACACATAAGGCTGGTAATGAAATATCTAATCATTTATGAGTCCGGGTTACCCTGATAGTAGGCACCTGCAAAAGAAGGAACAACTAAAGCAACTCTAAAGGGGTTCTTTTTAACTCCCTGCTGACATAATCAAGTAAAGCAAAATTCTAGAGTGACATTTTGGGTGATTGTTAAAGATGCAGGACTGGTCACAAAGAACAGTATTTTCTCTAAGCTTAATGGCCCCATTAAAAGAGTCGTCCAGTCAATGATGATGTAATAGGTGGCACAACCCCAGCTGCCACTATCAAACAAAGGAACATTCTAGAAGGGCTACAGTAGGTGATTGTTAGGAATGGGCGAAGAGAACTGTATGTTCTTTCTCTTCACTGGATAACCCCCTTTAAAAGGGCACACAATCAATGATGATGCAAAATATCGCAAAAACACAAATGGCACTATCAAACAAATTCTAGAACGCTTAATGTTGCCGATTGCTAGATAACCAGGACTGGCCAACAATTACTATTTTCTCTATGCTGGATATCTCCTTTAAAGGGGAATTCAGTTGATGATATCACAGGAGATTTCAAACGTCAACTGACATCTTCTAATAAAAGAGCATTCTAGAACATCTATTATTGCTAGAACATCTATTATTGTTATATAAGATGCGGGAGTGGGCAAAGATAACTGTTTGTGTTTGCTAATCTGTATGACCCCTTGAAAATATGGAGTAAGAGCACTATAAAATGCTTCACACGAACACCCTAAAACTATTATTTTAGATTGTACATAAGTATGTATATCAAAATAATAACAATTTGGTTTATTCTTACATTCTATAAGAATGTGATTCAATTCATAATCCACGTTTATCTTGCATATGAAGTGCACAGAAATATGAATATATTTCAAGGATTTCCCCCTAAAATGTTGCTTATAAAAATGACTTCAAAATCCTTGCATAGTGCTGCATATAATAAGCCAGAGTTGAACACATTCCTGAGCATTGATTGAATTATATGGCCCTCATAAAAATCCTTGAAGAAATATCAGTCTCAGCAAAATCACCTTTTGACCTTGGATCCGCAGTGACACTGTTTCTCGACCAGTAGGCCGCTTTCTTAAGCTCACACACTGACAATGTAAGAGTGACCACCCTTCAGAGAGTACCGTTGGCTCCATCATTGACACATTCACGCATAATGATTCTACTTTCATTAACGCCCGTCTAAATTATTTTCCACAAAGTGCTCTGAGGTGATCATGAGTGGACAGGTGTGCAATCTACGTACTGCCAAATAAATAAGTAAATGAGAGTAAATTGCTCCTAAATTGAAATAAAATTTTATTATTTTTTCTTTGGTCACATTTTCATCCATTTCTGTCACAGCTTGTCATAATCATCCTACCTTTCTTCAGTAAGGCTTCCATTTCCTCACAGGTCTGATCCTTTTTTATGAAAACCTGAAATCCCAAGTTCTGAAAACAATTCTGAATGTCTTGCGCATCTTTGCTAGTCCCACTGCGAGTAGCGACACCTGCAGAAGAATAAAGTATGCATTTAGACTTTCAATGACACCTATGATGAAAACGTATGCAAACAATTAAAGACCTGTAAAACCTGCTTTCTCACATTGGTTATAATCACATGCCCTGTATTACAACCCACGCCTTCGGGATATTCCCATTCTACCATCACACTGGAACTTCCTGCAAGATTCTGCCTTTGGACTTTTATGCTTCTTAGTTCTTGAGACTTGTTTTTACAGCTTTCTTAAAGATTTTTTGAATTAGCCTCTACTGTCCTCAACCCTGTATTCTTACGTAGCCAGAAAGAAGCATTTTTCTAGTCTTTTGCTCTTTACTATGTTAACGAGTTCTGGTTTTATTTTAGCTTACTAGCTATATTTACTCTTGTGAGCTAACTTTATAAAAGGTGAGTATGCAGCTCAGTATTCTTAAAAAGGTGTTTACTAGCCCTGGGTAAAATGTTCATAATTTCCTTTGCAGAAAGTACGCAAATTGCTCAAAAAAGTACATGAAAAGTACCGTTACTATGTGAAATGCTGGCATTGGCAGTTTGCACCACGCTTGCAGGTTCATTTTGACGCAAGGGTGCATTTTCTGCTAAAAGAAGCACATGGGATAATGGTGGAATTTCAGGCATTTAACAGAACAATCGTTGTGCCAGAAGTTGCTCAAGATTGTGCCAGTGTAAATTAAATTTCGCTTGGCCTTAGTGTTTACTGCTACAATTTACTCCAGCGTGAAATAAGCCCTCTTCCAAGACCAGGTTCTTGCTGACTTGTCGTGGGCTGTTTTGAAGTTTTTTCCGTATCACTGCCTGGGCACAGCCGGCTTGTTTCTGACACCCTCATTTATATTGTTGATAGCACATGCTGTCTTTTTTCGCCCATTATATGCTCATTCCGCATGAGTGTGCAGTGGTTTTCCGTTATATTTTAAGATACTGCATCTAAGCGAAAAAATGCAGTTTCCTTTCTGTTCACGAATGTGCGGCTAATCACGGCAACCAGAGCTATTAGACTTCAGCACGCATGTGCAATTGCGTTTCTTTTTGTTTTTCTTGGATGGAGGAAGAATGAATCTTAAATCTTGATGTATTCCTCCAATAGTTGTCTTGTGGCATTCAATGTGTGTGGTCTCCGTGCATGGCAGGTGCAGATCCTGACCCGAAGGTACTGAAGTGCGGCTGGATGCCAGCCACTGGGACATCCTGGCAGTTGAAGAATCCAATCAATCAGGATTTATAAAGTGCATGCTAATCACCCGAAACGGTATCCAGGCACTTGCAGGTCCCGGAGGCTCATTCGAACAGCCAGGTCTTGGGGGCCCTTCGGAATTCCGAAAGTGAGGTGATGGTCCGGAGTTGCATGGGGAAGCTAATCCAGGTCTTTGAGACGATGCGGGAGAAGAAGCGTCCTCCGCTCCGGCTTCGGTAGATGCAAGAAGTATGGGCAAGTAATAGTGAGACGGAGCGTAGTTTTCTCGATAGTTGGTGGAAGTTCAGGCGGTGGTTAATGCAGACCGGTCCTTGGTTGTGTAGAGCCTTGTGTACGTGAGATGTGTAACAGAACAACGGTCCCAGCGTAAAATTAGACTAATCTGTTATAATAATCAAATGCACAATTGCGATCATAAAAACGGGTTAAAGTGATGTCAGAAAGAAAGAGGACCTTGCAGACTTTATGTTCACCTTTTATCAGATTTGTAAAATTCAAATTGATATTTACACATACCAAGAAAAAACAATAGTGCTTTTGTGTCTCCAAGTGAAATGGAACCATAAAACAAACAGTGAAAAACATGTAACGTGTACAGCTTGGTTTCCACATTTTTCTAAACTCAACTAAAGATTATCTTAGTAATGATTCCAGCCTCTGTGTACAATAGTCAGAGCTGTTCAACAGGTTCACTTTAAAATACAGTTGACAGCTTTTCGACCCTTTTACAGTGCAGGGTCTCTTCAGGACCAAGGGATATGGGGACACTCTGATGGTGATTGTTCAGCCTCGTGAGAAGAGGCAAGACGAGGAACTGAGTGTACACCTGCGAGAACATTAAGTACAAACTTAACGTGCCTGGTATTGAAGACAATATGATGTACATAAGTTAACCTATTGAGAGATTGATGTATAGAGTTGGATAGCAAATTATGATGTTAGACAGATGTATATTATTAGTGTTTTAACCTTTACTATTAGATACTGATAGTTTCTTTTTCTTTTCTGTATCTCCTTTTAATTACAGGAGGAAAGGAAGTCGCCGACTCTGGAAGGGAATCAAGATTCTCCTCTACCCTTCATGAACGGCACATCAACATTCAAAGACGTGACCATTGTACAGATAAGAGAACCCTTGTGTTCCTTACAATACGTTTGTGTTCCATTCTGTATATTTTTTGTGTAGAAATCAATCAAGAGAAATTTGGTAGCACTACAATGATTTATATTATGCACTTGTATTCACGTTTTTCCTCAGGGACTGGTCTGTACATTTTAATTGTGGGCATATTTCTTTACATAAAGGACTAATATGGCACATTGAAACAGGAGCTGTAGCTTTTCTGCACACAGGCATTTAAGGACACTGTCGAGATTAGAAACTAATTGCTTATCGTGAAATGTACGCACAGAATAGACACCATGTGGAAACAGTGATATGCTTATCATGAACTATACTTGTAGTATTAGCAATTTCGGTATAACCAAACACTCTAATACAGTGGCGCTGCATCACCTATAAACATGTTCATGTAAGCTCAAGGGCACTAGGCCGAGAGTATATTCTTTAGGGGTAAACCTTTTATGCATAACCGCATGCATTTAGGAATAGCATTGGCTAAATACTGATAAGTACCGGGACACCACAAAGTATTGTATCGTATTATGTTCTTATCTAGCGCGAACTGCCACCCTACGGGTATCCTGGCGCTTAGACTTGAAGATAGCCCCCACAAGAGCAGACCGGATTACCGGTGGAATGATCTAATGTTCAGTCCTTGGGAAAACCCAGGTTTTCAGACTTTTCCTGAAACCAGTCAGGGAATTGGCCTGTCTGATGTTCTGGGGCAGTTTGTTCCATAGGCGTGTGGTAGCCACACTAAAAGCTCTACCTCCCATCCTGGAATGTTTAAATCTGGTAGTCATTATCAGATTTACACTAGAGGAGCAAAGCTGTCTCTTGGGATTATACCAGGTAAACTTCTCCTGCAGTGGAACTGGGCCAGAGTCTTGCACTGCTCTGTACACAATACAGAGCGATTTAAAACAGACTCTTTCCTTAATAGGCAGCCAGTGAAGATCCCTCAGGGCCAGAGTTGTAGAAGACCTGCGCTGCCTATTTAACACCAACTTTGCTGCCATGGACTGGACTCTCTTCAGTCCCTGAAGGATATATTTTGGTGCTCCCAAATACAGGGAGTTGCAGTAGTCCAGCCTGCTCAGCAGTATACTCCTTACTAAAAGAGAGCACGTGTCCTTAGGCAGCAGTGGAAGGATCTGCCGAAGCATGCGCATCAGAGAGAAGCACACGCTAGCAGTTTTGTTAGCCTGTGACTCCATTTGGAGATTGTCATCCACCAAAACCCCCAAATTGCGCACCGTGCTGACTGGAACCAGGGGTTCCTCCTCCTCCAAAGTGTATTGAATTGTGACACTATGTCGAACATATTAACTCATGTAACTGTAACAGTTACGAGAATTTGAGGTAACAGTATTACGGTGATACCTAACTGTATGAAAAAACTGTCTCTAACTGTATGAAAATATTAGTCTAAAATGGCCGCTGTGTTTACCACTGGTTGAAGGACTATCCAATTGAAGTCCTCTTTCTCTGTTGTGTATTGGAAAGTATATACCTAAATTTACCCTACACTCCAGTGTGTGAACAAGCCTGCTGTGACAGGTGAAACACGTTACTTGAATTAAAAAAAGACCTGGTGGTGAGATTGCCCTCTTGTGTGATCATCTAATTTGTAAATTTGGGATTAATTCTGAAGTCGGCGCGTTCCACCGACAGCCGAGGATCAGCCTGCCTTGGGCAAGGGGAGACGGAAGGAGCAACTGACTTGTAATATATATATACACTGAGGACCCGCCATACAAGTGGCTCATGAAAATATTGGCAAAAAAGGAGGTGTTCTAAGGGATTGGATATTCATGGGCCCACCCCAGGATTTGGCTGAGCCAGGGCTGCTTCAACTTGCAGTCCGTCATTGTACGGGGATGCAGGATCACTGTACCTGCTTGTCATGGCCCAGTTTGGTCCTCGCCCTGGTGGTTGTGGCATTGGGAACCCGAGGCAGCCTTCAGCGCACGAAGTAAGGGAGCAACTTGGCTCGCATTTGCCCTTTCCCTCCGATGTTCGGCACATCTCAAGCACAGTTTCCCGTAGGATACTCACCTGAATATTGCATGTTGGGAATTGAAGTCCTTACAACGGACCACAGCTGCAAAGCGGGACTGTTGCTGTTCCAACCTGGATGAACTACATAGGAGGGACTAAGTTACACCTTGTTGATAAAGGCATCCGATGAAGGCGTGTAGCCGAAATGCATTATGCCAGTAAACCACTGCGAATAAAGGACTGCCATTGAGTACCCCGCTGCGACCTCTGGTCTTTCTTCTGATTGACTTATATATACATATTTTCACTGAAAAAACCATAGGTTTCAGGCACGTTATAGTTAGAAATTAGCATTTAAAAAACCACAGAAATTCACTGAAAAAAACATAGGTTTCAGGTACGTTCTAGTTAGTTGGACATTTCACTCATACCAAACCATAGAAATTCCACCGATATAGTTAATTCAGCTAACTATAATTCGCACCCCCGCAATGCACTGCTCATGACATCACATTTTACATCATTCATGACCAGTGACATCACTTATGACATCACTGATGACATTTATTTTATTTATTTTATTTATTGCATTTGTTATGCGTAACAGCTACCCACAAAGGGTTTCCCGGCGCGGAGATTTGTAAAGGTAAGCAACACTACGGAATATGAAATTTAGATGTTAAATAGCCAAGTTTTTAGGCTTTTGCGAAATATGCCATAATTATCTTCCATCCGAACTGCAAGAGGCATGGAGTTCCACAGCATTGGGCCTTGATAGCAAAAAGACCTGCCTCCTACACGGGAAAGCTTAAATCTGGGAATAGTGAATTTCTTTTGGGTAGAGGAGCGCAATGATCGAGACGGAAGGTACGGGTGGACCAGTGTCATCAGATATTTCGGGGCTCTGGCCGTGTTTATTTTGTGCATAATGCAAAGTGCCTTAAATCTGATCCGCTTTTCCACCTTCAACCAGTGCAAATCTCGCAGATATTTAGTGGTTGAGGTGTGTCTGGGAATTCTGCATATTAGCCTAGCTGCAGAATTTTGTTCTACCTGTAGCTTACGAATTAGTGCTTTATTTGCACCCAAGTACAGGACATTTCCGTAATCAATACGGGAGGTAATCAAAGCATTCACCACCATCTTCTTGGTTGGCTCAGGTAGCATCCAACAGATTTTCTTCAGCCATTTTAAGATGGCAAAGCATGTTCCTGCAGTTTTTTCCACCTGCTTATGCATCTTAAGCGCATCGTCTATAATGACTCCAAGATTGCGTGCTTGAGTCACTGGGACGGGAATCTTGCCCATCTCAGTTGGCCAGTGGTGGGGCCCCCACAAATTGTTATCATTCCCTAGGATGATAACCTCCGTTTTGTCCCCATTCAGTTGGAGAAAATTATCCTGCATCCATCTTGCGATTTTCTTCAGGCCACTTTTCAGGGTGGACTCATCTTCCACTGTCTCAGAAGTCAGGGAAACAACAAGTTGGGAATCGTCCGCATAAGAAAACATCACTAATCCTGTTTCTTCCACAATCTTAGCCAGAGGGCTCATGTATACATTAAATAATAAAGGACTCAAAATTGATCCCTGGGGAACACCATGTACATCACTGATGTCATCATCCAGTGACTGTTTCTGTAAAGTTGAAATATGTTTTATATATATGCCAAGCTGTATTGAAGAATGAGTGGGCGTTGAAGTGTCTGGATGCACGATTTAGCAGGTGTGTGACTGATTGTATAAGTGAGTGATTAAACGTATCTTACTGAATGCATCAGTTAGTGACTAAACTGTGTGAATGTCTCTATCAATCTGTCTGTTGTTGTGTAAACTTCTACATGGGTTCGTTAGTAGGTATATAAGTGTCGATATGGGTTATTGTTTGTTTGCCTGAGCATTTGTATGGGAGACAGAGTGTTTGGGTGGGTGGGAGGTGTGTGGCTCTGTGCATAGATGTGTGAGTGGTTGATTCACTGGGTGTATGGGTTCAAGAGTGCATGTGGAAACAGCTGTATGGGCGGGTGAGTGTGTGCATGGGTGTGTTGGCGAGTGAATGGATGTCTCAGTGGTACATGTGTGAGTAACTACATATGAAAAGGCAGAGATTTGTGAGTGATGGTGTATATAAATAGCTATATGTGAGAGTGAGTGATTGTGAAAGTGGCTGTAAGGATGAGTGTGTATCACTGACTACATAAGAGAGTAAGTATGTGTTACTATCTGTATGAATAGGTAAAGTGGTGTCGATATAATTGTATAGGTGAGTAAAGGGGACTGTGATAGATTATTTGCATGACTAAGTGGGTGTGTGAGTAACTGCATGGATGAGCAGCGGTATATGATTGTCTGTATAGGTGTATGAGTGCATATGATAGTATTGTATTTGAGTGACTGCATGTATGAGTGATTGTATGGATCAATCAGTAGATGTGTGTCTAGACCTAGCAATCAGTGAGTGCATATGTAGTAACTGGTATTGCTCTGCTAACAATTTGGAAAATGGTTCTGTATTTTTCTGTTGATGTATTAAATGTTATATTAGAGTATGAAGAGGTGCATCAGATTTTCATGTGGATGATGTCATCAGTGATGTATTTTGAGATGTCATCAGTGATGTCATCAGTGATGTCACTGACAATGCCATGAATGATGTAATATGTGACATCATGAGCAGTGCATTGCGGGGGCATGAGTTATAGCTAGCTGAACTAACTATAACAGTGAAATTTCTACGGTTTTGTATGAGTGAAATGTCCAACTAACTATAACGTCCCTGAAACCTATGGTTTTTTTCAGTGAATTTCTAAGGTTTTTTAAATGCTAATTTCTAACTATAACATACCTGAAACTTATGTTTTTTTCAGTGAATTTCAATGATTTTTTAAATGCTAATTTCTAACTATAACGTCTGTAAATCCTATGATTTTTTCAATAAATTTCAAAGGTTTTATAAATGCTAATTTCTAACTACAATGTCCCTGAAACCTATATTAAGTACATTTTAAAAAGATGTGCATACTTTTTGTAGTGAAAAACTAACTGTAACTGTCTGATATAAGTTATAATTTACTAATGTTTAAAACGTAATTAGCACTAATTAAAATCTAAGTGTAGAAAAACTATGATGCGCCAGCTATGATACCTGACTTCGAACAACACCGTTTACAGTTCGATCCCCGGCGGCACGTTAGCCCACCACTATGTCACTATAGGCAATACCTTGATTAATGTTCCCGACACCCCCGAGCGCCGGGAAACTTCTCTGGAGTTTTAAAACCATAACGATGACAAATATTAGCACGTATTTTATTTTTATTTTATTCTGAAACTTTTTTTAATGTCTTGTATTTAGAATTATGGCAATAATACATGTCTTTAGTCATGAGAAACGAGATGACACAGTTTGCCGTGTAACAGTTTTTAAGCTCTCCAACGTTATACATATACGTGTGAAGATCGAAATCAAACCTTAACGGCTTCACATTTTCTAACTTTTCCAAGCACATCCACAAGTAACACAGTGAAAACGTGAGCACGTCTCAACTGTAAAACAAGACATCTAAATGGACGTAACCCCATGTTCCTTCCATAGACTACTGAATAACCAAAAAGTATATAAGCCACAACCGTTGATTGATTACTTTCGTTTGTGCGAGTTATTTACGCATGGCCCTTCTGTGATGCAGGT
Source organism: Lissotriton helveticus (assembly GCF_964261635.1). Lineage (NCBI taxonomy): Eukaryota > Metazoa > Chordata > Amphibia > Caudata > Salamandridae > Lissotriton > Lissotriton helveticus. The sequence continues at coordinate 1,165,965,875 of NC_136065.1, read as the reverse complement.
TCCGTTATCTAGCGTCGGATTCTTCTTTTGAGACAACAAATGATATTAAGGAGTTGGAAGTTGTTTGGTTATGGCATAGTAGATCCTTATAATATGTGGCTATTTCTCAATATGATCTCAGAGGTGTTGGTAACCCCTGGGCGCGAAGACTAAAAATGTATATATAACCCCAGGAGCTTCTGGTTCTTACTCTGTTTCCCCCCTGGGATCATATAGTGTGAGTATGTATAATTTAATATTCACATTCATACTGAACTCACAGGAGTCTATGACCCGTTGGCGCGATGACGAAAATGTTCCAAGTCCCGAAGAGAAGAAGCTTTCAACATATTCACAGCTGGTATTATAGTATTATCCTATATATTCTTAAAGGAGTACCTGATCTATCAGCAAAGCAGTAAGCGACCAGTAAGCGACCTCTAAGCACTACGACAGAACTTTTCCGCATTCTACAGAATACAAATGTAAATAAATGTGTTTTTTTTTGTAGTGACTGTTATTATTCTTCTCCTGTAGAATACTATAATTTTAGCCTGTATATTCTAATACTGTGTGTTTATAGTACTTCAAAGGGTTTGGATATCTATCTGTTCGACAAATGTACAATACATACTACAGTAATTTCCATAGATAACTTAGTACCTCACAGTTTGTTACACAGCTAATGTTTCTTAAAATAGTAGTTGCTAAAAACAATTGTATAAAGAGTGCTTCATGTAATGTTTTGATGAAGCGTACATTTCTATGTAATATCACGTCATTTGTGTTTAACAGTTTTTTACTGGGGATTGTTGTTGAGACATGAGATTATGTAGTGCGGGAGTGCTTCTTGTAGCACTTCTCTTCTACTCTATCTAAAAGTAACGCATGCTCTTTTATACTATCAAGAATAGGGGGCACCCCTTTTACAAACTATACCCTACAAAAATTAAGGGAGGGTGTGGCCACGATTAGGGATATTTTAAAAATAGCGTTTTTATTTTTCACCCCTCTGATATATACAGCTTCACTTTCCTAAGAAAGTATATTTGTGATTGCTTAATAAAACTGTTTAAAACCAGTAGTCCGAGGCAAAACGCTGAACTGGACCACCTCCTTCCTCTCCAGCAGAACACAGAGCGTCCGCCTCCCCCCTTTCTGATCTGAAGCCTCCTAGATCATCTGCGATGGATCCCAAGGATCTTCCCTCAGTCCGACATTGTTCAACTTCTACATGGCCCTGCTCACTCACGTTGCCAGACTGCACGACCTCAACATCATCGTCTACACCGACGATACGCCAACTGTTCTTCTCCCTCACCAAGGACCCTCTCACCGCCTAAACCAACATCCACGAAGGAAAGAAAGCCATCGCCGGATGGATGAAGAACAGCCGTCTGAAGCTGAATTTAGACAAGACTGAGGTCCTCATCCTCTGCTCCACCCCCTCAGCCTGGGAGGACTACTGGTGGTGAACTGCTGTGGGAGCTACACCCACACCTACCGACCACGCACGCAACCTGGGATTCATCCTCGACTCAACACTCTCCAAGACCAAGAAAGTCAACGCCATCTCGTCCTCCTGTTTCAACACCCTCCGCATGCTCCGAAAGATCTACAGGTGGATCCCCACAGACACAAGAAGAACAGTCACCCAGGCCCTCGTCCAGGCTGGACAACGAAAACGCCCTCTACGCATGAGCAGCAGCCAGTCAGTGAACCGTTCCCAACCAATAAGAAGCAATCTTGTACTCAGCACACTTTAGCCAATAAAATGTCTCTGGTGTTCCGCAGATGGTGAGGGAATAGCTCCCAACACTTCCACTTTTTATGCTTCACAGCCAATGAACATTAAACTTGGGAAGCTACTGCTTGGAACACGTTACCCCATCAGATGTCCCCGATACTCTGCGGAGGGAGAGGGAATGGCTGGCAACACTACTACTTTCAATGGTTTACAGCCAATAAGCATTAAGCTCGGGAAGGTCCTACTTGGAACACGTTACCCAATGAGATGTCCCTGATGCTCCACGGAAGGGGAGGAAATGGCTGCCAACACTTCTACTTTCAAAGATTTACAGCCACTGAACAGTAAGCTTGCGAAGGTCCTGCTTGGAACACATCACCCAATCACATGTCCCTGCTACTCAGCGGACAGGGAGGAAATGCCTGGCAACACTTCTACTTTCAATGGTTCACAGTCTATGAACATTAAGCTCTGGAAGGTCCTGCTTGGATCATGTGAGCCAATCAGATGTCCTTGCTACTCCGCGGAGGGGAAGGGAATGGCTGGCAACACTTCTACTTTCAATGGTTCGTAGCCAATGAACATTGAGCTCATTGTTGGAACACCTCAGTCAATTAAAAGTAAATTTTCTTCCGCGCACAGGGACAGAACACGCCCTCCCACATAATATAACATTTCATCTAAGAAAGTGACACTGTCCGTGATAAAAGCGAACACTGCATTATAAGTAAACATTACTGCGCATTATATTAAAGGAAAGCTGCAATACGGCACATTGTTATTTTCCCAGTATGATTTACACAGCCTAGTGAACATTGCAGCAATACCGTAGATTCACACTACCTGTGTGTGCACCGTTACACAGCCTACTAAACATTGCTGCAAAACCGCACATTCATACTACCTGCATGTGCACCCTACACACTGCTTGCCACAATACGGCGCATTGTTTTCCCGACGGGATTTCCAGAGCCTACGCAACCTTGCCGCAATACCGCGCACAGTTGTTCTGCAGACTTATTTTCCAGGGCCTACGCAACATTCAAACTCCATGCCTCTCCAATATTCAAACTCCCTGCCTGTACACCGTATAGACTGCTTAAACTAAGACCACACTGTTCCTACTATTCCCTCTTATACAATTATTCTTTTTTTTCCCAGCCATTCGCATTTCAACTCTGTCACAAAAGGGCTGCCAAGACTTCCTAGTTTCAACAGTTCGCAGCCAATGAGCCGCACACTCGTGCTCGTAACGCCTTAGCCAATCAGATGTCAGAATTCTCAAATATCGATAGCTGTAAAATTTCAAATTTCTCAAAAACTACTAAACAGGTTTACACCATTTAAACAAAAGCGTGCTTTCTAGACCAAGACCTTTCTCCCTGCCAAATTTGGCGTATATCTGTTCAGCAGTTTGACCTGTAGCCTTGTCTAAAGTTTCCAATGGAAATTGCATTGAGAAAACATGTTTTGAGCCCCCCTTTTTTTCTGAGCCCACCCCTAGACTAATCTCCCCAAACATTCAAGATAGCGACTGATCAAAAAAGAGAAACTTTTTGGAAAATTTCCTAAAGAGTCATCAAACACCACCAAAGTTATAAACACATAGAAGGCTCAAGGAGGGGTACCGCACAACCCCCTCTTGAAGCCCCAGCGAGCCCCCCTATTATTTTTTACGAAATGCCCCGCAACTTTGCCCACCCAGATGCCTCATTAAAATAAAACACGAGAACTCGCGATCACAGCACAAATTACGCTGGATTTTTTTTTTTAAGGCTTTTTTTGCCCTGGGAGTCCTTCTACGACACCCTGAGCAGGCCTAGAGGGTCAAGGTGTTTCTACCCTGCCCCCTTCTCGTGTTTTATATCTTTGTTTCTCTGTTTTCTGGTGACTCGCTTCTATCGAGTCATAAGATGGCTGCCAACACTTCCTGGTTTGGAGTGTTCCAAGCCAATCACAGTGAAGCTCTTGTTCGGAACTAAGGCTCTGCTCAGATATCAAAACTTTTATTTTTCTAATCTCTCAGCAACTACTGAAATGATTTATACCATTTAAAAGAATTTCGCTTTCTGATCCATGCACTACCTTTCTGCCAAATTTGGGGTAATTCCGTTCAATAGTTTCGGCTGTAGCCTTGCCCAAAGTTTCCTATGGAAATTGATTTTTTTACTCTTATTTCTTGAATTTCTCAAAAACTACTAAACTAATTTACACCATTTGAAAAAAAAAGGTCGCTTTATAAACCAAGCTCTACCTTTTTGACAAATTTGGGGTAATTCCATTCAGCAGTTCGGGCTGTAGCTCGTCGCAAAATTTCCTATGGAAATGAACATGGAAAAAACGTGTTTTGGGACCCCCCTTTTTTCTCCGGCCTAGCTTGAGGAATCACCCCCAAACTTTCAGGATAGGAGCTGACCTGGATGGACTTTTTTAGAGGGGGGGGGAAATTTCAGGAAGATTCGTCCAAGGAAGTCAAAGTTATTAGCAAATCCAGAAACTAGGTTCTTACCATAACTACCTACTGGCGACCACCAGTAGGTGATATATATATATATATACATATTACCTACTGGCGGTCGCCAGTAGGTATATATAGTTAGGATTTTTTCTCTATGGGTTTTTTGAAAATTCTATGTCTAATAACTTTGGCGTTTGTGGACGGAATTGGCTGAAATTTTCAGCAAAATGGAACATTTTGTTTCTGAGCAGCCACTGGAAATTTGGGGGGAGTTGGTCCAGGGGGGCCGAGAAAAAAGGGGGGTCCCAAAACGTGTTTTTAACATTGAGTTTTCCATAGGGCGGTTAGCCTCACTTTTAGCCCGAACGGCTGAATGGATTTGCACGAAACTTGGCAAAATTGTAGGGACTGGTAGCCCGATGTGCCTTTTGTAGGTCTCAATATATGTGCTGCAGTGGATTTTGAGAAATTAACGTTCAAAAAAAGATATATATCTGTAAGCGCGGACCAGGCAGCGCCCCGGTTCGCGTACTTTACGCGTAACGGAACTTCGCGTAGCGAAGTTGATTGGCTCTCCGGTGTCTGTCAACATTCCAAACAGTCCGTAGCGGCCGCCATCTTGTCTCTCGGTAGGATCGAGAGACAAGAGGAGGCGAAAGCGAAGGGGCAAATGACCATAAGGGGGAATAGTAGATCCTCGCTGACCCCCTAGGTTTGATGTGGAGGCTTTAAAGGGGCCCCGCGAAGCAAAAAAAAAAATTTTTTTTGTTTTTTTTCGTGGTTAGCGCCCGGTACGCGAACCGGGAAGCGTTCTGGGGAGCGTACCACAATGAAAAATGAATGATAGACTTTTCAAATGCTGTATGTTAATTGATTGTTGGTTTTGTTGATTATTTTTTATTTTTTTTTATTTTTTAAGCTTTTTTTATTGTGTTTCATAATTTATTAAACTTTCTAACATTTCATTGTCAGAAATTTCATAATAATCATGGAATATAGATTGTAGTCTCTGAGGTTGTAAAATGTCCTCATTTGCAAGGAGGTTATCTACTGCTTGTACACATTGCAGTAGTTCTTGGTCCCAAGTTTCATCCATAAATTCAATCTCATTTGGATCAATGATTTCTGTGTTGGACTCTGGAAGGACAATTTCAAATGAAATGTTTTGTTCACTTTCCATTTTTCCTGAAATTTGCATAAAAAAAATATATATTAGTAGAGGTAGGGCACTGTTGGGATTAATTTTAGATAGGCAGTTTTTAACAGAGAATTTATCTTTGGGCAGTGTATAGTATCAGAGTGGAAGTAGGAATATAAAAAAGTGTATCTAAATTTATAAGTACTACAGAGGGATAGTATATAACTAACAGAAAAAGTTTGCCATATTAACTTAAAGTGCACAATATACTTCAGTTTTAAAAATAACAACTTACCTTTAAAAAGAAGTTGAAGTTATTAATGAAAATCCTATTGAAATGTACACCAGGAAGTAGTAGTCAAAATGGCTGTGTTTCCTTCTCTTCCTTTATATATATTCGGGTACATAACCAATCAAATGTGAGGTAAAAAAAGTAGAAAATGAAAGTAACATTTTAATTGGTTGTCAATTCCAACATTTCAGATGTGTTTTGTGAAGTAATTTACCTCACGGTATTTAGAGAGGTCTACAGGCTAAATGGCTAAATGGAATTCCAATCAAATTTGTGAAAATGGTAGGGATTGGTATGTAGTATGAGCTAATCTATATTTGGTGAAATTGTCTCCAGTGGCTTTTCTGTGAACTACTTTCCCACCTTTTTTAATGGTGCGCTTCCCAGGGAGCGACCCGGTACGCGAACCGTTGAGCGCCCCGGTTCGCGTACCTTAAGCGTTCCGGGAGTCCACCATTTTGTGTTTCGGTCGAATTAAGATACAAGATGGAGGGCAAATAATGTTCAGAATGGGTAGAAGGGGGCACGGTAGACTTATCTTGACCCCCTAGGTTTTCTGAGGGTGGCTGAGGAGGTTTATATGTGCGAAAAAAAAACATTTTTTTAAAAATTTTCGCGAGGTTAGCTCCCGGTACGCGTACCGGGTAGCGCCCCAGGGAGTGTACTTTGTTGAAAATTAGTGAAAAAAGTTAGAGTAAAATAATAATTGTGAGTGATTAGATGTAGGGTAGCTCTGAGAAGAGCTTTTGGGTTTATGGTACATTTTGGTACTTATAAGTAGGTACCAATGCACATTTTTAAATTCAGAGTGAAAACTCTGTTGCCCTCATCTGAGAAGTGAACTCCATCTCCTCTGTAGATATCTTGCATGTAGTAACGCAAGTTATTGTTGTACAGGGAGCCCATTCCATGGTCTCTCATGTAAGCTGAAACAGATTTGTTTACATGCTTCCTCGACTTCTCAATTTGTGGACAAAATTGGTTTGACCACCTCCATTTCTGTCTTTGGCATATATTTGAATATACCAAGGCAGTCTGAGGAAAAAGTGCCATTAATTGCTCAAAGGTGTCCTTTAAAAGCATTTCCAGACCTACACCAGTCAAAGTGCCCAAGTCATTACCTCCACAGTGCACAATTAACAGGTCAGGTTTTGGCAAATGCATAAAGGTTTTCACCAATGGTATCAATTGGTGACATTTTAATCCTCTGTGGCCAAACCACTTAATTTCCACATCTTGTAAATTGAGGTTAGGTAAATTCCTGCTTTCAACGTACCTTTGAGCCCAGTGAATATAACTATGACCAACAATCCAGACAGAAAACATGGTGAGAGAAGGTTCTCCTGCAGTCAGATGAAGTGTGGCAATGAAATGGCAGTTGAAAAAATGAGAGTTTGAAATGAAAAAAACTGTGGAGTTTCTGTGTTCATGAAGTAGTAACAGTGATTGGTGGATTTTGATTGATGAAAACAGAAAGTTAGGGTGTACAGATGTGTTGTTTGAAAGATGTATTTTGAGTGGTCAATAAAAAATCATTAAATGAAAGAAAGCACTGGATATGCAGGTGCACTGAGAGTTCAGAGTTCAATTGCAACATTGTTGTGTGAATTTGCAAACACCAGAGTTTCTCTAAGAGGTGGTTGCTATGGAAAATAGGCAGAAAGGGCAGAGGGGGAAGGGTTTTCATTTGAAAAAAAGTGAGGGAAGAGTTTTGATTGGGTGACATGAGAAATATGTGTGAAGAATTACACCATTTCTGTGCTTTTGATAGCTGCAGACTCTGGAGTGCATACCTTTTGCTCTGCTGAAGACAAATTGGTGTGTTTCTTAGACTGTTTTCAAACTCAAAGTATTTGCTAAGGTGAGAAAATATTTCTTTACTTTAGATAGAGAATAGTGTGCTTTAAGGAGAAAATTATGATTTATGTGGCGCAAATTGCTTGTAAATATGCTCTCACATGTGCATGGAAAATTTTGATTTTGAATGTTTGTGTTACATAGCCATGTTAAAAGTGACGCAACCATGCTGGAAAGCCAATCAAAAAATGATTTCATGTGTTTTAATGACATTTTAAGTCATTTTCTGATGTGCAGTGTTTAGAAATTATGATTTGAAAATCGTTTTTGTGGAAAAGGAATTGTTTTTAAATTCATGACAAGGATATAATGGTGTATGGTTCTTTATAAGGCAATTGACTGTCCTTGATGTTATTTTTCTCATTTTAGTGTAAGACCTTTCTCTGTGGCGCAAATTGCTTGTAAATATGCTCTCACATGTGCATGGAAAATTTAGATTTTGAATGTTTGTGTTAAATAGCCATGTTAAAAGTGACCAAACCATGCTGGGAAGGCAATCAAAAAACGCTTTCATGTGTTTTAATGACATTTTAAGTCATTTTCCCATGTGCAGTGTTTAGAAATTATGATTTTAAAATCGTTTTTGGGGAAAAGGAATTGTTTATAAAATCATGACAAGGACATAATGGTGTATGGTTCTTTATAAGGCAATTGACTGTTCCTGATGTTATTTTTCTCATTTTAGTGTAAGACCTTTCTCTGTGGCGCAAATTGCTTGTAAATATGCTCTTACATGTGCATGAAAATTTTAATTATCAATGTTTGTGTTACATAGCCATGATAAAAGTGAACCAACCATGCAGGAAAGCCAATCAAAAAACGCTTTCATGTGTTTCAATGACATTTTAAGTCATTTTCTCATGTGCAGTGTTTTGAAATTATGATTTGAAAATCGTTTTTGGGAAAAAGGAATTGTTTTTAAATTCATGAGAAGGACATAATGGTGTATGGTTCTTTATAAGGCAATTGACTGTCCCTGATGTTATTTTTCCCATTTTAATGTCAGACCTTTCTTTGTGGCGCAAATTGCTTGTAAATATGCTCCCACCTGTACATGGAAAATTTTGATTTTGAATGTTTATGTTACATAGCCATGTTAAAAGTGACCCTACCATGCAGGAAAGCCAATCAAAAAACGCTTTTATGTGTCTTAAGGACAATTTAAGTAATTTTCCCATGTGTAGTGTTTTGAAGTTATGATTTGAAAATCGTTTTTGAGGTAAAGGAATGTTGTTAAAATTTATGTTCGCCATATGCCCCCAAATTTCTTTTTCAGGGTTGCAGCAGGGTGTTCTTGAGACACCCCTGCACCTTTGGAATAAATTCCTAATTTGTGATGAGCAAATTGTTAATCGCAAATTGCACCTTCATTTATATGAGCCTCCTAGCCCATGGAAATGAATGGGTAATTTGCAATTAGCAATTTTCTCAAACAAATTTGGAATGGTAAAGAATCGCTATTTATTCCTTAAAATTCGCTTTTTTGGAAATGCAAAATAGTTATATGATACATATGGCGGTTGATGTCTAACAAGATAAGAAGCTTATGGATACATTTATGATGACTGGTGCAATGAAGTAGAAATCACTTACTTCATTGGTAGGCCTTTACAATAAATTATCTCCTCTGTATTCTTCATCAAGCGTAACTTTAATCTGCAATCCTGAGTAGGCCTCACCTTAAACAAACCTCTGGATAGGCCACATCTTATTGTCATCCTGATTTAATCATTTATAATGCTAGGGACAGATTTATGATAGGTGTATACCTCTTTTGTGCCACTTAGAAAACATTGTCCATGGGGAAATGACTTAAAATGTCATTAAGACACATGAATGTGTTTTTTTAAAACGTTTGCAATTTTTTTGGGTCACTTTCAACATGGCTATGTGTCTGAAACAGTCAAAATCTAAATTTGCAATGCACAGGTGGGAGCATATTTACAAGGAATGTGCTTCATGGGGAAAGGTCTTATAATGTAATATGGGAAAAATGACATTAGAGATACTGAAATGCCTTATAGAGAAGCATACACCATTATGTCCTTGTCATAAATTTGCAAACCATTACTTTTCCCCAAAAACGATTTTCAAATTATATTTTGAAAACACTGCACATGTGGAAATTACTTAAAATGTCAATAATTCAAAATTTGTGATTCCTTAAATGCAATGTATCAAAAAAAAAATATGTAAAAAATGATATTAAGGATTTGGAAACTACCACCAACTTCTAGTTTGTGGTAATTTGCGAATTCTTTTCAAAAAGCATTTAAAAAAAAAAAAAAAAAAAGTCCCATATGACGCCCATACATGCCATTAGGGCATGTAGGTGTGCCATGTGCTCCCAAATTTCTTTTTCAGGGGTGCAGCAGGGTGTTCTTGAGATACCCCTGCACGCTTGAAAAAAATCCTATTTTGTGATGAGCTAATTGCTAATCACAAATTGCAACATTAATTCCTATGAGCCTCCTAGCCTATGGAAATGAATGGGTAATTTGCAATTAGCAATTTGCTCATTGCAAATTAGGAATAGTAAAGAATCGCTATTTATTCCTTAAAATTCGCTATTTATAATATGTAAAATATTTTGATGATACATATGGCAGTTCATCTGTAACAAGATAAGAAGCTTAGGGATAGATTTATGATGAGTGGCGCATCACCAGGGATGTGACAGTCATCCTGCGCCACTGTTCCGCCACCCATGTTGTGCTGCATTTACAATGCGGCGCAGCATGGGGCAAAAACGGCACAGATGCGTGACGCATCTGTGCCGTAAAGGTGGCGCATTGCTGGAGTTGTATCGTAAGTGCGATGCAGCTCCAGCAAGGCTCAGGGGTGCCCCATCTCTACAATGCTGCGTCAAGACCTATGCCAGCTTCAAGCAGGCGCAGGGTTTTGAAGCAGCTTTCTCCTATCTGATTGTAAATGCGGCACACCATGGGTGGTAAAGCAGTGGTGCACATTAACTGGTGCATGCCTGGGGATGTGCCATTTAATATAAATCTGCACTTTAACATTTGAGTATGTGCAGGGGACACAGAGTCGTTGAGGCTTATCCAAGGTTAAGAACAGATGAGTCCTGTTCAGTGAAAAATTAGACATAGGCTTCACCTGCTCAGCATCGCTGGACATGGCTAAATAATAGCTGCAAAATGTTACTCTTGTTAAATAATTTTACTATTATAATCTGTGAGATTTGTCTCTTACTCTGCAACATCTCATTGTTGTTATCTTTCTTTAAAGATAAAGACAACCTCAACATGAGCGACAATCTGCAATCAGTTGATTTTGACCTCATCATTGAACTTGTAATTGAAACATCAGTGGATGTTGATCCATTGGATGATTTAAATCCTGAGGATGAAGAAGAGCGTGATGAGGATGCAGATTTGTCCGAATTATATGATATAGGATGGGAAGCTGACCTGCTTGAGCCTTTGGAATTATAAACATTTATTTTTAAAATTTATAATCAATAAAAAGTAAAAAGGTAAACCGTTTAATTTAAAAATAAAGACACCTTCAAAAACAGGTTATGTGTAGTGTCTTCAATAAAATATTAAAATATGCTCATAAAATTAGATCAGATTCACATATAAAATAGCATAGGTAACATAAATATAAATGTCATTTCTTTTCTGGTATTTCTGTATTGTAAAAATGGCAATGACTAAAAAATCTTCAAATTAAAATGTCAAGTAGTGTGTTATGTTTTTGATCACTATTACTGATTTACTGTTTGATAATAATGTTTAATAACATTTTTTATTATATTTTTCCTCAGATTCAACTGCAGATCATTTCAAGATTTCAATATGCCTACAAAAATAAGAGAGATAAAGGCTGCAAAACGTCAAAGACAGCAGGAGAAAAAAAAAACGCAGCAGTCCTCTAACAAAAAGATTTCTCAAGCCATGAAGAAAGCACCGGGTAAGAGCTCTAAATATTTCATAAGAAATATTTCTAATAAAAAAAATATTAGTACAGAAAATGTTTCAATCCATAACATGAGAAGTAAATCAAATGGAAAGAAAAGGACAAATGAAAATGTTACTGCTAGAGCAAGAGATAAATCTGTGCATGATAGTAGAAGGAAACAACAGTTTAGGGAGATTCGTAAACGAATGTTCCGTAACAGGATAATTGGCAATTTGTTAAAAAATATTAAGAAAGGTCAACAGAAATTAGTTTTTTATAGGAGAAAAAAAAAAGTTGAGAAAGTTATTGATCAGGCTTTTGAAATTAAACGTAAGTTATTTATTTTGATAATCAATAGAATTAGGAAGCTAAACAAGGCAATTTTTGATTTCAAAAGAAATAGTAGATGGAAGAGAATAGTTAATCGTAGTAATTTTTGTGAAGTTTTTTCTGGAGAATGGATACATAGTTCAAGCTGTGAGGCATTTTTTAATGAAGAGAGTTATTTCCAGGATAATGATTTGGTGCATGCAGTTGACATCAGTGGTCGTGCTTATGAAGTGAAAGATGGTTGTCCAGTTGAAAAAGAAAAACTTGTGACAACAGAGGCAGAAGAGTTGTTAGGTAATGAGGTTTTAGGAAGACGTGCTAAGGGTCCTGTGTACACCTGGAAGTGTAGTAGTATTTGCAGTGTGCGACAGGATTCCATCAATTTGCTTTGTGATTTTGTACGGACATTTAACAAGAAAAGTTTGAAACAGAAAATAAGGTTGTTGCAAGAATTAGATCCTTGCAGAGTGAGAGAAGTGACAGGTTTGCATGGTCATTCACTGGCTTGTCTTTCCAGGAGAGTATGCCAGAGTGTTTTTCATCATTTCAGGATGCTAGCAGTGCATCATAACAAAGTGAGGAAGTTAGTTAGACTGTTGTATTATGCTAAGAGTCCAGCAATTATGCTGAAACAATTATGCGCTGCTCTTTTGCATGGTTCTGAAATAGATGTGAAGAATATATGTGAAGAAATTGAGTTTTGTTACTTTGGAAGTAAAGAGGAGAATGTTGAAATTGAGCAAGAAGTAGAGGGTCATTTGGAAGATAGTGTACATGTTTCCAGTACAGATAATTTCCAGAGGGAAATTGCGACGTTTGACATGAAATCAAGTGAGAGGCCTAATTTCACTTGTGTGTGTTGTAGACGCACTTATTATAAGAATCAGACTAAGTTAGTGGATTTATATGCAAAAAGTGAAAGGGAAAATAATAGTGAATGGAAGGATTTTGCAACATACTTGATGGTAGAAAATTGTTTTGATTTGGGATTGGATCAACGTGTGTGTACTTATTGTTGTAACAAATTAAAACAAAACCAGATGCCTGCTAGAGCAGTTCATAATAATCTGGAATTGGTTGAGATTCCTTCTGAATTGAAGGACTTAAATACTTATGAATCTATTTTGATTCAAAGTATCCATCCCTTTCAGGCTATTGTAAGAATGGAGCCAAAGACAGGGAAATTGCCTCCATCAGATTTACAGAGAGGATTAAAGGGAAGAGTTGTTTATTTGCCTCTAGATTTCAAGAAAAACATTAACACAATTGGAGTAGAAAAAGTGGAAGAGGAACCTCTGGTTATCTTAGTTAATGGGGTTCCGACAAAGAATAAGAAAATATGGCAAGATTTAGTAGATGTTAGGAAAGTTAAAAAGGCAACATTGTATTTGAAAAAAAATAATAAATACTATAAGAATGTATATGTTGCAGAAGAGGAAGTAAGTGAGGAAGAGGATAGCGATTTGTGTGCTGGTCAAATTGAGAAAGTAGAACCCTCTACTAGTGAGGAAATATATGAACATTATAGTGTTCATCCTTTGCATTCAAAGGAAGTCATGGGGAATGCTATTGAGTTGTTTCAAATGAAACAAGCCAAAGGGAGTCCCATTAGTGTTTGGGAGGAAAGTTTGGAAGCTCGGTGTTTCCCACAGCTTTTTCCAACAGGTCAGGGAGGAAGATATGATGAGCGACCTCATCAAATTCCTGCTTCTGAATACCGGACTTTGCGATTGTATGCAGGAGATGCTAGGTTTCGACAATGCATTCCTTATTTGTTTCATCTCCTGTTTGAAAGCGATCTGTCTGGACTGTCATATGCAGTGAACCACATCTTGAAAAGTGGTATACACATGCAAAACATCTCGGCAAGTGATTTTATGGATAAAGTGAATGTCCAAGATAGTATTTTGGATTCTCACCTGATTAATCTCATGGCGTGTCAGCGTGGTACTAATGAGTACTGGTACCGTCGTCATGGTGATTTAAAATGTATGCTGAGGAACTTAGGTACTCCCACATGGTTCCTCACTCTGAGTTGTGCCGAGTATGGCTGGGAAGACTTACTTCAATTTCTACGAGAGGCAAATGCTAACGTAGAAAACATCGAATTCAAGACACCCGGAGAACTGTGCTCTTTGGATCCAGTCAATGTATGTAGGTACTTCAATCATAGATTTGAAGCTATGATGTCTTTCATCATGAATAAGAAGAATCCACCTCTTGGAGAGGTGTTGGATTTCTTCTGGAGAAAGGAGTACCAAGCAAGAGGTGCTCCTCATATACATATGTTGCTGTGGATCAAGGATGCACCTAAATTTGGAACGGATCCAGAAGACTCAGTGATGAGTTTCATCCAACAATATTCTACGTGTGCTGTTCCAAACGCAAAGGAGAAGAAAAGCCTAAGAGAAAAAGTTCTGCGTTTCCAAAGCCATCGATGTGGAAAATACTGCCGTCGTAAATTCCGAAACAAAGACAAGTTCTACACCAAATGTCGTTTCGGCTTTCCACGACCGGTGATTTCTAAAGGAAGAGTAAACAGTTTGATGTCTTCGCTGCGACATAATGTGATGAAGAAATCACCTAAAAACACTTACAATTTGAAGAGGAACGAAGAGTCCAAGTACATCAACGACTACAACCCGGTGATTTTGTCCATGTGGAATGCTAACATGGATATACAGTTTGTGGCTGATAACTGTATGGCTGTGGCTCGGTATGTGACGTCTTACATCACCAAAAAAGAGAAGACAGAATTGAAGGATATGTGGGAGGACATTTCCCATGAAAAGAGCCTCAGCAAGAAGTTGTACAGTTTCAGTCTGAAGATGTTGTCGCATCGAGAAATCGGAGCGTACGAATGTTCTGACCGGTTGTCTTCAGCAAGTCTCTATGCCAAGTCCAGGAGTATCGTTTGGGCGAGTCTTGGTCTTGCTGCAACGCGTAATCGAGTTCTCAAACCTGTGCGGGAAATTGAGTATTTGGCGGAAAAGGAGCCAAACAGTACCGACATTTTGAAGACAAACATGTTGGATACATATTATCCAAATCGAAGCAGTCACCTAGAGAATGTTTGTCTGTATGAGGTTCTGCAAAATTACATGTTCAAGAGGAACATCAAAGAAGATACTGAGAAAGGAGTGTATGCTGTAATAGGAAGTGAGGGATGTCTGGTCAAGCAAAGAAAATGCCACTTGATAAACCATCGAAAATTGAGTGGCGAATCTCCTGAAAAAAAGGAGTTTTTCTATTTAGCACTTTTGCAACTTTTCAAGCCTTGGCGTGCAGAAGAGGAACTGCTTGGAGATTTCCTCTGTTACGAAGACTCTTTCAATGCCGCCAAGGAGACCATAGAATGTCCTGCTTTTCCCAAATATGTAGAAATGTTGAATGCGGAAATTGAGCAGGAAGCAACGATTGCAGCCGAGATTGCCAGAGACAGTTCTCAGGACAGTCAGAGTTCTGCTTCATTGAGTCAGGATCCACTAGGAGGACCTCTTATTGAAAATGAAGCTGACACTGCTATGAATGAGGTGGAAAGAGCCATGGCACATGCTCAAGAGGATGCGGTTAACTTAGAAGAGTTGGAAAGGCAACTCAACGTTGAGCAGAGGAAAATATATGACGAAGTTACCATGCAAATTGATCATGGATTAAGTCATGATAAGAAAGAGTGCTCATGTACGTCGTTGAAGCCTGTCCGACTGTACGTGAGTGGAGAAGCGGGAACTGGAAAAAGTTTCCTCATTAAAGCAATTTCATGCTATTTGCAGGAAAGGACAGAGTCATCGCTGTCTTGTGTTGTCACTGCTCCAACTGGACTGGCAGCACATAATATTAAAGGGATTACTTTACATCGTTTACTGATGCTGCCAATGGAGCATGACAACAAATTAGAATATCACAAGCTATCTGGAGATGCTTGTTTTGAAGTTTCAAGAATCTTGAGGAAAATGAAACTTCTTATCATTGACGAAGTAAGCATGGTTTCCAATGTCATGCTTGCCTTTGTGCATTTGAGGATGCAAGAAGTTCTCAAAACAGAGTATGATGTGTTATTTGGTGGCAAACACATCATTGTTTTCGGAGATCTTCTGCAGCTGACACCAGTGAAAGGGCAACCTGTGTTCAAAATGCTCACGCATGAAGATACCAGGAAGTGCCTAGGCAGCATTGGCAACGTCAATATATGGTTAAACTTCAATTATGCTGAACTGCATGAAAATATGCGTCAGGCAAAGGATGAAGTTTACAAGACTATTCTACAAGATGTTAGAATTGGAAAAGTGACCGAGCATGGGAAAGAAGCTTTACATGCACGATTACTGTCAAATTTATATCCAGAACAAGATGTTGTGCCTGAGAATATTTTTCAGAAAATTACTGATAAGAAATCTGGAATATGTTTGATGCCAACTCTTGCAGAATGTGCCAAATTTAACAACAAAATGTTGCATTTAGAAAAGCAAGAGATTGTGAAAGTGGAAGCTATTGATAGAGTAGAGCATATGGGATCAACAATTATTTTGTCTGAGAATCTGAAAACAAAATTGGATTCATTAGAGAAGAGTATATCTAAAACTGCAGGTTTTGAAAAGACTCTGAATGTGTGCTTGAACTGCCGTATAATTTTAAGAAGGAATTTACATGTTGAAAGAGGTCTGGTAAATGGATCAATGGGTAATGTTGTTGATTTTGTGAAATACAGAAATAGAGATGGAATTGAATTTTTAAAAATTAAATTTGATGGCATTGAGGAAGTACAGCTAATTGCTCGTTGTTCTGCTAGATTTTTGCTTGTAAAAGACTTATATGTTCGCCGTAAGCAGTTCCCTGTTTGCTTGGCATATGCGGTGACAATTCATAAATCGCAAGGTTTAAGTGTAGACACTGCATTGGTGAATATTGGCAGTTCTGTGTTCAAGGAGGGTATGGCATATGTGGCATTGTCACGAGTTAGAACTTTATCGGGATTGTACTTGATTGAGTGTGATGTCAGAAACATTTGTGCAGATCTAGATTGTGTTAAGGAATACAATAGGTTAAGAAGAGAGTATGCGCCACATTTGCCTCAGTTTCCTTTGTTTGAGAAACGTCTGGTAGGCCGGAAACGAAGAAATGAGAACAATACTGGGGAGGTTGTAGCAAAAAGACAAAAAGTGAATGAACCTAAAATTACAAGCAGAAACAAAGAGGATTCTGTTGAAGATGTTGTTGGTTTTCAGTTTGAAAACAGTTCTGGTGTCAACTGCTATGCTAATGTAGTAATTAATGTTTTGTTTTCTCTAAAAAATGTAAAAGAAGAGATTGTGGTCAATTCTGATCAAAGATTTTGCAGTTTGTTAAATTCTGTGTTAGAGAAATGTACCACTGATAGAAGAAACATAGAAAGTGTGTCTGAAATTAGAAATCTGTTAGATAGATGTTCAGGCCAAACACAATTCTCTCAAAATATTCAGCAAGATTGTCAGGAGTTTTTAATGTATATGCTTGATGTATTACATGCTGAAGGTGTAGATGTAGATCAGCTGTTTGGGCTTTCTTATCAATGGCAGCATGACTGCGAGAACTGTATGGTATCAAGTACTACTAGTGTAGACTCAGAAAGATTTATATATTTAACTTTGCCAGACAGTAAATCAGTCTCCTTTAATAAGCTAGTAAAAGCTGCTAATCACAACATGGAGTGTAGCCAATGTAAATCTGAAATGATGTCCACATTATTTATACGAACATATGGCCAGTACGTCATTTTAATGTTCCAACGATGTAGGCCTGATGGAACAAAATTGACAACTTTAATAAAAAAAATTGTAGCTTCGCAGTTGTCAATATCAGGAAGGACTTTTGTAACTACAGCAATTATATATCATGACGGACCTTCAATATCATCAGGACATTACACAGCTTATTTAAAGTCTAGAAATGGCTGGTCATTCTGCAATGATTCTGTTTTAATTTTCAAAAAAAAATTGCCGTATGACCTTAAAAACTCTTACCTGGTGTTTTTAAAACCAAAATTTTAGGAAAATAATCTCGGGATATGATCTGTGGAATTTCAAGAAGTTCTAATGGCTCCTACACAATTTGGCCTTGAGGATAAGTGTAGTTCAGAGACATAACTTCTAATCATAGGATTGGACATCATGGAGATGTATGTGCACTATGAATGAGTTCAGAAAAACTGTTTCTTTTCATAAGCTAATTGAAGCAGCCAATCAAAACATGGAGTAGAGGGAATGTAAGTCTGCAATGCTGTCTACTGTTTTACATTGCTTTGTGATTAAAAGTGATGTAGAGAATTAAATAATTGTAGTACTCATAGAGGTAGTGTAAGTCTGCTTCATATTAAGCAGTATCAGTGTCATAGGAAATGTAGAACATGACTGAGCAAGAAGGGGAAGATATTACTATTCCAGGATTGTGAAAATGATCTTCAACATTTTAATTCTGAAAGTTGCGGAAATGCCAAATGATGGGATTGGCTTACAAGAAATCCAAGAGTTATAAATATCTCTGACTAGATTTGGCCTTGTGGAAAATAGTGGTAGAGAGCAAGAAGTCATTTATTGCATGTAACGTGTTTTTAAAAACGATGTAGGTTTTCTTTCAGAAAGTGGCGGGCTGAAAGTAATAACAGCACAAAAGAGTGTAAGCTGTTCATAGGACATCCTTGGACGTCATGGAAAGTAAGTTAACTTTAAGGAGTTCTGAATTTTAATTTCTGATGTTGTATGGGTTTTTTAAACACAATCATTTTGATTGTGTTTTTTTTTCCCCGCTGTTACATGATGAATACCTTCAAGTCACTGTTTTTAGTGAATTTTGATACATTCTGAGAACAGCAAAAATAAACCATTTAACATGTATAATTAATTCTGTACTGTTTGCATTTATGATGTATATGTAGAACTGTGTAGGAGGCATGGAGAAGGTGAGTTTTCTGTAAGTGTTAAATTTATTGTATGCAGTGCTGCACTTCAACGTATTCTTTCATATGCTGGACTACATCTGCACAATGAGATACCTAAGCAAAGGAAACACAAGTGATGTGATTGTGAAATGAGCAAAATAAATTGCACATATTTCAATTACATCACCTGTGTTTCCTATCATTACGAATCACATTGTGCAGATCAAGTTTAGGTCTGTCCAGGGAAACATAGGAGGTTTCTACTTTGTTGAAGAGTGCAGTGGACATGACTCACTTCATTAGTAGACTTTCACAGATATTATCTCCTCTGTACACTTCAACAAGTGTAAATCTCATCTTGAACTCTGAGTAGGCCTCACCTCAAACAAATCTCTGGATAGGAGACATGTTATTGGCATACTGAAGCGACACTTTTCTGAAACAAGAGCAATGCAAAAGATGCACCATGTTTTAAGATAGGCCTCACTTCATCTGCATCAAGATACTGTTAGTTTAAAATGTATATCTTTAGGATTGTGTAGAGGACCTGTAGAAGCAGAAGCTTCTGTCAGTGTCAAAGTTGTTGAAAAACTATTTGTCCTTCAATATTTTCCCTTGTCTTTTGTAATTTTTAAATACATATTTTAAATTTTTTCAAATGTTGGTTCTCTCTTTCACAGATTGAAAGTATAGAAATAAAATGTGATTAATTTAACGGCAATTACAAGGTAAATAGTTGTACTCTTTTCGTTACATTTCTATCACATTCACCTACTATTAGATCCACTGCTTCACTTCTTTAATCCTCAGTTTCCTGCCTTTGCTACTTTCCTCATTCCTTTCTCTATTACCTATTTACTCAACTCCTTCCACTCTTTTTCTCAGTCCCTCTGTTCTCATAGTTCCTCAGTCTTGTTCACTCACTCCATCTCTATTACTCTTAGTGTCTGTGAATTACTTTCCCAACTTTTTTTTTTTTGGACCGCTTCCCGGGAAGTTGCCCGGTTCGCAAACCAGCAGCGTTATGGCAGTCCACCATTTTGTGTTTCGGTCGAATCAAGATACAAGATGGAGGGCAAATAATGTTCAGAATGGGTAGAAGGGGGCACGGTAGATGTATCTTGACCCCCTTGGTTTTCTGAGGGTGGCTGAGGAGGACCATAGTTCTTCACTCTTGTTCACTCTCTCTGTTTCTATTAATGTCACTGTTTATGACTGATCAAAAAAATGTTTTTTTAAAAAGAACAGTAACTATAAGGGAAGGAAATAGACAGTTATGTTAAAAGAAAGACAGCTATAGGGAGTAAACTAAGGATACTGTTACCTACAATCCTCTGCTGTTGATGTTACTGACCATGTCATGAATGATGTAATATGTGACATCATTAGCAGTGGATTGTAGGTAACAGTATCCTTAGTTTACTCCCTAGAGCTGTCTTTCTTTTAACATAACTGTCTGTTTGCTTACCTTATACTTACTGTTCTTTTTTTAAAAAAATATTTTTTTTGGTTAGCTTCCGGTACGCGTACCGGGTAGCGCTCCGGGAGCGAACTAAGAGAAATAGAGGTTGGCAGAGTTCCAAATATTCTACCAATTTTTTTATAATGGGGAGTTAGTTCTGAAAAGAACTTTTTTTTTTATGTTTTTGTTGTTTTATATTTTTTTTAGTATTTTTTGAACATTTTTTTACTTTTTTTGTATTTTCTGAACGTTTTTAAATTTTTTTTGGTTTTTTTGGGGGGGGGAAACAAAAACGATCCATTATAAAGGGCTCAACAGGAGCAAAAAAAAAAAAAAGAATTTATTTTTTGGTGCGTTTCGTACAAACATTAATATGATTTTGAATTGCTCGCAAAATCAAAGTGATGCTACTTTCTCTGTAGCAGATGAAAGTGCCACATTCCACGCACACTTGCTTTACGTGCCCAAACAACATTTGGATGTTTGCGATCATCTCCCTCGCCTCTGGTCCCGACACCTCTGGAACCACCGATCTTCTTGCCATTGGGAGGGGATTTTGTTGTTCGTCACGTAGCTGGGCAGCACTATAATTATTTGGGTGCCACCTACTCATATGCCGATGCATAGTATGATTGCCATAACTGTATTTTTTATCAGTGCCCCTTGACAATCTATCACCGCATATGCGGCAAAACACGTAGCGTGCATTCACTTTCTTTTGCCCCTCAGGAATTCTGTAGAATTGCCAGATGTAATTCTCCTTTCGATTGTACCTCCTGGGCTCCTCTGGCAAAAACTCATGCTCTTCCTCCTCTTCCTCCTCTTCCTGTTCTTCCTCTTCTTGCAAAATTACTTCTGCAGGTGGTCCTCTCTTTCTTGGATTTGGTGGAGGTGGTGGGCTAGCACCAGCTGAAGCTACTAATGAAGCCATCTCAAAGTCTCAATAAAGGGTCTTTCTCTCACCAAGATGAAAGTCAGAGTGATGAAAGAAGGAGGGGTTTTCATCATTTGGGAAAAACAAAAGTTCTAAACCAATGAAAAGTGTTCATTTTAGATCACATGACCTTGTATTACATCATTAGGAAACCAAAAGTGAAATGAACCAATGAAAAGTGTTATTACCGAGTCACATGACCTGCTATGTTTACGTTACGCGGTCGGCGCCGCGCCGCGGATCGCTTCCGGTTCGCGTACCGCTGCGCTTCCGGGTACGCGAACGTAGCACGTAATATGACGTATTACGCGAGAACGCGAAACGTCATGCTGACGCGAAGCGTCACGATGTTGTTTTGTAACGCGAGAGGTGCGCAAAAGGAACGTTTACCGGTTCGCGTACCGGGTCGCGCCTCCGGATTGAGCTAACGGGAAGCTAACCGGTACGCGTACTGGGAGCGAAACAAAAAAAAATAAAAAAAAAATTGTATAAAAAACATGTAAAAAATATTTTTCTTTTTAAAGAATAATACATTGTAAAGGTTTTGATATTAGCTATTAAAAAACCAATGAAATTCACTGAAAAAACCATAGGTTATAGACCATATATAGTTAGGAATTAGCATTTACAAAACCTTAAAAATTCACTGACAAAAACCATAGGTTATACACCATATATAGTTAGGAATTAGCATTTAAAAAACCTTATTTTACTCACACAAAACCAATGAAATTCCATATATAGTTAGTTGTACTAACTATATATCACGCACCCGCAATCCACTGCTGATGATGTCACATATTACATCATTCATGACATGGTCAGTGACATCACTGATGACATCACTGATGACATCTCAAATGACATCACTGATGACATCACTGATGACATCTCAAATGACATCACTGATGACATCACTGATGACATCTCAAATGACATTACTGATGACATCACTGATAAAATCATTCATGTGATAATACGATGAACCTCTTCAGACTCTAATATAACCTTAGATACACTCAGTGTAAACACAGACTCACAGAT
Source organism: Lissotriton helveticus (assembly GCF_964261635.1). Taxonomy (NCBI): domain Eukaryota; kingdom Metazoa; phylum Chordata; class Amphibia; order Caudata; family Salamandridae; genus Lissotriton; species Lissotriton helveticus. The sequence goes on along the minus strand of NC_136065.1, from coordinate 1,165,943,797 downwards.
TGTCACTCATCCATGAAGTTACACACACACCTAGACAGTCATGCAAACAATCAATCACACCTCCATTTCCTTAACTATACAGTTAAACACACCTTACTTATTCAAACATATACTAAAACATATTTACTCACTTATACAATCCTGGATACAAGTTCACAATGATCCATACAGCCACTCACACATTCACTGGCTCTTATGCACAGTTATTTATATATGTCAACTCTCACATGTACTGTATTTTACATATGTACTTAATTTGACATGTAGCACTGAGATATCTATTCACTCACCAATACAGTCATGCACACAGTCAACCGCCCATACAGCTGTTTCCAACATGCACTTTTGAATCCATACATCTATGCACAGAGTCATACACTTCCCAGCCACCCACACACACACTCAGTCTCCCATACAAATGCTTGGGCAACCAATCAATAACCTATATAGTTACTCATATAGCTACTGATCAACACATGCAGCAGTTTACAGAACAACAGACATAATGATGCACAAATTAAGACAGTTTAGTCACTAACCCATGCACTCAGTGAGACACATTTAATCACTCACTCATACATTCAGTCATGCACCTACTAAATCCTTCGTCCAGACACTTATACATCGACTCATTCATAAATATGTAAGACATATTTTAACTTTACAGAAAAATACAGTCACTGGATGTTGTCATCAGTGATGTCATCAGTGATGTCATTTGAGATGTCATCAGTGATGTCATCAGTGATGTCATTTGAGATGTCATCAGTGATGTCATCAGTGATGTCACTGACCATGTCATGAATGATGTAATATGTGACATCATCAGCAGTGGATTGCGGGTGCGTGATATATAGTTAGTACAACTAACTATATATGGAATTTCATTGGTTTTGTGTGAGTAAAATAAGGTTTTTTAAATGCTAATTCCTAACTATATATGGTGTATAACCTATGGTTTTTGTCAGTGAATTTTTAAGGTTTTGTAAATGCTAATTCCTAACTATATATGGTCTATAACCTATGGTTTTTTCAGTGAATATATATATACATACTACTGGCAGTCGCCAGTAAATAGTTATAGTTAGGACCTAGTTTCCATAGGAAAAGCGTTTTTTGTTTTCCCAATAACTTTGGCACCGGATGACGATTCTTCGCGGAATTTTCAAAATTATTGGGGCGCTCCGGTCAGCACCTGTCTTGAAAGTTTCGGGGTGATTCGCCAAACAGGAGCCGAGAAAGAAGGGGGGCCCCAAAACGTATTTTCTCCATGTTATTTTTGATAGGAAACTTTAGACACGGCTAAATGCTCGGACTGCTGAACAGAATCGCACCAAATTTGGTGAAAACCTAACCCTTGGTTCAGAAAGAGACCTTTTTGTTAAATGGTGTAAATCCATTCAGAAGTTCCTGAGAAATACAAGGCCCCCCCAAGCCCCGGGGACCACCACCCTGGGGCTTTTCTTAAATATGTGTGGGGGGCCGCCCACCACAGCCCCAGGGACCACCACCCCCCGGAGCTTTTTTTTTTTAAAAGAACCTGTGTGGGGGGGCTCCACCACCTCCCCGGGGCACTAAGTCTATAAATGCAGGAGTCCGTAACGGACCCCCGGGGACCACCACCTCCCGGGCTGTGCACACATTGGGAGGGAGCCCGCACGGCCCCCCTCCTGGAGCCCTTGATGGCCCTGGGTACCGCCACCCCCCAGGGCCTGCTCCTGCAGTGTCCCAGGGTGCCCACCTCACTCTATCTATCTGTCTATCTATCGCACTCACTCTATCTGTCTGTCTATCTATCGCACTCACTCTATCTATCTGTCTATCTATCGCACTCTTATCTATCTGTCTATCTATCGCACTCACTCTATCTATCTGTCTATCTATCACACTCACTCTATCTATCTATCGCACTCACTCTATCTATCTGTCTATCTTTCTATCTATATATCTATCTATCTATCTATCTATCTATCTATCTATCTATCGCCCTCACTCTATCGCCCTCTATCTATCTATCTCCCTCTATCTATCTATCGCCCTCTATCTATCTATCGCCCTCTATCTATCGTCCTCTATCTATCACCCTCCATCTATCTATCACCCTCACTCTATCTATCTGTCTATCTATCGCACTCACTCGATCTATCGCCATCACTCTATCTATCTATCTATCTATCTATCTATCTATCTATCTATCTATCTATCTATCTATCTATCTATCTATCTACTATCTACCTACTATCTATCTATCACCCTCACTCTATCGCCCTCACTCTATCGCCCTCACTCTATCGCCCTCACTCTATCGCCCTCACTCTATTGCCCTCACTCTATCTATCATCCTCTATCTATCTATCGTCCTCTATCTATCTATCGTCCTCACTCTATCTATCTGTCTATCTATCGCCCTCACTCTATGTATCTGTCTATCTATTGCCCTCACTCTATCTGTCTATCTATCGCACTCACTCTATCTGTCTATCTATCGCACACACTCTATCTATCTGTCTATCTATCACACTCTATCTATCGCACTTACTCTATCTGTCTATCTATCGCATTCTATCTGTCTATCGTACTCACTCTATCCATCTATCGCCCTCAATCTATCTATCTATCACCCTCACTCTATCTATCTGTCTATCTATCGCACTCACTCTATCTGTCTGTCTATCTATCCCACTCACTCTATCTATCTGTCTATCTATCGCACTCTTATCTATCTGTCTATCTATCGCACTCACTCTATCTATCTGTCTATCTATCACACTCACTCTATCTATCTATCGCACTCACTCTATCTATCTGTCTATCTATCGCACTCACTCTATCTATCTGTCTATCTGTCTATCTTTCTATCTATCTATCTATCTATCTATCTATCTATCTATCTCTCTATCTATCTATCTATCTATCGCCCTCACTCTATCCATCTATCGCCCTCAATCTATCTATCTATCACCCTCACTCTATCTATCTGTCTATCTATCGCACTCACTCTATCTGTCTGTCTATCTATCCCACTCACTCTATCTATCTGTCTATCTATCGCACTCTTATCTATCTGTCTATCTATCGCACTCACTCTATCTATCTGTCTATCTATCACACTCACTCTATCTATCTATCGCACTCACTCTATCTATCTGTCTATCTATCGCACTCACTCTATCTATCTGTCTATCTGTCTATCTTTCTATCTATCTATCTATCTATCTATCTATCTATCTATCTATCTATCTATCTATCTATCTATCTATCTATCTATCTATCTATCTATTGCCCTCACTCTATCGCCCTCTATCTATCTATCTCCCTCTATCTATCTATCGCCCTCTATCTATCTATCGCCCTCTATCTATCGTCCTCTATCTATCACCCTCTATCTATCACCCTCACTCTATCTGTCTGTCTATCTATCGCAATCACTCGATCTATCGCCATCACTCTATCTATCTATCTATCTATCTATCTATCTATCTATCTATCTATCTATCTACTATCTATCTATCTATCTATCTATCGCCCTCACTCTATCGCCCTCACTCTATCGCCCTCACTCTATTGCCCTCACTCTATCTATCATCCTCTATCTATCTATCGTCCTCTATCTATCTATCGTCCTCACTCTATCTATCTGTCTATCTATCGCACTCACTCTATCTATCACCATCACTATATCTATGTATCTATCTATCTATCTATCGCCCTCACTCTATCTGTCTATCTATCGCCCGCACTCTATCTATTTATCGCCCTCACCCTATCTATCTATCGCCCTCACCCTATCTATCGCCCTCACTCTATCTATCTATCGCCCTCACTCTATCTATCTATCGCCCTCACTCTATCTATCTATCGCCCTCACTCTATCGATCTATCGCCCTCACTCTATCTATCTATCTATCGCCCTCACTTTATCGCCCTCACTTTATCGCCCTCACTCTATCTATCTATCGCCCTCACTCTATCTATCTATCTATCTATCTATCTATCTATCTATCTATCTATCTATCTATCTATCTATCTATCTATCTATCTATCTATCTATCTATCTATCTATCTATCTATCTATCTATCTATCTATCTATCTATCTATCTATCTATCTATCTATCGCCCTCACTCTATCTATCACCCTCACTCTATCTATCTGTCTATCTATCGCCCTCACTCTATCTCTCTGTCTATCTATCGCCCTCACTCTATCTATCTGTCTATCTATCGCTCTCACTCTATCTATCTGTCTATCTATCACCATCACTCTATCTATCTGTATCTATCGCCCTCACTCTATCTATCTGTCTATCTATCGCACTCTATCTATCTGTCTATCTATATCACTCACTCTATCTATCTATCGCACTCACTCTATCTGTCTATCTATCGCACTCACTCTATCTATCTGTCTATCTAGCACCCTCACTTTATCGCCCTAACTCTATCTATCGCCCTCTATCAATCTATCGCCCTCTATCTATCGCCCTTTATCTATCTATCACCCTCACTCTATCTATCACCCTCACTCTATCTATCTATCACTCTCACTCTATCTATCTGTCTATCTATCGCCCTCACTTTATGTATCTGTCTATCTATTGCCCTCACTCTACCTATCTGTCTATCTATCGCACTCACTCTATCTATCTGTCTATCTATCGCACTGTATCTATCTGTCTATCTATCGCACTCACTCTATCTATGTATCTGTCTATCACACTCACTCTATCTATCTATCGCACTCACTCTATCTATCTGTTTATCTATCGCACTCACTCTATCTATCTATCTTTCTATCTATCTTTCTATCTATCGCCCTCACTCTATCGCCCTCTATCTATCTATCTCCCTCTATCTATCTATCGCCCTCTATCTATCTATCACCCTCTATCTATCACCCTCACTCTATCTATCTATCTATCTATCTATCTATCTATCTATCTATCTATCTATCTATCTATCTATCTATCTATCTATCTATCTATCTATCTATCTATCTATCTATCTATCTATCTATCTATCTATCGCCCTCACTCACTCTATCTATCACCCTCACTCTATCTATCTGTCTATCTATCGCCCTCACTCTATCTCTCTGTCTATCTATCGCCCTCACTCTATCTATCTGTCTATCTATCGCTCTCACTCTATCTATCTGTCTATCTATCGCCATCACTCTATCTATCTGTATCTATCGCCCTCACTCTATCTATCTGTCTATCTATCGCACTCACTCTATCTATCTGTCTATCTATATCACTCACTCTATCTATCTATCGCACTCACTCTATCTGTCTATCTATCACACTCACTCTATCTATCTGTCTATCTAGCGCCCTCACTTTATCGCCCTAACTCTATCTATCGCCTTCTATCAATCTATCGCCCTCTATCAATCTATCGCCCTCTATCTATCGCCCTCTATCTATCTATTGCTATCAATCTATCGCCCTCTATCTATCGCCCTCTATCTATCTATTGCCCTCACTCTATCTATCTATCGCCCTCACTTTATGTATCTGTCTATCTATTGCCCTCACTCTACCTATCTGTCTATCTATCGCACTCACTCTATCTATCTGTCTATCTATCGCACTGTATCTATCTGTCTATCTATCGCACTCACTCTATCTATATTTCTGTCTATCTATCGCACTGTATCTAACTGTCTATCAATCGCACTCACTCTATCTATCTATCTGTCTATCACACTCACTTATTTATTTTTTATTTATTTATTGCCATTTATAAAGCGTGACAAATACCCGCAGGCGTCTTGGCGCTAGTTAATGTGCATACTTCAGGTCGATGTTAAAGTGCTCCAACAGGTTACCTACGTTTGTTAAAAGTTATTGGGTGAACAACCACGTCTTAAGTCTCTTACGAAACTGGAGGAGTGTAGCGCAAGTTCTGATGTCCTGGGGCAGAGTGTTCCAAAGTTTTGGGGCAGCGACCATAAAGCGACGATCACCCCATGACACTGTTTTAGCGCGAGGAACCACTAGGTGGTTGCGATTGGAGGATCGAAGCTGACGGGAAGGTTGATATGGCAGCAGTTGCTCTGTTAAAAAATGCGGACCTTGCCTGTTTAGCGCTTTGTAGACTATACATAATGACTTAAATTTGATCCTATTCTGGATCGTCAACCAGTGAAGTCGTGTAATAGCGTCCGAGATGGCCGCAAACTTTGGGATTCCAAAAAGCATGCGTGCCGCCGCATTTTGTATTGACTGCAATTTTCTCAAGACTCTAATTTGCTTGTTTAAAAAAAGGCCGTTGCAGTAATCCAGTGATGTTAAAACCAAGGAACTAACCAAGGTTTTAATGGCGGCCGCTGGAAGATACGGACTGATTTTTTGGATCATGCGTAATTTATGGTGGGCTGTAGAGGCCACTTTGTTGGCATGGTCCATGAAATTTAGGCCGTCGTCGAAGGTGACTCCCAAATTTCTTACTTTGATTACTGGCTTAGGGAGAGCTCCGAATGTGGAAGGCCACCAGAGAGCTGACCAGTCGGGTGAGAGAGGTCCAAAAATCACTACCTCAGTTTTTTCTGAGTTGAGTTTCAGGCAATTTGTTGCCATCCACTCTCCTATCTCCGTCATTCCATTTTGGAAGCGGTGGGCGACTTCCCCTCCGTCACCCTTAATGGCCAAAACCAATTGCGTGTCGTCCGCATATGAGGTTAGGCTCATCCCGTGTGCTTTGATGACATTGGCAAGGTCCGACACATAGATATTAAATAGTGTCGGACTCAGGGATGAGCCTTGAGGCACCCCACATGGTAGCGGCAGCTTGGCAGATTGGTAAGGTCCAAGGGTGACGGCCTGGGTTCTGTCAGAGAGAAACGAGGCGAGGAGGTCTCTCGCCGTAAGGCAGATGCCCATCTTTTCGACACGATCGACCAAGATCTTGTGGTCGACCGTGTCGAAAGCGGCTGAGAGATCCAGCAGTACCAAAACTGCTGTCCCACCATGGTCTCTAATTAGTCGCACATCATCGGAGGCTTTAATTAAGGCGGTTTCGGTACCATGATATTTACGAAATCCGAACTGGGTATCGTCCAGCAGTCGATGTGTCTCGATGTGCTCCAATAGTTGCATATTCATGGCCTTTTCCACCACTTTAGCTATAAAAGGCAGGCTGGCAATTGGCCGGTAGTTTTTTAGCTCAGTCTTCTCCAGCCCAGGTTTCTTTAAAAGAGGTTTGAGCAGTGTGGTTTTTAAAGACTGAGGATATATCCCAGAGCACAAGATTGAATTGCATACCTGCGTCAGGACCGGTATGATCGAATTCATCACAGGAGGGAGAACCGAGAATGGACAAGGATCCAATGTGGATCCAGTTTTAATTGTGGAGACTATATTTAGTATATGATCCTCAGTTAGTGGTTTAAAACTGGTACAACTTGTAGCTGGAAGTATGTTGGAGACAGAGGGAATTGTTGTGATGGATCTGGTGGAAGTAGATTTGAAAGTGAAGGCTTGGTAGATGTCGTCCACTTTAGAAAAGAAGAAGTTAGCCAAAGCATCACACATAACTTGGATTGAAGGTGGAGTCAGGTCGGGGATGTTGCCTGAAAGGGATTTAGTGATTTCATATAGCTTTTTGCTTGAGTTCTTTGCCTGCTCAATTTGATCCGAGTAAAAGGATTTTTTTGCCTTTATAATCATGGTTTTATAAACAGCCAATGATTCTTTATAGCGGGTCCTGCTTACTTGGTCATAAGTCTTTCTCCATTGCCATTCACAGTACCTGTTTTGTTGTTTTTGTTTTTTTAATTCATCCGTATACCACGGTGAGGTTGGAGTAGACCTATTCTTGGATATTGACTTAATAGGGACCAGGAGATTAATGGCATGGCCCAACCAGTCCTGGAAAAGTTGTGTTGCCATAGTCGAGTCGGAAGAAATCAACGGGCGTGTGCTGTCAAGCTGTTTTCTTAGGCCTGGCTGTTTAATATTATGCCATGCTTTAAAGGAACCCAGGCCAGAGAGAATGGTTGCCTTGTTCGAGGGTTTATTTATTGTCAGAGTGCAGAATACCACATAGTGGTCTGTCCACTCTGTCTCACTCTATCTATCTATCGCACTCACTCTATCTATCTGTCTATCTATCTATCGCACTCACTCTATCTATCTATCTTTCTATCTATCGCCCTCACTCTATCGCCCTCTATCTATCTATCTCCCTCTATCTATCTATCTCCCTCTATCTATTTATCGCCCTCTATCTATCTATCACCCTCTATCTATCACCCTCACTCTATCTATCTGTCTATCTATCTATCGCACTCACTCTATCTATCACCATCACTCTATCTATGTATCTATCTGTCTATCTATCGCCCTCACTCTATCTATCAGTCTATCTATCGCCCTCACTCTATCTATCTGTCTATCTATCGCTCTCACTCTATCTATCTATCTGTCTTTCTATTGCCCTCACTCTATCTATCTATCTGTCTATCACACTCACTCTATCTATCGCACTCACTCTATCTATCTGTCTATCTATCGCACTCACTCTATCTATCTATCTTTCTATCTATCTTTCTATCTATCTATCTATCTATCTATCTATCTATCGCCCTCACTCTATCGCCCTCTATCTATCTATCTCCCTCTATCTATCTATCGCCCTCTATCTATCTATCGCCCTCTATCTATCACCCTCTATCTATCACCCTCACTCTATCTATCTGTCTATCTATCTATCGCACTCACTATATCTATCACCATCACTCTATCTATGTATCTATCTATCTATCTATCGCCCTCACTCTATCTATCTATCTATCTATCGCCCTCACTCTATCTATCTATCTATCGCCTTCACTCTATCTATCTATCGCCCTCACTCTATCTATCTATCTATCGCCCTCACTTTATCGCCCTCACTTTATCGCCCTCACTCTTTCTATCTATCGCCCTCACTCTATCTATCTATCTATCTATCTATCTATCTATCTATCTATCTATCTATCTATCTATCTATCTATCTATCTATCTATCTATCTATCTATCTATCACCCTCACTCTATCTATCACCCTCACTCTATCTGTCTATCTATCGCCCTCACTCTATCTATCTATCAATCTATCGCCCTCACTCTATCTGTCTATCTATCGCACTCACTCTATCTATCTATCGCCCTCACTCTATCTATCTGTCTATTTATCGCTCTCACTCTATCTATCTGTCTATCTATCGCCCTCACTCTATCTATCGCCCTCACTCTATCTATCTGTCAATCTATCGCCCTCACTCTATCTATCTGTCTATCTATCGCACTCACTCTATCTATCTGTCTATCTATATCACTCACTCTATCTATCTGTCTACCTATCGCACTCACTCTATCTATCTGTCTATCTATCGCCCTCACTCTATCTATCTATCGCCCTCACTCTATCTATCTATCTATCGCCCTCACTCTATCTATCTATCGCCCTCACTCTATCTATCTATCTATCGCCCTCACTCTATCTATCTATCTATCGCCCTCACTTTATCGCCCTCACTTTATCGCCTTCACTTTATCGCCCTCACTCTTTCTATCTATCACCCTCACTCTATCTATCTATCGCCCTCACTCTATCTATCACCCTCACTCTATCTATCTGTCTATCTATCGCCCTCACTCTATCTATCTTTCAATCTATCGCCTTCACTCTATCTGTCTATCTATCGCCCTCACTCTATCTATCTATCGCTCTCACTCTATCTATCTGTCTATCTATCGCCCTCACTCTATCTATCGCCCTCACTCTATCTATCTGTCTATCTATCACCCTCACTCTATCTATCTGTCTATCTATCGCACTCACTCTATCTATCTGTCTATCTATATCACTCACTCTATCTATCTATCGCACTCACTCTATCTATCGCCCTCACTCTATCTATCTATCGCCCTCACTCTATCTATCTATCGCCCTCACTCTATCTATCGCCCTCACTCTATCTATCGATCGCCCTCACTCTATCTATCTATCACCATCACTCTATCTATCTATCTATCTATCTATCTATCTATCTATCTATCTATCTATCTATCTATCTATCTATCTATCTATCTATCTATCTATCTATCTATCTATCGCCCCCACTCTATCTATCTATCTATCTATCTAGCGCCCTCACTTTATCGCCCTCACTCTATCTATCGCCCTCTATCAATCTATCACCCTCTATCAATCTATTGCCCTCTATCAATCTATCGCCCTCTCTCAATCTATCGCCCTCTATCTATCGCCCTCTATCTATCTATCGCCCTCTATCTATTGCCCTCACTCTATCTATCGCCCTCACTCTATCTATCGCCCTCACTCTATCTATCTATCACCCTCACTCTATCTATCTATCACCCTCACTCTATCTATCTGTCTATCTATCGCCCTCACTCTATGTATCTGTCTATCTATTGCCCTCACTCTATCTATCTATCTATCTAGCGCCCTCACTTTATCGCCCTCACTCTATCTATCGCCCTCTATCAATCTATCGCCCTCTATCAATCTATCGCCCTCTATCAATCTATCGCCCTCTATCTATCGCCCGCTATCTATCTATCTATCGCCCTCTATCTATCGCCCTCACTCTATCTATCGCCCTCACTCTATCTATCGCCCTCACTCTATCTATCTATCACCCTCACTCTATCAATCTATCACCCTCACTCTATCTACATGTCTATCTATCGCCCTCACTCTATGTATCTGTCTATCTATTGCCCTCACTCTATCTATCTGTCTATCTATCGCACTCACTCCATCTATCTGTCTATCTTTCGCACTGTATCTATCTGTCTATCTATCGCACTCACTCTATCTATCTATCTATCTATCTATCTGTCTATCACACTCACTCTATCTATCTATCTATCGCACTCACTCACTCTATCTATCTATCAATCTATCGCCCTCACTCTATCTGTCTATCTATCGCCCTCACTCTATCTATCTGTCTATCTATCGCTCTCACTCTATCTATCTGTCTATCTATCGCCCTCACTCTATCTATCTGTCTATCTATCGCCCTCACTCTATCTATCTGTCTATCTATCGCACTCACTCTATCTATCTGTCTATCTATATCACTCACTCTATCTATCTGTCTATCTATCGCACTCACTCTATCTATCTGTCTATCTATCGCACTCACTCTATCTATCTGTCTATCTATCGCCCTCACTCTATCTATCTATCACCCTCACTCTATCTATCTATCGCCCTCACTCTATCTATCGCCCTCACTCTATCTATCTATCGCCCTCACTCTATCTATCTATCACCATCACTCTATCTATCTATCTATCTATCTATCTATCTATCTATCTATCTATCTATCTATCTATCTATCTATCTATCTATCTATCTATCGCCCTCACTCTATCTATCTATCTAACTAGCTCCCTCACTTTATTGCCCTCTATCAATCTATCACCCTCTATCAATCTATCGCCCTCTATCAATCTATCGCCCCCATCTATCACCCTCTATCTCTCGCCCTCTATCTATCTATTGCCCTCTATCTATCGCCCTCACTCTATCTATCGCCCTCACTCTATCTATCTATCACCCTCACTCTATCTATCTGTCTATCTAGCGCCCTCACTCTATGTATCTGTCTATCTATTGCCCTCACTCTATCTATCTGTCTATCTATCGCACTCACTCTATCTATCTGTCTATCTATCGCACTGTATCTATCTGTCTATCTATCGCACTCACTCTATCTATCTATCTATCTGTCTATCACACTCACTCTATCTATTTGTCTATCTATCGCACTCACTCTATCTATTTGTCTATCTATCGCACTCACTCTATCTATCTATCTTTCTATCTATCTATCTATCTATCGCCCTCTATCTATCTATCTCCCTCTATCTATCTATCGCCCTCTATCTATCGCCCTCTATCTATCTATCACCCTCTATCTATCACCCTCACTCTATCTATCTGTCTATCTATCTATCGCCCTCACTCTATCTATCTATCTATCAATCTATCGCCCTCACTCTATCTGTCTATCTATCGCCCTCACTCTATCTATCTATCGCCCTCACTCTATCTATCTGTCTATCTATCGCTCTCACTCTATCTATCTGTCTATCTATCGCCCTCACTCTATCTATCGCCCTCACTCTATCTATCTGTCAATCTATCGCACTCACTCTATCTATCTATCGCACTCACTCTATCTATCTGTCTACCTATCGCACTCACTCTATCTATCTGTCTATCTATCGCCCTCACTCTATCTATCTATCGCCCTCACTCTATCTATCTATCTATCGCCCTCACTCTATCTATCTATCGCCCTCACTCTATCTATCTATCTATCGCCCTCACTCTATCTATCTATCTATCGCCCTCACTTTATCGCCCTCACTTTATCGCCTTCACTTTATCGCCCTCACTCTTTCTATCTATCACCCTCACTCTATCTATCTATCGCCCTCACTCTATCTATCACCCTCACTCTATCTATCTGTCTATCTATCGCCCTCACTCTATCTATCTTTCAATCTATCGCCTTCACTCTATCTGTCTATCTATCGCCCTCACACTATCTATCTATCGCTCTCACTCTATCTATCTGTCTATCTATCGCCCTCACTCTATCTATCGCCCTCACTTTATCTATCTGTCTATCTATCACCCTCACTCTATCTATCTGTCTATCTATCGCACTCACTCTATCTATCTGTCTATCTATATCACTCACTCTATCTATCTGTCTATCTATCGCACTCACTCTATCTATCGCCCTCACTCTATCTATCTATCGCCCTCACTCTATCTATCTATCGCCCTCACTCTATCTATCGCCCTCACTCTATCTATCTATCGCCCTCACTCTATCTATCTATCACCATCACTCTATCTATCTATCTATCTATCTATCTATCTATCTATCTATCTATCTATCTATCTATCTATCTATCTATCTATCTATCAATCTATCTATCTATCGCCCTCACTCTATCTATCTATCTATCTATCTAGTGCCCTCACTTTATCGCCCTCACTCTATCTATCGCCCTCTATCAATCTATCACCCTCTATCAATCTATCGCCCTCTATCAATCTATCGCCCTCTCTCAATCTATCGCCCTCTATCTATCGCCCTCTATCTATCTATCGCCCTCTATCTATCGCCCTCACTCTATCTATCGCCCTCACTCTATCTATCGCCCTCACTCTATCTATCTATCACCCTCACTCTATCTATCTATCACCCTCACTCTATCTATCTGTCTATCTATCGCCCTCACTCTATGTATCTGTCTATCTATTGCCCTCACTCTATCTATCTATCTAGCGCCCTCACTTTATCGCCCTCACTCTATCTATCGCCCTCTATCTATCTATCGCCCTCTATCAATCTATCGCCCTCTATCAATCTATCGCCCTCTATCTATCACCCTCTATCTATCTATCTATCGCCCTCTATCTATCGCCCTCACTCTATCTATCTATCGACCTCACTCTATCTGTCTATCACCCTCACTCTATCAATCTATCACCCTCACTCTATCTATATGTCTATCTATCGCCCTCACTCTATGTATCTGTCTATCTATTGCCCTCACTCTATCTATCTGTCTATCTATCGCACTCACTCTATCTATCTGTCTATCTTTCGCACTGTATCTATCTGTCTATCTATCGCACTCACTCTATCTATCTATCTGTCTATCACACTCACTCTATCTATCTATCGCACTCACTCTATCTATCTATCAATCTATCGCCCCACTCTATCTGTCTATCTATCGCCCTCACTCTATCTATCTGTCTATCTATCGCTCTCACTCTATCTATCTGTCTATCTATCGCCCTCACTCTATCTATCTGTCTATCTATCGCCCTCACTCTATCTATCTGTCTATCTATCGCACTCACTCTATCTATCTGTCTATCTATATCACTCACTCTATCTATCTGTCTATCTATCGCACTCACTCTATCTATCTGTCTATCTATCGCACTCACTCTATCTATCTGTCTATCTATCGCCCTCACTCTATCTATCTATCGCCCTCACTCTATCTATCTATCGCCCTCACTCTATCTATCTATCACCATCACTCTATCTATCTATCTATCTATCTATCTATCTATCTATCTATCTATCTATCTATCTATCTATCGCCCTCACTCTATCTATCTAGCTCCCTCACTTTATTGCACTCTATCAATCTATCGCCCTCTATCAATCTATCGCCCTCTATCAATCTATCGCCCCCTATCTATCGCCCTCTATCTCTCGCCCTCTATCTATCTATTGCCCTCTATCTATCGCCCTCACTCTATCTATCGCCCTCACTCTATCTATCTATCACCCTCACTCTATCTATCTGTCTATCTAGCGCCCTCACTCTATGTATCTGTCTATCTATTGCCCTCACTCTATCTATCTGTCTATCTATCGCACTCACTCTATCTATCTGTCTATCTATCGCACTGTATCTATCTGTCTATCTATCGCACTCACTCTATCTATCTATCTATCTGTCTATCACACTCACTCTATCTATTTGTCTATCTATCGCACTCACTCTATCTATTTGTCTATCTATCGCACTCACTCTATCTATCTATCTATCTTTCTGTCTATCTATCTATCTATCGCCCTCTATCTATCTATCTCCCTCTATCTATCTATCGCCCTCTATCTATCGCCCTCTATCTATCTATCACCCTCTATCTATCACCCTCACTCTATCTATCTGTCTATCTATCTATCGCACTCACTCTACCTATCGCCATCACTCTATCTATCTATCTATCTATCTATCTATCTATCTATCTATCTATCTATCTATCTATCTATCTATCTATCTATCTATCTACTATCTATCTATCTATCACCCTCACTCTATCGCCCTTACTCTTTTGCCCTCACTCTATCTATCGCCCTCTATCTCTCTATCGTCCTCACTCTATCTATCTGTCTATCTATCGCCCTCACTTTATCTATCTATCAACCTCACTCTATCTATCTGTCTATCTATCGCCCTCACTCTATGTATCTGTATATCTATCGCCCTCACTCTATCTATCGCCCTCACTCTATCTATCTATCGCCCTCACTCTATCTATCTATCGCCCTCATTCTATCTATCTATCGCCCTCACTCTATCTATCTATCGCCCTCACTCTATCTATCTATCTATCTATCTATTGCCCTCACTCTATCTATCTATCGCCCTCACTTTATCGCCCTCACTCTATCGCCCTCTATCTATCGCCCTCACTCTATCGCCCTCTATCAATCTATCACCCTCTATCTTTCTATCGCCCTCTATCTATCGCCCACTATCTATCTATCGCCAACTATCTATCTATCGCCCTCTATCTATCTATCGCCCTCACTCTATCTATCGCCCTCACTCTATCTATCTATCTATCGCCCTCACTTTATCACCCTCACTCTATCTATCACCCTCACTCTATCTATCGCCCTCTATCAATCTATCGCTCTCTATCAATCTATCGCCCTCTCTCTATCTATCGCCCTCTATCTATCTATCGCCCTCTATCTATCTATCGCCCTCTATCTATCTATCGCCCTCACTCTATCTGTCTATCGCACTCTATCTGTCTATCTATCGCACGCACTCTATCTATCTGTCTATCTATCACACTCACTCTATCTATCTGTCTATCTATCACACTCACTCTATCTATCGCACTCACTCACTCTATCTATCTGTCTATCTATTGCCATATCTATCTATCTATCTATCTATCTATCTATCTATCTATCTATCTATCTATCTATCTATCTATCTATCTATCTATCTATCGCCCTCACTCTATCTATCTGTCTATCTATCACCCTCACTCTATCTATCTGTCTATCTATCGCACTCACTCTATCTATCTGTCTATCTATATCACTCACTCTATCTATCTATCGCACTCACTCTATCTATCGCCCTCACTCTATCTATCTATCGCCCTCACTCTATCTATCTATCGCCCTCACTCTATCTATCGCCCTCACTCTATCTATCGATCGCCCTCACTCTATCTATCTATCACCATCACTCTATCTATCTATCTATCTATCTATCTATCTATCTATCTATCTATCTATCTATCTATCTATCTATCTATCTATCGCCCCCACTCTATCTATCTATCTATCTATCTAGCGCCCTCACTTTATCGCCCTCACTCTATCTATCGCCCTCTATCAATCTATCACCCTCTATCAATCTATTGCCCTCTATCAATCTATCGCCCTCTCTCAATCTATCGCCCTCTATCTATCGCCCTCTATCTATCTATCGCCCTCTATCTATTGCCCTCACTCTATCTATCGCCCTCACTCTATCTATCGCCCTCACTCTATCTATCTATCACCCTCACTCTATCTATCTATCACCCTCACTCTATCTATCTGTCTATCTATCGCCCTCACTCTATGTATCTGTCTATCTATTGCCCTCACTCTATCTATCTATCTATCTAGCGCCCTCACTTTATCGCCCTCACTCTATCTATCGCCCTCTATCAATCTATCGCCCTCTATCAATCTATCGCCCTCTATCAATCTATCGCCCTCTATCTATCGCCCGCTATCTATCTATCTATCGCCCTCTATCTATCGCCCTCACTCTATCTATCGCCCTCACTCTATCTATCGCCCTCACTCTATCTATCTATCACCCTCACTCTATCAATCTATCACCCTCACTCTATCTACATGTCTATCTATCGCCCTCACTCTATGTATCTGTCTATCTATTGCCCTCACTCTATCTATCTGTCTATCTATCGCACTCACTCCATCTATCTGTCTATCTTTCGCACTGTATCTATCTGTCTATCTATCGCACTCACTCTATCTATCTATCTATCTATCTGTCTATCACACTCACTCTATCTATCTATCTATCGCACTCACTCACTCTATCTATCTATCAATCTATCGCCCTCACTCTATCTGTCTATCTATCGCCCTCACTCTATCTATCTGTCTATCTATCGCTCTCACTCTATCTATCTGTCTATCTATCGCCCTCACTCTATCTATCTGTCTATCTATCGCCCTCACTCTATCTATCTGTCTATCTATCGCACTCACTCTATCTATCTGTCTATCTATATCACTCACTCTATCTATCTGTCTATCTATCGCACTCACTCTATCTATCTGTCTATCTATCGCACTCACTCTATCTATCTGTCTATCTATCGCCCTCACTCTATCTATCTATCACCCTCACTCTATCTATCTATCGCCCTCACTCTATCTATCGCCCTCACTCTATCTATCTATCGCCCTCACTCTATCTATCTATCACCATCACTCTATCTATCTATCTATCTATCTATCTATCTATCTATCTATCTATCTATCTATCTATCTATCTATCTATCTATCTATCTATCTATCTATCTATCTATCTATCGCCCTCACTCTATCTATCTATCTAACTAGCTCCCTCACTTTATTGCCCTCTATCAATCTATCACCCTCTATCAATCTATCGCCCTCTATCAATCTATCGCCCCCATCTATCACCCTCTATCTCTCGCCCTCTATCTATCTATTGCCCTCTATCTATCGCCCTCACTCTATCTATCGCCCTCACTCTATCTATCTATCACCCTCACTCTATCTATCTGTCTATCTAGCGCCCTCACTCTATGTATCTGTCTATCTATTGCCCTCACTCTATCTATCTGTCTATCTATCGCACTCACTCTATCTATCTGTCTATCTATCGCACTGTATCTATCTGTCTATCTATCGCACTCACTCTATCTATCTATCTATCTATCTGTCTATCACACTCACTCTATCTATTTGTCTATCTATCGCACTCACTCTATCTATTTGTCTATCTATCGCACTCACTCTATCTATCTATCTTTCTATCTATCTATCTATCTATCGCCCTCTATCTATCTATCTCCCTCTATCTATCTATCGCCCTCTATCTATCGCCCTCTATCTATCTATCACCCTCTATCTATCACCCTCACTCTATCTATCTGTCTATCTATCTATCGCCCTCACTCTATCTATCTATCTATCAATCTATCGCCCTCACTCTATCTGTCTATCTATCGCCCTCACTCTATCTATCTATCGCCCTCACTCTATCTATCTGTCTATCTATCGCTCTCACTCTATCTATCTGTCTATCTATCGCCCTCACTCTATCTATCGCCCTCACTCTATCTATCTGTCAATCTATCGCACTCACTCTATCTATCTATCGCACTCACTCTATCTATCTGTCTACCTATCGCACTCACTCTATCTATCTGTCTATCTATCGCCCTCACTCTATCTATCTATCGCCCTCACTCTATCTATCTATCTATCGCCCTCACTCTATCTATCTATCGCCCTCACTCTATCTATCTATCTATCGCCCTCACTCTATCTATCTATCTATCGCCCTCACTTTATCGCCCTCACTTTATCGCCTTCACTTTATCGCCCTCACTCTTTCTATCTATCACCCTCACTCTATCTATCTATCGCCCTCACTCTATCTATCACCCTCACTCTATCTATCTGTCTATCTATCGCCCTCACTCTATCTATCTTTCAATCTATCGCCTTCACTCTATCTGTCTATCTATCGCCCTCACACTATCTATCTATCGCTCTCACTCTATCTATCTGTCTATCTATCGCCCTCACTCTATCTATCGCCCTCACTTTATCTATCTGTCTATCTATCACCCTCACTCTATCTATCTGTCTATCTATCGCACTCACTCTATCTATCTGTCTATCTATATCACTCACTCTATCTATCTGTCTATCTATCGCACTCACTCTATCTATCGCCCTCACTCTATCTATCTATCGCCCTCACTCTATCTATCTATCGCCCTCACTCTATCTATCGCCCTCACTCTATCTATCTATCGCCCTCACTCTATCTATCTATCACCATCACTCTATCTATCTATCTATCTATCTATCTATCTATCTATCTATCTATCTATCTATCTATCTATCTATCTATCTATCTATCTATCTATCAATCTATCTATCTATCGCCCTCACTCTATCTATCTATCTATCTATCTAGTGCCCTCACTTTATCGCCCTCACTCTATCTATCGCCCTCTATCAATCTATCACCCTCTATCAATCTATCGCCCTCTATCAATCTATCGCCCTCTCTCAATCTATCGCCCTCTATCTATCGCCCTCTATCTATCTATCGCCCTCTATCTATCGCCCTCACTCTATCTATCGCCCTCACTCTATCTATCGCCCTCACTCTATCTATCTATCACCCTCACTCTATCTATCTATCACCCTCACTCTATCTATCTGTCTATCTATCGCCCTCACTCTATGTATCTGTCTATCTATTGCCCTCACTCTATCTATCTATCTAGCGCCCTCACTTTATCGCCCTCACTCTATCTATCGCCCTCTATCTATCTATCGCCCTCTATCAATCTATCGCCCTCTATCAATCTATCGCCCTCTATCTATCACCCTCTATCTATCTATCTATCGCCCTCTATCTATCGCCCTCACTCTATCTATCTATCGACCTCACTCTATCTGTCTATCACCCTCACTCTATCAATCTATCACCCTCACTCTATCTATATGTCTATCTATCGCCCTCACTCTATGTATCTGTCTATCTATTGCCCTCACTCTATCTATCTGTCTATCTATCGCACTCACTCTATCTATCTGTCTATCTTTCGCACTGTATCTATCTGTCTATCTATCGCACTCACTCTATCTATCTATCTGTCTATCACACTCACTCTATCTATCTATCGCACTCACTCTATCTATCTATCAATCTATCGCCCCACTCTATCTGTCTATCTATCGCCCTCACTCTATCTATCTGTCTATCTATCGCTCTCACTCTATCTATCTGTCTATCTATCGCCCTCACTCTATCTATCTGTCTATCTATCGCCCTCACTCTATCTATCTGTCTATCTATCGCACTCACTCTATCTATCTGTCTATCTATATCACTCACTCTATCTATCTGTCTATCTATCGCACTCACTCTATCTATCTGTCTATCTATCGCACTCACTCTATCTATCTGTCTATCTATCGCCCTCACTCTATCTATCTATCGCCCTCACTCTATCTATCTATCGCCCTCACTCTATCTATCTATCACCATCACTCTATCTATCTATCTATCTATCTATCTATCTATCTATCTATCTATCTATCTATCTATCTATCTATCTATCTATCTATCGCCCTCACTCTATCTATCTAGCTCCCTCACTTTATTGCACTCTATCAATCTATCGCCCTCTATCAATCTATCGCCCTCTATCAATCTATCGCCCCCTATCTATCGCCCTCTATCTCTCGCCCTCTATCTATCTATTGCCCTCTATCTATCGCCCTCACTCTATCTATCGCCCTCACTCTATCTATCTATCACCCTCACTCTATCTATCTGTCTATCTAGCGCCCTCACTCTATGTATCTGTCTATCTATTGCCCTCACTCTATCTATCTGTCTATCTATCGCACTCACTCTATCTATCTGTCTATCTATCGCACTGTATCTATCTGTCTATCTATCGCACTCACTCTATCTATCTATCTATCTGTCTATCACACTCACTCTATCTATTTGTCTATCTATCGCACTCACTCTATCTATTTGTCTATCTATCGCACTCACTCTATCTATCTATCTATCTTTCTGTCTATCTATCTATCTATCGCCCTCTATCTATCTATCTCCCTCTATCTATCTATCGCCCTCTATCTATCGCCCTCTATCTATCTATCACCCTCTATCTATCACCCTCACTCTATCTATCTGTCTATCTATCTATCGCACTCACTCTACCTATCGCCATCACTCTATCTATCTATCTATCTATCTATCTATCTATCTATCTATCTATCTATCTATCTATCTATCTATCTACTATCTATCTATCTATCACCCTCACTCTATCGCCCTTACTCTTTTGCCCTCACTCTATCTATCGCCCTCTATCTCTCTATCGTCCTCACTCTATCTATCTGTCTATCTATCGCCCTCACTTTATCTATCTATCAACCTCACTCTATCTATCTGTCTATCTATCGCCCTCACTCTATGTATCTGTATATCTATCGCCCTCACTCTATCTATCGCCCTCACTCTATCTATCTATCGCCCTCACTCTATCTATCTATCGCCCTCATTCTATCTATCTATCGCCCTCACTCTATCTATCTATCGCCCTCACTCTATCTATCTATCTATCTATCTATTGCCCTCACTCTATCTATCTATCGCCCTCACTTTATCGCCCTCACTCTATCGCCCTCTATCTATCGCCCTCACTCTATCGCCCTCTATCAATCTATCACCCTCTATCTTTCTATCGCCCTCTATCTATCGCCCACTATCTATCTATCGCCAACTATCTATCTATCGCCCTCTATCTATCTATCGCCCTCACTCTATCTATCGCCCTCACTCTATCTATCTATCTATCGCCCTCACTTTATCACCCTCACTCTATCTATCACCCTCACTCTATCTATCGCCCTCTATCAATCTATCGCTCTCTATCAATCTATCGCCCTCTCTCTATCTATCGCCCTCTATCTATCTATCGCCCTCTATCTATCTATCGCCCTCTATCTATCTATCGCCCTCACTCTATCTGTCTATCGCACTCTATCTGTCTATCTATCGCACGCACTCTATCTATCTGTCTATCTATCACACTCACTCTATCTATCTGTCTATCTATCACACTCACTCTATCTATCGCACTCACTCACTCTATCTATCTGTCTATCTATTGCCATATCTATCTATCTATCTATCTATCTATCTATCTATCTATCTATCTATCTATCTATCTATCTATCTATCTATCTATCTATCTATCTATTGCCCTCACTCTATCTATCTATCTATCTATCGCCCTCACTCCTATCTATCTATCTATCTATCTATCTATCTATCTATCTATCTATCTATCTATCTATCTATCTATCTATCTATCTATCTATCTATCTATCTATCTATCTATCTATCTATCTATCTATCGCCCTCACTCAATCTATCTATCGCCCTCACTCTATCTATCTATCTATCTATCTATCGCCCTCACTTTATCACCCTCACTTTATCACCCTCACTTTATCGCCCTCACTCTATCGCCCTCACTCTATCTATCACCCTCTATCAATCTATCGCCCTCCTCTATCGCCCTCTATCTATCTATCGCCCCCACTCTATCTATCTGTCTATCTATCGCACTCACTCTATCTGTCTATCTATCACACTCACTCTATCTATCCTTCGCACTCACCCTATCTATCTGTCTATCTATCGCACTCTATCTATCGCCATCATTATCTATCTATCTATCTATCTATCTATCTATCTATCTATCTATCTATCTATCTATCTATCTATCTATCTATCTATCTATCTATCTATCTATCTATCGCCCTCACTCTATCTATCTATCTATCTATCTATCTATCTATCTATCTATCTATCTATCTATCTATCTATCTATCTATCTATCCATCTATCTATTGCCCTCACTCTATCGCCCTCACTCTATTGCCCTCTATCTATCGCCCTCTCTCTATCTATCGCCCTCTCTCTATCTATCGACCTCTATCTATCGCCCTCTATCTATCTGTCGCCCTCACTCTATCTGTCTATCTATCGCACTCACTCTATCTATCGCCATCACTCTATCAATCTATCTATCGCCCTCACTCTATCGCCCTCACTCTATCGCCCTCACTCTATCGCCCTCACTCTATCGCCCTCTATCTATCTATCGCCCTCTAAATATCTATCGCCCTCTATCTATCTATCGCCCTCTATCTATCTATCGTCCTCTATCTATCTATTGCCCTCACTCTATCTATCTATCGCCCTCACTCTATCTATCTATCGCACTCACTGTATCTATCTATCTATCTATCTATTTATCTATCGCCCTCACTCTATCTATCGCCCTCTATCTATCTATTGCCCTCACTCTATCTATCGCCCTCTCTCTTTCTATCTATCGCCCTCACTCTATCTATTGCCCTCTCTCTATCTATCTATCGCCCTCACTCTATCTATCTATCTATCTATCTATCTATCTATCTATCTATCTATCTATCTATCTATCTATCTATCTATCTATCTATCTATCTATCTATCTATCTATCTATCTATCTATCTATCTATCTATCTATCTATCCATCCATCTATTGCCCTCACTCTATCGCCCTCACTCTATTGCCCTCTATCTATCGCCCTCTCTCTATCTATCGCCCTCTCTCTATCTATCGACCTCTATCTATCGCCCTCTATCTATCTGTCGCCCTCACTCTATCTGTCTATCTATCGCACTCACTCTATCTATCGCCATCACTCTATCAATCTATCTATCGCCCTCACTCTATCGCCCTCACTCTATCGCCCTCACTCTATCGCCCTCACTCTATCGCCCTCTATCTATCTATCGCCCTCTAAATATCTATCGCCCTCTATCTATCTATCGCCCTCTATCTATCTATCGTCCTCTATCTATCTATTGCCCTCACTCTATCTATCTATCGCCCTCACTCTATCTATCTATCGCACTCACTGTATCTATCTATCTATCTATCTATTTATCTATCGCCCTCACTCTATCTATCGCCCTCTATCTATCTATTGCCCTCACTCTATCTATCGCCCTCTCTCTTTCTATCTATCGCCCTCACTCTATCTATTGCCCTCTCTCTATCTATCTATCGCCCTCACTCTATCTATCTATCTATCTATCTATCTATCTATCTATCTATCTATCTATCTATCTATCTATCTATCTATCTATCTATCTATCTATCTATCTATCTATCTATCGCCCTCACTCTATCTATCTATTGCCTTCACTCTATCTATTGCCCTCACTCTATCTATCTATCGCACTCACTCTATCTATCTATCTATCTATCTATCTATCTATCTATCTATCTATCTATCTATCTATCTATCTATCTATCTATCTATCGCCCTCACTCTATCTATCGCCCTCTCTCTATCTATCTATGCCCTCACTCTATCTATCGCCCTCTCTCTATCTATTGCCCTCACTCTATCTATCGCCCTCTCTCTATCTATCTATTGCCCTCACTCTATCTATCATCCTCTCTCTATCTATCTATTGCCCTCTCTATCTATCTATCGCACTCACGTTATCTATCTATCGCATCACTACAGCATCAGTCAGCACCACCACAGCATCACTCAGGATCACCACATCATTATGCACCACTACAACATCACTCAGCGCCACCACTGCATCAATCTGTGCAACCATTCAACAACAACTGGTTCACATATGTTCTCTCAATGTTTCAAGCTGTATTACAAATGTCACAAAAAGATGTTAATATTTTACTTCTGTTCTTGGATTTTTGTCACAATAAAATACACTGAACATAATCTTCACAAAAGTTATTTACAAAAGTTTAAGCTATTGCCATTATAAATTACAATAACTTTTATTTAAGTATTAATTATTAAAAAAATTGAAAGCCATTGTTATTGGTAATATCAATACATCTAAGTCAGGTAAATACAACACATATTGCATTACAAATGCTATAGGTGTCACATTGCGAAAGTTAAAAGTATTGGCATTGTAAATGAAAAAGCTATTATTTTCGCTATTTTCGAAACCAACACATAAATAAAACATTTGTCATTTACAATACCAATAGCTCAAAATGTCCTAATGCGAGACCTATTGCGTTGCAAATGCTTGTTTTAAAAAGGGTTCAGGAGTTGGGGGATGGGGTCCCGAGGGCCAAAAATAGGAAAAAGACGGGGGGCCACACACCCCCTTCTAAAAATTTTTTTTTTTAAAAAGACACGCAATCGTGCCGGAGGCCCCGCCCCCTTCCAGCAACACTCTGCAAAGGGACCCAGTGGTGCGTTTTAAATAGGGAAATTAATTCCCCTTCAATACAGGGGGTACCTGGGGGCCAACTAGCCCACCAGGTACCTCCAGTAAGCGCCACAGGGCTGCGTTGCAGACAGGTGGTCCAGGCCACTCCCCTTTTTACATCTCTCTGCAATGCAGCTCTGTGGCACTTACTGGAGGAACCTAGTGGGCTAGTTGGACCCCAGGGGCCCTCAGGATTCAAGGGGACTTAATCCCCCAACTTAAAACACGCCACAGGTGCGTTTGCTCAGTGGTGAAGGGAGGAGGTGGGGCCTGAGGTGACATGTGTGCAAACACGCCCTGTGGCGCGATTTAAGTTGGGAAATGAATTCCTCTTCAATCCTGAGGGGCCCAACTAGCCCACCAGGTACCTCCAGTAAGCACCACTGCACTGCGTTGCAGAGAGGTGGACCAGACCATGCCCCTTTTTACACCTCTCTGCAATGCAGCTCTGTGGCGCTTACTGAAGGTACCTAGTGGGCTAGTTGGACTCCAGGGACCCTCAGGATTCAAGGGGACTTAATCCCCCAACGTACAACGCGCCAGATGCGTGTTTGCAGAGTAGTGGAGAAAGGGGGCATGGCCTTTGTCTACCTCTCACCAATCCCACTGCGCGGGGCTTACTGGAGGTAAAAGGTAGGCTAGTTGGCCCCAGAAGGACCCCCAGCAGTGAAGGGGACTTCAATCCCCATCCAAGAGCGTGCCAGGGAGCGCTTTTGTAGAGTGGTGGGCAAAGTGGGCATGGCCTGGTATGAGTACTTACCAATGCTGCTGCATGGGACTGACTGGAGGTAATAGTTTGGAAAGTTGGCCCTCAAGGATGTTCTTGGGGGCCAACTACCCCTCTTGTTACCTCCAATAAGTCCCACACAATGGGATTGCTAAAACATCTTCGGAAGCCATTGCCCCCTTTCTCTACCATTCTGCAAACGTGCCTCATGGCAGACTACGGGATGGTGGATGAAGTCTAATTTAGTCCTGAGGGAGTTTGGGGGCCAAAAATCCATGCTGGTACCTCCTGTAAGTCCTAGGCAGCGGAATTCCTGAGCGTTGGTTGGACGCCCAGCACCCTCTCCACCACTCTGCAAACGCGACTACTAGTTAAAGTAGCATATTTCTGCAACTCTGACTTAGAGGTAGTGTTAATCCCCCTGCCCTATTATGTACTAGGGCCTTACATAGGAGGTCATGCTAATCACAGAGGTACCCCAACGCATAATGTTCCCTAGTGTATGTAGGTGTTTTCACTGTATTCTAAGTATATTTTAGCACAGCACTGGCTCTCGGCCTGGTTAGTCAGAGTCAGTTAACTTACCACAAGTACCCATCTGAAAAAGTTGTGGGTACAGGATGATTTTGCAACAAGCCATAGAATATCAGCACAATACCCTTGCACACAACATTTACAAATAGCAAGTGGTGTCTGTTAAGACACTGGTGAACATTCGGAACAAAAACAAAGCCGTGTGAGTAATCAAAAAAAGTCCTTTTCATCAACTGATTCTTGGAAAATAAAGTTTTTTTAATGTTCTTAAGGGTAATCCAGCCGACACGTGTTTCGTCGCCTATGGGACAATCCTCCCGCGACTCCTAAGGGCTGGGAAAGATACAAAGGAAAATAGTGGAGACATTCCCACATATGCATAAAAATAAAGTTTGGTACTCGTCCCCAAAGGGGACTGAAGATTAATGTGCACCTTAAAAACTTAAGAAACAAGAGCACTCCAAGTGATGGGACGGCACCACTTTGAAGCAGTATATGAAACTGGAACGCATCCCGAGAGGACTTAAAGCACAGATATTCCCTACCTATGATGACTTAGACCTAGACGTTTTGGGTAAATGGGAGGAAGCACTCACTCACAACTCATACTCCTTGATGGACATACTCGTAGAGAGTGCAGACCATAAAGTGTCCAAACTGCAGGTTGAAATTTCAGCACTGGAACAGGAGACCAAAGATTTAAATCTTCCAGAGGCCACTGTAAAAAATTACACTATTCTAGATGACATCCTAATGAGACATCAGAATGACATCAAAACCAGGAAGGCTAGACAGCTAAAGAGAGATGAGACAGATTACAACACAGGGAGAATTTTTACATATGCCAAGAAATACGACTCCCTGGTGCGTAACACCCAGACTACTAATGAGACTACCAATGTAGGAACAGAACCTAGCTCAGACTCTTCCAGCAACACATCTTTGAGTGCAGTTAGCACCAGTGAGAGTGAGACTAACGTTCCGGACAATGTAGGACAACAGACATCGTCTTTTTTACAGGAAGTACAACGCATCAGGTGAGATTACAGAATTCCAGCAACCAGAGAAGGTGTAGATCCAAACCTCGCAGGGGGAGGAGGGGCACACTCAGAAGAATACAGGAAAAAACTGAGGTCTGGTACATTGAAGCATTGAGTAGCCCCGAGAACAATGAGGTACAGGTCATAAACCTTTCCTCCAAAACACTGACACCTGACATGATCTCTCTTCTCAGCAAAGGTCTCTCTTTCAATCCCCACGCCATGGGCGACATCGGCCGATTGAAAATGTATTTATTTACATTTGTTAGGAGTCTTAAACTCAAGAAGCACTTTGCATGTAATGTGTCCACCAATAAAGCATCTAAAAAAATTCCAACTCTCTTTGAGTCTGATGTGCTCACAATTAATGACATACAAACAACTCAAATTCTTCTGTCTATTGCTGATCAGGAACATACACCTTACGACATGGATAGATTATTGGAAGACCTTAACTTAGAGCCTGACTGCAGCATTGCTTCTGGGCTCAGATCTAAATCCAAGTGGATTCCCACCCGACCTGGGGGCAATGAAATTGACAATTTCTTCAAACGAATGTTGGAAGACATTGTCAAGCTTAAGCCACAACACAACAGAGACCCCTTTAAATACAAGGACAACCTCATACGGGGTGAGCGGATAGCACTCACCTCACTTACCAATGACCAAGATATAATTATAAGAGAAGCTGACAAGGGGGGAAATGTGGTGGTAATGGATAGGAGTGACTACCAGGATGAGATACTTTCCCAGCTCAATGACGAAACTTGTTACGGACGCCTCACACACAACCCAATGGGACCCCTAACCATTGAAATCAACAGGAAATCGGGTTTGTGGAAAGATGCAGGACTACTAGACAATGACGAATATCTTTACTTGAAGGTTTCACGTCCCTCTTACCCTTGGCTATACACATTACCAAAGGTGTACAAGAACCTACCTTTCCCACCAGGTAGACCTATTGTATCCGGCATGGGTGGACCCACTGAGCAGATTGCGGAATATGTCGACCTCTTTCTGGGCCCACTGGTGCGCAACCTTCCATCTTATATACAAGACACCAGACCCATTCTTAGCACTCTCTCTGATCTACAGTGGCAACCAGGCACCATTCTGGCGACCCTGGACGTGGTAGCTCTCTATACGAGCATTAATCCAGAATTAGGAATGAATGCGGCCAAACGAGCACTACACAACAGGCCAGCCACGATGTGGCAACACACGACCATGCTAGTGTCCATGATGGAGATACTCTTAAATAATAACTTCTTTATCTTTGACAAAGTCTGGTACAGACAAACAAGGGGGGTGGCCATGGGATCCAAGTTTTCACCCTCCTTTGCCAATCTTTTTTATGGGCTGCCTAGAAGCAGATCCCATTTGGGACCCTAAAGGGGCTGAATTCATTGACTCAATAATATTTTGGGGACGGTACATAGATGATTGCATCTTATTGTGGTCCGGCACCCAAGATCATCTATATAAATTCTTCCAACATCTGAACACGAATACATGGCAAATGAGTTTCACAATGAACTCAAGCACATTTAAGGTGGAATTCTTAGATATTGAATTTTACGTCAAAGGAGATGAGTTACACAGCAGACTGTTTAGAAAAGAGACAGCGTGTAATGCAGTTCTGCACGCGACCAGCTCTCATCCCAGACACCAGATACAGGCCATACCATACGGCGAGTTCCTGCGAGTTAAAAGGAACTGCAGCGAGGAAACAGAAAGTGAGAAATACCTATCCGAGTCACAAGACAGGTATTTCAGAAGGGGTTAAACTACAGAGAAAAACTAAAGGAAATGATGGACGGAGCGTTGACAATACAAGCACTCACCCCCAGGCAACTGATTTGGGTTTAATCCATCACCGTTCTTTAGCCCACTCTGCCACCCCAGTTCAGACATGGCCATATGCAAATCAGTCTGACCCTGTGCCTCATGGGAACAGTCCAGCCTGAACTGCCAAGCCATGCCTTCCCTGGACCGGAAACAAGCTACAGAGGACCGGTTTCTAGCATTTCAGCCTTCTTCAGCCCGGCTTGCTTGAATCCAGTGGCAAAGTGAGCAAGGGACTCACGTCTGAGCATACCCTGCCAACTTATAGCGAACAAAGAAAAACCAAAGGAAATGATGGACGGAGCGTTGACAATACAAGCAGTCACCCCCAGTCAACTGATCTGGGTTTAATCCATCACCGTTCTTTAGCCCACTCTGCCACCCCAGTTGAGACATGGCCATATGCAAATCAGTCTGACCCTGTGACTCATGGGAACAGTCCAGCCTGAACTGCCAAGCCATGCCTTCCCTGGACCGGAAACAAGCTACCGAGGACCGGTTTCTGGCATTTCAGCCTTCTTCAGCCTGGCTTGCTTGAATCCAGTGGCAAAGTGAGCAAGGGACTCACGTCTGAGCATACCCTGCCAACTTATGGCGAACAAAGAAAAACCAAAGTAATGATGGACGGAGCATTGACAATACAAGCACTCACCCCCAGTCAACTAATCTGGGTTTAATCCATCACCGTTCTTTAGCCCACTCTGCCACCCCAGTTCAGACATGGCCATATGCAAATCAGTCTGACCCTGTGCCTCATGGAAACAGTCCAGCCTGAACTGCCAAGCCATGCCTTCCCTGGACCGGAAACAAGCTACAGAGGACCGGTTTCTAGCATTTCAGCCTTCTTCAGCCCGGCTTGCTTGAATCCAGTGGCAAAGTGAGCAAGGGACTCACGTCTGAGCATACCCTGCCACCTTATGGCGAACAAAGAAAATCCAAAGAAATTATGGACGGAGCGTTGACAATACAAGCACTCACCCCCAGTCAACTGATCTGGGTTTAATCCATCACCGTTCTTTAGCCCACTCTGCCACCCCAGTTCAGACATGGCCATATGCAAATCAGTCTGACCCTGTGCCTCATGGGAACAGTCCAGCCTGAACTGCCAAGCCATGCCTTCCCTGGACCGGAAACGGGCTTCCGAGGACCGGTTTCTGGTATTTCAGCCTTCTTCAGCCCGGCTTGCTTGAATCCAGTGGCAAAGTGAGCAAGGGACTCACGTCTGAGCATACCCTGCCAACTTATGGCGAACAAAGAAAATCCAAAGGAAATGATGGACGGAGCATTGACAATACAAGCACTCACCCCCAGTCAACTGATCTGGGTTTAATCCATCACCGTTCTTTAGCCCACTCTGCCACCCCAGTTCAGACATGGCCATATGCAAATCAGTCTGACCCTGTGCCTCATGGGAACAGTCCAGCCTGAACTGCCAAGCCATGCCTTCCCTGTACCGGAAACAAGCTACAGAGGACCGGTTTCTGGCATTTCAGCCTTCTTCAGCCCGGCTTGCTTGAATCCAGTGGCAAAGTGAGCAAGGGACTCACGTCTGAGCATACCCTGCCAACTTATGGTGAACAAAGAAAAACCAAAGGAAACCGGTCCTGGGAAGCTTGATTCCAGTCCAGGGAAGACATGGCTTGGCAGTTCGGGCTGGACTGTTCCCATGAAGCACAGGGTCAGACTGATTTGCATATGGCCATGTCTGAACTGGGGTGGCGGAGTGAGCTAAAGAACGGTGATGGATTAAACCCAGATCAGTTGACTGGGGGTGAGTGTTTGTATTGTCAACGCTCCGTCCATCATCACCTTTGGTTTTTCTTTGTTCGCCCTAAGTTGGCAGGGTATGCTCAGACGTGAGTCCCTTGCTCACTTTGCCACTGGAGTCAAGCAAGCCCGGCTGAAGACGGCTGTAATGCCAGAAACCGATCCTGGGAAGCTTGATTCCGGTCCAGGGAAGACATGGCTTGGCAGTTCGGGCTGGACTGTTCCCATGAGGCACAGGGTCAGACTGATTTGCATATGGCCATGTCTGAACTGGGGTGGCGGAGTGAGCTAAAGAACGGTGATGGATTAAACCCAGATCAGTTGACTGGGGGTGAGTGTTTGTATTGTCAACGCTCCGTCCATCATCACCTTTGGTTTTTCTTTCTTCGCCCTAAGTTGGCAGGGTATGCTCAGACGTGAGTCCCTTGCTCACTTTGCCACTGGAGTCAAGCAAGCCCGGCTGAAGACGGCTGTAATGCCAGAAACCGGTCCTGGGAAGCTTGATTCCGGTCCAGGGAAGACATGGCTTGGCAGTTCGGGCTGGACTGTTCCCATGAGGCACAGGGTCAGACTGATTTGCATATGGCCATGTCTGAACTGGGGTGGCGGAGTGAGCTAAAGAACGGTGATGGATTAAACCCAGATCAGTTGACTGGGGGTGAGTGTTTGTATTGTCAACGCTCCGTCCATCATCACCTTTGGTTTTTCTTTGTTCGCCCTAAGTTGGCAGGGTATGCTCAGACGTGAGTTCCTTGCTCACTTTGCCACTGGAGTCAAGCAAGCCCGGCTGAAGACGGCTGTAATGCCAGAAACCGGTCATGGGAAGCTTGATTCCGGTCCAGGGAAGACATGGCTTGGCAGTTCGGGCTGGACTGTTCCCATGAGGCACAGGGTCAGACTGATTTGCATATGGCCATGTCTGAACTGGGGTGGCGGAGTGAGCTAAAGAACGGTGATGGATTAAACCCAGATCAGTTGACTGGGGGTGAGTGTTTGTATTGTCAACGCTCCGTCCATCATCACCTTTGGTTTTTCTTTGTTCGCCCTAAGTTGGCAGGGTATGCTCAGACGTGAGTCCCTTGCTCACTTTGCCACTGGAGTCAAGCAAGCCCGGCAGAAGACGGCTGTAATGCCAGAAACCGGTCCTGGGAAGCTTGATTCTGGTCCAGGGAAGACATGGCTTGGCAGTTCGGGCTGGACTGTTCCCATGAGGCACAGGGTCAGACTGATTTGCCTATGGCCATGTCTGAACTGGGGTGGCGGAGTGAGCTAAAGAACGGTGATGGATTAAACCCAGATCAGTTGACTGGGGGTGAGTGTTTGTATTGTCAACGCTCCGTCCATCATCACCTTTGGTTTTTTGGGGTTACACTACCACCACACTTCAAACAGCAGCCAACGGAGCCAGAAAAGTGGAGAGGGCAGACACCCTGAAACGCAAGACTCGCACGCATTTACAAGACAACACCACACGCATGATTACGTATTTTAATGATTTACACCATCAAATTCGTAAGAGTTTTTCCAAACACTGGGCCATTCTGCGAGCTGACAAAAGTTTGCACGATCACATCTCTGATTACCCTCAGATCACCTTTAGAAAAGGACGCACATTAAAGAACAGGTTAAGCCCCACGATCCCCCGCAGCGTCACAGCCTCCAATTGGCTTACGTCACATAACCAGGGTTTCTTCAAATGTGGCTTCTGTTCTGTTTATAGATGGCCCAAACACGGCACCAAAGAATTCACCAGTGCCGTAGGACACTCATACACCATCAAGACCAATATTAACTGTACTACTAAATTCGTCACATACATAGAGTGCACCTGTGGCAAGTTCTATGTGGGCAGCACTATCCGACCTCTAAAGGACAGAATTGCGGAACACATACGTGCAATCCACAAACAGGACCCCAAATACCCAGTAGCACTACATGCTGCGACATGTCAGGCTCATAATAAGGGGGATCTGCGGGTCAGTTTCTTTGGCATAGAAACAACTCCATCTAACATTCGGGGTGGCAACAGGGAACTACGTTTGAGACGCACCGAGGCTATGTGGATTATGCGCCTCCGTACAGTCGAATGGGGTCTTAACTATGACCATGAGCTTCAATACTTTCTGGGGGTTTAGTGGATCTCTCAGATCACTGGTTAATGGTCATTCGAGTAGACTCCAATACACATATCCCACGGTCCACTCTTAGATATTTACACGGCAATGCACTTATATATTCTAGATCAACTATGAGTGGGTCCATCTGGCTGTCATAATAACAAAATAATTTTTAGAGTTGTTTTACTAATCCGGGTCTTTATCATTGTACAAATAACATTTCCCTTCTGATATAGGCTGTCATGAACTGTATATACATTGTCATGTGTGATGTGTGACTGCTACTTGAGTATCATTAACTCTGAGTCTGAAATGCTACTTCTTTCAAGTAATGTACTCCGTATGAGTTGTTTATGTTTGCACTAAGAAAAGATCATTGGACTGTGGAGATTCATATTCGCATTACAATTTTTTGTAAATACAAAGTAATTAGTATTATTGTACACAAGGAACGTATGCCGTTCCCAACAGGTTGATCCTAACAAGTTGGAGTTCAGGGCCTTTTTCTCACAAACTGGGTTCTCAAGATGTGGACACTACACAAGTCCTATGTGATCTGTGCTAGAATGTTATGTCATCTCAGCTTATTGTATCAGGAACTATATGTGATGTTAAAAACCACATAACGTCTTTCTTCTATGCATGTACATGTCACACTGATAGTCTTTTCACCTCGCTATAGTTCACCTTTATGCGCCGTCCCTTTTCTTTCCCTTTCTCGCATTATCTAAAGTGTATTATCAGGCTTCCTCCCTTTCTGCAATGTCTATAGTGATTTGCTATTTTCACATACCACATGTGCTTATCTCTATCCAAGATATCACTTACTTGTGTAACCAGTTTAGCAATGATCCCCAGACACACAGCATTCCCGTTTTCAACCTCACCTATGGGTTGATGTTTTAGCTTTTTTGTTCCGGGCTATCTACGGCAAGCGATTACTTAATCACTTCCATATCCGGTCACATATCCGAACACAGAACGCAGTATGCACCTATCGGGAGTACGAACACGTCCTCACCTTTAAGTAAGTCTGCAAGCAACGGGTATTATGTTTGGTCTACACCTATATGTTGTTTCGGAGTACAACTATAGACCGGAGCTTACCCGGTTCTCCTCTTTTTAATATACTCACAGACGGCGCCTGCAGTACGAGGAGTTATCCTCTCCTGTATACACCGCCATTACAGACCTTGTGGACATCTCCGTGGGGAATTTCCAAATGGAGTATGGTAACTAGAACTTTCCCTCCACCAGAACCCACTACGTTTGTCTCTCCCCTGCGGCCAATTCTCATTGGCCTTTATCCTTTTGTCTCCTATTTTCACAGATTTCACACAGATTTCATGATTGATTGGTTTACGAGAAATTCGAAACTGGACCCAAAGTGACAATTTAATTTTTCCTTGTTCTGGTGAGCTCAGTTTATCACATCAAACACGAGGCACTCCCTTTTTCGAAACTTACCTGTCTATTACCCCTGTAGCTGCTACTTGTGAGGAACCTCAGTAGTTATTAGTTTCTATTTCTACCTTTCTCTAGATCTTTTATTACCTGAAAATACATACCTTGGAAATAGAGTCCTGAGCCCTGCTGGGTTCGAATTATCACCGGCGGAGCGGTGAGCTTCTTAGCCCGTTGCCTTATATTTATACAGTTATTATTTACGCTTTCAAGATATTGGCTACTGTTACTGATTGCCTCTTTCCTCCTTGTCTCCCGTTTTCTTTCCCTTTCTTCTTTCCCTCTCAGACCTCCACAGTGAACCTTATGCTAATCATAGGTATTATGCAGCTCTGTTTTCACTTCGCTCAGGCACTTGCATGGTTCCTTTTATTATTGAAACACCTGTTACGTTTGCTCTTGGTGTAAACACGCAGTACACTCATTGATCTCACTAGCTAGGGTCTGATGCATCATGAGACCATGCTAGTCTATTTTCCCGTCATTAACAAACATGTTCTTTGCTACACCACCCCCACACTAGTCATTCCCGTTAAACCATGAGTTTTTTCACACGTTAGGTGTTTTCCTTTGGTTAAGGTGCACATTAATCTTCAGTCCCCTTTGGGGACGAGTACCAAACTTTATTTATATGCATATGTGGCAATGTCTCCACTATTTTCCCTTGTATCCTTCCCAGCCCTGAGAAGTCGCGGGAGGATTGTCCCATAAGTGACAAAACACGTGTCGACTGGATTACCCTTAAGAACACTTTAAAAACTTTATTTTCCAAGAATCAGTTGATGAAAAGGACTTTTTTTGATTACTCACATGGCTTTGTTTTTGTTCCGAATGTTCACCAGTGTCTTAACGGACACCACTTGCTGTTTGTAAATGTTGTGTGCAAGGGTATTGTGCTGATATTCTATGGTGTGCTGGCCTCGGCTGGCCCACATATTGGTGGGTTTCAGGGCTCATCCCCTCACCCTTTATGCACCACACTTCCAACCAAGATTTCTTAACACACATGCGTCCACTTTAGCAGTGCGCCCTGTTTCTTCTTTTCCCTGACCAAAAAGCCTTTAGAGACAATTTGTTGATTTTGCAACAAGGCCTCTTTCTGCTCCTCTGTTTATTCTTTCTGCACATCTCTTCCTCCTGCACTTTTCTTCGTCTTTCTGGACTTCTGTTGCCTCTTTCTACATTTGTCTTGCTTCTTTCTGCGCTTTTCTTCTTCTTGCTTCACTTGTTTTACCTTTGTAGGCATAGTTAGAAATTAGCATTTAAAAACCTTTGAAATTCACTGAAAAAATCATAGGTTTCAGGCATGTTATAGTTAGAAATTAGCATTTAAAAAACCTTAGAGGGGGGGAGGAGCCAAGCAGCCATCTGAAATGGCCGCATAGTTGCTCGGCTCCGCGAGCCCCTTCGCCCCACACGACTATCCTGCTGAATATCCTGACCCACAGTGCCATCCTTTGCCTACGGAAAGAAAGCGAACACCTACCGTCTGCTTCCGGAGCGTCTACGTGCCGCCGATCCTGGGAAATCTCCCCGTCTGCTTTGCGGCCCGTGCAATGGTGGGACCGGGGCGTTGATTAGGCGGGGCCTCCGGCCTCGGCCGCAGCATCGACGGCCGTCGAGGGTGGAGCGGCGCCTCGCCGGTGGGGGCCGATGTTGTGAACGACCGCTGCCAGCGGTAACGGCACAAACTGATCGACGTGGACCCTCGTGGGACAGAGTGGCGGCGTGGGGTCGGAGGGGGCACTTGACTCCTGCCCCCTCCCCAACGTTTGTTGCCCTGGCATAACCGGAGATCGCTCTGATACAGGTGGGCGACTCCCGGGGCCCGGCGGGACTTTAGCCTTTTGGTGGCTCTCCTTTCTGGACCCTGCCCCACAATTTGTTTGCCCTGGAGATGCATCCAGCGGTGTCCTCACGGTGCGGCCCGCTCCCTGGATCTGTGCAGGGGACCGGCGTCGATCGGCTTAAGATGGCGGCTGGCGCCTTTCTTCGCGGCTCACGTCCGGGCGGCTGTTGCAGAGATGGGACAGGGATGCCCGCATCGCACGACGGAGTTCACACCCCGTGATGTGTTAGCTGCCTTAACGGCTTTGCAGGAGACTGTTGATTGCTACGCCCGAGTCCTGGGTACAAGACTGGATGCCATTGCTGTTTCGCTACCTATGACGACCATGGTTCTACTCCGGCAGTCGGCCGCTGACCATGCTGCTGCCTCTGTGGGGACGGTTTTGGTTCCTCGGCGGCTTCTCGGGCCGCTTGTAGCCCGGACTTCTTTGCCCGTGCTGGCCGTCTTGATCGCATGTATGACTTTATCCTTGGGACACATGTTTGACTGGCGGGTGGGAGTGGAGCGCTGTTTTCCTTCTTGGACTGGCCCCGGGGTTTCGCGGCCATGGCCGAACTGTTTGACTTTCTCCTCTTGGATGCTGTTCTTTTGTGTCAGCTTTTGGAAGTTCATGGGACCGGCGTTGTGGTTGCCTTATCTTTACTGTCTGTATTTGGGTCGCTTTGAATTATTATGTTTTTTTATGGCCTTGTTCCGTCCGGGCCCACCTATCCTGTTCGGACCTTTGAGACTGTGCTTCCCATTGCTTATTGATAGAACTTCAGGCAGTATTCTTATCAGACAGGGTCAGGGCTGAGGTGGCCTGTCATCTATTTGCTTCATTATTGACGGGCGGTGTCGTGGATATCTGTGATTGCTATTTCTTTGTTCCTTTGCCCAGGCTCTATTGATCTTCCTTGTGGTATTGTCTCCTTTTTGGGATTTTCGTAGTGTTGGGGTGATGGGCGGGGCCGAGCGGCGCACTGGGGGTCCTCCTCCATTTCTCTCTTTTTCTTTTCGTTTTCCTTCTTCTCTATCTTTCTATATTTCGGGTTCTATTAGGGCGACAGGCACGCGGCTGGGGGGTAGGCCATTACCTTCTGCGGGTGTGCAGAGTGGGGGGTTGCTGGCGGGGCGTATGTTTGTGTTCGTTTCTATGGCCCTTTAGTCTTTCTTTTTCTCAGTTGTCGTCGTTGCCTGTGTTTCTTGCGGTGTGTATGGCGCTGAAGGGTGGGTTTGGACCTGTTGTATGCTGGGGCTGTGCCTTTGCTTCTCCTGTTATGTATATTTTATCTCCTGGGGCCCCCCCATCGTATAGACACTGTTTCATCTATCCTGATTTATACACTATCGTGGGAATGCGTGTGACTGCGTGTCGCTTCTTTTCGCTCCTTATTAGTAAAATGAACCTTTCATATCCTTAATCGAGCTGCTATGCCGCATCCGAATTCTGTACTGTTACTGTATTATCCTGTGCTTTGAATTGTTGCCACAATGCTTATTGCTTGCAATGTTTTGACTTTACTAGCGGCCGGCCGGGATGGTTGTAGGCCCATCTCTGTACTCTGATTTGCTACAAATAAAGGTTCGTTAAAAAAAAAAAAACCCCCAAAAAAAACCTTAGAAATTCACTGAAAAAAACATAGGTTTCAGGTACTTTATAGTTAGTTGGAGATGATTTCACTCGTATAAAACCATAGAAATTCGGCCGTTCTAGTTAGTAAACCTAACTATATCTCACGCCCCCGCAATGCACTGCTGATCACATCACTCATGACATGCTCAGTGACATTACTGATGACATCACTGATTCGAGATAAAGCATTTTTATCTCTTACAGCAATGTGCGAGGAACATCAACTCACCTGACTACCATTTAAATTCCACACTGACACAGTATCACGGCTATGCAGGTATTAACATTACACTATGTATTCAAACGAGGACTTCCAGTCTGTATATTACATCATAAAAGCGGTGCACCGTGGGACTTGTGATTTTGCATGTAGT
The DNA here is from genome assembly GCF_964261635.1 of Lissotriton helveticus. Taxonomy (NCBI): domain Eukaryota; kingdom Metazoa; phylum Chordata; class Amphibia; order Caudata; family Salamandridae; genus Lissotriton; species Lissotriton helveticus. The sequence goes on along the minus strand of NC_136065.1, from coordinate 1,165,905,505 downwards.
CACGTGATGTATCCGAACTTTGAAAGTGCGCAGAAGCGCACTGGGCAGTTTAAATTTCACCTTCCACCTGTGAGCAAGGCCGATTGGGGGCCGAAACGTTAGATGATGGGAAGGAATCTGCGATGCCAGACGTTGAAATAAATGCCCTCCTACCAGCAATGGGCCTCTTGGTTTTGTGTGGTTAAAGTTGATGGGCTGCTCCGTGCCCATTATTAAGAGGCCGCCCTGAAGGGTCGTGGGCTCCAGTAACAGGAGAACTGTTTTGGAACTTTATGAGGAGCATGACCCACTGACGTGCCCCAGCCTACTTAGGAGATGCCAATGTGGTGAAATGGTGTGCGTTTTCGACGGGATTCGACATAAAGCATTTTTGTCTACGATCATGCAGGCTGGATGCTGTTTTGCTCACGTCATTTGAACACTTACAGCAATGTGCGAGGCGCATCAACTCACCTGACAACCATTGAATTCCAACTGACACAATATCAGCGCTATGCAGGTATGAACATTTCACTGTGTATTCAAACGAGGACTTCCAGTCTGTATATTACATCATAAAAGCGGTGCACTGTGGGACTTGTATTTTTGCATGTAGTCACGTGATGTATCGAGAACTTTGAAAGCACACAGAAGTGCACTGGGCAGTTTGAGTTTCACCTTCCACCTGTGAGCAAGGCCGATTGGTGGCCGAAACGTAAGGTGATGGGAAGGAATCTGCAATGTCAGACGTTGAAATAAATGCCGTCCAACCAGCAATGGGCCTCTTGGTTTTGTGTGGTTAAAGTTGATGGGCTGCTCAGTGCCCATTATTAAGAGGCCGACCTAAAGGGTCAGGCGCTCCAGTGATGGAAGAACTGTGTTATGGAAATTTGAGGAGCATGACCCACTCACGCGCCCCAGCCTACTTAGTAGATGCCAATGTGGTGAAATGGTGCGCGGTTGGAAGGGATTCAAGATAAAGCATTTTTATCTACGATTGTGCAGGCTGGATGCTGTTTTGCTCACGTCATTTGAGCACTTACAGCAATGTGCGAGGAACATCATCTCACCAGACTACCACTGAATTCCATACTGACACAGTATCACTGATATGCAGGTATGAACATTACACTGTGTATTCAAACAAGGACTTCCACTCTGTATATTACATCATAAAAGCACTGCACTGTGGGACTTGTATTTTTGCATGTAGTCACATGATGTATCAAGAACTTTGAAAGCATGCAGAAGTGCACTGGGCAGTTTGAATTTCACCTTCCACCTGTGAGCAAGGCCGATTGGGGGCCGAAACGTCAGGTGATGGGAAGGAATCTGATTTTATTACAAAACAAATCACTTAAAATATTTATTATCACTTTCACACTACTCATTGGTCCTGAGGAAAGCCAGTTTTATTCAAAAGGCCTGGCTGAAACATGTAGACCGCACAGGACGTAGGAGGTCATAATTCTCTCCAACTCGTCCGTTTGCCTTTTTAGTTGCTAACAGGGGCCCAGTAATTAAAGTCTATCCATATACCCTCGGGCACTGGGACCCACTGTGTAGCTTTTAAATTTTCGCCTTCACATTCACCAACACTGCACACTCAGCGAGTATACCAGCTCCTCAGTAATCTGGAGTCGCAGCACACCCGGGACACAATCGGTGTCACTGTGGTGGGCCCGATGATGAAGCATGCCACCAACTAGGTTGGTGGGTGAGGGCTTCATGACCAAACCAAATGGTTTGTCAACACGCGTACCCATTGAGTCCCTTCACACAACTTAGCTAGTCCTTCTTGATATACTATATATAACTTAGGGGATCCGGACTGGCTTATCTAGTCCTCTCTCTCTATTTTGATTTGGCGAGGAATCTGCGATGCCAGACGTTGAAATAAATGCCTTCCTACCAGCAATGGGCCTCTTGGATTTGTGTGGTTAAAGTTGATGGGTTGCTCCTTGCCCATTATTAAGAGGCCGCCCTGAAGGGTCGGGGGCTCCAGTAATGGGAGAACTGTGTTTTGGAGATATATATATACATATATATATATAAACATATATATATACACATATATATATATATATATATATATATATATATATATATATATATATATATATATATATATATATATATATATATATATATATGAATGCCACAAGTTGCTCTACGGGTTGCTGGAGGCCCCTCGGGAGGTGGCGTGTACTCCGGTCGAGCACGCCGGAAATTCAATGCAGGTCAGTGTTAAACGTAACACACGCTCTCAGCGGCAGCCAAAAATACGCTAAGCAGAATCAATCCAAGGGTGTTTAATCATCTGCTACATGTTTCGGCTTCTCACAAGCGTGATCAAGGCTTGTGAGAAGCCGAAACATGTAGCAGATGATTAAACACCCTTGGATTGATTCTGTTTAGCGTATTTTTGGCTGCCGCTGAGAGCGTGTGTTACGTTTAACACTGATATATATATATATATATCCAGAGGTCCTGGATTACCCCTTTCACTGGTGACACAAACACAGGTACGGACCGCCAGTGTGCAAATTTGATTAAGGTGCTTTATTTGCCATATCAGTCAGCATGACTCGTTTTGGCTGTGTTTCCACATATATTTCAGCTCCCCACAATCGTAGAACGGACCAGCACTCGTGTTAGTTAAATGCAGTTACAGATTTATTGGCAAAAAACAATCCACAAACAAACTCGTTTCGGCAATCCTGCCTTTGTCAATGTCGGCGACCCACGTTTCCTTGGTAATATTTAACCACGTGATAATTCATTGATTAGAAAATGGACAAACAGTACATATATCATTGCGGGGGGCATCTTAGAGAGTGTTTACATCTCCACACAATTCATTCAAATAGAACCCTATGCATCTATTGCGATAAATATCATATGGTAGCTCTATTCAAAACAGATGTAATTCATCATTTCAATGTCATATTTACATATCTACAGTATTTACACAACATTGCTGCAACCAGTTGCTTATTGGTATGCCTTAAACATCACGCCCAAGGATGGGCCAAGTGAGCTGTTAAGCATTACTCAAATACTTCACAGCCATTGCGTGTCAATGGCTTGCCTCTCCAAAATGGTATTGTGTTTAACTGCTTAATCACGCCCTGGATGAGTAGTCATTCTAGACGTAAGAAGAACCCCCGTGCCTTAATCCGCACACTCCCAATATGTGCCCTCTTGTGACCTACCCTCTTATTGGGATCTCAAATGGACAGCGACTTCCTCCCCGCTATTCAGTCCTGTTAGACCTGGCACCTTGGCGTGGGTCTCCCTTCCACTTTTCTGTTGCTGTGCCTCATATGTTTTTGCTGGTGTTAGATGCTCGGAGCACTGTGCCACTGCCAACCAGTGCCACAGTGCAAGTGCTCCCTGTGTAAAATGCTATATTGATTGGATTCCATGATTGGCTTATTTGGCTTACTTGTCAGGCCCTAGTACAGTGCACTGAGTGTGCCCGGGGCGTGTAAATCCAAATGCTGCTAGTGGGCTTCAGCACTGGTTGTGCCACCCACAGAAGCAGCCTTGTAAAATGTGACTAAGGTCTGCCTTTACAGAGCCTGCATGCAGCCTGGTACTGTCATGCTGACTGGGCAAGTGCACCCACTTGCCAGTCCCTAAACCTCCCTTAGCTTCATGTTAGTCACCCCTATGGTAGCCCCAAGGGCAGGGTGCATTGTAAGTATAAGTTAGGACAAGCTCTGATGTGTGTGGCATGTCCTAATAGTGAATTACAGCCATTTTCGATTTTCACTATTGCAAGGCTACCTGTTCTCCATATGCCAGAATGGGCTGTTAGACTTATTACATTCTATAATCCTAACAGACTCAGAGAACATGGTAGAAATTCGAGTTTAGTATGCCAGAACTCAGAATAATTAAATACACATTTTAGTAAAGTTTATTTTAATATTCTGTGTTTGCAAATACCACTTTTAGAAAGTAGGTATTTGCTTGCCTAACCTTTTCAGCCCACCTCTGCCAAGATGTGTATCTGCTGTCTGGTTTCTGTGAGTGACAGGGCTGGGGAATTCCAGAAGGCAGGGCTAGGTAGCGAATAGAGAGATTTACATCCAGATGGGTGGGAGGAGTGCACCTTGGCTCTGAATAGGACTGTGCCTTTCCACCACAATGGTGGCTCCACCCCCTGTGGAGTGTCTGATGTATCTAGCCTGCTCCCTGAATAGAAAGTCAGAGTCATGTCAGCAGGGTGCTCCAGAACTGGTTTAGGCTGGGCGAAGGCCCCTAAACCCCAGCAGAACAAAGGATTTAGGGGTATAAGTATTGGGACCCTGCTCCCAAGAAATTAGATCCAGATTAGACAAGAAGAAACCTCTGCCCGAGGAGAAGGAACTGGGAAAGCTGAAGGAGGAACACTGTCCCTGACCTGGGAGATTGGCCTGCAGTTGTTGCCTTGCTGCTGAAGGAGAGGAGAAAGACTTAAAAGACTTTATTTTCCACTTGTGCAAAGATCTCCAAGGGCTTGGAAGTGAGCTTGCCCCCTGAACGAAGTCCCAGGACCAGTGGACTTCACCTGCCTTGAGGAGGGCTGCTGGAAACGCTGTTTTCCATAGCTGCCGAGCCCGGGAGCTGTGTACGCCTCGTACGATCGACTAGTGTCCTGCAAAGCACCGTACCAAGACCGTCCACCTCAATCAACGCGGTTCTGTGCCCAACGACTCATACCAACTACGTCAACGAGCCGTAGCTCGCACCGTGACTGGCATACAACGCGACATACATCGCTTCGCTTTATCGAATCGCACTGGTCAGAATGACACATACACCGCCGCTGAGTTCTAGTATACGATCGCACCTGGAGAGGGGTACGCTTCGCACATCTGCGTCGCACATCCTCGCATCCAAGGATCGGACAACGCAGCTCCCGCAGTATGGCTCGTACGCCGCAACGTAAGCTGAACGCACCGCATCAAGCACCGTCTGCCTCAATCAACGCGGCTCTACGCTCAACGACTCGTACAGACGACATCAATAAGCCGGAGCTCGCACCGTGCCTGGAGGACAACGCATCATGCAGCGCTTTCTTTTTGCAACGCACCGTCCGTGCCGGACGCATCACATAAAGGTACTGTGTACGACTCGCACAACATCCTGAACGCATCGGACCGAAGCGTCCGTATCGCTTGTTAGACTCTTTGTGTTATTTTCATTGCAGTGAGAGCCGGGCAAAGAGTACGAATCGCACAGAACTCTAAAACTAAGCATTTTAACAAGACCTCTTTATTGCTGATAGTATTGTGCTAAGTCTTTATATAAAAACTAACTATTTTTGATATACTACCTGTGAAGTGTTGTCACTTGATTACTGTATGTGTTCACAAATGCTTTACACACTGCCTCTGAGATAGGCCTACTGCTCGTGCCAAGCTACCAAGGGGGTGAGCAGGGGTTATTTTGGAAGTGTACCCCCTTACCCTGACTAGAGGAGAGGGTCCCTATTTGCCACAAGTACTTACCTGTGCCAACTAGAGACCCCCAATTCTAACATGTCCCCCCGGAGACTTGCAATGGAGATCTATAATAATTCTTGATTCAAGCCTTCTCAGTTTCCTCTCCCTGTCACCTTCTCTGACATCCCTTGGGACGTATTCCAGGCAGAAGAATTGTAGCAATGTTCTATCACTATTGTGTTAGGTTGCAAAATGTCTCACAACGGGATAGTTCGAGTCATTGCTGGCAATAGCTCTTTGAAGTTCTGACACTCTCATCTTTACTTGATTGATTGTGCTCCTTACACATCGTAGGGTGCATGTACACGTAAGGCAATACACCACAAATGGGGTGCTGCACGTCATAAATTTGTTTATTTTCCTAGCTGTTTGTAACTCGGGGATCTCATATGTGGTTGTTCTTTTACTGGTAGCACATGCCCTACATTTCCCGCAGGGGAATGAGCCATGCAAGTCCAACAGACCATGCTGCGGTTTAACCATGGTCAGGTGACTCTTAAGCAAGTGATCCTTAATGGACCTGGACCTTCTGAAGGTTATTCCTGGCTGCTCTGGTAAATGCTTCCCAATCACTGCATCAGACTTTACAATGCACCAATTCCTGTGCATAAACTCTCTCACTTCCCTTGCTGCACTTGAAAAGCGTGCAATCATTCTGAAGCTGTTAGTTCTCCCTTCTGCCTGTGTTTGTCCCCCACATTGAATGAGATTGATTCTTGGCTTTTGCTTCACTTTGAGCTTAGCCGTCATCAGTGTCTTCCCAGGGTAGCCCCTCACTTCAAAGCTGCTCAGACTTTGGTTTACCGCTTTTAAATAGTCTTTGTCTCTTGAGCTATTTCTCTTGATCCTCAAGAGTTCCCCATAGGGGATACTCTGGATCAATTTTTGTGGGTGGCTGCTGGTCCCATGCAAAACAGAATTCCCTGCAGTTTATTTCCTATATAGGGCTGTTTGGAGTTTATTATCGCTTACAACAACAGTTAGGTATAATAAATTTACATCTGTAGAGCTCAGCTCACTCATAAATCTCAAATTAAGGTCTTTGTCATTCAGACAAGTTATGTATTGCTTTGCGGACTCCATTGACCCTCTCCAAATTATGAAGAGGTCACAAATGTACCGTCTCCAACATACAATTCTCTCCACCCACATATCTGTCTCCACCCAGGCCAACTGCTTCTCCCACCAGCCAACTAACAAGTTTGCATAACTGGGGGCGAAGCCAGTGCCCATCGTTGTCCCCTTTACTTGCCTATACCTCTGCTCCTGAAAAATCAAAACATTATTATTTAGGCAAATGGAGATTAATTCCTCCATCATGATGTTATGCTCCAGGTATTTTATCGGTCTGCCTCTTAAAGAGAATCTCACTGCCTCCAGCCCCTCCATGTGCCGAATAATCGTGTAGAGGATTGACACATCCAGTGTTATCATCAAGAGATCAGGTTCCCAGTCTATTCCCTGTATTTGCATCAGGAAATCCTTGGTGTCTCGTGTATACAATGACAATTGCATTACAAATGGGAATAGAAAATGGTCTATGTATCTTGAAAGATTCTCAGTTAGACCTCCTATAGAGGAGACTATGGGGCGTCCTGGAGGGCTACTGCTGCTTTTATGGACCTTGGGTAGGTGGTAGAACGTTGGGATTCTCGGATGCCCTTTTCTGTAGAAAACGGTATTCCTCCATCATTTGCTCAAATGATTTCACACTCTGTATATAGTCATTCTCCGTTACGGTGACATAGTTGTTCTTGTCTTCTAGTTGTCTGAGGGCCTCTCTACAATAATCTTCTCTAGTCTGCAGCCCTATATTGCCCCCTTGACAGAGGGCTTTACTACGATTGACTGGTCATTGCTCAGGCTTTTTATGGCCTCCTTCTGGTCATAAGATAGGTTCCATTTCTGTGGCAAATGCCCTTGTAGCCTTAGATCTAATAAATCCTTGTTGACATTCTCGGAGAAAATATCGATCGCATCCACCGGTGTTTGTGGATAGAATTCGGACACCGGTCGGAAAGGATTAGGCGCTCCGGTTTGATTTATTCCAAATGTTTCGAGTTCCTCTGAACTATTCACCACCGCCGTGGTTTCTGTTACTCCACCCAGTCTTAATTCTTCCATAGCTGCCAAAATTTTCGAGGTCATCCATGTTCAGGGTATCCATTGCTCTTGGCAGGTATGCACCCATTGTCGTCCTTTGACTTGAATTTTTTTGTTTGAAGAACTTGTACAGTTTCAGTTTATGAATATACTTAAACAGGTGTAGTAAGGAGACTAGAAGCTTTTGTGAGGCAAGAAGCTTGAATTTTATTCTCAAATAATCAGCACCCACAACCAGACGCTCCCGCTGCACACCAGGATTCCCAACAACTGATTAACGTTGTCAGAACCCTGGAACACACTGAGCAGCGTCCGATCATGGAACACTCTTTGAACAAACACATGAACAGAACTAGACATCCTCGTGCTGGGGTACAGCACGAGGATGCAGTATCTACACACTACAACTTCTCCCTTTCCACAAGGAACAAAATGAAAAAGGCAAAAACATAAAGAAAGAACATCAATAAGAAGTGAAACAAAAACTATCAAAGATGATTGAACAAGCAAAATCATAATGAAGTATAAAAATCATGACAAAACATAATCATTCAATTTGGAAGGTAATTTTCCACAACGGACTCCCAATTCCGGTGGTAAGAAATAGGTGTCAGCAGTGATCATAGCAGTGTTAGAGGTAGAAGGACCTACTGAGCTAGAATGTGTAACTGGAATCCGAGAAGTGGCAGAATTTTCCAGGCTGGAGTGTGCAACAGGAATGCAAGATGTGGAAGAGCTTCCAATATCAGATGTTGGAACTTGTAACCATTAAGACCAGTCACGATGCTCAAACTCCTTTTTAGTTAAGTTAAGTAAGGAACGAGCCTGTGAAATAGAAAGATGTACCAGAGATCTTTTGTTCCAACATCCTTTAACACCAAGTAAAGCTAAACCTCTGCTGACACCGGTGACTTGTACCGGTGGGGAGAATTTTGACAAACCCCTAGTTCTTCTTTTTGGATTTTTGATGAGAACCCAATCGCCAACCTTCAATTCAAGTGCGTCAAAATGTTTAGCAGAGTCATGCACAGACTTCATGAGATTTTGTTTTTGTAAATTTTGGATGCCAATTCTTGATTACCATCATTGCTCTTGTTGTTCTTGTTAAGTAACCAATTAGGACACAAACTGGTGTGAGCAGTCCTGCTTCTTAAAAGGGAAAACGGAGAAACACATGTGGTACAATGTGGGGAAATATTATAAGACCACAGCTTGGCTTCAAGGAAATCTTGTACATCTTGGTGAGAAGAAATGGCTGCTTGAATGGCATCCTTTACTAACCCATTTGCCCTTTCCACCAAACCATTCAAGGTTGGTGAATATAGAGTGACCGTATAATGTTTGACATCACTTTCAGCTGGGAAAGAACTACACTTCTCAGAAATGAAATGGGTGCTATTGTCTGTAACAATAACTGAAGGTGAACCTTCTACCGAAAACATTTTTTTAAGAACTTAATAGCATAGTTGGAATTGGCTGAATCACACAACATATGATAAACCCATTTAGAATGATAATCAATTAACAAAATGAGATATTTTAGGTCATGTGAGAGGAGATTATAGGGTCCAGAGAAGTCTAAACCAACTTTTTCCCAAGGTTTATTGGGAAAAGGAACAAGATGTAAGGGTGTGTTCATAACTTTCTATTTTTTGTCAGATAAAAGACACTCCGGGCCTGAATCAATATGAAACATAACTTGAGATTCAAGGGATGGCCACCAATAGTGAGACTTAATGAGTTGTGAAGTCTTTGAAATTCCAAGCTGACCTTGGTGTGCAAATGTAATGATGTCATTTCTAAGACTGGAAGGGGGAACAAAAGAATCATGTTTCATCACCATGTCATAAAACAAGGATAATTCAGATGCAACCATGGCGAAGGCTTTCAACTCATTGGAAAGATTCTTATTTTCTGGCCAACCCTTAACAATATATTCAATTACAAGTTTTAAACTTTCATCCTTGTCGTGTGCTTCCAGCCAGGAATGTTCAGTAATGTTGGGGCATAATTTAATAGCATCTAGAGCAGCGACCACACACTCTGTCTTCTACATCCTCAATTTCAGAGGGATCGTGAAATTCCATGCGTGACAAGCAATCAGCCCTGAAGTTTCTCCTGCCTGAAATATGTTTTATGGAGAAGTGAAATTCCTGTAACTTGAAACGGAGTCTAACAAGCCTGGCTGAGGCTTTACCAAGCCCATTACCATTGAGTAACTGCGTGAGGGGTTTGTGATCAGTAAACAGATCAGACTCACGCCCCCAAATGTAATTTTTAAATTTAGCAATAGCCCAAACACAGGCAAGAGATTTGCGTTCAATGGTGCTATAATGTGTTTCAGATGGGTTAAGCATTCTTGATTAGGCAAGAACAGCCCCCAATCCTGTGAGACTGGCATCCACCATTATGAAACACTTTGAGGAATCATGAAAGGGATGCAGGGCAGGTGCTTCGACAATGAGCTTTTTGACCTGATCAAATGAAGAAGAAATTTCTTCTGATCAATCAAACTTGGAGCCTTTCCGCAAAAGAGCACGCAATGGCTCCACTGTTTTAGCATATCCTTTGACAAAACGGGCATGGTATTCTGCTAGGCCCAAGAACGATCAAAGTGAGTCTTTGTCTTTGGGGGAAGTAGCGTAGCTGTTGGCTTTAATGAGGGATAGTTTGGGTTTAATCCCTTCTGGAGACAAGGTATGACCCAAATAATCCAATTGCTGTGTGGCAAATTTACACTTGTCAGCTCTAATTGTCATGCCCGCCTCATCTAACTTAGTCAACACTGAAGATAAATTGGACAAGTGTGATTCCCACTTATCAGAAAAGACCAAAATGTCATCTTGGTAGGCCTGGACCCCGGGCATGTTCTGAAAAAGATTATTCATGATACATCCCATCCTCGTCACCAAATGTAGTAAGGAGACTGGAAGCTTTTGTGAGGCAGGAAGCTTGAAGTTTATTCTCAAATAATCAGCGCCCACAACCAGACGCTCTCGCTGTGCACCAGGATTCCTGACAACTGATTAATGTTGTCAGAACCCTGGAACACACTGAGCAGCGTCCGATCATGGAACCCTCTTTGAACGAACACATGAACAGACATCCTCGCGCTGGTGTACAGTGCGAGGATGCCGTAACTACACACAACAGGTCTATCCTAGTTCGTGTATATTCAAACCCCTCAGTCGGGCAAAAGGTTAAACCTAATGTCAACACTAATCTCTCAGTTGCTGTTAGAGTTCTTGTTGTCAGGTTGACGATGGTTAGATTGTCTCTTACTTCTTGGTACGTTTACCCCTCCTGTTCCTGGTGTTCTCCATGTTTGTGCCTGTGTTTCCTGCTGCCCCTTCTCGTGACTGTGAGTTTCGTTTCCGGAGGACGCCATTTGCCTCCCCTCAACCACGTCTGCCTGATTAGATTGAACTCCTAGTGAAAAAATATTTGGCGTGATGCGTTCTGATTTGATCCTCCTTCGTCCTCAGATTGCTCAGCACTGGTGATTTCAGATTCTGAGGTAGCACGATGTTCGACCACTCGCCGTTTCTTTGCTTTTAGGTCATGTCTAGGGGCGTCGTACCTCCTGGCAAAAGTCAGTATTCTGCCAAGTTCATAATCCCTGGTGTTTCTTTCAAATTACTGTTGCTTTGTTTCTTGAATTTTTCTTTCATACACCGTCAGCCGTTTCTTTATCAACTTTTTCCCGTTCTCGTGTTTGGTACTATCTGCAGTTTCCGAGATTTTTTGTTCCAATTTTTCTATTTCCTCAAGTGCTTTCGCGCGGTCACTCCACGCGAATTTCAATAAGATTCTTAGCATGCCCTGCGAGGTGCCTGCAGTGTACTCTGCCCATTCGTTAAGCAATTCCGTTTCAGGGTTTTCATACGCAGGGACCGTATAAGTTCTTAGGCCCTAAGGTACCCGGTTAACTTCAATATAGTTTTGCAGACTGGTGGTTTCCCACCATTTTCTGATCTCTTTTTCATGCAATCTCTCCAGTTGTAGGTATTTTGTTCTCAGGTTATTTTGGGTCATACCGGCTGTTGGCCCGCCTCGAGCTCCTGTGCATGCCCGATTCTTGAAAATGTCCATTGCCACCTCCGGCCGGGCTGCCTCACTAAACTTCTAGAATCTAAACAGTTTGTCTTCTAACTTGTCCTGCTGCGCCAAATGCGTATAAAGCCAACGTCTCCTTACTCCAACTAGGCTGCGACTTCACCGCTCCTCTGCAGTTCCCATTTACCAGTTTACGCAGCGGTGTGGTGATTCCACATGTACTGCTGTACTTCCAATGCTCCGTCTTTCTGCCTTCAAAAGCCCCGCACTCACGAACGGGTGTCACGGTCCTGCGGCGGCAGTGCCTCTCGTAAATTTCAGCTCCCCACAATCGTAGAACGGACCAGCACTCGAGTTAGTTAAATCCAGTTACAGATTTATTGGTGAAAAACAATCCACAAACAAAACGCGTTTCGGCAATCCTGCTTTTGTCGATGTCGGCGACCCACGTTTCCTTGGCAATATTTAACCATGTGATAATTCATTGATTAGAAAACAGGCAAACAGTACATATATCATTGCTGGGGCCATCTTAGAGAGGGTTTACTTCTCCACACAATTCATTCAAATAGACCCCTGTGCATCTATTGCGATAAATATCATATAGTAGCTCTATTCAAAACAGAGGTAATTCATCATTTCAACATCATATTTACATATCTACAGTATTTACACAACATTGCTGCAACCAGTTGCTTATTGTTATGCGTTAAACATCACCCCCTGGATGGGCCAAGCGAGCTGTTAAGCATTACTCAAAAACTTCACAGCCATTGCGTGTCAATGGCTTGCCTCTCTAAACTGGTACCATGTTTAACTGCTTAATATATATATATATATATATATATATATATATATATATATATATATATATATATATATATATATAAAACACCAAAGGTTGCCCCACTGAAGCCATCGCACATCAAGGGGAATACCTCATACGAGCCACAGGCAGCCTTGATCACCACGCTCCTGCCTTGCTACAATTGATGAAATCCTTAAGCCATACGCGTTTCGGGTAACCTCGTACCCTTGATCACTGGCAGCTTGTTCCACAGAGAAGCACAGGCAAAACAAAACTGTTGTAGGACACATGCTTTATTTAAATTTGTGAGTCCCGCCCCAAGGCAGGAGCGTGGTGATCAAGGCTGCCTGTGGCTCGTGTGATGTATTCCCCTTGATGTGCGATGGCTTCAGTGGGGCAACCTTTGGTGTTTTTTGTGTAGCGGCGTTTCCAGCCGCAAAGCCGTCCCGCCGCCTGAAACGGCGGATCTTCAATGCTCGCAAACTCGAGCTTGAACTGGAATCAAGGGATCCTGAGCCACGGGATGATATTGGCTGAGACTGCTATGAACCTTCGCAGTGCTTTACCCATTTGGGATATGACTCAGAGATGCTTGAAATTATTACGGACTTTGCAAATACCCACATGGGGAATTATGGGACTTTGAGTTTGGCATATATTTTTGGAACTACCCTAACCACAATGCCGATGGGGGCGGGACTCACAAATTTAAATAAATCATGTGTCCTACAACAGTTTTGTTTTGCCTGTGCTTCTCTGTGGAACAAGCTGCCAGTGATCAAGGGTACGAGGTTACCCGAATCGCGTATGGCTTAAGGATTTCATCAATTGTAGCAAGGCAGGAGCGTGGTGATCAAGGCTGCCTGTGGCTCTTGGTAGCCACGCCCACCACGGCAGGGACCTTTAAGTAATACGAGTGCGCAATGAACTGTGCTTTCATGACTGCCTTGCATTAACGCCACTGAAGAAAGGAGTGCAAACACCTGAAACGCGTCTGGCTTTTAAATGTGATGTGTCTTCGTGATTGTGAAGTTTGCCAGCAAGATGTTCAGCTACGAATAAAGAGCTTCAAAATTCACCTTCCTGTGGCCTGTCTTCGAATTTGGGCTCCTGCTTTGATTAATATATATATATATATCTATATATATATATATCAAAGCTCCAGTTTACAGCATGCCTGTCGATTCACGCCAGACTTGTTTCGTGCTCCTTGCACTCTTATGTGACACGAAAGTCATTTTGGCATAGAGGCCACACCTCCCACTTAAAAATATGAGCCCTCCCCTGTGCATCTATTGCGATAAATATCATGTGGTAGTTCTATTCAAACAGAGGTAATTCATCATTTCAACATCATATTTACATATCTACAGTATTTACACGACATTGCTGCTACCAGTTGATTATTGTTATGCGTTAAACATCACGCCCTGGATAGGCCAAGCGAGCTGTTAAGCATTACTCAAATACTTCACAGCCATTGCGTGTCAATGGCTTGCCTCTCCAAACTGGTACTGTGTTTAACTGCTTAATAAATATATATATATATATCTATATATATATATATATATATATCTATATATATGACGCTCCAAATCCCTCCAACTCACGGAAAGAATAAGACAGCACTCGAGGATGAAGTTTTTAAACGCGCTAGATTTTATTTAGCGGAGGGGTGCACACAGACGCGTTTCGGCGGTCTGCCTTCGTCAGTGTGTGATGCACTGTGTTAACTTCCGACATTGTTTTAAACAAATAATGATCACTCCCACATTCAATTAGGCATGGACATAAACAAGGGGACTTTCACCTGACATGGAATAGGTGCGGCCATCTTGTAGTGTGTGTTATATATATAACACAGATTGACATTATACATAGAATGTAATCAAGTGGTTAAGCCCACAGATGGGCATATGCATTATTCCATGTGTGGCGTGTCAGAATAAAGCGTCATGATTAAGACAAAAACATACAGCCGTGGATCGGCTAATGTCCCCATATAAGATACATGGTCCAAATCGCCTATAAACAAAAGAATAAGTGACTTCCAAAGTAACTTAAGAGAGGAAAGTGGGGTATGTGTACAGTGAGATGCGTCACGTGCAGCAGCAGAAAGACATGTGTAGTTATTCACAACATGCAGTTCACATTTCATATTGAAATTATAAAGTGAGTCCATAGTAGAACACAAGTAGTGAAAAGTGCTTATTATATACAGTGGAAACTAGATGTGCAGGAGGCTCTTGTAATATGTCCATATATTGTTCCCAGTCAAATTGAAAATTCATTTGATCTGGATCACAAAGCATATACGATGTCTCTTAAATTCATAATAAGAGGTTGTAAGACAATCATATACTGTCAGTCATATAGCAATGTGAAGAGTCTCTCACATAATTAATATATACATGACAAAATTCAGACAAAAGTTCCAGAGCTATTATGTACATTGGTATGTAATTATTCCATATACGATGATAATAAGAGGTTCTCATTGCAGTTCATTAGGATAGACTATCATCTTGGAATAGTGGCTACCAGGTATTATTCTCTACTCATTTCCCCAGATGGAAGGCCATCTCCTCCCCACTGTTAAGACCTTTGGGATGTTTAGTACAGAGATCAATAATATATCGGGACTCAAGTCTCCTCAATCTGCGTAAGCGGTCACCACCACGTATGTTCGGGGGTACAATATCAAGGCCGAAATACTGAAGCTTGTTCCGGTCTCGATTGTGGGCCTCCGCAAAATGGCGAGCCACCGGATAGGTCTGATCTACTTTGTCGATGGCTCGCATGTGCTCTAGTATTCTGAGCTTGGTCTCCTTGATCGTACTCCCAATATAGCGTAAGCCACAGGGGCACTGTAGGCAATAGACAGCATACTGTGTGCTGCAGGTAATGAATTTGTTTATATACATTTTCCTGCCAGTTTCTGTTATGACATAGGAAAGGACGCGTTTACTACCCGCGCACGCTTTGCAGCGGCCGCAGGGATAAAAGCCTCGTTGCTCCCTTAGGGTATTGCTTCTCTGGGGCACTTTCTCTAGATGACTGTTCACCAGTATGTCGCCTAGTGATCTGGCTTTGCTGAAGGTTAGGAGTGGCTGGGTTGGAAGATCTTCTTTGAGCACGCTATCAGTTAAGAGAATATGCCAGTTCTTCCGTAGCATTGCTCTAAAGCTTTCCGCTCCTGCTGAATAGGGGGTTATGACTCTAAACTTACCCTTGTTGTTATCACCTGGCAAGCCTCTACGATTGACCTGTTCACGGTTATTGTTCAAAAGGGACTGTCTCTCTATTTTCCTGACTCTATTGAGAGTGTTATTCAGTATTCTCTCGCCATACCCCCTAGCTCTAAATCGGGATATGCATTCCGAAGCAGCCGCTTCGAAGTCAGATAGTTTGGAACAATTCCTACGAAGTCTCAGCAGTTCCCCGTAGGGGATACTGTTGATTAGTTGTGGTGGATGGCTACTGCTGGCATGCAGTGTGGAATTGCCAGCAGTTTGTTTCCTAAAGAGGTTTGTGTGGAGGTGTCCATCTTCTACATATATTTTCAGGTCCAGATAGTCCGCTGCCACCGGACTTACTGTTCCCGAAAACTGTAGATTAATTTGGTTGTTATTTAGTACATTGATGTACTCCTGAGCTGTTTCAAGGTTGCCTTTCCACACAACGAAAAGGTCATCGATATACCGATGCCAACAGATGACCTTTCCCTCTTCGCCTCCTACCATACAGCTCCTGGGTACCCGCTCCTCCCACCAGCCCACGAACAAGTTTGCGTAGCTGGGGGCAAAGCAGGTACCCATCGCCGTACCAGACTTCTGGATATATAATTGTTCCTCAAACAGGAAAATGTTATGTTTTAGATAAAATTCTACGAATTCCAGAGTCATTAAATTGTGTCTAGAGAATCGTAGTTGGCGTTGTTCTAGTGCCCATTTCACCGCCTCCAATCCATGATTGTGTTCAATAATAGTGTAGAGGCTGGTGATGTCTAATACCATCAGAAGATAATCCTGTTCCCACACCAAGTTCTGCAATTTCGTCAAGAAGTCCTTTGGGTCTCGCACATAAGAGTCCAGGGTAGACACTAAAGGAAATAGGGTGTGGTCCACAAAGCGAGACATATTCTCTGTGAGGCTCCCAATAGAAGAAATGATTGGGCGGCCAGGTGGGCAGTCACGATTTTTGTGAAGTTTTGGGAGGTGGTAAAAAGTAGGAGTCATTGGGCAACTAGTGCGTAAGAACAGGTGTTCGTCTCTACTCAGCATATTATGATTGTACCACTTAGAGATAAGTTTATCATAGTCTGTAATACTTTGCTGGTAGGTCTCATTAGTGCATTTGATATAGAAATTCTCGTCTGAGAGTTGCCTCAATGCTTCCTGTGTGTAGTATTCACGAGTCATTAAAACCACGTTCCCGCCCTTATCAGATGGCTTCACAATAATTTTCGTGTCCGTTGTTAGTGTTTTTAGGGCTAGTCTCTGTGAATCCGTAATATTCTGGTGGGAGTTTTGATGATTGGTTTTACGGTACTTTAATAGATCCTCGTTCATGGCTTCCGAGAACACATCTATGGCATCCCAGGGGGATTGGGGAACAAAAGTGGACACTGGTTTGAATCCACTGGTTTCACTTTCTTGTTCGACACCCTGCATTTCCGCTCTCTGGGCAGTGTCAAGGTGTACAAGATTCTGTGTACGTTCCAATTCCAGGTCACTTAGTATCTCTACTGAGCGTAGGTCTTTGCCGCTCAGTGCATCTGTTGCTGTAATTCTTCGCCCTTGGTTTTCTTTGTTTTGTAGATGTGGTCGCAGTTTGAAATGTTTATATAGTTTCAATTTGCGAGTGAAGCGGAACAGGTCTATTTTGGTTTGGGTGTATTCCAACTCACTATTTGGACAGAATATATATATATATATACACACACACATACAGTAGGTAGTAATTAGGACCTGGTTTCAACAGGAAAATAATTTTTAAACTTGTGTAGAACTTTGATGCCATTTGATGAATCTTAACAAACTTTTCCCCAAAAAGTCCCCTGCTGTTTCGAGTTGTGTGTGAAAAGTTTTGGGGTGATCTGACAAGTAAGGTTCAACAAACTGGGGTGGGGGGATTTAAGACACATCTACAGCCTGAACCGCTGAACGTAATTACACTAAATTTGGCAGATCTTGGTCTGGAAAGCGTGCTTTTTGTGATTTGGTCTTAATCAGTTCAATAGTTTTTGAAATATTAAAGGAAAAACAAATATGTATATCTAGGGGCATGGACCCCTCACAAATCCTTTATGGCATTCTGTGAATCCACATGGCTTCAGCAATGCCATGATTGGCTGTCTGCAACCTGAGTAGAAAGTTGCAGCTGACATTTTAGAAACTGGAGAATGGTCCCTGGCTGTGAAAAATCACTTGTAACATTATTGAAGGGGGAAGGGGTAGAGGTTTCCTGACCCAATAGAAGCAATTTAGGAGTCTGTGAGGGACCCTTGATGCAATCTAAATGCCCACAAACTAATTATTTTGCAACATATGCAAGATTGCAGATACTGTGTGACATGTGCAACTCTGTGGATGCGAAGCGCAGCCCCCATTTAATATTTTGGGGAATGGTCCTATGGTTTGAAAATTGGACAGAAATGTCAAAAAAGGGGTCAGGGTAGGGATACCTTGACCCCTGATGTAATATAGGGGCTGTGAGGGACCCAAGATGAGATGGAAAAAGTGAGCCCGCACTTCGTTTAAAAAAAAAAATTTCTCGGACAGATTCACGCACCCAGTGTGAAGTCGGCCATTTTTTTTTTTACTGCTTTTTTAGGCCCTGGGGGTCTTTGTGGGACCCCTGAGCAGGCCTAGGGGGTCAGGGTGTTTCTACCCTGCCTCCTTTTCATGTTTTCTCACGTTTGTTTTTCTCTTTTCTGTGTGACTCGGTTCTACTGAGATACAAGATGGCTGCCAACACTTCCTGGTTTGGAGTGTTGACAGCCAATTAGAATAAAGCTCATGGTCGGGAGTGTCCGCGGTTCCACTGCGCCTCTATATATCGAAACTGTTATTTTTTGCTTTTCTCAGCAACTACTGAATGGATTTACACCATTTAAAAAAAGGGCGCTTTCTGAACCAAGCACTACCCTTTTGCAAAATTTGGTGTAATTCCATTAAGCATGTTCGAACAGTAGCCGTGTCTAAAGTGTCCTATGGGAAATTGATTTTCTGACCTCTTTTTTTATTTTTTTTATTTCTCGGGAACTACTGAATGGATTTACACGATTTCACAAACACAGTTCTTTCTGAAACAAGGGCTATCTTTTTGCCAAATTTGGTGTAATTCCGTTCAGCAGTTCAGGCTGTAGCCGTGTCTAAAGTTTCCTATGGAAAGTAACATGGAGAAAACATATTTTGGGCCCCCCTTTTTTCTCATCCCCAGCTTGCCGAATCACCCCGAAACTTGCAAGATAGGAGCTGACCGGAGCGGGCCACAAGTTTTAAAACTTTTACGAAGATTCCTCAACCGTCGCCAAAGTTATTGGGAAAAGAAAAAACTCTTTTCCTATCAAAACTAGGTCCTAACTATAACTATCTACTGGCAACCGCCAGTAGATAAGATATATATATATATATATATATATATATATATATATATATATATATATATATATATGAAGCACCTCATCAAGCTGAGAGAGATGCTTTATATTTGTGATCAGCAGCTTTGCTGGTTAATGCGACAGGCCAGACCCTGCGCCCATCCCCTCGCATTGGTCGCAGGGCATGGCCTGTGGTCAGTCCCTGTGGCAAGTCCCCCTAAAGGCAGAGAACACAAGGGTCACCACCCCGAGCTGCCATTACCCCTGGGGATCCGATCCTCTGGGGCCTGTCATATTTGTGGGTCGAATGGCCGATTTCCACAACAGGGGTCTCATCCCGTGGAGCACAGTGTAATTTTTAGGGGAGGCGGAGCATAGCTTCCCTTCCCATGCCCCTTTCCTTTAATAAATGCTCGCCTCAGGACCTCGCCCACCAGAGGGTGCCAATTTTTAAATCTACACGGAATCCACACTTGTTTTTGCGGCAAATGCGCAAATCCGGCGTGATTTTTGCCTCAATTTTCTTTTTTTTTTTTTTTAAATGAGTTTTGGCCCCAGGACTAGGGGGTAAGGGTATTCCTAACCTGCCCCCTTCTCTGTATTGTTATCGGGTTGTTTTTGTGACTCACTTGAGGCTGAGTCAAAAAAATGGTTGCCAACACTCCCTGGTTGAAGTGTCGGCAGCCTATCTGATCACTGAACAAGAGCGTCAAGATTCATGGAGGGCCGCGTCCCTAGATATACAAATTTGGTTTTCATTTAATATCTCAAAAACTACTGAACGGAGTAACACCAAATAGCAAAAACATCACATTCTGAACCATAACCTACCTTTCTGCCAAATTTGGTGTAATTGCGTTTAACGATTTGGGCTATAGTATTGTCTAAAATCTCAATGGGAATTAATACGGGAAGAACATTTTTTTTACCCCCCCCCTCCCTATTTTCTGGGCACCCGCTTGACGGATCACATTAAACTTTCCATGCACAGTAAGACCCAGCAGCACACTTTTTTTGAAAATTTCGTAACGATTTTTCAACTGGCACCAGAGATTGAAGCAAGTCAAAAAACACTTTTCCTATGGAAACTAGGTCCTAACTATAAATACCTACTACCGACCACCACTGGGTAGTGATAGTTAGGTCAGCTGTTCCGTAGAAAAAACCTTTGTTGTGTTGCTAATAACTTTGGCACCGTTTGATAAGTCTCCACGAAACATTCCAAAAAAGTGCTTTTCTTTATTAGTTTGTACTTGGGAAGTTTCATGATAATCCATTTAGAGGGGCCGAGAAAAAAGGGGGTTCCTGAAACAAAAAATCCCCAAGCGTTTTTCCATAGACTTCTTTAAGAAGTGAACAGAATGACACAAAATTTAGCAGGAAGCTAGATCTTGGTTAGCTTATTGTATTTTTGTGAATTGGTATAAATTTGTTCAGTAGTTTTTGAGAAATTAAGGTTAAAAAATTATTGGAAATCTGGATGATTGAGTCTTGCAGGAGTGACTATTTAAAATTAGAGCACTCTGAATGGCGCAGGGAACTTTTTTCCCTTGGCCAATCTCACTCCTGCGGGACTAAGACTCACACAGGAGTGAGTGCTCTCTCAGGTTGCCAGCAACATGAGAAAAATGCTGCTGTTAGCCATTACAGGACAGGAGAGTTAGTCCCCTGACCTGAAGTAAAGAAAAAGTAACATAAGGGAGTAGGGAGTAGGGAATGGATAACCACCGCCCGCCACCCAGGCCCGACTGAGGGACCCAAAGGGACACCCTTGGAGCCAAATACAAAACAATCTGCATTTTTTTCAGCACTCCATCGAGACTCGTGCTAGATATATAAAAAAAAAATGGGGGGCTGTCCCTCTACTCTAGCCATATTCAGCTGAAGTAGGCCATGGGTTTAGTGTGTCTGCTCAGTCCCCCGGTACAAATGCTTCGGGTATAAGGTCTGCACATTGATAACTCTTGTTAGCCCTCATAATAGAGGGGTGAAAGTTGTTTTGTCAACTGCAATTTTGGGTATATTTATACTTTACAAACTGTATGCCTGAGTGTTGCTTTGTGGGAAAGCTTATGCTGTAGGCAGGAGTTGGTTATGATGACAAGTTAATATAAAGGCCTAAATGGTTCTTATGGGAATATTTATGTCAGATGCTTTGGGACTGATATGTTTATTATGAAAAGTTACACCAAAGTTTGTTAGCTTGACCAATTTATTGTGAACACTGTGTGTTAAAGCCAATATACCTTTGAGGGTGCATTGTCAATACACTGTGTTGAAGGCCGTTGGCAGACATTCTGCTATATGAAATCTCATAATTTATCATAATAGGTAAAGGTTTGATGAAGGTTTCCCCATCTGACAAACACTTGAAGTTGAAGTTTGCAATGTGATTATTCATGTTAGGTCCTTTTCAAAGGGGTAATTATTTTTTTTTGCCAACTGTATTTTTGTATATATTTATAATTTTATGTCTGTATCCAGAGGTTTGCCTGCTAACATGCAATACATGAAGCCTTAGTGGGCACTGGTGGAAGGCTAATGTTGAAGGCCATAGGTTTTATTGGTTCATTGGGAAAGGTTATGTTAGATGCTATACATTTGTGATGTTCATAATGGAAATTGACGACAGCATTAGGCCTGATTTATTTATTGTGAAAATAATATGTTAAAGCCAATAGGCCTGTAAGGGTGGATTGATGTTATACTGCATTAATGCATGAAGACAGGCCTTTTGTTACAAGGAATATCACAAATTACTCTAGTTACACAGATTTGGTTACTTCCTTTCACAAACCCAGGGTAGATAATTTTCTCTTGTGAGAAACCTAACTATGCCCTGATTGGAGGGCCTGAGATAGTTGTCTGTAAGGCCCTTGTAATAAAAAAATTAAAAACTTTACATACGCTTATTACATAGAGGGTCTGCCCTATTCACTCTGTTTGCCTGCCAATCGCAGTCTGCTTCTCCCTATAACTGCATGCTGTGTGGGGTAATGGGTTTCCCCATTTCTGCAACTGGCTCTGTTAGTAATGCCACCTTGCGTGAACACCTGTGCACATCACCTGAAAATTAATGTGCTTCAGTGTCTCAGCTAGTGGTCGGTCTCTTAGTTTTCAATGTTTCCTTTTAAATGCCCTCTTTTATTTTGTTCTGTCTTTGTCTTCTATTTTTCAGAGCACCCTGCAGCTCTCAATAGAGTCTTACTAGGCCACCCACTTGGCACTCATTTTATTAGCAATGTGCTGCATTCTGTGTTACCACTTTTACTAAACTGAGCTTGGAAACTTGGAAGGGTACTGTCCTGGGAAAAATGATGTTGTCCTGGATCAGTACAATATGATAAACACTTGAGCATTCGAAGATAGCCACTCAGTGCAATGTTTACTGAGCATACATCCATCTTGGAGTGATCTTGTACACAGCATATCATGTTTTTTCACTTCAAGATGGCTAACGTGTTGCTTCTAAATGTGACAGATATGCTGGAACTTTAAAACAACAATACATTTTGTACAACCCCACTGAAAGAGAGATGCCTGCTGCTATTGTTAATTTTTGTTTTTCATTTTAAGTATTGCCCATCAACTTTAGGTGGCGCCCAGTTTTCTGGATTTTCGACTTTTTTCTTTGCATTTATCTTTCATAGGCTTGTTGAGTTTGTGTATGTTTTATTTTTTTGGGTAAGTGGTGATTTCGGGAATGACTTAGTGGGTGGATGAATAGATGTATTAGTGCAACAGTGAGTGACACAAGGCATGATATATTGATTTACTGAGTGCCTAATCTAATCAGTGATTCAAGAGGTACTTTCCTTTATAATCCAGACCTTTTGGCGTTGCCAATGCTTGTTCTGTATTTTACTGTATTAGATGCCAGCAGTAGGATAAGCCTTGGTCACACAAAAAAAAAACCATAAAGCGCAAACGATGCACTAAAAAATGAAATGTGCCTTTCACAGGAGCACGTACATGGGCTGTTGTTCTATTTACTTATTTGTTACTTGCAGTTGAGGACTGACGTTTTTTTTAATGTACCTGCATCTTCTTATGGCAGAAATGGGAATTGGGGTGCTGACAAGAAAAGTGATTTACCTACGAATACTCAATGTGGTTAAGTGAAGAGCTGAGGATAGCACCCCAGTCGGATCACAATAACTAATTTACATGGGAAGTTACCTAACAAGACACTTCCTTTAAAAGGCTGGCTGGAATTGAAAGAAATAGAAACGTGTTTTTATTGAGAAGTGCCTCCGTGAGCTTTCCACATAAGTCAACCTCTGCCTAAAATAGCACCGTGCCAATGGTGTAGATCTGCGCATAAGCAACTTTACTACAGTTCTCTAACATCCCAATATAATGCTACAACAGACCACGCGAGAAGAGTAGGTCCTAGGATTACCCAGTGGGTTTGAACGCTTCTGCTCAGAAGAGAGAGACAGAGAAAGGGAGCAGCAAAGAGAGGGAGAGAGAGCAACTGAGAGAGAGAAAGAAAGAGGACAAAGATATAGTGTGTGAGCGCGTGTTCGTGTGTATATTTATATTGGTAAGACGTGGGCTCGTATATTGATAGGACGTGTGTGTGTGTGAGTGTCACAGGTTTAAATGCAGGCAGGACAAATTCAACTGTTCACCTTTACCATATGGTGAAAAAAGTTAATGTTACTTTACTCACACATCAAATATATGACGTAAGAGAGTACTGAACGCAGTGCAGCGTTAAATAGGAAGTAACTATGGTTGCCTAGCAACTGTTTTTACCTATTTATTTTGTAATTTGTGCTATAATACATTTGTGGAATAAATGGGTACAGGTAAAGGAGTATGGCAATAGGTGATTGTGTGTGGCTAGCAGTTCTCCAGAGGGAATGAAATCAGCAAATAAGGTTCAAGGTAGATGGATAACATTTGTAGAGTATCGGGCGCTTCAACTGAACTGCCCATTCAGCACATATTGAAACATTTGTCCATTTGCACTACAAACATGTCTCTCTAAATTCAAGAGGTTATAGGTGAGATGTTTTGTCAAACAGTGTTTAATTGCACTGGTTGTTCTTACCCTCTTCAATTTCCTTCTTAGAGGAAGTTTGTCTCAAAGTGGATTGGAGGAGAGCCATATGCTGTTAAAATTCAAGTAAGGTTACAGCTGGTGCTCCATGTGTGTATCTTTCTGAGGGACTGACAGTAGAAGACAACTCACTACTAGAGGAAGCCTTGTCCATACAGGTAATGAGTCAGCTATTAAGCCAATGAGAGGATAAACGACAACAAGCATGCTCACCGCTGAATATCACCCAATATTTAATCAATCAATCAGGGGTTTATAAAGTGTGCTACTCACCCGAGAGGGTCTCAAGGCGCTGGGGTGGGAGGGTGGTGCAGGTCCGGATCAGTCGAAAAGCCACGTGTTGAGGTTCTTCCTAAAGGTGTGCAGAGAGGGGGAGCGTTTAATGTTGACTCGGAGCTTGTTCCAGGTCTTTGCTGTGATGTAGGAGAAGACTCTTCCGTCTGCTATGGTTCTGCGGATGCGCGGGGTCTCTGCCAGGGTGAGGTCGGCGGAGCGGAGGTTCCTTTTGGGTACATGATAGAAGACTCTTTCATTGAGGTATATGGGTCTGATGCTGTGGAGGAATTTGTAGGCGTGGTGAGTAGTTTGAAAGTTATTCTCTCCTAGATGGGGAGCCAGTGGAGGGCTCGTAGTTGCGGGGTCATGTTCTTGTGTTGTGGGTTTCCGCTGATGAGTCTGGCTGAGGTGATCTGGATGGTTTTGAGCTTGTGTAGCAGGGTTTTGTTGATTCCGGCGTAGAGGGCTTTACCGTAGTCCAGTCTTCTAGTTACGAGTGCATGGGTAACGGTCTTTCTGCATTTGTGGGGGATGCACTTGAAGGTCTTGCGGAGGGATTTGAAGCAGGTTGAGGCAATGGCGTTGATCTGGTGGGTCATGGTGAGGGTGGAATCTAGAATGATGCTGAGTTTCTGGGCGTGGTCTGTCAGGGGTTGGTGGGTTTCAGAGGGCAGGGTGCCACCAGGAGCTGTCACACGTCATGGGGGAGGGACCACAGACGAGGACCTCCGTCTTCTCGGAGTTTAGTTTTAGGCAGCTGCCGTTCTTCCAGGCTGCAACGTCTTTCATTCCTTCTTGAAAGCTGAGTCTGGTGTCTTCGGGGTTCTTCGTGTAAGATCCCGTGCTGTCTGACGATGGTGGTGAGTGGGGCCATGTAGATGTTGAAAAGCTTGGGGCTGAGAGAGGATCCTTGGGGTACTCCACAGTTGATCTCTGCAGGTTTGGAAAGGAAGGAAGGGAGTCTGGTCCTTTGGGTTCTGCTGGAGAGGAAGGAGCGGATCCAGTTGAGGGCAGTTCCTCGTATACCAGCGTCGTGGAGTCTGGCTGCGAGAGTGCGGTGTAAGATGGTTTTGAAGGCCATGGAGAGGTCTAGTAGGATGAGGGTCGCAGTGTGGCCCTGGGTGAGGAGCATGCGGATATCATCAGTGGCGGTGAGGAGGGCGTTCTCTGTGCCGTGGTTGCTGCAAAAACCAGACTGGGAGGAGTCGAAGATGGCGTTCTCTTCGATGAAGGTGGTCAGATGGGCATTGATGACTCTCTCAGTGACTTTGGCTATGAAGGGAAGGAGAGAGATGAATGGTAGTTTTTCAGGTCTGTCGGGTCGGCCGAGGGCTTCATGAGAAGGGGCTTGACTTCTGCCTGCTTCCAGTCGTCAAGGAAGATGCCGGATTCGAGGGAGGCGTTGATGGTCCGACCTAGCTCGGGAGCTATGGCAGTGGCGGCTCTGTGGTAGATGTGCGGTGAGCAGGGATCCGTAGGGGGTACTGAGTAGGTGTTCTCATGGTCTTGGTGGTGTCTTCAGTGGTAGCAGGTTTCCATGTGGTGATGGTCGGCCGGTTGTAGCCGGTGGAGAAGGGGGTGGTGTCAGGAGTCTGTTCACTGAAGTTGTCGTAGAGGGCCTTGATTTTCAGGTGAAAGTAGGAGCTGAGCTTGTTGCATAGGCCATGGAATGGAGTGACATCCATGGCTTCGAAGGGGGTTTTGTGAACCGCTGTATTACATTGAAGAGTTCTTTTGCGTTACTTGCATTGGAGTGGATTTTGTTCTTGATAAAGGTCCTCTTGGTGGCTCTTATGCACTGGTGGTATTCATTCATGGCCTTCCTGTAGCTGTTCAGGTCTTCAGTGGTTTTCTTGTTCCGTCAGAGTTTCTCGAGGCGTCAGCAGGAGCGCCTGGCTTCTTGGAGGTCGGTGGTGAATCAGGCGGCCTTCAGGGGATGTTTATTGACGGGGTGGCAGAGGGGTGCAAGCTTGTCAGCACAGCTCGAGATCCAGCGGTGTAGTTCTTTGGCTGCAGAGTAGGCGTCGGTCGTGGCGGAGAGGGGTCGTGGAAGAGGGTGGTGTTGAGGAGTTCCTCTGTGATCTTGCTCCAATTCCTTCGGGGCGGGTGTGGGGCGGGTTTGGGTGCGATGGTGGTGTTGAATGAGAAGTGTACGCAGTGGTGGTCTGTCCAGAAGGGCTGCGTGGTGTGGCTGAAGTGGATGTTTGTCCCTCCTGCGAAGATGGAGTCGAGGGTGTGTCCAGCTCAGTGGGTAGGTGTGGTGACGAGCTACTTCAGTCCAAGGTTGGCGATGTTGTCAAGGAGGGTGGTAGAGTCAGGGTCTGTCAATGCCTAAGCTGTTGGAATTATACAGCCAATTATACACACTAGGCTTTTTACCAGCTTTTTACCTGGGCCAAAGTGTTAAGCCACTGTTGTGCAACTTCCCAACACAAGCAAGCTTTCCCAGCTATGGACCTCTTTCAGACCATTATCAATAATCATTCTTATCACTGGAATTATAAGTAAAATCCTGCTGGTTATTTGACAAGGGGTAGTTTTGATAATTGTTCAAATACATAGGTTGTATCCCACAGTGGTGAGCCAACATTAATTTTTGACATTTGTTTCTCAAAGTGGATATTATGTCATCAGACAGAATCTACTACAAGAATATTGCATTAAAAAATATCACCCCTTTCTAGTTAACAATAGAAGAATTACTTCCAATGGGGAAATATTTCTTTCAATAATATTTAGGACACAATATTTGTCAGTCATTATGTTTGTATACAATATTGTTACATAAACCCTTAGACAGAGTTCCCAGTGGCATCATTAGACTCCAGAAAACTTCTTGGCTTGACTGGTTATGAATTCCTATATAAACCACTTAGATTCATCAATGTCAGCCCTATGATAATGCAATGGATATGTATGCTATGCAAAAAAGAGATAAAATAATATCAGAACCATAGAATACGTAGATAGAAACAGACAAGGATAACCTAACGCCTCAATTTATTTGACTTTATTATGCATGTATAAATTAGTCAGAATATCCACAAGTCACCAATTACCACTGTATGCTGATAAATTGTTGATTTGGTATACATGCAGGGCTCGAGTCGGGGTACCACGCGGGTGGACGACATCCCTCCACCTATTTTACTGGGTGGATGCTGTCCCCCCTGCCCAAAAACTGGACTGTGCATTGAAATACTGGTGGGTAGTCGGGAATGCATTCTACCCTTTAGTGGTGCAGCAGTGCCGATCGCTTGGGTCCCAGTACACACAGCGGGGACATGAGCCCTGCAGCTACTGAAGTATGGCCGAAACTCTGTTACAGAATCGCAAGCCAAGCCGCAGTGTTTATTCTGGATCTGTTAACATGTTTACGACCGATTGGAGGCAGTCTCACCTCTCGAAGGAACATCGCCTCTCTCTCCTCCAGCCATTCATCACCAAGGTGAGTCCGTATTCGACCTCCTAAGCTGAGTGACGTCACTTCCGGTGACACCACCTAACTTGGAGTGTCCCTCCACTTCTTTTTGAGGACTTGTGCCTTGAATACATGGAAACATTCCCCAGTTTCAGCTCTGTATCTGATCAGACACATTGGGTATTTCAATGTTACCTCTGAATTTAGTACCAATTTGGCCAGTCATGGCTGTTTCCAAAAGAGGACACAAAAAGAAGGGATAATACAGGATTCTTCTGTATTGCCATCTCTCATAAAGGCAAAGTCTTGCAAGTTACCTAGCTAGAGCAGTGGAAGGAGATCAGATCAGTTCAGTGGAGGAATAAGATTCTGTAATTGACCATGAGGTGTACATTTCTCAGTAAGGCAACAGGATTGCCATGTCTATGACTGTATTGGTTTCAGGCGTTGTTTTTGCATACAGAGCCTGTCTTTTATAAGGAACTGTACCTGATCAGAAAGCACTCAGACAAATTCATAGGCTGTTTTGTGAGGCTGTAGGGATGTGTCAACCAGATGAAGCCGTAAGACATGGCAGCACAATGACAATATACAGTGCAGTGATGGCAAGGTGTCCTCCTGCTATAAACCTCTTGTTGAATTTAATAAGCTGCTTACATATTGTAGACTTGCTTATGACAGACTTGAGGTGAAGATGTAGGGGATATTATGCTGATGCTAATAATCCTGAGTACTGCTGTAACTTGACAACCGTCTTGGAAGTAGTATCCCGCACCTTGCAAGGAGTTTGCAAGCAACATACACATCATTCTGATTGTTTTCCTACACGTCATTCTTATTGTTTTCCATTGTTCTCACTTGAATACCTCTTTATATGATTCAAACTTGGCAATCAATATGGAAGGTTTATCGGTCCTACTTCAAGATAATACTGGGCTCCGCACTGCGTATCACAGTACTAACCGACCCATCTGGTCAAAATTTGCCTCAGAGCAAATCAGTACGCCACCCCCATTCTTTTAAATTAATGTCAGAATCACAAATCCCACCCTCACAAAGGTGTCACCCCAGAAATCTCATCCACATCAAACCTTCTCTCCCTCATGCCCAACTCAACCGTATATGGCCATCACCTTTCAGCCATACAACTGAATGTAAGGTGAGCAAACATGCACATTGAACTATTCCACCATATTTTAGACGATCACCACCTTAATTTAATCAATATCACAGAGCCCCAGCCACATGCACACTCCTACTCCATCTTAAAACGTTTTTGTCCTCAAAAGAAAATTGCACATTATCTTTATGGTTAAAACTAACTACATTCCAGAGCAAATAATGCTTTTCTCCAAATGTTACTTTGTTGTTGTGGCACAGGAAAATCTTCTCCTCTCCCAGGAAGGTCTCCTACTTATTTCCTCGAATGAAACACGGAAGGATCTTACATATAATGATAAATTGCAAGTATGAGAAAATATACAATATGAGACAATTTCAATATGAAAACCTGCTATCAGTCCACCCCACAAATACACCACTACACAGGATTCCTTCATTCTCATCTACACTGATAGATTGACAAAACCCATCAAACAACTAAAACTAAGGATTACTTTTATGACTGAATCCTAATTTAAACTGTAAAGCACACATTTACCATTTTCCAAGACAAATGGTTTAACATAATCTATGCTCCCCTAGACCAAGACATATTCTAAAATGTATTGGCGACCTGTCCAGTCTCTCCCAACAAATCTAGATCCTACTCAATCATCAAACTACCACTTTTTTAAAAGTTGCCATGACTGGGAAATGAAACAGTCTATATGAAAGACAACCAAATAAATGTAATCATACTGAAGGAGCACCTATTGACCAACTACTGATCTAGTTTGAGAGCTAGATTCATTATCGAAAAAGCAACCTTGAAATTATTTATTGGCATCATATCCTAGATAAATCAAAACAACCGCTTAGTTGTCTTGCTATACTTATTTGCTGCCTTTGAAACGGCCATCCACAGAAGTCTGCTCCAAATATTCAATTGCCTCATGGCTTCAGAACCACGATTTATAGCTGGTTCACACCATTCCTCACCACCAGACACCGAATGGTGAAGATAGACCACTTGTCAGTCAACATCAATATGGTATGCATTGTCTCCTCTGGCTCAATTCTAGCTTTCACCTAATTTACTTACACATAGAACCCCGAGGCTTGATTCTCAAGAACACAGGCGCTGCTGTGCACCAATATACTGCTGACATCTAGCTGTAGCTGTGCCGCCCTATGCGGATGACAGCTTTCTTCTTTCAAACTCTCCAAAAATTGACTTCCATTTCCTTGCAACCACCAACAAAAGCACACTTGATACCTCAGGCCTGGACTCTCAAACTGGATTGATTCACTCACTGTGCTCAAATCAGGATGACAGAGTCAGCCTGGGTATGTAGAATTCCTTTTCTTTCTTTTTTTCCCGAACCATATGTGTATTAAAGATATTATGCAAGTATATGATTTTTAAAATTGTGATTTCCTCCACTATTAACTAACAAATGTATTGTCTTTTTCTTATAGAATAGTCTTTCTAGTCCAGACTGTCTACTTCGCAGTCTTATTCAAGTAAAGATTAGATGAGCATTCCAGGATACACCCCACTAAATAGAAGAGACGTGGAGCCACAGAGGTAGAGGTAAAACAGTTCCAATGGTGAGTCTAGTATCACATTTTAGTGATGGACCCAGAATGTGGTAAAGGAAAGTGTGTGCAGTTAGGATTGAGCCCTGGTCGTCTTCATCTCATCCCCTTTTATTATCTTTCCCTCTCATTATGCACCTCAGTTTGTCCTTTCCCTGACCCATCCTATCCCAACCTGCCTGTACGACAAAATTTGTGTGGTCAGATTAGGGTCATGGTCTTCATCTTTTCCCCACTAGAAGGTTCACTGACATATCTATGATACATGATTGATGGAGTGTGTAACTGTCACTCCCCCTTTTTTATGCTGGTCTGCATTGGCTGCATTGGCTGGCATTGCATCCTGGTGAAATTGCCGCCCTCTTGACACTCCACTTTTCTGGTATTCTCTCTGCGTTGGTGACTGGCATTTTCCAACAGCAAGACTCTGCCTCAATGTTCCATACTCTATAGAACCGTAAGACTGGATTCCACTACAACAACGTCACAGCTCACAGTCACAAGTTCGTTGCAGTCAGATGGGAAGTGTGAGCTAGAGTATGGCATGTTGGGTTTAGCAGGAAGACACTGGCTACTTCTCCTGTCCTGGTGCAGGACATAGGGGATGTCAGGTGGCGCAAGAAGACTCAGGCTACCTTCTTGTCCTGGTCCCACATGTAGTCTTTAAACCACCCCTTCCTGAGAAGTTGACCCTAAGCACAACCAAACCGGACCGCTTTGCCTCCTTTGGAGGAGGCCACACAGGTGAGATGCTGTGCATCATTAAATGGCTTTGACAGCTTGAGGACGAACTGCATTTTTGCAGGAACACACCACCACTCTCACTCCCTTGTATACATCTGTGGGGTATGCACACTGGAGTTCGCTCTCCCTCCTACCCCTCAAATGAAGATAATGGCAAATGTAGGTAACACTAGTTACATGCTCTGAAAAAGATTGTCCAACTTATTTCTCATGAACAACTCAAAGGAGCTGTCCAGGCACTGGTCATCATCAGGCTAGAACTAAGGAATGCGTTTCTTGAAAACACACCCCAAACACCCGTCACCCCACTTAAAGCTATCCACAAATCAAGAGCCATGTTCGTCTACTTCGCTAGCAAAATGGACCATATCAATTCCATACTTTGAGACCTCCTATGCCTCCTCCCCTTTGTAGCTATAATCCAATTTATCATCAGGTTCTAGCTTATAAGACTATTATTGACACTAATCCTGCTGGCTCAAGAGGTTTCAGAAGCAGAGATACATTTCCTTTTAAAGTGCCCACGTTCCAAAGCTCTACTGCTTGTAATCAGCCCTTCTCTTGAAGTGCCACCATTGACTGGATATAAAACCTGTTCCCTCTGAATAAAGAAAAACAGTTGTCAGATAATTACTAATATAATGATGGGTATAATGGTCCCAAAGTTATGATTGACTTTGGTCACAGAATCAGATATTTCACTTCATTAGCTCTCAAGTGTTTTAAACCTGCCTCGCTATATGTGCTGCTTGTAGGAAAGTGTGATCTGCTTTCATGGTTACTGTTAGAAATGGAATCTCTGGTTGGCTGAGGCTGACGCCAAAGCTAGGAAGAAACTACCACTCTAGTCAGGGTAAGGGGGAAACAAACTGATGATAACCCCTGCTCACTCCCTTGGGAGCTTGGCACGAGCAGACAGGCTTATCCCCAAGGCAATGTGTAAAGTATTTGCACCAACACTGACAGCAACCCAGTGAACACCACAAATGGACACTACACCAGTGATTATAAAAATATAAATATCTTTATATAGCTTAGGCAAAACACAAACGCCCCAAAAATGCACATACTTTAACCCCTCCCATGCTCGTGACGGAACCGTTCCGTCACGAGCCTCGTGTGGGCTGTGCTGGTGACGGAACGGTTCTGTCACGGCCCGCTCGCCGCGCCTGCGTGGCGTGAATTCCGCGCCTGCGCTGAAGGTTCTAGTAGGCGGGCGGGCTGTGACGGAACCGTTCCGTCATAAGCACAGCTCGCCCGCGGGCCGTGACGGAGCGGTTCCATCATGAGCACGGGATCGCCGCGCGACCCCGCCTCCCCCTTGGCGCTGCGGCGGAATAGCCGCCGCAGCGAAGGGGTTAAGTACTCCCTTTTTTAGACTGTCTCTTGAAAAATGTTCACTTTGGTTTCCTTAGTAAAACAAACTGGTAGGTTACTGTTGTGAAAAGCTAAATCATGTAAAGTAGCAACAGCACTGGTCTCTTTAGCCCCTACGCAGCTCTGTTATCATTTGCACAGTTCTGTCTGCAGAAACCCACATTGTAGGCCCATAGTTCACCTCAGTATGGCTCCTTCGTGCACGTGGGGAAAGTTACTGGGAAAACCAACTGCGGGCTTAGATGGTGAGGTCTGTAATATGAGGCAATTATCTCCCAAGAGCGGGCCCCTTCCCACTTTTGGATCGGAGATAGATAATTGCGCGGTCAGGTGCGGTACTGATTTCGTCCTCCTTGATTGAGGGAAATATGCCCCACCTATGATTTAAGTAGGCCTAGATCGTTTCTCTGCCCAGGCCCTGTACTGAAGCTGATTCCCCCACAGTCCCCGGCAGCCCTGCCGACACCCAACCCACTCTCAGCACACTCACGCAACCATGCGGCTGGGGTCGGTTTACCTGGGGTGCCGGTCGCAGGCCGTCAGTTGGTCTGTTGCCGGTCACAGTTGTTGGTTGGAACGGGGTCGTGCTGCAGGAAGACGCCTCGTGCTTCCTGGGCTGCAGCGCGGCTCCTCCTGGTGATGAGCCCCTCGTTGCCTAGGTGACGCTCCACTCCTTCCTGCTTTCGGCGAGGCTCCTTCTGGCAGCGAGCCCTCAGTTACCTAGGCGACGTGCTGGGACCAATCACAGCGCAGTTCTACGATGACGCGATGGGCCCCTTCTCTGTGGCGGCCAGGGAATCTTCACGGCTCCTTTTCTCCTGGTGAACATGGAGTCCGGCTCACGGACCTCCACGCTAACGCGAGCTCGACTCCTCACTTGGCAAAGTCATCCACGCACAGTCCGGCTGGCAGAATCCAATGTTACTGTGAGCCGTACCTCTCAGACGGTGCCTTCTACTGCCGCCAGTGTTTCTGATAGATCACGGCCTGACCCCCTCCTCCACACAGCTGCTATACAGGCTGAACGGGGCATCCTTTCCTCGACTTGAGCGCGGCAAGAGCAGGAAAATCAGGCACGCAGTACTTGGTTGCTCGCCCTGTCAGCCCTTCGATGAACTCAGTGCCAGGCAGCCGATGTGTAGACACGCACACCGTGTTGCAGCGTGCTGATCCTCCGAGATCTCTCAGTGCAGATTGAAGCGCGTGCAGGCAGAGGCATACAGTGTGGAGGCTCAGAGTAATCCTTTAAGTCAGACAGTAGACTTTACATAGATGGCAATCTGGGTCCAGGCACATGTACCCAGACAGACGAGGTTACTTCCGGAAACTTTTATATCCCTGTGTTTCTAACAGGAGGCCAGCTCTTCACAGGCCCTTGGAGACTCTCAGGACACAGCACACAGCAAAGTCTTTGTAATCAAGCAGGGGGGACACATCACACAGCAAAGTCCTTCAGCCTCACCTTCAGCACAATCAGCCAACTGCAGGCCAGCCCCAGAACACACAGCAAGGGCAGTACTTCTCCTCAGTTTCTTCCGTTGATTTCCTTGGGCAGAGGTTCCTCTTGATTGTTGAAGTCTAAATTACAGGGGTTTCAGGTCTTACTCTTATACCCCAAAAGTCTTTGTTCTTCATGTATGAGGGGGTCCAGGATCCAGTCCCAACCAGTTCTGGGTGCCCTCTGCCAGGGCAGGTCTTCTTCCTTTGTGAGTGTGGGCCAGGGCTATTAGACGCACCGCAGGAGGTGGAGCCAGCATTGTGGAAGGCAGGCACAGTCCTATTCAAGCCCAGGTGCAACTCCTCCCACCACTCTAAGTGTAGATTTGTCTATTCAGCCTAGGGCTGACCCCCAGCCTCCTGCAGCCACCCCCAGCCCCTGTCACACACAAACCAGACAGTCAATACACAAAAAGGCAGAGGCACACAGAAAGGTTGAACAGAAAAATAGCCACTTTCTAAAAAGTGCTATTTTCACACACGGAATTAAAAAACCATCTTTCCTAAAATATGCGTTATTAAATTCTGAGTTCAGGGATATCAGACTTCAGCTTCCCATCTTGCTCCTATGGGGAGATATGCAGGTACACATGGGACACAGGATTCCCCATTCTATCCTATGGGCAAGATGGCCGTTCAATAGTGAAAAACGAAATTGGAAATATTTCACGATCAGGACATGTCACCCACAGTAGTACATGTCCTACCTTTCACATACACTGCACCCTGCCCAGGGGGGTTCCTTGGGCCTACCACAGGAGTGTCCAATGTGTAAGAAAGGGGAAGGGTCAGGCCTGGTCAGTGGGTACACTGGCGAGGACAATATGGCAGTTCACAGACTGCGCACAGGCATAGCAGTGGCAGGCCTGAGACACCATTTTAGGGCTACTCATGTTGGTGGCACAATCAGTGGAGGCTCACAAGTAGCATTTGAATTACCAGCCCTGGCACACTCAGTTGCCTTTACTAGGGACTTAAATAGGCCAATCATGGATAACCAATCACCGTAATAATTTACAGGGAGAGCATATTCACGTTAGCACTGATCAGCAGTGGTAAAGTGCTCAGAGTCCTATTGTCAACAGCCACAGGTCAGGAAAAACAAGAGAGGAAGAAGCAAAAAGTTTGGGGATAACCCCGCAAAAAGGGCCATTTCCCACGGTTATCCACACTTTTTACTGGTGTCATTCTGTTTTCTGATTAATCTGACTGGGATCCTGCTATTAAGTACCCCAGTCACTGTGCTTTCTCCCAGAATTGGTGTATGTTAAGTACTTTGGTACCTTCCTAATTGGCTAATGGTGTACCATTCTAAGTCCCAAGTATATTGTACTAAGGTACCCAGGGCTTAGGTAGACCAGGGGTCTCCTATGGGTGGCAGCATATACTATGCCACCCATGACAGACCACTCAATCTGTGACTACAGACCCCTCCAATACAGCCTGTGTGCGCTGGTGCTAGTACCACTCACCACAGATATAAGGAAAGGTCTGAGGTCACTGCACTTATGTCACCACTAAGGTAGGTCTTTCAATCCTGAAGGCAAAGTGCTAGGTTATAAGTGTGAGAGTACCCTGCATGAGCAGGACACCCCCTACAAACCCGGGAGCCAATTCTCCAGGCTTTGCAAGTGGGGTCAGCCATTTTATACATATGGTGGACATCAAGTCAATTAAAAGATGTCTAACTATATATTGGCTGCACCAAACCCAGTCATGTTTGGTATCAATCAAGTTGGAATCCTACCCCAACACTGTTTCCAGTATTAGATGCAGGAGCCCATGGCCTGCTGCACCTGAGCTCACATAGTCTCCGAAAGTTTCTGCAGCACAGGTGGTGGTTCTGCAACTCCCTCTAGACCTGCACTGTCTTCTCACCGAGTTTGAGGCCAGTATCCCTCATCTAAACCACTGAAACAGCAACCCTGTACACCGCGCCGACTTGCTGTTGTCAAGGCTTGTCGATACACACCCACCCACACCCTCACTATATCTTTGTCACTCTTCATTACCCTCTCTCTGTTGCTCTTCCTCTTTCTTTGTTGCTTCCTCTCTCTGTGCCTCCCTCTCTCGCCGTCTATCTCTTCTGCGCAGAAGTGTTCAAGCCCACTGGCTAATCCTAGAACCTACTTTCTCACGTGGTCAGCCTACAGCATCTCTTCTTGCCAAGATCTTCATTATCACAGCGCTCTCGGCACGGTGGGCCTACTTCTTTGGTGAGCTGCTCAAAGTCCTCTTGCGACTCCTGTGCCTTTGGCCTGTGGGTTCTGTGGAGGGTCTTCTTTAGCTCCAGTGGGCTCCTCTTCTTGCTAAGGGCTGCTCAGGCTTTCCTGCACTTGGTGAGTCCTTTGGACCTTGCTGGACCCAACACTGCACCTCTTCATTTTCCATGCCTGTTGCTGCTGCCTAGGCTTGTTGGTGGTCCCGCCAGAGACCGACCCCCTGGTTCTCAACTTCTGACGCAGGACAGCTTGTGAACAGTTCCTGGTCTTCCACAGCATCACCTGGTCCTCGTGGCTGCAGCAACATGGTCACCATCAATTCTCCTGCATCTTTTGTCATCTGTGGTCATTGGTCTTCTGTCACTCCTTGTCACTCCCGAGTGACATAGACTCTATCCCCTTTGCTTGCAGGCACTCCTCTTCAAGAATCCATCCTTGGATTCCACCGGACTCTTTCACCCTCATCGCCAACAGCATTTTTTACTGAAGTCCTCCATTGTGGTCTACGGCAGTTTCAGGCTTCATTACGCACCTATGCACCTGGCTTCCCTGGTGTAGGTATCCTGGCTCCTGGGGTATCCAAGGGTGGGCTGACTCTCCAACCTTCCATCTTCCACAGGTTTTTACAGGATCCTCTGGGAAGGGTCCTTCCTCTTAAAAACTGCAACCGTGACTTTCCATTGACTTTCATCAAGTACGGGACTGTGTTTCCACTCTGCACAGAGCATCCGGGGGTTCCTGGGTACTTACCTGTTCTCCTTTTGAAATACTGTGTGTACTGTTTATATATCTGTGTAGGAGATATACCAATGTGTTAGTGAGTGTGTATAATAAATATACCTATTTTTATAACTACACTGTGTGGTTCTTTTTTGTTTGGCCTACACTACATCATTAGTACTGGTAAAACAAGCTGCTTAACACTCCTTCTGACTAAGCCTGAAGGCTGCTCTCCTCAGCTACCACTTAGCTTTCTATGGTTGTCTAAGACCACTAAACTCACCATAAGTGTTGTCTGGATTAGTGCAGGGTGCTCCACTTAGAAAAGTGTGCACCATATACTAAACCAGCCTCCGACACTGCACATGTGCTATTTAAAGCCCAGTATCGCCTAACTGTATTGGCGTGCTGTATAAATCATTAAATAAAATTAATGAATTGAATACAATATACAGCATACACATTTTCAAACTGGCCAGAGGCGTCTTTGGGGCATAAGACGGAACAAAGTAGTTTTGTAGAAAGTTAGTGATAGTGGTGTGTCCATATGGAAGATCAATGAATGTGGAACAATATTAATATGAAACAGAGTAGAATAAAATCTAGCCAAAATCTGCTATGCCTTCTCCCACTCATAAAAAGCATGGAAAAAAATTCAGCATATACAAAACATAAACTGGCAAAGACCAAACAACCAAACATATATGTTAGCTCTAATGCATCAGTACACAATGGGACATTGGAAAAACACACAATGTGAGTATCAATAGAAGTACCTGTACTCCTCTGAAAGTTCTCGTTGTTGATAATAACACATTTGCCAACATGTGCATAGTTCATGTTATAAAGGTAGGGTTGTGCAACAAATCGCTGCTGAATGTTAGTGGAGGAGGCTGGTGAGAGTTCCTTCGCCTTCTTCTTGCTGCTGAAAAACAGTTTACTTGAGTTTGTAAGTTGCGGCAACAATTTGCAAACAGATCTTTTCCAATGGGTTAACATTATGAACATGTTAGCAGATATAACATAAACGTTATTATTAACCGTGTTTTATGTTCATGGGAACTATAAGGTGCAATAAAACTAACATTTAAATGCTATCATTTATAGGGAGCATGTTCACGTGCCAAGCTTCAAGAAGAGTTATTTCGCATTCCAAACTTGCAAAACCAAATACCACGCATAATCACATTGAAAGGTCTTGAAAGCATGGCCATAAATCATGCTTCAAGCAAACAAACTGCAAAAGCAGTTTGAAGAAACTCGAACAAAGGATGACCACTGAAAATCAAAACATTGACAAACTTAAGATATAAATCGGCACGCGTCGGACAGTAAGAGACATCTTTAGGCCAGTTCCTCAGAACTCTGCACTTTTTTAGGTTTTGACTGGCCATGCGCTTTGCGCATGTGCCAAAAAAAACTCTTGAGTTGTGTGTGTGGGTCGGGATACGCCCCCTCCTCCGATTGGCTAGCTCCATAAATGGAGGCTAGCCATTGGACGAGGGGCCTGTCCGTCAATGCCGGACCAGATTCGGGGGCGTTCCCGAGATTCTTTGGCTTTTGCCGACGTCACGCGACGTCAGCCAAAAGCCGGGAACGCCCCCGAATCTGTCCCGGCATTGAGCCGGCACCCGCCTTCTGATGCAGCATTTTCATTGTTACTATAAGCTTGTTTATTTTATACGTTTTAGCGTTGTGGACATTAAAAAGGACTGAAATGATGTACATATATGTGAATATCCGTTTTAGAGTTAGGTCCTTTGCTGGATGTGTTTTATTTCATGGGAGTAAAGTATACCGAATTCACGCTGGTTTCTCTTTATTTTAATGAGGCGAAAACAGACTCATTTGTGCGGTGATAAATGTCCCAGCGGCGAGCATGCTACTTTTTTTTATTTAATGACAGCCTCATTAGATGAAGTTATTTATTTAGAGCTTCCCATGTGTTACCTATTATAGGGCACCGACCCCCACTGTGAAACCACTAACTTTCCACTTTCCGACCAGAAAAGTGCACCCGGGATCACAGCATCGCCTAATTGTGCACTTCCCGCGGCAGCGAAGGCCACGAGGCAGCAATATTGTGCTACTGAACACTGCCTGACCCGCTGGGCATTGACAAACATTGCATGCGTATTAACACGAGGAATAAAAAGGTCTGCTTACTACAGAACAAAGGGAATATTTCAAGTAGATAAACTTCCAAATAAGGTAGGAATCGTAAGCTGATAGTTAAAAAAAATGTTTATGCTGTCGCACTTTGAAACTTCCTGCTCACCTTTTAATAAAATTTCGTAACGAACATCAGGCAAACAAAGGAACCGAGAGTGGATTTTAAGGCGTGCAGATTCAGAGTCAGAGTGCAGATTCAGAGTCAGAGTGCAGATTCAGAGTGCGAGTGCAGAGTGCGAGTGCAGAGTGCAGAGTGCGAGTGCAGAGTGCGAGTGCAGAGTGCAGAGTGCAGAGTGCGAGTGCAGAGTGCAGAGTGCGAGTGCAGACTGATAGTGCAGACTGATAGTGCAGACTGATAGTGCAGACTGATAGTGCAGACTGATAGTGCAGACTGATAGTGCATACTGATAGTGCAGATTGAGAGTGCAGATTGAGAGTGCGAGTGCAGAGTGCAGATTGAGAGTGCAGAGTGCAGATTGAGAGTGCAGATTGAGAGTGCAGAGTGCAGATTGAGAGTGCAGAGTGCAGATTGAGAGTGCAGAGTGCAGATTGAGAGTGCAGAGTGCAGATTGAGAGT
Organism: Lissotriton helveticus; assembly: GCF_964261635.1. NCBI lineage: Eukaryota > Metazoa > Chordata > Amphibia > Caudata > Salamandridae > Lissotriton > Lissotriton helveticus. Next base: position 1,165,865,686 of record NC_136065.1, on the reverse strand, counting down.
GCAGATTGAGAGTGCAGATTGAGAGTGCAGATTGAGAGTGCAGATTGAGAGTGCAGATTGAGAGTGCAGATGCAGAGTGCAGAGTGCAGATTGAAGATTGAGAGTGCAGATTGAGAGTGCAGAGTGCAGACTGAGAGTGCAGACTGAGAGTGCAGACTGAGAGTGCAGATTGAGAGTGCAGATTGAGAGTGCAGATTGAGAGTGCAGATTGAGAGTGCAGATTGCAGATTCAGAGTGCAGATTCAGAGTGTAGAGTGCAGATTCAGAGTGCAGAGTGCAGATTCAGAGTGCAGAGTGCAGATTCAGAGTGCAGAGTGCAGATTCAGAGTGCAGAGTGCAGATTCAGAGTGCAGATTCAGAGTGCAGAGTGCAGATTCAGAGTGCAGAGTGCAGATTCAGAGTGCAGAGTGCAGATTCAGAGTGCAGATTCAGAGTGCAGAGTGCAGATTCAGAGTGCAGAGTGCAGATTCAGAGTGCAGAGTGCAGATTCAGAGTGCAGATTCAGAGTGCAGAGTGCAGATTCAGAGTGCAGAGTGCAGATTCAGAGTGCAGAGTGCAGATTCAGAGTGCAGAGTGGAGATTCAGAGTGCAGAGTGGAGATTGAGAGTGGAGATTGAGAGTGGAGATTGAGAGTGGAGATTGAGAGTGGAGATTGAGAGTGGAGATTGAGAGTGGAGATTGAGAGTGGAGATTGAGAGTGCAGATTGAGAGTGCAGATTGAGAGTGCAGAGTGCAGAGTGCAGATTGAGAGTGCAGATTGAGAGTGCAGATTGAGAGTGCAGATTGAGAGTGCAGATTGAGAGTGCAGAGTGCAGAGTGCAGATTGAGAGTGCAGAGTGCAGAGTGCAGATTCAGAGTGCAGAGTGCAGATTCAGAGTGCAGAGTGCAGATTCAGAGGTGCAGATTCAGAGTGCAGATTCAGAGTGCAGATTCAGAGTGCAGAGTGGAGATTCAGAGTGGAGATTCAGAGTGGAGATTCAGAGTGGAGATTCAGAGTGGAGATTCAGAGTGGAGATTCAGAGTGGAGATTCAGAGTGGAGATTCAGAGTGCAGATTGAGAGTGCAGATTGAGAGTGCAGATTGAGAGTGCAGATTGAGAGTGCAGATTGAGAGTGCAGATTGAGAGTGCAGATTGAGAGTGCAGATTCAAGATTCAGAGTGCAGAGTGCAGATTCAGAGTGCAGATTCAAGATTCAGAGTGCAGAGTGCAGATTCAGAGTGCAGATTCAGAGTGCAAAGTGCAGATTCAGAGTGCAAAGTGCAGATTCAGAGTGCAGATTCAGAGTGCAGATTCAGAGTGCAGATTCAGAGTGCAGATTCAGAGTGCAGATTCAGAGTGCAGATTCAAGATTCAGAGTGCAGATTCAAGATTCAGAGTGCAGATTCAAGATTCAGAGTGCAGATTCAAGATTCAGAGTGCAGATTCAAGATTCAGAGTGCAGATTTAGAGTGCAGAGTGCAGATTCAGAGTGCAGATTCAGAGTGCAGAGTGGAGATTCAGAGTGGAGATTCAGAGTGCAGATTCAAGATTCAGAGTGCAGATTCAGAGTGCAGATTCAAGATTCAGAGTGCAGATTCAGAGTGCAGATTCAAGATTCAGAGTGCAGAGTGCAGATTCAGAGTGCAGAGTGCAGATTCAGAGTGCAGAGTGCAGATTCAGAGTGGAGATTCAGAGTGCAGAGTGGAGATTCAGAGTGGAGATTCAGAGTGCAGAGTGGAGATTCAAGATTCAGAGTGCAGATTCAGAGTGGAGATTCAGAGTGCAGATTCAGAGTGCAGAGTCAGAGTGCAGATTCAAGATTCAGAGTGCAAAGTGCAGATTCAAGATTCAGAGTGCAGATTCAAGATTCAGAGTGCAAAGTGCAGATTCAGAGTGCAGAGTGCAGATTCAGAGTGCAGAGTGCAGATTCAGAGTGCAGAGTGCAGATTCAGAGTGCAGATTCAGCCCTGTGTGTGGTGAGGAGGGCCCCTCAGTGTTTCACATGCTTCTACGGAGGTTTAGGGACCTTGTTGCTTCACTGCTGATTGGGCTCTGAGACGACCATCCTGCCTAGTTACCTGTTGTGAATGGGTATAAACAATAAACGTCCGATTATGGTGCCGGTTGGACCTATCCCCTTCCTCAAGAACACAAAGAACCTACTGACATTTTCTACCTGAAATAGACCATCTAATTTGGAAAGACCACCCTGTGTCCTTCCTGATTTTATTTTCACCCAGTCACTAATCTCAAACTTATACTCCTTTCTCTCCATGCTCACATGTGTCCCCTTGCCTCCTACACCATTTCAACCTTTCAGCCATGCATGGACCAATTTAGTACCAGGTAAGCATCACACATCTATTGAAATGGGGGTCGCAGTGTGTAGGGCTTGCAGTGTGTGGGGGGGGTCGCAGTGTGTGGGGGGGCTCTGTGTGGGTGTGTGTGGAGGGCTCCGTGTGGGTGTGTGTGTGGGGGGGCTTTGTGTGGCTGTGTGTGTGGGGGGCTCTGTGTGGGTGTGTGTGTGGGGGGCTCTGTGTGTGTGTGTGGGGGGGGCTCTGTGTGTGTGTGGGGGGCTCTCTGTGGGTGTTTGTGTGTGTCATTTGCGAGAGATAAAGCTAGTTGCATTGTAAATGACAATGCCATTTATTTATGTTTTAAAAAAACACATAAATAAAAATAATGTCAAGAGCAATGCCAATAGCTCTAACTTTAACAAAGGCAAAACCATTGCATTGTAAATGCTTGTTCTTTGTTGAGTCAGTGTTAGTATAAAACTCACGGTACAAAACAGCAGTGTAGGCTATTGTGAGTTGGACTTCATTGAGGAGCAAAAGAAACACGAATGGCCTTGTAAAAAAGAAGTCACAAATTTCTTGGGCTAAAAAGTCTGAAGACAATCTTGTTTCTGTGAACACTGCATAAGATTCAATACAGGAAAAAACTCGATTTTCCTTATCCATCAGAGGAATTCAATTGCTATTATTAAAATATTTTACTTTTTATCCTATTTCTCCATAAAGAGAATCGTAAGTGAATTATCTTTTTTCACTATAAGGAAAAGGGGTATATTTTCAATACTATTTAGACTGATGTAAATGGCCTGGCTTAAAACTTCTTCTGAATAGACAACCAAAATCAATAAGAATTTGAAATGGCTTGGCGCACCTTTATATCTCTGAACGTGCAGTACTTTATAAGCAAAACACAGATGGGGACCAGTTAAGTAGACAACACTGAACTAAGCATACAGGCACTGACACATTAAGGACGCCAGAAGTCACCTGAAATTCAAAGTATAGTGTACAAGAATAGAAATTGGAGAAAAAACAATAGCAAACATTCATTTAGCACATTTGACTTTTAAGGTGCAGTAATGGATAGCCCACAAATTGATGTATGAAAAAATATATTTGTATTCTATTTTATTCTCTTTTCAGTATTTTTTTGTTTCTTTTCTATTATGGTTGCAATATTTCAACTCATAAAGTGCAGTTTATATTGTTATTTACATTTCACATTTACATTCATGATTCTAAAAACAAAACGGATACAAATGATGATGGCTAGCGGCAGAATAGAAACTACGCGCGTTTCGGCACTGCTGCCTTCATCAGTGTGAGAAGTTGGTCTGGTGTATGATGTTCACTATACTAGTGAGCACCTTGTACCAGTCCAAACAACCCTTATGGTGATTGGTTGTAAGTCAACCTTATAGACCAACTATCCTAGGGGTAGCATGGACAAAAGCAGTCTCAGGCTAAACTCAAGAGGGCATGTGAAGCCAGCTGTTTTACCATATGCAATCCTTTTTAATACCAAATGAAAGGACACCACACAAGTTATATATTATAAAATATATGTATTTATTACTAGAATAATCCCCTGTACTCTTTATGAGAACAGAAGCACAAGCGTTAAACAAAGAACTTCATATAACATACAAAAGTTGCACAAATATGGCTAGGCCATTGTGGCCCTTAAAACCATATACTAAAATAGTGGTATAAGAACCACATCACGAACAATGGTAAGGCCTAGGGCCTTGAGAATCGCTGGGGATACACAGGACTAACAGAAGTTAGGACGTGGATGCGGGGGCAGTGTCTAAATGCACACACGTGCACCAATGCAAGTCAATGGTGCGTAAAAGTTAGAAAGTCGCAGTTTTGGAAGTCTTCCGACTGGACTAGAACTTAACCACTTAAAACTAGGACACTAGGGATGTAAATCTCTACAGGAGCACCGTAGTGCTGGTGTTACCTCACGCACAGGAAGCGGGTGCATAGGTGTCAAAGTATGTCGGGTTTCGTCGTGGAGTTCTATGGAGCCTGGAGGAAAAGATGCTGCAGGCGACCAGGAGAGAAGAGTCCGGTTGGATCCAAGGGCGGATCGAAGATGTAGAGTACCTGAAAGCAGAGGGGACAGAGTCTGGGTCACTAGCCAGTGACCAGGAAGGAACCAGGAAGGAACCAGGCGATGTTGGGCGCAATCAGGTGGTTGTTGAGAAGCTTGTCTCTGCTGCCACGTGGACCCGGAGGTATCAACAATGACCAGGATTCGGTCATGGACTGTCCTGCAAAGGCTCTCACTGTCGGCGTTATCGGCTTCCGGATTGGAGTCAACAGGCCTTGGCAAATGCAACCCACGCAGGAATCGAAGATGGCTTCTGGATCAGACCAGCAAGGTCTGATGGGCTGCTCCTTTTCAGGGGAGCAAGGGCCAGTCTGGAGAAACCAGACCAGTATTGTAAATTTGAAGGTTTGTTGTCACAGAGGCCACTAGCCCACGGGCAAGTGACCGGACAGACGCGTCAAGCAGGAAAATGCAAAAGGGCCCCACGCAGCACTCGGTGAGTGTGGAGAGGTGATCTTCGGTGCAAATGATGCTCGGGGCTGGGGCTTCTCAATTCCTAATGCACAGCGTCGAGGATGCCTCGGAGGCTGCACGGGAAGCACTTTGCTGGCTTTCTAAGATGGCCCGTCCCACATCTCACGTCGCCTCCACGGATCTCAGCTTTGCTGTGGCTGTGGATCGGGCTGTCGGATGTCTGGAAGTCTGGTTCTTGTTGGTCTCTGTTGTTCGAGCTCCGGCGGGAGCAACAACAAAGCAAACCTTTGAGCGCTTGATGGTGCCTGCTTGCACAGGGTGGGCACTCCTTGACCACAAGGGAGATTCTTCAGTCTTCTACGTCGAGTAGGATGTCGAAGGGTCCAGAGTTATGTATCAAAGTTTCAGTCAGGATTATATGCTGTTTTTTGGACGCAGCTCCTACCTTTATTCCTAATCAAGGGGCTGGATTACCTACTAGGTCCCTCCTTTGGGTGGGACCCGGGAAGGGGGTGGTTACACCCCTTTCCCTTTGTCCAGTTTCACGCCAGAGCTAGGGCTGGAGTGCCCTAGGACCGGTTTGAACTGGGCTATGCATGGGACACCTTGTGTGCCCCAGGCAGTGTCTAGTTTCATTCAGCCCTCCCTGCCCCAATCCACTATCTCCTGTCTGGGGTGGTGCTAGCACCTCCCTGTGAAACCTTTTGTCCAGGCCTCCCCTGCCGGAGTTTCAGTCAGCAGCAGGAGGCCAGACTTGTGTCTGTGGCAGCAGCATCCATTTTGTGATGCTGAGGCTCTGGTTAGATTTAACCGCGTTTACTGTTGGCAACATGTCTTCTCCTTCTAGAAGGGTGGAATGCTACCCCCGTTGCCAGAACTGGCGAGGGGGTAGTATTCCAAAGTGTATGACACCTTACACGACATGTTTTGATAAAGCCAAACCAAAGTTAGCAATAACCGCGAGGATTATAATGCACTTAAGAGTATATGGTATGGCAATATCATAGAACAGCTATAAGGACATGGTTCTGAAAGCTGCAGACAGACTCAGCTCATGCTAGAGCACCATCTCACATAAAACCAAGCACTCTGCCTCCAGGATTGTTAAGGCCTGCCATAGGAGTGACTTATAGGTGCATATGTGTCTATATGTAAAGGTAGATATAGGAATACTATACCTAAGCAAGGGGTGATTACACAACCTTGCCCCAGCTGAGTGATCAGCTAGTTGTGTCAGTTTGGATGGCCAGCCAGGGGTGGCAAAAGATATGCTACAGCCCATGGTAGGCATTGGGTGCACCTATGCCCTGGGTACCTATAGTACACTGTACAGGGGCTGATCAGGTGACTCAATATCCAATTAGTTATGTACCTAAGGTACATGGAGTCCATCTTACAGAGAGAGCAGATAGCCTGGGGCCCTGATTAGCAGGGTCCCAGGCCAACTAAGTTGAAAACCAGCTAAACACAAGGCAAAACATCTGGGGTAACCGTAGTCCGATATCCATCCTCCTACATAACCCCCCCCCCCCCCCCCAAAACGAAAGGAGATAAGGCTATCCTTGACCAGGTAAGCCTATATTGCCTGAGTGGCCAAATAAGGAGGAACCTGCACTGGCATGGTTACCCCCTATCTCATGGTCCACTAAGCAATCCCTCACCCTAGGGGTAGCAGAGGGTCTCCACCATAGGGAATTACTACCTGTGGTGTGTTTTGGCAAAGAAAAAGGCTGGTGTTAAGATGGAGTACTGACGTGAGACTCCACTAATGTAGGGCTCAACTTCCTCCAATCACTATCCACCATGGGTGCCTTTCTTTCCATGACCGAGTTGCACTGTGCTCTCAGGGTCAACCTCTGGCTGCCTACAGCTGGAGGCTGAGTCCCTTTGGTTGGCTTACTGGAGGGACAGGTCAGGTTTGGGACCTTTGGGTCCCATGTTTGGCTGTGCCCAACAGTGTCCATCTGGGGGAGGTTCCTAACTTGGTGTAAGGGAGATCCCTCCGGAGTTTTTGAAGTTTTTACATTGCTAGGGCTGCTAGCTTTGGTGCCCCTAATCTGCAGATGGGGGTGTTCTATTGGACAGGGGGCGCTTTGGGGTCCACTGGCCTCCTTGACCTCTGCAGCCCTGGGCTGACTGAGGCAGGGTAGAGAGGGGCAGGTTACCTGCTCCAGACTGGGTCGCACCTTGGAAGGGTCCACTGACATCAGGGGCTCTGTCAGGCTAGGCCTGACTACCTCTGGGGCAGTTTCTTCACAGGGGGTAAGATCAGTTCCCTGAGGAGGCTGATCCTTTCCTAAAGTCTGGTGGGAGAGAGGTTTCTCTTCCTCCTCAATTATCTCTGTTTGTGTGGAGTGATCCATAGTTTCAGGCTTCACAACCTTTTCAGGAAGGTACTCAGTTTGGGTATGGGCTGTTACCATCAGAGCCCTGCTAACCTGTTCAGGGAAGGAATCTGCTTGAGATTGGGCTGAGACTGGCACAGCCCTACCAACCTGTTCAGGGAGGACATCTTGGATTGGGGCTGTGGCCATCATAGCCCCACTAACCTTTCCATGGAGACCTACCATTTTGGAATGGGTTATTTGCTCTACCTCAGTCCAGGCTGAGATCTCTAAATCATTTCCCAGTAGACAATCTACAGGCAAGTTTGTAGACACTGCCACTCTCTTTGGGCCAGTGACACCTCCCCAGCTGAAATTTACTACTGCAATGGGATGGTTTGTCTGCACTCCATCAATATTAGTCACCTGGTATGTGGCTCCAGGGAAAAGTTGCCTTGAGGGGACTAGACTCTCAGTCACCATAGTGATGCTAGCCCCTGTGTCTCTATAGGCCTCAACTTTCTGACTATTGATGAGGGGCTCCTGTCTGTACCTGCTCAAAGTGTTTGGACAAGCAGTGAAGTTGGCAACCCCCATGCAATATTCACAGACAAAAGTAGCTGTAGTAGGGGACCTGGTTAGGCCAGAGCCCACATGAGTTCCAAAAGTAAACCCAGCCAAATTTTTGGGGGTACTCCCACCACCTGGGGGATTACTACTAATAGTAACAGGAGGTGTTGGAGGCTTACTTGGAGGAATATTTTCCTTATTGTTATTCTTTGGGCAACTGCTATCAGTCTTCCAGTGGCCAGGCTGTTTACGGGCATGGCAATAAGGTTTCTTGACAGAGGAGGTGTTTTGGGACCCACGTCCACCCTTGGAGTTTTGGGGCCCTGTGGGAGACTTGTCTTTTGATTTATCCCCACCCTTCTCTTGAGTCTTGGAATTATCTTTCTTTTGGTCACCACCCTGATTCTTAGGCCTAATCCTGGTTCTGACCCATTTGTCTGCCCTCTTACCCAATTCTTGTGGAGAGGTCAGATCTGAGTCCACCAGGTGCTGGTGTAAAAGCTGGTTTTGACAATTACTAAGGATCTGCTCCCTCATAATCAAATTATACAATCCTGTATAGTCATGTACTTTGCTGCCCAGTAACCAACCTTCCAGAGCCTTATTAGCACAATCTACAAAATCAGTCCAGTCCTGAGTCTGAGCTTTTTGGGTATCTCTGAACAACAACCTGTATTGCTCAGTGGTTAGGCCAACCCCATCAATAAGAGCACTCTTCAGGACAGTGTAGGTTTTAGCATCCTCATGTCTAACTGTGAGGAGCTTCTCTTTTCCTTTTTCTGAAAAGGAAAGCCACAAGATTGCTGCCCACTGATCTTGGGGAACCTGCTGTACCATGCAGGCTCTCTCCAGAGCAGTCATCCATTTGTGGATGTCATCCTCATCTTTGTAGGGGGGGCACAATCTTACTCAGGTTTCTATGATCATAGGGCCTGTCTTTATCCCGAGGGATTTTGCTGCCACCAGTGGAATCTAATCCACACATTTTTCTTTCCCTTGCTTAAGCAAGTTTAGCTTGGGCCAGGGCTGTTTCCTCCTTCTCTATCTGAAGTTGGACAGCTCTCATCCTAGCCTCATGCTCTTTTCTCTGAGGGGAAGTCATTCCACAGGTAGAGAACTGGATTGTTCACCTGTGCCAGACATGACTAGTGAGGTGTGGGTGTGTGCACCTGCCTACACTAAGTGTTTTCCTACTAGAACCTTACCAGTGAGTTGTAGTCAGGGTGTGCTAAGCCCTTTGGTCTACAACTACTAAGTTCAGTAGAACTTAAGTATTTAAAGCTTTGTTTATATGTACCTATGGTACTTGATGTGATCTTTCAAATGATATTGTCAAAGATTACAATTGGTAAAACAACAGCAGGCTCAAATCCCAACCGCTGCACACCAATTTGAGAAGTTGGCCTGGTGTATGATGTTCACTATTCTAGTGAGCACCTTGTACCAGTCCAAACAACCCTTATGGTGATTGGTTGTAAGTCCACCTTATAGACCAGCTATCCTAGGGGTAGCATGAACAAAAGCAGTCTTAGGCTAAACTCAAGAGGGCATGTGAAGCCAGCTGTTTTACCATATGCAATCCTTTTTAATACCAAATGAAAGGACACCACACAAGTTATATATTATAAAATATATGTATTTATTCCTAGAATAATCCCCTGTCCTCTTTATGAGAACAGAAGCACAAGCGTTAAACAAAGAACTTCATATAACATACAAAAGTTGCACAAATATGGCTAGGCCCTGGTGGCCCTTAAAACCATATACTAAAATAGTGGTATAAGAACCACGTCACGAACAATGGTAAGGCCTAGGGCCTTGAAAATCGCTGGGGATACACTGGACTAACAGAAGTTAGGACGTGGGCGGCCTACAGGATGCGGGGGCAGTGTCTAAATGCACATGCGTGCACCAATGCAAGTCAATGGTGCGTAAAAGTTAGAAAGTTGCAGTTTTGGAAGTCTTCCGACTGGACTAGAACTTAACCACTTAAAACTAGGACACTAGGGATGTAAATCTCTACAGGAGCACCGTAGTGCTGGCGTTACCTCACCCACAGGAAGCGGGTGCATAGGTGTCAAACTATGTCGGTTTCGTCGTGGAGTTCTATGGAGCCTGGAGGAAAAGATGCTGCAGGCGACCAGGAGAGAAGAGTCCGGTTGGATCCAAGGGTGGATCGAAGATGTAGAGTACCTGAAAGCAGAGGGGACAGAGTCTGGGTCACTAGCCAGTGACCAGGAAGGAACCAGGAAGGAACCAGGCGATGTCGGGCGCAATCAGGTGGTTGTCGAGAAGCTTGTCTCCGCTGCCACGTAGACCCGGAGGTATCAACGATGACCAGGAGTCGGTCACGGACTGTCCCACAAAGGCTCTCGCTGTCGGCAGTGTCGGATTCCGGATTGGAGTCAACAGGCCTTGGCAAATGCAAACCACGCAGGAATCGAAGATGGCTTCTGGATCAGACCAGCAAGGTCTGATGGGCTGCTCCTTTTCAGGGGAGCAAAGGCCAGTCTGGAGCAACCAGACCAGTGTTGTAAATTTGAAGGTTCGTCGTCACAGAGGCCACTAGCCAACGGGCCAGTGACCGGACAGAAGCGTCAAGCAGGAAAATGCAAAAGGGCCCCACGCAGCACTTGGTGAGTGTGGAGAGGTGATCTTTGGTGCAAATGATGCTCGGGGATAGGGCTTCTCAATTCCCAATGTACAGCTATGAGGGTGCCTCGGGAGCTGCACGGGAAGCACTTCGCTGGCTTTCCAAATGGCCGGTCCCACGTCTTACGTCGCCTCCACGGGTCTCAGCTTTGCTGTGGCTGTGGATCGGGCTGTAGGATGTCTGGAAGTCCAGTTATTGTTGGTCTCTGTTGTTCAAGCCCCGGCGGGAGCAACAACAAATCAAACCTTTGAGCGCTTGATGGTGCCTGCTTGCTCAGGGTGGTCATTTCTTGACCACAAGGGAGATTCTTCAGTCTTCTACGTCGAGTAGGATGTCGAAGGGTCTAGAGTTATGTATCAAAGTTTCAGTCAGGATTATCTGCTGTCTTAGGACGCAGCTCCTACCTTTATTCCAAATCAAGGGGCTGGATTACCTGCTAGGTCCCTCCTATAGGTGGGACCCAGGAAGGGGGTGGTTACACCCCTTTCCCTTTGTCCAGTTTCGCGCCAGAGCTGGGGCTGGAGTGCCCCAGGACCGGTTTGAACTGGGCTATGCATGGGACACCTTGTGTGCCCCAGGCAGTATCTAGTTTCATTCAGCCCTCCCTGCCCAATCCACTATCTCCTGTCTGGGGTGGTGCTAACACCTCCCTGTGACAGGAAACCTTTTATCCAGGCCTCCCCTGCCGGAGTTTCGGTCAGCAGCAGGAAGCCAGACTTGTGTCTGTGGCAGCAGCATCCATTTTGTGATGCTGAGGCTCTGGTTAGTTTTAACCGCATTTACCGTTAGCAACATGTCTTCTCCCTCTAGAAGGGTGGAATGCGTCCCCCGTCGCCAGAACTGGCGAGGGGGTAGTATTCCAAAGTGTATGGCACCTTACACAACATGTTTTGATAAAGCCAAACCAAAGTTAGCAATAACCGTGAGGATTATAATCCACTTAAGAGTATATGGTATGACAATATCATAGAACAGCTATAAGGACATGGTTCTGAAAGCTGCAGACAGGCTCAGCTCATGCTAGAGCACCATCTCACATAAAACCAAGCACTCTGCCTCCAGGATTGTTAAGGCCTGCCATAGGAGTGACTTATAGGTGCATATGTGTCTATATGTAAAGGTAGATATAGGAATACTATACCTAAGTAAGGGGTGATTACACGACCTTGCCCCAGCTGAGCGATCAGCAAGTTGTGTCAGTTTGGATGGCCAGCCAGGGGTGGCAAAAGATATGCTACAGCCCCTGGTAGGCCTTGTGTGCACCTATGCCCTGGGTACCTATAGTACACTGTACAGGGGCTGATAAGGTGACTCAAAATCCAATTAGTTATGTACCTAGCGTACATGGAGTCCATTTTACAGAGAGAGCAGATAGCTTGGGGCCTTGATTAGCATGGTCCCAGGCCAACTAAGTCCAAAACCAGCTAAACACAAGGCAAACAATCTGGCGTAAACATAGTCAGATATCCATCCTCCTACAATCAGGAAACCGTCTTTTAGCATAATCTCTGTGTAAGCGTTTCGATACTTTGTCTTTAAATTAACTCTTTCACACAGTCATTGACAGTAGCAACATAAGCGTTTTATTCACGCGTCAAAAGGATAAACCGTTCAGAATACTTGGTAGCAAATAACAAAGTGTGTCGGGCGCGGTCTTTGGAGTTCAGGGAAGCAGTTCTCGGTCTCTCTCTTTCTTGGTCACTCTTCCTCACAGGTCACTCGTACCGGCGTCTCCCAAAAGGCAAACAGAAGAACACTACCGTCACGAACTGTATAGATTCTTTAAGCTCTATGCATGCACCCGTCACCAATACCTTGGGGTCACCGAGGTTAGTGGTATCCCTAAGTAGGAGGAAGGGTCGGGGTAACAAGGAATGGGGAAGGGAAGAAAAGAGTGTTTGCATGCAGCGTGCACAACTTTATTTATGCCACAAGCCCCACAGTCCTGTGCCCTCCAACTTCTTCCTCCACCGTTCTCCCCACGTCACTTGCCTGGAGCTACGGTCCCCGGTGACCGTATCAATGGGTATCGCGGTGTCCTATTGCTCGGAGGGACAGCCGGATACGAGGGCGGTGTGTGTTGGGGAAACCTCCCGTGGGTCAGCTCCGCTGCTCCGTCGATTCGTCGACTCCGTGTTCCAGCGCCTGGATTCTTCACCCCGTCTCCACATGCTCCGTCCTGCCTAGTTTCGTCTCCTCTCCACCCGCTGTCCGTCGCAGCTGCGCCTCCTCCTGATCTCCAATCACCAGACGGCCCACAGCTGAGCCAACGGCTCTCTTTTAACTCCTGTCCGGGCTTCTGTTCCTCCCTTGCTCCGTAGACTAGACCGCTTGATGCCTCTGGTTGAGGTGGACCACTGGACACCATCTTGAAGTCCCCGGTAGCCTGGGTGATACGATGCTCTCTATCAAACTCTCTTAAATAGATCAAGCGTTTTGACTATCTTTACAAATAGGATGATACGGCACATATGTTGGTACGTGAATCGATTCTATTTTCTGCAATAAATAAAAAGATGTATCAATTGAATCAATTAATTTTCTTATATTTCAATAGGCCCATATTCTTAAATCATCTTCTGTCCGTCGTGATAGTATTTGGCCATTAATATTTGAACATGTTGGATAAGTGAATGCCCTGCATCCTTTATTGTATGACGCGACCGCTGTATCTTAATCCTTAATTTCGGTAAATTCGGTTCTCTTACAAGCTAATTTAAATAGCGCTATACATATTCTGTTGTTTATAGAGGACTCCTGGTGATTATCACTGTTTTATAGGGCATCAATAGCATCGATAGATAGAATATGCTTTCACAATGGCATTCGCGTTTCTGGTGGGCAGCTGTAGTATCGATAAATGTTATCAGGTTCCGCGTTTCTCCAAGACTGAAAACGCCATCCTTCAGAATGATGAATACCATCGTGTAAGCATATTCTATCATTCGATGCTATTGATGCCCTATAAAACAGTGAAAATCACCAGGTGTCCTCTATAAACAGAATATGTATAGCGCTATTTAAAATAGCTTGTAAGAGAACCGAATTTACCGAAATTTTGGATTAATATACAGCGGTCGTGTCATACAATAAACGCTGCAGGGCATTCACTTATCCAACATGTTCAAATATTAATGGCCAAATACTATCACGACGGACTGAAGATGATTTAAAAATATGGGCCTATTGAAACAGAAAAAAATTAAATGATTCAATTGATACATCTTTTTAATTATTGCAGGAAATAGAATCGATTCACGTACCACCATATGTGCCATATCATCCTATTTGTAAAGATAGTCAAAACGCTTGATCTATTTAAGAGAGATTATGCTAAAAGACGGTTTCCTGATGAAGGCAGCAGTGCTGAAACGCGCGTACTTTCTATTCTGCCGCTAGCCATCATCATTTGTATCCGTTTTGTTTTTAGAATCATGAATGTAAATGTGAAATGTAAATAACAATATAAACTGCACTTTATGAGTTGAAATATTGCAACTATAATAGAAAATAAACAAAAAATACTGAAAAGGGAATAAAATAGAATAAAAATATATTTTTTCATACATCAATTTGTGGGCTATCCATTACTGCACCTTAAAAGTCAAATGTGTTAAATGAATGTTTGCTATTGTTTTTTCTCCAATTTGTGTTCTTTCCCTACGTGTAGCAACCCCATTTGTTTAGTAGGGATCCCCATATTTTCCTATACTGTACAAGAATAGGACATAAGTGGCAAAGGGTGTGACAAAGAGGGTAGCCGGAAGCATTATGATACACACTTAAACATATAACTTGAGTTTATTTTGTGTCTTTACTTAGCACTTCCTTAGATGAGTTGGAAGGGCTGGTGTCGCCATGATGCATAAGAAAGCCATGATTTGGACTCAATAAACAATTGCCATGACTCTGCTGAACTTGGAAACTTTCAACCAAAAATGGAATTTCAAAGCCAGTGAGGAACAAATTAACAAAGAATCATCAACATAAAATATGTTTGAGGTTGACACACGGATTGCGGCCTTAAATGTGCACCGCTTTTTATTTGGCCCAGACCATTTATCCCACACTGTCTATTTGATTAGACTGAGCTTCTGCAGTTGTTGCAAAACATGGCGCTTCTGTGTGGGTTCAAGTGGCGCTGCTCGATAAATCCTATTTTCAGTTCTGCCGACAAGGATGTCCTGCTCCACCTTCAGGAGCTCTTGAGGAGGATGGCACACACAAACATCAAGTCCAGTCATATGGGACTTGTCCTGCCACTCCTGCAGCCTCCTTTCTACTGCTACCAGTGATTACATTTATCTGGTGGGCCAGTGTTGCTAGGCTCAACGAACATATTGTGGCCATTTTTCCCCCACAGGCTCTGTTTCTGAGGCACAATTTCTAGATGCAATCTGGGTACTGAGCTTCCATGCTCCTGCCTACACCACAAAAAATGGCAAATCCAAAACACTGCTTGGGGAGAGTGGCTGTTTGACAAGTTTGATATAACTCTCCTTGGATGATATGTTAGACATGGTTCCTGAGATGGAGAAAGTAAGGTTTGCATAGAGGTAGGTGTGGCCACCACTACATGCTTTGTCCCATTAAACTCTATAATTCAAACAAAAATTGGCAATTTTAGGCAACGCATGAGAGTGCACCCTAAACAGATCTTCCTTCATCCATCAACAGCATAATGAAAAATAATCTAAAATTGGTAATGTCGTGTTTCCATGTTTTTTTTCACTGAGAAATAGTGACTGCAAAGTATACATATGTTTTTCTGCAACTTACTGTGCTGTTATGTGATTATTGAGAAAACAAAATCAGCATTGTTCACGAATGTGTGAGGATCTGAAGCTGCAAGTAGGCATGCATGTTTAAGAATCACATGCAGATTTGAAGGTGCATCTGAACTGCAGGAGTAGGCATGAACCTTGTCTGATCATGATTCTCAAATACCAATGTGCATTCTCAAACTGCAAGTGCAATTCAGTAATGGCTATCAACCCACCCACTGGAGACCATTCTGTGGTGCTTGGCGGGGAAGCATTGGGGGCTGGGAAAGCCTCAATGAGGTGGTGGAGTTTCCCCGTGGAGGATGCGGGTGACCTAAACATGCTGGGGCGGATTTATGATAACTGGCGCATCCCCAGGGATGCGCCAGTTATTTTGCGCTGCTGCTCCGCCACCCATGGTGCGCCGCATTTACAATGCAGCGCACCATGGGGCAAAAACGGCACAGATGTGTGACGCATCTGTGCCGTAAAGGTGGCGCATTGCTGGAGTTGCGTCGCAAGCGCGACGCAGCTCCAGCAAGGCTCGGGGGTGCCCCATCTATACAATGCTGCGTCAAGACCTACGCCTGCTTCAAGCAGGCGCAGGGTTTTGACGCAGCATTGGCCTGAAAGTGACTGAGTGAAATCTTATAGATTTCACTCAGCCACTTTTGCGAGGCGCACCTGCCCCGGAACGCCCACCCTGCGCCGGAACGCCCACAAGTGGCGCAGGGCTTTACAACGTGACGCATCTGCCTAGGTGCGTCACGTTGTAAATGGGCCGTAGGGATGCGCCACGTTTACGCCGCAGTTGCGTGACGCAAACGTGGCGCATTCCCATCATAAATATGCCCCGCTGATCCTTGGGGTGCTCACGCTTCGAGATCCATCACTGTACAATGCGGATGCACCTTTGAGAATCTCATGCGTTTTGGAGGACTCGGTTATGCATTAGTGCATTGTGATTTCAGACCAGGCACGCATTTTCAAGAATAGCAAAGAGGAGAGAGAGCATCACTCACTTTGTTATAACAGGACTCCTAGCACTCCTGTCGGGTCTGGCATCAGTTGTATCCCCTCCTTCCATATCAGGCACACAAGCAGCTTCAGAGGTTTCCATCTGTTGGACACATGGATAAAGACATACACACAACTCTATCAGTGTTTACAGAGGCAATGCACAGTGTTGCAAGAAACATTTTTAATGTGACAGACTCAAGGTGAGGTTTTATCACTAGTGATTCCATCAGTTCCAAGACTTGAATACCGGATCAGATGTTTTCTTCGAATAGAGAATGAGAAATTCATTTTCCAGCAGCAAGGCCAGAAATAACCTCTCATTTTATAAGTACTTACTTTTTATCGCAAGGAATTATCTTTTAACTTCAATAACAATACATTTCTTGCCTTATAGTACTTACCAAATTCTGCACAATCATGACTATTCCATTTCCAGTGTTTCGTGGCACCAGTGGTTTGTATGATTCCACTTTTACTACATGCAACAGAATTAGGATTGAGGGTACTCAGCATCCATTCACAAAGGAGAAACAATATCTAAATTTTAACTACATGAATCGTAATCACGCAAGTTACTCCCACCCCTGGCGATATCACGCTTATGGTTCATAACTGTGTCCAATCAGAAAACCGCTTTCAAGTCATGACCAAGATTTCAAAAACCCACAAAGCCACAAACCGACAGTAACAAGTACAGTACAATACTTTAATATACAATAGTTCATGAATGTTGATGCCTTTCTACTCACCCCCGACCAGTCATCACTTTAACTACCAGCTGTGTGTCTGTTTAAATTGAGACCATATCTAAATGTTGTTCCAGCTAAACAAACAGTGAAAATCACAGTGGTGGCTGCTTGGGGTTCAAAATAGTGAGCCTTCAGGTGGTAAATGGGTATACAAAAATAAGCACAGACACACTGACAAAAAAAGAAATATGAAACTTTACTTACCTCCCGCTGCAGTTGCTGCATTGCTTCTCTCTCAACCCTCGACTCCAGGGCTGGTGGACATTGTGCACGCTCCCAGATGCCAATCCTGACACTGCTCTTATACTGGAAATACTATTCTCAGCATGAGAGAAGCTCTGGGATTGGAGATGTGCGGCCTGGTGTGCTGCTCAGACAGTGCCTGAGAGCTTGTGACTCTTCTCCACCTGACTGTAGAACACAGCTGGGTGGGGAAATGTTAAGTGTGCATCACCTGAACATGGATAAATGAACCAACGTGGTCTTAAAGCTTCATGCTCCTGGAAAGTGATACCCCGAAGTGAAAAAATCAAGTCACTCCCGTACAGCGTAATCCAGTCACCTCTCTGCTGTAAAGAATTAGTCAAAGGCATCAAAAGCCATATGAAGCCCAACCATGGCATTCTGCTGTGGTCTCCCTGCGTCTGCCATAGAAGTATCGCCACTCCGGTATTCCAAGTTATTTGCTTCGATGCACGGTTAAGGGCAAGTTGGTTTCTTTACCCTTGTCCTGATGAAGCCAGGAAGGAATGAGTGCTGAAACGCGTCGACAGTTTTGATGGGAGGAATCCACTTGAAAACAAGATTTAGAATTGTATTTCGAGGCACATTTAGTAAATGTTTGTAGAGGTGTAGAAACCTCATGTGCAAATAGGATTACCTCACAGTGTATTGCCCAGATTGAATGTGCGAACACTGAATTGTTGTAAAAAAAAGTGGGTATAGTCAACAAGATTTCTTTATGTATATGTCTATATATGTTTGTTACGTATATCTCTATATATGTGTAATTTTGTTCAGATTTAAATAATTAATGATTTTTCCAAAGGAAGGTATTGTGGTATGTGTGTTTTTTGAAGTGTCTAAAAATTGGAATGGGACACTGTACCATTTATAGAGTAATTTGATATTCCCTATAGTTAAGTAAATTGATAGATACATTTTTTTCCTTCATACCAACCTGTTGAGCAATGTGTAGATCCCCGCTGGAAGCCTGAAGCTCTCTTGAAATGAAAAGCTCGAGTCCTTTTTGGCTGTAGTAACTTTAGAAGCGCAGTTATGAATAGGAATGGGCTTACTCTTTTGTTGATGTGTGCACATCCCTCCCTATATCCACTCCTTACTTGTAGTAAGTATTCACCATTTTCGAGTCACTCTCCTCTGTCCCTACCACATTTACTACAACTACTACTCGCAATTGCAACATCTGACAGATCACATTGCAGCCTATACCATTATATAGCCAGATTCTGAGTGACACAGGGCAACCCCATTGTTTTTATTGGTCTCTGATGGTTACTGTTAAATACTCTGGAATCTCTCTACTCTGATCCCCAGTACTCTCTCCAGATCATCAGAGAAAGTTTTGACAGAGCAATAAAGCACGGGGCTGTAGGGTGTAAGATGTTGCACAACGTCCTTTCACCTTGGCTGCTGGATCTGCAGCAGTTGATGTCATGACATCACAACCCTTAAAAGATGACGTGCACGAAGATTGTATTTTGAGACAGTGATACTTTAGAAACTGAACACTATTTTCTGAGAGTATGTGCCAAACAATGATGAAAAATAATATTTTGGTTTAAAGAAATCGAAGGCAGCCCACCCTACTATCACTTTCCAAGTTAAATGTCTAAACTTACCTGAAACGGGTGCGGAGCTCTGTGCTGTACTGAAGACGCACCTACCAACCGAAAGTGAAAGTGACCTGCTTGTCCACTGCATGGAGGAGTTTCACGTACTTCAGCTGCCTTTGACCCGCTGGCATTCATTTCCTAAGACTAATGACACACGCTTTCCTTTCAGCATAAGGTGCCATGGCTTAAAGTTTAGTTACAAGAGCTCTTCACACATTCAGAATCCGCCGAAAAACGAGCCTTTGCCCCGATGAAGTGGGCGCTGAAGCCCAGCGAAGGTGAAAGGTGGGCGAAGAATACCCTCTCTGCCAGACACACATTCAAAGACAGACTGACAGCCATGAATAACACACTGTATTACCTTGTCGAGTGCAGAGTCCATGGCGAGAGAAAAGCCGCAAGTCCCCTCAGTGACAACTGTCGACTAACTGGGAATAGGTAGAGGGACAGACACGCCCCCAGCCGCACCTTTACTGCCGATAAAACAGGTCCTCGGCTTTTTAGTCTGGTCGGTTCCTGCAGCATCTTACTTTCACTTTTCGGGAAGTCACGGGGTTCAGTCCTTGGCGCTATGCAGGGCTTGGTTTAGAACCTTGCACAGATTGAAGCAATTTAACAAACATGGCAATAATTTAAATGGAAAGTGAAACATTTGGAAATAAACTTCGGGTGAATGGACTTTCCACATTGAATTTATATTGAATCACAGACATGTTTAGACGAAATAGATTTAAAACGAAACCATTGTTCCGTATAAAATCGTGAGTCTCTCGCCTGAATCGGGTCTATTGGCATGTATGTCAGACTATCACTTTGACTTGGCATGACAAAGTCCACAGTTTTTTAAATATAAACTTGGAAACGTGATTGGGGTTGTCTGCACTAACAAGACGTTATTACCCCACAAAGGAACTATTCTTTACAACATTAAGGATCTGAATCCATGACTCACAGTTTGCCTGCAGCTCCTCCATGCCTGTATATAGCTCACTGTGCTGTATTAAAAGGCTTATGTGTGTGAAATGGATGTAACATACGGATCTGTATCAAAAGCAGTAGCCCGCATACATACCTAATTAATCTCCAGATATGCGCAGGCATGTTAAACGATGTGCTTTGCAGCAGGCGCATTAGCCCGCTGTGCTACTTTGAGTCAAACCTATCCCTGGACAAAACACAGAACTCTCTCAGAACTGTGTTAATGGCTAAAGTTGTTTTACCGCAAATGTATTTCCCTCAAAGCTGATGTCCAGACATTGATCTCTGCAGCAGGTGTGTTAACCCTGTAGAATATTTTAAATGCAGCCTCTTTGTGATCTCAAGCACAGATTTACTGGTTTATATGTCATTGTTGCCAACTTCTTTTCAGCTGATATTTTAAAAAAAATGTATATGTAGTCTGTTAGACTGCTTTTCATACTTGGACCTTACGACTGCACCCCCTTCCCTCTGCCACACCTTGACCCCCAATGTATGGGTTTCCGGAGAAAACTGTTTCCATTCCTTGCATTTTTCGACCCTGATATTTCAGAAATAAAGCACAATTTTTCTGAGGACGTGGCTAACCAAAGTTGAAATTCTTTATTTTGGTATCAATAAATCGACGGTAGACCACTCTACGATCACTGTCCTAGTTAAATGACTGAACTTCGCTGAAACAGGTGTGGAGCTCTGTGCTGTAGGATGCTGATGACGCACCTTCCAACCGAGAGTGAAAGTGACTGCTTGTCCACTACACGTAGTTTCATGTACTTCAGCTGCCTTTGACCCGCTGGCATTCATTTACTAAGACTAGTGACACACACGCTTTCCTTTCAGTATAAGGTGCCATGGCTTAAAGTTTAGTTGCATGAGCTCTACACACATTCAGAATCCGCCGAAAAACGCGCTTTTGCCCCGCGGGTGGGCGCTGAAACCAAGGGAAGGAGAAAGATGGGCGGAGAAGACCCTCTCTGCCAGACCCACATTCAAAGACAGACTGGCATACATGAATAACAAACTGTATTTACCTTGTCGAGTGCAGAGTCCATGGCGAGAGAAAAGCCGCAGGTCCCCTCAGTGTCAACTGCCGACTAACTGGGAATAAGTAGAGGGAGGGACACGCCCCCAGCCGCACCTTTACTGCCGGTAAAACAGGTCCTCCGGCTTTTTAGTCTGTTCGGTTCCTTCAGCATCTTACTTTCACTTTTCGGGAAGTCACGGGGTTTGCTCCTAGGCGCTGTGTAGTGCTTGGTTTAAAAGCTTGCACATTTTGAAACGATATAAAATTACATGCCAATAGTTTAACATGGAAAGTGAGAAACTAGTAAATAAAAATCGGGGCAATGGACTTTCCACATTGATTTATATTGAATCACAGACATTTTTAGACGGAACAGTTAAAGTAAAGCCATTTTTTCTTTTTAAAAATCGTGAGTCTCCCACGAGAATCGGATCTATAATAATCCACATTTGTAAAGCGCACAATCACCCGTAAGGGTCTCTAGGCGCTGGGGGCCGTCGGAAAGATTAAGCAAGTTATTGCCCAGAGTCACATGGTGCTGGGCTAATCTGCCGCCGGAGCCGGGGATCGAACCCTGATCCCCAGATTCCAGCGTCAGTCACCCTGGCCGCTGATCCCCAGATTCCAGCGTCAGTCGCCCTGGCCGCGGCGCCACACCTCTCCCCGATGATCTATTGGCATGTATGTGACCATCACTTTGACTTGTCATGACAAAGTCCACCGTTTTGTAAATGTAAACTTGGAAAAGTGACTGGGTTTGTCTGCACTAACAAGACTTCATTGCCCCCCAAAGGAACCCTTCTTTACAACAATAAGGAGCTAAATCCAGTGGTCGAAGTGGACGGGATCGGTAGGGCACGACGTGCCCCTACTTCTATCATTCAATAGATTCCTTTCCCCTACTTTTTTTATTTTAAACATGCGTCCCAGGAAGGCAGTAATAGCCAAGGCCCACAGATAAGGCTTGGCGTTCTTGGCCCTTGGCAGAGGGACCGGTGATCAGGGAAGGAAAAGAACTCTGGGGCAGATTTACAAGCCGCTTGCGCCACTTTTGCGTCACTTTTCCCATGTTAAAAGTGACGCGAAAGTGAGCAAGGGGCTTGTAAATCTGCCCCTCTGTCTTTTCCTTCTTGTCCTGAGAAGACAAGGCCAGTGTCCCCTTCTGCTCTGCACTGGCAGCTGTAACCCTCTTTCTTCCTCTTCTTACCTCTCTTTCTGTCTTGCCCCCCTTCACTTACTGAAAACTATGACTTCAAGAAACGGTTCTCACCATCTCTTTTCTCCATTCTTTATTTGGTCCCTGTAAAATGGATTAAAAAACACACTTTTGCTGGAAATGTGGTATTTTTCTGAAATCTTTCTATTCCAACGTGCAGCCTCAAGAATGAAAGATTAAAAATATTAAAAATAAAGAAATAACTAAATAAAGCATGTCAGAGTGCGTGCAAAGTGACCAGATTGATTTTATTCACACCCAAACACATTAGCATCACTTTACAGAGTTTGTCAGTGAAGTACTACTTTTGTTTTCTTGTCTTTCTTTAAACAGCATTGTTTTCTCTGGTGGGGAAGTGCACCAATCCTGGAGGTACCGCAATGCCTGATTGATGGATGGATTGGAAAACAAAATGTCTTCACAAATGTGGTCTTTTTATCCCAGACTGCTTACGTTTTGTAAGGATGTAAGCAATGGACATTGAAATGGGTCCTTTCCCAGCCCTGTAGTCATATCCTTAACTTTTCAGGTAAAAGTACCCCCTGATTTCTAAATAGTAAGTGGAAAAGCGTTAAGGTGACATGTTGTTCCTGCTTACATTTCACATGCTTTACTTAATCTTGCTTTCCCACAGCCGTGGCCCGTGGAGGGAGTTCCGGTGGGGCAGGCAGGCGGGGCGGGGGAGGGCCAAGGTGGGGGCTGATAAACACCGGAATATGGATGATTGCAGGTAAGTAACCAATTAAATTAATAAAACTAATTTCGTTCCAAGCCCTGCATCTCAAAATGCGATACAGGGCATGGAATGAAATTCGCAGGTCACCACAAAGAATCAGGATACAAGCAGGAAGCAGGAGAGAACAGCAGTGATATCCCACTTTCGTCGCCAGCAATGTTATGTCGGAACGGAAGTAAACACACCACACGCAGGTATGACTGTTCACGTCCTGTCCACACCAGGACCTTTTTATTC
Source organism: Lissotriton helveticus (assembly GCF_964261635.1). Classification (NCBI taxonomy): domain Eukaryota; kingdom Metazoa; phylum Chordata; class Amphibia; order Caudata; family Salamandridae; genus Lissotriton; species Lissotriton helveticus. Next base: position 1,165,842,750 of record NC_136065.1, on the reverse strand, counting down.
AAAATGAAACCCCACCCCCAATTAACCAATTAGCATCCCGCCCTACATATACTACAGGTGGTCCACCGCTACCCCTTCGGGTGCTGGAAATGGCGAGGCGATGGCGGTGACCACATCACAATATGCATTTTATGTCCTCTGCAATTGTGTAGGCTAAACGCCTGCTCCTATTCAGGGCGGATAAAGGTGTGTAAATAGCTAAACGTGTCTGCATATTTATTATTATAGCAAGTGATCGTGTACTGTCAGTTTTTTTGTGCCACCAGCGTTTGTAAAATGTCAGCAGAACCCTGATGTGGCAGTGTAGGAACGTAACAAACACTACAAGTTTATTTTTATATTTAATGTTTTTACAGGTCATACGCTTGAATTCCTTTTATTTATGTGTTGTTTTCAAAAACACATAAATAAAAGACATTGTCATTTGCAATGCCAATAGCTTAAACACTCGCCGCAAATGTGACGCCTATTGCATTGCAAATGCAGTGTGCTAGGTTTCAGTTTAGCTTCTGGGCTTTTTTTTTTTTAGTCCTCATTATTCATCTCGCAAGGCCAAAATACCGCTAAGACTGTCAATAGTGCCTGTCCTGGAATACCGGGCACGTGATTGACTAAATCTAGGGCCTGGACCTTAACAGCAAATAGGGTAAAAAGTTGGGGAATTTTAACAGCATCTACAACATCTGGTTCCCCTTTTACCACCACTGCGAAAATGTTATAATCATAGGACATTTAACATTCATGAACTGGGTGATAGTAAATCTAGGTGCCATATTGGCCAGCTCTAAACCATTCTTCCCAGATATCCCAAAACTGTATTCTTCTACAAGAGGGGCCACTTCGATCTAGCTTCGTACACTACACTGGTAACAGCTCCTTTTACACTACCACCAACATCAAACACCAAACATCACACTGCTCTTACACTCATCGCTATCAGTCCTTCTGCATTACACTGCTCTTCTCCTACTCCTTCTCCTACATTCTCCCTCAAAGTGCTCTTCTACACCTAACTACTTCCTTATACCTAATTCTAATTCAATATTCCTACCTTGCTTCTACCTCACACTACTCTTCTACTTCTTACACTCCTTTCATATCCCTCCTTCTACTCTTCTACTACTCTATCCTTCCTTATACCTCATACTGCTCTCCACACTTTCCTTCATTCAAAATAACACTAATCTACCCCACGCTTTATTCCTTCTCCCTCATACTGCTCTCCCCGCACCTTTCTTCTGCCTCATGCTATTATTCACCTCAATATACTTAATTAACCTTCAAGCTATTCTCGTACTCACTCTCCTTCCCAAATCTTAAACACTGCTCTTCACCTCCTAATGCTACACTTTCACCTACTACACAGCTAACAAATGCAATTCTAACAACATAGAAACACAACATATCACATACATACACTCAATAATACATAGCTATAATACAATACAATTAGCAAAGCAAATGGCTTTAACTTAAACAAAGACGAGACCTATTGCATTTCCAATGCTTGTTAAAGTAACTTTGATCCGTCTGAGCTGCAAATAATTTATTAGTTAAAATTGGCAGAGTGGACACATGGATATAGTCATACACACAGCCGTATCAGTGTTTACAGAGGTAATATACAGTGTTGCAAGTAACCTTTTTCATGGGACAGATTCAACTTGAGGTTTTATCACTGGTGATTCCATCAGTTCCAAGGCTTGAATACCGGATCAGGTTTTTTCTTCCAATAGAATAGAGCATAAGAATTTCCTTTTCCTCTGGCAGCAAGGCCACAAAATAACCTCTAATTTTGTAAGAATTGACCTTTTTTCGCAATTAATTATCTCTTAACTTCATTAACAATATATTTCTTGCCTTGTAGTACTTAACAACATTCTGAAAAATCAGGACTATTCCATTTCCAGTGTTTTATGGCACCAGAGGTATGTATGATTTCATTTTGAATTTCAATATCCACTTTTACCACATACAACAGAATTAGGATTGTGCCTGCTGAGAGTACTCTGCATCCATTCGCAAAGGAGTAGCAATCTCTGAATTTTAACTACGTGAATGGTAATCACGCAAGTTACTCCCACCCCTGGCGATATCACGCATATGGTTCGTCTCTGTCTCCAATCAGAAAACCGCTTTCAAGTCATGACCAAGGTTTCACATCCCACAAAGCCACACACTGACTGTAAAAAGTACAGCACAATACTTTTATATACAACGGTTCATGAATGTTTAGGCCTTTCTTTTCACCCCTGACCAGTCATCACTTTAACTGTCAGCTGTGCGTGTGTTTACATTGAGACCATATCTAGATATTGTTCCGGCAAAACAAATAGTGACAAACAGTGGCGGCTCTTCGGGATTCTAAGTGGCAGAGCATCAGTGGAGAAATGGACAGACAAAAATAAGAACAGACACTGAAAAAAAAAGAAATATAAAACTTTACTTACCTGCCGCTGCAGTCGCCGCATTGCTCCTCTCCCGACCCTCGACTTCAGGGCTTGTGGACACTGGGCAAGCTCCCAAATGCCAATCCTGACACTGCTCTCATGATGGGAATATTATTCGCAGCATGAGAGAAGCGCTTGGATTGGTCTGAGCGGCCTGGTTTGCCGCTCAGACAGTGCTAGGGAGCCTGTGGCCCTTCTCCACACAGTTGTAGAACACAGCCTGATGGAGAAATGCTAAGTGTAAATCACCCCTCCTCCCCATTGGAGGTCATAGAATGCATGGCCCCACCCGCTCTATGATGCGGCTTGCGGCAGCCTGCAGGTAAGAAGAACAATAAAATTATAATACAATTGGTTTATTGTCATTTTATTTTTATGTGTTTAAATCTGCTGCCACCTAGTGGGGTGACGCTCCTCTGCTACAACAGAGGAGCCGCCCTACCCTGGTCAAAAAGGAAGATCATCCTGGAGTGATTCTGAAGTCATTGGATGACTTCTCCTGCAATTATCTGGGGACGTCATCCCAAACCATCCTGAAGTCTGCCCACAGGGGAAAAAATTTAAATGGGATGACTCTTACTGTAATCACAAAAACTATTCTAGGATGGTGTTCTGATGACTTCCACTGGCAGGGAGTGATTACCTTTTACAACTCCACGAATACTAATTGACAACTTTAGGATGAGTGTGAATTACTCCAGGATGGGCTCCAGACAATTTAAGGATGATTGTGGATTATTCCTGGATGATCCTATTACCTCCTGGATGATCCTATTACCGCTTTAGGATGGAAGTGGCTTACTCTGGAATGACCCCATGATAATTTCAGGATGAGTGTGGATTACTCCAGGATAATTTATTGATAACTCAAAAATGAGCATAGATTCTTTAGGATTATATTAGGACAACTACAGAATGAACGTGGATTACTAGACAATGACTACATAAGGGCTTTAAAATGGCTATGAAAAACTCTTGCAGGTTTTTATACCAACGGCAGGCCAAGTGTAGATAGCTCCCAGGTGATTTAATGAATAACTTAGAGTGGATGTGGATCAATAATAAATCATTACGGGCTTGATTACACCTTACAAATTCCATGTTACAAGCACATTAGCCGACTGCCAGTATTCCCTTGCAGGGTCCCACTATTAGTTTAGGAATATGGATTTGCTGTTAGGGAAATATTTAGAGGCTCACCTCCTCAATGAACCTTCCTGTCAAAAACAGGCCTCTTGGATGCAATATGCCCTCTTTATACAATACCATGAATTATTTGCAATGCCATGAATTCTAAAGTAAGGCCTAGATTTACAAAAGTGTCACTTAACGCTGCACAACACCCAAATTTGCTGCGTTGCATCACAGGGTGAGAGCAGGAAAGTGCCAAGTCTACCCCTCTCCCTTGCACCACTGCACCATTAGGCAGTCGAGCACCATGCACATGCGTTTGCACTATGGTGCAAAGGTGTCTAGCTTAGGTTTTTTACTGGAAGGGTCCCCTTGCAGTACAAAAAATACTATGCCTAGAAAAACCTGAAAACTTTTCCCATGTGGATGAGTGTTGTAACAAATACCAATTTGCTCTGGTTTATAAATCCTGAAAAGATTGTGTGTCAAGTCCGCATTATAAAGCTTAAGCAAACCAAAAACAATACTTCCATAAATCTGGTCCCAATTATAACATCAATATTCTCCTACTCTGGAAAGATTATTTTTTAAACTCTGTGAGATGGGTGCACTGTACAAAATAAATCTTAGACAGATTCCTTCTGGCTAGCTTTGTGCTGTAGCAAGACCATATGCATACAAATGCTGTGGCTTCAACAATGTTATATTTTGCATTCAGATAAGATTAACAACTTGTGCAGCTACTCTCATACTCCCGACTCACTGGGACTTGCCTTACTTTGAGGTACAGAGCATTAGCTGAAGCTGTTTAATGTGGTGACCAGTGGCAAAAGACTGAAAAAAGTAATGGTTAAATGAAAAAGCATCAAAGGGGATGTGTTAAGATGTAATTTTATTGATCTAAAACACACCTTTGGCCTCATAGGAGCCAGGATACTGAACAAGAGAACATAGAGAAAGTCCAGGATAATACAAAAAGAACAAAAAGGCTTAATGAAAGCCAGCAACTTCAATGTTTGTTTTTAGATTCAGAGTTTTCTTTAGTCCTCTTCCAGTATTGCAAATCTTCATAGCCAGCTTCCTTCTCATAGTTCTGTTTTCCAGTGATGGCCAGCCTTTATCCGTGCACATAGACTTCATAGAGTCGGGAGGAAAAAGAAATTAACATACATCAGTAACATGTTAACACCACTATTTTAGGTTTTTAATAGGACTGGGCTGCCTTTAAAATGTTCCAATCCTTTTACTTCATATAGTGTGCCCGATGAGATATGCTTACAAGGGTTCATAAGTTTAACATTAAGGTTACTTGGTCAAAGAGGTAATGGTGAGAGCAAGGCATTGATGAAGAGGTGGGCAGGAGGAAAGAAAGAAGACTCACCTGTCCAAGTGAAGAAACCACCGCTGTTCACCAGATGCTGTCATGCTTCCTCTGCAAACAGAAAGCAATCAATATCAGATTTCATTTACAAAACCATCATGGAGGCAGCCATGTTTAGCCTGAACTCTACTTACAGTATTCTTATTTGGAAAACAGTCTAAAAATGTACCATACTGACCACAAATCCAAATAGGAGCTTACAACCAAATGCTAGGAACAGGGCAACTGATCTAATTATTGGGAGAGCTGAAATTAAATCCCAACTCAAGGCTATGCACCAGATTTGCATGCCATTTGTAGCGCACATTCTCAATGAGTTACAACCCCTCCCCCATTGGCTCTTTTGCAGACGGCTGTTAGTTAAGTGTGAAGGAGTCCATGTACAATAATATGATCCAGGACCGCATATGCAAACATATATTTTAACACTGTATGTATATTCATGTATTTTCATAGTCCTAAATCAATCAGAGTGGAAATTGTGCCAGTAGTGGCTGCGTGTGGTTCTGTTTGGGCAACAGAACCTCCCAATACCAGTTGACAAGTGCAAACAGAGCCATGAGGCCATGCTTAGTAAGAGCAAAGCAAGGCAAGTTTGCCCCATGGCACTGTTCACCGCCATGCGGAATGGGGCACTGACCACATAACTTAATGGACTCATGATTATAAGGAACAGGGCACAACTCTGTGTTCCAGACCATGGACAATGGATATATCATGTCAGGTCACCAGTTGCTATTTCTTTTTTCAGGTTGTAAGTTGTTTAGTCTTACTGGCTGAGAAAAACTTGGAAAAACTAAGGGTTCGCTATATATTAGCACATGGACATACTTAAACATTTTTGCCAAGGTAGCACGAGAAAGGTAATATCGCTGCAAGGGTTCAAACATTTTTGTAAGACTGAATCTCAATGCACAGCCACGGTTGCAGTGGCTTTCCCATGGCCAAGTGATGGTGCAGGTCAGAAATGGACCTCTAAGACATCCAGACAGGAGAGAGATATCCCGTGTGTTCTTTTCCAGCTTGGGGAAGTGACAAGTTTGGCATTTAACAGTTGACTGATTCAATGTTGTCCCTTTACAGTTGCATAACTGTGGCACCAAGCCCCTTCACCACTCATTCAAACAAATATGCCTCTGGAAATACTATCAGGACAGAGTGATAGCTTTCCAGGATACCAGTGATCTATCTGTTCCATAATTATCAAAGCATTTCAAATTTGTCGAACAAGGATCCATTCTACATCCTCCTTTCAGCATCGAAAACAGGTAATACTGTAGATGGCCATAATCTATGACACAAAAGCTGGTTCACAAAAAACAAGGCCCTAAACACCCAGCATTAGACAGAACAAGGCTCAAGGAGAGCAGGGTGCGGGCATTGTGAGTCAAGCCCACTCCTATTGCAGATAGGGAGCGGGGTGGAGTCAAGTGTGGATAAATTGGTTGTTCCGTTACAAGAACGTGGTTCGCGTTCAGTCAGAGACCTGCCTAGCATTTCCCGCACTCCCTTTGTGTTGTCGACTTACCTGCTCGGTCCTGTTGTCCCGCAGTCGGGAATTTGTGGTACCTTGATTGGACGTCTCTGACATGTTACGGCTCTGTCATGTGGGTCTTCCTCTTACAGGTCGTTGATCTCTTCTTTCGGGTTCCTGTCCGCATCCATGTTCCCTCGCCGAAGGTATCTGCTTGTGTAGCTCTGTTTCTTCGCGCCGGAGTTACTCAGCCTCTGGTCCTGTACAGAATACAATGAGAGAAGAAAGATATATTTAACCAAAGAATCCCCAGGTATATGGTAGGATGATGATGTTATATATGGCTAGAAGGACATAGTTACTTATCTGATTTATCGGATCCACGGCGAGTGGAAAAACAGTTATTCTTTTGTTTCCCTTATTTAACACGGGCTGGATATAAAGAGAAAATATATGTAAGTTAGTTTTCTGATTTCTTAAGGACGCGCTATATTCTTATCTGACCCAACACCTTTTTGTGTAGATTTTTCATATTACATCCTATCTAGGAAAATATGTTTTTTGCCTAGAATTAACTAGGATGTATATTTTGGGGGTCTAATTGAGTGCTACAGGTGCATTTGTTAAGGTTCGTCCCTCTCATTGCTTTTTGCAATTATACATATAACTTCTTTTACCATAAAGTGAATAACTAAGCTCACAAAAAAGGGCCACTGCCCATTCTGCAGAACTAGGCAAACAAATATGTGGGCTCTCAGCCATGCTGCATAACCAGGCTAAGAAAAAGCAGGGCCCTGGCCGAAGGTGCACAACATAGGCTCAAATACAATATACCAGTGCTTAGCTATATAGAACACATTTAATTCACGCTACATACACTAGATGTGGAGCACTGATCTGTGCCAAACACAAGAGCTCACATTTATAAGGGGTCAATGGTCCGTGCCTCATATTCTGGCTTCACCCACAGAACTAGCCTATGTTACACAGTAACGTTCAGGGGGACAAAAGAACAATAAATAGTGCAATTTTTTTTGGTTTGCTTTCAGTGTAGCAGCCCTGATACCAGGAGTAGGGGCTAGTGGAGTTACAGATGGACAGCATCACAATACAAAAGTTTACTTTTTGCTTTTATACACACTTTTTCCAATATAAAAATAATTATTTGGGCCACCGCCCTGACTTGCCTCTCCTCTTGTGTAATTTAAAAGGTATTTTTCTTTTCTTTTGCTTTATAAACATAAATACTGTGCGCTGCCACAGCAAATGTCAGTTTTAACTCTGCAACAGCTGAAATGCATGTGTTAATGGTTGCACTGATTAGGTTTACCTAATGTGTGCTTGCTAACGCCATGGTCTCTGAACAAGGCCTCTCCCAGAAGCCAGGGTGGGCGAGGCATGCTGTGTGGCGTCTTAATCATACCCATCCGTTGCAGCTTGCTGACTGCTGTGGAGGAAATGAGGGAGGCCCGAGGTCCCTGCAGGGGACCCCCATAGGAGGGCAAACCCCGTAGTAGGGCGCAGGGAACCGCGGCCAGCCCATGGGAGGGAGGGGAGGCGGGGTCACGCTAGGATAGGCCAACCCCTTTCCTGGGATGGTTATAGGGGAGCCCCTCCCTCCTGGCGCCCTCTTTGCTGCTGCCCCCTCCATCACTGAGGTCGTGTAGGCTGCTCCTCGCCAGCCTCAGGCCCTTTAGTTCCCTTAGGCCCTCTCCCTCACCCCCCCACGACACCGGACGCGAGGCCCGCAGTAAAAGCGAGGGTCATGCCCAAATCACGGCTCGCCTTTTTTCCTCTTTGTCCATCACGGCCACAGACAAGGAAAATAGACATTTTAATTGCTTTCCTTTCTCTCCCGCTCGTTTGTCAACTTAACAATAAGAGCGAGGGTCATGCCCAAACCACGGCTCGGTAACTAGGCTCCAGTACTGGAAGGGTGAGGCGCTCCACGACCTCTGCTTGGGGTTACATCCCCGGTTGAAAATGAACAGCAGACAGGGGTTTCTCTCTTGCTTCAATATGCAGATATCCTTTAGCTCCGTCTATTTATTGTCTTGGAAATGTATTGTCATCTTAAACGACAATCATGAAAAGGAATATGGATTTTAAAAAGCTGTCTGTACAGTGTGAAGACAAGAACAATGGACTGCTCTCTTTCGTGAATGTTAGTAGACAACAAACCGACACGCACCAAAATGCGTTTAACTTTTGCAGACAGTAATGTTGCGTATTGTGTGCATTTTAACACTTTAATTTAACTCGACTGTAAAGTTGAACTTCTACCTGTTAGCTTCACACCAAACGCTATTTCGAAGTAGAGATACCTGCCAATAAAACCACACAGTCCCCCAGAAGTAAATATAGATGATTTATTGGTGAAATGTTTGCTCACAGAAATGCGGACGTCAGATGTTGTCCTCATGCTGGAAAGCATATTACTCGCTCGAGCATCCATTCAGAGAGCATGCTGGCATTGCCACCACGTCGGCTGGGGTGTCTCTGTGCAATGATAATCTCAATCGCCGTGAGAAGCCATTTTGACTCGAGGGTTGTTCATCGCCTCTAATGACCCCTTCTGGCGGAGTCTGCTTCCTGGCAGATGGGGAGATGAGAACAAAGCCATGAGCTGCAGCTCGGTGTTTCTTTCTTGAGGACGTGTGTGTTTCGTGCTTCACCCGCACTAGAACCGACTTTGTAATTCGACTGTAATGGACGAAAGCAGCGCGCCGTCGTCGAGAGGGCTCTTTCACAAACAATGTGGAGTGGAGTGCCAGGAGTGAAGTGCCAGGTCATTTCCCCTCCTGTGGGTTTAGGAGCCCGGCAGTATACTCCGAAGGCGGGCAGACCAGGGTTCGATTCCCAGACTGGCAACAAGTATAATTAATTGTCAATCAATTATTGTCCTTTCAGCCATGGGGCCCCCGCCTTTAACAATTTTGCGCCGGGGGTTTAGGGCTGTGATACCGTTGAATATCCACGGAGATCATGCCCGATCAGGTAGGATGTGGCCTAACGGCTAGGGCGCTGGACCTCGAACCTGGAAGAGCCCGGTTCGAGCCTCGGGATGGTCGCTTGCACATCCTGTGAATCTGGCCACTTCAATTGTCCTCCCCGGGCCGACGAAAAGGAATGAGTGGTAATATGTAAGGCGCTTTGTTACCCAAGTAGGTTAGGTTTAACAAATGGTATCCGGGGAGTGTGGGCCAGCTGGGGCCCGAACTTCGCCTCGCCCCACTACACGTCGCAAGTGCAGATCACACGGGCAGGCTACATAGGCCTGGTGTTAGGGTCCGTGTGCGCTGTTTCCCCCCCACTGGCCTCCCCCCAGGCCCAAATGGGCGGCATGCGGGAATGCAGACGGGGGGAGGGGCACCATAGGGATCGCGGTCAGTCTTGTACCGTGGGACCTCCCGCAATGCCCGGCCGAAGCCTCCCACCCGCACAACTCCGATAGTACACACACGGTTACAGAGACCACGCTGAGTCGGCTGGGTATGCGCCCACAGCTCGACACCCCACGTATAATGGCCCCTCCGATGCAGGTCTGCCGGTAGTCAAATGTGGGGGTTCAGCATCAGTAGGGGTACCAGGAAAGGGAGGAGAAGTTAAATGCAGAGGAATGCCAGCTGTAGGTCCTATGGAAGATGCCCAAGTGTGGATTGATGCGCGGGGACAAGTAGACGCGAGGCGGGGTAGGAGCGAAAGAGCTTGCCCGGCCAGGCGTGCAGTAAAGATGCCAGGCTAATAAGGCTGGCAACAGGACTGATAACATTGAGGTTCGACATTGGTATTCTCAGCGGATGCAAGTAATTAAGTCATAGACCCTCAAAAAAAAAAAAAAAAAAAAAAAAGATAAGCTCCGGAACTCATCTTGGTAGTGCGGTGCCTCGCCAGCCCTGCAGACCAAGGTTTACCCTGGGGGCTGATGGGAAGCTAGTTACCGAGGGATTAGTTAAAAGGGCCTCCTTGGGTTTATGAGCGGCACTGCTAGGTCAAAGCATCACAAATTAATATGGGGCACTCATCCTCGCCTCCTTTGGGCCGCAAGAAGGGATTTGAACAGGGTCTCACAAATCGTGAAAGCGATAGTAAAATATTTTACAGGTTACAGGTAGACAGCCAATTCGCTTTAGAGAACGCAGTCATTCCGGGCTCCATCATGTGGGTATTCATATTTCTCTGCCAGTAGCGTCACCGGTGGGTGAAGTAACACTTTCTCTACTGGGTGCCGAAAGAAGGGCATGTGTGCCGTATAAGAATGGTCCATCTTTAATAGGTGCATTATATCCAGCCTTTTGCAGGCTATCTCCTTCGGGATTCTGATTTGGTCTGCCTTTAGTCCGTTAGAGGACTAGTTACATCAAAGCAACCTTTTAGATGTATTGGTTGAAAGAAACCTAATGTTACGTGGATTTCTAGTATTGGTTGAAAGAAACCTAATGTTACGTGGATTTCTAGCTCCATGAAGGAGGTTTCTCAGCTCTCTGGCAAAAAACTGATGTTTAATGTCACCCATCTCGTTAGTACTCAATTACAGGCCCCTGAGAAACGACGGCTGTTATATATGGATGGCGTGGGCCTCACATCAGGCATGATTGGGACGGGCCACTGGGGGGCCTTCCGGCAAGGAGCAGCGTTCGCTGCGCAATCCAGTTATAAGGGGGGGGGGGGTCATAGAACATCACTCCGCAATGCTGCCATCGGGCAGCGCCCAATATAGACGGAGGTCAGTTGAAGGATTACTCAAGGAATAACCGTTTGGTATCACCCATGGAACCTGACATGGTACTATAAATATCCTACAGAAACTCGAACCCCCCCTGACCATGCCATGCCGTCATATCAGGAGTATGAGGTTGGCATACGATGGCACCCCGGGGAGAATGCATGCCATCCCCCCCTCCCACCATCACAGACTTCAATTCTCTGCTCATGCACATGAGCCCAGAGTGATGTCACCCTTTCCCAGATAGCGCGGACCACACAGGAAGTCGCCAAACACTATAGACACGAAGACAGAATTAAATAGCACGCAATCGCGTATTTACCAGCAACAAGAAATTATCAATAGATATCTAGAACTCATCTCTAGGTCCTCAAACACTATAGACACGAAGACAGAATTAAATTGCACTCAATGGCGTATTTACCAGCAACAAAAAATTGTCAATAGATATCTAGAACTCATCTCTGGGTCCTCAGGTAGGTCAGACCAGACAATGAGGACCAGCATTGGCCTACCAGGACTATCCGTGGCTGGCCATGGACAGGGAGTGATGGGCGAGCAGGATGCGCTGACTAGCATCAAGGCAGGAAGTGATGCCATGGAACTTGCTTATACCTATATAGTGAAGAGATAATGTACACTTAAAGCAAGTTTTAAAAGCTCAGTTGGGGTCAACGTGAGGTCAAGCTTCAGTGACAACCTCGAAGGACACTGCACAGAGTGACAACACCCATTAAGAATCTGCGAAAGGGAGTTCGCATCTATGTACATTAGAGGGGGTTTTCGCATTTCATAACTTTTAGAACCTGACTTTCCCTTGTGGGATACCCACGATACCAAAAGACCCCGAGCAAAACTTTGCCACCCTCCGTGGAGGCATAGCCCCTCCCCCCGCCAGTTTTGGAACTTTAACACACTATTCTGGTGAACACCTTGCACCAGTCCAAACAACACTCAGGCTGATGGTTGCAAGTTAGCCTTATGGACCTGCCATCCTAGAGGTAGCATGGACAGAGCAGTCTTAGAGTGAATGACCCTAGAGGGCGTGTAAAGACAGCTGCTTGACCATATGTAACGCACTGAATACCAAATGAAAGGACACCACACAGGATATATATCAAATATAGATGCATTTCTTTATCACTACCCCTCGGAACTCTGTATGAGGTCGGGGTGCAAGCACATAACAAGACACGGTTAGGCCCTGGGGGCCAAGCAAACAATATATTAAGAGGTGGTCTAAGTACCAAGTCACGAGGAATGGGTAGGCCTAGGGCCTAGGGACTGCCTGGGGCTACACTGACCTAACAATAGAAGAAGTAGGAAGCCCACAGTAGGTGCGTTCTAAGCCTGTATACACAGGCGGGCCCAATGCAATGGCAACGGGAACTTAGAAGTTAGAAGATTTAGGTCACTTAGATTGGATCATGGTGGGTCACAGATATAATTTGCATGCGCAACCTCGCAACGGTGTCGGTGTACACACCTGCTCACATAAATTTATCAGAGCGCGCCAAAGGTGTGTACCAGGAGGAATGCAGCCCCTACACTGACCCTGGTGCCCTCGAGCGATCCCGTCTCAACAGTCTCAGAAGTGCTGGCAATTAGTTTATATTGTAACATTATCAGTATGTGGACAGCCACTTGCTACAGTTTTTAAGGGCTTATTTAAAGATTAATAAGGCAATATACATAAATATACCATAGGTATAGTGGCAGGAACAGGTGGCAAGAAACAAGTTAACTTTCCATGGGATTTAGAGGTCTGCAGAATGTATCCTGGTGACGTAAATTGTGACACTGTTACAGAGCCGCTGGGACTGATAGGTGGTCCCTGGTTAGGGGCCTCTTAGTCACAAAGTCTACGACCCTTCATTCGTTCCAGGAAAAAACTCAATTAGTAGAGGGAAGCTACAACAACAACTATGCGGTGTATCGCAAGCTTATACATGCAAATGACAGTACGATGTCAACTTATGTCAGCACAAATCTGAATTTGCACAGGAGGAGCATGAGAAGAGGAAAAATAATGTGCTCATCTTTAGTTCACTGCTTATGCTGCATTAGGAATAGGGATTGCCAATTTCATTCGCGCAGTTCATACCTGTGGACCCCGGGCCGGTTATTTTATGTTTAGGTGTCTCGGCTGGGTCCCCCTCAACATAATTTTATCTAGGCACTTGTATTGTAGCTGATCTCTTTGTAGGGATAGGGCCAGAAGTCAATTGCGCTCCTCACAGTCTGGTTGCTTGTCGCATAGAGCTGGTGGGTACCAGTGTTCTGGAAATTGCTGCAAGTAAAGAATTAATAAACCAACAATGTACTGTAAGGGACAGTGTAGAAAGCAAGTGCAGCTCAATATAAGGCCAGCGACGAGACTGGCGAAATGGCTGAAGGCCAACACCTGGAAGCATGGTTTTAACAACACAAATATATCATGGTCCGGCTTCCCTGGGATGCACTGAGCAGCACTGATAGGGACGCTGCGTAGATTATTGAAGGAACACAGGCAAAGCCAAACCTCCTGGTGGTGCACCTTGGGGGGAACGACCTGGTGGCGTTAGGCAAGAGGCGTTTATTAGACACAATGAGGAAGGATTCGAGCATCTTGAGCGGCGAATTAGGACAGTGCAACAGATACTGGTCAGAAATTTCCCCTAGACCTATCTGGCATGGAGAAATACCACAGGAGGCATTAGAAGTCACTCGCAGGCGCGTCAACGCAGCAATGCGCAAATTCAGCGAACAAAGAGGGGTAGGTTTCAGCAGGCATGGCTTGCTGCACGCCAAATTCGTTGGTGCTGGGAATCTGATGGAGTACATTTGTCCAAAGTGGGCATGGCGATCTTCTTATTAGACTTGGGGGAGGCGCTAGAAACAGCCGGATGTAGATAAGGGAGGACTAAGGCTAGGTAGTGGGGGCTCTGGGCGCAGCGGGTGCCACGCCCAGGGCTGTGGATAAAGTACAAGGCGACCCCCCCCATGCAGGACAGGCACAGGAACAGGACCTGAAGCCCCAGTGCAAAATGCACAGCGCTGAGTCATATATAAGCCGAGGGGCCCTTCTTGGGGACTTGGTTCAACGGCACCCCGTTAGTCCTTAGGGCGGTTGTAAGCCTGAGCAACCGGGGGTTTGCTAATAACGCCCCGCCTGGATGGGCAAGGTGTGAGTTGACTCTCCCTTGTCTGGAGGGTGGGGCAGGTGGACGATAGGTCCACCGGTGGGAGGCTGGTGCCTCCCAGGATCGACACCTGGCTAGGGCCATTGTGTCTGCGTCATTGGCTCAACTTCAGGCACCCTGCAACAAGGGGTTGCGGGGTATAGGACGGTCGCCTGTCAGTTAACCCGCTCTGTTATTTGTATCACAAATAAACCTGCAACTTTTTATTCCCAACATACTTGTCTGTGTATCATTTGGGTGGTGAGGGTTGTGGGACGAGGTGTACCGATGCAACTACTATGAGGGAGGCCCGAGGTCCCTCCAGGGGACCCCCATAGGAGGGCAAACCCCGTAGTAGGGCGCAGGGAACCGCGGCCAGCCCATGGGAGGGAGGGGGGGCGGGGTCACGCTAGGATAGGCCAACCCCTTTCCTGGGATGGTTATAGGGGAGCCCCTCCCTCCTGGCGCCCTCTTTGCTGCTGCCCCCTCCATCACTGCGGTCGTGTAGGCTGCTCCTCGCCAGCCTCAGGCCCTTTAGTTCCCTTAGGCCCTCTCCCTCACCCCCCCACGACACCGGACGCGAGGCCCGCAGTTTCAGCTCCCCTCCCTACCGCTCACCCGCTGAAAGGGGGGAAGTGGGGAGGGGGGAATATTAATGATGTATTTATGTTTTCTAGGTTGCAGGAGGAGTTACATGGCGAACCCCCCCATGCAGGACAGGAACAGGACCTGAAGCCCCAGTGCAAAATGCACAGCGCTGAGTCATATATAAGCCGAGGGGCCCTTCTTGGGGACTTGGTTCAACGGCACCCCGTTAGTCCTTAGGGCGGTTGTAAGCCTGAGCAACCGGGGGTTTGCTAATAACGCCCCGCCTGGATGGGCAAGGTGTGAGTTGACTCTCCATGGTCTGGAGGGTGGGGCAGGTGGACGATAGGTCCACCGGTGGGAGGCTGGTGCCTCCCAGGATCGACACCTGGCTAGGGCCATTGTGTCTGCGTCATTGGCTCAACTTCAGGCGCCCTGCAACAAGGGGTTGCGGGGTATAGGGGGGTCGCCTGTCAGTTAACCCGCTCTGTTATTTGTATCACAAATAAACCTGCAACTTTTTATTCCCAACATACTTGTCTGTGTATCATTTGGGTGGTGAGGGTTGTGGGACGAGGTGTACCGATGCAACTACTATAAAGGGCTCAGAAAGAAGGAGGCTGTGTCTGCGCTACTGCTACATTACTTTATTACAGACAGATTGGCAAATGCCGTCCAAACAAGAAGCATGGCATCATGAAGAGGGCAGAAAGAGTCAAAAATTAACATAAGCAATGATGTAGAAAAGACGACCGCTGCAGTGGCTGTGTGCGCTCGTATGGTGGGGGAGGGCTTTGTAATGCAAAGCAGAAGGGGAATCAAAACGGGCAGAAGCAGTGACTGGAGAAAAGCATCAATAAAGATACATGCAAAAGTTCTTACACAATGGCTATAAGGAAGGCAAGCCCTAGTACACTGGTGCTCCCGAGTTTTCAAAGGAAGTGAGGCATCGGCTGTGGAACAAGACAGGAGGCGGCAAAAAAGTTCAACGCTGGAATAAACCAACTGTAGGCAAGAATAAAGCGGTTGTATGGATTACAGAAGTTCTTGCTTGTAGCAAGGCTTGCGCGCTGCCAAAGCTCAACCTAAAAATGCATATTTAATAACCATACGAAATAAAACCAAACACTTTAGAAAAACATATACAAATGATTCACATTGCGTAGAAATATATTGTAGGATTTCCCAAAACCATCGAAGATAACCATTTGGCGATTTTGCTGGGGTTTGTCACAGCAGTAAAGAGGATGAAGTAAGCAAAATGGGGAGATGAATGGTAATGATATGTGAAGCACAGAAAGGGAGAAGAGGCGAGGCTGAAGAAGACTGGATCTATTAAAAAGGACTACAGGCAGAAGAGTCAGAGCAGAAGGGGAGAGAAGCGTTGGGGGGGAGGCTGAAGAGGAGTGAAGGAGAGGCATAGACCAAAGAATGCTAGCAAGAAACAACTGAGTGGAAGTGAAAGAGCAAGAGGAATGAGGAAGAGGTACCCGGTGAAGAGGAATAAGGTTTAAGAGGCAAAATGAAGGACATTGTAGGGTTAGGCAAGACTAACTTGTGAAGTTTGGTAATAATAATAATAATAATAATAATAATAGGGGCATTTGTAAAGCGCTGAGTTACGCGCACCGGCGTGTCCCCGCGCTGACGGTGAGAGAAACAAAAAAACAGGGGCAAACAGTACTGGCAGGCCAAAGTTATCTAGTGTAGAGGTAGGTTTTTAATTAGCTCGGAATCTCGTTTCTGCTTGTTCCAAGCGAAGGTCTACTGGGAGTTTGTTCCAGTGGTTGGGGGCCAGGTGCCTAAAGGACCTTCCTCCCATCCGAGCTTTCTTTACCCTGGGAGTCCTCAGCAGTCCTCCGCCCGCAGATCTAAGCGCTCTAGGAGGTTCATAGGCTTCGATCAATTTCTGCAAAGGTCGGGGCGCCCTACCATACAAAATCCGATGACACGTGCAGAGAGCCTTATACTCAACTCTGCTCTTTATCGGAAGCCAGTGGAGTTTTCGTAGAGCCAGCTTCGAGGGCGCCCTTTTGGGCAGCCTAAGAATCAGGCGTGCCGCCGCATTCTGCAGCACCTGAAGACGTGCAATGCTTTTACTCGGTGCCCCAAGGTACAGCAAGTTCGCGTAGTCAAGCCTTGCGGTCACCAAGGCATGCACTAAGGTTTGACGCGCTCCCAATGGCAAAAGGTCTAAAACCTTCTTCATTCTCTTCAAGACCCCAAAACAGACTCCGACTACCCGATTGATCTGAGGCCCGAAGGTAAGAGCCGCATCGAACCACACACCAAGATTTTTGGCCTCCTGACAGGGGGTGGGTGTAGGTCCAAGACAGGATGGCCACCAAGCTGACGACCAGGCCGACTGGGCTCTCCCTACCACCAGCACCTCTGTCTTGCTGCCGTTTAGCTTCAAGCAATTCGCGGCTATCCAATCGGCCAGATCTTTCATGCACGACTGGAAGCCATCCGCAGCAAGACAGGGCGCGTGCGACCGGGAGATGACCAGCTGCGTATCGTCAGCGTATGTCACCAATTGGAGGCCATAGCTCTCCACAATCGATGCAACGGGCGCCACATATAGGTTGAAAAGGGTCGGGCTCAGGGACGAGCCCTGCGGCACGCCCTGACCCAGCGGCACCCCTTTGGAATAGTGGTCGCCCTGCCGCACTCGAAAGCTCCTTCCTGTGAGGAAGTCCTGGATCCACCTCAACGCGGTGCCAGCGATGCCCCCTTTGCTCAGACACTGCAGCAAGGTGGAGTGTGCTACAGTGTCGAACGCCGCGCTGAGGTCAAGCAGGATCAAGGCCATGGTTTGCCCCTCGTCTAGGCCCTGTCTCAGTTGTTCTGTAGCCATGAGCAGGGCGGACTCTGTAGAGTGCCGCGGTCTGAAACCAAACTGCGTATCGTGAAGCAAACCCACCTCCTCTACATGCTTCATAATTTGGGTGTTCACCACCTTCTCCGCCACTTTGGACAGAAAAGGTAGGAGTGAGATGGGCCTCAGATTTTCCAACACCTCAAAGCCAATGTGAGGTTTCTTTCGGAGGGGGAGTACCACCGCCTGTTTCCACCCCTCAGGAAGTGTGCCAGATTCGAAGGAGATATCCAAGACGTGCCTTATGTAAGGCTCCAGGACACTCAAACTGTCCCCCAACCGCTTGGGAGACACCGGGTCCATAGGGGAGCCAGATTTTACCGAAAGGCACGTCCTGACCAGCACCTCAGGAGGTGGTGTGGTGAAATTGGTAAATGAGCCTGGAATCTCCCTAGCCACAGATGTGGCTTCACACTCAACCCCTATAGTAGGAGGATTGGGGAAGGTCGAGTACATTTTCTCGACTTTGGTGGAAAAATAATGAGCTATGCGGTCACATGTTTCAATCGAGCAGCTCTTCGGGTCAGCAGACGCATCGATTGTAGTCAGTGACTTATAGATACCGAAGAGCTCCTTAACAGAGTCTTTGGCCCCTAGAATTTTCCCTGCATAAAAGGCTGCCTTTGACTTTTTAATCAGTCTATGATGCAGCCTCCTTTTTGCTAAGAACAATTCCCTGGCCTGAGCATCATAAGATACCCTCCAGGCTCGTTCAGCACGCTTACACTCTGCCTTTGTCCGCTGCAGCTCTCCATTAAACCAGGGAGCAGATCTTTCCTTGCGGCCGCCCTCCGATGTACGGCAGAGTGGCGCTGTCTGATCTAACGCCTCAGTAATGCGCCTGTTCAAGTTAGAAACAGCAGATTCTATATCCGCACCTCCCGGCTGGCCTTCCCTTGACAGTGCTGAGTTAAAATCCTCCAAGGAGAATTTTACCCACTTCCTCCTTAGATAGTTCAGGGGTGGCTGACTCTGCTTTATAGGTTTTACGTTATTTATAGAAAATGTAACCAAAAAGTGGTCTGTCCAAGGGATCGGCTCAATTGTGGAGACCTGAATCCCTCCCCAGTTTGCAAATACCGGGTCCAGCAGGTGGCCTTGGCGATGTGTGGGACGGGAGAGCTTGAGTTCCAACTGAAGTGCTTGGATGTCCCTACAGAACTCCTCCGCTCTTTTATCCTCTGGGTTATTGAGATGTAAATTCAAATCTCCCAGTAAGAGAAATTTGTCCCTAGGTAGCACTGCCTCAGTAAGACTCTCTACCAGGCTCTCCCTAAACTTGGTGCACGGCCCAGGAGGTCGATAAACAAGAAACCCTTTAATCGCCGTCCCTCCATTTAGTTGTATGTTAAAAGCACCTACTTCACTCTCCGCTACCAGGGTGGACTCCAGTGCGCAATCAAGACTTTTCTTAAAAAGGATCGCTATTCCCCCTCCCTTCCCTCCAGGCCTATCCTGCCTGACCATGGAGTAACTCTCAGGCATGGCCTCGATAATATCTGAGTCGGAAAACTGGTCCAACCACGTTTCCGTGAGGAACAGAAGATCGAACTTTCTCTCAGTGAGCAGCTCGAATAAATCAAGTCTATGCTTACGCAATGACCTCACATTGAGGAGACCGCAAGATAGCGCGACATACTCCCTGGTTATATCCGGCGCGCTGTTAAACCGATACCGACATTGACCACACTCCTTAACCTCACTTGACATATCGTACATACGGGAGCACGTAGTCTTCGGACGTAGACTAAGGAGCTGCTCCCTGTTCCAATAGATCTTATCCTCAGGAACAGGGATTGTCGCCCTAGCCCGCAGTCGGCCGCGGTCGGGCGCAGACGGGCTCGACTTTGGCGACACTTCGGCGCGCCTTCGTCGCGCCCGCTGCGCTCGTCCGCTGCGCTTCCGGGAGTACATCCTTCTTTTAAAGCCCTCAGCCCGTCTGCCTCACAGCCACTAGACCGCTAACCGGTCACTCACAGGCGGAAGCGGAAGTGACTGTCTCTCACCTCCACGCCCTCCGCTCAACGGTGCTAGCCACCCTCTCGGACCGAGGCGTGGAGGAGGGAAGACAAGACAGCCACCCCAAAGCGCCGGTAAGTCGGGGGACACGGGACACGGGGGACACAGGGGGATTAACGAAGCCTCAGCGCACTATAGCCTTGACCCCAGCGGAATCACCGCTAAAAGTGCAGCCACAAAGTACTCAGGGTAAACAAAGTAGAATTAAAAGTTTAAAGTGCAGCACAGTTTTAAAACACAGCGTAACCGCTATTAAAAACACAATGTCTGCGCGCAAAGCAGCTGTGAGCCCTGCCACTGCTCACTCACCGCCACTCGTCCCAGGTCTCAAGATCCCTTTTGAAGCCCTCAGCCCGTCTGCCTCACAGCCACTAGACCGCTAACCGGTCACTCACAGGCGGAAGCGGAAGTGACTGTCTCTCACCTCCACGCCCTCCGCTCAACGGTGCTAGCCACCCTGTCGGACCTACCTTTTTTTTATTTCTTTTTTTAAAGAGTTTTATATAGCGCAAATTCAACCTGAAGATTTCAGGTATCAGAGCGCTTACCATGAGCACCAGTTTTGTTACAGATGGACACATTTGTTTTTGTTAGGTGCAAGGAGATTAAGTGATTTGCCCAAAATCATAGGATGTTGAGCGTCGCAGCAGAGACTCGAACCCAGTTCTCCTGCTTCGAGGTCGACCTCTCTAGCCGTAAGGCTACATCCTCTCGCCTCTTGTTAGGAATACTGAGAGTTATTCATGCCCCCTAACACACATACCACCGATGCACCGGAAGTGCTTGGCCTCAGTGATCTCTCATATTAAGGGCCAGTATGGTGGAG
This sequence comes from Lissotriton helveticus, assembly GCF_964261635.1. Lineage (NCBI taxonomy): Eukaryota > Metazoa > Chordata > Amphibia > Caudata > Salamandridae > Lissotriton > Lissotriton helveticus. The sequence goes on along the minus strand of NC_136065.1, from coordinate 1,165,822,119 downwards.
TGGAATAGGGTGGGGCGGAGTAAGGCAGATAGAGTGGGGTAGATTGGGTGTATTTGAGATGGGTAGATTGGAATGGAGTGGGGTAGGTTGGAGTAGGGTGGGGTAGATTGTGGTAGACTGGGAAAGATTGTAGTGGGGTAGTTTGAAGCGGGGTAGACAGGAGTGTAGTAGGGTAGGGTGGATTAGATTGAAGTCAGACTGTTGTTGTGGGGTAGATTGGGGAGGAGCTGGTTTGATTGGAGTGAGGTAGAGAAGATTGGAGAGGGGTAGGTGGGATGGATTGAAGTAAAGTAGAGGAATGTGGCAGATTGGGTGGATTAGAGGAGGGGAGTGGGGAGATTTGAGTGGAGTAGACTGAGGTAGTTTAGGTTGGAGTGGAGTAGATTGAGTGGATTTAGAGTATGGTAGATGGGAGTGGGGTAGATTTTAGTGAAGTGGAGTTGGATATAGTGGAGTGGGGTAGCAGAGTGGAGTGGGATAGCAGAGTGGAGAGCTGTGTTGTAAAGTATCTTGGTATTCCCGAACCATCAAAAACACATGTCCCTCAATTACATGAGAAGCAGTAATTCTATCTCTTGCTCCCGTCCCGATAAAGGTTTCTCCCACACCAACATACAAATGGTCGGGAAGCGCTGAAGAAATCTGCAATACACTAGAAGAAGAGGTTGAACAGGCACCATGTCCACTTTGTAAATATCTTGCTGGCCCACGCCGGTTGTCCTAACTACTGACCGAAGCTCCGACATGACGTCACTTTCGGCGCCAACGGAACTGTATATCAAAGCACTTCAACACTGCATTCTGGGGCTTGTAGTGAAGTTTATCTTATTATACATTCGTGACTGACAGATCGACGAGGAATTATGGGCAGAGATGGATTGACAGGGAAACAATAAACACACAGAAACATGGACAGAGACTGATTTCCAGACAGAGACATTTGATCCATTAGCCAAATAAATACTTTCAAAAGGTGAATTATCTTTTTAGATAAGGTAACTGGCTGGAATTAATGCAATTACAGCGTCTGAAGTTTTCCTAAGGGAATTGCTCTTGTGAATGAGCAAGGATCACTTTTTAACTGGATTTAGAAGTAGCACAGAATTCAGCAGGGACATAATTAAAAGTAATATGAGAAACTCAGCCCAAATTGATACTTCAGGATTGTATCCATGTTTTAAAAGAACAGGTATGTCAATTCAAAACTGCATAAATGTCAAAAATTAGCAAGTAAACGGTAAAATGCTAAAGCGTGATTGTTGAATGTTCATGTTGCTGTAATGGTTCTGTGCAGCCATGGAACATTTTATAAGGAAAAGTTAGTGCTGGCAATTAGAGAAAGAAAACAAACATCAGGCAGCTGCAGTGCTAGGCAATCCTGTTTAGTTATACAATCACATTTCTTAAAACGTGGTGGTTGTTGCATTTAAGACTTTTGATCACTTTATATGGCCATGAGGTGGGAAGATTTTGCCTGTTTGTAGCTTTCCTGAGAGCACGTTTATCCTGGAGGTTCTCTGCACTTACAACAAACGTGCAGTGAGCAGCAAATACAGTAACGAATGCTGATATATGGCACTAGGAGCCTCACATCATCGCAAATCCATTTCCACATTGGCGTACTCATTTAAAGAGAGAGACCTAGGGAGAGAACGTGAGTGCGTATATCATGTCTGTGCTTGAGTGTGTGTGTTTTGTCCGGACAGCTCGGGGTCGCAGAAAAGGTCAGTGCGTATATAGTGACAAACGCAAAATGGTTGGTTTTGTTAAAGCGGCACCTCATTGCATGTTGGACTCGTGAGAACCATTGGTCAACAGGGATGCAGTCACTGTGGGAATATGTAAAGTTTGCTGTAAAGTTGCAGCTGCAGTGTTTTATTTGCTGTGCTATAGTTGCAATGCATTACCGTTGAGGTTGTGCTGTAGTTGTTTTGTGGCTGGTGTCTCAGCGTGCCTAGCATGCGCTTGCTCAGGCACCGTGTCCACCGTGTTCACTGCTGGCATTGCTGCTCAATATTGGAGTCACAGGAGTGTAAAGAGGACCACGACTATCCACACTTTCCTTTGTATTGCTTCTACAGGCAGGGATGAAATATTGTGTCCATGTGCTCAGGATGGAACAGTTCCAGTGAGCTTTTTTGGTTCACTCTGCACTTCTGTGCCTCCTCTTGTTGAGGGGCCCTCTCAAGGGGGATGAGGGATTCTTGTACCCACTGGGCCTTATGGTAGATTTGTATAGGGCTTCATATGGTCTGTTCCGACATGTTCCCTGTCTCCCTATCCAAGACAGTGTTGGTTATAATCAGGGTTCAACAATTACTAGTCAAACACTGGGAGGTGATAAAACATTGTACTGATGCCAAAGCAGAGTACAAATGGTATGCTGATCCCCGCTGGAAGCCTGAAGCTTTCTTGAAGTGAACCGTTTGGGTCCTTTTCGGCTGTAGTAACTTTAGAAGTGCAGTTTGTGAATAGGAATGGGCTTACTCTTTTGTTGATGTGTGCACATCCCTCCATATATTCACTCCTTACTCCTCCCTTAACATCTGCCATTTTGTAGTAATTATTCCCCATTTTTGAGTCACTCTCCTCTGTCCCTACCACATTTACTACAACTACTACTCGCAATTGCGACACCCGACATATCACATTGCTTCCTATACCATTATATACTCAGGTTCTGAGTTACACAGGACGACCCCATTCTTTTTCATTGATATCTGAATAGTTACAGTTAAATACTCTGGTATATTTCTACTCTGATGCCCAATGCTCTATCCAGAACATCAGAGAAAGTATTGACAGAGACAGGCACCTTGGTGCACAAAGGAGAAATGGTGATAGTGTGATTCTCCACAGGGGGGACTGAGCCATGGACCTCACAAACAGAAACCATATTCTGCAAAGCCAAAAGCATAGAACTGCTATCACCTCTGCTGCTACGACATGAATCTTTAGAAACAGTCAAAGGATAAGAGGAAAATAAGCAAAAGCATAAAGGAGATGAGGTGTGTCTTCATCTGAAGGGAACAAATGCAGAAAGGGTTCCTCAAACCTATTATATAGTTACTGATGTTAAGATGACAGAAAAACTCTACTCAAGTTGTCTGTTGCCAAACTGTCATTCCCAACTGCCATTCCCAACTGCTTTCAGAGAGAAGAGATGGAGTTCTGGCCATATCCCAATCTTCACTGCAATTAGATTGAGGTAGAAAAATGTTGTTCCTCCTTGTCCATTTATATAAGAGATTTCCACACTGTTGTCCGTATGAGTGGTGGGCACTCTGTGAGTGCGCAATGACTGTTTCCGATTAAACAGTCATGTGTACTTTGCATGTTCTCCACCTAGGCTGCACTACATCCTGGGTGGAAAACATGCCCAGACTCCCATTCCCTGGCTGTGTGCCGAACCACGGTGTTCAGACCAATCACAACACTGCATTGCAGCGTTGTGATTGGACTGGGGAGCCTAGGTGCTCCCTGTTCCAGCCCAGCGGAGGGAAGACGCGGAGAGACGACGGAGGAGAGAAAAGACAAGGCAAGGAGGTACGTTTTATTTTATTTTTTTCCCCCTACCTGCCACCCCTGATCCGTGGTAGCTGCCACTGTCTTTACTTTCTGTTTGTTTCTACTATCTGAGGTGAAAGAAACACCTGAAAAGTAGTGCCTGAAAATAGGGGGACGCTTCCAGATTCTGGTCCCAGCAGCTACTTCCGGCTGACCCAGGGAAACACGCTGAATTTGTCCAGAAACCATTTTCAGACACTGGGACATAATTCAGTAGTGTCCACACATTGTATGCATTCTGTTCAGAGCAGCAAGCTACAGGCAGTGAGAGTGCTTTCTTATTTTCACTTTTAGCGGGGCCCAAAACCAAAGCCTGATAAGGGACCATCATCCTTTTTTTTTTTGTTCAGCTATCATCTTGAGAGCCATATGAAGACTAACTACTAGATGCCAATGAAATGGAAGGAAACAAAGGTGCACAGCTTATCACTTCACATGTACTTTAGAAAACCTATGACTTGGAGGTAGGATTTTGACTTTATTCCACCCGCCCCCATGTAAGAGATGAATATACATTGTAAGAATGCAAGATTTATCTGTGGGTATGATTAATTCCAAATACATTATTTAAATGGAAGCTATAATTTGATTGTATTTAATTCTTTTATAGCGCTATTCATTCCAGTGCTGGGTGCCAGAGCTCTTTATATCACACCCAGAGGCACAATAGTATTAATAAATGTACAGAAAATTCTACATAGGTCAGTGAGGTTTATAAGGTATAGGAATCTCATATTGTCCATAAATGTAGACATTAAGGGGCCCATTAAGTGTAGGGCGGATGCCACCGCCCGCATGGCAGTGGCGATCCGCCCTACATCCTAGCCCGCCCGCCACCCATTTCACCCCCCGCCATATTAGTATGGCGAGGGGACCGCGGCGGACGGGAAGTCCGTCCGCCGCTTTTCTGCCCGGTCGACAAGTCGACCGGGCGGAAAAGGGTTTCATATGGTGGCAGTGTCTGCTAGAGACCGCCATCCGCATCAGGATGCTGGCGGGAGGGAGCCTTTCCGTGGTAGAGGCATGCGGTTTTCGAGTTTGGGGGCCCGTTACGATCCCCCAGGATGTTGGGGGGTTGGGGGGCCACATGGGGGGTACCTATAGGACCCCCCAAAAATGTGCATTCACAACATAGCAGGCACCATGCCACAACATGCATTTTTGGCATTGCGGCGGGCGTTGCTGAAAGCACCGCCCGCCGCAATGTTAAAAATGCAGGATGTGCCCGCCCGTGTGGTGGGCGCATCCTAATGTCACTCATGGGACCCCCGAACATATGGCGGGCGGTCCCTTTTACCGTGAGGATGGCCTAAGTGTTAGGAGTGAATAGTCAGGAGAAACACAAAGCCAGGGTATCAAATGTAAGGCCGAGATTGCGCTTGTCTGTGCTAACAAGACTTTATTACTTCCCAAAAGAACCCTTATATGCAACCTTAGAATAACAACAGATTGAGAAAAAAAACACAAGGATCTAAACCCTTGAATTAAAGTTTGCACACAGCTTAATGCCAGTAAACAGATCTCTGTGCTATATTAAAAGGCTAGCAATGTATGAACTGAAAGTAACAAGCGATCTCAGTCTCAAAAGCAGTAGCCCACATACCTAACTACATGAACTCCAAAATTGTGATCACCATGTTACATGATGTGCTTTGCTGCAAGCACATTAACCCTCTGCGCTACTTTATGAGTCAAACCTGTGACTGGACAATAAACAGAACTCTCCCAGACTGTGTTAATCACCTAAGTCATTTTACCACTATTGTAATTCTCTCAAAATTGCTGGGTAGACAATTATCTCTGCAGCAGGTTCCTTAACCTTGTAAGAAATTTTAGAATGCAGCCATTTTGTGACTAATTATGTAATCTAGAACAGATTTACTGTCATTTGTCCTTCTTGCCAATTTCTTTGCAGCAGACATTTTGAAAGGACATTATTTTATATGTTGACTATTAGTCAGCTACGCCCGTGATTGATAACACCCACTTTCCTCCGGCACTGCTCAAAAGTAATAGGCCGTGCGCGAGGGGCGCAGTGCTTAATAATTTGGAAAATAAAGGGTGCCGGTGTCCAAAGCACTGCTCAGGCGGTCGGCTCTATTAAATGTCGGCATAACCAAGGCTGCATAGTCCTGAGCCGAACTCATATGTAGTGGCAGGCACTCTCTGCCTCCGGGAAACCTCTGATGAAGAAAGTAAATGCGGCACAAATTAAGCACTGGAATGCATGATGCTACACAACGTGTCTTTCACCTTGGCTGCTTGATCTGCAGCAGTTGATGGCATGGAATCACAACTCTTAAAAGATGACGTGCAGGGAGACTGCATGTTGGAGAGGTGGGGGCTTATTCTTCCAGCAATAGGCAGAGTGGAGATGCAGGGGTGAAAAAACAACAAAGCCTCGTTAACAGTTAAATATTCTTTTAAAGACTTGTGAAGTACTTGCGGCTGCGATAAGACAGTGTGTGTGCCTGAAAAGCTGTCTCAGACCCCAGGTGAAGCCCCTTGAGCACAATGGGCGTTTCACGCCTGGTGACAACTGCCGACAACTGGAATAGGTAGAGGCACTCCCTCAACCACTCCCTTTACTGCAGGTAAAACAGGTCCTCCGGCTCTTTGGAGCTCGTTTAGTCCCTTCAGCATATTACTTTCCCTTTTCGGGAAGTCACGGGGTTTGCTCCTAGGCGCTATGTGTAGGGCTTGGTTTAGAATCTTGCACAGATGGAAACGATTTAACAAACATGGCAATAAATTAAAATGGAAAGTGAGAAATTTGTAAATCACAATCGGGGGAATGGACTTTTCACATTAATTTACATTGAATCACAGATGTTTTTAGGCAGAAGAGTTAAAACAAAGCAATTTTTTTCCTTTAAAAATCGTAGTCTCCCGCCCTAATCGGGTTTATTGGCTTGTATGTGACTTTCCCTTTGACTTTCCACGACCAAGTCCACAGTTTTATAAAGGTAAACTGGGCCAAAGGGATTGGGATTGTCTGCACTAACAAGACTTTATTACACCCCAAAGGAACCTTTCTTTACAACATTAAGGATCTGAATCCATGACTCACCGTTTGCCTGCAGCTCCTCCATGCCTGTATATAGCTCAATGTGCTGTATTAAAAGGCTTGTGTCTGTGAAATGGATGTAACATACGGATCTGTATCAAGAGCAGTAGCCCGCACACATACCTAATTAAACTTCAAATCTGCGCAGGCATGTTAAACAATGTGTTTTGCAGCAGGCCTATTAGCCCGCCGTGCTACTTTATGGGTCAAACCTGTTACTGGACAAAACACAGAACTCTCTCAGAACTGTGTTAACTGCTAAAGTTCTTTTACGCTAATGTAATTCCCTCAAAACTGCTGTCCAGACAATGATCTCAGCAGCAGGTGTATTAACCCTGTAGAATATTTTAAAATGCAGCCACTTTGTGACCAATCAAGAACAGATTTACTGGTATACATGTCCTTGTTGCCAACTTCCTTGCAGCTGATTTAAAAAATAAATAAATGTATAGGTTTTCTGTTAGACTTTGCTTTTCAAACTTGGCCCTTACGACTGCACCCCCTTCCCTCTGACACACCTTGACCCCCAATTTATGGGTTTCTGAGGACAATTGTTTCCAATTCCTTGTATTTTACGACATTGATATTTTAGAAATAAACCACCATTTTCCTGAGTATATGTGCCTAACCAAAGATGAAAAATTATATTTTGGTTTAAAGATATTGAAGGCAGCCACTCTATCACTTTCCAAGTTAAATGTCTAGACTTCGCCGAAACAGGTGCGTAGGACTCTGAAGACGAACCTGCCAACCGTGGTTGTCCTCTGCATGTTGTTTCATGCATTTCAGTTGCCTTTGGTCAGCTAGCATTAATTTCCTAAGACTAGTGACAAACACAATTTCAATTTTTTATTTATTTTGATATGGAACTCCTACGGAGGTCCACCAAAATACACAGACAAATTAAACGAGGGATACTTTACATACAATACAAAATTCTTCCTTTATACATTGCTTCTTCCTAAAAAAACTTTTTATGAAACATACTGTGTTGTCTGCAAAAGGAAATACATGACTAGATACATAAATTAAAACATTCCTATGGAACAAGAAGAGAAATATTAAAACATGTATAAATCAAATATCCAACCATCAAGTGTTGCGACATACAGAATACAATTAAAAATTACCTAATAAATAGCCAGAAACATTTAAAAAAACTGATATATCCTACAGCAAACCATTAAATTTGGTGGGGACAAAACAAATGAACGGGCCTCCTGGGCAGAATGGATATTAAATTTGACAAATAAGAATCTTAAAAACATGTGCCTGGCCCTTTGTAACTCTGTGCTCACAAATAGCACATGATTAAAATCTTGAATTTATAATGGGGAAGCTGGGATTTTAATCTAGATTTTCTTACCCATCTCTAGAATCCCAAACCCGGTCGACTGAACGTTTTCCCTGTTCTAGAAGTATAAAGAAAGATCTTGCATTGATAACTTTACCCCACTTCCAAAGAAATCCAAATGAACTCAAAGGACCACTGACTACCACTGAACATTTTAAAGATTTATTACAAAGCCAAAAATAGTTGAACATACAAGCATCTCAATAAAAGGTTAAGAAAATAAACTGTCAGTAATACAAACATAATTCTACGCAAGATCCTTAAACGACTCCGGATAAAAAGCAAAGTTAACTCGAGTAACATCAAGCAACCGAGAACGGTCCCAGCTTGAAGTCGGGACTGCATTTACAAAAAGGAAAGGAAATGGTTAGACTGTCCCTACTCTACCCTAAAGTGGCATCCCTACATAACATTCCCATCAGACAAGAGTAAGATGTCAGCAGTGAAGACTTCCAAAGAAGTAACAACACTTTTGGCTAAGCAGATAATCTACCACTGAGCTCGTTCTAAGATGCTCCTTCTACACCTCACTCTACCTAAGTTCCCAAGACGCTCACTCTACAGCTTACTACATCCTGCTCTGTCAACCCCCTCTCAGAATCTGCTCTCCACCCTCGGGTGCTGTCCCTAATACAAAATTCCAAAATCAGTCGACACGCCCAGAGGTACGCCCCTCTGGCACGTGAAGATCTTCGGAGTTTTCCAGCATGGCACCTTTCCATCCAGCGTCCGTTGGTGTGTCCTTGGGTCTCAGGCACCTTCTCGCTAAATGTTGCACTCCCAAATTCCTTGGCAGCTTTTCCTCCATCCACGCCTACTATCCTAACTCCCAAACAATGGACTCTTCTTCCTAACGAGCCTTGTGGCCTTGCACCTGCAAGCTGAAATACATGGGAACATTTCTGCAACCATTCTAAGCTACAATTTCATATCTTACTGAGGACAGCTTTCCCCAAGGAGAAAATAATTTCTTCTCGACTAAAGCTAACAAAAGAAAATATAGGTAGGCCTCTACGGCTTCAGCATATCTCAGGCCTCTGCACTTTTAAATGCATTTCTAACACAGCACAACATTGCATTCTACTATTATAACACGATAATTCTACTTTCAATGTGAGCACTAGCTTCCATTTTAAAAGCCTGTATTAATTCATTCAATATTAAACACATTTTTCAAAGCATTTCTGTTGGACTTGGCCCTTCTGGCAGGTTCACCCCTAAACTTTTTGCTTTGTGAATATGAATTGGAGGTAGTGATTTTGTGGTTTCTGCGCACTTTCACTGTGTCCCAGTGGAAAGTGCGTGCGCACTCTGAGTGCGTGGAGTAAGGTAGGCCTGCACTCCCATAGGAATGCATGGGGAATGTATGTGTCCCTGGTAGTTCCTGATGCGTGGGGTGTACAGGCTCGAGTCTGGTATGTGCGGACTTGTGTGATTGAATGCTTCGCAATGATGTATGTGGCATGATTGTGTCGTGTGTGGAAGTGCCACTTCTAGGAGTTGGCATATTAGTGTAAAATGTGTCTGGCGTGTGATTGGCTGGAGCTGGCTGGGATGCCAGGCTCCATGAGTCATGATGGGTCTGCCCAGTGGTGAGTGTGGAGATTAGCATGCTGATGGCTGGGGAGGAGTGCACCTGGTTCCTGCATGGGGCTGGGTTTTCCCCCACACAATGCTGGCTCCGCCCCCTGTGGTGCGTCTAATGACCCTAGCCCTGCCAGTGAATAGAGTGAGGGGCTGAGCCCATCAAGGGTGCTCGCCAACCAGCTGCGACTGGTTCTTCCCCTCACCCTGTGACAAAGACAAAGGAATGTGGTGTATAAAAATGGGGCTGTGTCCCCACACAAACTATTCTGTTCTGTTCCAGGATCCTGAGGGGGCTGCTGCTGTTGCTGGGGCCAGGAGGACTGCCACTTGGAGTGTCTCCTGCCTGGAGACCCAGTGAGCTGGCTCTGGGCCCAGCCTTGCCCCCCTGCCTTCCTCCAGACCTGGCTGAAGCTTTGTCCTAGCCCCCCACCTTCCTGAAGGACTTGGTTGCTGACTTTTGGGGGCCTGAACTTTTCCCTGGCGCTGGGGAGCGCTTTGCCCTTGCTGGGAATCCTCTAAGCACTTGGTAGCGCTTTATTTGTCCTTTAGCGCTGGGAGCGCTATAATGGTTCTTGGTGCTTGAGAGCGCCTTGCTGGGGGCTTCAGCCGGTGCCCACCCGGCGTTTGACCCGATCCGCGGTTGCCGATTGCCAAGCGGCTGCCCACACCGCATATTTGCCTTGAGTATTTAATTAACGAGGGGGCCTACCCCTCGGATATTGATACCTCGCCTGCCTGCCTAAAACGGGCCGCTGCACTGCCCGCGACGACCCGGAAGTGTTAGGGCCGGCCGGCAATCGCAACGCGGCCCCGAGACCCACGAACCGGAATTCCTGCCCTGCAGCCGCAGAGCGAGAGAAAGAGCCGGCGCCTGGTCTCTCCCCCCCCCCCCGGGCTCCCAAGAGCAAGGGAGAGCCCCGGAGAGAGAGGGAGAAGTGTGGAAAGGGAGCCCCCGAGGAGCGGGAGCTCCCGTGAAGAGCCGCTGAGGAGTCCCGCCCGCAGCACCAGAGCCACCGCCGTAGTAGAGCCGGTGAGTGCAGGAGGGCGGGGGGGGACCTCCCGCTTCAGAGCAGAGTGGCCCCGATTGACAGCGGGCCGCTCCACCGACCGGAGCAGTGTCCTGGCGAGCCCGAGAGGCTCCGGTGTCCTACCTTTGTGCCCGAGCCCCCGAGCGGGGCTCCTACGTTGCTGCAGGCATTTGTTCTCCAAGCCCTGAGAGGCTCCACGCCCGCAGTGGATTCACGAGCCCGGAGAGGCTCACGGTGCCAGCTTCTGTTCCTCAAGCCCTGAGAGGGGCTCACAGTGGTTTTGCGAGCCCTCGAGGCTCAAGGCGCCCTAAGTGTTCCTGGGTCCCCCGTGAGGGACCCCTCCGCCCAGTGAGGCTGCATCTTTGTTTTGAGAACCCAGAGAGGCTCTACGGGGCATTTCTTGTGGCCAGAGCCTGCGAGGCTCCAGCGTTGGCCCTCCCCATTGTCTGCACCAGTTGACCAGCATTTTGTGGGCAACTGCTACGTTTAGGCCACTGACTTTGGGACACAGGGCGTCCTAGCCCCTGCGAGGCCAGTTGGCCTAGGGACTGTCACAGGTGGTGACTTATGTGAGTTGGCGCAATTGTGTTCTTTGATACACCTCTGAATGTTTTTAGGGATCATGTGTTTTCTTTCCCTGCACCTCTGAATGTGTTGTTGATGCATCATGTGCCTTGTTCTTTACACCTCTGAATGTTTTTAGGCATCATGTGTTTTCTTTCCCTGCACCTCTGAATGTGTTGTTGATGCATCATGTGCCTTGTTCTTTACACCTCTGAATGTATGTTATGCATCATGTGTTATGTACTTATACCCCTACAGGTATTGTGATACTTAGGTGGTTGTTTTCTTGCTAGTACAGGTGGTGCTAGTGAGGTCCTGTTTCCCTGCGTGACCTGTTCCTAAGGTGGTTAGGGTTGCGTAGGTGGTACTTACCTGTTACCAGTAGTTACTGGTTGTGTGCTTTATGTTCTATTTTGTGCTACAGTTATTTATATTCCATGTTCTAAGTGCTAATTCTACCAAGTGCTAAGTTCTAAAAGTGCTGATTCCTGACAGTGGTCCATGTGGCCCTGTCTCGTACATATCCCCTGTAAATTCTGCCCGTGCCTATTGGCACATTGTAAAGTGTGTGTTTTTATCTAATGTGTTTTGGTATAATACAAAGGCTATTTTTATATATAATCTTGTGTGGAGTTTCCTTTGTGGTGGGCCTTGGGTGTTGTTGCTGGGGTGCGTACGCAAATACTTAATTCACATCGCCTCCAAATTTAGCCTTGCTGCTCGCGCCACGTTACCTAGAGGGTGAGCAGGGGTTATCTTGGCGTGTAACTCCCTTGCCCTGACTTAGGAGTGGTGGTCTCTGACTGACTTTGGCGCAAGCCCTGGCCAGCCAGGGATCCCATTTCTAACAATTTCATTAGCAATACAACATTTCTCATGCGGTTACTTTTCTGCATTAGGCAACACTGCATTTCGATTAAGCCCATTAGTCTCTGATTAATAAACACATATTTCATGCTGTTTATCAGCCTAATGTTATATATCTATACTACATTAGTAGGTCCTCTAAATATGCGGGTGCTGACTACTTGGGACTATAAAGCACCCCTACAAATTTCAAAATAACATGGCGGTCTCGCAGTTCCCCCCTTTGATGACTTGTGTCATCACACCCTACACCATCCCTTGTGAAGAACCGACTTAGACAGAGCTTGTTGCCATTTTCCCCCTCCTGAGCATTTCCATATTCTTAAGACTTTGATAATGACTGTCCTGCAGTCTCTCCATACGTCTCTCTTGCACTCGCATTGATCTCTCTAATCGACTTGACCTGTACCACTTGTACGCTCTAACCAATCCCCACAATCCAATCACACAACACACCACTATTATTATGGGTTTCAAGATGTAACCAATAATCCCCTTCCCAAGATTGGAAAACCAACTACCAATCTTTCCAAATCCCTTTCCAATCTTTAACCAAACAGTTTCTTCAGTCAAGTCCTCAATCTCATAATGAATCGCAGTAATGTTGCTTATATATTTCTCCAGATCCTTACTATTATCTGTTATATAAGTACAACATTCTTGAACCTTCAAAAGTTTACAGACTCCTCCCTCTTTTGCTAGAAGTACGTCTAATGCAAGACGATTTTGTAAAACCATAGTTCTTATCGACAACATCTCACCCTCAACCAACACTAAGGACTTAGCTGTATTCATGGATAATTCGTCTACAACCGTTGCCAGCCTTCGGATCTTCACATCATTCAGAATCACTCCCATCATAGGTATCATTGCTCCAAAAACATCTCCAACTATGGCTCCTGCACTTTCTCCTCGCTTCACTCTCACGAGTTGTCCTCCTTCTATTAGCTCAAAATCTTCTGTATGGTAAATCTTAGGGAAAATGATCGCTAAATAGCACGTTCCATACCACTTCTCAGGTAATCACACATAAGCATTCCTCCCACAGACGAAATACACAGTCGGAATCACTTGCACCACACCTTGCAAAAAGTCCTTTGCATAATACTATAGACTGAATGTATGCTCACACATGGTGTGACCTACATTGACATTCTCATAATAGGTCTGTGGTCGGTAAATGCACAACTTCCCTTTCTGTACTTCATCTAAAGCTATTGGACCAAAGCTCCCTTTAGTCTTGTGCAACCTTTCCTCATCTGTCCAATCCACTTTACCTTGTCCTGAATCTCGCAACAGTTTTTGTTTTCGGTATCTATCTTCCACTTGATCAATAAATTTCTTCTCGGTCTCTGACAACAGGCACGTCAAATTATGACGGTGCGCATAAGCTGTATCCAACTCCTGGGTCGGAATGAAATACGTTCCAAGCCTGTCCTCTGACTTATAATAATCATACTTATTCAAATGCTTATATGCCGGTACTTCAAGAAGCACCGCATCATAATTTGAAAAGAAATATTGAAAATGATTGCGACCATAAAATATGCTAAGCAACAAACTACATGAAATTCCATAAGTCAATGGGAGATGATGGTATCTAATACCCTCGCCTACAGAAGCAGGCAATTGCGTACACACATAGCAGTCTTTCGCATCCATCGCATCAATGTACTCATACAACAATTTCGCATACGCATTAAGCTTGAAATTACCCTTGGACAGATCTACATGTAATCTACGACTTTCTTCTAGCAGCAAAGCTCTGTCACGTCCTACCTTTACCTCTTCTTTGCTAGGAGTAGTAGGTGTAGGTGTACCCTCGACCTCTGCTGCCTGCTCATGTGGTGCCAAGTATGAGACTACAACTACTAAAACAATGAAGAGTATTACTCCTCCTACAAGTGTGCCTACAATGCACCTAGCTCTACGATTCAGGTTCCCAACCTCCATGGTCTCAGGACTTGTTTCTCGAAACAGTCGTTCTGCAACAATATTCAAAAGTCTCTTTCTTCCTTCTTTACAATTGAAACACTCAATCCACACCTCAGAGGCTGAAAGTCCCCTTCGATATCAGTTCTTTATTTATAACAACAACAGACAACCCTACTCTTCTCCGTCCTCTATGGGAAGTCCCTAAATTTCTTCTTCTTCCACTCGGACCTAGGTTATTTACAGCAAATATTTACAACAGTCTCATTCATCAATGATAAGGCTTGTTCCAACCGCTTCTAGCACATATTCCAAAAGTTCAAGACGAATAACAATGGATTCTTGAGCTGAAATTTCATGGCCAAATGTAGGAACAAGCAATCTACTCAAAATCAAATGACGAATTCTGCTTAAAATCGGAGGATCCCGAACAGTGATGGTCAGTACCCCTTCGATCACGAGACCTGGTACCAACAACAACACGTCCAATTTGATGTTAGGACTGTTACTGATCACCGTCACTGCCCTCACCCTTCCAGATCTCAGTATACCTGGCATCAGTCACAGGGTAGGTCCACTCAGGGGTCACATACCTCCGGCAAGGCACTCTCTTTCGCCTTGATCTTCTTAATCCATCGTGAGTTTGCTCTTCCCCTTCTCCGTCTGATTCGGACTCTTCAGACACCGGGGCAAGATCTCTTTCGGAAACCAGCCTCAGGTTCAGTCGCCTTTGTCTTTCCGGCCACTGTTCCCACGCTCTGCTGGTCCACCTGCTCTCGATCCGCTCACTTTGCTCACTGTTCTCTTCAGCTGAGTTTAGCTTTGGGTCACTTTCACAGTCACTTCCCCTTTCAGAGACTGTTTCCAATTCTCTTTCACTATGACTTTCCTCAACTTGATCCGGTGAGTCACCAGCTTCTTCATAGTTTGGCTTGTCCCCTCCTGTGGCCCTGCCACTGCAGCTGGACTTTCATCAGGGAGAGGAGCTGTTTCTTCCTAGGGTGCTGGAACTAGACGGGTGTGTGAAGCATGCACCCAATTCGGTAGCCCACCACACTTCACAGCAGTGTTCATGATAAGGATGACTTGGTAGGGCCCCTTCCAACGAGCATCCAAACAGCTTTTCCTCACGTACTTCAGAACCAACACCCAGTCACCCGGACTCAGGTCATGGCAGAGATCACTGGAAGCCGGAACCACAGCAGCCTGCCCCTGATGGGACACAGAACGGATGACATCAGCGAGTCCCTTGCAATAATCAAGGATCAGATCATCTGTGATACTCAGCAAAGCTGTTGATGGCACCACTGATAACCTAATTGCCCTCCCCATCAGTACTTCATGTGATGAGAGACCCGTTCTCCTGTCTGGTGTACTGCGCATACTCATCAGCACCAAAGGCAAGGGATCTGGCCACTTAAGGGACGTGGAGGAACACACTTTCGCCATCCGAGCTTTCAAAGTTCCATTGATCTGCTCCACTATCCCAGAAGCCTCTGGTTGATAACTACAATGGAGTCTTTGATCAATGTTCAATGCCGTACAAATCATCTACTTGACCTCACTGCTGAAGTGAGTTCCTCTGTCCGATTCCAAAGAGGTCGGGACCCCGAACCTAGGCACTAGTTCCCTCAACAATAGCTTAGCTACTGTAAGTGTGTCGCACCTGCGTGTCGGATATGCCTCCACCCACTGTGAGAACACACACACCACCACCAAAATGTAGCTCAAGTTATTGCACCTGGGCATCTCGATAATATCCAATTGCATCCTGTTGAACGGTCTCCCTGACCTCCCAATGTGACTCATGGTGACTGCCGTTCTTTTCCAAACATTCATTTGTTGACACATAACACACCTTTGACATACAGCTTCGGCCACTGCACGAAACTTTGGATTGTACCATGTTTGTCTGAATACTCAGATCATCGCATCTCTTCCCAAGTGAACTGCCCCATGAATTTGCCTCGACATCGGACTCAACAGCTCATCTGGCAACACCGCTCTTCCATCAGACGAGACCCAAATATCCACATCTCCTTTCACACAACCTGAATTGATCCACACATTTTTCTCATGTTCAGACACTTGTTCTTTCATACATCTGAGCTCATCCCAAGTATCGGATATGGCAAGGATCATGTCTAATTCAGTTCTTGCCTCTCATCCTTCTATCTCCTGTTCAGTAAATGAATAACCTTGCTCATCGCAGAATCGTGCAACTTCGTCCGCATAGCGGTTTCCAAGTGATACGAAATCTGTCCCTTTACCATGAGCCGTGCATTTTACAACAGCAATTTCCAAAGGTTCATGTAAAGCTTCTAAAAGCAGCCTAACAAATTCTCCATTGCGGATTGGTGTTCCTGATGAAGTCATGTAACCTCTCTGAGACCATAGCTGTCCATAGTAATGAACTACACCAAACCCGTATTGTCTGTCGGTATAAATAGTAATCCGAATTCCCTTTGCGGCCAAACAGGCACACGTCAAAGCTATAAGTTCAGCCACCTGAGAGGAGTTTACTCCTTCCAGGCATGCAGCTTCGACAACTCCTGAAATGGTGCATACAGCAAATGCTGCTCTCAACTGACCAACACTGTCTCTTATACATAAACCGTCGACAAAGAAAGTTTCATCAGGGTCAAGCAATGGCTCATCAACAATGTCAGGTCTCGGTTTGGTGCAAAGTTCAGTCACATCAGGACAATCATGGTCCTCACAATCTTTATCAAGTGTATTTGGCAACGGCATCAAGGTAGCAGGGTTCAAAACAGAGCACCGCTTAAGGGTCACATTCTCCACAGCAAGTATAACCGGCTCATAGCGTGTGAGCCTGTTATTCGTCAAGTGCTGTGTCTTGGTCCTGGTCATCAACAGTTCAACTGAATATGGCACAAAAACAGTCAATGGATGTCCCATAACAATACTTTCACACCTTTCAATGCTGACACCTGTTACAGCAACGGATTTAAGACATCCGGGCAACGCTGAAGCTACTGGATCTAAAGTAGCTGAGAAATAGGCAACTGGTCTACGGTCACCTCCGTGCTCCTGAACTAAGACTGCTAATGCATAACCCTCTCGCTCACAGCAGAACAATGAAAAAGACTTATTGTAGTCGGGCATTCCCAGGGCCAGAGCACGACAAAGGTCCTCTCGCAACTCAAGGAACGCCTTCATACAGTCGCTGTCCCTGTAGTGTAGTTCCTATATTCCCAATAGGCTCTGCGCATTGGAATAATATAAACAGCAGTTTAGACGTATGACTGAGGTCATCTAGGTCTCTACTGACTATATTAGACTTAATTAGTTTTGCCAGCTAGCTCAGAGGTCACTAGAAACTTTCTCGAGTAAACAAGGAGATTAACTTCCCTGGATAGACAAGAAGGGATTAGCTTCTGACAACCATAAAACATGACAACTTTGCTCCCTCAGAATAAGAGTGTATCTCTAGAGTTGTGTGAAAACAATAGACAGCAATTTCACTCAGTCAATTGTGCATAGTTAGTTTCACCAGAGTGCAGAGAAATAGAGAGACGGGCGTTTTCAATAAAAGGTGTTATTTTATTGAGCAGTCTTCTTTCTCATGCAAGAGAAATGAATTGCTACAATTGCAATACTTATAGTAAAGTAAAGTGCGTACAGTAAAAGGAGTATTATAAAATAATACTGCAAAAGCATTGATATGGTTTCTTAGCCATATGATACTTTAAAATAAATAAAATATATATATACATAAATACATTGACTAACGTACTCAACTGGTGCTTCTAAATACGCCTACCCCGGTGTACCTGACCTAAGCCTAATACGTTGGAAGGAGTAAGTAAGTAGCAGTTTAAGTTAAGTTGGTTTTGCCAAGAATCTGAATCAAGAATTCTCTTTAAGGGTTTAGTCAGCTCCGTACCTGGGTAATAGAAAGCAGGAGGTCTGGTATCTCTTTCTCAGGACTCGATATCCCAGCAACCCGCGAGGGCGGCTGAGAACACCGGAGCTGGATTTTCTCGGCTGGAGAAAAAGACAGCGTCTTTCTCAGTGCATCAAAAGGGAGGGGCGGTGTCCGTGGGCTCTCGCATCAGCTGGGCTCTCGGGCAAGTAGATAGCCGCTCTGCTCAAACCACCGTGTCTTTGCTTAAGGCAACGTTGGTATATTTATACCTGGAAGGTGCCGGGTTTGACGTAAGGTTGGACATAAGACGTCAATAAAGATGTCACTAAGAACTGGCCGTTCTTTCAGTGCTCACAGGAGTTCTAGGACAAATCAAAACAGAAGCATGGGGATTTCCCAGGTTGCTGGAGGTTTGCTTTGTTTAAAGAACACGTTGTACTTTCTAGGAGTCTGGGGAAGTAGCCTTGCTTAATGTGGACTGCATGGGCTACGGCTAAATATGGATATGATTCTTATGCCTTTATAAGGATATTATTTATTATAACCATATCAGGGCATAAATTAGGAATATCAAATTAGGGTCCTAGATAGAAATAAAATACCCACTCCACGATCTAATGTCCCTCATTACTAAAACTAAGCAACAGTAAACATATAATGGTGCATGTGTTTTCCAACCCACCCCAAAATACATATTTCGCATTCGAAGTGGTATATGGTAAATACACGAAAATGAGTATTGGTACTGTATGCTTTTCAAGCAGTTGTATCATTCAGTTAAAAAATTGCATATATATATCAGCTGAATGAATTGCGAAAATTACACATGAAATGGCTCTGAATACAGAAGAGAAGGTCGAGACCATTCCATCACATATCAATACAAAATGCTGTACATATGCTAGAGGCTGAGGTAAAATCTTATCTCTAGAGTTTCTAAATTAGAAGCTTTGTTCTCTAAGATTAGTTCTACTTTAAGCAGGGTACATGTGCCAGAAAAAGGTAAATATTTTGGAAGTGAAAAAAAAGGCCGAATTCAGAGTTCAGGGAACGCTGAGTGCTTGTTGCTTAAAAAGTTATTCTTTCTGTTTAGGGGAGAACATCATTTCAGACAGACTCGCAAAAAATTGGTCTATGACATCAGGTGAAAGTTCGACCAAGTTTGAAAATGCCAAAACAGTGCATGTGTGAGAATGATTGCTATCATCGATGTCAGGATCAGCAATGCTCACAGAAGGTTGTACCTTCGTGATGCTGCTCTCATCTCCACTGCCACATACTCGTAGTGGTGAAGTCTCAATGAATGCCGTCATCAGAATGGGTAGACGCTGGGGACAACACGATGCATGAGCCGTTACAGGACCTAGCAAAGTATCTGTATCCATTTGTACTGCTGATGGTAGTGTAAGACAGACGTCCAACACGCATTCTTCTCCGTAGAGCATACATTGAAGCACAGGTAAGATGCAATTTTGCCAGATAGGTCTGAATGAAAGAAACCAGGTCATATTCAGATCTCTTAGCCGGGCTAATCCCAGGACTTTAGTTATGCGGTCCCGATAGCGTATAGCTAGGATCGTTTCTTCCATCGTTGCTGGAGTCTTGTCTGCGACTTGGCTTGCCATATCGGAGCAGAAGGATCAAAAATAAAATTCCTGCCACGAGTCCCAAAAGTAGAGGTAGGCCGCCAAAGACAGAATGGACAAAATTGGGAAAAATGCCCAGAACTGTTTCGAAGGGTGTTAACAGTCCCCAAAAAAATGTCTTAAATACATATGCGATGCCACTGGTATCTGACATGTTTAGGATTTGGCTTAACATTTCTGCGAAATGCATGGGGCAATTTGTTGATAAAAGGGAGAGTATTCGGGACTGCCTCGGGGCGGTTTTCAATTGGTTTCTGCAGAACAGCCTCAAATGCAACTCCAACAAATCGAAGCTGCTGTTTTTTGGCTGCTCCTCAGTTCCTGATTGGCGGACATGGTGGCCGGCGGACATGTTCCCCCCTGCACAGGCGTCCCAGTTGGCAAAAAATCTGGGAGTCAAGATCGACAATGGTCTGACGTTGAGATCGCAGATCCTCGGTCTGACGGGCACATGCTTTGGCATTCTTAAGATGATCCGGAAGTTCTTGCCTCTGCTCACAGAAGAGCATAGGAGGATCACGGTCCAAGCCTTAATTGGCTCGAGATTGGATTATGCCAACGTCCTTTATCTGGGTCTTCCGGATTATCTTTTACAGCGGCTGCAGGTTGTGCAGAACTCTGCAGCACGCGCGATCTTTGGCCTTCATAGGCGAGCCAGAGTGTCCGGCCTTGTGCAGTCGCTCCATTGGCTGCCGATCCGTAAGCGGATTATTTTCAAGGCGTTGACCCTGACCCATAAGGCGCTTTTTGGCTCTGGAGCTAAATATCTGCAGCGCAGGCTTGTTTTTTACCGCCCGGTTCGATCTTTGCGCTCGGAATCTTCATTTCTGGCGACGGTTCCTCGGGTGAAGAGGGCCCGTATCGGGGGGCTCTCCTTCAGATTGAGGGCTTCACAGCTCTGGAACACTCTGCCTTTGGCCTTACGCGGCACCTCCAATCTTCTGTCTTTTAGGAGGGGCCTTAAAACCTGGCTTTTTACCCTTTAGTGTGTCTCTTGTTTGTTGTTTCTTTCTGCTGTCTTGAATGTTTTTATGCTGTTATGTTCTCTCGCTGAGCTGCCAAATAAAGCGCCGGGACACTCCATTCGAGTAGCCGCGCGCTATAGAAATTAAATTTAACATAACATAACATAACATCTCTGCCGTTGTCCTTGCAACTTGCAGATCATACGTTTCTCTGGGCGAGGTCAAAGGCACAGTTGTCTGTAAAAGAACAGACTTCATTCTGCTTAAAGTATCAATTCGAATAGAAGAGATATTCAAATAAGGCCATATTGCCGCCTCCAGGTCGGGAGTGCTGTTTGGATACAATACTTGCATACAGCAAGTGACCATGGAACTAACGCTCATGAGATAGGCTTTCCCTGGCACCATGCCACAACAGCTGTGGTCATTTATTAGAATATAGCTCCCGTTAGAAAACTCTCTAAAGAATGGCTCTATCTGTGTTGCAGGAGTGCCGTCCAGGTGACATGAAAGATTATTCGAAGACCCTTCGCAGGCCCCATGCAAGTTAATACCTTGACAAAGAAGTGTACCGCTTAGTGATCGTTTACAATTTTTACCACTAAGAAATACATTCTTTTTCTTTTCACTGTAACATGTGTGTGTATAAGGTAATTTCCATGTTGACTTGATGTACCCTTTACCCAACCTTTCGTACTGGCCCGCTGGTATATACTCTTGGCAATATTTAAGTTGAAAAGTTGTTATCGGAATTGTAATTATTCCGTGTATTATCCATTCAATGACAGGTCTTTCTGACATTGTCAATGGTAATCTCTCAAGTTTTTCAATGCTCAGAATCGTATAGTCTACTCCTTTTTGTGCCAAACTGATTTGTTTATCAGTAAGGTTAAAGATAGAGAATAATGACGTTGTGTTGATTAAACGCCATAGCACGTAGCCTGAACGCAGATTTTTCAACGTCCAGCCAAGCTGTACAATAGAACGTAATTGGGACTGACCGTGTTGTAACATTAGCAAGTCCTGCTCTATCATATCAATAGCAGATGATACAATACTGTCCAGTGAATATATTCTGGAGGACAGAGTCATTAACCCATTGTCCACAACAGAAAGTGATTTTTCCAAAATAATACGATCAATTTCTCGTATTTTTACTGCTGTTTCAATTTGCATTACTTTCCAAGCTTCGTTGTACGCAGCGTATATACCGGCCACTATGAAACGTTTTTGACGCTGTTTGCGTGGTCCCAATATGAAATCACGCAAGTCAGCACCGTCTTTAAGTAAAGTCAAGTGTTGCTTAATTTCTGCCAGTGTGGATTTTTGTAGCCATTCGAGGCATAGTTTCCCTCCACTGTATGTTGTAACTATCCCTGGATGTTGTCTCTGGGAGTATCTTTGGTCTGGCCTGCTCATTTTGAACCCCTGTATTTTGTTCAGGAATCTATCTTGACAGTTGTTTGTGTCTGTGGGCCAGATCAACCATTTTTTCCAATCAGGATGTGTTCTGTTTTGGTGTAAAATATGGGATACGTCTATCTCCATGTCTGTAGTTCTATTACTATCAGCTATGGGCTTTGGAATAGACGGTTTGTTTAAGTCTTTTATCTTAGCTAGGCCAAGACAAGTAGTCTGTTGAATGGTGTCATTCAAGAATATTATTTGTTCTGGGGTCATGCAGGCTCTAAATAACGCTTCTGAACCTTGGACCTGCCATTCTTTTGTACCCCAGATGGTTTTTGTTTCAATGTTGTTTTTCCAGAATTCAAAACCAAATGTAATCATTTTTTCATAAAATGTTTCAGAATAGATCAATTTAGTATTTGTCAGCATTGTTTTCATGCCTGTCTTATTTAACATTTTCAAATAAAACGTTTCTGCATCACTTGTGTTAAACCCTGAGAAGTATGGGAATTTCTCATAAAATGTTTTCGAGCTGCTTTTAGGTGGAGTTGCACAATGCTCCCATTGATTATCATTAAAAACATTTCTAGGTTGAGCAGATTTATGCAAATAGTGCTGACCAAAGTGATTATAACAATACATTTCTTCATAATTTGATGAACCCTGTAAGTAATCATGTTCTGTAAATTTTGCTGACATTACTAAATCTGACATCATATTGTTAATATTTTCAAAGTCCCAATCATCAGAGAAAGTACTTGGTTTTACAAAGTCACTTAATGAAACCTTAAACTGGTCTGGATATTTCAAGAGCTCAATCGGGCCATAGATTTCATAATCCGTTTTGTCCCATGCTACCCCACCGGGTATTGGATTGGCTGTGACGTTTACTGATGATAGTTCTCTTTTCTCGATGTGAGATGATTTGTGAGGCTTTAGGACCAAGTTGATGTTCTGACTTGCTGTGTCCATTGTACTGTATTTTCCTTCAATGAATTTTCCCAAACAAAGAACCATGATGAGCCAAAGCAGGAGGAAAAGTACACCTAACACAATCCAAAATTCAATCCATGGAGAAATCAGATAGGTTTCTTTGAGTTGATGAAAGAGTTCAGTTACTTTGTCTTTGAAAGTTTTTGTTGCTGGCGTTTCTTCATGTTCACTTGGATCATCAGAAAAGTCATCGAAATTGATGATGTAGCCAGATGCACTTCTGTCAATTATTGGAATTGCTTCCGAATTTTCATTTGCTTTTGGATTTGTCTTTGTTTCATTAGCATAGTCTGAGGCTACATCGTTGTAGACTGGTGTTTCTTGACGAACTGTTGCAATTTGGGTTTCAAGAGGCATAAGTTCCATGGCTTTGTTGCATAGTCCTTTTTTATTCACTGCAGGTTTATCAAATGTGACTAGTCTCTCAGTTTGAACCTCTTGTATTGTAGCAAATTTTGGTACTCTGCTATTTTTTGGGATTCCACTGGGCCTACTACTTATTATTGGCCACATGATTGTGGTTTTACCAGGTCGATGGATACAACTCGGTTCTCCTTTTTACCAGCAAGGGGCAGTAGTACAACTGATCTTGTTCCGCTGACAGCTAAGCAGGTAATGCTTTTCTGTAAGAAGGCCCAAATTCCTTCTTCACCGCGATCTTCTCTCTGACCAGATCCCCAATCTTTGGAATCCAGACAGGTCTTGCTGGGACAGGTGGTTTATCTTCAGTGGCTGTTGGCTGTTGCTTTAACTTTATGTTGCTCAGGCTTTTTCTTGTCTCATTTAAGTCCTGTAAAACAGCCAAACGGTCTTTGATATCAAAGCATTTTTCTTCTACCACTGAAGTCGGACTATCAAGGTCCTGAATATGCATTCTAGTACCGAACAATAGTTCGTACGGACTGAGACCTTTTAGAGAATTTCTTGGCAGATTATTAAGACTACGTTGGACACTTGTTAAATGTTGGACCCACCCATCACCCGAACCTAATACCCTCGCCGTTATAGATTGCTTTATGTCCCGGTTTTTTCTTTCCACTACCGCATTTCCCTCAGGATGGAAGGGACAAGAGTACCGCAATGCAATGCCCATGCTGGTCATGGCCTCCTTGTAAGCCCTAGAGCTAAACGCAGGACCCTGGTCAGAATGTAGCATGCCAATTGCGTATGTGCCGATAAAGACTCGCAAATCTTTTATAACCGTTCTGGCGTCAGCCGAGCGCTGGGGTCTGCATTTTAAGTGAATCTGGTCTTAAACATTAATGGGACGCATTTCTCCTGCTGGATTTTTGAGTATAGATAGCCTTATGCTTTCTAATAGAGGCATCCTGGCACTAGTCTGGTCCGGTTCACGACTGCGATCTCTGTTGCAGTTTGGACAGCCCACTGCAAATCTGTAATGTTGCAGGCTCATCCCCGGCCACCAGTATTCTGATTGTAATTCTCCCAGAGATTCCTTGATCTCTTGATGCCTTATACCTAATCCCATGTGTGCCGCTTCAATCAAGAAGACTCTCCTGTTCGTGTTTGGAATTACTCTGTCCCCCACTCCAGGGATTTGAGCAAAAGGAACGGAGTTTGCATCAATTATGTATGTATTATTGAGTGGATAGTTTACAGGTAATGCTGCATAGTCGCCTTTCAAAGACGCTTTTACCGCCAGCATGGTTTCCCCGTCTATGTATTTTTCTGAACGCTTTTTTGTGGCTACGGAAGCCTGTTGAGCTGCTTCCGCTGTGGCTCTGTGAGACAATGAATTCCCTGCAACGTGAACGACATCACGTTGATGACTCAGTGTATGTATCACGTGAGTCTTTCGTAGTTCTTTCTGCAAAAGAACTACCTGTTCCCAAAGCTTCTTATGCTTTATTGTGGCACCTGTCATCTTTGTAATCGTTTTGAACCCAGTTCTGCAAGTCATTATTGTAAGACCTGACGCAGTAATGCGAATCGCACACTATTAGTGTCGGGAATTCACGATCGGCATTTTCCAGCGCCATCTTTAAAAACCTGATTTCAGCTCGCTGAGCTGAACAGTTTCTGAGTGATTCAGTTTTGGTGACTATTGGTCTGAATTTACCAAGGCGCCAGCGACCTTTAACAATCGCGCACGCCGCGTTGTAGGATTTTTCCTCTACATCATAGTGTTGTGCAAATCTGTCCATGTAGATTACACATGTGTACTGTTCGAGAGGCAGAATTTCGATTGGCAGAGGATATTCTTCTTAATATTCTAGATTTTCTAGTTTTTTTCATTTTCGGGTCAAAATAGTATTTCACGTCTTCTGCAGCAAGAGAATTTTCCCATTGTATCCATTTTGGATCTAATGCCACAGTAGTCAAATTGCGTGGGCTTGTTAGGGCCTCAAGGGCCGATTCTGCTGTTAAAACAGTTATCCTTTTGCCTTGGGCTTGGGGTCTTTCTTTTGCTACAGCAATTTGAACCGCTATGAGAATTTTTTCAGTTGAACTGAGTTTCATTTCAGCTTTTGTGTACAAGTGAGATTTGTAAGCTATAGGTACCGTTTCTCCCTCATTAGAGGTCAGGTACGTGAATCCGCATCTTCCTGGGATCACTCGGATTACAAGGTTGCGTATGTTTTCGCGAGTTTGTAATTTTGTTTTTGCTAACATGTCTGTTTGCAATGATCTTAAAATTTCTGTGTGTTTTTGAGTCCAATTGATTGGTTTGAAATCAGGTTTTATTAATTCATAGAGAGGTTTAACCCTCCGCATAATTTAGAATGTATATTCTTCCGAAATTCAGGAAACCTAGTATTGATTGTAAGTTCTTCAGCGTTTTCGGTGCTTGGAGTACAGCACACTTCTCTAAGAAGTTGTCTGCTAGGCTCTTGCCTTCACTTGATAATTCATATCCTAAGAACAGGACTGTTAGATGGGCAATTCATGACTTTTTAAAGTTGAATTTGTAACCCTCAGCTGCAAACCCAAGTATTATGGTGTTCAATCTTTTCAAGTGCGTCTCCAAGTCATCATCTGTGAGATAGATGTCATCGACATAAGATAATGCCTCATCATCATATATTTGTAGTAACTCTGTTACCCTTGCTGAGAATAATCCTGGGCTATTCTTGAATCCCTGTGGGAGTCGACAGAAGGTTTTTTGTGACCCCATTATTGAGAAAGCTGTCAAATACCTGGTCTCAGGTGCAATGTTTTGACAAAAGAATCCATTAGAGATGTCTAATGTCGTTTTGTATTTTTTGCGCACAATGTTATTCATTAGTGCTGCGCTGTGAGAGTTTTGTACTGCAAATGTTTTTGCAACATGAATTTAAGTGTCTGTAGTCCAAAACTAGACGATATGAATCGTCTGGCTTGGAGACAGGAAACAAAGGATTGTTCATTTGTGAGGTGCATGTTTCAATCACCCCTTGGTGTTCAAGTTGATCTAAGATCTCCCTGACTTGCTTTTTAGCTTCTTGTTTAACTGGGTACTGCCTTTGTGCAGTGGGTTGACTTTTTAACTGGATTTTGTGACGAGGAGAGTCCTCATCCCATCCTACATGATTTTTATATAATGTAGAAGCTTGGGCTACTGCCCATTTTCTTGCATTGAAGGATTTTTTATGAATTGAAATATGATTTGAGAAGGCAGGCATAATCATTTCTTTGCCATGAGGGCACTCCCTGACAAACTCTGGTGGCCAGTCTTTCTCAGCTAAAAGGATGTCATAGCCTTTCGAAAGGTTATCCCAAAAGAGACCCCTTACTTTCCTAGTCTTATCTCCCTCTATACGTAATGTTATTTTTTATATTTTATGAGGTTTGCTAACTCTGGTATCTGCAGTTTCCACTTGAATGTATTCATTTGTGTCCACTGTCTCCAGAAGATTCATCAGGATCTTGCGAGCTATGGTCACTTCTGATGCGCTGTCTAGCATCGTCTGGGCCCACTCTCCGTTTTTCAGTTGTGTCCTCAGTATCCTCGGCATGTTTAATTATTTTAATACTGGCTACCTTCTTTCTTGGAAATTGTAATTTTTTACTTTGATGAGCAGGTTCCTTGTCTTTGGACTTGACGTGCTCTTCCCTGTGTTCTGACCGTCCTCTTCTTTCCGATTTCTGCGAGGAAGTCTGAAAAGATCGAGAGGGACTTGTATCAATATCTTGATATCTATCAGGTTTCTTCAAATTATCCCTATTTCTAAGGTTGTATCTTTTCTCAGAGGGCTGCCTCTGTGGAGACTTGTTTCCTCGGTCAGGAGATCTTTCTCTTCGTTGAGGAGACCTTCCTCTGGACTGGAATCTTTTTTCTTTGGGAGTGGATTGTTTATTACCATCCCAACTCTTTTTTGGAGTATTTAAATTATTTTTAATAAATGTTTTTTCAGGATTTTCAGTTAGTTGGGGTTTTACTGGTTTCCCACCCAAACTATCTCTTCCTAGTTCTTCATAGGATTTTTCTATGATTCTGGCAAGTTCAAATGGTTGTTCTGCTATATCTGTTTCTTTCAATTTCTGGCAGATCGCCACAGATGCTGCTTCTCCTTTTATGTTGGCTAATAATATAGCCGAGACCTGCTTGAAGTCTTTCAGTAATTTCATACCCAGAGTTAAAGCAGGTTCTGGACCGTATTCATTTTGAATCTGTCTTAGTACATCTGGTATTACCGCCATGGACGGAACACCATGTGTTTTTGTGTAGATGGAAGCAAAGACTGTGCCCAAGTGTCACAGTCTTCCACATGTGGTGCGATCCCCATTGGAAGACAGATAGTCAGAATTCTGTGTTTCTCAGTAGGTGTAGTATCAGGAAATACTGCCTCTATTTGAGTTATTTTTTGTGCTAACCAGAATGGAATTTGTTCCCGTTTTACGGGTATTTTATCAAGACACGATTGTATGTTCTGTGGTGTAATTTTGTTTGTGTTCCCCTGATGAGGGGTCAGCTGTGGAATGTTAATAGCTGGTTGGACTGTTGAAGTCCACATTACATATTGGACTAATTGTCTATATATTTTAATTAGTAATTTTAGCTGAGCTAAAAGTTCCCGGTCTGACATTTTATCAATGTCTGGATGTGGTGTGTAGCTGGCTAGAACCGGCCACGTTGCAATAGTGGAATTTGTGTGTTACAGCGTTTGCTGCTGGAAAGTTTATCCATGAATAGAATACCTCTGTCTGCCGATATTCATGGGCCTCTACCACGAATATGACTGTACCACCTCGTGATGTCAGTCCATTTTCTATAAGTTTAAGAGTTATAGTTCTTCTTCTATTTGCCGGAATGATTATAGCATTCGGGTCATTTTCATTAAACCCTGTTACATCGAAACCCCGTTGATTCGCATCTACTGCAGCTTCACCGGTTTCGTTGCTGTCGCCGTTAGTTGACATTGTTTTAAAGAAAGTTTTGCAGAGCAGGTTTCAAGGAAACAAAGATTAGGTGCACAATATTTTGGAACACTGTATCCTTCAACGTTGACTAAATCCAATACTATACATAGGACTCTCTTCCTACTAAGTTCCGGCGGATTTTAACCTTTTACCCACTCCAGACGTCTATTGGAGTTTTTACGGGAATAAGGGTCTGTGTGAAAAAGCACGACTGAGTTACTCTAACGTCTTGCGTTAGATTAATCGCCTTACCAAACGTTGGGCGCCATGTAGTGTAGTTCCTATATTCCCAATAGGCTCTGCGCATTGGAATAATATAAACAGCAGTTTAGACGTAGGACTGAGGTCATCTAGGTCTCTACTGACTATATTAGACTTAATTAGTTTTGCCAGCTAGCTCAGAGGTCACTAGAAATGTTCTCGAGTAAACAAGGAGGAGTTTAACTTCCCTGGATAGACAAGAAGGGATTAGCTTCTGACAACCATAAAACATGACAACTTTGCTCCCTCAGAATAGAAGTGTATCTCTAGAGTCGTGTGAAAACAATAGACAGCTATTTCACTCAGTCAATTGTGCATACTTAGTTTCACCAGAGTGCAGAGAAATAGAGAGACGGGCGTTTTCAATAAAAGGTGTTATTTTATTGAGCTGTCTTCTTTCTCGTGCAAGAGAAATGAATTGCTACAATTGCAATACTTATAGTAAAGTAAAGTGCGTACAGTAAAAGGATTATTATAAAATAATACTGTAAAAGCATTGATATAGTTTCTTAGCCATATGATACTTTAAAATAGATAAAATATATACATACATAAATACATTGACTAACGTACTCAACTGGTGCTTCTAAATACGCCTACCCCGGTGTACCTGACCTAAGCCTAATACGTGGGAAGGAGTAAGTAAGTAGCAGTTTAAGTTAAGTTGGTTTTGCCAAGAATCTGAATCAAGAATTCTCTTTAAGGGTTTAGTCAGCTCCGTACCTGGGTAATAGAAAGCAGGAGGTCTGGTATCTCTTTCTCAGGACTCGATATCCCAGCAACCCGCGAGGGCGGCTGAGAACACCGGAGCTGGATTTTCTCGACTGGAGAAAAAGACAGCGTCTTTCTCAGTGCGTCAAAAGGGAGGGGCTGCGTCCGTGGGCTCTCGCATCAGCTGGGCTCTCGGGCAAGTAGATAGCCGCTCTGCTCCAAACCACTGTGTCTTTGCTTAAGGCAACGTTGGTATATTTATACCTGGAAGGTGCCGGGTTTGACGTAAGGTTGGACATAAGACGTCAATAAAGATGTCACTAAGAACTGGCCGTTCTTTCAGTGCTCACAGGAGTTCTAGGACAAATCAAAACAGAAGCATGGGGATTTCCCAGGTTGCTGGAGGTTTGCTTTGTTTAAAGAACACGTTGTACTTTCTAGGAGTCTGGGGAAGTAGCCTTGCTTAATGTGGACTGCATGGGCTACGACTAAATATGGATATGATTCGTATGCCTTTATAAGGATATTATTTATTATAACCATATAAGGGCATAAATTAGGAATATCGAATTAGGGTCCTAGATAGAAATACAATATCCCATGGTACCGGATCACTCACATCCTGTGCGTCAGTCTCTGCAAAGGCTTTGCCTTCAGTGAGAAGTTGGCAATCCACTGGCGACAGTAGCCAACCATCCTTAAGAACATCCTGACCTCTCTCTGAGTGGAAGGCACCGTCATTTTCAATATTGCCTCGATCCTGTCTGGTGATACCTTCCTTTTACCCTTCTCTATCCTGTGTCCCAAATACTGTACCTCGTTCAAACAGTATTGTAACTTATTTGGCGAGACCTTGTGTCCGTTCTCTGCCAAATGGTTCAGTAGAGCAATGGTATTAACCCTGTACGCATCTTCAGTGTCTGACGCAACAAGAAGGTCGTCTATGTACTGGACGAGAACAGAGTTCCGAGGCAGTACTATACTCTCAAGATTCTTTTTCAAAATCTGATTAAATATCGATGGACTCTCTGTGTACCCCTGAGGGATACAACACCACGTTAAGACCCTGTTTTCCAGCCTGAAAGCAAATAAAAATTGGCTCTGCTCATGCAAAGGTATTGAAAAGAAAGCCTGACAAAGGTCTATCACAGTAAACCACTCAGCTTGGCACAGGATCTGAAATAAGATCACAGATGGATTCGGTACCACTGGACAACATGGAACAACTATGTTGTTCACCCGGCGAAGATCCTGTACAATCCTGAACTTCCCACTTGGTTTCTGCAATCCCATTATTGGCGAGTTACATGGACTCCCCAATAGCTCCTTCAGTATTCCCCGTTTGATCATAGACACAATCAAAGGCTTCATCCCTGCAATTGTTTCTGGGGTCAGATTATACTGGGGTGTTCGGGGAAAATCGACATTCTCCTTGACCTGAATCTTGACTGGCTCAACACCCTTAATCAACCCAATGTCTTCTCCAGTAAAATCCCACACCACCTGGGAAACTGAGTCTCGCAGATCATAAAGAAGTTCCTCAACTGTCAAGGCAGGGTACATTTCTACGCACACATGCTGATTGGTGACCGTAAAGATGGCATCATCATCATTAGTTTGCAATTCCACTCCTTTGGGGTGCAATAGATGGTGCAATTGAGCTTGCATAAGAGATCTCTACCTAACAAGCAAACAGGACTTGAATCACACACCACAAATTGATGTCGATCTCTGAATGTCCCTATTCTCACAGGAATCGGTTCTGTTAAAAGATTCATCATTTTCCTATTGGCAACACCTACAACTTGGATTGTCTGTCACGAGAGGGGTAGGTTTGGGACTACTGCGGATCTGCCAGTAGAACGGGTAGCGCCAGTATCAACCAAAAATGTGGTAGGGTGACCATCAACATCAGCGTCTACGAATGGTCCCCTCTGGTCTACCTCCAGGACCGCCCCAAGAGTGCAGTCCTCCTGCCCTCTCAGGCACCGTCAGGCTAACGGGTCCAAGTAACAATCATCGCCTTCTTCAAGAAGGGGCATCTGCCGAACAGTCCGAGTCCCTGTCGATATCTTTGGTGGCTGGGAAACCTGTACTCGTGGAGCCGAGGTCCCCCCTTTTATCGACTTGGTCTTTGCTACTGCTGTCGTCGTCACCTGAGGCACCTGTTCCTGCACCAGTTCCTCCTCCTGCTGCTCCTGATTTGCAGGGTTATAAGGACACTCGCATCTCCAGTGTCCAATCTGGTGACACTGATGGCACTCTGTAGTCTTTTTCAACGTCACTATATCTACCCTTGGCTTAGAGTCATCCCCATTTCCCTTTTTCTGTCCATTTTGTTTCCTCCCTAAAGTACCTTCCTTGTCTGCCGATTGCATCTGGACCATCATCAGCTTGTCCTTGAGCTTTTTGTGCTTCAAGTCTATTTCATCGCTACAGTATCTAGCATATCTCAAAATCTCATCCAGCGGTTTGTTCTGCCAACAAATTAAATGTTGCTGGATCATAAGACAAATATCAGGCCTCATCCCTAGAACGAATTTTGACACAAACTGTCCCATGTCCCTAGGATTCATCACATCTAACCCACTGTAGTGCTTAAAGACATGTAACAATCGCTCATAGTACTCATGCACTGTCTCCTTAGGCTCCTGAGTCGTCCGGTCTATTTTCACCCAATCAATATCCTTTCGTGGTACCTTAGATTTCAACCACGTGATCACTTGCTCATATTTTTTCATTAAAAGAGGTGAAGGTCCATTTGTGGCAGCATCCCGCTCTGGATCCACAATGGGCCATTCAACAACGACCTTGCATGGTATCCACAAATCTCCTGGAACTACAATGTCAA
Organism: Lissotriton helveticus; assembly: GCF_964261635.1. Lineage (NCBI taxonomy): Eukaryota > Metazoa > Chordata > Amphibia > Caudata > Salamandridae > Lissotriton > Lissotriton helveticus. Next base: position 1,165,790,069 of record NC_136065.1, on the reverse strand, counting down.
ACAAGGTGTTCAAATCAATCCACAGCACCTTCGAAATCTTAACAAACCTCTCTACCTGCTTGTACCACTCCACTGGGTTCTCTCGCAGCTTTGGGAAATAATTTGTAAAGGCAGCCAAGTCTCCCCTACTCCAGGGCACATGCACATATCCCCCATTGGCAACCTCCCGCAAAGGGTGTGCCTCAATTCCTGCCATTCCCCCTCCCACAGGGGGTGTCTCAATAGTACTCCTTCTAACACTCTTTTTCTTCGACCACCTTTCTTCCCATTTGTCAAGCATACTCCACGCTCATATCCCTATAATCAGTACCCGAATGTGGGTCTTTAATCCAATCACTCTTTTCTCTTCCAAATCCTGGTCAGTATATTGCAGTCTGTGATTACCCTGCAACATTTTTGTCTTAGACAGGTCCACACCATATTTGTCTGCTAATTCAGTCAATTTCTCGTGGGAGGATCTAGCTTTCCGAGTCACATCCTTTGTCACAAACAGCAACTCATCTGGTTCATAGAGCTCAATCCTTTCTAAGGGCAAGTTTCCTTCAACAATCTCATCCACCTCTTCCTTCAATCGCATCAAATCAATTATTTTTGTCTTTATTTCCGCACTCAAGGGGCCACGACTAGATGCACCACTCAATTCCCTGGACTCATTGTCCTGCCCCCTGCTTCTACAGATTTCAGGGGTGTTGGGAGGAACTGTCCTATTTCCAGTATTCCCATGATCCCATCCCTCTCCTGTCCTGCCACTTTGAGCCCCTTCAGCTGGCTCCAAAGTCCTTAAGTCAGGCCTCAACTCTCCTATACATTTTGGTCTCGGGCCCATCAAATCCATTGGACCCCTAGACGAATCTGCTGACTCTGGCAATGGGGTACTCCACTCTGTAGGCCTTGGTATCTGACCCGCCCCATGTACCATACTATCTCGTTCACTATTTATTCTCCCTTCCGTACCCATCCGTGATGGACTCTCACCATGTGTATGCTCTAGATTATACACTAACACTATGGGGCCAATAGTGACCGGTACTGTAAGAGCATCCGGCAGCCTCTGAGAACCGCCACTTCCCACATTCTGTCCTTCTCCTGTCGAGATTTTTCCCACAACCTCAGTTCTGGGGGGTATTTGCGGTACCCTCACTTCCTCTACCGGTGCCGACTTCTCCTCCCCGGCCTCTAAATTGCATGGGGGTGGTCTCTCTGATAACAGCCTTTCTACCAAGCTATCATTTGTGTCACTGTCATCGTCCTCGGTGCTCTTTCTCTGCGAATCCCCTGCTTTAACCAACAGCGGATATAACCTGTCTCCCTCAATCGTCTGTATTCTCCATCTCTTTTTCAAATCATCCCACCTCGCGTCTTGGATGGCCCTGACCGATCTCTTCACTCTTTCTTGTCGCCTGTCCCTGTTCTTTTTGTGCGCCGCCCTGATCCATGCATTCAATGCCTCAAACTGTGTCGGTCTAGGCAGAAGTCGCAAAGAAACCATAATCGCTTTCAACTGATACAACACTTCCAGTCTGAACGTCCCATACCTAGGGAAAGTCAACTCCTCATTTCCATCTGTCATTGTTGCCCAATTCTCGAGCCACAATATAGTGTGCAACCCAACATTTGTAGCCATATAATGAGCCGGAGTATCCTCGGGTGGGGCCTCTTCTCCCCCCGAGGTTCTAACCTCTTTTCTTTACTGAACAAATCTCGCAAAACTTTAAAACATTTCATGATGAAACCAGCGTCTCTTCTCTCACAGCGCTCTTTTACTTCCCGATGACACTCCTCCAATCACAGCGTGCCTTCACACCAACCGCCCTATCCCAGCGCGGCACCCTCTGACGCCACTCACCCCCGCGGTGCAGCAGTTCCCCTCCTTCACAATTCGTTTCTCACTCACACACATGTCCCAAACATACACTGAAATGATCACTTCCGACCAAGCAACCACCTCGCTGACTGTACGTCCACAGTCGCGTAATTATCACCGAACTGGCAACTGTCTGCCCACAAAACGACCGGACAATCACCTCAACTGATAGGTTACAACACACAGCAACTCACGACCTGCGTCAGTTACTCACACACTCAAACATTCGTTCCCCCTATCTCGGTCCAGCGGGCGATCAATGGTACCTCACGATCCCCTAACCATGGTCGACAATTACTTTAGGTGTGCGGTACACCTGAACCACTTAATCTACTCCTTGAGCGTAAGATTTTCCCAGGCTGCGCGCGCTCACAGCCTGATCTCCTTTCATACAACAGGCATTCGAAATCCGCAAGACATTTCAACACAACACAACATATAAACACCGCAATCTAACAACATACAACCCTATTCATACTCCCTATCCCAAGAACTGCTGCTTTCTGCCGCACTGTCACTCTCAGTCAGTTTCCATGGAGCACCATCTTCCACCGACAATCCACTGGGCCATCATCCTCTAATTTCTATGGGCCTTGGGAACTTCGTATCCTAATCTAAATCAGATCTTTCCTTACTCTAGAAAGGGAACCATCCTCTGGCTACCAACTGGGGAAGCTGGGATTTTAATCTACATTTTCTTACCCATCTCTAGAATCCCAAACCCGGTCGACTGAACTTTTTCCCTGTTCTAGAAGTATAAAGAAAGATCTTGCATTGATAACTTTAAACCACTTCCAAAGAAATCTAAATGAACTCAAAGGACCACTGACTACCACTAAAAATCTTAAAGATTTATTACAAAGCCAAAAATAGTTGAACATACAAGCATCTCAATAAAAGGTTAAGAAAATAAACTGGCACTAATACAAACATAATTCTACGCAAGATCCTTAAACTAATCAGGATAAAAAGCAAAGTTAACTCGAGTAACATCAAGCAACCGAGAACGGTCCCAGCTTGAAGTCGGGACTGCATTTACAAAAAAGAAAGGAAATGGTTAGTCTGTCCCTACTCTACCCTAAAGTGGCATCCCTACATAACATTCCCATCAGACAAGAGTAAGGTGTCAGCAGTGAAGACTTCCAAAGAAGTACCGTCACTTTTGGCTAAGCAGATAATCTACCATTGAGCTCATTCTAAGATGCTCCTTCTACACCTCATTCTACCTAAGTTCCCAAGACACTCACTCTACAGCTTACTACAACCTGCTCTGTCAACCCCCTCTCAGAATCTGCTCTCCATCCTCAGGTGCTGTCCCTAATACAAAATTCCAAAATCAGTCGGCACAGCCAGAGGTACGCCCCCCTCGCAGGTGAAGATCTTCAGAGTTTTCCAGCATGGCACCTTTCCATCCAGCGTCCGTTGGTGTGTCCTTCGGTCTCAGGCACCTTTTCACTAAATGTTGTACTCCCAAATTCCTTGGCAGCTTTTCCTCCATCCGCGTCTACTATCTTAACTCCCAGACAATGGACTCTTCTACCTAACAAGCCTTGTGCCTTGCACCTGCAAGCTGAAATACATGGGAACATTTCTGCAACCATTCGAAGCTACAATTTCACATCTTACTGAGGACAGCTTTCCCCAAAGAGAAAATCATTTCTTCTCGACTAAAGCTAACAAAAGAAAATATAGTTAGGCCTCTACGGCTTCAGCATATCTCAGGCCTCTGCACTTTTAAATGCATTTCTAACACAGCACAACATTGCATTCTACTATTATAACACGTTAATTCTACTTTCAATGTGAGCACTAGCTTCCATTTTAAAAGCCTGTATTATTTCATTCAATATTAAACACATTTTTTAAAGCATTTCATTAGCAATATGACATTTCTCATGCGGTTACATTTCTGCATTAGGCAACACTGCATTTCGATTAAGCCCATTCATGCTGTTTCTCAGCCTAATGTTATATATCTATACTACATTAGTAGGTCCTCTAAATATGCGGGTGCTGACTACTTGGGACTATAATGCACCCCTACAAATTTCGAAATAACATGGCACTCTCTCAGTAAAGAACACATATCACAAATTCTCTCCTCTCTTGGTATTTTATCCCACATACCGGTAACTTCTGTTAGGGGTAACAAGTTGATTCTCAATAGAAGTCTCAGCATTCTAATGCCTTGAGGTAGGTTCCAAGTTAAATAAAGCTGTGGTTTATTCCCCAAAGCGCTCCCACACAACACCCCATTATGGGGCTTAGACTGACTTAAAGCAAGGTCTCTAGCCATACTGATAGAAGTTGCGGACTTCTTTATAAACAGCTTCAATACAGACTTTGGCATGGGGGAGTCACTTTTCAAGCTGAGCCCAAAAGAATCATTTGCTTGTGCAAAGGACCTAAAGAATGTTGGTTGTTCTTTCAATTTATCAAAAATGTCTATATTCAAGGCAGTCCTAAGATTACCCTCATCCCCTCACCAAGAGGAAGTTACCCCACCTCAGAACCGCTGCCAAAGATAAAATATATGAGGATACTAAACCAAATTCAAGTCGTTAAACATGTGGGGCAGCCAGAGAGTTTAGATTACAGATTTGGCACAGGAGTTGGCCTACGGCCTTGTCAAAGGAAAGCTAATGGTTCATATCCAATACCTCAGCAGCATATGTTAATGAAGGGGGAATTTTAACCTTAACCCCTTCCATGCGTCGGACGGCCGGCGGCCGTCCGACGTCACGGTGGGCGTGTGCGGAGGACGGCCGGGGGCCGTCCGAACCACGCCCACGTCGTAAATCACCCGCACCGCGGCGGAATTTTCACCGCGGTCAAGGGGTTAAAGACTGACAGAACGTGACCAAAATGGCGTCTCCCACAAGTTTTATAGAATCTGTTTAATGTGCTAGCCTGGGAGACAACCTTGCTAACACAAAGTTTGATATGCTCTAGATCTCGCCCTGTTTTTGAAAAACCTCTCCTAAATATAAATAAGAATCAACCAATTCCAATTTTTTAAGCCCCAACATCCACTTAAAACATCTCTTTATTCTAAGCATTTTCTTGCAGAAGACCAAGATCTTAATGTTAGCAATAATAATTTTCAAAAAGTGGGCTTCTGCATATTTAGTCAGTGCATCCAGACGACGTTTCAGACCAATGGGGGTTAAATCAAAAACTGCCACGTCATTCGCACGAAATAAAGAACCAACTGGCATTGTACCAATTCTGAGGGCATCCCCCCTCACTGAGTTCAAGACGCCGGGGAGATCAGATATATATATAAAGAAAACAAAAGAGGGGCCAGCAGGCAGCCCTGCTTAAGCCCATTGTATGTTCTGATTTTACATGACAGCCCCCGCGAACCTCCCATCAAAACTTGGCACCGGGTATCTGTGTGTAATTCTATAATAAGACCCAAAAGATGATGTGGTATACCAAGTTGAAGGAGCTTTCTCCACACCATCTGGCGATCCACTTTGGCAAACACCGTGGAGAAACCAATAAATGCTGTATAAACTGACATACCTCGTGAAAAAACATACTTCTCTACAATGGTCTGAACGACTGCAATATTGTCCAAGGTACTATGGTTCTTTCTAAAACCAGCTTGTTCTGGTGGTATAATATTCTTTTTTATTTTTTTATTTTTATTTTTTTTATTTTGAGTCCTCATATAATGCCACCAGAAATATGACTCTAGAAAGGCTTTCTCCGGGCCACCACCTCAGACTTAGTTGTTTGCGCCCTGGAGTCTGCAGGCAACCAACGGAGATCACCCAGAGGTAGGTCATTTCCCATCCCACTCCTGTTTGCGGTGATTCTTGCCCTGCGGGAGGATAGGACCAAAAGAACCTCTGGCATAATCATTGGGCTCGGTTCCGAATTAGCTCTCAGACCATGCCATCAGTGGAGACCATACCATACTTGCCTTCTCTCCACCACATAGCAGATCCAAACCACTCACCACCATAATGTTTCTGAGGCAGTCCGCAAATCTCGGAGGACTGGCGGACTTCCACTCCCTACATACTTCTCTTCTAGCAATGACTAAAACATAAAAGATCAATTGTGTTATATTATCTCTGATATCATAGTCTTGAGGGAGGCCGAAAAGTATTAATCTGGTATTGCATTCAACGGGTGATAATGTTACCTGTTCTAAAAAACTAGCTACCTCCTCCCAGTAAGTTTCCAATGCAGGACACTCTGCAAACATATGCCTGTCATCAGCTGCTACTGTCTTACATCTGGGACATAGGTACTCATCTGCAGATATCTTTGAGAGCTTTGATGGAGTCCAATAGGCCCTATACGCTGTATAAAAATGGTTCCTCCTTAGATTAGAGGGCTTTATAACTTTCTGTGAGAGAACAAAAGAATCCGTCCATAATTTTACCATTTCCCCCAAGTCCTCAGTTATTAAGTCTCCCCAGAGTTTGATTATTTCTGCTCCCAAATTATCTTTCTTGTATAACATTATAGTGTACCAGTGTGATATCTCACCCTTCCAGCCCCCTCCCCTGTTAACATGCTCCAACATTACAACCTCTTTTCTATTTCCCCCGCATTGCTCTTCCCACCATGAGGACAGCTGATAAAACTTAAACCCTGAAATGGCACCTCCTGTGAGGCTGAGAAGAGATTCCCAGCTTAATAGTTCTCCATGATTACACAGATCACCCACTGCGAAAAACCTGCAACTTTCAATGGAATAGCTAAACGATCCATTAAGCATTCTGGGGTACCTGGAGAATCCCAAATGGGGGCCAAATGATGATAGTAGGGAATATCAAAAATGCTTCGCATCGCCTGCCATACGGCGAGCGCGGTTTTCAGGACCTTCAAACGAACCTTTTTAAAAAATTTCTGGTCTCCAAATTTAAACAAAAAAAAATCTGAGCCTTGTGGCAAGTCTGTGAGCATAGCTTGAAAAAGTTTACCATGGGATGACGAATCCAATTTATTTGCCAGGAGCCTAACATTTTTAAACTGAACAGCATAACCGTAAAAGAGTAAATCTGGTAGAGCCAATCCTCCTAGTTTCAAACCCCTCCTCAATTTTCTCCATGCTATTCTAGGGGATTTAGTAGCCCATATGAATGAGCCTATCCTTGGAGATTAGCTATATCTTTTTTATCGAAGCCCAGAGGAATTGAATTAAATAAGAAAGTTAACTTTGGTAAAATAATCATCTTAACCAAATTCACTCTGCCATAGATATTAAAAGGCAGAGCGTTCCATCTAGTCAAGAGTTTCTTTACTTCTTTTAATACTGTGTTCCAACTGGCCTTCACTATCTCATCCAGGGTTTGAGTGATATGAATCCCCAAATATCTTATTTTTGTTTTCGCCTCTAATATGGGGAACGGGCAATTCCAACACATGATGTCGGTTTTGTCTTGGTTTATTCCGTACCCTGACACTGTACCAAAATCTTTGGCCAATTCTATTAAGCGTGGGATAGCCTCATCTGGGTTTGATGTATAGAGTAAAAGATCGTCGGCGTAAAGTGCCGTTTTAAGCTCCAGATTTCCCAATGCAAATGGTAAGATATTAGGGTCAGATCTTATAGAACAAACAAAAGGTTCTATGTAAATATCAAAGAGAAGAGGTGACAGGGGACAGCCCTGTCTTGTTCCTCTTGAAATATATAGCCAATCTGTTAAGCTTCCGTTAACTAAGACTTTAGCTCTAGGTCGTCTATATAGAGTCTCAATCCCCTTGATAAATGTGTCCGGAAATCCAAATTTTTTCATAGTTTTCCACAGAAACCTCCAATTTACTTGGTCAAAAGCTTTTGCAGCGTCGATCGCAACGATAGCCAGTGGAAGCCCATTCTTAGTTGCAAAGTCTATGGCACCTATAACCTGATAAGTTAGTTCATTTAATTGGCGTCCAGGTATAAAGCCTCTCTGATCTGAATGTATGATGGATTTAATTACTTTTGCGAGTCTAGTCGAAAGGATACCGGAATATATTTTGGAATCTGAATTAAGGAGCGAAATAGGCCTATATGAAGCTATTCTTTTTGGATCCTTGTTAGGTTTTGCCAGTAATGTTATTGTTGCCTCAGCCCAAGTGTCAGGAATACATTCCCCCTCTATAAGAATCCTATTAAATAATGAAACAAGTGGGCCTACTACCTCCTCTACGTTATCCTTATAGACTTCGGTTGGCAGCCCATCCGGGCCTGCCGCTTTGTTTCTAGTCATTTATTTTCAGTTGGGTCCTTACCTCTCCCTCCGTTATAGCTGTAACTAGGTAACATTTATCAGATTCACTCAACTGTGGCAGTTCTTTCTCCATCCTCCAATTGTCCAATATATCTTCACTAGGCATATCTTGTTCTTTATACAGTTCCTCCATAAACCCTCTTTCTTCATCCCTTATTTCGGAGTCCTCTGTTAACTTTGACTCTGTTCCCTCCTGAATTAACAACATAATGTTATTTCTGCTTCTCCCAGATCTGGCCTTCCATGCGAGAAGCGAGCCGCATTTTTCCCCATATTCAAAATTACGGAGCTTGCTCACCTCCCACCTGTCCCTGTTAATTTTATCAGTACGAGACTTAAAACGTGCCTGTATCTCGCCCAGTTCCTTTTCTAATACCTGGATCTTACCTCTGTCATTTAATGCTGCCCGTTGGAGTTGCTGTTCCTTATTTTTAATCTCTTCTAAATCGTGGATGTCTATTTCTTTTCTACATTTTATTATTGAAGCCTTCTGTGACTTAAAGACCGCCCTTAAGAAGGATTTTAATGCATCCCAAACAATTCGCTCTGAAGCTGTCCCAACGTTAAACCGAAAGAATTCAGAGAGACTTTCTTTGATATTCAATTTAACTTTTTCGTCTAAGAGCATTGTTCTATCCAGGGTCCACCGCCGCATTGTATAGTTAATTTTGAAATTCATTTCGAACTCCACCGCAGAGTGGTCTGACAAACCTACTGGGAAACAAGATACACACAGTATGTCTGAAAGGAAAGTTTGATCTGTCAGGAAAAAATCTATTCTGGAAAATTGTTTATATTTTTTGCAAAAAAAGGAGTACTCTCTAAGATTACCTTGCTTAATTCTCCAGACATCCACTAAAACAAATTCTTTAATAATAATATTTAGTGCCGAGATAGATTTATTGGGAGGATTATATTTCACCTTCGAGGTACGGTCTAGATCTTGGTCAAACACTAAGTTAAAATCTCCACCTAGTATGACTGGCACTGTATACTGTGTCAAATACTCTTGTAGCTTCTGAAGGAACACTGCGTTGTCTTCGTTAGGGCCGTAATACACAGCGCAAAGAAAAGTAAAACCTCCAACAGACAGTACTGCTGCCAACCACCTTCCCGACTGGTCAGTACCCCAACTGATCACCCTTATCCCTTTATATGCCCGTACCATGATGGCTACACCTCTATTTGACCCTTTCTGATTAGAGCACAGGACTTCCTGGACCCAATTATATCTAGTAAAGATTTGCGCACATTCCTTCGACTAAATGTGTTTCCTGCAAAAGATACAAAGATGCTTCAGAATTCTTTAAAAACTTGCATATTCTCTGTTGTTTTTTCCGGCTTCCCAATCCATTTACATTCCATGATAGGATTCTAGTACTCGATGCCATATATACATTGATAGAATAATGATATTCTGACTAATAATTTCATAGACTTGTAGTGATATTCCAAACCTTTGCAACATAAGATTCTGGCATATGAGGACATTTTTTTTATTTTTACACCCCCCCCCCTTTGGACCTTCACCTCCCACCACCCCCCGAGGAACCCTCCCTTCACAATTGGCGTATCCGACGCCCTAGGGAGCTCCCAGCCCAAAGCACATCTAGTAGAAATTTTCCCCACCCATTTTAGTTCTATTTTAAATGCTTATACACCTTTACCTATACAACACCTATAGCTTGTGTCCCTTCCACTTTTTTTTTTGTTTTTGTTTATTTATATATATATATATATATATATTTTTTTTTAACTTTCTAAGTACCTCTAGTTTTTTCCCAACTTCCCTTCATCACATCACCCCTCCGTCTATCACTCCCCTCCCGCCAAAAGATAATTATATTAGAAATAAACGTATTACCCTACTACTTTCTACTTTCTCATCCCCACCAACAACTCATCTACCTCCTCTGGGTAATTACAATTATACATTCTGTTGTTCCACATGATCTTTAGTAGTGCGGGGAATTTCATTTGGACCTGTGCGCCCAGTGATCTGAGTTCGGGCATCCTAGAACCCAACTCCCATTGCCTCTGCGCAGTCTTCCCCCCAAATCTGATCTGATTTGATAAGGATTAGCACGGTAATGGAGAGAAGAGCGTGCAAGACATCTGCTAAGGATAAGTTCCTTGACCGTATACGTTTGAAAATAAACAAGTATTTTCCTCGGAGCCTTGCGGTCCGGATGCAGTCTGAAGGGGTCTCGGTGCACACGCTGTATCTCAGCTTCCAAATCTATATCGGGTCTGTCTTTTAGTACATCTTCGCATAGCAGACGGCATACAAAACCCTTAATATCTTCCACTTCTGCGCCCTCTGGAATTTTCAGAATTCGTAGATTATTCCGTCTACTCTGCATTTCCAGCCGTTCCATGTCCATAACTAATTTACGGTTTTGAACTTTGAGAGCCTCAATATCCTTAGTGTTCTCCACTGATATTTCTGTCAATGAGGCTACCTTTCCCTCTAACACACCTGTACGAGCAGCTATACCCTCAATTTTTGCCTCCAAAATGTCAGATCTATCATGATGCCCTCTTTGGTAGTTCTCCGATGTGGCAAATTTCTCCATCAAGTCCTCCCTCAGTGAATCGAACAGTTGACCAAGCCTGTCCTCCTCCGCTCCTCCTACCGCTAAATCTCTGACCTCTCTATTCAAACACGGATCACTTTGAGCTGTACTAATTGCATAACTAGTGGAGGAGAGGGGAGAATACATGGGGAAATTATGTGAGACTCCAGTGAGGGGATTTAAGGAGGTCAATAATACTGGCAATGCTGTAGACAAATCTGTTAGTGTGACCGGGGTTAAATTTTCCCCTTCCACGGCTGGAGTTGGAGTTGAAGAGCTGGAAAGATTAGAAGAAATAGCCCTGTTCCCCTCTCCCCCCTCTGTCAATGGGTCAGATACAAATCGTGTCAATGACATTGGTATGATTGGGGCAAGTGGTCCTGGGGTAACAGTTTGAGATACAGCGGTAGGTGCTGCTCTCCTCTCTACTCTCCCCTCTAACACGGGATTTAAAGCTGGAGTAACTACCATGGCTAGGGGAGCCGAGGGGAAGGCCAAAACAACCGCTGCATCTGCTGTAACCGCTGTAGCTGGAGGGGCAGGGGGAGCAGACGGTGCAGGGGTAGAAGGGCCAGAGGGAATTGAAAAAACCGATGTCTCTAGCTCACCTATCTTAGAAATGGGAACTAAGTCCTGCTCTGGGTTACATACTGATCCCTTTGGGATTGTCTGGTCCCCCCCGCTCTCACAAGGTATACTTTCCAGCACAGAATACCTATTCTCCAGCGGCAAAAGGGACAAGGTAGATGATGCAGGTGTAAGTGGGAAGTTGGGGGTCGCCTTCGTTTGGTCAACTTTAGTTTGATCGGCTACAACTGTCTTAATTGTCTTTGTTTTTGTGTTAGCCTTGGTGTTATCCTTGGTGCCAGCACCAGTGCTGGTGTTTATATCGACAACTTTATGCGCCGGTCCCCCATCTTTAACTGCTTGCTCCATAATCTTAAAAAAGCTTTTAAGCGAGGGCGTACTTCTCTGAGCCTGAAACTGCTTATTGACCCTAACTGCCCCTGTTTTCCTGGGACCCCCTCTCTTCCTCTGCTTAGGAGATATCGGTATTGGACCTCTCTTCTCACTTAAATCCCCTGACTCCCAAAGCCCCTGTTTCTTAAGTACCTGCTTGGACCTTAACTGATACCTATTTCTAGTCTCTCCCGAAAGTCCAGCACTTTCACCAGAAACTACGCTCTCTCTCAGGTTCAATGTTGCGTTAGGGGCTGCTACTGTACTGGAGGGCAGGAGGACAGAGTCAGTACCCACAGTCACAAACACACTTCCAGCTTCGGTATCAGCTTGACCTGACCCCACAGCTTCAGACGATATGGGCTTCAAACCCTCTACCTCCATGCAAGCCCCCCCTCCAGGGACCTCTTACCGACAGTTGTTGTACTTATCTCAAAAGCAGAAAGCCCCCGACACACTGGGCCTTTCACGCGCTGTATTAGCGCACCTCTTGACCGCTGCCAATGCCCAATGTAGAAGCCGCAACTACCGCAGCCTCTGCCTCTGCCACTGCTCCAAGTGCGAGTGAGAGTCTCCTGCAGTCGGACATCTGATTTTACCGATCCCACCGACTGTTCTGACTGTGACAGGCAGCTTGAATGGGAAATGCAGCGTCTTCCTCCCGAAGCTCTCCACTGCTCGTATTCCTGTGTGAGCCGCTTCAGCATCGCCTGAACCGCGGCTACAGGGTCCTAGTGCCCCGGAGCGTCTCCACAGAATCTCACGAAACGCCGAAGGAGAGAGAAAGAGAAAACCAAAGCAAGAGTTTACTCTCCAAGCCTGACACGCAAAAGGGGAAAGGTACTCATATCCTCACCGTTTAAGGTGTTAATATCCGTCTTCTAAACGGGAAAACAACCTCTCTGAAACTGCATTGTGCTATCTTGGGCGAGGAGCTCCGCAGCAGCCGTTAGCCTGCCGCCGCCATGTTCCTCCTCCCCAGTCCGTGGTGGTATAATATTCTGGTCATGGGCCCACTGTTGCAGATGACATAGTATACTTTTTGCAAATAATTTGTCTAAAACATCCAGCAGTGCAATTTGTCTGAAACTAGCTGGCAAGGTTTTCAGGCCATTTATATACAAATGGACTATATTACTCCACTTCCAAAAGGGGGGATTTTGCTTGTTAAAAAACAATAATTAAACAGTGGCGCTAAGAGAGCTCCCTATGCAATGTACTCCTTTTTAAGTAGCACAATCGGAATTCCATCCGGCCCTTGTGTACCGGAGGTTCTGGCGTTCTTTATGAAACCTACTAGTTCATCCCTGACGGGGGCCAAATTCAGGAAGAGAAGACTCATCCACACCAATTGTCACAGGAACAACTGGGCTGTTGTTTTTATATAACAGGGAGATATAATCCACCCAACCCTTTTCTGGGATTGGTATAGGCAGAGCCCTCTGCCTTGAATCACAATATTCCACAATCAAGTGGCAGTACTTTCTTGAATCTTCGGCCATTGCGGCTTCCCTCAACCCAATCCACTTGGCGTCATGCTCCCTTCTCTTTTCACTGAGGTTACGGCGGCTTCTTACTCGCTTAAGGCGATTGAGTTCCTGCTGTCGACGAATTGTATATGCTGTTTTCGGACTAGTCAATTGATTTCTTGATTTAATCATCTCAACGAGGGGGTGCCCTGTTTAATCTAGTGACAAGAACCTGGGAATTAAGATAGATGACGGTCTAACTCTGCGTCCCCAGATTCTAGGGCTTGCTGGCACTTGTTTCGGGCTTCTTCGGATGCTCCGTAAGTTCCTGCCAATACTATCGGAGGAGCATAGGAAAATAACGGTCCAGGCCATAATTGGCTCGAGAATGGATTACTCAAACATTCTCTATCTTGGCCTGCCAGAGTATCTGCTTCAAAGGCTGCAGGTGGTCCAGAACTCGGCTGCACGGGCCATTTATGGATTATCTGGCCGTGCCAGGGTTTCTGGCCTACTGCAGTCACTCCACTGGCTCCCGATCCGGAAGCGGATAATGTTCAAGGCTTTGACCTTGGCTCACAAGGCTTTACATGCTTCTGGAGCTAAATATCTTCAGAGAAGGCTATCCTTTTATCAGCCGGCAAGGTCTTTGAGGTCCGGATCTTTGTGTCTTGCTGTGGTTCCTCGTATAAAAAGGGCACGCATTGGAGGTCGGTCTTTCAGTCTGCTGGCTCCGCAGTTGTGGAACACCTTGCCAGTGGCACTGCGTAGTACCTCCAATTTGTGGTATTTTAGGAAGGGCCTTAAAACTTGGCTCTTTACCCTGTAGGTAGCAGTTTTTCTTTTTAGTTAGGTTTTCTGTTTATTTTTTCTGTTTTGTTTCTCTTGTTATGTTGGGATTTCAGTTACAATAAAGCGGCGGGAAACTCTATGAGTAGCCGTGCGCTATACAAGTTTCAAATAACATAACATAACATAACAAACACGCTTTCCTTTCTGTATAAGGTGCCATGGCTTAAAGTTTAGTTGCATCCGCTTTTCACCCATCTTTTTTTCTCGCAGGTTTATATAGTGCTAACTCGACTCGTGAATTGGAGCGCTTTACATGAGCACCAGTAACATTCACTTTTTTTGGGACGGCACGCGGAGATTAAGGGCCATATTTAGGAAGGCCATTACCGGTCGGTAACGGCTGAAATCGGCCGTTACCGACCGGTAATAGGATTTTCCTATGTAGGAGGCACATTTACCGATTCGGTAAATAACGTATCGGTATTTACCGAAGCGGTAAATGAAATGTAGGAAGCACTTCAAAGAGTGCTTCTGGGCATTAAGGATTTGTTATTTACCACCAATTATTAGTTGGTGGTAAATAACGAATTCCTATGTAAATGCAAATCTGTGCATTTACACCTGTGCCATGTGACAGACATACATGCCCTTAGGACATGTATGTGTGCCACATCTGCACACAAGCACTAATCAGGGTGCAACAGGGTGTCAAAGTGACACCCTGCCACCCTTGACCCTTTCCCTATTTTACCGAATCGATACCGAATCGGTAATTGACATTCATTCCTATGGGCCTCCAGGCAAATACCGATTCAGTAATTACCGAATCTTAACGATTCGTTAATTTTTTTATGTACATAGCATTTACCGATTCGAAAATACCAAATGGGTAAAATTCGGTAATTTCGAATCGGTAAATCAAAATTACCTACATATGGCCCTAAGTGATTTGCCCAGGAAAACAGGATGTGGAGCGACCCCAAAGCTTGAACCTTGGTTTCCCAGCTCCAAAGTCGGCTGACTAGCAGTGAGACCACATTCTCTCCCCTCTCAGAATCCGCCGAAAAAAGCACATTTGTCCCGGACGGGTGGGCACACAAACCCAGCAAAGGCGAAGAATACACACTATGCCAGACAGACATACAAAGACAGACTGACATACATGAATAGCAAGCTTTTACCGTGTCAAGTGCAGAGTCCATGGCGAGAGGAAAGTTGCAGGTCTCAGTGACAACTTCCGACTAACTGTAAATAGGTAGAGGTACGGACATGCCCTCGGCCGCTCCCTTTACTGCCGGTAAAGCAGGTCCTCCGGCCTTTTAGAACATCCCGTTCCTTCAACATCTTACTTTCAGTTTTCGGGAAGTCACGGGATTCGGTCCTAGGCGCTGCAGCACTTGGTTTAGAATCTTGCACAGATGGAAACGATTTAACATACATGGAAATAATTGGAAATGAAAAGTGAGAAATTTGTAAATAAAAATCCAGGGAAGGGACTTTTCACACTCATTTATAATGAATCACAGATATTTTTGAATGGAAGAGAGTTAAAATAAAGCAATTTTTTCCTTAAAAAATCGCGAGTCTCCAGCCTGAATCAGGTCTATTGGCATGTATGTGAGTATCACTTTGACCTGTCATGACAAAGACACCAGTTTTGTAAATGTAAACTTGGACAAAGTGATTGCCTTTGTCTTGACTGACATACACAAATAGCAAGCTTTCTGTTTTGAGTGCAGAGTCCATGGCAAGAGAAAAACAGCAGGTCTCCTCACAGTGACAACTGTCGAAAACTGTTGACTATCTGGAGATAATTCAATACACAGAGGAACAGAGACGCCCTCCTTTAGCCACTTCATTTGACAGCTTGTACAACAGGTCAATTTTAGGTTTCGCCTGCACAGCACTTGTGCTGTGTTTGTGAAATCTATTATTTTTAATATAAACTTAAAGGGGGCTCACATCATGCCACCTCTCTTTCCTGGCTTTTCATTGGTTCCTGTGCTTGCCACTTACTTTTCCTCCATTTCCATTGGCTGTAGCATATTTACCTGCATTTACCAATGCATGCTCCTCGTCAGCTTCTCTTATCAGTTTCCTGTACCTGAAATACTGTTAACATCTGCTTTTTTTAAACCATTTTTTCAGAAAGTTTTGCCTTTTTCTGCCTTTTCTTCTTGCAGCAGATTTATATAGCGCAGCTTATCATGGGTGAGATTCAGTGATTTTCCCAGAATCACAGGATGCTGCACCTTCGAAACTCGAAAGGGGATATTCAGCTCTCGAGTCAGCAGCTATGGTCGCTGAGCCACATCCAGCCCATTCCTGTGATACTCCTAAGGGAGCTCTTTGCTTACCGTCCCGGACAATGATTGATAAAAACAGCTTATTATTCATTACATAGGTGAAACCGATACATTGCCAATGCTTGTTTTATTAGTAAGTTTGTTGGTTGCCCCAACATCTTACTATCATTTTTCGTGAAGTCACGTGGTTTGGCCCTAAGTGCTATGCAGCACTTGGCGTAAAAGCTTGCACAGATTGAACCGACTAACACTCCTGAATGACTTGGCATGACAAAATGCACTGTTTGTAGATGTACATTTCACACTTTAGTTACTTATTTTTCACAACTTTCAGCATTGTATTGAGGGAGACTGAAAATTGAGAAAGCTTAGGCATTTAGTGCTTATTCTCTTACTGCCCTTTCATGTCAATTCAAGTCAAACAAGCTTTATTCGGATCATACAAAATGTCCACAAAAGCAAAAATTCTAAAGTCCATTTATAGTTAAAAAGGAAACACATCTAAACTAAAAAACATCAGGAGACGCCAATTCATTACATAGATTAAATGAGCACAACGCTAAACAGGTGCGCTTACATTACTTCATAATTCGATCTTTCTAAGTGAACAAGTTCATTCCTTTGTTTCATTGCCATCATTATATAACAAATTACTGGGTTACATACTGAATTTTTTTCCAAGTTCCGCATATGATTAAAAGCAGTTTTATAGGAAAACAGGCTAATTTTAAAAATGGGACGGAGATACATTTTTCTAATTTCTGTATAAAACTTACAAAACAATAAAAAGTGAAGGGTACTTTGTTTAGACCTGCCATCACACGGACAATCCGTCATGATGGCGCACCACTTACCCCTTTTTGGAAATGCAAATAAGAAATGTAAAGAGCACAGTCTTAATCTGGTTAGGTAGAATCTATGTTGTACATTGGTTACAAAAACGAGGTATGGTTGTAAACCTGTAACCATGGGACCCTCAAGGTAAGAAGTAACTGTTTTCTTAGAATTTAAGGCCTTGTCTCTATGGGCGGCCCTTACACTCAAGAGACGCCTTTTTAATTCAGCCTTACTGGGGTGTTGTGCATCCCCCGATAAAAAATCATTTACAGTTAAACTGCAATCCTCTAGAACATTGGCAATAAAGCTTAACCAGGGAATTTTTTTACAACCATCTTGAGACAAACAATCTAAGATAATATCCCTAGTAAAATGAGTTTCTTCCCTAACCCAGATACGACACCACAAATTTAATGCGGCCATGCTAATTAAATCATATATGTACGGAGTTCCAGTTTCCTTGTGCACAATAATTGAGGGTGTAGCAACAGGGACAGCTAGCATGCGTCTTAAGAAGTTGTTTTCAAGGATTTGTAATGACGAGGTATCAATCGGACCCCATTGGGCCCCCCCGTAACAACTCCCTGTAATGCACTTCGCTCCGTACAATTTAAGAATCTCACGGACAGGTTTATTAAAAATCTTTTGGGAGAATCTAAAAATGGCCTCCACTATTTTCCCGAATTTCAACTTACATAGTGTTAGGTGTTTATTCCAATTACCCTTACTATTAAAAAGGATTCCTAAGTAAGAAAATGTAAAGGTTCTCTCTATCAATGTCCCGTTGATAAAATGGGATTTTGTTTTAATATTCTTTTTACCACAGGACATTACCAACGTCTTACTCAGGTTAATTTTCAAATGTTTCTCCATCATAAAACTAGTAAAATTATCCATCAGGGTCTGTAAGCCGTTTGCTGTCCTAGAAATCAGGACAGCATCATCGACATACAGTAATAGGGGTGTGGCCCGCTTACCAATCATTGGGACATCTACCCCACTGTTCTGTAATCAAATGTCAACACCATTTATATAAAGTGAAAACAGTAGGGGGCAAGAGTACTGCCCTGTCTTACTCCACGGGTGATTTTAAAGTGCTTCTTGCATTCCCCATGTATTCGGTAGCATATCCTGCGGACAGCTGAGCATAGATCTGAGATAGGAAACTAACAATATCATCCGGGGCGCCCTTTCACCAAGATCCCTTTTGAACAGCTGACCAGCGGTGGGTAGTTAAATCAAACAACACCAATGTCTGCATTTGTGTTATTAATACTGTCCGGGCAAAAACGCCCCTCCATTAGATCTAGTTTATCATCCGAGACAGCAGACTTGAATATTTAACCTGTTCGATGAGTCAACCACTATATGGCAGCAGTCATGTAACTTATGAACCATTTGATGTAGAAGCAAACAATTTTTACATGAAATCTCCAAATTAAGGAGCAAATGGTAGATTATGAAGTTCGTGTAAAATTTCCATAAGTAAGCGCAGAACACTGCAGCCCCAAAATCATATAACTCCAGTGGCCCGACTTAAGGTACATAACATGCACATCTCTGCAGGGGTAATAGAGAGAGGTTTACAGAATGTGGGACATTTATTGCATCCCCAGTGAAGTTAGTTTAAAGCAGCCACTTCCCTTTGAACATGAACATGGACGACCAGTGGTGACATCTGCAGCCAGCCTTGCCAAGTACCACACATCAGGCTTTACACTAACATATTTCACTGTGGTGGTCCGCATCACCGCACTGATATGCAAAGACACACATTATAGCGCCTCCTCAGCTGTCAAACTGGAGTTCTGTCACCATCACTGCTAGAAAACTGACTGGTTCTTGTAGTCCAAGTTGGGGCAGTAGTGGGGAGGTCGGCTCAGCATGCTGTGGTCTGGCTTAGTTAGGCAGGTTACAATGTAACAAGTAACTTCGTCACCCACAGCATTCGATTTACTGACATGACGTCACAGAGTGAGTAATTCTGCATAATGCCCAAGAACTACTGCTAAGAGAGCCAGGAGAGGACTGACTCTCTGAGTCACTCACACACATAGGCTGGCCACAGCGTGATTGGGCAGCCAGCCCGGCAAACAATTTAAGTATGTCAGTGTGGCCCATCCGCCGCTGCTCGCTCCAAACGTTTGTTGTGACCACTGTGTTGTAAACAACACTGTGATGGGCATGTTATTTACGGATGGTATGTTGATGAACCACAACACATTCCTGAGCACACAGACAGTGCCAAATACACTATTCCTGCTCCACGCAAATATCACTCGATACATTCAAACCGTTTGGGCCCCAGAGGGCACAGAGCCACCAACTCATGAATTGACTCACATTCAATACTTGATGGGAAATGATAGTCACTTGACAAAATGGCTATATCAAGGGATTCGGACACACACTGCAGTGCCACTGCAGACCACGCAAGACAAATAGAACACGGATATAGGTTGTGTCCTTAATGATAAAGAATGGGAAAAACTACTGGAGTCCCTGAGAAAGGTATCCAGAAAGCCAAAATTTAAATTCATACAACTCATGATTGTCCACAGTGCTTATTACACTCCGCACAAATTAAACTTAATGTTCCCGGATACGGCAGATATTTGCCCTAGATGCCATTCCTCTAACACAACTTTACTACATATGATATGGGACTGCCCGAGATTGATCCATTACTGGTCAACAGTATACAAAATAGTGAATGGTTTTCCCTCGGTAGGGAACAGGGACTCATTGGAGTATTGCATATTAGGACTGGGTTCAAGTGGAAAGAAGGGAGGCACTGTCCGCAAATTCGCAAATCTCGCTTTGGCATTCGCTAAGTGAAATATTACTATGAGGTGGAAGACTACCAGATCACCATTGGTACTAGATTGGTATAATGAAATGATTAGATGGGGCAGGGCAGAGGGGGCTGAACTTAAGCAGGAGGACCATAGATGGTTGCGTAAAAACCCCATTTCGTTGGAATGGAATGTGATGTTGGAAGAATTTATCGCCACGGATGTACAGAAACAATAGGAGGTCCCAAACACACATGTACTTGCAATAATATGCTGGGCAAGATGCGGGATGTTGTACGCTCATTATACAATATAAAGGCTGAGGAATACAACTGAGTTTGTATATACTTATGTCTATACTGTAGTGCTGACTGCTGAATATACATATCAATATAAGGCTGAGTCTGTATGGGGAAGGGAGTGGGTAGAATAGTTCTGTATTTGTATTTGCTACTACAGGATAATGTACAAGCTACTGTTTGTGTGAATTGTAATGTCACGAAAATTTATAAAAATATGTTATAAAAAAACAACAAAAAAACACTGTGACTACCCCTGGGCGGTCCGACTTTGCACTGTGCAGCCATAATGTCAGAATGCAGCGGCTCAAGTCTGTCATCAGTGGTCTTGAGTAATGGACCTCACCCACTGCTCACAGCCGAGCCAGTGGCGGAGGGAGTCATCGCGGCGGGCTGACTCGTACTGTGACTGCGCTGCTAACTACAGAGACACGAAGTGTCAGTACCTTCAATCCTCAGTACTGGAGTTGTGATAACGTGGAGGTTATGTAGATGCTGGCTACCTCTCAGAGGTCTGGGGTTCAATTTTGTTAAGGTGAAGGTAGCTCAGCTGGTTACAGCTGATGAAATGAGGCACTTGGCCATAGTATAACACATAATGATCACCACCAGAGAATATGGTGGAGGCCCACAGATGCTCATAGACCTTTGCCTGTGTGATAGTGCTTCCTGAAAGGTGGAGCCCCTATCAATTTACTATTAAAAGCGGATGACTGACCTGTCATCATAAACCTTAAAGTAAAGTTACAGCTCAGCCGCAGCCTCAGAGCTCAGCTATCAGGCAGCTGAGATCATGATCTGCGATGAAGCCTCTCGCATCCTGTAGTCGGGTCCCATGTCCTCATCCTCCTGGACCTCTCGGCCACCTTCGACACCGTCTGCCACTGCACCCTGTGAACACAACTCTACGAAGCGGGAATCTGCGACAAAGCCCTGGACTGGATCACCTCCTTCCTCACTGACAGAACCCAAAGAGTCCCCTCCCTCCATTCCGATCCGAAGCCACTAAGATCACCTGCGGCGTACCCCAAGGATCATCTCTCAGCCCGACCCTCTTCAACCTATACATGACACCGCTCGCCAACATCGTCCGATCACCCAACCTCAACATAGCCTTATACGCTGACGACACCCAACTGATCCTCTCCCTCACCCAAGACCCCGCCCCGCCAAAACCAACTTCCATGCAGGCCTTCGCCGCATGGATGAAGAGCAGCCGCCTGAAACTGAACTCGGACAGTTGGAGAATTACTATGTGCACTGTGCTACGGCAAAGAAATCTATGAGGGGGCGTGCAAAGGGCGGATTAGCCATTCTGCTGAGTTGTGATTTTGCATGGGATGCAGTGATAGATATACACCCCTCAAAATGTTGTATGTGTGCTAAGTTGAAGATGGAAATGAATCATAAGGGTTACAGTGGGTCTTTGTTCTTGGTAAATGTGTATATTCCTCCGGGGAAGGCGTCCACCCCATTGATTGATTCCATTTGTTCTTACGTGCATAATTTATGTAGGAGTGAAGACAGAGTGTGTATAATAATGGTCGGTGACTTTAACGCTAAAATAAGTAATAGTTCTATTTTGGCGTTTTCTAATGAGGATTTGGAGGAGGTTTGGTGTATACCAGATTCTGTATTCCCGCCCAATTTAAAAGCCGATAAACGGGGCCTCTCACTTTTGCAAAATCTCAGGGAGCTTGGCCTCGTTTTATTAAATGGTAGATTTGCAGAAGATCTACCAGCAGCACTTACTTTTCATGGGGCTTTTGCCACTCCCTCCTTGATTACATGGCTGTGTCTTTTCAATTGTTTGGGGCATGCTCGCAATTCAAAGTGGTTCCAACGAAGTTGAGTGACCATGACATTTTGGCGGTAAATCTAGCTATATGTATCGAGAAGCCTGAACTCTGGAATCAGAGGAATGATAATATATCCTATTCTCGAAATAAGTGTTGCACTTTTTGGTCATACAAGAACCTTCCGAATTTTCAGTGGGTTTTTAAAAATATTGTACCTGGTCTTGATCGGGAGAACGTGATTGTGGGATATGAAAAAGTTATGATTGCAATAAAAGCACTGGGTAAAAAGCAGCATAGCGGAAGAGCAACTCTGCCGAGTGACATTAAAATATTAAATAGAAAGATAAATGAGCTGATTAGAGTCCAATTTAAAGACCCTATAGCACTAAGACAAAAAGAGATATATAGATTAAAACAGGTCCGGAAAAGGAAAGCAGCAGCAGATCGTAGGGCTGCTGAAGATGAAAAATGGGTTAAACTCCGGGAAGTGGCGCTTTCAGGGGACAGCAGGAAATATTGGGCGTTAATAGCCAAATATTGCGATAGTGTAGTAAAATCCCAACCCATGTTAATTCCAGAAGTAGAATGGTCAACTTATATATCTCTATTGTATGCCACAAATACAGGGGTTGAAGATGATGACGGGTTTACTAAAATCTCTCAATTGGTAGGTGATGTCGAAGCCCCATCAACGAAGGAAATCGAAGGATATATTAAGGGGGCAAGATATTCTGGGGCAATGGGGCCAGATGATGTCCCCGTGGCCATCATAAAGAATGACTGTGGCGATTGGGCAAAATGATTACAACCACTGTTTGCCCATTGTTACAATCTCGGGGTTATCCCTTACTCCTGGAAGGGAAGCATTATAGTTCTGCTATATAAAAAGGGCCCAAAAAACTCTTCGGCAAGTTTCAGGCAAATTTCAATTCTAGATGCAACTTGAAAACTATTTGCAAAAACCATCTTGGTACACCTACAAGAGTGGGTTTTTGGAAATAATCTAATTCCTCTTGAACAGTCAGGGTTCCGAAAGAACAGTGGTACATTAGACAATATATCTGTCCTGCAGACCCTGATAGATAAATATCCTGTGGGTCGGAGGTCCCCATTGTATACTGCATTTATTGATTTCTCCACAGCGTTCGATAGGGTGGACCGAGGGACGCTGTGGAGGAAATTGCTTGCTATGGGAATACCCGGGAACTTGTTAAGAGTAATAATAGCACTCCACTCATCAACATGGACTCAAGTCTTGTTAGGAGGAACTCAGGGCCTTTCAAAGAAAATTCCCACTAATAATGGCCTGAAGCAAGGATGCCTATTAGCCCCATTGCTTTTTTCAATTTATATAAATGATCTACCAAGCCGGTTAGGGGAATGTAAGGGGGATCCTCCACAAGTGGGTGATCTAAAAATAAGCTGTCTGCTATATGCGGACGATGCAATATTAATGGATCCTACCCCAATTGGACTCCAGAGGCGATTAACGGAATTGTTCAGGTATACCAAGGATTATTTTTTAAAGATAAACATTTCGAAGAGCAAAGTGATGATCTTTAGTCATAGTGGCTGTAAGGTTAGACCAAATTTGAAATGGTTTTTAGGAGATGAAAGAATGGAAATAGTAAAATTTTATCAGTACTTAGGAAAAATCTTTACAAATAGGTGCTCTGCTAAGAGACATTTGGACCATTGCAAAAGTAAAGCCATCTCGCAAGCATCTGGTATTAATCGCCTTTACATTTTTCTCACACTATTGCAGTATATAAAATAAAGATTCCTCCGACCCTAAACTATGCAATTGAAACAATAGATGAAGGTGAGTGGGCAATGTTCGAGAAGGTGGAAGGAAAAATTTGGCGCCAAATATGTAATCTAAATTATTCTGCGCCCATTGCAGCTCTTAGACTTGAATTTGGCCTCCCTTCTACATATGTGCTTTCGATGGCAGTGTGTTTGCGGTGGTGTAAGTCTTTGCAGAATGGGCAGGAGAATCTATTAAGGGCTGCATTGTTTAAGGAAATTTTTGTTAATCTGCGAAAGAAAAGTGTAATCTTTAGAAATTATTTAAAATCTTTAAGTATTTTTGATCTTGATTTTGAAGAAGTACTCCGTTTAGATAAATCAGCTCTAAAGCTTATTATTAAAAAATCTATATATATGATCTCAAGTAGAAGAGATCAGCAAACATGTAATGCGAATGGAAGGCTAGATTGCATTATGGGGAGCTTTATTGTAAAAAAACCTCAGCCATATGTATTTTGGAACCTGTATCATGGAGCACGCCGCGTGCTCTTATTATTGATTCAGAAAAGGGGGTGGTGATGAACAGAGTGCCTGAATTAAGCAGACCACTCTTACCCAGTCCAAAGATCAGGGCTTGATCCATCATCGTTTTTTAGCTCACTGCACCATCCCAGCTCAGAACCTGGCTACATGCAAATTAGTCTGTTCCTGTCCCAGTGCATGATGGGAACAGGGCAAACCAAACTACCAAGCCAATTCTTATACTGGGAAGGAAACAAGCTTCCGGGGACCGGTTTCTGACATTTCAGCCGTCGTCGGCCCGGCTTGCTTGAATCCTGATGGTGCAATGAGCAAGGGACTCACATCTGAGTATACCCTTCCACGCTTATGGTGGACAAATTGATTCAGAAAAGGGGGTGGTGATGAACAGAGTGCCTGAATTAAGCAGACCACTCTTACCCAGTCCAAAGATCAGGGCTTGATCCATCACCGTTTTTTAGCTCACTGCACCATCCCAGCTCAGAACCTGGTTACATGTAAATTAGTCTGTTCCTGTCCCAGTGCATGATGGGAACAGGGCAAACCAAACTACCAAGCCAATTCTTATACTGGGAAGGAAACAAGCTTCCGGGGACCGGTTTCTGGCATTTCAGCCGTCGTCGGCCCGGCTTGCTTGAATCCTGATGGTGCAATGAGCAAGGGACTCACATCTGAGTATACCCTTCCACGCTTATGGTGGACAAATTGATTCAGAAAAGGGGGTGGTGATGAACAGAGTGCCTGAATTAAGCAGACCACTCTTACCCAGTCCAAAGATCAGGGCTTGATCCATCACCGTTTTTTAGCTCACTGCACCATCCCAGCTCAGAACCTGGCTACATGCAAATTAGTCTGTTCTTGTGCGTGCTCTTATTATTGAGATTGAACATGCTTCCTTTGAGGATTGTGACAGGTGCTTGGGAGGGTATCCCCAAAAATGAAAGACGCTGTAATCTATGCAATGGCGGTGTACAAGACCTTAATCATGTCCTGATAGTGTGTCCAGCACTCCATCTAATTCGCCGTAAATATTTAAGGCATGGTTTTTTACAGTATAATATTGCAACGGCAGAACAGGCCCGCGATTTTCTTATGTTCCCCCCATCCGAACTGATGTGTTTTAAAATTTTCTGCTTTTTTAAAGAATTTTTAAATGTTTATTAAAAGAAAAATGAATGGGTATGGGTGAATTGTAGATATTTTAAAAAATATTGTGTGTAATCATTTTTTGTATCAGTATTTTATTGAAGCACTATTGGCACTTTCTTAGACCGCTAAAAATAATAACCCCATTCAACCCTTACTGCTTCAGATCATATTTGTGGGAATGTTAATTAACTATGTGTGTTGCATTACAAAGTAGTAGTAAAACATTTGCACTTTAATTAATGCATTAGCACTTTAGTTAGTACTGTTGAAAATAATTGCTGCTTTTTTTGATTCTCTTCTTGACAAGTTCATCTCCTAACAAAAAAACTTTTTTAACACCCATTGTCTTTCGTAATGTTTGTCTTTGCTGATAACCGATGATTTTTAGACTAAAAGCCGATTGATATGATACTTTTGCCCTTTTATGTGATGTATTAGATTACTTACCCTCGCAGTTGAAATTTAGTGAAAATGAGGTATTAATTTTTGTATCTTAACAGCTGATGTTTTTTAGTAAACCAGATTTACGAGGCTAATTATATTGTATCGATAGGTGTAATTGTGAAATTGTTTTTTATCTTTTTGCTTTGTATGAAAAAGCTGTTTTTATTCTGTATTTTATGTGGAATTCCATGGAATTCCAAATCATAATAAAAATAAATTGAAATTGAACTCGGACAAGATGGAGGTCCTTATCCTCGGTCCTACCCCTTATGCCTGGGACGACTCATGGTGGCCAGCCTCGCCGGGAATCGCGCCAACACCCACAGACCACGCATGCAACTTAGGGTTTATCCTGGGCTCAACGCTCTCAATGACCCAACAAGTCAATCCCATCTTCTCCTCCTCCTGCTTCAACACCCTCCGTATGCTTCACAAAATCTACAAATGGATCCCCACTGAAACCAGAAGGACGGTCACACAGGCCCTTGTCACCAGCAGGCTGGACTACGGCGACGCCCTCTACAGGGCATAGAAAATGCTTAGGCACGCCTCATCCTCGACATCCCCCGCCACAGCCACAACACCGCCCACCTGAAGGCCCTGCACTGGCTTCCCATCAACAAGAGGATCACCTTCAAGCTCCTCACCCACGCCCACAAAGCACTCCACAACGCAGGACCAGCATACCTCAACAAGAGACTCACCTTCTACACCCCCAACCGACAGCTCCGCTCCGCTGGCCTCCCCCTTGCCACCGTTCCACGCATCCACCGAACAACCACCGGCGGTAGATCCATCTCCTACCTCGCCTCCAAGACATGGAACACCCTCCCCATCCACCTACTACAGACCCAGGACCTGCTGACCTTCAGGAGACTCCTCAAGACCTGGCTGTGTGATCAGTAGCTAACCTCCCCCCACCGCCGCCCCCCACACCCAGCACCTAGAGACCCTCACAGGTGAGTAGCGTGCTTTACAAATGTTGATTGATTGATTGATTGATTGACTGTAAGAGAGCTTGGACAGACTCTGTGTGTCATGAAGGGTGTCATTAATTTGATTGATTATTTGTAAGGTGGGAGCCACTGAGGCCCGGTTGGCGCAGGCTGGCTGAGGCAGGATCTGTTTCCCAGCCCTGCAGCAGGTGTCTGACTAGGCTGTGGCAGGTCAGGTGTTCCATTTCCTGCCTGAGCCCCAGCCCGGGCCCTCTTTGTTGCTGCTGCCTGGTAACAGAACTTCAACATTGTTTCTCGTCTCTCAAATGGGTATAACTTCAAATATTTATATGCTTCCCTCATCTTCATTGCTTGATTTTGCTTGTGTAAAAGTGTCACTCATAGTTGTTGACTGTCACTCATAAGTGCAATGAAAATGTCACTCATAAGCAATGTGAAACCGTGGCAGGTTATGTGCAGCTTGAAAAAGAAATTACTCTGTCACTTAGCAGTGTCTTGTTTAAGGAGCCAAACCTGCCCACTTCTGATAGGTTTTACAGTAACATCTGCCATTCACAATAATGAAACCTCGCTCTCTCATCAGGTTTCATCGCAGCAGTTTGCCAATAGTTGGGGTTAGTGAACTTTGAAACTGGTGGGCATGATTGTCTGCATAATATTACAAACAGCGTGTTAGCAACCCTGCAGTTTTCAGGTAGGTCTACATGGTGCTTTCCTGAAGAAAAGTTTGAAAATATGTGCCAAAGGGAGCCATGGATTTTGAAAGGGCACTTGTTGAAAAATAAGTCCTTTGCCAGGCTTTGTGAAGTTGTGCCATCCTGTCGTTTTACATTTTTCTGGATAGCCCTGTGGTTTCTCCCAGTAAAATTTGCAATCACAAAATATTTTTTGGACTCACCTAGGCAGCACATGTGCTGTCTCTAGAAACATGCTGTATCTACGGTATGGGCTTTCAGCACGCTCATCTGTTTCGATTCACTCCTTCATGTACATTTTGAAATTCCATTGTTTTCGTTGGTGAATAATTTACATTCCCTCCTTTTGCTGTTTTGGTCATGTCCTCAACACTGGCCCTGTTACAGGGATCATTTCACTATTGGCCATCAGCTGTGTCTGCTCCATTTGGGCAGAGGAGCATCTCCGCCCCTTGCTGTGGGCACAGCATAAGTGAAAAATAATATTGTAACATACTAACTTTATTACCAGTCTCCCCTTGTCCATGTGACGGGCACACTAAACAAAGCACCTTGCACTTTCCCCTTTTATGTGACTTGCATCTGAATTTTTTAATTGTTTTTTTAAAACCTCTTTTTAAAACATATAATTTCATAACCACAAATGCTGCTATGAGTCTGCTGTTTACACTAAGAGAGCCCGAGATTTGTTTCTATGCTGCTACATTATTTTAAAATCAATCTATGCATGGAAAAGTATGGTGTTCTAATGTTTATGTGATCATACGTTCTCATTTTATGAAGATGTAATTGGATTTT
Organism: Lissotriton helveticus; assembly: GCF_964261635.1. Taxonomy (NCBI): domain Eukaryota; kingdom Metazoa; phylum Chordata; class Amphibia; order Caudata; family Salamandridae; genus Lissotriton; species Lissotriton helveticus. Next base: position 1,165,761,805 of record NC_136065.1, on the reverse strand, counting down.
ATTATTATGTATGTATTTATTTACTTTTATGGTTGTTACACTTTAACCGAATAAAGCTCATTACATCGAATCGAAACAATTTTATTACCGTTTTATTTTCTGCTCGGCCACCCGCTGGAGCTGAGTGTAAGGGCATTGGGGGTGGGGCAATTGCTGCAGTGCAAACTGAATCGTTTTTGGCCACTATAGGTGTGGCAGGGTATACTCAGACATGAGTCCCTTGCTCACTGCTCCATCAGGATTCAAGCAAGCCGGGCCGACGACGCCTGAAATGGCAGAAACCGGTCCCCGGAAGCTTGTCTCCTTTCTGGTGAAGAATTGGCTTGGTAGTTTGGTCTGCCCTGTTCCCATGATGCACTGGGCCAGGGACAGACTAATTTGCATATAGCCAGGTTCTGAGCTGGGATGGGGCAGTGAGCTAAATAACGGTGATGGATCAAGCCCTGATCTTTGGACTGGGTAAGAGTGGTCTGCTTAATTCAGACACTCTGTTCATCACCACCCCCTTTTCTGAATCGTTTTTGGCCACTATAGGTGTGGCAGGGTATACTCAGACATGAGTCCCTTGCTCACTGCTCCATCAGGATTCAAGCAAGCCGGGCCGAAGACGCCTGAAATGGCAGAAACCGGTCCCCGGAAGCTTGTCTCCTTTCTGGTGAAGAATTGGCTTGGTAGTTTGGTCTGCCCTGTTCCCATGATGCACTGGGCCAGGGACAGACTAATTTGCATATAGCCAGGTTCTGAGCTGGGATGGGGCAGTGAGCTAAATAACGGTGATGGATCAAGCCCTGATCTTTGGACTGGGTAAGAGTGGTCTGCTTAATTCAGACACTCTGTTCATCACCACCCCCTTTTCTGAATCGTTTTTGGCCACTATAGGTGTGGCAGGGTATACTCAGACATGAGTCCCTTGCTCACTGCTCCATCAGGATTCAAGCAAGCCGGGCCGACGACGCCTGAAATGGCAGAAACCGGTCCCCGGAAGCTTGTCTCCTTTCTGGTGAAGAATTGGCTTGGTAGTTTGGTCTGCCCTGTTCCCATGATGCACTGGGCCAGGGACAGACTAATTTGCATATAGCCAGGTTCTGAGCTGGGATGGGGCAGTGAGCTAAATAACGGTGATGGATCAAGCCCTGATCTTTGGACTGGGTAAGAGTGGTCTGCTTAATTCAGACACTCTGTTCATCACCACCCCCTTTTCGGAATCGTTTTTGGCCACTATAGGTGTGGCAGGGTATACTCAGACATGAGTCCCTTGCTCACTGCTCCATCAGGATTCAAGCAAGCCGGGCCGACGACGCCTGAAATGGCAGAAACCGGTCCCCGGAAGCTTGTCTCCTTTCTGGTGAAGAATTGGCTTGGTAGTTTGGTCTGCCCTGTTCCCATGATGCACTGGGCCAGGGACAGACTAATTTGCATATAGCCAGGTTCTGAGCTGGGATGGGGCAGTGAGCTAAATAACGGTGATGGATCAAGCCCTGATCTTTGGACTGGGTAAGAGTGGTCTGCTTAATTCAGACACTCTGTTCATCACCACCCCCTTTTCTGAATCGTTTTTGGCCACTATAGGTGTGGCAAGGGTATACTCAGACATGAGTCCCTTGCTCACTGCTCCATCAGGATTCAAGCAAGCCGGGCCGACGACGCCTGAAATGGCAGAAACCGGTCCCCGGAAGCTTGTCTCCTTTCTGGTGAAGAATTGGCTTGGTAGTTTGGTCTGCCCTGTTCCCATGATGCACTGGGCCAGGGACAGACTAATTTGCATATAGCCAGGTTCTGAGCTGGGATGGGGCAGTGAGCTAAATAACGGTGATGGATCAAGCCCTGATCTTTGGACTGGGTAAGAGTGGTCTGCTTAATTCAGACACTCTGTTCATCACCACCCCCTTTTCTGAATCGTTTTTGGCCACTATAGGTGTGGCAGGGTATACTCAGACATGAGTCCCTTGCTCACTGCTCCATCAGGATTCAAGCAAGCCGGGCCGACGACGCCTGAAATGGCAGAAACCGGTCCCCGGAAGCTTGTCTCCTTTCTGGTGAAGAATTGGCTTGGTAGTTTGGTCTGCCCTGTTCCCATGATGCATTGGGCCAGGGACAGACTAATTTGCATATAGCCAGGTTCTGAGCTGGGATGGGGCAGTGAGCTAAATAACGGTGATGGATCAAGCCCTGATCTTTGGACTGGGTAAGAGTGGTCTGCCTAATTCAGACACTCTGTTCATCACCACCCCCTTTTCTGAATCGTTTTTGGCCACTATAGGTGTGGCAGGGTATACTCAGACATGAGTCCCTTGCTCACTGCTCCATCAGGATTCAAGCAAGCCGGGCCGACGACGCCTCAAATGGCAGAAACCGGTCCCCGGAAGCTTGTCTCCTTTCTGGTGAAGAATTGGCTTGGTAGTTTGGTCTGCCCTGTTCCCATGATGCACTGGGCCAGGGACAGACTAGTTTGCATATAGCCAGGTTCTGAGCTGGGATGGGGCAGTGAGCTAAATAACGGTGATGGATCAAGCCCTGATCTTTGGACTGGGTAAGAGTGGTCTGCTTAATTCAGACACTCTGTTCATCACCACCCCCTTTTCTGAATCCTTTTTGGCCACTATAGGTGTGGCAGGGTATACTCAGACATGAGTCCCTTGCTCACTGCTCCATCAGGATTCAAGCAAGGCGGGCCGACGATGCCTGAAATGGCAGAAACCGGTCCCCGGAAGCTTGTCTCCTTTCTGGTGAAGAATTGGCTTGGTAGTTTGGTCTGCCCTGTTCCCATGATGCACTGGGCCAGGGACAGACTAATTTGCATATAGCCAGGTTCTGAGCTGGGATGGGGCAGTGAGCTAAATAACGGTGATGGATCAAGCCCTGATCTTTGGACTGGGTAAGAGTGGTCTGCTTAATTCAGACACTCTGTTCATCACCACCCCCTTTTCTGAATCGTTTTTGGCCACTATAGGTGTGGCAGGGTATACTCAGACATGAGTCCCTTGCTCACTGCTCCATCAGGATACAAGCAAGCCGGGCCGACGACGCCTGAAATGGCAGAAACCGGTCCCCGGAAGCTTGTCTCCTTTCTGGTGAAGAATTGGCTTGGTAGTTTGGTCTGCCCTGTTCCCATGATGCACTGGGCCAGGGACAGACTAATTTGCATATAGCCAGGTTCTGAGCTGGGATGGGGCAGTGAGCTAAATAACGGTGATGGATCAAGCCCTGATCTTTGGACTGGGTAAGAGTGGTCTGCTTAATTCAAACACTCTGTTCATCACCACCCCCTTTTCTGAATCGTTTTTGGCCACTATAGGTGTGGCAGGGTATACTCAGACATGAGTCCCTTGCTCACTGCTCCATCAGGATTCAAGCAAGCCGGGCCGACGACGCCTGAAATGGCAGAAACCGGTCCCCGGAAGCTTGTCTCCTTTCTGGTGAAGAATTGGCTTGGTAGTTTGGTCTGCCCTGTTCCCATGATGCACTGGGCCAGGGACAGACTAATTTGCATATAGCCAGGTTCTGAGCTGGGATGGGGCAGTGAGCTAAATAACGGTGATGGATCAAGCCCTGATCTTTGGACTGGGTAAGAGTGGTCTGCTTAATTCAGACACTCTGTTCATCACCACCCCCTTTTCTGAATCGTTTTTGGCCACTATAGGTGTGGCAGGGTATACTCAGACATGAGTCCCTTGCTCACTGCTCCATCAGGATTCAAGCAAGCCGGGCCGACGACGCCTGAAATGGCAGAAACCGGTCCCCGGAAGCTTGTCTCCTTTCTGGTGAAGAATTGGCTTGGTAGTTTGGTCTGCCCTGTTCCCATGATGCACTGGGCCAGGGACAGACTAATTTGCATATAGCCAGGTTCTGAGCTGGGATGGGGCAGTGAGCTAAATAACGGTGATGGATCAAGCCCTGATCTTTGGACTGGGTAAGAGTGGTCTGCTTAATTCAGACACTCTGTTCATCACCACCCCCTTTTCTGAATCGTTTTTGGCCACTATAGGTGTGGCAGGGTATACTCAGACATGAGTCCCTTGCTCACTGCTCCATCAGGATTCAAGCAAGCCGGGCCGACGACGCCTGAAATGGCAGAAACCGGTCCCCGGAAGCTTGTCTCCTTTCTGGTGAAGAATTGGCTTGGTAGTTTGGTCTGCCCTGTTCCCATGATGCACTGGGCCAGGGACAGACTAATTTGCATATAGCCAGGTTCTGAGCTGGGATGGGGCAGTGAGCTAAATAACGGTGATGGATCAAGCCCTGATCTTTGGACTGGGTAAGAGTGGTCTGCTTAATTCAGACACTCTGTTCATCACCACCCCCTTTTCTGAATCGTTTTTGGCCACTATAGGTGTGGCAGGGTATACTCAGACATGAGTCCCTTGCTCACTGCTCCATCAGGATTCAAGCAAGCCGGGCCGACGACGCCTGAAATGGCAGAAACCGGTCCCCGGAAGCTTGTCTCCTTTCTGGTGAAGAATTGGCTTGGTAGTTTGGTCTGCCCTGTTCCCATGATGCACTGGGCCAGGGACAGACTAATTTGCATATAGCCAGGTTCTGAGCTGGGATGGGGCAGTGAGCTAAATAACGGTGATGGATCAAGCCCTGATCTTTGGACTGGGTAAGAGTGGTCTGCTTAATTCAGACACTCTGTTCATCACCACCCCCTTTTCTGAATCGCAGTGCAGACTGGGAGCAGAGAGGAGGGGTGCCTGGCTACACTACATCAGTTTAGCTGCGAATGTCAATTTGGCTGTCCGCCCAGTGGCGGCCAGCCTGATGTTCTCCAGCCCGAACTGTTATATAGCTGGATGGTTAGCCAACAAAGGTCCCTAGTGCAGAAATGAGTGGTGAGCCAGCCCGCTTAAACCAATGCTTGTGCTGCCTTCATGCTGGGTGTCAGCATGAGGACAACATCAGGATCAGTTAGGGAAGTTGGCTCTAGGCCATGCTCAGAGCCGGAGGACAACTCAGGTGAATTCAATACACCTCCTGGTGCTAATCCTACAGTGTGCGACTTCTCCCCGCAGTACCTCTCTGTCGCAACCATGTGTGTCCATTCATTAGTTGGGGTCTCATGTATATGCAATCCCCTACACCCTTTTCTCTCAAGGCCCACCGTCATCAGTGTGCCAATGCACTATCTCTCTACCGCAGCCAGATCACTTGTAGTAATTGCTCCTAAAGGGCCTAGTAGTGGGGTGGTTCTAGGTAGTATAGGGCCTGCACTAAAGCAGTTGTTGAATGGGATGCAGAAGGGTGATTACAAGTGATCTCGCCTCTGTGAGCTAGTTTTGAATGCACCCTCAGATGGATCTGACCAACCATGGCTGACTCCGGAGCTGTCCTACAGTGAGGCTGGGTTTGGCCTTAGCATACTGCAGGCAGTCTGTGCCCGAGTGCGTGCAGAGGACTGAAGTCTGGGCAACATGGGGATCGCCTACAATTACAAGATGCCTACACCAATGGAGTTACTGGACATACTGCCACTCACACAATATGGACATAATCTTTTTTGATGATTCAAAACCATGAGAAATGTATGGGTGATCAAAAGGGTCTGTGCATATGTAAAATGAGCTGATGTTTTGCAAAACGTAAAGTGCCAACACCAATATTGTAAGAAGCATCCCATCAGCGCATGCACTGCACGATCAGCCCGCTTGACCCTCACTCTAAGCGCTGACGAAGTAACCAACTTGCATTATGCCGCGGAAAGGTGCAAGCGTCTGAGGCCTCTGCACTAAGGGTGGGCTGATTTTGCGAAGACGCAGAAGTTTTTTTCCCCCCGCCTGTTCGCGATATTTTCTGCGTGATTGCGTTTAAAAATGTCTCGCCAACTTGCCCATGCGGTCGGGATCTTGTTTTCACTTGTCCCGCCCGCTCGCGATGCTTATTTCCTGTTCGGGGTCTCGAATGACGTGTTCGCGATCGCAAACAAACGCGGGATATCGCGACCGGCTACCAACAATCCAACATAGGAAAACTCGTAGGCGAACGCAGAGACGATAGCGCGTGCGCGAGAATGCATTTTTAATGCGCGAGCAAGAAAAAACTTCAGTTTCGCAGCAGATTGCGAAAGTTTTGACATTTTCGCGCTCTCCGCGGAAGGCGAACATTTCAAATTATCGCAATTTCCGCGAGCGGAACGAAATTTACCGCCCAGGCCTACTCTGCACTAAAAAAGATGCATAAACCACTGACGCCCGTTTCCAGTTGCCCTTGCATCGGTATTCCCATATCACACATGGGGCAACACCTGTTGTGTTTTTGGTTTTAGAAAAATGCATTTTTTCAGGACAATAGCGTGGGGCGCGCTGCAGATTTATTGGAAATAAAACCACTGCTCATTGATAGTGTGAGGCGGTTCTAGCGGTTACTTAACTTCATTGTATTATGCCTAATTGTAATTAAGGCTTTTCAGGCATGTGAGTGGTGGTGTATGAAGGAGGTGAAAGGAGCCGGAGAAGGGGTGTAAGGAGAAGGGATTGTTAGAAACAGACAGAGGAGGTAGCCTGGAAAGGCTGTAGGTAGAAGAGATTGCCAGAGAGGGACAGAGAGTGGAGAGTGTAAGAAGTGGGGAGGGTGTAGGGAGTAGGGAGCCGGGAGGGGAAGGAATGTAGGGAGAAAGGATTGTTATAGAGAGAGAGAGTGAGAGAAAGAGAGGGAGTGAAGTGGAGGGAGCGTGGGTGTAGAGAAAATGGATAGGTAGGAAGATAGAGGAAGCCAGGTTGTAGGAATACGTTATTGCTAGAGACAGAGAAAGAAAAGTATTGGAGGGGTAGAGGGTGTAGGGAGTAGCAGATGTTAGAGAGATAGTGAGGGGATGGAGGGAGTGTGGGGGCGGGGTTTAGGGAGAAGGTGCTTTTAGAGAGGGAGAGAGTGTATTGGTGCAGGTGAAGAGTGCAGAACTACTATATAGAGGGCCATATTTGTCTTCTGCACCTCTTCAAGTAGAGGACAGTGTTAGTATTTGGAAATATATCTGTATTTTACTTCTTTCTACTTCAAGCTCCAATGTTCTAATGTTACTGAGTGGGGACCCACAGGCCCGAGAGCCTGTCCTCTTTTTTCATGTAACTTCTATTAAATGTAATGTTGTGTCGACCTTGGAAGAGAGGAAGGCGACATTGGCCCGGTAGTGTGCAGAGGCCTAAGCCTCTCAACCATCTCGCTAATGCTGGCCGTAGGCACTTGTAGGTTACTACTTTGGTAGGGTGACCAGATTTTCAGAATGAAAAACCAGGACACAGCCATAGAAATAGGACTATGTTTTGGCCAGTGTGGTCAGAGAAGGACCACACTAAATATATATATATATATATATATTCACTGCAAAAAACCATAGGTTAGAGACCATATATAGTTAGCTGGACATTTTATTGACATAAAACCAATGAAATTCCATATATAGTTAGTTGCACTAACTATATATCGCGCACCCGCAATCCACTGCTGATGATGTCACATATTACATCATTCATGACATGGTCAGTGACATCACTGATGACATCACTGATGACATCTCAAATGACATCACTGATGACATCACTGATGACATCTCAAATGACATCACTGATGACATCATCTAGTGTCTGTGTGTTTTTGTAAAGTTTAAATATGTTTTACATATTGAAGAATGAGTGGATCTATGGAAGACTGAGTGTGTGTGTGGCTGGCTGGGAGGTGTGTGACTCTGTGCATATCAATGTGTACTTGTATCAGTGATTGTATAAGAGAGTAAGTATGTGTTAGTATATGTGTGAAAAAGTATGGTGTTCTGTGTTTAACTGTATAGATGAGGAAATCGAAGTGTGATTGATTCTTTACAGGACTGTCTAGGTGTGTGAGTAACTCAATGGATGAGTGGCAGTGTGTGAGTGTCTGCATAGGTGTATGAGTGCATATGATAGTGTTGTAATAATGAGTGACTGTATGTATGAGTGATTGTATGGGTGAATGAGTGAATGTGTGTGTAGACGTAGGAATCAGTGAGTGCGTATGTAGTAACTGGTATTGGTGTGTCATGATGTCATCAGTGATGTCATTTGAGATGTCATCAGTGATGTCATCAGTGATGTCATTTGAGATGTCATCAGTGATGTCATCAGTGATGTCACTGACCATGTCATGAATGATGTAATATGTGACATCATCAGCAGTGGATTGCGGGTGCGAGATATATAGTTAGTGCAACTAACTATATATGGAATTTCATTGGTTTTATGTCAATAAAATGTCCAGCTAACTATATATGGTCTCTAACCTATGGTTTTTTCAGTGAATTTTCAAGGTTTTGTAAATGCAAATTCCTAACTATATATGGTCTATAACCTATGGTTTTTTCAGTGAATGTCATTGGTTTTTTAAAAGCTAATATCTATAGCTGTAAAATATATTCTTTATTACGTGACGTATCACGTAGCCACGTGAGACGCCTCATGACGCGTCGCATAACCGTGACGTAACGGCTCTGCAGCGCAAACAAAACCCGTAACGTAAGCGCGCCGGAGCACGCTTACAGATGTATATATTTTTTTTAACCTTAATTAGACAAAATCCACACGTGCACATATCTTGAGGCCTTGCAAAGGCACATCAAACAAACAGTCCCTACAATTTTGCCAAGTTTGCTGGAAATCTATTCCCTTAATTTTTTTTTCTCTTGGTTTTCCCCTTGTTACGCTTAGCGGGACGCTACCCGGTACGCGAACCGGACGCTCCAAAAACACAAGATGGCGGACTCCCGTTACGCTGCCGGTTAGCTGCCCAATTCGCGTACCAGGAAGCGCCTCTACCGCAAAAAATGCCAAAAATAATTCGCCCCGCGGGGGATTTTAATATCCCCCTCATCAATCCTAGGGGGTCAGGAGGGGTTTACCTTGCCCCCTTTCCTTCATTTCCCCCTTCGTTTTTCACCACATCTTGTCTCTCGAACCTACCGAGAGACAAGATGGCGGCCGCTCCGGACTGTTTACAATGTTGACAGCCAATCAGATTCTCCTCAGACTCCCGTTACGCTGCCGGTTAGCTGTCCGGTTAGCTGCCCGGTGAGCTGCCCGGTGAGCTGCCCGGTTCGCGTACCGGGACGCGCCTCTACGGCCGCTCCGGACTGTTTAGAATGTTGACAGACACCGGAGAGCCAATCAGCTTCGCTTCGCGAAGTTCCGTTACGCGTCAGGTACGCGAACCGGGGCGCTAACCGGAGCGCTGTTACAGATATATATATTTTTTTGAACGTTAATTTATCAAAATCCACTGGAGCACATATATTGAGACCTAGCAAAGGCACATCGGGCAAACAATATCTACAATTTTGCCAAGTTTCGTGGAAATCCATTCAGCCGTTCGAGCTAAAAGTGAGTCCAACCGCCCTATGGAAAATTGCATGGGAAAAACGCGTTTTGGGACCCCCCTTTTTTCTCGGCCCCCCCTTTGACGAAACCCCCCCAAATTTTCAGGGGCTGCTCAGAAACAAAATGTTCCATTTTCCTGAAAATTTCAGCCAATTCCGTCCTCAAACGTCAAAGTTATTCGACATAGAATTTTCAAAAATCCCATAGGAAAAAAATCCTAACTATATATACCTACTGGCGACCGCCAGTAGGATATATATATATATATATATATATATATATATATATATATATATTGGGGTGATGTGACACTGAGTACCGTCACTTTTTTATTTTGAGAGGAGGAGTACCGGCACTTCTCAAGAGTGACATAATACTTTTAATTGAGAGTACCGACACTTCTCAGAAAAAACAGGTACTCTGGAACAGGGTACCTGCACTTCTATTTTTCCATTTAAAGCATTGGTGACACTGGTTCACCTCTTATTAAATCCTACTGTACTGCATAAATGAGGTGATGCAGCACAGCAGGCAGCTTTAAACAACTGAACGTCTTTAGTTTTGTGAAGGGAGAGCTCTTTTAAACAGAGAAACGTCTGTTCCTGGTGTTAAGAGCGAGTCAGAGGAAACGTGAGCCTGCACCAAACTGATTAATGTGCGCGCTCACCTGACCCACTCTCAAAACCGGGACATATCTTTGTTTTAGCAAAATTTGTTAGGACGCAGGGACAGTCCTTGAAAAAACTGGACTGTCTGGGCAAATCCGGGACTTCACTCTATTTTAGGTTGAATCTGTTTGCCAGCTTCGAGAGCATGCAGAAAAGATGATGCACATGCCTCCTACCTCAGATGTTGCCGGAGGTGTTGTTTGGCGATTTCACATATACTGTCGGTGACCACATATGATAGCGAAGATAACAAGAATGGCAAAGCCAATAGGTCTTATCTATGGCTAGTGATTATCTTTAGCAAGCAATGAGTGTGCGCCCAGTGTGAATCAGTAGAAGTGGTACCAGGGAGCTAGTTTGCCTCAGAGGGGATCCGCAAACAGATTGTCATGGAAAATGGCGTTCAATTTGTTTCGGCAGACATGAAGGAGTTTTTAGAGGACCTAGGTATCACTCATTTATGCACAGCATAAATTCACCACAGGCAAATGTCCTGATTAAATCCATGACCAGGTTGTCAAGGCATCTGTTCAGTCAGCTGTAGAAAGAAGGATTCAGCTGAAAACAGTGCATAGGCAGAAATTGTGGGTGCATTGAAGTGCTTAATTTGCGCCTGTGTTTTCTGTTGCTTGGTACCAGAATAAATTGTCAACACAGGCACTTATGACAGTCTGCACTGCTAATCTAAACTAGAGAGTAACACAAAACTAGTTTATTATTTCAATGAACATTAGAAAAGACTATCTGACTAAATGACTATCTACCTTTTTTGATTTGACTTTAATACACTACCTCTAGTTCTTTGGCAACGAGCTCCAGCCTCTCTCCTCTCTATTATCCTCCTTCTGTACCTCTTCGCTCTCCGCTTTCCTTTTCTTCTTTCTAACCTTATTCTGCGGGCCTTGTACTTTTCAGAATTCGACCCTTGCTAGAATTTGGTCTATCAGCAAATTCTGGGATAATATGCTCTGCATGACGACCGGTCTCATTCAGTTTGTATCCCCACGAAACATTTCTGAGGAAAGTACAACTCAGCATATGGACCTGACACGGATTTGCCAAGTTCATCCAGTGTACATGCTATCTCGTCAAAATACTCGGTCATTAAGTCCCACTGCTTGCCTGGTTGCTCACTCAATTTCCTGTGTCCCTTTGTGATTAGCTGATTGTAACATGCTGTCCGTTTCACCACTTGTTGTCTTCTAGTATTGGTTACATGAATGAAGTGATGTACACACAATACTTTGCCCGTTCTTTTATGTATTTTGTGTTTGCAAAATCAAAAACATTTCTTTGAATAAAAAAAATAAAAAAATGACTATCTGCTGCCCAAGCCCTTATTGTAGCTTTGGGATCTGGAATAGTCTGAAATGTCATATTTGCAGAGTGTGCTGATTAGTAGTTGCATTGATTCTGTCACTGGCAGCAGGTATATGGGAAATGAGTAGTGCAAGCTGCAGTGGCATCTTAATGAGGGCCCCGGCACTGATTTCTTTACAAATTAGGCACTAATGCATCATATTATACCCAATGTAGTCACCAAACTGTCACTTTTCCAATGCTTGAGGACAAGCTTTGCGGGGTCCAAACTCAACCCTGAAGTGTGATTGGTTAAGTGTGAGGAGTAAATCAAGGTCGCGGATGCAAGTGAGATGGAGAGATGTCAAATGAAGTACAAACAATGCTATCATTATAATATAATTAAATAATGTGAAGAAGCCAGGATGGACACCCAAAGGGAGATCTCAATATTGGGGTCCGAAGCGCATTGTTTGAGTGAAGAGGAATGTGCTTGTTTTGTCTGACAGTGGTGTTTGGAGTATGTCCAGACTGGTAAGCTGTGATGACAAAAATAATGACTTATGCAGCTCAGATGGTAAAGGGGCTAAGGGGTCAGCTGGGGAAGGTTGTCACATTCTCCGCCTAAGGAGAACACCATCGAACACCATCCTTCTTGTTTGACTATGAGCCGAGTGACAAGTAGCTGGGGGGGGGGCGGAACCCTGATTCTTGTTTAACTTCATTGCAGTGTGATTTTCACTATGAATGTTTTATATGATTTTATGTCCAATATGAAGCTAGTATCTGTTATGAAATGTATGCTTGTCTGTTGTAAAGTGATTTACAATTTTCTTTTTCCTTTTCTTTTCTTTCCTGGTTCCTTGGAATTTCTTTTTTTTAGGGAAATCTGTCCTTTTATTGTTTTTATTGTTATAGAGGCGGAGATGTGTTCTGGCTTGGCTGTAGAATGTTACCGGTAGAGTGTTACACCATTGATGCTCCAGGGTGTTAGGAAACTGGAGGAGAAGGTTCTGGAAAGAGTGGAAACAGATGTTGACACTGATGGAAGCATGAGACTGAGTCTTTGTTAGTGAATTAAAGACTTGGAACACCTCTGCTATCCAGCCTCGTATCTTATCACAAAGCCAATATGGCTTGCCAATGTGAGAGCTATTGGCTTTGCCAATGACTTTTAGCCATGTTGCACAGCAGCATGGCTAAATGTTAGTGGCGTTGGGTATTGTAGAGTGGAGTTGGGTGGTGTGGATTAAACTGGCATAGAGTGGAGTGGCATAGAGTTAAGTGGAATGGCATAGATTGGCATTGTCTGGAGTACAGTGGTGCAGAGTAGACTGGTGAAGTGTGGCATTCTGGTCAAGGAGATCCTAAAATGTTTGTTTCCATCCCAAACTACAATTACCAAAAAGTGCTTCATTTGTGCTTTCTTAGCTGCTGACATATTTTGAATATTTGGAGAGTCCATTTACAGGTATTTAGATTTTGTGGTGTTTGAAAACAATTGGCATTCTGCAGCAATTCCTTCCACGCACTCTATACTTCATCGAGCTTGTCACATAGTTCATTTGTCAAAATCCTCTTTCTTTGTAGACAGAGAATTGATCCAGCGTTAGGGGTTTTTGCAAATTTCAATCATCTGGACCCAATTAAATGCCTAACAGTCCCTTTCACGCTGCAAGAATTTAAAAACATTTACCAAATTAGCTACCTTCTATTTTATCCTCTTTAATCTCTGATGAATCTTTTTTACTGGTCAGGGATTGGCAAAGATTTGACAGAATTCTAAAATTAGAACCTAACAAATGAATAATCAGTCACTATAAATAATTGCCATTAATAAAGACAAACTCTGTTTTCTTATCAATATGCTTTTTCTAAAATAATGTGAACGCTCATCAAGTTCAATACAGCTCAAATTATAGATCACCACATGAGAGAACAACAATATAGTAATTCCCAATATACATCTCAAATATCCATGTCGTAAGAGAGTGGATAGGCAAAGGGGCACAAGAATAAAGACATTTGCAAATAAGATTAATGCAAATTCAGAATATCATACAAACCTATTTCAGAAAATGCTAGAAGTCTGGAAAGCTACTCTCCGGTCGAGAGAGTAAGCTGGGGAATCCTCAAGAAGGTATGAGGAGCAAAGTCAAAGAGTCGGGATCATCAGAACAACAGCCAGCCAATAAAGGTAGGAAACAGCAACACAGCTCTCTCCTCACTTAAAAAGAAAGAAAAATGAACGCGCCCCCAACCCTTTCAGTAATAATAGTGATACTCTTAATTCACTAAAGAGCCAACCCCCCATGTATCGTCACACACACATTCTTGAATCCCATTGGTTTAAACCAGGGGGTGTCTAGTCACTCCACATTTGATGTGCCTAACTTTTCAACAGTTCCTTTGTCTTTAGACAATTTTCGTCATCAACCTTCAGCAGAGGAAACTTAGATAATCTCTTCCGTGGCTTGCACATTTCTCCATCTCGCTAATGTATCAATCTCATAATACGAGTGTCCACAAACTCCGCTCAGCAAGGAAGTTCCATTCATAATGTTCATTGTTTTCTCCACACAACCTTGCCCATCATCAGGAACACATGAAGGACATATTACATATTTTTGCAGTCTATGTTCTAATGAGCAAATTAAACCTAAAACGACTCCTGAGGCCTTCTCTGCAGTACAGTAAAATACGCTCTAGGGAAAACAAATATGTGATTATCTTTGTCATTTTATAAAACTCCACTATTAATGCTCTATAAAAGCTTTGCTTGCATTATCTTATGTTATGTACATTATTTTCAAACAGTTAGTGAAAAAGAAACTTGTGGCTTTTGGCTGTTATTTCTACACTAATCATGTGCATTTACGGCCTACTACAAAAGTCCTAAAAATCACTAATTTCCCCCAGCACGTTCTTGCGCAGTTTTCATCTTTCCCCTTTTTAGTTTTGCACTGTTCATTTTCACACCATTGTGTTAATAATCCACACAATGAGGAGTTCAATCCAAGCATGTTTTATTTAACAAAAACCCTGCTCCAGCTGAATGAAAAGTAAAAACCACTCTCAATGTTAAACAAATAAGCAGCTATTTGTCAGAAGATACAGTCTGACATTTGTCCTTTGTCTTTAAATGCACAGTAAAGGTGACAAGACAAACACAAGATTTAAAAGCATCTTTATTGTTCATTCACCTTCTGAACTCCAGCATGGTTATATTTAGGGATACTGTAGCACCCCCTGCACCTGTACGTTCAGCGCCTATGCTTGTCATTGTATGTTACGGAAATGAGTATTAGTTTATTTGCAAACACACGCACACTTGCATAACTGGCAATGCTATAAGCACACACTGTAAGAAAATCTAAAGAGGCACAAACACTTCACATCTCACGTTATCTATTATAAAATTATGAAGTGCCACCCATGTGCACCTTTGTTGCTGAATTTGGAGAAATAAGGTTCCAGCTGTGTTTATTTTGTCCTTTCCAGCAGGACCCACAGCTCATCAATTAGTGATAGTTTGCAAAGTAATCACTTCAGCACCCCACAGGTGTCAACACACAGCATGAAGACACCTTCATGTAGAAGCATTGGGTCTGGCCTAGGTCTTGAGATGCCTTGAGACCCTCAGGGGTGATTATTTAGCATTTTACAAATATCAGGTTATTATTATTATTATTATTACTGACCAACAGCAGAAGCTAATTCCAATCTGTGCCACTCAGGTAAGCACGAGCGACTCATTGTGTAAAAAAACAAAAACAAACAACAACAAAAACACTATCATTGTAGTGGTAGCAAATTATAAGAGCAGACATAAACACTGTAGTGGATCACTCGGCCACTACAATCACCTCCCTGACGCAGCACACAACCCCTTGGCTGGGCGAGGCAGAGGAGATAACTAAATGGGAGGAGGACTGCTCGAGACCACTCATGTGAGACTATACTGGTGTTCTCAGTCTCTTACTGCTGTTACGCCCTAGGCTGAATATCACACTGATGACAAGGCCCAGACTGGCTCTACTCATGCCTCCTGCCTATGCTCTGATGCCTGAACTTTCATGTACTGGCCATCTCCCACCTAGAGGAGCATGATCGAAAGGCTGGCAGAGCCATTTGTATCCGGTGCTCCTGTCAGCTTCGTAAGAATAGACCCCCCCCCGAAGAGGCGGCCGGTGCCCTGACTTAAGGGTTCCTGATCAAAACAGGTTGTTGGTCTCAGCCAAATATACACCAAGGTCCAACCATCACGCAGGACCCCACGTGAAAAACAGGAGTCTGCAACAAGAAACCAGTCAGACGCTTCTAATAAAGCATTTACGAAGCAGCTGGCCCAATGTGTCCATAAAGTCAACAGCCCTAAAGAAGACCTTCCCCGGAATACATCACAGGCCCAACCTGAAGGTTGAAACGCGTCGGCGCAATCACAAACAGGGCCAAGAGCTCCCATAAACTGGTTCATTCTGCACACAAAAGTTGTGCACTATGAGAGGTGGAATCTAGGATCTCATCCTGTTTTTAACTCATGCTCTAACCCCCCCAAAATAGGGCCAAGTAGCATTATCTTACCCTTAACTAGGACTCTTTACACTCTTCTTTTTGAAGGGCAAGGGTGACATTTTGCACCCGGCCATATGAACAGTGTCCTTTTGTTGGTTTACATGTAAAGATAGGAGCATGGACACTGGACCTTAACTAGCTCCTAGGTCCCCCCTTTTTCTTTTGTGTTTTAGTTGTGTCAGTGCCTTGGTGGACTTTTTTTTCTCCATTTGCCCTTAATATTCCCTCTTTATGTGTTTTTTTGTAATCCAATATTGTCTGGAGGGCTTTGGTACCAGCAGGGCATGGGTGGAGCAGCGCTGAGTTGCCCACCATATCTCTCAGGGTATTTGAAGGAGACAAAGGACCTGCAGTGATCGCTGCCCCATTAACAGTACAAGAAAGAAGTGGTCACACTAGAATGAAAATATTCATTCTAATCACATTACCGAAAATAAACACATTATATATTTTTTTCTCAGGTACTTTGTGGCTATTCCTGAAGAAGGCGTCGCACCGAAACGCGCGTCGATAATATCTATAGTTATTGCCACTCCTTTTATATATTTTTTACATGTGTTTTTAATTGTTTTAGTTATATTCAAATGAAATGTTATGATTGTTTTGCCTGATACATACGATGTATTGTGTTATTACACAATTTGTAACTGAATTGTATTTTTTATGAATTATTAAAATGATTGTTATGTAGGCAGAAATCTTTAAGTTTCGTTAATTCTCCCATACACATTTGTTTGGACAACTATATATAATTGCCTAAGAGGTGCTTTTTACTTCATTCAGTTTTCCCTGGCCTAGGAATTGAACAATTTACTGTTCAGGGGGTCCTTGATAATCACATTGATTTTACCCACAGCTTGTCTGTGTAGGGCTGTTCTTTTGCATCCTGCGATTGTTTATCAGTTTGCCTTGTTCATTTGAGTGCTCATATTACATCTACTATAGATTACTTTGTCATTAATTCATTCCCTGTTTGGACAAATCTAGGATGGCACAATTGAAGACATTTGGCTTCACAGATGAAGAGTTTCCCCTCCTAGTAGGAACTTCCAATTCTTTTCGTAACAGTACTAATGACAATAGTCATAATCATGATGACATGAAAAAGTTGATAGACCTTGAAAAGAAATTGAAACCGATGGAAGCACACTATAAACTTTTTCTTGAGAAGTGGAGCATGATTGCGAGCAGATGCTCGCGAGATCTTATGATCCTCATTGTCAAAACGGCTAAAGAGTTAGCTATCGACATTAAAACGGAAGTAGATGAATTAGAAGATAAGATTAAAAAAGCAAACAGTGTAGAAGAAGCTTTAAAGAAACTGGAAGAGTCAAATAAGGAGTTAGAATCTTTTACCAATTACTTAAATAAACGTAAAAATGACAAACTTACCAAGGATAAAAGATTCTACACAATAGAAAATACTTATCCTTATTTAAGACCGGATTTTTATAAACAGAATCACTATATAGATGAAAATAGAGCCCAGCAACAGAGAGTCAATACATATTTCAGATACATCAGACTCTGATGGTGATAATGGCAATGCTTACTATGAGTCTGAAAGTAATTTTAACTCTTTTCAAGCTAAACGCAACCAATCACAGGCTTTTTTAGACAATCAAGGGACACACAGGGGACGCCAAAGAGTCCGATTCCAAACCCAGAACAGAGGGAATTACAAACCTCAGCATCACCATAAACAGCAGGACCCTCAAGTCATGCTAGAGACACACAATTAACAATATTGGAAACCGAGGATGTAGTCCCGATTTTCAACCTGTCATCTGCGAATTTAGATGTACATAGCATTAGCCTCTTATCCAAAGGTCTCTCGTTTGTCCCTCATTCACATGTTAATATCTTTGAACTACATCAAGATATTATTTCCTTCTTCCGTAGAATTAGGTAAAAAAAGTTATTTGGACCAAATGATGAAATAGATACTTCAGTTGACACAGTAAGACACTTGACACTACCATCCACATTTAGTCCTTCCTTAGACCAATTAGGACCGGAAGTGTCTGCCTTTGAATTAGTAGTACTACGCTGATTAGAACAAGCCTTACGCTTTATCTCTAAACCCCTATATAAGTTAAATAAAGATGAACACACAACATTGAATTCTCTGGCCCATAACAATGACCTGGTAATAAAAAGTTGTGATAAGGGAGGCGGCATTGTTGTCATTAATGCCAATGATTATGAGCAGAATATGAAAACTATGCTTAGTGATGCCACTTTCTATACCAATATCAGTTCTAATCCTCTGACTAAAATATCTAAAAAAATCATGGATCTGACCCATCAAGCTTTAGTTTCAGGGGAAATTACACAGAAAGAACATGTTTTCCTTAATCATAATAAAGGCAAAACAGCATGTATTTATGGGCTGCCAAAAATACATGAAAATATTCTAGATCCACCTTACAGACCCATAGTATCCATGATTGGCAGTATCACAGAGCCACTGTCTAAATTTATTGATAATCAATTACGTCCTTATATCCCTAAGATTACTTCATATATAAAAGATACTGGAGAAATGATCAATAAAGTTGAAAACATGAAATTTGACCCTCGGAACGACTTATTAGTGACTCTTGATGTAGAATCGCTATACAGCAATATTCCCCTTAAAAAGGCAATGGAAGCCACAGAGTGGTTTATCGAAGAGTATAATATACCTTTTTCAAAGTCATTTACTCTTGCATGTCTCAATATAGGGGTCGATTCCGATCCGGTAAAATCCCCGTCCGTACGAATCGTATCCGGAGCCGTTTCCGTACGACTCGTACAGACGCCGTACGACCGGACGATTCCGATCCCGATCGGCCGACCCGGACGCGATTCGTACGGTACACGTCGATTCGTACGGAAAAGCGCACGATCACCTACACACCGTACGGCGCGTACCCCCATGATCGCAGGGGTACGCGCCATACCCCTGTGGTCATGCGGGGTACGTGCCGTACACCCAGCGTACATGGGGTACGTGCTGTACACCCACTGTACATGGGGTACGGTGCGTACCCCATGTACGCTGGGTGTACGGCACGTACCCCGCATGACCACAGGGGTACGGCGCGTACCCCTGCGATCATGGGGGGTACGTGCCGTACCCGGGGGGGGGGCGTTCCGTACCTGTTTCGGCGCGAACTCTGCGTTTACGACTGTTTTCGGCTCCCGTAGGAAAAGGGTCGTATGGCGCGTACCCGACACAAATCGTACTTGCTGGGTCGTAAAAACGTGCCGCGATGTCGCGTACAGCGGGTTCCGAGTGAGATTCGTACGGAGATTTGAGTCGTACGGAGTCCTGTACGACTCGTACGGAGTTCGGCACCTAGTACGGATCGTACTTCATCGTACGTACGGGATGTCTACGGATACGATTCGTACGGGGAAAAAACTCTCCGTACGACCATTCGGAGCGCATTTTACCGGATCGGAATCAACACCATAGTGTTGACTGAGAATATATTTCAATTTGGACAAACAATATATCGTCAAGTGAAGGGCGTAAGTATGGGCACATCAGTTGCGCCGTCCGTAGCGAATATATATATGGCAGCCTTTGAGAAAAAATTCATATATAATGAGATTGCCCCATTTTTTTAATCTGTCTCCCATTGGTCCAGATATATCGATGATATTTCTTTATCTGGACCAATGGGAGAGACTCTTTATCTAAGTTCCTCTGTTGGCTTAATGTCACGGATCATAATCTTAAATTTACAGCTCATATAAGTGCAGACAGGGTGGAATCCCTGGATATTTTTATTCTGCACGATCAAGGCAGATTAAAAGTGGACCTATACATAAAACCCACAGCGAGGAATACTCTGTTACATTTTCAGAGTTTCCATCCTCGAAACCAAAGAAAGAGTATCCTGGTTTCTCAATTCTTGAGAGAAACTGTTCAGATTTGAATGATTTTGATAAACAGGCAGCGGAAATGAGAAGGAAATTTATAGATAGAGGATATCCCCTCCGGCTGGTGAGGGATTGCTATAAAAGAGCGAGGTTTTTCGATAGAGACCATCTTTTAAGATCTAAAGTAGTGAAAGAAAAGACACAACTTGTTTGCATCACAAGACACTCTACTTTAGATGACAAAATAAAACAAATTGATAATGCTAATTGGCACATTCTGAACAGTAATCCAACACAAGATCATAAGTTACCAAAACCTCTGTTCGCCCACCGAAGGAATAGAAATATTAAGGATCTTATTGTTCATTCGCGATTTGAGAAGAAATCGAATAATGGAAGTTTTGTGCAAAAATCAATTGATAACAATATGCCCATTAGAGGAACTATGAACTGTTCGTCTTGCAAATCCTGGGACATGATCATAGGAGGAGAAATGTTCTTCACATAATGGCTACACCACCCGCCCCACAGAAATGTGGAATTGCAGAACACAGAATACCATCTATTTCATTCTATGCCATTGTGCATTAGGATACGTGGGTGAAACCTCGAGGCCTATTCAAACTATGTTAACTGAACATCATTCCGCTATTAGAACAAAGAAATTGCTATCACCTATGGTTAAACATTTAATTGAGAATGACCATAAACCTGATGATTTCCGATGGAGTATTTTAGAGTAAATCAAGACCCCAGACACCAAGAGGGTCTCAAAATACGCAGGAAACGGGAAGATGTTTGGATTTTTTCTTTGGATACCTTCAGAAATGGACTAAACAGCGAAATACCATGGGAGAATGCCATTTTGTGACATCTCTTATGCGGTACGAATCAATATGTATAGGTACTTTTAAAATTGGGAACTAGTGAGGGAACTGATCTGAGATCTATGTCTTTCTTTTTTCATTTGATATACATTTGATGTTATTTCGTACTTCATCATCTGATATACATTCTTCATCTAATATACATTTGGTGTTAATCCGTACTTATTCTTTTGATTAAATCGCACTGATTGAAAGATAACGATTGGATATATATTAGTATATATCTAGATTATTCTGACTTCTAATTTTTTCCTTATTCACTTGCTATTTTTCTTTATTCCCCTCTTAGAATTACTCCTTGCCAATTAGGAGATATTCTTGATAACTGATCATTACTCCCCTTTAAATAGGTATAAAATTACTTTATTTGACATATGAACACTTAGCATCGTTAGAAGTATTAAACATCAAGAAAAGTTCATTTGAATCCATCTCCTTGATGTTTTGGGAATATCTCTCATTATATACACATCGTTGAAATGGTATACCACTGTCTATACATCCGGCTATAGTTCCGTTTAAAAAATAATTTCTTTAAAAAAATTCACATTTTTTTTTAGATATATATAGTCCGGATAAATTAACTAGGTAGCCGGCAACTGAAATCAATACATATTTCATCAAGGTGTTCGCTGATAACCCTTACATGATCGAATATCCCCGCTTTTTTCGTCCTCTTTGGCGGTGACACATGATATATACGTTACACAATTACGTTTATTTATTTTACACGTAACGTTTTATAGTTGTGTAATACATGTATATATTTATACATATTGCCTGATTTCCAATATACCATCATCGGGATTTATATAACCATCATCTCTTGTCTGTAACATACGGTAGTTTTAAAAGCAGCAATCTTTAGACAACGTTTGAGTTACCAGCATGTCTGTCACATGCCTGATGATCATGTGACTTTCTACGTGCTTTTGAATGAACGTGCATGGCCC
This sequence comes from Lissotriton helveticus, assembly GCF_964261635.1. Lineage (NCBI taxonomy): Eukaryota > Metazoa > Chordata > Amphibia > Caudata > Salamandridae > Lissotriton > Lissotriton helveticus. The sequence goes on along the minus strand of NC_136065.1, from coordinate 1,165,740,215 downwards.
GCTCAGCATTTAAGAATCCGGAAACTGGGCGGCCGTTGGACATTCCTCCTCTTCCAGTGATGTCAGGCGCCAGAGGTTATCGGTCACCCTAGAGCAATACGGATATAAAATCTATTGCTGGTAAGCGAAATATAGAACATCTACCGCTTCTTTAAGATATGGATGCGATTCGGAAATTTCTTTATGGCACCAAACGCTTAATTTCCTTTCGATATAATTTTTATCTTCACAGTCTATTGTCACAATTACAATTTGAAAGGCCAAAAGTTACGCATGTATTGAAGCCACGATAGGTAAATAGATTCAGAAAGGCTATTGCACTTTGTATTTTTTAATATAGGAGATCTCTCTGTAGCATTATTGTTTTGTGCAACAGTTTGATTTTGTTTTTTTTTTAATCTTTATTCTATCTAACTAGTTTGTAATCACAAGTCTAATCGAAAGGCTGTAATTATTGAAATATCGACACCGTCTTTGATTGCTGGGAGCTATCGTTACTCCCGGAGCAATACAAAAGTATAAGTTGTTGCAGGTAAATAATTATGGGACAATGAACATATACGGTGTTTTCTTTCATAATGGAGTCTAATTATAGCTTCAATTAACGTAGAGGGTTGTTGATTTTTCTCTGTACAATTATCCCTTCCTTCTTCTATTTTTTTAATTAGTTTGTCATCGTAACTTTGAGTCAGAAATCAGTAAATAGTGGAACATCTCCCTCTTTATTTGGCATTTCTACCTGTCTTCAGGTATTCTGACTTATGCTATTAATAATATTGCAGTAACTCAGCTTAAACTATCGGACAGCATATAATTTCAGGAAGGTCCTCTTTTTATTTCTTTAAGGTTTACTACTCTCATGAAAGCGTCTTATCCTGACACTTTCAACATTCTGGAGCGTTTTAGCTTTCTGCATCCTCTTTTAAATAGGTAATTTCAAAATGATTTTGGTCAAATCTAAACATTTGCCTTGGGTACTTTAAATAGAAGCAAATATTTAATAACGGAATATTCTTTATCTATATCAATTTATCTTATAGTATGAAAAAGGAAGATACTCTATGATAGATTCTCCGTTTTATCTCAACAATCATCGCATTACGAAGCTATAGAGCTGAGAGCTATATCTAAGTGAATCTTATTGTTAGTACTAGGATCTCTTGATAACTAATGAATTACCATACATGTTTTTAATAAATATGGTCTTTATTACAGAACTATCAAGTGGGATCAAATATTAATCTAGATTGCACATAGCTACTTTGAATCTAACGGATACTACAAAGAAGTAAAGTAAGTCAACATACCTTAATCTAGATTCGAGTTCTTTTAAGAAAAACAGGCACTTATTTCTGTTATAGATTTTCTTTTTTGATCTTTAAATATCATTAAGGGCCTGAGATGTAGATGGGCACTCAAATATAAGTAATGCATTGTTATATATATAAATCTGTTTGTCCATGATGGGAATGTATAGAAACTTTGAATTGATGTCTGTTGTTAGAATATGTTTCTTCAATATATTCTTTTTTTAATGTAAAATGTGTTCAGAATGATTACACATCTTTGCTAGTAATACATTGCACATTAAATGTAAAAGATGATGATATAATGGTAAAAATTTAAGATGAAGTTGTTACTGAATTCTTATATATTTTTTCCTCAGGTAATTTGTGGCTATTCCTGAAGAAGGCGTCGAGTATGCCAAAACGCGCGTCGATAATATCTATAGTTATTGCCACTCCGTTTATATATTTTTTACATGTGTTTTTAATTGTTTTAGTTATATTCAAATGAAATGTTATGATTTTTTGCCTGATACATATGATGTATTGTGTTATTACACAATTTTTAACTGAATTGTATTTTTTATGAATTATTAAATTGATTGTTATGTAGATAGAAATCTTTAATTTTCGTTAATTCTCCCATACACATTTGTTTGGACAACCATATATAATTGCCTAAGAGGTGCTTTTTACTTCATTCAGTTTTCCCTGGCCTAGGAATTGAACAATTTACTGTTCGGGGGTCCTTGATAATCACATTGATTTTACCCACAGCTTGTCTGTGTAGGGCTGTTCTTTTGCATCCTGCGATTGTTTATCAGTTTGCCTTGTTCATTTGAGTGCTCATATTACATCTACTATAGATTACTTTGTCATTAATTACCTTCATTCCCTGTTTGGACAAATCTAGGATGGCACAATTGAAGACATTTGGCTTCACAGATGAAGAGTTTCCCCTCCTAGTAGGAACTTTTGGTAACAGTACTAATGACAATAGTCATAATCATGATGACATGAAAAAGTTGATAGACCTTGAAAAGAAATTGAAACCGATGGAAGCACACTATAAACTTTTTCTTGAGAAGTGGAGCATGATTGCGAGCAGATGCTCGCGAGATCTTATGATCCTCATTGTCAAAACGGCTAAAGAGTTAGCTATCAACATTAAAACGGAAGTAGATGAATTGGAAGATAAGATTAAAAAAGCAAACAGTGTAGAAGAAGCTTTAAAGAAACTGGAAGAGTCAAATAAGGAGTTAGAATCTTTTACCAATTACTTAAATAAACGTAAAAATGACAAACTTACCAAGGATAAAAGATTCTACACAATAGAAAATACTTATCCTTATTTAAGACAGGATTTTTATAAACAGAATAACTATATAGATGAAAATAGAGCCCAGCAACAGAGAGTCAATACATATTTCAGATACATCAGACTCTGATGGTGATAATGGCAATGCTTACTATGAGTCTGAAAGTAATTTTAACTCTTTTCAAGCTAAACGCAACCAATCACAGGCTTTTTTAGACAATCGAGGGACACACAGGGGACGCCAAAGAGTCCGATTCCAAACTCAGAACAGAGGGAATTACAAATCTCAGCATCACCATAAACAGCAGGACCCTCAAGTCATGCTAGAGACACACAATTAACAATATTTGAAACCGAGGATGTAGTCCCGATTTTCAACCTGTCATCTGCGAATTTAAATGTACATAGCATTAGCCTCTTATCCAAAGGTCTCTCGTTTGTCCCTCATTCACATGTTAATATCTTTGACCTACATCAAGATATTATTTCCTTCTTCCGTAGAATTAGGTAAAAAAAGTTATTTGGACCAAATGATGAAATAGATACTTCAGTTGACACAGTAAGACACTTGACCCTACCATCCATGTTTAGTCCTTCCTTAGACCAATTAGGACCGGAAGTGTCTGCCTTTGAATTAGTAGTACTACGCAGATTAGAACAAGCCTTACGCTTTATCTCTAAACCCCTATATAATTTAAATAAAGATGAACACACAACATTGAATTCTCTGGCCCATAACAATGACCTGGTAATAAAAAGTTGTGATAAGGGAGGCGGCATTGTTGTCATTAATGCCAATGATTATGAGCAGAATATGAAAACTATGCTTAGTGATGCCACTTTCTATACCAATATCAGTTCTAATCCTCTGACTAAAATATCTAAAAAAATCATGGATTTGACCCATCAAGCTTTAGTTTCAGGGGAAATTACACAGAAAGAACATGATTTCCTTAATCATAATAAAGGCAAAACAGCATGTATTTATGAGCTGCCAAAAATACATAAAAATATCCTAGATCCACCTTACAGACCCATAGTATCCACGATTGGCAGTATCACAGAGCCACTGTCTAAATTTATTGATAATCAATTACGTCCTTATATCCCTAAGATTACTTCATATATAAAAGATACTTGAGAAATGATCAATAAAGTTGAAAACATGAAATTTGACCCTCGGAACGACTTATTAGTGACTCTTGATGTAGAATCGCTATACAGCAATATTCCCCTTAGAAAGGCAATGGAAGCCACAGAGTGGTTTATCGAAGAGTATAATATACCTTTTTCAAAGTCATTTACTCTTGCATGTCTCAATATAGTGTTGACTGAGAATATATTTCAATTTGGACAAACACTATATCGTCAAGTGAAGGGCGTAAGTATGGGCACATCAGTTGCGCCGTCCGTAGCGAAAATATATATGGCAGCCTTTGAGAAAAAATTCATATATAATGAGATTGCCCCATTTTTTGAATCTGTCTCCCATTGGTCCAGATATATCGATTATATTTTCTTTATCTGGACCAATGGGAGAGACTCTTTGTCTAAGTTCCTCTGTTGGCTTAATGTCACGGATCATAATCTTAAATGTACAGCTCATATGAGTGCAGACAGGGAGGAATTCCTGGATATTTTTATTCTGCACGATCAAGGCAGATTAAAAGTGGACCTATACATAAAACCCACAGCGAGGAATACTCTGTTACATTTTCAGAGTTTCCATTCTCTGAACCAAAGAAAGAGTATCCTGTTTTCTCAATTCTTGAGAGTAAGACAAAACTGTTCAGATTTGAATGATTTTGATAAACATGCAGCGGAAATGAGAAGGAAATTTATAGATAGAGGATATCCCCGCCGGCTGGTGAGGGATTGCTATAAAAGAGCGAGGTTTTTCGATAGAGACCATCTTTTAAGATCTAAAGTAGTGAAAGAAAAGACACAACTTGTTTGCATCACAAGACACTCCACTTTAGATGCCAAAATAAAACAAATTGTTAATGCTAATTGGCACATTCTGAACAGTAATCCAATTTAAGATCATAAGTTACCAAAACCTCTGTTCGCCCACCGACGGAATAGAAATATTAAGGATCTTATTGTTCATTCGCGATTTGAGAAGAAATCAAATAATGGAAGTTTTGTGCAAAAATCTATTGATAACAATATGCCCATTAGAGGAACTATGAAATGTTCGTCTTGTAAATCCTGGGACATGATCATAGAAGGAGAAATGTTCTTCACATAATAGCTACCCCACCCGCGCCACAGAAATGTGGAATTGCAGAACACAGAATACCATCTATTTCATTCTATGCCCTTGTGCATTAGGATACGTGGGTGAAACCTCGAGGCCTATTCAAACTAGGTTAACTGAACATCATTCCGCTATTAGAACAAAGAAATTGCTATCACCTATGGTTAAACTTTTAATTGAGAATGACCATAAACCTGATGATTTCCGATGGAGAATTTTAGAGAAAATCAAGACCCCAGACACCAAGAGGGTCTCAAAATACGCAGGAAACGGGAAGATGTTTGGATTTTTTCTTTGGATACCTTCAGAAATGGACTAAACAGCGAAATACCATGGTAGAATGCCATTTTGTGACATCTCTTATGCGATACGAATCATTATATATGGGTACTTTTTATAAAATTGGGAACTAGTGAGGGAACTGATCTGAGATCTATGTCTTTCTTTTTTCATTTGATGTTATTTCGTACTTCATCATCTGATATACATTCTTCATCTAATATGCATTTGGTGTTAATCCGTACTTCTTCTTTTGATTAAATCGCACTGATTGAAAGATAACGATTGGATATATATTAGTATATATCTAGATTATTCTGACTTCTATTTTTCCCTTATTCACTTGCTATTTTTCTTCATTCCTCTCTTAGGGGAATAAAGGCTATAGTTCCGTTTAAAAAAAATATTCCTTAAAAAAATGCACTTTTTTTTTTAAATATATATAGTCCGGATAAATTAACTAAGTAGCCGGCAACTGAAATCAATACATATTTCATCAAGGTGTTCGCTGATAACCCTTACTTGATAGAATATCCCGGCTTTTTTCGTCCTCTTTGGCGGTGACACATGATATATATACGTTACACGATTACGTTTATTTATTTTACTTGTAACGTTTTATAGTTGTGTAATACATGTATATATTTATACATATTGCCTGATTTCCAATATACCATCATCAGGATTTATATAACCATCATATCTTGTCTGTAACGTACGGTAGTTTTAATAGCAGCAATCTTTAGACAACGTTTGAGTTACCGGCATGTCTGTCACATGCCTGATGATCATGTGACTTTCTACGTGCTTTTGAATGAATGTGCATGGCCCGCTCAGCATTTAAGAATCCGGAAACCGGTCGGCCGTTGGACATTCCTCCTCTTCCGGTGATGTCAGGCGCCAGAGGTTATCGGTCACCCTAGAGCAATACGGATATAAAATCTATTGCTGGTAAGCGAAATATAGAACATCTACCGCTTCTTTAAATATGGATGCGATTCGGAAATTTCTTTATGGCACCAAACGCTTAATTTCCTTTCGATATAATTTTTATCTTCACAGTCTATCATTACAATTACAATTTGAAAGGCCGAAAGTTACGCATGTATTGAATCCACGATAGGTAAATAGATTCAGAAAGGCTATTGCACTTTGTATTTTTTAATATCGGAGATCTCTCTGTAGCATTATTGTTTTGTGCAACAGTTTGATTTTTTTTTTTTTAATCTTTATTCTATCTAACTAGTTTGTCATCACGAGTCTAATCGAAAGGCTGTAATTATTGAAATATCGACACCGTCTTTGATTGCTGGGAGCTATCGTTAGTCCCGGAGCAATACAAAAGTATAAGTTGTTGCAGGTAAATAATTATGGGACAATGAGCATATACGGTGTTTTCTTTCATAATGGAGTCTAATTATAGCTTCAATTAACGTAGAGGGTTGTTGATTTTTCTCTGCACAATTATCCCTTCCTTCTTCTATTTTTTTTAATTAGTTTCTCATCGTAACTTTGAGTCAGAAATCAGTAAATAGTGGAACATCTCCCTCTTTATTTGGCATTTCTACCTGTCTTCAGGTATTCTGACTTATGCTATTAATAATATTGCAGTAACTCAGTTTAAACTATCGGACAGCATATAATTTCAGGAACGTCCTCTTTTTTATTTCTTTAAGGTTTACTACTCTCATGAAAGCGTCTTATCCTGACACTTTCAACATTCTGGAGCGTTTTAGCTTTCTGCATCCTCTTTTAAATAGGTAATTTCAAAATGATTATGGTCAAATCTAAACATTTGCCTTGGGTACTTTAAATAGAAGCAAATATTTAATAATGGAACATTCTTTATCTATATCAATTAATCTTATAGTATGAAAAAGGAAGATACTCTATGATAGATTCTCCGTTTTATCTCAACAATCATCGAATTATGAAGCTATAGAGCTGAGAGCTATATGTAAGTGAATCTTATTGTTAGTACTAGGATCTCTTGATAACTAATGAATTACCATACATGTTTTTAATAAATATGGTCTTTATTACAGAACTATCAAGTGGGACCAAATATTAATCTAGATTGCACATAGCTACTTTTAATCTAACGGATACTACAAAGAAGTAAAGTAAGTCAACATACCTTAATCTAGATTCAAGTTCTTTTAAGAAAAACAGGCACTTATTTCTGTTATAAATTTTCTTTTTTGATCTTTAAATATCATTAAGGGCCTTAGATGTAGATGGGCACTCAAATATAAGTAATGCATTGTTATATATATAAATCTGTTTGTCCATGATGGGAATGTATAGAAACTTTGAATTGATGTCTGTTGTTAGAATATGTTTCTTCAATATATTCTTTTTTATAATGTGAAATGTGTTCAGAATGATTACACATCTTTGCTAGTAATAAATTGCACATAAAATGTAAAAGATGATAATATAATGTTAAAAATTTAAGATGAAGTTGTTGCTGAATTCTTATATATTTTTTCCTCAGGTAATTTGTGGCTATTCCCGAAGAAGGCGTTGAGTATGCCGAAACGCGCGTCGATAATATCTATAGTTATTGCCACTCCGTTTATATATTTTTTACATGTGTTTTTAATTGTTTTAGTTATATTCAAATGAAATGTTATGATTTTTTGCCTGATACATATGATGTATTGTGTTATTTACAATTTTTAACCGAATTGTCTTTTTTATGAATTATTAAAATGATTGTTATGTAGACAGAAATCTTTAAATTTCGTTAATTCTCCTATACACATTTGTTTGGGCAACCATATATAATTGCCTAGGAGGTGCTTTTTACTTCAGCCATAACCCTGTGTAACATCCAATAAAAGCTCCTACCCATAGCCTGTGAATCATGTATCTAGCAAATAGTGGTACTTGAGGTCCGAAGGGTATATTACCTGTAGCAAGACAAATTTTCCCTGAAACACATACCACAAACAGATCGTGAACCCCAATGTCTTAAAAGCAGGGCTCACAAAAAGGGTGATAAATGCTCAGGAGTCCTTACCTCGTCTCATGTAGACGGTCGCTCCGTTGTCTAGAAGCATGGGACGCCCGCATATTACTGGGCTGAAACAACAATGGTAAGGATAGGGATACAGTTGATGAAAGTACACAGCAAACTTAAATTACGACGGTCTCTGCTCGGTATCCAAAAACTTTAACTAGCAATCTGCTTCCGGTTCTGCCCAGCTGGTAGCTCCTATACACCTACCCCAACCATGCAACTGCCAGTCATAAACTGGTGATGGCAGTGCACAGAACTTAAGTAGTCACAGGGGCAGGTATCTGGGTGGTTTCCCTTTCTGGGATGTCAGCTGGAGTTGAAACATCGTACGTCTGCGCAAATGAAAGTCAGTAGTACGCGTGCGTGTGAAAAGAAAACTAATCTCCTCTGCCTAAGTATGGGCATCCTGTTTATATGTCTGTAAATGACGGCAGCCTATAAATTAATATCGCCAGATATGCTCGCACTAGTATGTATCAAGCATAGAAATGCAGTACAGAGATGAAACTGTATCGCACATGGTACCGACTTCATGCATTGGCGTGGACCTCCCACGCAATGTGATCTTAATTTTTATCAGCATATTGCTATAAATGACCATCCCAGAGCAAGTATAAGATGAATCATTTAATTCATATTAGTCTATACGGTGTTAGTAAGGTGACTATGTCCTATTGTATGGAAACAAATAAGGAGGGGGGAAGGGGGGAAAGTAATAAAGAGATGATGTAAACTACAAAAACCCTAAAAACCAATACCCCAATAGGCTCACTGTGCCATGAAAAACCAAAGAAGGAATTGCACCACAACATATACGTTAAGGCACAGTTCTAAACAAACCACCATTATCAGTGTGGTGTTAACTCATGTACCCTAGACAAGGAAAAGATATGAAAGTTCAAAGGTTACAGGGAGCTGTGGTTACTAATCAGCTTCCGATGATAACCACCGACTTGGCAATAGTAGAGAACAATATAGGAAGAGTTGGTAGTCATACTGAGGCCCCCTATGATATCACCGGTGGTGATGAGGAGGTGAACCAATTCATGGGTCCTGTTAGAGGGATTCCCTCATAGCTCTGCAGAGTATTAAAGTAGAAATGCCACAGGGCCTAAGGATGCAGGACCAGTGGTGGCGGCCCCCGAAAAACAGGAGAAGCAGGGGTGGCACAGGTAAGTGCAGAGTTGGTGGCAGTGACTCCAAAAACAACAGCGAGCTCCAGCGAGGCGGGAGCCCGGGAATCCCTTTAAGCGCCTCCTGGCACTTGGTTTCCTCGTCTGCGGCGTGCGCGCCTCAGGTGATGCAGGGAGATGAAGTCCCCGGGGATCCGCGATGCAGGACCAGCGGCGGCGGCCCCCGAAAAACAGGAGAAGCAGTGGTGGCACAGGTAAGTGCAGAGTTGGTGGCAGTGACTCCAAAAACAACAGCGAGCTCCCGCGTCTAAGGATGTTGTCTTGGAATATAGCTGGATTAAATGCTAAAATGGACCTCCCTGAATGGGGTGAATTCATTGATACCCATGAGATCTGCTTATTCCAAGAGACCTGGGCATTAAAATCTTTGCATGGAGCTGGGTTTGTTACATATTGCAAAGTGGCTCTTCAAGGGCCAGGGGGGAGACCGTCGGGGGGTTTGAGTATATGGGTTGGTATACACCTTGGCTGTACAGTTAAAATTATAGAAACCCACTCCCCTGACATCTTATGTATCGTTCTCTCCCTTAGTAATTTCCCAAAGGTGGCTATTATTAATGTTTACTCTCACCCTGTGAGGTATGTGCAGACCTCGCAGACATTAGATTGCTTGGCTTCTTTTCTTTCCACGTTGCCCGAGAAAATCTATCCTATCATCGGTGGGGATTTTAAGTGCCACTTCAAACCTCTTAACGGTTAACCTCATTCTATTACGAGTGATGAGGATTCAACCTGGGGAATTCCTATGTGTAACCTTTACCCGATAAGGGGCTGGACCCCCCTAGTCCTACAGCTGACGTCACTCACCCTCAGTTATTCACTGAGGGCACGTAATGGTCGCCTGTCTGCTGATAACCCAGGGAATTTCCCCTTCAAAAGGAATGGACAGGCCTCCACAATTGATTATATCTTGGTAAATCTGGAAATCTGGCACAGGATCCTGAATTTTTTGGTACAGTCATGCGTTGAAAGTGACCATAATCCGCTGGTTGTAACTGTGGATAGATATCAACCGGTAGTAGGGCAGGCCTCAACTAATCTACCACAATCTATCTTAATAGCAATCGATGGAGGCAGAAAAATCAGTTGGGGAACATTTGTACAAACCCCAGAAGCAATGGCTTCTTTGAATAAATCTATTATCCCCTTCTTAGAAAAGGCAAGCTCCATCTCAGATAGCAGCAGCGTCACTGACACCAAAGAGGTGCTGGGGAAAAACCACCTGGATATGGTTGGAACTCTGGCAGAGTTTTTTTTATAGTAGTACAATTCGCAAAGGAAGTAAACGTAGAGAAAAAACCCTGGTACAACAGGACATGCAGGGATGCAAAGAGTGCTCTGTTGACCAAACTCAGAGAGGCTGATGCTGCAGGTACTAGGGAAGCAAGGGCGCTTTTCATGAAAACTATTTTAGCAGCAAAATCTGAATGGGAAATTGATAGATGGCAGGCTATTAAGAAAGCCCTAGATAACATAGATACACAAGGATTTTGGAACCTGGTGAAGACAGGAAAAACCGAGGGGAGGTCTGCAATCGAGCCAAACCGAGGGGAGGAAGTTTGGCGAGCCCATTTAAAACTTTTATACTCTAAGTCTCAAATTGGAACCAATGAGATGAGGCCACCTGTTAGCGATCACATTTCTGTCCCCCTCGGCGACATACCTCCTTGCTCACTGGCTGAGGTAACAGTGACTCTGGCAAAAGTTCTACCTAATAAGACACCAGGACTGGATAGGGTTCCAGGAGACCTGTTCAGAACTGAACAGGTGTTATGGGCTCCATATCTGCAGAGCCTTTTTAATGCAATACTCTACGGTTTGGCACCCTCCCCCCCAACATGGGCAGGAGCCGAGATCATTCCCCTATATAAAAAAGGTTCCCCTCTAGAACCGACAAACTATAGGCCGGTCAGCCTAATTGATGTAACACAAAATATTTTTGCTCGTGTTCTTTTGGGAAGATTGCAGATATGGATGGATGACCACAATATACTTATTCACTTACAAGCAGGCTTTAGGTCCAAAACCTCAACTATAGATCAGTTGTTTAGATTGCAACTGATCTATTGGACAACTATAACGTTGGAGGGAGGCTCTCTCTATCTAACATTCGTGGACCTTAAATACGCTTTTGATATGGTGGATCGAGATCAGTTGTGGGGCTTATTGTTCGACATGGGAGCTCCAGATTACCTTTGTCAACAGCTGAAACACCTCCACGAAGGTCCCTTTGCCAGAATAAGATTTAGAAAAAGCGGGGAACTATCAGCTCTTTTCCCCATTGAGAAGGGAGTGAGACAGGGTTGTGTGCTCACACCAACCCTTTTTCCCTCTTCTTAAATGGGCTAATTTAGGATCTTCTAGCCGTTAAGGACATTGATTCTCCAAGACTTGCTTACCGCAAAATACCAGCCTTAATGTTTGCGGATGACACGCTGCTCCTGTCTAAAACACCTATGGGGATGCAGCGTGTCCTAGAGGAATTTAGCCTGTTTTGTAAGAAAAGGAATTTGGAGGTAAATATTCAGAAAACAAAGTATATGGTTTTCCATGCCGATTCTACCAACTGCCCAGTGCCCACACCCTAAAATGGATCACAGGTCCTTAGAGAGGGTGCCTGTTTTTGATTGCCTGTGCCCTACCCTAAATGATAAAATGGGGTGGGGGCTACAAATTACTAAGGCTAATTTAAAATTAATCCAGGCAACTGGTGGGATTTTAAAAGTTCATAGGAGCTGTGCCGTAAAGGTTATTGCCCCCCCTGCTGAAATCTATAAGGTTCAAGCAAGGGGGGCCTTTATGTACGGTGCTGAACTGTGGGGTCACTGCCTAACCAACACTCTGACAGTGACTGAAAACAATTTCTTAAGACAACTCCTGGGCCTTCCAAAAAGCACCCCTTAACTCCTTTGAGGATGGACCTGGGTATTGTTCCTATTGCTGACCTGATTGCTTACCGCCCTCTCCTCTATGGAGCACGCCAGAGCTAGAAAACTATAGGGAGGAATTAAAATCAGTTATGTCTATTTTGGGGGCGAAGAACATACCTTGGTTGTCCTTTATTAGAGATGCATTTCATACTATAGGGAGGAATGACCTGTGGTTCGCACTAGAGGAGACATGTCTTGTTACACCTAAAAAATCATTAACATCTGCTTTGAAAGAGCATAGACTGGCTGTATTCTTCAGACTGCAGATTCATCCAGTCTGACTTCAGGGTTTCTGGATGTAAAGCAGTATTATGGTTTGGAGCTGTTTTTTTACTTTATCCAACCCCTTGCAGCTAAGAAATTGTTTCTACAATTTTAGGCACGGGACGCTCCCGCTCTATGTATTTACTAATAACTGGGTGGGTGCTACAAAACAACTTTGTCCCGGGTGTACTGTAGTGGAAGAAACTGAGATTCATGTGATCTTTTTCTGCCCTGCATATAGTTTGGCTAGATCTAAATGGGTCCCACAACTTTGCAGAAACCTGGGTATAAGAAACTATAGAGAGGTCTTTAGGATATTAAAATATGACACTCACCCGGTTTTTGTTGTTGCAATCTCCAAATTTTTATTTGAAATGTGGTGCAAACGCAGATGCTTAATGAATAGATAGAGTAGAGAATTTAGGTAGTCTTGTCTTATTTAAGATGAACTTTTCTGACTTTAAATTGTATTAATCAAGGGTCTTATCTCTTTTTAAAAAATTTTGTTCAACTTATATTTTTAAAGAGTTTGTGCTATATGATGGTATTGTTTAACATGTTGATAATGGTGCTCTTAATAGAGATACCTGTCCATGTCTAATGTCCTCCATGTGACATCTACCTGTGGGGGTGGGACCCTCTACATACTGCCACCTTTTATTTGGCTGGGGTTCAAATGTTAAATTGTATTTACATTTGTTTATTATCATTGTGTCGTTTTATGATGTTGACCATATAAATGTCATACTATTTGAGCTTTTATGGCAGCAATTGTCGAAATAAAGTTCTTTGACTGACTGACTGACTATATACATGCAGTAATACAATACACAAACATGGACTTTTAGAAAACCTTTTCAGATATATACAGCAATCCTGCTGTTTAATTACATAGAAATCTCAGGATCAAACAGCAGAGAAGCTGGACAAATCTTCCATGATGAAAGCACAGAAAACTGCAATGTAAAATAGTTTTTAGCAATATAGGAATTGAATACTGCTACACAAGTCATGAAATAATAGCACAGCTGAAAATACCTTAAAATACTAAAGAACCAAATTAAAAAATAAATCTCTAGAAATAAGCAATCAATTAAATATCAGTGTTGGACTTGGCCCTCTCATCAGGGTCACCCCCAAACATTCTTCCTTCACCCCTCCTGTTTTCTGAATTTAGTTTTTGTTGGCATTGAGACTCTGTTTACTATACCACTGCTAACCAGTGCTAAGTTGCTTGTGCGTGCTCACTCCTTGTAACATGGTAAAATAGGCCTACACCTGATTGGCACATTTACTTTACTTATATGTCCCTTGTAAAGTGGTACAACATGTGTTCAGAGTCTGTAAATTAAATGCTACCAATGGGCCTGCATCACTTATTGCGTCACCCATTTAAGTACCCTTTTAAACATATGTTTTAAAACCTGTCTGTAACCTTCATTGCACCCTGGGTGCAGCTTTAAACTGCCAATTCAACATGGTACAATAAACCTCTTGCCAGGCCTGAAAATCTCTTTTCAATATATATAAAACATCCCTAAGGTAGGCGCTAAACCACCTACAGGGCAGGGTGCACTGTATTTAAAAAGTTGTACATGACTTTAAATTGTACATGTCCTGGTGGTGAAAAACCCACAAATTCATTTTTCACTACTATGATGTCTACCTGTCCCATAGAATCATATTGGGTTACCTTATTACATTTAATAAGTGATAACGTTTGTTTAGGAACAGGTAGAGTTATCATGTTTGGTGTCTAAAGAATTGGAATTTGAAATCCTTTTTAAGCGTGGAGTCACAATTTAGGTCACATTTCTGAAAATGTTGGTTTGAAAAAGTTGGCCATTTCTTTTTATTTGATGTCTCAAGCCTGTATCCTGGGGCACATGATGACTAGGTCTTTGTGTATTCCTCCCAGACAGTAAAAAGAGGGAGACTACGTGTTGACAGGATAACCCATCCTGACAGGATAGATGGGGTGGAGCTGTGCACAGCCCCACTTATAGTTCAAAGGAGCTGCCTCAGCACACACACAAAGGACTACATACTATCCTTTTGCCACTGTAGGCATTTGCCACTGTAGACATCCTAGGTCCAGAGAAGGGAGGAAGGAAATTGCAGAACCATCTTTATGGGGGAGGAGTGGAAGGTGGACTCCAGAGGTTTCTTCCACTTCAAAGCTGGCCCGAGGTATAGAAATAGGGACCTCCGACCCACTCATCAGTACACTCCTGGACCTGTAGACACTACAGAAGAACTGGCCTGCTGCCAGAGGACTGCTCTGCTCTCTGAAAAGGAAAACTCACCCTGTTAGCTTTATCCCAGGATACCTGAGTGACTCCAAGGGTCAGCTAGCAGACCTCCTGCTTTCTGCTACAGGGACACAACAAGCTCCAGAGACCTCTCAGAAACTGCCCAGTTGACCTGCTGCAACTGAATCTGCAACTCGACCTCCCTGAGCCACTCTGGCCTCTGCCAGAGTGAGTTCCTATTTCCCAAGAGGTGCCTCCCCAGGTTCCGGGCCCTTGTTCGCATCAGTGTGTACTCCTCTGAAGAAAAGAGAGAAATCCAGAGGTTTTGGGCTGTTTGCGACCACAAATGGATGTCGTCACTCTGAGATCTTTCTGCCCTGTTGGGGGCCAACACGAACTTCTGGTGCACCTGACTCTTTGCTCTGCAGCACCCCCTAGCAACGATTGACAATGCTGGATTTGCACTTTGGGCTACAGCACCGACCATCTGCCTTGTGTCGGCTACCAGAGGGTTAAGCACAGATTAATTTAGTGACTTTTATGGTTTGCTCTTACAAGGATTGCGGTTGTTGCTTGATAAGAGTTTTCACCTTCCTCAGCCAATAACCCAATTTTTCAAAAACAGTTACAAATATATGTCATGAATACGGTCATTTTGTTCTAAACATGATCATTGCTAGCTCTTAAAATGCAAACATCAGCATATCTCTTTTAGCAAGAACTTCCATATGCGACTGTCAGAGTTGTAGAGATAATGCTCATCATCTCCATTTATTGTAATTGAATACCAGGGATGACCATCTTATAAGTCATAACAAGAATTATACAGAACTTTTGCCTGGCATTGCCAGAATTGCACAATATAGCATGGCTTAAAAGCATACAGCATTGTACCTTGATTTTAATGCAAGAAACATGGTTGACAGAAGCTTTCTTTATTAATGGTTTTAAAACTATTTTTTCTAAAGCATTACCATCTAAGGCTGGGAGAGCGAGTGAAGGCATAGCAGTATTAATATTGGTGTCCTCTCCCTTGACCTTAAAGAAATGTTTACAACTTCACAGTAGTTCCAGCTCCTACTCTTCTGTGTCAAAGGAAATCAGAATATCGTACTTATTAACTTTTATAATAATATTTGTGATAATAAGAGACACAGGATAATCATAACAATGGAGGCAGAGGTGGATAATTTCCTGACTGGATTGGGGGGTGAGTATATATTAATTTGGGCTGGTGATTTTAAAAGAAAACTATGTAATCTTTCTATAGGGGACGATTTGGTTATGAAGATGAATTTGGTGACCATATTTCTCATTTCCCACATAATTCTTATGGTGAAATAATTAACTACGTCATGCATAAACTTAATTTGGAGCCGAGTGCTCATGAGGAACTTCATATTAATCACACATATGAGGGGGTTAGGTCATCTTCATGTATCGATCATTTCCTAATATCAAGGAATTGCATGTCTCACATTGATGTTTGTTATGTTATGTTATGTTATCAATACTTCTATAGCACACGACTCACCTGGGGGCAGCTCGTCGCTTGCATAGAGAAAGAAAAGGCTGAAAAATGAAACCGGAGTCAAGACAACGGCAGGGTTTAAAACAGGAAAGCTTTTAGTTGTTTCCGACAGATACTATAATGAGGCACTTTCATGCAGGGCAATAGGCAGTTGGTTCCAGTATCTTGGAGCAAGGTACGAAAAAGCTTTACCCCCTGTGCGACTAAGACGTATTCGGAGGACCTGCAAAAGGGCTAATGTATTCGATCTAAGGTTTCGACAGGATACATGTTTAGTAAGGTTTTTTTGCATGTAATGGGGGCCTTTGCCATTTAAGGTGTTATGGGTGAGGCAGCAGATTTTAAAGTAAGATCGCTTCCTCACAGGTAATCAGTGAAGCTCAACAGGGGACCTGAGTGAGAGCCTGCTGGGCGATTTAGGATAATTCTTGCTGCAGTGTTCTGGATCACTTGCAGTTTAGCAAGCAAGGTCTCTCCCACTTCAGTCATCTGAGCGTTGCCATAGTCGAGTCGGCTAATCACCATGGCCTAAGCCAGGGTTCTACGATGGTTAGTGGGCAGATAAGGAAGAATCTTATGTAGGAGACTTAGGCTATAATAACAGGAGCTGGTTGTGGCCGCAATGTGGTCTTTCATAGTTAATGTCTGATCGAGTTTTAATCCAAGATTTATTACACATTGTTTGGGGTGGGGGCTACTCCCAGCTGTGGAGGCCACCATTCCTCTGACCAGATGGTAGATGCTTCACCATTATCATGACCTCTGTCTTACTAGGGTACAGCAGAAGGCAGTTCTCTGTCATCCAATTTGAGATAGCAAGCATACCTGCAGAGAACTAGATTTTCTCAGCTTCTAGATTGGGGCCAATTTAAGCTGAGTGTCGTCAGCATATGAAATTATCTCAAAACCTAGCTGTTCCACAATTTTTGCCAAAGGGGCCATATGAACATTAAATAATGACGGGCTCAGGCAGGAGCCCTAGGGTACGCCCTTATCCAGCCGAGTTTTCTCTGAAAGGTATGGCCCTAACATAATAGTTTGTAGTCTATCCAACAAGAAATTCTGCAGCCATTTTAAGGCTGTGCCTTGAATACCACAGGAGTGTAGTCTCTCCACGAGCGTTGAGTGTGAGATGGTATCAAAAGCCACAGAAAGATCTAATAGGATCAGGACTGCTGATCCTCCTGCGTCCATTACCTGCCTATGGGAGTCAGTCACGGCCATGATAGCGGTCTCAGTGCTGAAGCCCAGACGGAACCCTGATTGCGAGGGGTCCAGAATTTTGCTTGAATCAAGGAATAGACTTAGCTGCCTGTTTATTACACGTTCCAATTGCTTGCCCAACAAGGGTAGCAAGGAAATAGGCCGCTAGTTACTAAGTACCTGTGGATCAGCCGTAGTTTTTTTTGGTATTGGTCATACGTACGCTTCTTTCCATGTAGTGGGGATAATACCTGATTGGATTGAGCAGTTCAAGATTTTTCGGATTTCAGGAGCACAGCTAGTGGCTAGAAGGGCCATTATTATAGCGGGGCAGGGATCTCGAGCAAGAAGGATTTGGCAGAGGATAATAGGTTGGAAACCTCATCTAACGTAATTGTTTCAAACCGATCAAGGGTGCTAGATGTCAGCTTTCCCAATTCTCCAGGTCTAGTGGAGGTTTCAGGGTTCTGGGATACCATAGTTGGAAAGTTAGCATATATATTCACAATTTTCTCATAAAAGTGAGTCGCTAGTGAGTTGCAGAGCTCTTGAGATTCCACTGGGGATTGCTGCAGGCTTGTGGGAACATGAAGTCCTTAACTATGTTAAACAGGACTTTTGAGGAGTTGCTAGCATGTTTGATTCATAATGAAGGTTTATCTGGCTGTTTTTATATTCTGATGATAGCTGGACAAAGATTATTTGTATACTTGTCTGTCTAAGGGATCTTTACTGATTTTCCATCGTCTTTCTAATGTCTTACATTTGGATTTGTCAGTTTTTAGCTCAGAAGTATACCAGGCGCCTGATAGCCGCCGCTGAAGGGAGCCGAAGTTTTTTTGAGGAATTATTGAGTCCAATGCTGTCACTAAGGCGGAATTGAAGCCTTCCAACATCTTAGTCCATATCACTCTCAGGTGGTATTTCGTACAGCCTAGCCTGTTTAGTGACCATCACTCCCTCTTGTGAATTTTGAACTCTAGTTTATATTATAGCGCAAAGACATGTGTCTCGCCAGCAGATATTAAAACGTAAGGTGAAAATGGGATCTCTATAAAGTGGACAGGCATTGACCCCACAGTTTTTATGGAGAATGTAGTCCAAAAAAAGAATCACCATATAAAAACATGCCTGGACAAACTTTCTAGCAATATCGATACTGTACCGGCCTTTCATAACATTTCCGCTGAAATCTCTACAGATCTGAAAGATAAAAATAAGAAAAATAGGGATTATTGCCCATGTTGGTTTAATCAACAATGTTCTAGATTAAACAGGGACTTGAAGGAAGAATTAAAAGTAAACCCTAGGAATAGAGAAAGAATTTGCATCCTTCGGAAAAGTTATAAGGAAGCATTAAACTCAAGAAAGATTGAAACCAGGGAGAATGCGTCGGCTAGTCTGATCCAAGCAGCTCAGACTAAGAATTCTATACTATTTTGGAAAACTATAGACCAACCCTTGGTTAAAGATATTTCATCTGCCAAGGTTGATACATCGGTGACGTCAGAAGATTGGTTAATTCACTTTGAACATATTGTTAACTCTTCACAACAGGTCACCGAAACAGATGAAAACCGCTACATTATTTTAATACACATTGCTAAGATAGAATATATTACTGTAGAAGATATAACAATTGCCCTAAAGAACAGCACAAGCGGGAAGGCTGCAGGTCTGGATGGGGTCCCCATTGATATCTGTAAGCATAATGTTGATTTTTGGTCCCCTGTTTTAGTTAATTTATTCAATGCAAATATTAATGGGGTGCTACCTGCAACTTGGTCCGAAAGTGTGATTGTCCCTATTTTTAAAAAAGGCTACAGAGGTAGCACAAAATGCTACCGTCCAATATCCCATCTTGATTCCACCTCTGAATTAATGGCCAGAGTCCTGTTAGCCAGGTTGAAATGCTGGGTAACAGACAAAAATATCCTAACTGAAGCCCAGTATGGTTTTAGAAGGGGTATTGGAACGGTTGAGCAGTGTATTAACCTCAAGTTGCTTATGAGTAAACACACCCTTGCCAAAGAAGGTCTACTCCACCTTTGCTTTGTTGACCTTTCTAATGTGTTTGACTTGGTAACTGCTTCGTGGCGGTGCACAGTCCGTCGCAGTGCAGGCGGATTTGACGCCTGCGTAGGTCGGACGTCCCCCGGCCTCCCTGCGCACACGCCCACCGTGATGCCGTCCGACGCATGGAAGTGGGTAAACCATACCAAGTTATGGCAAACTCTACAAGAGTTGGGCGCCCCATGCAACATCATAAGCTCTATCACAGATATATGCTTACTTAACTTCGAAGATACGCTATGGCCAGAAGGGGGAATGCACAACGCACTTTAGAGTAACCCGTGGAATTAGAGAAGGTTGCGTCCTTGCCCCCCTTTTATTGCCGTTTTATATTAATGGTATTGACCTTTTATTACAGAGTTTAAAAGCTGATGCCACGATTGTTGGTAAACGTGTAATCCCAGTTTTATTATATGCAGATGATGCAGTCCTAATATCTAGGACTGCAAATGGCTTCCAACTCCTGATAGATAACTTTACAAATTTCATGACCGAAAAAGACCTAAAAATAAATCTGAGCAAAACACTACTCATGACGTGTGGGAAAAGCAAAGCTAAGAGCAGAACCCACTATGTTGGGGGTGTACCCACCGAAAGGACATCTACATTTTCTTATCTGGGGTTACTTTTTAATAGCAAAGGATCATGGAGTACACAGGTTAACATATGCAAATTAAAAGATTTGAGCTCAAGCGAGGCTATTTTTAGATTATAAAAGAGTAACAGGAGGAGGGAGGGAGAGGAGGAAGTGGATTCTGTCTCCCATTGCAATTAACATAAACAAAATGGAATCCACTCTGGTTGTGGTAGTGATCCCTACAGTGGTGGGGAGCACACAGTGTTGTTTTAAATACCCCTCACACACCAACAGGCCCCTTGGTGTCATGCTTCATCATCGGGGTCTTCGCACCCTTCTACGGGATGCGGCGTGCTGCGACTCATGATTACGTAGGAGCACTGATAGTGGACTATGTGTAGGTGTGTGTGAGGGCAAACAAGTGTGAGTGGTGGGTGAGTGATGGTTAAAAGATACCTGGCTCGTAGGAAAAAAATAAAAAGTCTTTATTAGGCCCTCGGCTGGTATCGTTAAAAAGGAGCAGAGTGAGGTTGTCTGTTACTTATTAAGGTACGTCAACCTCGAAAGAATGTCGACATGTTTCAGAGTTAACAACTCCTTCTTCAGGACGAGGATGTGCACAGTTATCCTCACCTTACTCACATGGAAATGTAGATGTTAAAGTGTAATCTACAAAAATTGAAAAGGTGAAATGTACCTATTCGTGTAAATAGCAAAAGGAATTCTGTTGCGCCCAATTGGCGTTAATAGTACAGAACCTGTGAATGAACAAAAAACATCATAAATAGTGACATCACATTCGAACACAGATGCTAAGAAAAAAACTATGCTAATACATAGGAGGGTGATGAAGAACCCATTAAGGTCTAAGAACGTTGGAAAAAGAAAAATGGGACATGGACAAACATGTAGACAGAGACACACATTAATTGAGAATAAAATCGCCATTGGGTTTCCCAAGTTGAAATTTTTTGAAGGAAGAAAAAGGACATTTTTAACATATACATTGCTTACTTATGGGTAAAGGCTGAGTGGCCTCATGAGCCACAGCGTAATATTGGGGGTTCTTTTCTCTGCTCAATGTAGCAACCTGCATGGTATCAAAAATTGGGTAGGTATTAGGGTCTAAAAAGCTCGATCTCAAGAGTAATGTAGAAGCCTCTACACTCTAAAACCAAACTCACAGTTGCTGCAAAGCCTGAAAGGCTGTCTTCCCCTCAACGCGGCTCCGACGGTGTGTCGAGTCGTACTGACCTACTCCCTTATATATTGCCAGACATTAGTTTAATTGGTGCCTAATTAGAAACGGAACATGCTCAAAGAAGGACCTGGTCATACGAGATGAAATCCGGTCCTGCGCGCGTCTGGTGTGGGAGGGTGTGTCATACTTTCCACCCATGCGCGTAAGGGAAGTGTCTCTGCATCGCGGCCTGCTTACTATGTGCAAGCGCGAGGTGAGGATAACTGTGCACATCCTCGTCCTGAAGAAGGAGTTGTTAACTCCGAAACATGTCGACGTTCTTTCGAGGTTGACGTACCTAAATAAGTAACAGACAACCTCACTCTGCACCTTTTTAACGATACCAGCCGAGGGCCTAATAAAGACTTTTTATTTTTTTCCTACGAGCCAGGTATCTTTTAACCATCACTCACCTCACCACTCACACTTGTTTGCCCTCACACACACCTACACATAGTCCACTATCAGTGCTCCTACGTAATCGTGAGTCGCAGCACGCCGCATCCCGTAGAAGGATGCGAAGACCCCGATGATGAAGCATGACACCAAGGGGCCTGTTGGTGTGTGAGGGGTATTTAAAACAACACTGTGTGCTCCCCACCACTGTAGGGATCACTACCACAACCAGAGTGGATTCCATTTTGTTTATGTAAATTGCAAGGGGAGACAGAATCCACTTCCTCCTCTCCCTCCCTCCTCCTGTTACTCTTTTGTTCTAGACAGCGCACAGCTGTGGGAGCCCCTCCCTTTACTTGGACACTGATAGACAATCGCCACACATTACATCCAACGCCTAAAAACTTTTTTCCCTAACTAACATCAGAATGGAGGATGGACACGGCCTTACCTTTAGTGAGGACGATATTGACAGGATTCTTGCGGAAGTGAATCCCTTCGAAGGATTAAGTAACAATGACCCAGGCCCAGCAGTGGTGGACTGGGATGAACTAACGAACCTAAGGAAAGTCCAGATTAGGGCTGCCTTGCACGGTCTCCTAATGAGGGAATATCTAAGGAACAAAATGGCCCCTCAGGGCCTCATAGTAAAGAACAAACCCTTCATTTTTCAGGATGATTTTGTGTTAAAAAAAAGCCTGGTCCCTGATCTCCTGGCATTGTACCAGAGACTGGTTGGTACTGATAGTGCAGACAGCCACAAGAAAATCCCAGGAACTAAAGGTAGAAATTCAAAAACTTGAGATACAACTCAAAACATTCATTTCACCTGCAGCCCTGAAGAAAGGGTTGGAGGAACTAAATCAACAAATGACTGATTTTGAGGTTACATTAAAGCAAAGCAAGTTTAACAAACTATAAAAAGACAAAGACAGTTTCACGGCAGAGAGGGCGTACCCCTATACAAAAGCCGACTATGTGGCTAGCGGGAACACAAGTGACACTGACAGTACGAACTCAGATGGTAGTTCCACCAGCACTAATTCTGGTTGTTTCCAACAAAGAAAAAAACAAAGAGGAGGTTACTGCCAGCAGAGAACCCAATTCCCACGCCAAAGAGGCTGTAGAGGCTTCCAAGGGCCACCACAATTCAATCCGTACCAAGACCAATACCAATTCCCTCATTATCAATATGGTCTGCCACAAATGGGACCAATGTACCCACAATGGGGGCCTGATCCAACTACCATACCTCAGAACCATCAGCCTTTTTTATCATGGGGCCCAGGACCCCGCAGAGGCAGGAACAAGAAAGGGAACAATGACACCTGGCAACCAGCGGACGAGGCAGACCCCAGGGTCCACACAAGGAGCATGACAGCGAACCAAGCTTCAACAAGCAAGAGGGGAACCTAGTCATTAACACATCTCCCTGGCCTTTGACAGACCTACAAAATGAGGTACTCAATAAAGGCCTAGGGTATGTCCCTACAAACAAACCAGACACTTTCCGCCTGCACAGAGAGATCCAAGACTTTGTGAGAACCATCAAGTTGAAAGCATTTTTTATAAACAAAGAGCCTACCCCTGACCCTTCGGACACGGGTTTGAGGCCTAAGTCAACTTTCACGCCAATGGACAACCAATTTCCCGTTGAAGTCCTGGCTTTTGAAAAAGCCATTATGCTCGAACTCAGCAATGTAAATACCAAACAGAACGTATTTCAGAATATGAGTAAAAGAGAGAATGAAGCGATAAGGGCACTCTCACTGAACAAACAACTCACCATAAAACCAGCAGACAAGGGCGGGGCAGTGGTGATCCAAATGACAACTGCATAGGACCAAGAATGTAGGAGACTCCTATCTAATAGGAGAAACTACCAGATTCTCTCAGATAACCCCACGGAATCCTTGCGTGTACAGATAGGGGCAATGATTGAGGAAGCCCTGGCCCACAACTGGCTTACGAAGAAGGAGTCAGAATTTCTGATACAAAAAAAACCCCGTACACCTTACTTCTACACAATACCCAAGGTTCATAAAAGTTTACGACATCCACCCGACCGCCCTATTGTGTCCGGCATTACATCTATACTAGAACCATTATCCAAATTCGCTGACACTTTTTTGAGGCCCCTGGTACAGGTAACAGATACATACCTGAGGGACACGAAGGCGGTCCTACAACTACTACAAAATCAACCATTTGACCCAGACTCACAGATGTTGTTGAGCCTTGATGTGGAGAGCCTCTACACCAGCCTTCCACACGATGAAACCCTCCTAATCATCGAGGAGGTGTTGTATTCTAATTCATGGAAATACCAAACCCCGCGAGGTGTAGTAATGGAGTGCATTTCCATAGCACTTACCAAGAACTTATTTGAGTATGAAGGCACCCTCTATCTGCAACGTCACGGAACCAGTATGGGTAGTACTTTCGCGCCGAGCCTGGCGGGGCTGTACGTACACCATCTGGAATCCACAAAGATCCTCCATCCCAACAATCCCTTCAGGGGCAAAATCCGCACCTGGCGGCGTTATATAGATGACGTTCTGGGAATTTGGGAGGGTGATGGTCAATCTGTTGCAGATTTCCTGACTTGCTTAAATACACAGAACGCCTTTCTGAAATTCACCCACCAAATGTCCAATAAGTCTATGGTATTTTTGGATTTGAACATCTATCATGAGGCAGGTTTTCTAAAAACAGAGACTCATTTTAAACCCACGGCTAGGAACTGCCTTCTCAGGTTCAACAGTTTCCATCCACGTCACCTAAGAGAAAATCTACCATATGGGCAGTTCCTATGTCTACGCCGCAATTGTAGCGACGTAGCAAAGTATAAATCCCAAGCCCAAGACCTCAGTGAGAAACTAAAACAGAGACGATATCCTGACAGAGTCATAAAGAGTGCAATGAAAAGGGCACGGAATAATAACCGGGAGGCCCTCCTTGAAGATAAAACTCCCAGGGAAAACACAGTCAACAGAACAGTCTGTGTTACAACATACAGTTCAGTCTCCAACCAGGTCTCAAAACTGGTGAATAAACACTGGCGCATTCTGACGAGTGGCACCCTAGACTTGGAAAAACCTCTTTTTGCCCACAGGAGGGATAAGAACCTGAAAGACATTCTCGTGCACACAAGACCGTCAACCCCTGTGATTCAACAAACTAGGTTACAAGGACTACATGGACACCATCCATGTGGAAACTGCAATTGTTGCCATCTGACTGAGAAAAGTCAGACCCTTACTTTCCAGAACGGCACCAAGTGGGAACAACGAACTTTCACCAATTGTAACAGCAAAAATGTGGTGTATCTCATCACGTGCCCATGTAACAAAGAGTACGTGGGCATGACCACACGAGCCGTAAAGATCCGAATAAACGAGCATAAGAGCAACGTAAGGTGTAAAAAACAAACACAAAAATGGCAGCACACTTTTTGGAGGCACAACATTGTGTCAATGAATTACACTGGACTGTGATTGAACAGCTGCCATCTGATGTTGGTTTATTTGAGAAAGAGCAGAGGTGGGTTTTCCGTCTGGGCACGGACACCACTGCACTAAATGACCCCATTCCATGGAGCCAACTGCGATGACCAACAGTAATCTCCTTATGAAACACACTTCCATAACTTGGGGCATTGGCAATAACCCTTATGTAAGTCCGGATTTCATTCGACAATCAGACTGATACCTCTATACCTTCTGTATAAGTATCATAATACAGGAATCTTTCTGAAACACAGTCGACCCAGTTCGATTCCGCCTATCCCATTAATGAACACGGGTGGGAAATCCCAATATTTATTCTTCAAATGCCCGAGATCCGGTCGAATCACGGCAGTCTCCCCCGCGCCTGAGCGAGTAACCAGCATTGAGACGCAGTTGCACATAGTAAGCAGGCCGCGATGCAGAGACACTTCCATTACGCGCATGCGTGGAAAGTATGACACACCCTCCCACACCAGACGCGCGCAGGACCGGATTTCATCTCGTATGACCAGGTCCTTCTTTGGGCATGTTCCGTTTCTAATTAGGCACCAATTAAACTAATGTCTGGCAATATATAAGGGAGTAGGTCAGCACGACTCGACACACCGTCGGAGCCGCGTTGAGGGGAAGACAGCCTTTCAGGCTTTGCAGCAACTGTGAGTTTGGTTTTAGAGTGTAGAGGCTTCTACATTACTCTTGAGATCGAGCTTTTCAGACCCTAATACCCACCCTATTTTTGATACCATGCAGGTTGCTACATTGAGCAGAGAAAAGAACCCCCAATATTACGCTGTGGCTCATGAGGCCACTCAGCCTTTACCCATAAGTAAGCAATGTATATGTTAAAATGTCCTTTTTCTTCCTTCCAAAAAATTTCAACTTGGGAAACCCAATGGCGATTTTATTCTCAATTAATGTGTGTCTTTGTCTACATGTTTGTCCATGTCCCATTTTTTCTTTTTCCAGGGTTCTTGGACCTTAATGGGTTCTTCATCACCCTCCTATGTATTTGCATA
The DNA here is from genome assembly GCF_964261635.1 of Lissotriton helveticus. Taxonomy (NCBI): domain Eukaryota; kingdom Metazoa; phylum Chordata; class Amphibia; order Caudata; family Salamandridae; genus Lissotriton; species Lissotriton helveticus. The sequence goes on along the minus strand of NC_136065.1, from coordinate 1,165,713,863 downwards.
GTTTTTTTCCTAGCACCTGTGTTCGAATGTGATGTCACTATTTATGATGTTTTTTGTTCATTCACAGGTTCTGTACTATTGACGCCAATTGGGCGCAACAGACTTCCTTTTGCTATTTACACAAATAGGTACATTTCACCTTTTCAATTTTTGTAGATTACACTTTAACATCTACATTTCCATGTGAGTAAGGTGAGGATAACTGTGCACATCCTCGTCCTGAAGAAGGAGTTGTTAACTCCGAAACATGTCGACGTTCTTTCGAGGTTGACGTACCTTAATAAGTAACAGACAACCTCATTCTGCACCTTTTTAACGATACCAGCCGAGGGCCTAATAAAGACTTTTTACTTTTTTTCCTACGAGCCAGGTATCTTTTAACCATCACTCACCTCACCACTCACACTTGTTTGCCCTCACACACACCTACACATAGTCCACTATCAGTGCTCCTACGTAATCGTGAGTCACAGCACGCCGCATCCCGTAGAAGGGTGCGAAGACCCCGATGATGAAGCATGACACCAAGGGGCCTGTTGGTGTGTGAGGGGTATTTAAAACAACACTGTTTGCTCCCCACCACTGTAGGGATCACTACCACAACCAGAGTGGATCCCATTTTGTTTATTTTTAGATTATTCCCATAAAATAGGCAATAAGCCGATACGTAAAATTAAAAAATTATATTGGAGTAAGTGCACCACAGGGGTTTGTTATGGTGGAGCCCTAGGGGTATGACAGACATCTCCCCATTACAAACCCATGAAAATAAATTTTTAAGAAGGGTTTTATCGGTTCCTAACTCAACAGCTACTTATATAGTCCATAAGGAGACAAATGTTCCATACCTTAGTTATCTGATTAGTATGGCTGCTCGTACACTGTGGCACCGAATTTGTACTAAAGATGAAACACACTTTACTAAAAATGTAATTCTGGATTGCCTCAAACTTGACCACTGCAGGAACATACCATGATTACATTATATTCTTTGGGCCCGATTCACACAACTAACTTAAGACAAAGGCATAGATTCATCAAGCGAAATAGCGATCGCAATAGCTGCGAAACAGCGATTGCGATTTCCGCTCCCGCAATTCAGCAACTACAAAAGCAGCAAATAGCGAATTCGCAAAATAAATAATCGCAAAACCATTTGTCAACCCACATTGCGATTCCTTAACTGCGATTTCCCACATTTCTGCAAAATATTTTGCGAATTCGCAAATATATAGCGAAATCGCTAATATATTGCGAAATCGTAAAACAAATCGCAAATCAAATTCATCATACATCGCAATTAGCGAAAATACCCAAAATCGCAAATAACGACTTGCAATTTAAGGAGGAGCTAAACCAGGTGGTAACCATAAAGTTCAATTGAAAAAAAAAAAAAAAACAAGAAACAGGTGTAGGGTAAAACAAACACACTGAAGGAGACTCAGTAGGAGCATGAGGAAAGTCACAATGCCAGGTCTCTACATCGTGGCAAGGCAGCTGAGGCTCCAGAGAGCAGCCCAGAACCAACGCAAGATACAGGAGCGCATCTTCCAGCTGCGGATTACACTCCTGGGACAGACTGAAGAGGAGATCTACTCAAAATACAGGCTGAATGGGGCAATGATAATGAAGCTCATCAGAGACCTTGACACCCTGATGCAGCATCCAACACAGAGGACCAACGCAGTGCCCACCCATGTCCAGGTCCTGTGCTGCCTGCACCTCCTGGCCTCCGGAAGCTTCCAGGGGATAGTCGCATATGCAGGGGGTATATCACAGAGTACCCTGTCACGCTGCCTGCGGAGTTTCCTGGACGCCATGCTGAGCCGGATCCACCACTACATAACCTTCCCTACAACCCAACAGGACTTAACGCAAACTAAACTGGACTTTTATCACACCGCCCATTTTCCCCATGTCATTGGCTGCATTGACTGCACCCACATTCACATCTGTCCACCCGCTGAGACCGAGTACATGTCCCGGAACCGCAAGTCATACCACTCACTCAACATCCATATGGTCTGCAATGCGAAGACCATCATCACCGACATTGTAGCCCAATACCCGGGGAGCACGCATGATTCCTTCATCTTCCGGCACAGCGGCATACACACCCGCTTGGCCAGGGGTGAATTTGGTGAAGGACATCTCCTAGGTAAGTACACAGGCCCACATACAGTATGTCAAGACCATGTTGCAGCGCATAACAGGCACTGATCCTCTGCTCCTATCCTTCAGGTGACAGCGCCTAAGGCCTCCGTGAATATCTCCTCAACCCATACCTCAACCCTACTACACCACAGGAACGGCGTTACAATGCTGCGCACATACACACAAGGAATGTTATTGAGTGGACATTTGGCATGTTAAAGAGTCGATTCCGCATCCTCCACAAGACTGGATGGGCCCTCAAATACCAGCCTGAGGTCTGCTGACGCATCGTGGCCGTGTGTGCCATACTGTTCAACAAAGAGAGGAACCAAGAGGGCTATTTTTAACGGGGTCCAGTGTATGGGCCCTGGAGATATATCATCAAAGAAGGATACACTGTTCCCCAGGGGAAGAAGAGGAAATGAACCGATACTACATGAAGTGAAGAGGGGGTAAAGGGGAATCCCCCTTTCTGAACTAAAACCCTGACACACCCAGCAAGCTAGGTGTCATGCTTCATCATCTGGGTTTTGCTCCTCGTCAGACTGGCGCTGCAATGTCTGACGGGCACCCATAAAGGGGCTCTTTACCGGAGATATTTTGTTCCTGCCAGTTGGTGCATGTGGGTGTGAGGGCTCTAGTGGGGGTGTAGACTTGAGAAGTGGGTGAACTTAAAAAGGTTATTTAATCCACTAAATCTATTTAATGGGGTGGTTAACTACCTTGATAAAAACAGTGGGGTGAAGATACACTCTGGTGCAATGATTCAGCGGTGTAAGTTCCACTTAATGGTCTAGCGCCTCCGGCCTCCGTGAATACCTCCTCACCCCATACCTCAACCCTACTACACCACAGGAACGGCGTTACAATGCTGCGCACATACACACAAGGAATGTTATTGAGCGGACATTTTGCATGTTAAAGAGTCGATTCTGCATCCTCCACAAGACTGTCGGGCCCTAAAATACCAGCCTGAGGTCTGCTGCTGCATCGTGACCGTGTGTGCCATACTCCACAATATTGCCACCAAGCGGAGGATACCTGTGGAGGTGTCTGGTAGTGAGTCGGAGGGGGACGACCTGCCACCTGCACAAGTGGATCATGCACGCGGGGAGAATCCTGCTGAAGGACACAGGCGCCGTAACAACATCACACTGAACTATTTCTAGTGCACCCAGACCCCTCACACAACACTGCACTCATGCATGCCATCAGAATTAATGACATGAGGAATATTTGTGTTCAAAATAAAATCTTATTTTTATGTCCAACACGCTCTAGAGGTGCTTTAAATGATCAAAAAATATTACAAATGTATTGCGTGATACAGGCTCTTGTATTCAGAGCAGGCATGCGTGGTTCCATCACCATGGCACTGCTGGTAATGTTCATTCAGTCACTGGTGCCTCCTGCCAGATGCTCCCTGTCGCCTCTCCAACTCCACGTTGGGAGTGTCTGGCCGTGATGCAGCACTGGGCCTGGCACTGCGGTGCCTTTCTGGTAGCACCGGCACAGACAGGATGCTCAGGCTCGATGTGCCCTCACTGGAATTATCACCCCCCCCTTACATGGCCATGGCCGCACACCTGTTGGTTTTCAATTGCAGTGGTAACCTACTCCAAGGCCCTTGCTACATCTTGGCAGCATTGCACCATTTGTAGCTGCATGGCGAATGACCTGGCGACAGTTGTGATTTTGCGTTCCTAATCAGGTGGTTCGACTGGGTATATGCAGATAGCCGGGTCAGTAGCTGGCGGTGACGTCTGCGGGTGATATCCTGCTGTGCCACAATCAGTTAGTTGTTTTCCTTCACCGCAGTCGTCAGCTCCTGCACACTTTCTGTCAGCTGGTTGATATTGCATGCTGTTTTGTACAGCTGCAGCTGCATGGCTGCCATGTGCTGTGCCTGCTTGCAATGCACAGCTAGCATCCGGGCTTCAATTCCCAGGCCTAGATTTTGGGCCTGTTGCTCCCTGTCTGGTCGTGTGGCCAAGGTGCGCCGCTGCCTCAACTGGCCGCTTGCCTGGGACCGCACAGTGGCTGTGCGGCGTGTCTGCCTCCTGGGTGGTGGTGGGCTCTGATCCACTGCCATGCATGATGCCTGGGGTGGTTTCACTCCTCCTGTGGCTGCAGGGGTGGCCCTGTGCGTTTGAGATGATGCTGGTACTGGTGCAGGTGCATGTGACGGTCCTGGTGCTGGGGCAGGATAGCTGTCTCCCTCCGTCTCATCCGGACTCTCTGCGATATGGAGTGCCTCGCTATCTGAGGTCTCAGCATCTGCAGCACCTGTGATGTGAATGAGTGCACGATTAATGATATGATTCTGGCACCTGGGATGTAGCAACATGCATGCAGGCTCGCATTCCCTGACTGGCTTTAGGGGTATGTTTCACTTGACTGTTCTGGCTGTGTGTGGCTATCAGGGCACATTGTCAGACTACAGTTCCCACAATGCAATTGGGCGTTTCTCATAGGCAGGGACTGCATTACTGGGGTCACCAAATGGCTAGCTCTGGGGGCATGGGCATTGTTAGGGGACGGGGTCGCAGTTGCATGGCTCTTACCATGTGATTGGTCTGTGGCTCGGGAGGTGTCCAGCTGAGTGACCCCCACGCAGCCTGCAGGGTTGATGGTGTCCTCAACCAAGTCCTCCAGTGGTGTGTTTGCGGGAACTGTGAAGTCCCCTCCTCCCGTGGCCATTCTCTCCCCAAGCCTCTCCACGATGCGCTCCTTGGCACGGCCTCTGAGGTCGTACCACCTCTTCTTGAGGTCATCGATTGACTGCTTTGTCACTCCTACGGCATTGACCTTTGCCCTGATGCGCAGCCAGGTGCGCCTTTTGTCAGCCTCGGGCACCTTCCTGGAAAGCTTTCCAAAAAGCTTGTCATGGTCCCTCAATCAAGAACTCAAGCTCTTGTTCGGAGAACTTGATTTTCCTCTTCCTGCCAGTTTCACTTGATCCTACTGCATCCTGGGACATTGTGGTTTCAATGTGCGTCCTGTCTTGGGACTGCAGGAAGTGTCTCCTGGAGCTCAGTGCTGTGCCTCCTCCTCTATCCAGCTCTGTGTTACAAATGAGTCATGGAGCTACCTACTTCCTGGCTGTGATGTCATCATTGTGTTCAAAATGCGACTTCCCGTTTTTGCGATCTCACAATCTGCGAGATCGCTATTTGTGATTTCGGTATTTGCGAAATCGCAATTTGGGGTTGGGAAACAGCCGATTCTGCGATTTAATTGCGATTTTGGGGAATTCGCATACGGCGATTGCGGGCGATAGCGATTCAAACTTTATTAGCGATTTTGATGATGCATCCCATTCTGCGAATTCTAGTTAGCGATTCGGTATTTTTTGCTATTTAGAATTCGCAGAGTGGGTGCTTGATGCATCTGGGGTAAATCCTAAACTTACTACTCTTGGTGTTCACAGAAGGCATTTAGTAGTAGTAAAGTTAGGATTTTGTTTTAAGTTTTACTTAAGACAAACTTAAGACAGACTTAAGAAAGACTTAAGGCAGACTTGAGACAGACTTGAGACAGACTTAAAACAGACTTAAGACAATCTTAAGACAAACGTAAGACAGACTTAAGTTAGGATTTTGTCTTAAGTTTGTCTTAAGTTTTTCTTAAGTCTATCTTTTTTTTTTTTTTTTTTTTTTTTTTAAAAGGTTTTCATTTTATAATATAGGATGGAAGGATCAGGTGCCGAACAATTTCCCAGCAGCGAAAAAAGGCAGGCAGAATAGTAAACGCGTCAACAGCAAACAGTAATCGGTCAAATCAATGGCGCTGGAACAGGCGGTTCAGGATGTGAGGGAATATTACGGTCAATTCGCGCCTGCTAGTCACCTGCCCTAAGACCCAGAGAGACCACGAAAATTGAGGCACAGATGAAAAAGCAGTGATTGATACCAAAGGAAACCCACTGCACTGACCCAGAAAAAGAAAAAGACAAAGAAAGATAAGAAAAGAGAAAAAAAGGCCATAGAAACAAAAATAAAAATGAAAAATCCCCCCCCCAACCCCCCACCCTGCACCCCTGCAGATGACTACGGCCCCCCCCCCAGCAGTGTGCCTGTCGCCCAAGAACCTAACCCGAAATATAGAAGAAACAGAAAAAGGAGAAAGAAAGGAAACCCCACCCAATGGGGAAGTGGAGGAGGGAGATAGTCTATGCGCTTCCGGTCTCTCCCCCCCGCCCTAACAAAGGGGGCCCCCCTAAGCCAGCACGAATAAAGTCGTCCACCATACAAAAATGCCCCGGGGGAAACCACAAACCCCCCGCCCCGGAATCCGTCTGTTAATGAAGCAGTCCCGTTACCAATAGATCCATCATAAACAATTCAATCCACAATCTCAGCCTTGGCCCCGTCTATCAAAGTTGCCGAGTCCCTCGGATAAGGAAAGCCCCATCCCCGGGAAGTCAAAAGTCACACAGAAGCAGCCGGAGCTTGGGCCAGCAAATGGGAGAGGAATAGCAGATCCCAACGCACACGGCTTGCACAAACGATGTCCCTCCCCGTCTCCGAAGCCAAGCATCGCAACATCCACCATGTTGGGAGACCGATTGGGGAGAGGGTACGACTCGTTCCGATACAGATTATAGTGTGGGCCAACAGTGTCCAGGATGAGGGAAGCAGTGAAATGTTCCGATAACTGTAGGACTGATGTTTCCGAGAACGTAAGAGAGTCACCAACCTCAGCACTCACGATGAGTTCCATTTCCTCGGGGGCAGGCACAGCTTCCAGCACCGGGTCCAAACGCGCCACTAGGGCACCCAACAGGAGGCAGGTCGGCTGCCAGGTCTCAAAAATCGAGTCAGGGCTTGCTCTCGGTCCTATGATCCCATTTGCTGCCGACAGTAAACGATTGACCTGGGCCTTCACCGTCGCGTGAAGCGCTGCAAGTTCCGCCATTACCATCCGCAAGGAAGGGCCACATTGGGTCCGTTCCGCCAAGTTCCATACGCCCGCAGACATAACGATCCCCCCGGATAGGCGCCTTCTCCGGGGCAGGATACGTCGGAGCAGAAACAAGCCATGAGGGACGGGCCAGCGGCACGCAGCAACGCGCGGCGGGACCCCCACCCCGGGGCACCAGCGGTGCTAGTGCCGGGCCTCCGGGCCGGGGCCCCCCGCGACACAGCACCGCGCGCCACCCGCCACCTCACCTCAGGTACAGCACCAGGCAGCAGATGGTTGCAAAGTAGACCAGAGAAATTTTCAAAAGTTCCAAGGACCGGACCCAACCACTCTCCTCAGTCCGTTGTTGTTCACTTTGGACCCGGGTAGACCAGCAATCGAGTCCCCGGCTTCCAGTCTGGGTTAGGCCTCAAAACATTTTCGATGTTACTTCACCCCAGAACATCAGAAAAATTCCGTGGTCACACCATCGGGGTGCCGACTAGTTCACCCACACGAATCCGGGGCAGGAGGTCAGGATATTCAACAGGATAAGCGAGCGTAGGGCGGAGGTCAGCGGAGCCGGGAGACTATGCGGCCATCTTAGTTGGTGTCCTCTTAAGTCTATCTTAAGTCTGTCTTAAGTCTGTCTTAAGTCTGTCTTAAGTTTGTCTTAAGACTATATCCTAACTTTACTACTACTAAATGCCTTCTGTGAATACCAAAAGTAGTAAGTTTAGGATTTTGTCTTAAGTTCATTCTGTGAATCGGCCCCATAGTCTTTCAACTGAGTGTAACGTGGTAATTCATTTTAAAGATCCTGAGAGTATCCACACCTATATTAAATGGGAGTTAAAAAGGAGACTTTTTAAATCCAGAGAATCAATAAGGGTAGCGGAACTGAGTACAAAACCAGGCGTCAGATCTTATTACAAAGGCCATTCTCACTGGATACTCAACCGTATCTTCTTTTGATAAGAAATGTACAACATAGATTTTACTTACCAAGATTAAGGCTGAGTATGCTCCACTTTCAGATAGCTTTCCCTAAAATGGGTAAGTTGAGTTCTAATCTACCTAAGTGCCTGAGTGATGGTAAAACCTCCCAGACAATTTTACATGTTATACTTTTTTGTAACTTGTATAGGGACATTAGAAAATAAATTTTACAACCACTTTTTATTGCTATAAGGTTGTATTCCTATAAATCGGCTTTTTATCAAATTTGTAATTTGGAAAATGTATCGACGTAATGCGGTCATCCTTTTTATTCAAATGGCTATCAAATGAAGAAAGGATCTTTCATATTTGGAAATGCTGAATTATGAAATCGAATAGACTGTACATTTAATATATTCATTTGCAGTCCATACTGTCCCATTACATTACCTGATATAATGTTTTTAATGATAATAAGCGGCAGCTTGAGATTTTATCTCATTTTTAAATATATTTCTGTATGCATTTTATTCTGTATTGCTTCTTGTGATAGCATGTAAATATTATCAGTATGCTTTATCTATATTTATGTGGAGATGTGCTTTATGAAAACTAATTAGGGTGTAAATGTCTTTATGAGAATTGTTCTTTGGGAATTTTAATTATGGAAAAATTGTAAAATTTATGATGAATTGTTTTTATTAATAGAATGCTTTTAAGGATATATTCCTATATACCGAATACAGCTTATTTTGATTTGATTTGCCGAGTAGGTCTGCCCCTTTAAGAAGCTGCAGCAAGGTCGACTGACTAGGCTCGAAAGTTGTACAACTGGATGACAGTATTTATACTTTCAAGCCCTTTGGTACACCAATAGAAGAAGTACGTGCAGAAGCATCGCAGTTGAACGAAGGTCATCATATTATTCCCCCTATCAGTATAGAAGCAGAACCCATAATAGTGGTGCAACTAAACGCTTGCAATGATTCCTCCCCATTTAATCAGCTCGACTGGTATAGATCTAACTAGCCGTCCATTGGTGGGATCATTGCAAATTATGTCTTGGAACGTTGCAGGGGCTTATTCTCTGACCAACTTCATTTTTATTCATTTCCATTCCTCATTTATAATTACCTGTCATGAACTATTTGTCCTGCTGATAATCCCGCAGATGAGTTTTCCTGGGTATCATACCAATTGAGATCAGGGTGCTATTGTAAATACCACAAATTGACTTTCAACTCGTACTAATAACAATCAGGGATCCACCTATAATTCCCCTATTTATTAAAGCGGATAAGATACCTATTACCTACTGATATTCATCCAAAATCGATTGAGTCTATAACATTTTAAGATTGCCCCGCTGTTTCTCTATCTGTGTGGACACGAATAGTAACAATAACGTTTCTGTAACATACATCACAAACATTTGGTTACCACTATATTCCCTCTTAGTTCTCTCTATCCAATCAGTCGCTCTCGCTTGCCAACGTGATTACGTGGACGTGACATGTGATCACACTCAATGGCGTTTTAAACACGCCGGACAGGGACATGCCGGGATCCACGGGGTCCCTGTTTGGGTGATACCAGGTGCTAAGCGGGCACTGAATCTTGGCGTAGTGAGTACTAGCACGAATTGCTCCAAACCTAAGGTATTTCTCGACGCTAAGCACTTCCGCTTTTTAACCATAACATTAGCTTTTGCCTCCTTTCTCTGGTGTTTGACAATCGATCAGCACCCCCACATGGGTCCATGGGGTAGGAATGATCTACAGCCCATGTGAGCCTTGGTTGCTTTTTCCTCTCTCCCATGTTTCGAGTACCTTTTAGATTTATTACACGGATTCTGTTGTAATGCTTTGCCTACTCCTCCCGTTCATTTGAGACGGTCAAAACCAGCAGCAAGTGAATTACATTCTGCTGCTGTACCTAATTGACAACACAATGCATCTAACCCCTTGCCAAACCATGAGCAATGGTGAGGATATACCCAGTCCTGTAACCACAGACAGTGATAGTGCCAAGATAATGCACTTCACAATTATCATGGTAGTCACTATAACTTGCGGCAAACACATTGAATTCTTCACGTTTGTCAGCACAAGGGTCATTTCACTCACTGTGTCACAGTGGATAAGTTATCTGAATGTCTTAACTACCATGACATGCATTTTCTCTTTCAGAATTTTACTTTCCCTTTCCTCTCAGACAAATGGGAAAGTCAAAGGTTCTCAGTACCACAGGTGTGGGTGCACCTTAGCGTTTGCATACCCCTGTGGCATATCTGGCCCTGAAGAAAGCCTCACTACTGGCGCATGGAGGCTGAAGCATGTAGACCGGTTATCACTCTTTCACCTAGGATGTCACTGGCCATCTTAACCAGCTAATACATCCAACTACATCACTCTTTTAGTCTTACCTTACTTCTCCACCATTAAAAGTTTTTAGGATAAGTAAAGGTAATTTTAATCTTCACAGTGTTACCTTGCCGCTCACAACAACCAAAAAACCTGCTCCGCTGTAACCAGGCGTCGTAGCACACCCGAGAGACATTCGGACCCTCGGGTGGGAACCCAATGATGGAGCATGTCACCAACTAGGTTCGTGAGTGAGGGTTCTTTTTAAAACACTCTGTGACTCCTCAGCTACTGTTCTACAGTTGGATTCACCATTTCATTGTTCAGTTATTGACAGAAATATGTCAAGAATGGCCACAATAAGTTTAGGATGAAGATGAGGTCTTAGCCTCTCCTTATGAAGAAGATGCAGCTATATTATGTTATGAGTATCTGTAGAGGGCACTAGCACCCGAAGGGTATTTTGAGGCTGTGCAGGTGTGAGCCTGGCCGGGCGGGCAGATTGGGAGGGAAGGGCCTATTCAATGAGCCAGGTCTTCAGCTTCTTGTATAACTCAAGAAGCAAATAAGATGCTCTGATGCAAAGCAGTAGGTCATTCCGCACTTTAGGTGCAATATAGGAGAAGGCCCAAACTCCAGATCTGGTTCTGTGTATGCGAGGGATGTGTACGAGTAGGAGTCTGGTTGAGCGGAGTTGTTTGGAAGATTTGTGAAAGGAGATGCAAATATTGAGGTAGGCTGGACCAGTGTTGTGTAGGGCTTTGAAGGTTAGGGTGAGAAGTTTGAACTGTGCGAACTTGTGTATAGGTAGCTAATGGAGCTCCTTGTTTTGTGGCATGTGCTACATGGAAGGTTGAGGGTGATTTTGGCTGACATGTTCTGGATGGTAGGTAGCCTTCTGGTGAGTTGTTTGTTGATCTCATGGTAAAGAGAGTTCCGGTAGTCCAGCTTGCTGGAGACAAAGACATTTATGATGATTTTGCTGATGTTGCTCTGGAGCCACTTGTAGCTTTGCCTCAACATCTTCAAGGTGTGGAAGCAGGAGGCTCCAACAGCTTTCACATTTCTGTTCATGTCCAGTTTGCTGTCAGTGATGATCCTGAAGATCTTGGCATGGGGACTGTGGGTGGGTGGAGTCCCAGTTTGGCCATTCACCAGGTATCCTCATGGCAAGGTTTGTCTAACCAAAATCACAACTTCAGTCTTGTCTGTCTTGTGTTTGAGACAGTTGGTAAATCTGTTTGTGCAGCCTTGAAGTTCTGCAACGAGTAACTTTTGTCTTGACAGTCAGGAAGGAGCAAATCTAGAGGAAAGTGAGTCCTTAGATTTCAATCTCATGTAGGCATCAGATGAAGATAGAATGGAGGACAGTGTTAAATGCTGAGAAGGTCGAGAAGGATGAGGTCTGCCATGCTTCCTCTGTCTAGTATCATGCTGGTATTGTCAGTGGCAGTGATAAGGGCAGTTTCTGTGCTGTGGTTGGGTCTGAAGCCTAACTTTGTGACTTCGAGGAGTTGGTGGTTGTTGAGATGGTTGGTGAGGTGTCTGTTGATGAGTTTCTTTAGGACTTTGGCAGGATAAGGTCGCAGAGGTATGGGTCTGCAGGGTTTTCTTAAGTAGAAAAACGATTGTGGCTTGTTATCAAGTGTCCTGGAAGGCAGCTGAAGATATGAAGCAATTCAAGATGAGTGTGAGTGCGTTGATGAGTGCTTTGATAATTGGTTGAAGTCCTCTAGAGACGGGTGATGGCAGGGTTTTTAAGCTGGCCAGTTTGTATGTCAGATCAGCCGCCCGTAAAGTGCATAGGGAGCATGTGCAGAGGGAGAGCAAGACCACTACAAGGTGGGCTTGCGCGGTTTCTCACCCAATAACTTTTTTTTAATTACAAAATGGTGCATTTTACAAAACATTTTTCATTATATATTAAATTGTATGAGCTTTTAAAGCATAGTAAATGATGACCTTACAGTGGCTGCATGACTCGAACAGGAGAACAAGCCCATTGGCCGCTGAAACATTAAGCTTAATCTGAATTGAGGCCCAGCAAAGTCTGGAAGAAGGTACAACAATGAGCCAGCACAGGCTGATTTCAAAGCCAATGGCAAAATAATGCAAGCACCATCAACAAGAAGCACCCACAGGGACGGATCAGCACACCCCGAGATCAGAGACAAGGAGTCTCTTTTTCTAAAACATGTTTCATTACCCCTAGACGGATGACCAATGAATGGGACAATCTGTCAAATAAGTTCTCAAATAAGTTCCTTCCCAGGGATCCCTCACTTCTTAGAAAGATACAAAGTAGAAAAAAGAAAATAAAACCTCTTTTCAATTGTAGCTGTCAAGGCAACCTCACCCTTCCTGCCTTGGCTTAAAGCTCCCATCACTGGGAGGAGATAATAAAATGTCCCTGGAGATGAATTTAAAGTATTTTAAGCTTGCAGGGAAGTGCAGCAGAAGCGAGGAAGAGCAATATGGACCGAGGTGGGAGAGCCAACAAATTAACAGGGAGAGCCGAGCCACGGGTCTGACTTGGCTCTTAGAGTCCACGCACAAGCCGAGCCCTGAAAATGTTTGCTATGTAAACCATCAACAATCATCATGTTAATAATGATAAAGTCTCTTCAAAATTCAAAAAAAGTGTATATTTTAACAGGTGGAAGCTCTGAGATTAATATGTCACATTATAGCACTGCACTGAAAAGTACTTACAAGTGATAGTTTTTAAATTTGAACCATTAGTAAACTAACAAGGAAAGATTGCTGTCATGTAAACCCTGTATATAGCCCAAAATATTACAGAGGCACATAACTGCCTATTAAATCAAACACAAAATATTTTTGTGCAACTTGTATTCTGAACTCACATATTTGATTGTACTTTAGGAGTTTGGGTGAAATAAAATATTTGCCTAACATCAAATAATTTAAGTGGCGAAGCCGCGATTTATCCAGGTTTTCTGGTTGGTTTCACTTTGTACAAATAAGCCACTAAAAGGGTATCTATTGTTCTTTCCTTGTTATGTTAATATTTAGGGGCATATTTACAATAACTGGCGCATCCCTGCAAATCAGCAGGGATGCGCCAGTTATTGTGCGCCACAGTTCCGCCATTATGGATGCGCCACATTTACAATGCTTAATACAAAGACCAAACCCAAACTAATTAAGTTTGACCCGGTATTTTTATTTATACCCTTCTACTTTAGGATTCTTTCAGGTCTATTTTTTCATGTTTCAAGCAAAAAAGGGGAAAGAGACGGTGCTCAAAAATTGGCACCTTCTGGAAGGGCTGGAATGCCCTTTTCCGCGACCCATTTTTGCGTATAAAAAAAACCCAAAGCATTGGGCAGCAAATTGTAAGGGCCGACGTCACAATACCAAAGGCCAAAAGTGACTTATTGTCCCTTTGAAATATGAAACCATTGGAAGGCCACCACAGGTGTGGGAACTGTGTGGCGTGTACCACTACAATTGAAGGAAAAGAGTTTAAACATTCTGATTTCAATTGGAAACATCAATGTTTTTCAAATTGCAGGATGAAAAACGTTGTTTACGTGATAATATGTCTGTGTAAAAAGATTTACATTGGAAAAACAAATCAGCAAGTCAATCTCAGAATGAGCCAGCACAGGTCACGAATTAAAAAGATCATGACAGCCCCAATGGTTGAACACTTTGTAGAGAAAACTCATGGGGAAAACGACTTCAAATGGTCAGTTTTAATAATTGCCAACAATATAAAATGCTCTGCTGATGTCGACAAAGTGCTAATACAAAAGGAAGCGTATCTAATTCTCAAATTCAATAGTACAGTCACAGGACTTAATAGCCTGTCTGAATTATCTAGAGTATAGGGCCCGTTCCAGTCTATATAAGTTCACTACACATAATAAGTAACATAAAAGTGAAGTTACTTGCCCGCCCACGACTATATTTTGAGATTATGCGGCACACAATGTTTCCAAATTCAATAGTACAGTAACAGGACTGTCCATGCTGGTTTTAAAATGGAAAAAATAGTCCCGTAACAGGACTTGCTCAAATGCTTATAACATCAGGCTCACAAATTGAAGTAATACTAATAGTGTAGTCATTGATTCTGCCTATGAACACAGTTCGACACTACGTGTCCCACAATGCCTTGCATCAGTAAGAGTAGTGTTAAGACGCGGCCTCTCAAGATGGCCGCCACCCCATTTGTTGACGATTTGTTCTACGTGGGAGGTCGAGCTTAAGGTATGTTGTTACAGGTCAGCCCCTGCTAAAGTAGATGCGTGCGCTACTCGCGGCTTTTTTACCGTTTATGGCTAAATACATTGTATTATTTCAGCAGTTACCAAGCGAGAGTCGAGGTATAGCCAGTGGTCGAGTCAGGAGCCGTCACCGAGTCACGAACACGTACGCAGTTGGTTAATGTAATGAAAAATGGGAAGTAAATATTAGGCACGTATACAAGATGCCTACAAATGTACCAATTTTGTTATCCCAGTAGTTCGTGATTGTATCCTGTGGGGACTACAAAATAACTCTTGAGCCGATGAAAACTGGCTTTTTCAGCGGATTGTACTATCGCTGAGGTATGTGGCTCACGTTGTCATTCTGATTATTGTGCATATCTAAACCAAGTATGTTGGCTAAGAGCACAGCTCTAATTGACACCATGTTTTTGACGGAACCCGCTCGGAAATACCGAGTTTCAGAATAAAACAATGCTCCCACGAGAGGCCTTGTGCAGTTAAGTTGAGGTATGAATTTATTATTTCTGTTACTTGGTCCCAGTCTGATGTATGTCCACGAATAACGAAGGTGGTCTCACTCAAATGATATCCTTTGTCTTTGTAGGGAATAATTTACCCTGCCGGAATCAACGATAAACAACTTTGATAATAAGGATACAGATAGAAAAGGTCGAGTTGACCCTCCCTTTGACACCTGGAAGGTGTAAAATCAGTAAGTTACAGGTACACATAAAGTCCTTGCAGTGCATTTTTGAGATGGCGTAAAGGTCGTTTGGTTGTAAATAAAACTTTATTGTTTTTTTACACAGAAAATTGACAAGGCCCTGAAGAGAATCCAGGAACTTGTTTCCCTGGATTTGAAACGCGTCGGCACACCTATGGGAACCAATAATAACATTAAGAGTGAAAACTAGCATGTGCTAGTACGAGAAGTAATCATTTTTCTGGTGATTGTGTTCCCATCTAAGACTTTGTCCTTTTCTTTTTTGGATATAGATTCATTCTATACATAGATAAAAACATAAATGTATGATGTTTGTTTGTTTGATGTATTGTTCCCTTTGAAATGTATGATGTTTATTTAATTTATTTTAATTTGGAATGTAATATATGTTTGTAAATAGCATTGTATATTAATGTCATTATTTGAATATACAGTCTCTTTCCCCTTTTTTGCTTGAAACATGAAAAAATAGACCTGAAAGAATCCTAAAGTAGAAGGGTATAAAAATAAAAATACCGGGTCAAACTTAATTAGTTTGGGTTTGGTCTTTGTATTAAGTTTTTCTAGTTAATAAGTGTGGTGGAGGCAATTCTTGTTGTTGTTTTGATATAATTTGGTCCAGCCTACCCCATACCCCACAAGGACCTAACTCCTCAGTTTTATAAAGAATTTACAATGCGGCGCACCATGGGGCAAAAACGGCAGAGATGTGTGACGCATCTGTGCCGTAAAAGTGACACATTGCTGGAGTTGCGTCGCAAGTGCGACGCAGCTCCAGCAATGCTCTGGGAACCCTATCTAGTTAATGCTGCGTCAATCCTTACGCCTGCTTCAGGCAGGCGCAGGGTTTTGATGCAGCATGGGCCTAAAAGTGACTGAGTGAAATCTTGTAGATTTCACTCAGCCACTTTTAGGAGGCGTTCCTGCACCGGAACGCCACCCCCCTGCACAGGAACGCCTACATGTGGCGCAGGGCATTACAACGTGACGCAGCTCCCAGATGTGTCACGTTGTAAGTACCCCTGCACCATGGAGCAGGATTTGCGCCGCCGTTGCGTCACTTTGAGGCACAAGGGGCTTGTAAATCTGCCCCTTAGTTTTTACCTCTTTGTGCTTTGGTCTACAGTTTTTACACAGCGTAAACCTATCCCAAAAGTATTGGAGCACTTTACATGAGCACCAGTTACATTACATAAAGCCATATCTATTTTTTAGAGGCACCGAGTTATTAAGTTAGTTTCCATGTCTGCTCTGCTCCCTACTGAAGAGAGGAAAATGCAGTTCCATGTGGTCAGGGTCTGAGATGATTCTGCAGGTTCAGTTTTAGGGCTAGGTGCCTTTTGCTCTTTTAAAACATATTTTTTTCTACAAGGATGTGATGCCTTATGCACTTTTGAAAAAAAACAGGAGGATTATGTTTTTATATAACATAATCTGTTTTGGAACGTGAATAGCCGCCACCCGTAATGCTCGCATTGACCTTGAGCTAGGAGCCAAGTGCCACTGCCAGAGTGCCACCAGTTGAGTCCACGTGTGAAGGGCTGGCTGACCCCAGGAGGCTGGAAACAAAAATGAGTGGATATTCTGGCCTACTGATTTTGTTTGGAGGCCGATATTGCAGCACCACTGCAAAACTGGCCCCCGTGACAAAACCGGCCCCTGCCCTTACAAAACCGGCCCTCCAACCTCCCGGGGAAACACCTAATGCCCACTACAGCCAGTCCGGCCTTGGTTATCTCACTACAGAAGAAGTCTGAGAGCTTGTCGCAGAGGACCTGTGGGGGGGGTTAGGGGCTTGATGCTGTTTGAGGTGGCCACTGGTGAAGCAAAACTTTCCACGATAGTGCTGTGTGCTTTGTGTTCTGGATCTGGTGGTGTAGTAGCTCAGGTTGGTTCGGAAAGAGGTTTTGTCTGTGATGTCTTGGCTCACTCTCCATCTGTGCCCCTGCTGATTGCACTCGTGCTGAGTCAATCTGAATTCTTTTGTGTATTGTCTGTCTTAAGGTAAAGATCTTGTTTTTTGTTGGGTTTGAGGGGATCCAGGGAGTCTGTGCAGGTGGTTATCCAGTTGTTGATGGATTCAGGCAGACTGCTGGTGTGTTTGGGCCAGTGTGCAGAGAAAGCGGTGGTCCAATCCTCTGGGATTATGTTCTAGCTTTGGTAGGTGTGTTTGGCAGTGATGGTGCAAGACAGGCATGCTGATTCTGATGAGGGCGTGATCTGTCGAGGTGATCCTTGGGAGTTTGTCAACTGATGTTTTCCAAGATTGAGTCAGGCAGTGTTCAGTGGAGTGAGTGGGTCCAACAATGCGTTGGGTTAAGCAGAGATTTCGGAGGTCTTCTAATACCACCTCAAGATTCCGGGTTGACTCTGTCTTCTACGTGGAAATTCAGGACTGTGAGAAGGATATTGAGGATGAGGGGGACAACATAGTCCGTGATTATGAGAGTTCTGCTCATTGTGAAGTTGACTGTGATGTGAAGCTTTAAAGAAAGGTTCTCTATGTTGCAGGCGGGTGTGTCTGAGGAGGCGGTGCATCTGATGGTGTCCTTGAAGGCTATGGCGACTCCACCTCTAGCTTGTGCTGGTGTTCCTGCTTCGCGATCTTTTAGCCAGGAGGGATGTCTGAGGTGATAATGTACGCCACTGTGTGTTTCAGTTAGTTTTTTGTGAGTAAAAGCAGTTCCAGCATGGGGTCATACAGCAGGTCTCCACGACGTGGCTGGGGAGTGAGCGGGTGTTGAGGAGCATGCATGAGAATGCAGGGTACTGTGTGAGAGGTGGCTGATCTATGTGAGTATGAGAGAGTGGGGCTTTGGATGCTGGGAGTGGTGAGTGTGAGAGAGTGCCTGCGAACTTGCAGGAGACACAGGAGAACGCCACCTCAATGTTGTGTGGTGTGGTGCAGCAGGAGCATGATGAACTATGGCTGGGGTTGAGAGCAGGGAGGATCGTGGCAGTGTAGTGGTTGGTGGGAAGAGGACCAGGGTTCCTTCCTCTGGGCTAATGGGCTCGCATTTGGTGCTCCAGTGGTGTGTCCACAGTGCATGGACACTGAGGCCACCATTAAGTAGGTCTTGAGAGGGGGGAAGAGACCTGGGGACAGAGGGCAGGGAGGATCGCGGCAGTGTAGTGGTTGGTGGGGAAGAGAAGTAGGTCTGGAGAGGGGGAGGAGAACTAGGGATAGTGGGCAGGCCTGGGAGAGATGCTGGAGAGCATGAGCATAATGCCCTAACATAAAGATTGCCCATAAGTGACATATCTGTAACAAAACTCTAGATATATCCGGAATAACAGTGGCAATACTTGCATGTGTGTACATATTATTTCTATTGCGCAAACCTTAGACAACATGCAGTAGAGCGCTGTACAGGTATACAGTCAACAAATGATAGGAGTTGTAGCTGGTTTGTGGACAGTTACTGCAATGTACTATAGTGTTCTTTAAAGAGTTGGGGGCCTTGTTGAATATGAGGGTGTAGTTCCAAATCCTGGGTGCATAGATTGAAATGGCAAGCTACTTATTTATAAGTTTATTTCCATGTTTTAGTCTGCAGTCTGATTATGTCCTGGCTGCAGGTGTACCAAGAACCACCAGATATGGTGGCCCTGTCTGCAAGATAAATAGGTGTGTTGGTTGTGATGGCTTTGTAAATGATGCATCTGAGTTTGAAATGGTGCAAAACAGCAAAAAGAGCCAATAGAGTTGCATCAGGATGTGGATGGTGCGATTATCTATCTTCAGGGCCTGCATAAGTTGTGCTAGGGCACTTGAGATGATCTTAATGTGTATCAATGAGCAGCCTGGAAAGCCATGGAGTAGGGTATTACCACCATTCAGATACAGTGGAATAATGAATGAAGATCTAAGGAGCACGCTGGGGAGGCAGGGAGAAGATAGGGCGGGAAAAGGCACCTTCGCCTTTCATCAGATTTTTCTCTGTGGACGATGTCTCAGTCCTCCTCACCAATTTCAATGACTCCCTCACTCAAGGCATATTAACAGAAGCTCTCAAGACTGTGCAGATCCCACAGTCCTAAAGAAACCAACACTATGCCTGATGACCTTGGCAATCATCGGCAAGGTCATTAAAAAAGCAACCTGTTTTCAAATCCAAGATCACATCAATGCTAACCATCTCCTGCACGATTAACAGTCTAGCTTCAGATACTGCTGCAGGGCAGAGACTGCTACTGTACACAATACTGACAATACCCACTTGATCACAGATGTGTCTGGATCTTTCTGTTGCCTCCATCACAGTCAACCATCCCACCCTCATATGTACCCTGGATTTCAGAGTGGAATCTAGCAATACCCTTTATTGGTTCTCCTCCTTTTGTTCCAGCTGATACCAGTTTGTTCACAGGGACACATCCCGGTCCCAAAAGATCGCAATCACCTCCAGAATTCCCCAGGGTTCCATACTGGCCAATGTCATATTTCAGTCTCTATATGGTGCCGCTTGGTGCTCTACATACACGTAATACCAAAACAATGATGATACACAACTGTACTTGAAAATCTCTTTTTCCTCAGACACCCAATGGTGTAAACTATACATGCACATCTTCCAGATCTAGATATCCAGCACCTACCTGAAGCTCAACCCAACCAAAAAAACATTTGTGTTATTTGCCAAGAACAACAAACAAGACACAGTACAAACCTTGCTCTATGACCTGAACTAGATTAGATTCAAACCCCAACCTTTTAACAGAATGCCAAGTTACTTAATTCACCGTGGATATCAACTTCACCCGCATGGAACAACTTGCTTAAACAAATGACAGCATGGTACCAGCTCTCTCTTCTAAAGAAAGTAAAAACATTTGTCAATAAACTGACTTCCTCCTGCTCTTGCATCTGGATGGTGGTAATGCCCTACTCCATGGCCTCCCAGACTGCTCACTGGTACACATTAAGGTCATCCGAAACACAATAGCACATCTCATGCAGACCCTAAAAATATCAAATTGCACAACTCACATCCTGATGCAACTCCATTGGCTCTCTTTGCCCTTTCACGCCATTTCAAACTCACCTGCATCATTTACAAAGCCATCACAACCAACACCTCCTTGCTGACAAGCTCACTATCTCTGGTGATTTTTGGCACACCTGCCTCCAGGACCTCATCAGACTGAAGACTAAGACGTGTAAAAAAACATGTAAACAGGGCAGCTGGTCATTTCCATCTATGGCCCCAGGATTTGAAACAACATCCTCATATCCATTAAGGCCCCCACCTATTTAAAGAACACTACAGTACAATGCAGTAACTGTACACAACCCAGCTTCCTCGCCTATCATTTGTTGACTATATACTTGTCATTGTCCCTCTACAGCGCTCTGCTGCATTTTGGCCACGGTTCACGCAATATAAATAATATGTACACACATGCAAGCATTGCCACTGTTATGCCAGAGATATCCAGAGTTTTGCCACAGATATGTCACTTCTGGCCAACCATTATGTTAGGGATAGCTAGTATGTCACCAAAAATTGATGTGCCACCGTAGTGTCAGGTCTAACCAAGATGTTGCTTAGACTATCCATAGTATGTCACAGACGGGCCACTAATATGTCAGTAATGTCTAAGAATCTTGACAAAATGTCACGAATGGAAGACAGTTATACTAAGGCCAGACGAAATTTCAGTAAGGCTGCCCAACCCTACCAGAATATTTACACTATTATGGCCAACAACAAATTCACATTGTATAGGTGCTTCCATTGCATTTTATTCAGTGGTCTTTGTAGGTAAGCTGTGCCAAAACTGAACATGACCATGGGTTAATTCAATTGTGCCTCTTACCTGCTATCTTGTGCTTCTGTCCTACTATCTGCAGACTATTCTCTTCAATGAAAGGCTTCTCGGTTCACTGGCAAATAATTGCTTAGCAACATTAATTTCTATTACAGAAGTGGGGCCTCATTTACTATTGCCAAGTTACTACTTGTAAAACATTTCACATGTAGATGAAGTTCTCCCTACTGTAAAGTATGTGCAAAATTTAAATAGTTTACTAAACTTTTTAAAAATATTAATGTAAAATAATTTAATATATTCTTTATGTTGCAGAAAATAAAGAAAATGGCATTGCACTATAAACTGTAAATAAATATACTGAAATGTAAGTTCTTTTTAGAGATTTATTTTAAAACAATATACCTACCTAAAGTAACATTTGTATATTATGTAAAAACATTATTAAAAGGTACGTGTAGAATGAAAATAATGTATTTTTTAAGTTAAATCTATTCCTAAATTTAAAGTCATTAAAATATTTTAATTTTATATATATATATATATATATATATATATATATATATATATATATATATATATATATATATATATATATATATATATATATATATATTTACAAAAAGAAGCAGAGAACTCTGGGTAGTTCAGTTCTCAAGTTTAGGTGGAAAGCAGCTCCTGTATAGAGCATTTCTATCAAAGTCTTTAAGCATAGGATTGGTACAGTGCCATCCACACCGAGATGGAAAAGGACAAAGTCTTTTGCCATTTCTACAGCAAAGACTTTAAGCATAGGACTAGCACAGTGCTGTCCTTGCCGAGCTGTAAAATGACAAAAGCCATTTACCACTCCAGGGACAGTATTACAGCTTTGAATGGGTAAACTACCAACCAAGCCAACCAGAAATGAGTAAAAGCAACCCCTGATACAGTGTTACGCTCTAGTAAGAGCTCTTCAGAGAGGTATAGCTTTGTCCAGGCACAAGGGAGCACCCAGTATAAGTTAAAAAAATACCCTTTCTTCAGGTACAGAGTGATGAATAAATTATGCTTAAAGATATATATAGTGTGAACTTATTTTCTAATTGCTGGACTGTTTGGGATATATATATATATATATATATATATATATATATTCACTGAAAAAACCATAGGTTATAGACCATATATAGTTAGGAATTAGCATTTAAAAAACCTTATTTTACTCACACAAAACCATTGAAATTCCATATATAGTTAGTTGCACTAACTATATATCGCGCACCCGCAATCCACTGCTGATGATGTCACATATTACATCATTCATGACATGGTCAGTGACATCACTGATGACATCACTGATGACATCTCAAATGACATCACTGATGACAACATCCAGTGACTGTATGTTTCTGTAAAGTTAAAATATGTCTTACATATTGAAGAATGAGTGGATGTAGAAGTGTCTGGATGAAGGATTTAGTAGGTGCATGACTGACTGTATGAGTGAGTGATTAAATGTGTCTCACTGAGTGCATGGGTTAGTGACTAAACTGTCTTAATTTGTGCATCATTATGTCTATTGTTCTGTAAACTGTTGCATGTGTTGATCAATAGCTATATGAGTAACTATATGGGTTATTGATTGATTGTCCAAGTATTTGTATGGGAGACTGAGTGTGTGTGTGGCTGGCTGGGAGGTGTGTGACTCTGTGCAGATCAATGTGTACTTATATCAATGATTGTATAACAAGGTAAGTATGTGTTAGTATATGTTTGAAAATATAAGGTGCTCTATGTTTAACTGTATAGACAAGAAAATGGAAGTGTGATTGATTCTTTACAGGACTGACTAGGTGTGTGAGTAACTCCATGGATGAGTGGCAGAGTGTGAGTGTCTGTATAGGTGTATGAGTGCATATGATAGTGTTGTAAAGATGAGTGATTGTATGTATGAATGATTGTATGGGTGAATGAGTGAATGTGTGTGTAGACGTAGGAATCAGTGAGTACATATGTAGTAACTAGTATTGGTGTGTCAATGGTTTCAAAAATTATACTCTGTATTTAACACTGGGTGAAACAGAGGTTATATTAAAATATGAGGAGATGCATTGTATTGTCACATGAATGATATCATCAGTGATGTGGTCATTGATGTCAAATGAGATGTCATCAGTGATGTCATCAGTGATGTCATTTGAGATGTCATCAGTGATGTCATCAGTGATGTCACTGACCATGTCATGAATGATGTAATATGTGACATCATCAGCAGTGGATTGCGGGTGCGCGATATATAGTTAGTGCAACTAACTATATATGGAATTTCAATGGTTTTGTGTGAGTAAAATAAGGTTTTTTAAATGCTAATTCCTAACTATATATGGTCTATAACCTATGGTTTTTTCAGTGAATTTTCAAGGTTTTGTAAATGCTAATTCCTAACTATATATGGTCTATAACCTATGGTTTTTTCAGTGAATTTCAATGGTTTTTTAATAGCAAATATCATAAGCTGTCGAATGTCAAGTACGTGGTAAGTGAAAACATTTTCGTGTTTATGCACACTGATCTGCTTTGAATGGTGTCCCCCCCCCCTCATTTCTATTAGGAGTACTCTCTCTTTGCACATAGTGAAGGGTAGTTAACGCAGGCCTTTGCCCCCGTTGTAATACGTCGTGCCTGCTTCTCTCTCCATTTGATTGATTGTTATCCAAGTATTTACTGTTTTAGAATTGGTTCTCTTTGGTTCATTCTCTATTTACAAACAAACACAGAGTCGCAATACTCTGTTTAGTCTTTGCAGATAACGAAAAATCGTGTAAAAAAAAAGAAAAGGAATCGAGCAAAATCAGTAGGCCACTAACGGGATCTCTTTTTTACCTCGCTAAAATAGAAACATTAGGAACAACCCCTCATGACAAATACAAAACTAGTGAAATGAACTGAACTCCACACAATGATGGCTGCAAAACAGCTCGGCTCCGCCACCCACCCCGCCCAAAATAACGATAAAGAGCGGCTGCCATGATTGGTTGCGGAATGGCCACGACGGAGCTACGAAATGGTACTGCTCTCATGCTAACCCCAGCTTCAGTCTGAAACATCCAGAAACACTGTAGACTACCAATTCGATCAGTTCCGGTAGCGCCCCAATGTAACCCGGTAGAGAAGAACTAGCCCTCCCCTCTTTGACTAATGGTTCTTGTTGCCTGTCCCTTCTGTTGTCATTTAACAGAACTATTTAGCCTGCTGAAAGGGGTTGTGTTCCGACCGCTGGTTGGTGGAGACATTTTGACTATATTCTGGACCTGCGTTGTCGCGTAATGCGTCATATGACGCGCCGCGTTAGCGCATCCGGAAGTCATCCGGGGCGCGCAGCGCGTAACGTAAGCATAACAAGTCATGTGACTTGTTAATAAAACTTTTCATTGGTTCATTTTACTTTTCTTATTCTAATGATGAAAGGCTTGGTCATATGACCTAAAAATTACGCTTTTTATTACTTCCGAACATTATTTTTTCTTAAATATATGTTATAATGTTCCAGGCTAATGTACTTTCCCGGAAAATTTACAACTGTCCTGCAAGTAAAATATATTCTTTTTTCGAGAAAAAGAGCGTTTCTTCGTCCCATGACGGAGCCGTTGAGCAAAAGAGGGTCGACCTGCTGTCTTAGTCGCCGATACGCCTGAATATGAGATTCTTATCGATCACTTTATGTTGCAGGAATAGAAAACACAACAGCCCTTGACCATTTATCTTTACTGCGTTCCTTCGTATTATACCTTTTACCCTTCATGTAATTGGTCTGCTTTATTTCACTTGCCTTTTAATGATTCTAAAACAGTGACTATTATTAAAAACTTTACCAATGTATATACTACTACCATGTTTTCTTTTAAAAACCTTTATTGTGAAAATTTCATTATACAAATACGAGCCTATAACCACGTGGGCCGGCCACGGAGCAAACTGTAATCGTATATGATGAGTAGACATTTACACTGTAGAGGAACGTAACGGGCGGGCCATTAGGTTGCAAGAACTAAGGTGTCTAACAGTTACGGAATCGGTGGACGTACATTTTATAATTAAAATACGACAGGGCCAGTTACAATAAAATTATCTAGATATACATTTGCAGGCAAGTACCATGGGTGACGTTAATTCGAACTTTCAATAGTACAGTAATCAATAACACATCAGAACTTAATATCAATAGGGATGTCGAAATATTCAATCAATTCTCGTCCCCGCCCGCCATGTGCTTCAAAACTGCATACGTATCTCGTGATTTCAAGGTTCTGCAACCAGTACACAACAAGGAGTTACGAGTCCCATTTATTCCGGCGCCATTTTGGGCGAGGACGGGCAGG
This sequence comes from Lissotriton helveticus, assembly GCF_964261635.1. Taxonomy (NCBI): domain Eukaryota; kingdom Metazoa; phylum Chordata; class Amphibia; order Caudata; family Salamandridae; genus Lissotriton; species Lissotriton helveticus. The sequence continues at coordinate 1,165,688,407 of NC_136065.1, read as the reverse complement.
TCCAGGATATAGTCAAAATGTCTCTACCAACCATCGACTATGATGATGTTCATATGCTGTATTTATTAGAGTAACACTCATCTGTCCACATGAAATAAATTTGCCACAATCTAAACATGTCATTTTAATCTTTCCAAAGTTCTTCTAAATATTTGGGACCGTTTTCCTTCCCTCTGATGCTGTCAGTGCCACTTCTTTGATGAATGTACTAGCAGGTCAGGGGTTCTCCTCCAAATCTCTCTTTTATACAGCACTATAATTAATTGGTGCCACCTCTCCATATGACGATGCATGGTATAGTTACCATAACTATATTTTTTTTCGGTTCCTCTGGAGAGTTCATCGTGGCAGATGAAGCGTGTAACGTACCGGGCATTTACCTTTTTTTGCATGTACAGGAAAGGAAAAAAAAATCGAGCGTCCGAGTTCTAAGGTGTCCCAGGGCCATTTTAGTGGACCAGGCCCAAATCCAAAGAACAGGCCGCCATTTTGAGAGTCCTGTTGCAGCCGCCTGTCGCTGTAGCATCAAGAGCAGCCGAAACTCAGCTGAATGGCAACTGAAACGGTAAAGGGGCGCCCCACTACAGCAGACGAGCCTCCACCTAGGAAGGCCCGTTCACGCCGCCTCCCCCCCCCCCTTCGGGCACCCCACGCCGTTATTCGGAGCAGTATTGTAGGATGGCCACACCAGTGCGGCAACTTGCTAGACATCACCTCGGTGGTAACCGAATCTCAACGCCTTGTGGTGTCTTCTATTCAGAAAACATTGTTATGCTGCCTTCGACCTATTCGCCGCAAGTGCGCACACAACTCAACTGCATAGCTTGCTAGACACCACCTCGGTGCCATCCGGATCTTGGAATCTCAGCGCCTCTTGGTGTCTTCTCTTCAGAAAATATTGTTGCGCTGCCTTTGGCCCCATTCGCACATCGGTCCGCTACTGACGCCATCTCACAGGCTAATGGGGCGCCCCACGCCGACTTTCAGCATTGTAGGATGACCACACCAGTACAGCAACTTGCTAGACATCACCTCGGTGCCATCCGGATCTCGGCGCCCCACTGCAGATGAAGTGCCTCTCAACTATGAAACCACCACGGTGACATCCGGATCTTGGCGCGTTGTGCTGCCTTCGGCCTATTCGCACATCGGTCCGCTACTGACGCCATCTCACAGGCTAATGGGGCGCCCCACGCCGACTTTCAGCATTGTAGGATGACCACACCAGTACAGCAACTTGCTAGACATCACCTCGGTGCCATCCGGATCTCGGCGCCCCACTGCAGATGAAGTGCCTCTCAACTATGAAACCACCACGGTGACATCCGGATCTTGGCGCGTTGTGCTGCCTTCGGCCTATTCGCACATCGGTCCGCTACTGACGCCATCTCACAGGCTAATGGGGCGCCCCACGCCGACTTTCAGCATTGTAGGATGAGATCACCTCGGTGCCATCCGGATCTTGGCATCTCAACGCCTAGTGGTATCTTCCATACAGAAAATATTGTTGCGCTGCCTTTGACCCCATTCGCACATCGGTCCGCAACTTAGACATCACCTCGGTGCCATCTGGATCTTGGCATCTCAGCGCCTTGTGGTGTCAGTCAGAAAATATTGTTGCGCTGCCTTTGGCCCCATTCGCACATCAGTCCGCTACTGACACCATCTCACAGGCCAACAGGGCGCCCCACGCCAACTTTTACCATTGTAGGATGGCCACACCAGTGCCACAACTTGCTAGACACCACCTCGGTGCCATCCGGATCTTGGCATCTCAGCGCCTTGTGGTGTCTTCTATTCCGAAAATATTGTTGCGCTGCCTTTGGGCCCATTCGCACATCGGTCCGCTACTGCCGCCATCTCACAGGCCAACGGGGCGCCCCACGCCGACTTTCAACATTGTAGGATGGCCACACCAGTGCGGCAACTTACTAGACACCACCTCGGTGCCATCCGGATCTTGGCGCGTTGTGCTGCCTTCGGCCTATTCGCACATCGGTCCGCTACTGACGCAAACTCACAGGCCAACGGGGCGCCCCACGCCGACTTTCAGCATTGTAGGATGGCCACACCAGTGCTGCAACTTGCTGGACACCACCTCGGTGCCATCCGGATCTTGGCGCGTTGTATTGCCTTCGGCCTATTCGCACATCGGTCCGCTACTGACGCCGCCTCACGTGCCAACGTATTTTCTCCGCATTTTATACCCTATGCCGCATAACAGGTCATGTGACTTGTTTATAAAACTTTTCATTGGTTCATTTTACTTTTGGTTTCCTAATGATGGAAGGCTTGATCATATGACCTAAAAACAACACTTTTCATTGGATGAAAACTTTTTTTTTTCCCAAACGATGAAAGCCCCACCTTGTTTCTGGATGTTTCAGACTGAAGCTGGCTTCAGCATGAGAGCACCACCATCTCGTAGCTCCGTCGTGGTCATTCCGCGAGCAATCATGGCAACCGCTCCCCACCAGAAGCCTACAGGAGTCGGGGGCCCCCAAAACTTTTGATAAATCCTCAAGGCGGAGGGGACGCTTTCGAGAATGGGGTCCAAGACCTAGCAGACAAGCGTCCGATTTCCAAGGTGTCCCAGGGCCATTTCAGTGGACCAGGCCCAAAAAGAAAAGAGCCTGCCGCCATTTTGAGAGTCCTGTGACAGCCGCCTATCGCTGCACCGCAAGAGTGGGCGCAACTCAGCTGAATTGCGGCTTTTGACACAGTGGACCAAAAACGGACGGAATGGCAACTGAAACGGTAAAGGGGCGCCCCACTACAACAGATGACACTCCACCTGGAGAGGCCCGTTCACGCCGCCTCCCCCGGGGCGCCCCACGCCGTTATTCGGAGCAGCATTGTAGGATACCAAAACCAGTGCGGCAACTTACTGGACATCACCTTGGTGCCATCGTTCTGCTGCCTTGGAACTATTCGCACAACAGTTTGCTACTGATGACCCACCCCCCGCGACGCCCCACGCCAGAAATCTGGACGTTGTGCTGCGTTGGGACTATTCGCACAGCCGACCGCTACTTCGTTGTTTTTCCCTAAAAATGTTTATATGTTATTACTGTTTTTGTTTTCTTGTATATATTTATAAGTTATTAAAGTTTTATAATCTTACTACTTTGTCGGAGTGCTATATATTTTTAATGTGACACATAATTGTAAAAACTTTGATGTACAAAGAGTCATCCCTGGAATCTTCCGCTTCAGGCTCGGTCCCCTCCCCAATCACAATACAGGATGGTTTTCAGATAATAGGAACGCGTCTGCTGTGACGGATCTCATCGAGTGTGGGCCTTGATCTACTATAACTCCTTTGAAGAGGGGTGATTCTTTACAGCTAGGGCCATAAACTACATCTGCAGGGCTAGCTGATACCCTAGGACCGGCCTAGACAATCGGACACAGAGGAAAAGGAGTGTCAGAGGGTGCGGTAGTGAATAGGGCGAAAGGGAGGTGTCGGGCGGGCACAGGGTGTGATTCTCAGGGAAGAGCAGCGCAGATGGGGGGTGGTTTATTACCCATGCATAAGACAGAGAGCGGGGGTGACCACTGCCTGGGGGAGATGCTTGCGAGGGTGGGGAGCCATGCTAAGGATCGACAGCGTGCAGAGAGTGGGTCTGGTCAAGGCATCTAAAATGGCTGCCGTGCACGACAAAAGTGTGGCATTTGAAAAAAGGCAAGATGGCGCAGACAATCTTTTCAACACTTCCTGATTTCCTTCGAATCGAACGTTAACAGACGTTGGGGCATATTACCAAAGTTAAGCGATATTTATCCCTAACGATGCTTAGCAACGATTTTTTTACCGCTAAGCATCGTCAGAAATTATCGCAGATAAACCTTGCTATTATCAAGGTTTATCGCAAATACGATAAAAAACGACCGCAATGCATTAATATCGCTGAAAACTCAGCGATATTCATGCATTACCGAGCTAATGCTCTTAGCCATGTTATCCACCTCCCATTGGATAACATGCCTTAGAACTGCTCAGGGCAGGTGCTAGCTTTTGGAGATATTCGCGCTTATCGCGAATATTTCCAAAAGTTGATAATAGGAGATAGCGATGTTAGCGACTGTTTCCAGTCGCTAACATCTTGGCATGCCCACTTTGCATGTCATTAGTGATAAATATCACTCACATGCAAAGTGGGGCCCAAGATGGTCGCTATCTCCTACTAGCCGTCGCTAACTGGTGTTAGCAACAGCTAGGTAATACAGATATAATTTTATCTCCGCGAAGCGGAGCGCTGTTACAGATATATATCTTTTTTTGAACGTTAATTTCTCAAAATCCACTGGAGCACATATATTGAGACCTAGCAAAGGCACATCGGACTACCAGTCCCTACAATTTTGCCAAGTTTCGTGCAAATCCATTCAGCCGTTGGATTATTATTATTTTTTTTTTTTGCCTCGCGGGGCCCTTTTAAAACCTCCACATCAAACCTAAGAGGTCAAGGAGGATCTACTATGCCCCCTTATGGTCATTTGCCCCTTCGCTTTGGCCTCCTCTTGTCTCTCGATCCTACCGAGAGACAAGATGGCGGCCGCTACGGACTGTTTGCAATGTTTACAGACGCCGGAGAACCAATCAGCTTCGCAAACCTCCGTTACGCGAAGCGGAGCGCTGTTACAGATATATATCTTTTTTTGAACGTTAATTTCTCAAAATCCACTGGAGCACATATATTGAGACCTAGCAAAGGCACATCGGGCTACCAGTCCCTAATATTTTACCAAGTTTCGTGCAAATCCATTCAGCCGTTCGATTATTATTATTATTTTTTTTTTTTGCCCCGCGAGCCCTTTTAAAACCTCCACATCAAACCTAGGGGGTCAGCGAGGATCTACTATACCCCCTTATGGTCATTTGCCCCTTCGCTTTGGCCTCCTCTTGTCTCTCGATCCTACCGAGAGACAAGATGGCGGCCGCTACGGACTGTTTGGAATGTTCACAGACGCCAGAGAACCAATCAGCTTCGCTTCACAAAGCTCCGTTGCGCGAAAAGTCCGCGAACCGGAGCGCTGCCCGGTCCGCTGTTACAGATATATATCTTTTTTTGAACGTTAATTTCTCAAAATCCACTGTAGCACATATATTGAGACCTACAAAAGGCACATCGGGCTACCAGTCCCTACAATTTTGCCAAGTTTCGTGCAAATCCATTCAGCCGTTCGGGCTAAAAGTGAGGCCAACCGCCCTATGGAAAACTCAATGTTAAAAACACGTTTTGGGACCCCCCTTTTTTCTCGACCCCCCCTGGACGAACCCCCCCCAATTTTCAGGGGCTGCTCAGAAACAAAATGTGCCATTTTCCTGAAAATTTCAGCCAATTCCGTCCACAATTGCCAAAGTTATTAGACATAGAATTTTCAAAAATCCCATAGAGAAAAAATCCTAACTATATATACCTACTGGCGACCGCCAGTAGGTAATATATATATATATATATATATATATATATATATATATATATATAAAACCTACTGCCGGTTGCCAGTAGGTAGTTATAGTTAGGACCTAGTTTCCATAGGAAATCCACAATATTCTATTTGGAATAACTTTGGCGCCGGTGGACAAATCTTCTGGAATTTCTCCAAGAAAATGGCCTGCTTGGTCCCGCTCCTTCCCTGAAAGTTTGGGGGTGATTCGTCAAGTGGGAGCCGAGAAAAAAGGGGGGTCCCAAAACATGTTTTCCCCATGCAATTTTCCATAGGGACCTTTAGCCTGGGCTACAGCCCGAACGTCTGTACGGAATTACACGAAATTTGCTAGAGAGGTAGAGTTCTGTTCGCAGATTGTGCTTGTTGTTAAATGGTGTAAATCCGTTCAGTAGCTTCTGAGAGAATCGCAAGTAAAATCATAGCGATATCTAGAGTCAGAGTTCAGTACGCATAGTGAAATCTGTTCAATTACGAGCGCGAACTGCATGCTGATTGGCTGTGAACTGTCTGTCAACACTCAAAACCAGGAAGTGTTGGTGGCCATCTTGTGCCTCGCTAGAACCGAGTCACAAGAAAACAGTAAAACGAAGTTGAGAAATAAGGGAAGGGGGTAGGGTAGAGATATTCTGACCTTCTAGGCTTGCTCAGGGGGTCGTACATGGATGTTTAGGCTCTATTTTTTATTTTAATTTTTTTAAGAAAAATCGCAGCATACGCGTATGTAAATACCTACAATTACGAGCAGGAGCTGCATGCTGATTGGCTGTCAATACTCCAAACCAGGAAGTGTTGGCAGCCATGTTGTTTGTCTGGAGAGCAGAGTCACAAGAAAACAGTAAAACAAAGTTAAGAAATAAGGAAAGGGGGCAGGGTAGAAACATTCTGAGCCTATAGTCTTGGTCAGGAGGTGGTACATGGATCTTTAGGGTCAATTTTTATTTTTTGTAAAATAAAAAATGGCGAGGTACTCGTGCAGTACTTGTACGCGGTGGAAAAGATGAAAAAAAAAGTAGAAGTCTGTTTTATTCATTAGGTCCCGTGGGGGTAAATTACAGGGGCAATTTTTCTGCATAATGGGGGCTTGTAAGGTGCCCCGAGCACTGGGGAACGGCACCCCACTGGTTTTATTTTGAAGTATGTGGGGGGTTACGGTCCTACTCCCGCAGTCTTGGGGAGCGGCACCCCTCGGGTCTTTTTAAAAAAAGAATATGTTTTGAGCTCTCTCTGTCCCCGTACACGTCGCGGGGAACGGCACCTTTCTGGGGCAGTGATATGTAAAATGACCTTCCAGCTCCGGGTATCTGCATTGTCTGGAGTTTTTTTTAATGTTGGGAGGGTGGGCTTGATAATACATCCTTGTTAATTCCCATAGAAGCCTATGTTCTGGTGCTTACATGGGGTTCTATGGGAAATAACAAGGCCGTATTATCAAGCTCATTATTGCCGTTTTATCTGCAGTTTCTTGCCAATAAAACGGCGATAATTTTAACACCGGTCCTTGATAATATGCACCTAAGTTTACTGGTCAAAAAAAAAGAGCCATGGGCCATATTATCAACAAAAGGAGATACATTATTGTCGCTTTTATTGGCGGGAAACTGCAGATAAAGCGGAGATAATGGGCTTGATAATATGTACTTGTGAATAACCATAGCAGCCATGGTTAGGATCAGAACCTGGGCTGCTATGGGAAGTTACAAGGGCCTATTATCAAGCACATTATCGCCGCTTTATTGGCAGTTTTCTGTCGATAAAAGCAGCGATAATGTATCGCCCTTTGTATGTAAAGCTTTCCTTTTTTTTGGTGTAGCAGTTGTATTCTCTTCGTATGCTCAGCGTCGTTTTGAGGAAAATGATATTTTGCCTGACCAAAAAAAATTCCTCTACATATACCCTATGTTACATGTCATGTGCATGTCACCCATGCATATTTCCCGTAGTGGCCTGAATCACTAGGCCCCTGCAATCATGTCCTGCATTAGAAATGCCAGTCATCAAAGTCTCCCAAACATTAAGTTAGCATAAGGCCCATGTATTTGCATTGCATTGTGCACTTTTAAATAAAGATGTAATGAACCCATTTTTGTGGCGCAGCCCGAGCCACTTTTCTGAAATAAGGGTGTTTCATGACTACTGACACACTGAAGCTGCAGTTACGTCCCTCCGACCTCGCAAGAGGCCTGCCAAGACAGTATTATGAATAACAGTTATCTGAGGAAAAGTACACAGAACCCGTCCGAGGGAGATAGGCCTAGCCATCCTGTCTCCATTTAAGTAAATCACAGTGCTTGCACCCATAGAAAGCTCATGCAACGAATAAATATGCCCTCTCTGTCTTTTAGTGACGAACAACCTTTGCTTCTTTTGCTTGCTGACTCTAGATATCAGTTGTACTAGATGTGCTGGTCGCCTTGACATAAAAGATCTCTCTGCTAGGTTGAAAGTCAGCCTCCTCCCAGTTACACGTCAATTGCACGTCATGCTCAAAGTTGCACAATTAGGGCACAGTTCGAGCTGGTCATGCCAACTCCTCCTCTAAGTACCCACCCACCTATGACACCTACCTATCACACACCTATGACTCATCAAAGTACACACCCTCATGTACACCCACATGTTCTTATCTCATTTTCTGTCTTGCGCCTGCTCCTATGTACAAGGAGTAAAAAGTATATAATATAATGTTTTGTTATTAAATGTTAGAAGACTCTTCCTGAACCTCTGTGGTGATGGAACATATTCTCCCTTTGACTCGAGTTATTGGAATAAAGCCCATTCTAACTCAGATACCACGGACTCTGCCTCTCACTTGATGCATGCTAATTGTTAATGACTAGAAATTATGCCAGGGTAATATTTTATTTACCACATAATTTGGCGCCCTTACAGGGACATATCCCTTTCCCCACTCGCCGGAGTTGTCGGTCTAGTCTTTGCCCCCTTCTACAGCCGTGACGGACTTCAAAGAGCACCAGCAGGACTTCCTGCCACTCCCTCAGGCCCACGGAGGAGGACGGACTGCGACCAGGCATCCATGTGAGGCGGTGAGGAATGAGGGTCGTCTCAACCAGAGGCCCAGCCCGTGAGAGAGCAAGGTCCGAGGTCTCCAGAGGTCCACCTGTTCCAAGGCGCAAGCGTAGTCAAGTCAAGTTTCCGAGGCCTTCAAGTTTCAAGTTCTGCTTTCCCGGTGAGTACCACTATGGGGAATGTATCTAGTTTCAAGACGGGCTCATTTTAGATGAGAACGGTCAAGACGTGTCCACAGTAAAAAGTGGGCCCGGTAAAGACGTGTCTCAATTTTTTGGGACCGGTATGGTTGTACTGTATTTTCAGTGCACAAACTGTTTTTCAAGTACATGTTTAACTCTCTGTATCAGTTTAGGTTGTATCTGTATCTGTTTCAGTTTAAATTGTTTAGTGTGAATGATTGTTGATTGTTACAGTCTATTTTTGTGTATTGTGTTTCCATTGTATTGGTTTCTGTTTTCAAAGTTACGTCAGATAGGGACCAGAAGAGGTTTACTAGAATAGACAGTTAAAATACGGCCTAGAGACACACCTGGTCATGTTATGTATAATAAGCATGGGCTAAACGCCATTTGGAAAAAGAAGTCAAGACCCTCTCAGAAAGATGCCGTTGAGTTATGGCGCAAAGAGTGACATAGGAGAACAGAGAATGAATTCAATAAAGCAGAGAGAACTAAACAAGCCAAGAAATGCCGTTGTTAACTGGTATTTATCCCGTTCTGTCAGAAAAACTAGCTAAAGTGACCACCTCAGAAAGACCCAGTAGGTAGAGAACGCCACCACCTGTACCCTTTAGAGTATGTAGAATTAAAGCCGACAGCATCTGAAGCGTTCATTTCCTTGTATCTAGACGAGTCCCTTCTGGACTGCGAAAGTGCCTTGTGAGTAACTAGTTGGTTTATTTGTGAATTGCGCTTTGTGCTTAAGACTTGTGAATAGTTTGTTACATCCATGTGTGTAACGCCTTGCGAATGGCTTGTAGTTGCTTGTGAATAGCGACTTGAGATTAGGACTTGTGAGTAGTTTGTTGAATTTTCTTAAGTATAGCTCCTTGTAAATATGCCTTGTGAATAGTGTGTCATTTTTGTGACTTGTTGAGTTTCTTGTAAATATGGCTTGTAAATAGCGCCATGTGGTTATGTTTTGTGCAGAGCATGTTATCATCAGGTCCCTAACCATTACGTTAGGCAGGAGAGAGCTGGATCTCTTTCAAGTGCTTAGAGAAAATGTTTTGAAGATGTGCGTATGTGTTATGTGATAACGTGGAGAGATGAGTTCATGACTTTCCCATGTACTGCAGTCATTGGGGAATGATTGTGCTTCGGCTGCCAAAGAGTTAATATCTTTTATTGAGAAGGCAGTATTTGTTTTAACAAGGTGTTGAGGAATTTTGGCGGTTTTTTTTGGTGTTTGCGGGGGGGGGCGTGTTTTTGAGCGGAAATTCGTACCCGTTCTAGTGGAGGGATTTAGTTGCTTTTTGGTGAGGATTTAGGAAATCGCTTGGACTACTGTGATGCCAAGTTTGAAAGGGATCTGAGCTGTGGAAGTGGTGGAAAAAGCATGTTTTGTGTGGAGGTGCGATTTGCCATGTTATCCAATGGGCGTATTCAGTTTGCAGATTGAATGGTAAATGCCTTGGAACGCTTGATTTAATGTGTTTGGCTCAGAGGTCGGTAAAGTTGTAAATAGACCAGTGGGATTGTGATAAGGGTTTTGCACGGAGGGTGCTTAGATGTTTTCAGGGTTGACAAGAAAATATAAATCAGACCCTTCATAGAATGCGTTTTTAATTAGTGTAATAGAACAGTGTGTTTTTTAAATAGGAATGTTTCTACAGAATATTTTTCCCAATGCAAGCTGCCCTTTAGAATAGCGTGTGAATGTTAGCACGCTCACTTAGGTAAATGGCTATTTGTGAAATTAATGAACGTGGCCTTTTTGATAGCTACAATACACTACCATCTTAGTGCATTGCTAAGAGTCCCCTACATTAGTTTAGTTTGCATTCATTTAGTTTCAAGGCTCACCTATGTACTTTGACAGACTGCTTCAATTAATATGTGCAGAGAACAGTCCCCACTAAAATTAGAAAACATGGCCTTTTGAAAAAGTATGAATCTGGCCCTTTTAATAGGTAGAATAGAAAAGCTTGCTTATGAAAATATTGGTTATGCAATGCAGAATTAAGAAGTTCGACATGTTATTTTCAAAAAAGTAAAATATGGTGTGTTTCCATGCCATGATTGTTTTGTTCTGTTTATTTTTTCCCTTGCAGCTAGTAGCAGTACAGAATTATTTTAAAATACTAGCATGTCACTTAGTTACAAAAAAATATATATGTCTTTATTAATTTACTTTTTACCACGTTTTAAATGTTGCTTCAGTTAAAGTTAGAAAAGCTCTGGCCTGGGAACAGATATGTTTTGAAGTACAAGGAATGTGTTTTTGACCTTGAGACACAGTCCGAGACCGAGATGGCCTGGCTCCCAGTAAATGTTTATGTAAAGGGAGGGCTACTCCCTCTTGGAGCGAGCAGTGCCTGTCTTGTTGGCCATCCTCCAATTCTTTTCCGCGGACAATTATTGGCTGTCCTCCAGCTGAGTCAGGCTCTTCCTTGCAGCCAGCTTCATTGACTTCAGATAAAGTCACGCTTGCAAATGGATAGTTATTCCCCCAGTAGTGTAAACAGAATAATTGGCAGGAGTCTTGCTCTTGCAATGAGTTCAGCATCTGGCAGTCATTCAATTTTAGATCACAGTGTAGCCCGGCTTGGAATTGATTCAAAGCTCCGAGCGCGAACATAATTCTAGAGGGAGGGGCTGCTTCTCAAAGGAGTATCGAGGCTTCTAGGCCTTCTGTCTATGACAAGAATACTTTGATTTTATTCAGATACATTTAGAGAACATATTGTAGGTAGTATGGTCATACTATTACCAGGATTTAGAGTGGGATTTATTGTAAAAATGCAGAGGTTTTGGATAGAGGTTCCCCAATATAAAATAGTGCTTTTGAATTGAGAATTCATTTTTATTTATTTATTTATTTTTATATAATTATTTTTGCTAGATTGATGACAGTGAGCCCTAGCATTTACTGTCAGACACTAAAGACAGCTAGACAGTATTCACATGCCTGCCAACACATAAACGACATTCTAATTACAGCAAGATCAGAACCAGACTGTGACATTGCATCTCTGACAGTCTTGCACTTTCTGTGTAAAGCAAGTGGTGTACAACACTTGCTTTCCAAGGAGGGTACACCAGGTAGACAGCTAACACAAGAACCATACAGCTCATTACTAACCTTTCACAGCCCAGGACACAAAAGGAAGTACGTGCCTTTATTGGCCCCACTTCTTACTGTAGGCAATGGATTCCCCAGTATGCATATCTAGCCAAACCACTCATACAGTTAACTACACAGGAGGCAGCCATTTTGACTGTTCTCCCTAGGACACAAGAACACACCTTGGCATTTGAGGAATTAAAAAGAGCATTATGTCACGCGCCAGCTTTAGCGACTCCATGTCACAGTAAACATTTTATGCTTTTTTTTATTTTTATTTATTTTTACGTTTGACTGTAGCGAGACTGACAGGATATGAACTGACATTATTTCAACCACACATAGAGATCAGACGTTGTAACATTCTGAATCCTGCAACGCTTTTGCCCTCAAGTACAGTAAATGCATCACCACATGACTGTGTGGACGTAATGAATAAACTAAGACAAGACCTGACAGATATTGCACTTCTAAACCCAGACCTGACACTCTATGTAGATGGATCATGCATGAGAACAAGTACAGGAGACTTAGTAGCAGCGTATGCCGTGACCACAGAAGTCATAGAGACACAGAATATAGACACCCTGTCAGCACAAGCAGCAGAGCTCACTGCTCTGACACAAGCCTGCATAAGAGCAAAGCACTTGAAAGTAAACATTTATACGGATTCACAATATGCTTTTGGCGTAGTTTTGACCTCCCATGGTGCCAAGATTCAGCATGAGCCAGCTTATTCAGGCCCTGTTAGAAGCCATACATTTACCTACAGCCATTTCTATCCTGAAATATAAAGCTCATACCAAAGTTACAGACACCATTACCCAGGGTAATGACCTGGCAGACCGAACAGCTCAGACAGCACAGACACCACCAGACACGACAAGGACAGAGGTACCATTACTGACATAAAGCATGACAGTCAGGGATCCCACACAAGATGTACTCGACATACAGACACATGCCACAACAGATGAGATAAAGAAATGGACTTTACAAGGAGGGGTCCAGACTAACCAAGGTTAGATGACTAAGGGAAAAGGTACATTGTTTTCTTCTCAGCACATAGTCCAACACACGTAGGAGAGAAGATGATAGATGATGATAGACTGTTTACAGTATATTTGGTTTAACAAGCACCTATGTGCAACAGAAAGTGCGAACATGCATGATCTGTTGTCAGTTCAATCCAGGTAAAGGCATTCCGGTGGAACTAGGCGGATTTCATCCTCCTGACCACCCTTTTGAGGTTCTCCAGACGGATTATATCCAAATGGACAGATGTAGAGGAATCAACAAATATGTCCTAGTAGTTGTGTGTGCACTGTCTAGATGGACAGAAGCATATCCAGTTCCAGATTATACTGCTGTTACAACAGCCAGACAAATAGTGCGCAGTACTTCCCCAGATATGAACTACCTCATGTGATCTATTCAGATAACGATCAGCCATCACCTCTGAACTAATGAAACAAGTGTCCCTTCGAGGAAATTCCATTGTGTCAGACACCCAGAAGCCGCAGGCCTTGTAGAAAGACAAACCAGACAATTAAGACAAAAGTTGCTGAGATCTGTACAGAAAAAGGAAAGGCGTGGATTGGATGGTGGCCTTGCCGGTCGCCCTCTTTTACAAGCGTATGGTAGCTCATTCCAGAACAGGCCTATCTCCTTATGGAGTATATATGTGGGGTACGCCTATGCCAAAGAAAATAACTGATGTTGACAGTAATATGCTGACAGATTACCTGGCTTCCTTGATTTCTGCACTACTCTCTTTTCATTCACAGGTTGCTGCCGCCTTCCCTGACACCTGACACCCAGGTCAAGGAACATGCCATAGCACCAGGAGAATTTGGACTCCTCAGGATCTTTGATCGTTCAAGTTCCCTTGAGCCACGTTGGAAGACGCCGAAGTTGGTGGAAGGACGTAAAGGCCGAACTCACCTTCATCACTATTTGGAACTTTGGAACATTGGAACTTTGAAACTTTTAATAAAGAAGACCTTTGCTAGAAAATACCCCTCAGCAAGAGTATAGGTCTAGATTAGCAAGATAGCAAGTCAGACGTAGTTTAATTGTTTAAGCCCACCCGGTGGTGAATCGGTTAGACTCGATTCTGACATGCATAAGATCACAAACAAGAATAGTAAAAACGAGAATAGTAGGAAGAGAGATAAGAAGGAAAAATACTGCAAGAGATTACGCAGTAGATGTATAGTTACCTTAATCATCCTTTTTATTCTGTGCATTGTTATAATTGGTGTTAGTTTATTGCTACATGTTTTCTTTCCCATTTCCTCACATATACACTCTTCCAGTAACAGCACCGCAGAGCACACATTTAGTAACCTGCCTCCCCATGAACTGTCATATCGACTTGCACTACGTAACAATACCTTTATTCGAATGTTACACCATTCTCATCAGACCAGCAATACGACCGATTGCTGGGTATGTGGCCAAATGCCACCTTATCAAGAGACGAAGGGAGTTCTGCCATTCTACCCTTTACCGTTCTCACACAATGGTTCGTGTGGAGCATGGTTTGCTCTAATGACCTCAATAGATAGAAGGTACATAGCTTATCCAGGTGGCTGGATATATGGAAACCTGAATAAAGTAATGAATGAAGCATGCTTTCCAGACAAAGACGGATTCCCCCAAAAGAAAGGGATCTGATTTAGAGAATGAAGAGTACGAACAGGGAAATGCATCTGTTAATTTTATAATGTTAAATGTTCAGCCCAAGCAAAATACAGGTCCACCGTTTATATAAGTCCTGCCAGCAAAGGGTGATTTATGTGTTAGTAAAAAAAGGCTCAGTACATATGGGACACAGCGAGTGTAACACTGTGGTAGAGTTTGATGATAACGGACTATCTTCTTTCAAAACATCACGCCATACCTATTTCATTTGCGGTCAGACAGCCTACGTACATCTGCCCTTAGACTGGGGTGGGACTTGTTATATAGCATTCTTATTGCCACCCGTTTTTCTAGCCCCATCAAATTATCATAGAGATTCACGACTAGAACATGTTAGACAAAAGAGAGAGACAGATTCTGCAGGTATCGATCAGACTGAAACAGCTTTGGAGCAATATACAGATTTCAACAAAGGATTCTTTTTCTTCATAGGTCCCGTCCAAAACAGTAAACTGATACGCAGGTTAACAAGGACTCTTGAAACAGTTGTAAATGTAACTGCATCTGCCCTGGCGAACTTGACGCAGGAACAGTCTGCTATTAGACTTGTCGTTCTTCAAAACCGCCTTGTTCTAGATGTCATCTTGGCGGATAGGGGCGGAGCTTGTAGAGTCATCCGATCTAGTTGTTGCATTTTCATCCCAGATAATGCACCATCTGTGTACGAAGCAATAACAAGGCTCCACAAGATTGCTCATGCCATACATCAAGACCCAGGCACATGGACTTGGTCCAGTTGGTTCTGGGGTGTAATATCTGCATGGGGATGGAAAGTTATGTCCTTCCTAGTGTGGAAAAGTAAATTTTGCCATGTTGTATGTGCCTACGTGTTCCCCATATTTTGTTATATGTGCATGATCGATATGCATGTATTCCCTTCTGATCAATTAAAGACGCAATTACAGTTGTGTCCATCTCTAGTATGTCAGTTTCCAGTCCTCGTGAATACAACGAATATTAGGCCTATGTAAAGCTACGTTGCCACGTTTTACAGTGTGCACGTTAATTCATTGAATTATCCCCGTTTCTAGGCCTCAAAAGGGCCCGGACTCAGATTCAGCTCCTGTTTCCTGAACCCTCTCCGAGGAGCGATACAGCCCCCACCTGTATCCCTGACCCTTAGCTTACTTTCATGCCTCGCAGTGCCCGGCTCGGCCTGGCTCTGCCTCCCAGTCTGCCAAGAGTATGTTATGTTTCTAGTTATCAGTCCAGCCCTCCTTCTCTGCATTCCTAAGCTACTGAATCGCATCAATAGTTTCCGTCATAGTCTAGCCTTTATGTCTCCATGTAAGAGAAATACTGTATTAATATTCATAGAATATTCCTCGCACACGCACTACATATAGAATAATGTATGCACCAGTCTTAATGTCTATTAGCCTTTGCCCTGATAACTTTTGGATTCTATCAACATGTACTCTAAACAACAGATACTAGATATGCCTGGGTACATGTCGCTCTGACATTCCAGACTTTAGTCTCCTCTTCTAGCACAGAAGTCATAGCCCCAGTTCTCCCTGGTAACACGTCATTGCCCATTTGCGCGCACCACTAGGTTAAAGGTCCCAGCTGCTTAGGTAGCCCCCTCCATGTTTCCGCCCCTTTTATGACATATTCTGTTACGTTGTATCACATGTCTATGTATACGCCCTGTAACGCCTTCTTGTTGCATCAGTTTTGCCCTTATCTTTCGCGACTGCTACAAACCCCGCCTACTGCTACGCCTACTGTATTGAATGTAATGTAATTATTTTGATATATATATTGTGCACGGATATTAAAGTTTGCTAGCCAATTCCCAGATCCTGCCCGACAGCTGTCGGGCCCTGCCATCCTACTCCCGTACAGGCTGTCCTGTTCCTGTCCTTTATGCTTGATTAAAGCCTGTCAACTCCAACTACCTCGAATCTTGACTCTTATTTATTGAGCTACCTGTTTATTGATTATAGTCAAAAATAGATCCGGTAATAATTTATTTATTTACCACATAATGGCGCCCGAATAGGGACTTGCCCTTTCCCCACGCGCCGGAGAAGCCACGCAGGCCCCCTGATCCTCTGCAGCCGTGACGGAACCATACCGTGCACGTGCAGATATTTCTGCTTCAAGTATCCCTCAGGCCCACGGAGGAGACGGAGGTTGCGGTCCAGCGTCCAGACGAGGCGGTGGAGGAACGAGGCGAGTCCCGACCAGAGCCCAAGCCGAGAGTCCAAGGTCCGAGGTATCCGGAGGCCCACCTGTAACTGAAGTCCGAAGTTCGTCCGTCCGTCGTCGTAGCAGTCCAGTCCAGTCCGAGGCCTTCCGTTCTTGCTGCCCGGTGAGTACCGTTGCTGGGGTAGTATCTAGACAGGGTCAATTAATTTTGTCTCTGGTCCGTGGGTTTGGGTACGCAAATCCAACACGAAGTGTTCACTTAGGTGGGCGCGGGTCCTGACGTGTCTCTTTATGGGACTGGTAAGTTTCGTGCTGTTTTAGCAGTGCATCCAGTAATTTAGTAAAGTTTCTGTTCTAGTAAGTTCTGTTCTCGAGAAATTCATGTGTTCTGTTTTCAGTGTTTCAGGTAATATTCTGTCCAAACTGTTATTTTAAATGTTATTCCATGTGTTTTCAATGTCGTGGTATGAGTGATTTGTTTTCTTAAAGTTATTATTGTGTTTATCGAGTATTGTATTGTGTCCAGACTCCAGTCTAAGTTATGCCTCTGTTCACGAAGTTACGCCAGTTAAAAACTAGAAAAGGTCTGCTCGAGGAAGCAGTTCCTGTCCCGCCTAGGGACAGTCCAGGTCATTTTATGTATCAAAAGCATGGCATAAGTGCCATATTATATCTAGACTTATGGGTGGAGTACACCAAAGAATTAGAAGAAAAGTATAGATGGCCCGTATCAGGTACGTGGGATGCCGAGTGCATCATGCGAGTAGAAGAAGCATTATGGAAAAAGAAAGCCAGACAGTCCCAGAAAGATGCCATCGAGTTATGGCGCAAAGAATCTCATAAAAGAACTGAAAAAGAAATCAGAAAGTCAGAATTAAGTAGAGAATCCTCAGAAAGAGCCCAAGAAAGGGAATTAATTGAAATAGGTGAACGAGTTAAAGCCGAACAGTCAGACAGACAGGGAAATGCCCTTATTAAGGGTATGTATCCTCTTCTTGCCGAGGGCTTGCCAAAAGCAACCCCGGAAGCACCATGTAATTTTCCGCCGCCATTAGTTCCGATTAAGCTACGTCACAAACCGACCGCAGCTGATATTTTTCTCTCGTCCTATTTGGACGATACAGTCCCAGAATATGCAAATCCTGTTCCGCCAGCTCCCGTAAATAATGTAATTCCTGTTCCTCCAGCCACCGGGGCACCCGTTACAGCACCTGTTACGGTACCCCCGGTCCAGCCTACAGTACATGTACCCGCTACGTCAGTCACTCTTCCAGCACGTACAATACCCGTCGACGATTCTAGTTTAGGGGCCTCGGGGGGAAGTCCTCCTGGAACCCCGCCTCAACACAGACGTGTGACATTACTCGAGCTACATGCCCGAGCGTTACAGCGGTCGCCCAAAAATCAGTCAGTTGCAGATATCAAACGAGCTCTTACAGAATGCCGTTATGATCCAGTCCCAGGCGATGATGGTATGGTCATATATTCATTGCGTGTAAGACGGGTGACCGAATATTTGGACACCCTACCGAATATGAAAGAATATCTAGACAGAATATATCGTTTCATCCGTACAGGAGTAGATCCAGGAAGTATTGGCGAAGCCATGTCTCAAAGAAAAGTCGAGATCCAGCTCATGCTTTTAAAATTTCTAATTAATTGTTTAATAAGAGAACAAGATTATCCGGATAAAGATCCGGAAGAAATGAAAGTCCTGACCAGGTGGAGTGACCATATAGCCGAGGGAAGACACAAGACACAGAACTGTATAGATAGTATGTATAAGAAGATCCGTAGGGAAATAATAAAGTTACACGAGAAACGAAAAGCAGCACAAGTAAGCGAGAAAGAAGACAACTCTTCTACGGAAGAGGTAGACGACGAGAATCCCACCAGAATAGCGTATGTAGGTAGAACTAGACTCTCCGACCGACATTCACGCCTAGAACACAAGAAAGTTTTTCATCTTCCAGCACCAGAACAAGGTTCTCTAGAGCAAGTATTTCAAGCTACCGATCACATTCTGAAATCACGAATCGGTTATAGTGAACTTAGTACCATGCATGAACAAGAACTAGCCCGATCAGCAGTCCGATGGATTACTGATTCTACCACTTTTCCAGACGAAATAGTGGCACAAATGTTTCTGAAACTGCCCCCAGCCGAGCAGCGACTGGTGGGTATGTATATGATCCAGCATCTCATTACGCTGTATGAGGGACAACATTCTGATCCAGGTCCGTTACACGATGTTCTGAACGAGTTACTCCAGTATAGATGGAAAGGTTTAGGTACCGATTTAATTAGTGTCATTCTAGAACAGCGCCACAAATATAGAACGTTCCTGAATCCGCATTTTGTTCATGTCTCACCTCCAGAAAGTAAACCGTTTTACATAGATAAAGATGGAGAAGTGTGGCTCAGTGGTTAGAGACGGCAGACCCGGAATCTGAGATCGACCGTGGACCAGGGTTCGATTCCCCGCCTCGGCGGGTCTCGGGCTCATAAATTCCATGGTCTCGACAATTCTCGCTCCGGTGCCTACTCGACTCACGGGGTCACACTCTGCGACTCTGGGCAATAGCTTGCTTAATCTCCACATCGGCCCCTCGCGGCGGGATGCCTGGCTTTCACCTTGTGGATACCCTGCCGGGGTTTCTCACAGGGGAATACCAGGACGGGTTCCCTAAGCAAGCGCGGAGATGCCCCAGGGTAAGTCCTGCGCTATATAAGTTTCATACATTTACATTTACATTTACAGCACCCGTTACGAGAAGTACACCCAGTTAGGACAGCGGGTGGTGAAATGCAACGAGTATTTGTTTACACCCCTATTACAAAGATGGAACTCTTAGAGATGAAGAAATTAATTCCCTGTCACGACAAAGATCCAGCAGGGTTCCATCGAGAATTAAAAGACATGCTCAGAATGGGAGAATACACGTATCCAGATATTATTAAAATGCTAAAGGTCCTGCTGCCCGCAGGGGTATATGAAAAACTCAAGGAAAAAGAATGGGAGGTGGGAGAGAAAAAGATTGATTGGACAGCTCTAGAAGCTGAAGATAAAATACGAGTACCAGGTACCGGTCTTGGGGACAAATGTAAATGTAAGTAAATGTAAATGTAAAGAATTGCCCGAGTTATTGATACAAGTTTTGCCAAGGTTACTAGCCACGAAAAAGGAAGATTGGGATGCAATCTCAGCATGCAAACAGAAACAGTCATCGAGATACCTGTAGATCAAGAGGGTCCCTATGTACACAGTCAAGTATTAGGGAAAGACAGAAAGTTTCTGATTGATACAGGGGCAAGTAGGACTACTATCAGTCACGACGAGGTTCCAGGGGCTCCGCTCTCAGGCTCTAAAAATGTTTCCCTTGGATTTTCAGGAAAGCCAATTGTTAACGAGATTTCAAAACCAGTTTCCCTAGAAGTTGGTCCATTGTCCCGAACTACTGATTTGTTACTTACGAAGTCGTGTCCAGAAAATTTGTTAGGCATTGAAAGAATTAGGTGCAGTTATTTGCTGTTCTCCAGAAGGAGTCCGATTGTTTTTGCGTGACTTCAAAGGTCACTATGTATTACGTGATTTTGATCCAAGGTTACTAAATGTCCCGCAGCATTTATGGGCGCAAGGTCCAACTGATGTAGGTTTTATGCACATCACACCCCATCGTGTGACTCTCAAGCAAGGTATAGTCCTGCCACGAATCAGACAGTACAGATTGCCACCTGAGGCTGTAGCAGCCTTATCCAAAATTATTGACGAACTTATTGCTCAAGGAGTGGTTGTAGAAACTGACTCCAATGTATGTAATTCTCCTATCATTCCAGTCATGAAACGTACTGATCCAAATGCACCTCCAGTATATCGATTAGTGATTGACCTTCGAGAGCTTAACAAATGTATCATACCCCAGTACCCAGTAGTCCCAGATATTTCTTCCCTATTAACAGCCATTGATTCTGAAGCTACATTTTTCACTGTCATCGACCTCAAGAATGCATTTTTCAGTGTCCCCATTCATCCAGACAGCCAGTACCTTTTTGGTTTTTGTTTAAATGGAAGGAGCTATAAATTCACACGAGCTCCTCAAGGTTTCACCGAAAGTCCTAGTATTTACAGTCAAGCACTTAAGAGACAACTAGACAATATTCACATGCCAACTGACACTGCCCTGCTCCAGTATGTCGATGATCTACTGATCACAGCCCGTTCTGAACGTGACTGCGAGCGTGCGTCACTTACGGTTCTGTATTTCCTGGCCGAGCAGGGGCACAAGGTGTCCCCTTCGAAGCTCCAGTTCTGTGTCCAGCAAGTGATCTACTTAGGCCACTTGCTGTCCAAGTGGGGTAGGCAGTTGACACCAGATCGTATCCAGTTAATAGCGAGTCTTCCACAGCCCAAGACACAGAAGGAGGTACGAGCTTTTATCGGCCTCACTTCTTATTGCAGACAATGGATTCCTCAGTATGCATTTCTAGCCAAGCCACTGATACAGTTAACGACACAGGAGGCAGCCGTATCGACTGTCCTCCCTTGGACATCTGAACATACACTTAGTTTTAATGAATTAAAGAAAGCTTTATGCCAAGCACCTGTTCTAGCAACACCGAACTACAGTAAGCCTTTTACACTTTTTGTCACAGAACGTGATGGTACTGCATTATCTGTTCTCACACAAGATCAAGCAGGACAGTACAAGCCTTGTGCTTATTTTTCGAGCACATTAGATCCAGTAGCCCAGGCTCTGCCTGCGTGCCTCAAGTCAGTTGCAGCCACAGCTCTAGCAATCAGACAAAGTGATTCCATAGTGTTAGGACATTCCCTGACAGTACAAGTCCCACACTCCGTGGAAGTTCTTTTAAACCGAACACAGACTCAGCACTTGACAATTGCACGTTTAACAGGTTATGAACTGACACTGTTCCAGCCACACATAGAAATCAGACGCTGCAACATTCTAAATCCTGCTACACTGTTACCGTCAGTTACTTCGAATCCTGCCACACATGACTGTGTGGAAGTTGTTAACACTATGACTAAGCCAAGACAAGACCTGACAGACATTGCATTACCTAATCCCGACCTGACACTTTATGTGGATGGTTCATGTATGAGAACAAGTACAGGAGAACTAGTAGCCGCGTATGCAGTGACTACTGAAACTGAAGTTATAGAAACACATCGTATTGACATCCTGTCTGCTCAAGCAGCAGAGCTAGTTGCTCTGACCCAAGCCTGCATACGTGCTAAGAACCTGAAAGTAAACATATATACAGATTCACGTTATGCATTCGGAGTTGTACACGACTTCGGAGTACTCTGGCAGGAGAGAGGTTTCATGACTTCTCATGGAACCAAGATTCAGCATGGTCTCCTCATTCAAGCTCTGTTAGATGCAATACATTTACCGACAGCTATCGCTATCATGAAGTGCAAAGCACATACGAAAGTTACTGATATCATTTCCCAAGGTAACGATCTAGCAGATCGAACAGCCAAGTTTACAGCTCAGACACCAGACATTCCAGTTAACAAGACACAGACATTCACTCCAGAACAGACTACTTGTATGACAGTTAAGGACCCTACACAAGATGTCATAGACATACAGTTACATGCTACTCCTGAAGAAATCAAGAAATGGTCCGAACAAGGAGGGGTCCAGACAGATCAAGGATGGGTGACGAAGGGAAAAGCCACATGGTTTCTCCCCGACTCTATGGTTCAAGTCATTATCAACACCGCACATAGTCCAGCACATCTAGGAGAAAAAGCCATGTTAGATAGTATACAGAACCTTTGGTTCAACAAGCACTTACGAGCTGCAGCCAAGCAGAAAGTCCGTACCTGTATGATATGTTGTCAATTCAATCCAGGTAAAAGTGTCCCGGTGGAACAAGGTGGATTCCAACCCCCTGACCACCCTTTTGAAGTCCTCCAGATGGATTACATTCAGATGGAGCGATGTCGAGGTTTCAAGTATGTCCTCGTAGTTGTATGCGCTTTGTCCAGGTGGACAGAAGCATATCCAGTTCCAGATTATACAGCAGCGACCACTGCCAGGCAGTTGGTTCGTGAATTCTTTCCCCGTTATGGACTCCCTAGGGTCGTGTATTCTGATAACGGCCAGCCATTCTCATCCGAGTTAATGAAACATGTTTCCCTTTTGTTAGGGTACCAGTGGAAGTTCCATTGTGTACGCCATCCTGAAGCAGCCGGTCTCGTAGAGAGACATAATCAGACCCTGAAAATCCGTATTGCTAAGACATGTAAAGAGAAAGGTGTAGACTGGCTAGTTGCCCTGCCAGTTGCTTTATTCTTCATGAGGATGGTTGCACATTCCAGATCAGGTCTGTCCCCTTATGAGGTCGTATTCGGCCGCCCCCCAAACATGTGGGGTACACCTAGACCCCGCAGTATTACAGATGTTTCCAGTAATATGTTGACAGATTACCTAGCTTCCTTGATGTCTGCCCTACACTCTTGTCGTTCCCAGGTTGCCGCTGCATTTCCAGACAATACCGAAGTGAAACCGCATGAGGTCATTCCAGGCGACCTCGTCCTTGTAAGGAACTTTGATCGTTCAAGTCCGCTGGAGCCTCGTTGGAAAGAGCCGCCACTTGTCCTCCTGACCACCCGCACGGCCGTGAAGTTGGAAGGCCACAAGGGGTGGGTCCATCTGTCCCATATAAAGAAGTTCCATGAAGTTCGAGAAAAAACATTTTCAAAGGACTGTTCCATTTCTAAAGACTGCCTGAAACCAGACTCTAATCTGAATCCTGAACTGAAAGTTCCTCTGTTAGAGAAAACTCCGCAACAGGAGTATAAGTTAAAACTTCGGTCTAGTAAATTAAGTCAGCCAGTTTAATTGTCTAAGTCCCTCTCGGGTGAAACGGTTAGACAGGTCCCTGACATGTATGAGATAGACCCCCATAGTGAGAGAGTTAGTCAAAACTCTATAAGATGTATCGTTTTTCTAAGTTTCTTATTGTTTCTAAGTTTGATGGTTACCTGCACAAGTTATGCATTACATTTATGTTTTCCAAGTTCACATGTAAATAAGTTTTCTAATGCTACAGTAGAGCACACATTTAGTGATCTGCCTCCTCACGAGTTATCCTATCGTCTTGCTATGCGTAATAATACATTTATAAGAATGTTACACTATTCACACCAGACCAGCAATGCTACTAATTGTTGGGTGTGTGGTCGACTCCCCCCTTACCAGACACCGAAGGGAGTTCTGCCACTCTTTCCTTATCCGTTTTCACATAATGGTTCGTGTGGAGCATGGTCCACGTTAACGTCATCCTCAAATGATATGTCCCTTCTGAATAGAACATGTTTTCCAGACAAGCAAGGTCTCCCCCATAGAACAGGGTTAGATCTAGAGAATGAAGTTTATAATTTAGGTAATTATTCTTCGAATTTTATGGTCCTGAATGTTCAGTCTGATACTACTCCAGACTTGCCTGCTATTTCAGTACTACCAGTCAAAGGCGAATTATGTGTCAGAAAGAATGGTTCCACACATGTAGGACATAGTGATTGTACTACTACTGTCGAGTATAGTGACAGTGGGAAATCTATTTTCAAAGCTTCACGTCATTCTTATTTTGTTTGTGGTCAGACCGCATATGTTCGTCTACCCCTCGATTGGGATGGAACCTGTTACATTGCCTTCCTACTGCCACCAGTTTTTCTAGCCCCATCTGATTATCACAGAAACACACATCTAGTACACGTCAGACCTAGAAGGGAGATTGAGTCCCCAATTGTCGATCAAACTGAAACTACTCTAGAACAGTATACAGATTTCAATAAAGGTTTCTTTTTCTTTATAGGACCTATCCAGAATAGTAAGTTAATCCGTAGGTTAACCAGAACCCTTGAAGCAGTAGTGAATGAGACTACTTCTGCTCTAGGTAACTTAACCGAAGAGCAATCTGCTATGAGATTTGTCGTGCTCCAAAATCGTCTCGTTCTTGACGTCATACTGGCCGATAGAGGAGGAGCATGTAGAGTCATCGGATCTAGTTGTTGCATTTTCATTCCAAATAACGCGCCGTCTGTTTATTCAGCTATAACCAGACTTCACAAAATTGCCCATCAGTTACACCAGAATCCAGGCACCTGGACATGGTCCGGTTGGCTCTGGAGTATCATATCTGCCTGGGGATGGAAAGTATTGTCATTTCTAGGTATTGCAGTAATGATCATATTCAGTTGCTGCCTCTGTATACAATGTGGCCCTGCGATTTGCGGTATGTGTGCTACCTCTTGTATTCCTAGTCCTAAGTCCCGTTCCAAGACAATTCGAGACGAGCAGATGATGCTATATGAAATGATAGATGGTATCATGAATATAGATGTTTCCTGATGGAAACGTAGGGCACAAGGAGGGAATGTGGAAAAGTACATTTTGCCATGTTGTATGTGCCTACGTGTTCCCCATATTTTGTTATATGTGCATGATGGATATGCATGTATTCCCTTCTGATCAATTAAAGACGCAATTACAGTTGTGTCCATCTCTAGTATGTCAGTTTCCAGTCCTCGTGAATACAACGAATATTAGGCCTATGTAAAGCTACGTTGCCACGTTTTACAGTGTGCACGTTAATTCATTGAATTATCCCCGTTTCTAGGCCTCAAAAGGGCCCGGACTCAGATTCAGCTCCTGTTTCCTGAACCCTCTCCGAGGAGCGATACAGCCCCCACCTGTATCCCTGACCCTTAGCTTACTTTCATGCCTCGCAGTGCCCGGCTCGGCCTGGCTCGGCCTGGCTCTGCCTCCCAGTCTGCCAAGAGTATGTTATGTTTCTAGTTATCAGTCCAGCCCTCCTTCTCTGCATTCCTAAGCTACTGAATCGCATCAATAGTTTCCGTCATAGTCTAGCCTTTATGTCTCCATGTAAGAGAAATACTGTATTAATATTCATAGAATATTCCTCGCACACGCACTACATATAGAATAATGTATGCACCAGTCTTAATGTCTATTAGCCTTTGCCCTGATAACTTTTGGATTCTATCAACATGTACTCTAAACAACAGATACTAGATATGCCTGGGTACATGTCGCTCTGACACTCCAGACTTTAGTCTCCTCTTCTAGCACAGAAGTCATAGCCCCAGTTCTCCCTGGTAACACGTCATTGCCCATTTGCGCGCACCACTAGGTTAAAGGTCCCAGCTGCTTAGGTAGCCCCCTCCATGTTTCCGCCCCTTTTATGACATATTCTGTTATGTTGTATCACATGTCTATGTATACGCCCTGTAACGCCTTCTTGTTGCATCAGTTTTGCCCTTATCTTTCGCGACTGCTACAAACCCCGCCTACTGCTACGCCTACTGTATTGAATGTAATGTAATTATTTTGATATATATATTGTGCACGGATATTAAAGTTTGCTAGCCAATTCCCAGATCCTGCCCGACAGCTGTCGGGCCCTGCCATCCTACTCCCGTACAGGCTGTCCTGTTCCTGTCCTTTATGCTTGATTAAAGCCTGTCAACTCCAACTACCTCGAATCTTGACTCTTATTTATTGAGCTACCTGTTTATTGATTATAGTCAAAAATAGATCCGGTAATAATTTATTTATTTACCACACTAGGAATGGCCCTACTTATGGTATTTGGTTGCTGTCTCTGTCTGCAGTGCGGCCCGGCGATTTGCGGCCTGTGTGCCACTGCCTGTATTCCCCATCCACGTAAACAAAGAGTTAAAGATGAACAAATGATTCTGTATGATGAACTATACGGTCTCATGAATATAGATGTATCCTAAAGGGTTATGTAGGGGACAAGGAGGGAATGAGGAAAATGATATTTTGCCTGACCAAAAAAATGTCCTCTACATATACCCTATGTTACATGTCATGTGCATGTCACCCATGCATATTTCCCGTAGTGGCCTGAATCACTAGGCCCCTGCAATCATGTCCTGCATTAGAAATGCCAGTCATCAAAGTCTCCCAAACATTAAGTTAGCATAAGGCCCATGTATTTGCATTGCATTGTGCACTTTTAAATAAATATGTAATGAACCCATTTTTGTGGCGCAGCCCGAGCCACTTTTCTGAAATAAGGGTGTTTCATGACTCCTGACACACTGAAGCTGCAGTTACGTCCCTCCGACCTCGCAAGAGGCCTGCCAAGACAGTATTATGAATAACAGTTATCTGAGGAAAAGTACACAGAACCCGTCCGAGGGAGATAGGCCTAGCCATCCTGTCTCCATTTAAGTAAATCACAGTGCTTGCACCCATAGAAAGCTCATGCAACGAATAAATATGCCCTCTCTGTCTTTTAGTGACGAACAACCTTTGCTTCTTTTGCTTGCTGACTCTAGATATCAGTTGTACTAGATGTGCTGGTCGCCTTGACATAAAAGATCTCTCTGCTAGGTTGAAAGTCAGCCTCCTCCCAGTTACACGTCAATTGCACGTCATGCTCAAAGTTGCACAATTAGGGCACAGTTCGAGCTGGTCATGCCAACTCCTCCTCTAAGTACCCACCCACCTATGACACCTACCTATCACACACCTATGACTCATCAAAGTACACACCCTCATGTACACCCACATGTTCTTATCTCATTTTCTGTCTTGCGCCTGCTCCTATGTACAAGGAGTAAAAAGTATATAATATAATGTTTTGTTATTAAATGTTAGAAGACTCTTCCTGAACCTCTGTGGTGATGGAACATATTCTCCCTTTGACTCGAGTTATTGGAATAAAGCCCATTCTAACTCAGATACCACGGACTCTGCCTCTCACTTGATGCATGCTAATTGTTAATGACTAGAAATTATGCCAGGGTAATATTTTATTTACCACAGTTTTGAAGTTCACGTTTTTTTCTTCAAGTTCAACAAGCAAACCTTTCTTTACATCAGTTAGTAAATCTGTCACTTTCTTTTCCTGGTTCGTGTGATTCATCCGGTGCTGTACCTTTGTACAGTATTAATAGTCATATTTTTTATATATTTATTTGAAAGGTAGTGCTGAGGCGCCAAACGTTGATTACGTACTCCGTCCACCGCCATTTTAGTAGTTTCTCACCATTGTATTTATTATATCAGCTAGTTAGAACTCAGTAGTTTTCAATCCTAGTCTTGAATATCTTACTATAGTATTTCAACATTATTTTTATTGTGGACCGTCATACCCCTCCCCCACAAAATAAAAGAAGTATGTAGTTTTTTTAATTAACTTTTATTAAACAATAAATATAAACGAAACTCAATTATAACTATATTAGAACTGGCAAAATAACTTAAACAATGTTATTAAGAAATTGTGAAATGGATTCCAAAAGGTGTCCGATTGGTAATCTGCAAAAGAAAAAAGAAAATTAGGGTTTAGAATTATGTAGATGTGAGTAAATGAGCTGAAGCATTACAAGTTATGGTACAGTTTTACGTGTGCAGTGTGACTCGTATATTCCTGTTCTGTTATAGTGCCGCGTTCAAATGGTGTCTATATGGAAGTGCCTATTGCATTACTGACGCCCGTTATGGCGACTTATTTCTAATGCATTCCTATGAAGGATTTGTAGATCTAGGCCTCTGTGCTTACCGTTGTATAAACCTTGCGGCCAAACACTGCAGCCACTGGGATGGACAACTTCAGGTGGGCTGATCTTCTACACGTCCAAGTAGACAGCAGTGTCTAAGTTTAAGAGAGATAGAGAAATGATGTCACAGAGAGTGAGAGAGAGAGAAAACATTAAAACTGTGTCGCAGAGTCTGGAGTTGAGATTTTTTGTACAACCAGACGTAGATTTACTAGCTCCTTGCATTACTTTAACCATGTTAAAAGTGACTCAAAAGTGGCGTAATAAGGTTGATGATCTGTTTGTCAGACTGTTGTAACCTATCTGTTGTCACTGCTCGGAGGTAATTATAGATTTTACAGAGAAGCTGCAGTACACTATGCACTCTGGGCCATAATATCAAGCCTGGGAAGTGTCGCTAAAGTGGCGATAATGGGTTTGATAATATGTTCTATGGAATTCCAATCGAAGGTCATGTCAGATGTTCTTCACATCTAACATGAGCTTTGATTGGATTCCCATAGAGCATATTATCAAACCTACTATGGCCACTTTAGCAGCAGTTTGCTGCCGATAAAGTGGCGATAATTTTGTCGCCACGGGTTGATAATATGGCCCTCTCTCGTTTCACAAATAAAGCTAACACTACAGTTTTACGAGTGTAGTGTACCTGGTACATTTTACTTGTTATAGTGCCGCGTTCAAGTGGTGTCTATATGGAAGTGCCTACTGCGTTACTGACGCCCGTTATGCCGAATTATTTCTAATGCATTCCTATGAAGGATTTGTAGATCTAGGCCTCTGTGCTTACCGTTGTGTAAACTTTGCGCCAAACACATTAGGAAGTGGAGTTGACAACTTAAGTTGAGCAGATCTTCTACACGTCCAAGCAGACATCAGTGTCTAAGTTTAAGAGAGAAAGAGAAATTATGTCACAGAGAGTGAGAGAGAGAGAAACAACATTAAAACTGTGTCGCAGAGTCTGGAGTTGAGATTTTTTGTTGAACCAGACGTAGATTTACTAGCTCCTTGCATCACTTTACCCATGTTAAAAGTGACTCAAAAGTGGCGTAATAAGGTTGTGGATCTGTTTGTCAGACTGTTGTACCCTATCTGTTGTCACTGCTCGGAGGTAATTATATGTTTTTACAGAGAAGCTGCTGTACACTACGCACTCTGGGCCATAATATCAAGCCTGGGCGACAAAATTATTGCCACTTTATCGGCAGGAATGTGTCGCTCAATGGAATTCCAATTGAAGCTCATGTCAGATGTCCTTCACATCTAACATGAGCTTCAATTTGGTATTCCATAGAGCATATTATCAAACCTATTACGGCCACTTTAGCGGCAGTTTGCTGCCGATAAAGTGACAATCATTTTGTCACCAAGGGTTGATGATATGGCCCTCTCTCGTTTCACAAATAAAGCTAACAGTACAGTTTGTGTCTATATGGAAGTGCCTACTGCGTTACTGACACCCGTTATAGCGACTTATTTCTAATGCATTGCTATGAAGGCTTTGTAGATCTAGGGTGCTGTGCTTACCTTGTATAAAGAGTGCGGCCACCGGAGTTCACCATTCGATTTGAAGTCTGCCTATACGTCAAAGTATATTCAGTAAGTTGCAGAGAATTCCATTGCTCTTGCTCGATAGGCCGTGGTTGCTTCTGAACGATGTTTGGTGAAGGAAACAAAAGGACATTTTGATTAGTCATCGTAAACTGAGTTGCGTAACTACTATCAAAAGTGAATTTTAATGTGGGTTCTTAATATTCCGTAGTTAAGAATGTTGCTGCTCCAGCAAACAAAGGTTATATTACGCCAAAAGGAGGTCTGCCATTCTTTCACAAGGATGATATCATCAGTGATGTCATTTGAGATGTCATCAGTGATGCCATGAGTGATGTCACTGACCATGTCATGAGTGAAGTTATATGTGACGTCATCAGCAGTGCATTGCGGGCGCGCAAGTTATAGTTAGCTGAGCTAACTATAACGGAGGAATTTCAAAGGTTTTGTATGAGAGAAATGTTCAGCTAACTATAATGTGTGCAAACTAGTTTTTTTAAATGAATTTGCATGTTTTTTTAAATGCTAATTCCTAACTATAACGTGTGTGAAACCTATGGTTTTTTCAATAAATATATATATATATATATATATATATATATATATATATATATATTATATAAGATTATCCGCAACAGCTTCAACAAATAATCATCCGGCACTCCAGGCAAGATTTGTAGACACACTTGGGCTTTTATTAAACGAGGATAAACATCTAGTGAGTAAGCGGCTGTTGGGCTGCGAAACGCGTCTTGACACAAGGGAAATAAAACCAGTCTGAAGCACTAACTTGCGGGTCTGTGTCCAGTTTTGCAGCGTGTGGCGCTCAGCATCCAGTCAGCGTGTGGTGCAAACTTGGAATACATTCATATATATATATATTATTTAAGATTATCCGCAACAGCTTCAACAAATAATCATCCGGCACTCCAGGCAAGATTTGTAGACACACATGGGCTTTTATTAAACGAGGATAAACATCTACGCGTTTCAGCAGCCATTGCTGCCTTGCTCACGATATATATATATATATATATATATATATATATATATATATATATATTACCTACTGGCGGTTGCCAGTAGGTATATATAGTTAGGATTTTTTGGGATTGGTGTCACTACAATGCGGTTTTTTACAACGCATTCCGTTACATCGGAATTTTTACAACGCAGGATCCATTACATCGGATGCCATTACAACGCATGGCATTACATAGCAGATGCTATTACAACGCATGGCATTACATCGTAAGTATAGGTAAGTATATCTTTTTAAAAAAAATGTAATTAAGTTAATTTAATTAATTTAATTTAATTAATTTAATTAAAATACATTTTAAAATAGTAATTAATTTAATTTAATAAATTTAAATCTATTTATTTAATTTAATTTTAATAAAAATTGTAATTAATTTTAATTAATTAATATAATGAAATTAATTTAATTTAAATATTTTTAAACATTATAATTAAAATAAATTAATTAAAATATTTTATTTAATTTAATTAATTTAATTAAAAAATGTAATTAATATAATATAATTAATTTAATTTAATAAATATATTTTAATTAATTTATAAATGGTAAATATAATTTAATTAGCCCTAAGCACAAACCCAACCCTGAACCCTAAAACACCCCTGTACCCCAAAACCCAAACCCTACCCTGAAACCTAAAAACACCCCTGTACCCCAAAACCCAAACCCTACCCTGAAACCTAAAAACACCCCTGTACCCCAAAACCCAAACCCTGCCCTGAAACCTAAAAACACCCATGTACCCCAAAACCCAAACCCTGCCCTGAAACCTAAAAACACCCCATGTACCCCAAAACCCAAACCCTGCCCTGAAACCTAAAAACACCCCTGTACCCCAAAACCCAAACCCTACCCTGAAACCTAAAAACACCCCTGTACCCCAAAACCCAAACCCTACCCTGAAACCTAAAAACACCCATGTACCCCAAAACCCAAACCCTACCCTGAAACCTAAAAACACCCCTGTACCCCAAAACCCAAACCCTACCCTGAAACCTAAAAACACCCCTGTACCCCAAAACCCAAACCCTACCCTGAAACCTAAAAACACCCCTGTACACCTGTACTTATTTTAAAAATTACTTTAATTAATATAATAAATAATAAATTAATAATATTAAAAAACATAAATAAATATATTTAATTATAATTAATATTAATAAAATTTAAAAAAATTAAATACTTACCTATACTTACGATGTAATGCCATGCGTTGTAATAGCATCTGCTATGTAATGCCATGCGTTGTAATGGCATCCGATGTAATGGATCCTGCGTTGTAAAAGTTCCGTTGTAAAAGCCTCCCGTTGTAAAAGTTGCGATGTAACGGTGCATCACCGATTTTTTCTCTATGGGATTTTTGAAAATTCTATGTCTAATAACTTTGGCGTTTGTGGACGGAATTGGATGAAATTTTCAGGAAAATGGAACATTTTGTTTCTGAGCAGCCCCTGAAAATTTGGGGGGGGGGGTTCGTCAAGGGGGGGCCGAGAAAAAAGGGGGGTCCCAAAACGTGTTTTTAACATTGAGTTTTCCATAGGGCGGTTGGCCTCACTTTTAGCCCGAACGGCTGAATGGATTTGCCAGAAACTTGGCAAAATTGTAGGGACTGGTAGCCCGATGTGCCTTTGCTAGGTCTCAATATATGTGCTCCAGTGGATTTTGAGAAATTAACGTTCAAAAAAAGATATATATCTGTAACAGCGGACCAGGCAGCGCTCCAGTTCGCGTACTTTTCGCGTTACGGAGCTTTGTGAAGCGAAGCTGATTGGTTCTCCGGCGTCTGTAAACATTCCAAACAGTCCGTAGCGGCCGCCATCTTGTCTCTCGGTAGGATCGAGAGACAAGAGGAGGCCAAAGCGAAGGGGCAAATGACCATGAGGGGGCATAGTAGATCCTCCCTGACCCCCTAGGTTTGTTGTGGAGGTTTTAAAAGGGCCCCGCGGGGCAAAAAAAAAAAAAAATAATCATAATCGAACGGCTGAATGGATTTGCACGAAACTTGGCAAAATTGTAGGGACTGGTAGCCCGATGTGCCTTTGCTAGGTCTCAATATATGTGCTCCAGTGGATTTTGAGAAATTAACGTTCAAAAAAAGATATATATCTGTAACAGCGCTCCGCTTCGCGTACTTTTCGCGTTACGGAGCTTTGCGAAGCTGATTGGTTCTCCGGCGTCTGTAAACATTCCAAACAGTCCGTAGCGGCCGCCATCTTGTCTCTCGGTAGGATCGAGAGACAAGAGGAGGCCAAAGCGAAGGGGCAAATGACCATAAGGGGGCATAGTAGATCCTCCCTGACCTCTTAGGTTTGATGCCTCGCTGCTGCCTCGTTTGCCGGTTGCCGGCTGCCTCCGCTGCAGAGATTGTTTTTGCCTTGTTTTGTCGATAATTTGTGCCTGTTTTGTTTAATTTCATTTTCCCTTGTTTTGTCAATACTTTGTGCCTGTCGTGGTCAATTTCTTTTTGCCCGTGTTTTGGTTTTCCTTCCTTGTTGTCCGCCTACCTCGCCGCCCTCTGCCCTCCCTTCCCGCCACCGCCGCTTTTCCCCGCCCCTTTTTCTATTCTGTACCCTCCCCGCTCCCGCCTCCCAGCTGCTCCGCCCACCCGCGCACTTCGCCTTAAATGGCGACCGTGCGAACGCGCAGCGGCCACGCGCAGCGGGCGCGCCGATTGTGCGCCGAAGGCGCGCCAAAGGTAAGCCCGTCTGCGCCCGTCCGCGCCTGGACCGCGCCCAGTGCCAGGACCCCTGGCCCACGTAGACCCCGACCGACCCGCCTGTCGTACTCCGCCGCCACCCTCACCGCTCTTAACACCGGCCGACTCCCAGAATGCCATCAAGCCACTCCACGACGTACCCACGGACCTTTCAGCTGCCACGCCTGCAAGTTCACCTGCATCCGGACCAGCCTCGCACCAGCACCCGCCAAGTCGAACACCAGCAGCACCCACCTCAAGTGCATCCTGCTCAACACCCGCTCCGTCCACAGACACGCCATCGAACTCTGGAACCTCCTAGACGCCACAGCCCCGGACGTTGCCTTCCTCACGGAGACCTGGATGAACGCCTCTTCAGCTCCCGACATCGCCATCGCTATCCCAGAGGGCTACAAGATCGTCCGGAGGGACCGAAACGCCAACCAGATGGGAGGAGGCATCGCCATCGTCCACAGGAGCACCATCCGTCTCACGACCAGCACCGACAACACCCTGACCAGCGCCGAACACCTGCATTTCCAGATCCACACCAACCCGAACACCACCCTCAGAGGCACCCTGATCTACCGACCCCCTGGACCACGCACGCAATTCAGCGAGGACATCGCCGACTTCGTCAGCCCGCATGCCCTCCCCTCCGCTGACTACATCCTCCTGGGAGACCTCAACTTCCATCTGGAGAACAACAGCGACCGCAACACCAGCACCCTGCTCGACAACCTCGCCAACCTGGGACTCAAGCAACTGGTGTCCACCCCCACCCACCTCGCCGGACACACACTCGACGCAGTCTTCTTCTCCAGCCCAGACATCGACTTCAGCCACGCCACAGAGCTTCAATGGACGGACCACAGCTGCGTCCACTTCACCTTCAAGAGAACGACGAGCCACCAACACCAGCAACAGGCCGCCCGCAGAAGCTGGAACAAGATCACAGCAGACCAGCTCGCCACCTCCCTGAGCCAGCACCCCCCTGCCAGCTCAGCGAACCCCAGCCAGGCCGCCGACAACCTCACGAAGTGGATCAGCAACTGCGCGGACGAACTCGCCCCACTGAGGACCCCGCCTAGCAGACCCGGCAGCAAGAAGGCCCCATGGTTCACGACGAACTCAAGAGCTCCAAGAAGAATTGCCGAGCCCTCGAGAAAGTCTGGAGAAGGGAACCGACACCGGACAACAGGACCTCCTTCAAACTTGCCACCCGGAAACACCACCAGCTGATCCGCGCCGCCAAGAAAACAGCATTCAAGGACCGGCTGGACAACAACGCACACAACTGCAAGGAACTCTTCAACATCGTGAAAGAGCTCTCCAACCCCAGCGCAGGAAACAACGACATCACCCCATCGCAAGACCTCTGCAACTCCCTCGCTTCATACTTCCACAACAAGATCGCGGACATACACAACAGCTTCAACAACCAACCAACGCACACCATGACCGAGCAACCACCCCCCACCACCACCCTCCACGCCTGGACCCCGATCAGCACCGAAGACACCATCCGCACGATGAACTCCATCCACTCCGGATCACCAACCGACCCCTGCCCTCACCACGTCTTCAACAAGGCCGACGCTGTCATCGCACCCCACCTGCGAGTCATCATCAACACATCCTTCGACACCACCATCTTCCCTGAGAGCTGGAAACACGCCGAACTCAGCGCTCTACTCAAGAAACCAACAGAGGACCCCACCGACCTCAAGAATTACCGCCCCATCTCGCTCCTCCCGTTTCCAGCCAAAGTCATCGAGAAGACCGTCAACAAGAAGATGGCCGCCTTCCTCGAGACGAACGGATCCCTCGACCCCTCACAGTCCGGCTTCCGAGCCAACCACAGCACCGAGACCGCCCTCATCGCCGCCACCGATGACATCCGAGCCCTGATGGACAATGGAGAAACAGCGGCCCTCATCCTCCTAGACCTCTCCGCGGCATTCGACACGGTCTGCCACCGCACCCTAGTACGGCGCCTCAGCAACATCGGAATCCAGGACAAGGCGCTGGAATGGATCATCTCCTTCCTCGACGGAAGAACACAGAGAGTCCGCCTACCACCGTACAAGTCAGAGGCCTCCAAAGTCATCTGCGGCGTCCCCCAAGGATCATCTCTGAGCCCCACCCTCTTCAACGTCTACATGAGCCCCCTCGCGGCCATCGTACGCAAACACAACCTCAGCATAATCTCCTACGCCGACGACACCCAGCTGATCCTCTCCCTGACCAACGACCCCGCCGCCGCCAGAGCCAACCTACACGAAGGGATGAAAGAGGTAGCGAGTGGATGACGACCAGCCGCCTGAAACTGAACTCGGACAAGACGGAGGTCCTCATCCTGGGCTCCTCACCCTCCGCCTGGGACGACTCCTGGTGGCCTCCCGCCCTGGGCACCGCACCCAAACCGACAGACCATGCACGCAACCTGGGCTTCATCCTGGACCCCTCCCTCTCCATGACCAGGCAAGTCAACAACGTCTCCTCTGCGTGCTTCAACATCCTACGCATGCTACGGAAGATCTTCTGGTGGATCCCCACCGAGACCAGGAAGACCGTCACCCAGGCCCTCGTCACCAGCCGACTGGACTACGGCAACGCCCTCTACGCCGGTACCACCGCCAAGCTCCAGAAGAGACTCCAGCGGATCCAGAACGCCTCAGCCAGACTCATCCTCGACATCCCGCGAACCAGCCACATCTCCGGACATCTGAGAGACCTTCACTGGCTCCCCGTCAACAAAAGAATCACCTTCCGCCTCCTCACCCACGCACACAAAGCCCTACACGACCAAGGCCCGAGCTACCTCAACAGCCGAGTCAACTTCTACGCTCCCAAACGCCACCTCCGATCAGCCAACCACGCCCTCGCCGCCGTCCCCCGCATCCGAAAAACGACTACAGGAGGAAGGTCCTTCTCCTACCTGGCCGCCAAGACCTGGAACTCCCTCCCGACCGACCTGCGCCTGACCCAAGACCACCTCTCCTTCAGGAAGAAGCTGAAGACCTGGCTGTTCGAGCAGTAGCGGCACCCCCCCCCCCAGCGCCTTGAGACCCTACGGGTATGTAGCGCGCTTTATAAGTGTCACTGATTGATTGATTGATTGATGTACCATTTTGCCAAGTTTGGTGTAATTCCGTTCAGCCATTCAGGCTGTAGACGTATCTAAATGTCCTATGGAAAATTGCATGGGGAAAACACATTTGAAAGTGTTGAAATTTAGAACCAATTAAAATGTTACTTTGGTTTTGTATTTGTGTGTGATGAAAGTTAATTGGTTATGTATATATCTAAAATGAGAGGAAACCACAGCCATTTTGTGATACTACTGTCTGAGGTACATTTGTGAGGAATTTTTGGTGGTCAATTGCTGGTGTTTGATTTACACAGTACTAACACTTCTCCTACTTTTAAAAAGGTGAGTTGTTAATTTGTAAGGGGAACTATGTTGTACACTTGAAGATAATTTGAAAAATGTTTTCTGTTATTTATTTACAGTCCTTCTGTTATACTAAATACTTGATAAAGTTAGTTTTATATTATGTATTACTAAAAACGATAAATGAAAGTCATTATTTTTTTCTGCAATATACAGCAAGCAATTTCAAAATAAAATGGCTCACAATGAAGAGACCGTGGCAATTTCTTTTGAATTATCCACTACATTTATTGAAATTGAGAGCACCAATAATGAAATATTGTCACAAGGAGGAGATGACTTGAATGATTTTTTTGATCAATCTGTTGATGGCGAATTTATCGAATGTTTGGAGACCATAGAGTTACAAGAATCATCATTGCAGACTTTTCATGAGGAGATGAGGAGATTCCAGATGAGATGATTGAAGAGGAAATTCCTGATGAGGACATGTTACTAGTTCTTTCAAATTTTGAAAATTCAGAAGAATAAATTTATATTTAGAAATCAAAAATTGTTTGAGACATTATTCATTTTTATTTTTAATTTATGAGGTTGTAGCGAAGTGATTGTAGTATAAAATGAGACTTATAGTATAGAGTGCAACATTTTTATGTTACATGGTAAGTTTACTCATATTTACTTCCCTTCTCCCACTATATTATCTCCAATGTGTATTTGACATCTCTTCTTCATCTCCGGCCTCCTTTCTCTCACTGTCTGTCTCTGATGCATCTTATCGCTGCCATTTTGTGTAATTACAGAAGAGAGTAAAAAAAAATAGTTCGGAACGTGAAAAGGGGGCAAAGTAGAGTACCCCTCACCTCCTAGGCCTTCTCAGGCGGTCCCAAAAGGATCAGTTTCTGCTTTCCTGAGAGATTATGGTATGAGTTCCATATACCACAATAACTTGCATTACAACATGCAAGATATCTATCTCCTATTACCAACTTTTGGAGATATTCGCGCTAAGCGCGAATATCTCCAAAAACTAACACCTGCCCTGAGCAGTTCTTAGCCATGTTATCCAATGGGAGGTGGATAACATGGCTAAGAGCATTAGCTCGGTAATGCATGAATATCGCTGACTTTTTAGCGATATTCATGCATTGCGGCCGTTTTTTATCGCATTTGCGATAAACCTTGATAATAGCAAGGTTTATCTTCGATAATTTCTGACGATGCTTAGCGGTAAAAAATTCGTTGCTAAGCATCGTTAGCGATAAATATCGCTTAACTTTGGTAATATGCACCAACGTCTGTTAACGTTCGATTAGAAGGAAATGAGGAAGTGTTGAAAAACATTGTCTGCGCCATCTTGCCTTTTTTTGAAATGCCACACTTTTGTCGTGCACGGCAGCCATTTTAGATGCCTTGACCAGACCCACTCTCTGCACGCTGTCGATTCGTAGCATGGCTCCCCACCCTCGCAAGCATCTTCGCCAGGCACTGGTCACCCCCGCTCTCTGTCTTATGCATGGGCAATAAACCTCCCCCCATCTGCGCTGCTCTTCCCTGAGAATCACACTCTGTGCCCGCCCGACACCTCCCTTTCGCCCTATTCACTACCGCACCCTCTGACACTCCTCTTCCTCTGTGTCCGATTGTCCAGGCTATCAGCTAGCCCTGCAGATGTAGTTTATGGCCCCAGCTGTAAAGAATCACCCCTCTTCAAAGGAGTTATAGTAGATCAAGGCCCACACCCGATGAGATCCGTCACACCACACGTGTTCCTACTATCTGAAAACCATCCTGTATTGTGATTGGGGAGGGGACCGAGCCTGAAGCGGAAGATTCCAGGGATGACTCTTTGTACATCAAAGTTTTTACAATTATGTGTCATATTAAAAATATATAGCACTCCAACAAAGTAGTAGGATTATAAAACTTTAATAACTTATAAATATATACAACAAAACAAAAACAGTAAAAACATTTAAACAACGAAGAGACCGTGGCAATTTCTTTTGAATTATCCAATACATTTATTGAAATTGACAGCACCAATAATGAAATATTCTCACAAGGAGGAGATGACTTGAATGATTTTTTTGATCAATCTCTTGATGGCGAATTTATCGAATGTTTGGAGACCATAGAGTTACAAGAATCATCATTGCAGACTTTTCATGAGGAAATTCCTGATGAGGACATGTTACTAGTTCTTTCAAATTATGAAAATTCAGAAGATGTTGCCTGGGTGCTGCACTGATTTGGGTATCCGGCGTGGGGCGTCCCGGGGGGTGGATTGTCAGTAGCGGTCTGTTGTGCGAATAGTTCCAAGGCAGCAGAAAGCGCTGAAATCTGGATGTCACGAAGGTGATGTCTAGTAAGTTGCCGCCCAGCAAATAACGGCGTGGGGCGCCGCGGGGGTGAGTGAGTCCAGTAGGCACCACAGCTATACTTACCGGCATTGCAGAATTACTGCTGGGGACAATGCCTGTGCTGTAGCAGGGTCACAGCAGAAACAAAAAGGATTCTGTTGAAGATGTTGTTGGTTTTCAATTTGAAAACAGTTCTGGTGTCAACTGCTATGCTAATGTAGTGGTTAATGTTTTGTTTTCTCTAGAAAATGTAAAAGAGGGGGAGGCAGTCCAAAGTTCCGGTAAAAGGGCAAAGGAAAGGATCGGTGGTTTGAACTATCAGTCAAAAAGGGGAGGGGGTGCAACAATTTTTCCTACCGGGTCACACTGTGCTTTCACCGGAACTGAGGTCTGCAGGATTCTAGTCATTCAAA
The DNA here is from genome assembly GCF_964261635.1 of Lissotriton helveticus. Classification (NCBI taxonomy): domain Eukaryota; kingdom Metazoa; phylum Chordata; class Amphibia; order Caudata; family Salamandridae; genus Lissotriton; species Lissotriton helveticus. The sequence continues at coordinate 1,165,648,721 of NC_136065.1, read as the reverse complement.
CTGAGGCTGGCGGCAGCATGGGAGCGCTGACGTCCCGCGGATACAGTTTCGTCACTCCACGGGCGATCATGGCAGTCATTCCCCATCGGGGGTGTCTGCGGGGGTCGGAGACTCCCGCGGCTCCTCTAGAATCTTCAAGGTCGTGGAGGACTACGGTGGTGGAGTCAACCAGTGACCGGGCCATTTCTTTATGCTGGGCCCGCTCTTGCCAGGTCGACCGCCATTTTGAGAGTTCGGTAGCTACTGGCGATCGCGGGGTCAAATGAGCGGACGGGCTCCACCCTGCCGGGCGAGACGTTGCAGCATTGCCACATTGGAAGAACCCTTTTCCGGGCGCCTGGAGCGCTGAGGGAGCAGCTGGGAAGCCTCCACCTGGGGAGGCGGGAGAGGCCTGTTCGCAGCGTCTCTCCCTCCCAGTGCACCCCACGGCGTCTCGCTTGACATTTGTTATGGCCGGACCAGGCGATGAGGATGAGGGGGGGGGGGTCGGAGGCATGTGCAAGACATCCCCCCCCAGTGTTGTCGCAGCCATTATAAAAGAAAGAAGAAATGTCCCGTCCGTCTTTGGGCCGCACCTCCGGTGGATGGCGGCCGGACGCCCTTTGCTCTGGCCCCATGAACGGGTTCCTTGGCTCATCGGCTGCAGCCGGATCCTTTTCCGGGCGCCTGGAGCGCTGAGGGTGCAGCTGGGAAGCCTCCACCTGGGGAGGCGGGAGAGGCCTGTTCGCACCGTCTCTCCCTCCCAGTGCACCCCACGGCGTCTCGCTTGACATTTGTTATGGCCGGACCAGGCGATGAGGACGAGGGGGGGGAGGGTCGGAGGCATGTGCAAGACATCCCCCCCCAGGGTTGTTGCAGCAATTATAGAAGAAAGAAGAAATGTCCAGTCCGTCTTCGGGCCGGACCTCCGGTGGATGGCGGCCGGACGCCCTTTGCTCTGGCCTCATGAACGGGTTCCTTGGCTCATCGGCTGCAGCCGGATCCCGTCGGCCCCAGCCCCCGGCAGTTGGTGGCCGGACCGGGAGAGAGTGTGGAGAGACAACCTGCAACTCTCAAGGGCCACCGCGGCCGGACTGGGAGAGAGAGGGGAGGGTCGAGGACACGGACATTCCCCCCCCTGAAACTCTCCAGTGTTGTCAATCCCCCTGGCCGGGTCCCGCTGGCCTCGGCCTCTCCTCCGGCTACACCCTACGTGATGATCTCCTGGCCGAGGCGTGGCAGCAGGACCCGCCTTATATGTGTTGCTTCCGGCTGGGCGTAGCCGAAAACCTGTTGCCCTTTGGAAGTTTCTAGAATGGGGCGGATGTCTGCTGACTTCTATCTTTCCCAGTTTGCCGTTATTTGGCCGTGGCAGGCGGTGGGACAGACACGTTTTGGGGCAGTGAGGGGCGATGTTTTCAGGTTTCTTATTACGGGCTTACTTCTAACGTTTCTTGTTTCTAGGACAATAATAGGTTTTATCATTACGTATTGTTATCGTTTCTTTGTTTGTTATTTAATAAAAAGTTCATCAGTGGCCTACTGATTTTCGTTTTCCTATTCTTTTCTTTCCAGGTTGTTTCATGCTAAAGTTTCTGTTAACAGGATACAGTGATCACTTCGTTATTATTGCATATGTCCTTTTCACTAGGGGTGCTCTCTGGTCGGGCCAGATGACCTATCTCTAGTAAATGGTCGGGGTGAAACAGGTGCATCAATCAGTGGGGAGTAGATAGGCATGACAGATTACAACGGGGGAGAAAGGTCCGCATTACGTACCCTTTCACTACTTGCAAAGATTTTCCTACGTTTATTTGCAAACAGGGAATACCTCCAAAAAGAACTAATTCCCAAACAGTCAATGTTCGGACAATCAATCAATCAATGAGGAATGAAATAGGTACGACGTGTTAAAGGCTTGCGTTACCTACCCTTCACTATCTGCAAAGGGAGAGAGAATATTCCTATTCTTCCTCGTTTGCAGGCAGAGAAGATCCTTAAGAGAACCAACTTCGAACAATTCAATGCTCGATTCAAACAATCAACAAGGGGTACTGTGAACACAAATGAACGCCGCTTATGTACATACACATTGCTATTTTCAACAGGTTGTTCCTAATTTTTCTATTTTAGCGAGGTCAAAAAGAGATCCCATTAGTGGCCTACCGATTTTGCTCGATTCCTTTTGTTTTTTTACACGATTTTTCGCTATCTGCAAAGACTAAACAGAGTATTGCGACTCTGTGCTTGTTTGTAAATAGAGAATGAACCAAAGAGAACAATCAATCAAATGGAGAGAGAAGCAGGCACGACGGATTACAACGGGGGCAAAGGCCTGCGTTAACTACCCTTCACTATCTGCAAAGAGAGAGTACTCCTAATAGAAATGAGGGGTGGGGGGCAGCATTCAAAGCAGATCAGTGTGCATAAACACGAAAATGTTTTTACTTACCACGTACTTGACATTCGACAGTTTATGATATTTGCTATTAAAAAACCATTGAAATTCACTGAAAAAACCATAGGTTATAGACCATATATAGTTAGGAATTAGCATTTACAAAACCTTGAAAATTCACTGAAAAAACCATAGGTTATAGACCATATATAGTTAGGAATTAGCATTTAAAAAACCTTATTTTACTCACACAAAACCATTGAAATTCCATATATAGTTAGTTGCACTAACTATATATCGCGCACCCGCAATCCACTGCTGATCATGTCACATATTACATCATTCATGACATGGTCAGTGACATCACTGATGACATCTCAAATGACATCACTGATGACATCAATGATGACATCTCATTTGACATCATTCTTGTGCTAATACGATAAACCTCTTCAGACTCTAATATAACCTTAGATACACTCAGTGTATACAGACACTCACACACTGTCACTCATCCATGGAGTTACTCACACACCTAGTCAGTCATGCAAAGAAACAATCTCACCTCCATTTCTTCAACTATACAGTTATACACACCTTACTTATTCAAACATATACTAACACATATTTACTCTCTTATACAATCCCTGATACAAGTTCACAATGATCCATACAACCACTCACACATTCAGTGGCTCTCATGCACAGTTATTTATATATGCCAACTCTCACATGTACTGTGTTTTGCATATGTACTTACTATGACATGTAGCATTGAGATATCCATTCACTCATCAATACACTCATGCACACAGTCAACTGCCCATGTAGCTGTTTCCACATGCACTCTTGAACTCATACACCTAGTGAATCAACTGCTCACACATCTATGCACAGAGTCACACACCTCCCAGCCACCCCTACACAAACTCAATCTCCCATACAAATACTTGGGCAACCAATCAATAACACATATAGCCTCTCGTATAGCTAATGATCAACACATGCAGCAGTTTACATCACAACAGACATAATGATGCACAAATTAAGACAGTTTAGTCACTAACCCATGCATTCAGTGAGACACATTTAATCACTCACTCATACAGTCAGTCACGCACCTACTAAATCCTTCATCCAGACACTTATACATCCACTCATTCTTCAATATGTAAGACATATTTTAACTTTACAGAAACATACAGTCACTGGATGTTGTCATCAGTGATGTCATCAGTGATGTCATTTGAGATGTCATCAGTGATGTCATCAGTGATGTCACTGACCATGTCATGAATGATGTAATATGTGACATGATCAGCAGTGGATTGCGGGTGCGCGATATATAGTTAGTGCAACTAACTATATATGGAATTTCAATGGTTTTGTGTGAGTAAAATAAGGTTTTTTAAATGCTAATTCCTAACTATATATGGTCTATAACCTATGGTTTTTTCAGTGAATATATATATATATATATATATATATATATATATATATATACACACACACATACACACATACTGGCCACCATGTAGTTATAGTTAAGACCATGTTTCCATAGGAAAAGTGTTTTTGACTTCCTTATATCTTTGGAGCCGTTTGACGAATCGTCACAAAATTTTCAAAAAAAGTGTCAAGACTTGTTGTGCATGGAAAGTTTTGGGGGGATCTGTCAAACAGGGGCCGATAAAAAAGAGGGGAGTCAAAAAAAGTGTATTTCCCATGTTAATTCCAAAAGGAGCTTTGAACACGACTACAGCCCGACCCTCTGGACAGAATTACACTGAATTTAGCAGAAAGGTAGATTTGGATACAGGCGATTACGCTTTCAGTTATTTGGTATTAATCCATTTAGTAGTTTGTGAAAAATTAATGGCAATCCAAATTTGTATATCTAGGATCACGGCTAATTCATGAATAGCACTGAGCTCGTGCAGAGATTTGCATAGTTCTGATTGGCTGCAAAACAAAGGGGGGCAGGGTAGGAATACCCTGACCCTCAAGCATTGGTCTTGAGGTCTCAGAGGGACCCTGGCAGGGGAAAAAAGCATTTTAAAATTGCTGTGAAATTCGGGACTTTGCAGCAAAAAAAAGTGGGGGCTCCAGCGCTTGTTTTCAATAGGGCATCCGAGTGAGCCAGGTGCAGGGTGCGTGTTTTAAAAAAGGGAGGGGGCACACGGGGCCCCTGTCCAAAGGCTCTTAGAGGCCCGGGGACTACCCCCTTCCCTGGGCTTTATGCTCTTTTTTTGGGGAGGCTTCACGGACTCCCCCCTCCTGCACTACTAAGAAGCCCTGCGGACAACACCTCCACAGGGCTTTGTCTTTAATCTTGGAGGGGGGCTGCATGGACCCCCCTCCTGGGCTTCAAAGAAGCCTTGGGGAGCACCACATCCCAGGGCAAAACATGAATTGGAGGTAGGCCGCACAGATCCCCTGTTGCAGGGATTCTGCTCATACACAGAACTGTGCACAGAGACCCAGGACCTCAGTGAATTGTGGTGGACCAAAAAACTCACCTCAGTACCTAGAACCCATAACCAACTAGCATCGGTGTCACATTAGCTCTTCGTCCTATAGCAAAGTTACCAATGATTAGACAATCCAGAACATGCGACTTAGGTCACTGTCAGGAATGGTGGGAATCAAGAACACTCTTTAGTTTGTTTATTCTAATACCAGTTCACAACGTGAGTAAATAGAGACACAGAAGCGTTTAAAATGTTTATTTTAACGACGTGCTCTAAGATGCAGTATTTTTGCTAACAGAAGCAGGCATATGATTGAAAACAATACGAACAGCATTGTTACAATTCCATAAAACACAAAGGGAGAAAGCATATTATAATGATAGTGGAAACAGGTTCTATAGTGCCTTATTTGCCACCCTCCCTAGCTAGGAACTATGTTTTACACAATATAGAAGGTCTCTAAGGCGTGAATGGGGAACCCCATACCTCCAAGATCAACACAGGTGAATCACATCAGGATCTGCAAAAACTCTCTCTCTCTGGAAATGGATTTTCTCCAAGTGCCTAGATCATGCATGCAGTGCAATATTAAAGGCGCCAGAAACTCAGTTAGCAGCAGTTGCGTGTATGTTGTGTCTAAGCATGAGCCAATCAGCCCAAATAACAGCTAACATTGTTATGATAACCTTGGAGGCTTCAGCACACACTGTGCAGACTAAGGTCGAGATGTAAGTCTAGGGACGTTGAAAACAAGCCATTCTCATGTGAAGAAATTCACGCAGCCTAACTTACAACAACAGTTATATGCAGTGTTGTGTGCCAAAACAGCAAAAAGGTAAAATCACATTTAAACTTCTAATAAGCCTATGCTAACATTGCAATGTGTACCAGCAAGGCCCTGCCTTCACTACACCCTCCCTTGATCGGAACACACACAAACGGGAGGCAAGTTAGGAACGCAGAGTTAAAGTTCGAGTGAGACAGAAACAAGTTCAAAAATTCACAAAACTGAAAAATTGGGAGTACATTTCAGAATTAGTAACCACAAAAAAATCTCAAAACTAAATAGGGATCATATAGGGTCCAAAACAAGCAATGAGAAAAAAATATGAAAGAAAAATCAAGAGTCTAGTACGTGTTTTGAAGTTGGAAAACGTCACCTCAATCCAACAGCGTATAGGCACAGTACGTTGCAACAGCCTCCAATAAGAAGTCTTTGTTGTCATCAGAGAACATTTCAGCCATCCAATTAAGTATCGAGAAGGAACATACATGTTCTTCTGTAGCCGGAGCCTCTAGCACCATCAGAGGACAACTCGGATATTCTTCAATATAACTGCGTGCCAGGAAGTTATGTGCCGCTGCACAAATATTCCGATTTCCTAGGACTCCATCCATTGCTACAAAGGCCATAATCTGGATGCCAGAACATTGCAGTTCATGAGCAATAAGGGGCTCATCAGCTGGTGATAATCCGGGTCGGGAGACACTGTATTGCAGAGGCACAAATCCAGAGCCCATTCAAAACAGCAATCCAGGCAATGGAAGACAGGCTGCACGCATGTAAAGTAGGAGAATCGGAGCGATAATCCATAAGCCACACTCAATGTGGCCAGAGGCAGCGTTCCATAGTAATCAAGCATCCGGTTGCGAAGCTGAAGCAGCTGGGGCAGATTGTCTTGTGACATAGATTGTACAGCCATTCCTGAGTAAGCAAATTAACAACAACACACCGGCAGTCAGACCAAGAATTACCGGTAAACCGCCAAAGAGGCTGGAAAAATAGAATGAAAAAATGCTGGTATCACACCAAATATAGTTTGGAACAAGTTCACAAGGCCAGAACTTACGATTTAAAAAAAGTGTGCCAAGCCCGTGGTCAATGACGCATTGAATATTGTGTGAATCAAAGCACCGAAATGCAGGGCAAGATCTGTATTCAAAAGGGCATGCACTTCAGTGCAGGAGTTTGCAATGTGAAGGACGAATGTTTCACGTGAAGAAGTAAGGGCATCTTCCTTTTGTGACAATAAAGCCCTTATTCGACTCATCTTGTTGAACTCTGCTTTCAAGGTCGGAATGGAAGGCCAGATAGATACATCGAGCTTACCATGTGGAGGAGGGAACAATACATTCTTACAGCAGACTACACGTTGGGATACAGTCACAATGTGCGGAATCCCTGCCAGCATACCACATCAATCTTCGTTATTTAAACACAAATACCTACCGTTTGCTAGCAACGTGAAAGTCGGTGTTATAGCCGGGAAGGGTGTACCCTTCAGAATACACGCCAAATTTGGAGCGTTAGAATTACATGAGTCATGCAATTATATATTCCTACAAACCAATGAGTGATCGGGTGTGGAATTGCAATCTTCACCTTTTAAATAAACTTCTTTACCCTCCCTCAGGCACCTAGAGGTAAATGGCAGAGACCAAACTTCATGGAGATAAGAGCTACCCAAAGGTTCATATCTGCCTATGGCATAGTGCTTCATACATGCTTCAAATTTAAACAATGGAAAAGGCAATGTTATTAACCCATAAATAAGCCAAACTGCTGAGTTTGTTTCGGCCACAGAAAATGGTAAAGGTTCTTACTTTTCAAAAACGAATAAGTAGCATCTTTCATAGACATAAATTGTTGTTTTACAGTCAAATTAAATGGTAAAAATAGAGAAGTGGTGTTCATGTAATCCCAAGGCACCTTACCAGCCTTTAACGTTTGTAATGTCCATGCAAACTGCATAATGGGACGTAATTGATTTTGACGATGGTACAAAACAGACACTTTATCTTGCGCAATATCAACAACAGATGAAACAATATTATCTAATGTGTAAATCCTAGAAGAAAGGGTATTAATGCTATTATCTACAACTGCAAGCGCTTTTCTAAATTAGTTCGATCAATAGCTCTTAACCTAGAAGCAGCCTCAATTTGAGACAGTTTCCAAACTTCATTGTAAATAGCATATATCCATCTTTTGGACCTGCCTTTGACAAAATCATTCAAATCAACATTGTCAGTAAATTTAGATAAATGGAGCTTATTTGACGCTAAAGTGGAATGTTTGAGCCAGTTCTGACATCATTTGCCCACCGAATAGGTAGTAACAGAATGGTCACATTCCAAACCCTAACCTGTGTGTAGCCCGGGGCCAGACCCAGAAAACGATGTTGGCATGAATCTGAACTTTTTTGCCATAATAACTAACCTTGAGGATCGAAGCTGGGAATATTAAAAGAGGAATTTTGTATCAGGGACTGCAAGTCAACAATGGACTTATCGGTATGATTGTACAATGTAGGGTATTCTCCTAAATTTGGTATGGAAGGAGCATTTCATTTTTAGATGTGGCCAATCCAAAGCAAGTGGTTTGTGAAATAGTCGAATTCAAAAACAACATATGGTTCGGGATGAGACATTCACCATGCAAAGCCTCAGTGCCTTGCACTTGTCCGTTTCTAGAACCCCAAACAGATTTAAATTCAATAGTATCTTTCCACAGCTCATAGCCCCCTATAGCTAATTGATTCATAAAGGACTTTGAGTACAATAATTTAGTGTGAGTGAGTCTAACCTTGGAAGAGGACCTAGCAGTCATCTTAAAATAAAAAGCATCTCGATTTGATTGATTAAAATCCATAAAATATGTAAACTTCTGTAAAAGAGATTTTGAGCTGCCTTCAATGGGAGCTGGACAATGTCCCCACTGTGTGTAATTAACCACATTTCTAAATGTGTTTGCTTTATGCAGAAAATGATTGCCATAATGTTGGTAGCAAAATAAGTCTATGTACAAATCTTCAGCATCAAAAGCAGCATAATATTTCAATTCAGAAAACAGAGTCTCTACGCCCTGGACATCACAATCATCAGAGTGTATATTCTGTTTCACAACATCCCCCATAGAAACACGAAGCACACTGGGGACCTTAATAACCTCTGTAGGACCATGTATCCAAAATTTTACAGCATCCCACACAATCCCATCCAATACAGGCCAAGTCTGGATATTCACAAAAGTCTGATCTCTCTTCATGATGTGTGATGAGGAGTGGGGTGCCAAAGTTCCATCAATTAGTCTAATTGAAGTTCTTTCTCTAACATAATTTCCATTCACAAAGCGGAAAAAATAAACTACAAACCCAATGGACATGAATAAAAAATAGAAAATAGCACCAGCCAAATGTAAGTCCAGGGGGTATCAAAAAATGTTTTTAAACCAAACAGCGAAAATCAAAAAAAGTCAGTGTCAAAAGAAAAGCGTGACAGATTGACTGCATATATTTGCAAATCGGACATCGACAAGTCTGTGGGATAAGTATACTTAGTATCATCAAGGGGATCACCAGCCGGTGGATTCAACAAAGGATTTGTAACTGTATTCATCTCGATGGCAACGTCAGGCATGGTGGTAGTTTCCAGAGCCAAAACAGAATTTCTCAGCATCGCTGGACAAGAGACCGCAGGTGTCATACTAAGAAGAATCGGCCTCTCGCTTTAATTTGACATTGTCAATGGAGATGTACCTGTTTTCCTTGCGACCAGGAAGTGGAGGTAAAACGACGGTTCTTGTACCCTGCACGCCAAGCACAGGAACCGGTGCACGATATGAGGGGCCGAACTCCTTCTTGTTCTCCACCTTCTCACGGACCAGGTCTCCAACTCAGGGTAGCCAGCCAACTAACGTAATCTGAAGCGCAGCATCAGTTGTGGAGGGTAAATGTTCCTTTGCAAGACTGTCTCTGGTCTTTTGTAGATTCTGTAACACAGCACAATGGTCATCTACGTAAAGGGTGCGAAAGACGCCGCCATGTCTAGAACCTCAAGGGACAGAACAAACATTTTGGTGGCAAAGAGCATTTCGTATGGGGTCCGCCAACTCAGAGACCTTCTAGGGAGATTTTTAAGTGCACGTTGAACACTATAGAGATAGGTTAGCCAGTTTCTACCAGTACCTAAAACCCTAGCTGTCAAGGATTGCTTTAAGTCACAGTTCCTTCGCTCCACTATACTATTACCCGCAGGTCTGTATGGAGACGAAAATTTGACTTGGACCCCCAATGAACGCATGGCATCCTTGTACGCCTTAGAGGTGAATGCTGGACCCTTGTCCGAATGAAAGGTACCACATGCAAAAATTCCCACAAAGACACGCAAATTCCTTATGACAGTTCGGGCATCAGCTCTCCGTTCCGGCCACACCCAAACAAAGCGTGTGCACAAATCCACTGCAACTAAGATGTACTTATTCGCAGTATCAGAGGAGAAAAAAACGCAGTGATCTAAATAAACGCACCCAAGCGGTTTATTAGATATGTACAACTGTGTCTGGGGTGGGCGTGCAGCAGTAAAAGGTTTAATCGGCTGGCAAATGTCACAATGAAGGACATAATCATTAGTTGTTTGTACAATCCACACCAGCAGTAACGCTGTTGTAGAAGAGATACTGTCACAGAAACGCAGGCATGAGCCGAGGCCATACCCTCGTGACCGGAAGTTATCAAGGAGGGCCTGCCGTCCGCTTTGGGAATCAATCTGTCACCAACGTTGTTAATTCTCACATAGATAACTTTATCAGGACTTAAATGATAAGAGTATATAGAAGGGAATCCTTTTGGGTTATTACCTCCCTTCTCTGTTGCAGCAATAGCTGCCAAGATGTCATCATCAATCTTACTTTTGGAACGTATAACTGCTGCTACTACATATGTTGCTACTGCCGTCTTCGCTGCTTCATCAGCAAGACAGTTACGAACAGCGTACACCCCCATGCGTTGGTGACCAAGAGTATGAGTCACAAATACGAGTGGCAGCCGTTCTTTTAGCTTAGCCCCTTGAACCCATAGCATTTTGTGTTTAATTGTGCTACCTTTGGAATCACAATAGTCATTCTGAGTCCCAAAAAATAAATTGTCATTGTAAGACTGAACACAGTAGTAAGAGTCTTTCACAATCAGAGTCGTCACACATGGGTCAGCGTACTCCAGTGCAAGCACCAGAGCATGTAGCTCCGCCAATTGGGCGGTACAGTCCCCTAATGTCTGTGTATTCACGATATCGGACTTGAACTCTCCATTCACCATAGTACCAACCACTATTGCGCATGCCGCTGAATACGCATGCTTTGACTCCGTTGCCGGTTGCGCTGATCCGTCAGTCCGAGTTTGCAAAGAGGAATCAAAAATGAAAGTGACATCCGGAGACATCAAGGATGTGGCCCATTGTATCCACCAGGGATGCAAAGCTTTTGAATTTGGTACATTTGCTTTCGTCACTGCCTCCAAGGCAGGATATGGTGTAACAACCAACATGTGTTTCCCCTGCGACAGTGCGCGTCCCTTAAGAATCGCCATCTGCACTGCAGTCAAAACTTTCTCCACAGAGGAAAAACGCATTTCACCTGAAGTGTACAAGTGTGACTTGTAAGCGATAGGGACTGTGTCACGCTCATTAAAAGTCAGGTACGTGAAACCCACCGCGCCAAGCATACAGGGCCGGACAGGCTACAGGGAAGTTAGGAATGCTGCTGAGCTGGGGGCTGATTTCGTTAATGGGGACCGCGTGAGCTAAACGAAATTCGTTTTGCTTTCCGTATTTCGAAGCTCACGCAGGTCTCCATGGACGAAATCAGCCCCCACTGCAGTAAAATCAGGCAGCAGCTCGGCAGCATTCCTAACTGCCCGGTAGCCAGTCCGGCCCTGCAAGCATAATTCTTATTACCACTTTGGTGTGGTTGTCACGAATCAGTAAGAACTTAGATTCAAGAAGGTCAGCCTGCAAAGATTGCACGGCGGCTGAATTTTCAGGCCGCCAGCAAGATTTGGTGAAAGTAGGTTGTATCAAGGCATAAAGCGGCTTGATACGCAGGGCATAATCAGGAATGTAAGTACACCCGAAGTTCAAAAAACCCAGCGAAGTTTGTCGTTTTTTCAGAGTTGTAGGAGCGCGCAGCTGTGCGCATTTCTCCAGGAAGTGAGGTGCTAATCCTCGCCCTTCATTGTTGAGCTCATAGCCCAAGAAAAACACTGTGTTCTCTGCAATGTGTGTGATTTTGCAAAGTAAAATTTGTAACTGAATTCCGCAAACATACAAATGATGCGGTCAACGCGACACAGATGCATCCATAATTTGTCATGTGAGACAGATATCATCCTCATACGAGCACGCATCAGGGCCGAATCCCTCTAAAGGAGAGACTATGCGGGCGGTAAAGACGCCAGGACTATTCTTGTAGCCCATAGCTAATCTTCGGAACTGTTTTTGTTTACCGCCACAGGTAAAAGCTGTCCATAGACTACTAATTGAAGACAGGTTATGGCTAAAAAAGCCATTGGATATGTCAAGTGTGGTCTTAAATCTTTTACGCAGAAGACTATCCACAAGGGCTGAACTGTGAGCATTATGTACCGCACAGGTCCGACAATGAGGGTTCAAATGCCGGTAATCCAATACCAAACGGTACGAGCCATCAGGCTTGGTCACAGTAAAAAGAGGATTATTCATCGGTGACACACAAGTTTCAATCTCACCTTGATATTCCAATTGCTCAAGGATTTCTGCCACGGGAGCTTTCGCTTCACGTCGCGTGTGATATTAGGGTTGAGGTTGTGGCATAGACCGCAATGGTATCTCATGTCTGGGGGAAAGTTTGTCCCATCCTCATTGAGTACGGTACAAAGCCGGTGCAAGCACCTTAGCCCACTCCTCTGCAAAATGCAGCATCTGCTCTTTCGGCACTGTGTGTGCGAAACTAAGGAGGATTACCTCCTCCCCACTCGTAGTGGCTAGAATGAAGGGTGGGGGCCAGTCGGCCTCCACCAACAAAATGTCATAGGCAGTCATCAGATTCTCCCAAAATACCCCGTTTATAGTATGTTGTAGGTCACCTTCAATTAAAAGGACTATTTCATAGAGTCTTTCAGGGGGAGCCACTCTAGTGTCAGCTGTCTCAACAGCAACAACCGTGTCAGTTGCTGTCACCTTCAGAAATGGATGCAATGCTTCTCGCACTACTGTAATTTCTGCCGCGCTGTCCAACAGCGTCAGCACCCACATCAGGTTCCGAAGCTGTGTTCTCACTATCCGTGGCATACCTCGCTGTTAAAGCGGCAACTTTCTTCTTCTGAAACTGGGGTCTTTGACTTGGAGAGTTGTCTGGCTTGCCGTTACCTTCCGCCTTGCGGGGCTGCTCACTGCTTTGCTGGGCACTCTGACCTCTGCCGATGTCTCCTATACCGGTTGATGAGACCGATGTATCCTGCAAAGAGCGAGGAGAACATTGGTCAGGAACCTTAAAACAATCAGGTGACTTAATATTAGCGTGGTAACGCAAATCATATGTGCGCTCAGAAGACACAGGTATTGGTGAAGCAGGACGTGACCCCTGTTTCTGTTGCTGTTTTCCCTGTTTTTTATTTTTATTACAATTCTGCTTTGGAAAATTGGGGCCTCAGCCATTTCTAGAAAAATTGATATCAACAAAAAAAACTAAAAAAACTAAACATGAGTGTATCGAAACACTTAAGCATCCCTGCTTCACACCTTTTTCTTTTTCAATATAGCTTCACAGCCTTCAACTCAATTCCAGCATTACTTTTTCACATTCCTCGATTGAACTTTCAATTTTCTGTACCCCAATTTTTACACAATTCTTTTAGGGTGGCTCATAACCATTTGCGTGACTCAATTCTGCACCAGTGTTTTCTCCGCACTGATCTGTGTGCTCAGCTTCTTCGGACACCACATATGTCCATTCAGGTGCTATGTATTTTTTGTTCCGAATTTTTTATCTTTTTGTTCTCCGAATTGTACCTTCTTCTGAGTCACTTGCCTCTGTTTGGCTCGATACTACTAATATTGTGGCTGGTTATTTTTCTTTCAGAGCGCATTTCAGTCTTTTCACTCCCTCTAGCCACACATCTCCTTTTCTGGCTTTCTTAACTCCCACAGTATTATCAACATCAGAGCCAAGTTCACAACTTCTTTTATTTGATTCCTTTCTCTGTTGGACTTGCTCTTGTCTTTGTTTAACACTTTTCATTCATTAACTTCAGCAGCAGTCTCACGAGACCCAGCAGCTGTTGTCCACTTTATTCAACTTTTCTCAAGTTCAAGCTCAGGTTCAACCTCCGGTTCATCTTCAGGTTCTTCTTGACCCTTTACCTGTTGCTGTTCTTACGCTTCAAGTCTTTTGAGTGGACCTGGGACTCTTTTTGTGTGCCTTGCATGTATCCAATTCGGCAAGCCACCACACTTCACTGCTGTCATTGTGACCAGTATCCCCTGATATGGCCCATGTCAACGTGGCTTCAGACACGATTTTCTCACATGCTTCTTCTCCAGAATTCACTCTCCTGGACTTAGATCATGTGCTTGTTCTTGCTGTGTTGTGGTTGCAACTTCTTCAACCTGATGAGACACAGAACGCAACATATCAGCCAATTATTTTCAGTAATCGAGCACTAGATCATCAGTAATATTCATCAGTTGGTTTACTGGTACAATCGGCTGTCTCATTGCTCTCCCCATAATCACTTTGTGTGGGGATAATCCAGTCTTTTTGTCAGGAATACTTCTCAAACTCATCAAAACCAAGGGTAAAGCATCTGGCCATTTTAGTGCTGTGAATGCCCAAACCTTTGACAATCTCGATTTTATAGTGCCATTAATCTGTTCGACCACACCTGAGGCTTCTGGTCGATAGAAACAAGGCAGTTTTTGCTCAATCTGTAATGCTGCACAAATCATCTCAATTACTTTATTATTAAAATGAGTACCTCTATCTGTTTCTAAAGAGACTGAAATCCAAATCCCTTGTCTGATCTCTCTCAAGGGCAGTTTAGCAACTGTTAGACTGTCATTCCTTCTTGTTGGATATGCTTCTACCCAACGAGAAAACAGACAAACAACAACCAACACATATTTCACTCCATTACACAAAGAGAGTTCTATAAAATCAGCCTGTAACCATGTAAACGGTCCTGCTAACTTTCCAATTCGTCCCCCACTAACAACAGTCTTTCTCCCTGGATTCTGCTGCTGGCATACAATGCATCTCTGGCAAAGACTCTCTGCAATGACCCTGAACTTTGGATTGTACCAGGACTGCTTAAAGAGCCTAATCAAAGCATCTCTCAATCCATGGTACAGCTTGGCCATTTGAGACAATAGGCTATTTGGCATTATTGGTCTCCTATCTGTATAGACCCACACTTTGTCCTGAACTCTTCGCGTACAACCTGATTTAATCCAAATTTCTTTTTCCTCCTCACTGGCTTCTTCCTGCAAATGTCTAACTTCTTCCCATGATTCTTACAGAAGAAAACATTAGGTGACAAATTGTGTTTCGTTTTTCTGCTCCTATGTTAATTGAGACTGAATTTTGTGCACAGAAATATGCCACTTGGTCAGCATATCTGTTTCCACTTGTCACATAATAATTTCCAGATTTATGTGCCAGACATTTGCCACTGCAATTTCTTTGGGAAACTATAGTGCAACCAGCAAATCCTTTTCATCCTTACTGTTTGTAAGTGGTGATCCTGAAGAAGTCAGGAAACCACGTTGCATCCACAATTGTCAAAAGTCATGCACCACCCCAAAACCATAATGACTGTCAGTGAATATGGTTACTCTCAGACTCTTGTCAAATATGCACGCTCTAGTCAAAGCAACCAGTTCTAAAATTTGGGCTGAATTTACTCCTTTTAGACACGATGCATTAAGAACCATGCCACTGCCAAAGCACCTCTTTCATCTCTTAAACAAGAACCATCCACGAACATCACACAATCTCACTCTGGCATGTTTTTTATATCAGGCCCTGGTTTGGTACACAACTCTGTCACATCTAAACAATCATGATGTGCTTCATCCACCACTTCTTCACAACTTGTGCTCGGCAACAAAGCTGCAGGGTTCAGTGTTGTACATCGTGTCACAGTCACGTTTTCAGCACCCAATATTACTCTCCCATATCTAGTGAAACGACTACTTGTGAGATGTTGAGTTTGCGTCCTTGTCAGCAGAATCTCAACAGAATGTGACACATACACTCTCACTGAATGTCCCATCACAATTGACTCACTTTGCTCCAAACTCCCACAGGTAGCAGCTACTGCTTTTAAACAACCTTGCAATGCTGCAGCCACTGAATCCAAGGTAGCAGAAAAATTATGCCACTGGACGACGTGTCATTCCATGCATTTGCATTAGAACTGAAAGTGCACATCCATCTTACTCATAACAGAATAATGCAAAATCCTTACAATAATATGGCAATCCCAATGCAGGTGCTCGATAAAGACTGTCTCACAACTCTATAAAGGCCTTCATGATTTTCTCATCCAATTGAATTGGATCAACTACATCTTTGTGAGTCAATCTCTGTAATGGCTTGGCTATCAGTGAGAAACCACTCATCCACTGTCTGCAGTATCCAACCATACCCAGAAGCATTCAAATCTCTTTCTGTGTTCTGGAGGACCATTTGCAAGATCACAGCAATTCGATCTTTTGATACTTTCTGGACTCCTTCCTCAATTTTGTGTCCCAAATATTGAACCTCTGTCTGGCAAAATTGTAATTTAGCCGGTAACACCCTATGCCCACCTACTGCTAAATAGTTCAGTAAAGCAATTGTATCTGTCATACATGCTTCTCGTGTCTTCGATGCAACCAATAGATCATCTATGTATTGCACCAATACTGAGTCTTCTGGCATCACCAATGACTCAAGACACTTTTTCAAAAACTGATTGAAAATTTAAGGACTCTCTGTATACCCTTGAGGAACTCGGCACTATGCCAAAACACGGTCGCCGACCTGGAACGCAAAAAGATATTGGCTATTCGGATGCAAAGGTATAGAGAAAAATGCTTGGCACAAATCAATCACTGTGAACCACTCTGTGTCATAGGGAATTTGATAAAGAATCACTGCTGGATTTGGCACTATTGGACAACAAGGTACCACAATCTTGTTCACTTTTCTCAGGTCTTGAACTATTCTGTACTTCCCGCTCAGTTTCTTAATCCCCATAATAGGTGAATTACAAGGACTCCCTAATATCTCTCTCGAGATTCCTTGTTCAATCATTGCTCAGTCACCTGTCCCTGCCTGCCCCATCTAACTCTAGCAAAGTTATTCTCATGCAATCTTGCAGTTAGCTCCAAAAGTTCTGGTGGCATTCCCATTTTACCCAAGGCAACCCACAACTTCTCTCTCGGGACAAAATCAAATGCGGATTTGAGGTCCACAAATGCTGCATAGATGGTGCCCCCAACTAAAAACACAACCTTCCAATATATCAGAATAAATCTGAACACTTGGTCGATTGTGCTAGTGCATGACCTGAAGCCCGCTTGCATCAGGGATAATATATTTTCCTTACACATCCATGCCTGAATTTTAGCCAAAACCATTCTTGCTATGACTTTCTGCAGGGCGTCTATAAGACTTATTGGGCGGTAGTTCCCTGGTGACGATCGATCTCCTTTTTTGAAAATAGGTAGAATTTCCACCCCTCTCCATGAATCTGGAATCCTAGCCCCATTAGCAATGGCATTAGCTAAAATCGTGATATATGACACCCAATTATGCTGGGCATACTTGAAAAGATCAGCCGGAATGCAGTCCATGCCGGGAGCTTTACCCGCTTGGACCAAACTTAACGCCTTCTCAGCCTCATTATTTTCAAACACTAGTGGCGAACATGGAGTTATAGGCAAGGTCAACAAGTCTTTCTGTGCTTCCTTTGGTGCCACCACCAGACCACAAAACTGGGTTGAGTAGTGCTCCACCCAATCCTCAGCAGGAACATAACTGGTGTTTGCGAGTCCTGGGTCCCTCCCCAGTTCACAACCTGCCAGAATTTAATCTGGTTAGAAGACAAGCAGGCTTCGTACAGGTCCTGCCAGCGACGATCGTCCCATGATTGCTTCGCCTCCCTTTGGACCTTCTTATAATTTAACCTTTCTGCTTTAATATCTGCTGTCACCCTGGATTTGATGGCATTGATCAGGGAGCTTTGGGCCTGACGACAAGTTTTATCGTACCATTTGGTACAAGAAGAACCTCCCCCAACTTTCCCAGATGTCCCTGGCTTCGTGAAAAGGGTTTTCCGTTTGTCAAACAGTTGCTCGTGTAGAGTGCAAATCTGCTCAAGTGGGCCTGAATTTGCAATCACTGTCTTGGCTGTATTTATAGAAGATAAAACTTTATGGGATATTTTATCAAGGGTAACTGGGTCATCCAGGACCCTACACCAACGAACCCTACGACAATCGTTTGTTAAGATGGCTCGGCTGTGATACAATTAGTAGCGTTGGTTCTACCAGGCCCCCCATCAATTTTCAGACTTAGTATCACAGGATTATGGTCACTCTCTGGCCGCGCAGAGATTACCATATCATCTAAAAGTGACCAGAACTCTAATTTGATAAAAAAATAATCAATTCTACTTGTACTAGTTCCATTATCGAATGTTACCTGCCCAATTTTATCCGAGTTTGCTCGTCCGTTGACTGCTCCTAGGCCCCACTCCAGGCACAAGCCCAGCCAATGCAGAGCTGCCTCAGTGACCTTTTTAATAGGATTTAGGGCAAGGTGTGGAACGTTCCATAACTGGTCAACCTCTCCATAGCTGACTTTTCCCTCACTAGGCAGGGGTTCGAAGGTACAGTGTAAGTCCCCTGCCACTACTATGAACTTATCTCTCCCAATTGAATCCATCAAAAGGTCGAGGTCATCAATGATTGCTGGGCTCCGCCCTCATGGTAAGCCCCTTGCATAGATATTAATTATGAATATATCCTGTTGATTTTCCCTACTAAGTTTTAGTCCCAGGATATCCATGTTTTGGACTATCGATTCCTGTGGCCTGTAGCCAAGGGATTGTCTAATCCAAATTATCAGGCCACCAGATGGTCTACCCATTTCCCCCTGATAGCTGGTTTATAAAAGTTGATATAGCCTGTACGAACGATTGGATCGAGTGCCCAGCTTTCTTGAAAGATTAAAATATTGTGCTGGTCTATGAATTCTCCCCATTCAGCCCCATCTAGTTTCCCCTTCAACCCTGCGATATTCCATGAAGCTAATGTAATCGTTGGTTCCTGATTTATCAGTACACTTAAATGGCTTTGGTCAGTGGCCCCCGTTGGAATTCCTCTTGATCTCCCTCCCCCACCCATCAACAATCTACCTGCGGAACCATCTGCCACAGTGCTACCTTTGAGGTCATCCCCGCTGTGTCCCCCCCCAGGGACTTTGCTGCCACCTCAGCTTTACTAAACAGTCTTTGGGCACTACTTTCCTCCACCGTGGCTTGAGATGAATGAAGATCCTCTGGACAGCTAGCTGTGTTAGCCGCGCTGTTGTTATCAGCTGACTTGCACAAAAGTCAATCAACCCCCTCCAGACCACAGAGCGGTTCGTACCGGTTCAAAAGTTGGGGAAAGAACGGGGAATGTGTTACCAAATCAAAGGGATGCCTTCCTCTAGGTCTGCTGTTTTGATGCAATGGTATTTGGTAGGATAGGCCACTAAATCTGCCTCTTTGGGGATAGAAATAGTGCAGGGATAGCGATTGGACTTCACCCACTTTACCAAATCTTGGTTTTCTACGAATAAAATCCACCACCCAAGGCTCCCTGAAACTAACTATATTACAATCCCCCTCTAGATCTTTTTTGGCAATGGCCCACCCAATTTACTCTTCTGATGTTAAGGATCTCTGTTGTAGACATGGGTGGAAGAGTTCTATTCTTATTGAGCCAGAAGTTAACTTTATTGTGTAGTTCCCTATATGATTCCACTTTCCCCTCCTCCAAAGGAACAACTCCCGTTAAAATAATAGTAGAAGGTGCTGATTCTGGTGACAAGTTGACACATGGCGGCTTGGGATGAGCAAAGTTTGTGTCCAAGTTACCTTGTTCCAATGACCGGGTTGCATTGACTAACCTACTAGGGGCAGGCTGAGGTTTAGATGCCGCACCTTCTTTTGGAGGTTTATCCCTATTGAGTTTATTATCGTCTCTGCTTTTCCCCTGCCTTTACCGTTCTTGTTGGGGCAGCAAGAGTGGTGGTTTGGCAGTTGGCCCTAGCCCTAGGATGTCATTTTGAGGCTGTTTCTGACTTCCAGATTGGACATCTCCTATATTTACCGGAGCTTTTGCTAGCTTTTTCAATGTCACCGTGTTTTCTCTAACTAACACCTCCATCTGGTCCATTTTATCATTTAACAACCTCGTCCGTTCTAATAACGGCAACATTAAAGATTTAACCAAAAATTCTATCTTGCCCAAGAGGACGTCGTCAGTATTATTGGTTGGGGGATGATCGATGGTATTTGTAGGGGCAGGGGTGTTAGTGGCGGGTATAATTGGATCTTGTGTAGATTGTGTAGTACACTTGTTTTTAAATAACTTCGCAATTCCCCCCTTCGGAAATTTCTCTGCCCTTTTCCTCTTGCTAGATTTAAGTCTATGCGGTTCTTCCGTAATTGGGCTTTTATGCTCAAGACTAGATATTGAACTGGATATTACAGAGCGATCATCAATATTCAGTAAGTTGTTGATAAGGGAGCTGTTCGTTGATATATCCAGGGCATGAATGGCTACATCGGACTCCGGATCCGCTGACACCAATTCAGGGCTTACACATATGTTGACACTACGATCAAGTTGGCATAGTGGAACTGGAGATACTACCTGCCCTATTTTCCCCAGCGAAGACCTCTTCCCAGTTACAAGGTCAATAGATAGGCGTTTTTCAGCAAGAGCAATTTCCTTTTCCAAGATACATGTTGTTCTTTTAAAAAAGTGATCAATAGTGCCGGTAAACACCCCATTCGATGAAGTGACTTGTACCAGTCTTTCTTTTCCAGATCGTAAAGGCATTATTTCAAGACGACTCAAACAAAAAGCCAACCGCAGAAATGCAACCAATATGGTGAGCGATTACACCAAACCCAAATGTGATAATTATAAGAAGGAAACACAACAATCCCCAATGTAACATATATCAATACAATAGAATCCACGACTCACATGAAAGAGGAGTGACCCAACTCGACCTCTGTCGGCCTCGGACGGCCTAAGACGGCCCGCCCTTTGCCCGGACTTCGCCCGGCGCCCGCCCGCGCGCGTCCCGCGTGCGCGAGCGGAGTGGAGGTTAAGTAAGAGGAGGTGTGGGCGGGAAGAGGACCAGCTGCGGCAGATCAGCGCCTCACTGCAAGCTGGTCCTCGCAGTCCCGCGGGGAGTCTATGGCAGTTCTATTTCACCGGCAAGAGCAACGCTTCCCAAGGCGAGCGGCTCCCGCGGAGCGGGGGCCGCGAGATGTGACAGTCTTTGGCAGGGGAAATCCTCAGCAGCCTGTGGAACAAACAGTTCTCCCTCCACGAAGCAACAGACACAAGGCACCCGCTCCGTTTCTTAATCCCCTTAATAGGTGAATTACAAGGACTCCCTAATATCTCTCTCAAGATTCCTTGTTCAATCATTGCTCGTTTTTGGAAATTCTGCTGCCTATTTGACTAAAATTTCAATTGGATCAACTCCCTTCATCAATCCAATGTCTTTCCCTGAAAAATCCCACACATCAGTCATCACTGTTTCTCTCAATTCAACAGGCAAATTCTTTGCTGTAAATAAAGGATACAAATCATTCACTTCTGTCCCTTACCAACATCACTTTGAACACAACATCCTCATCTAGCATTTGAAAAGCAATGCCATCTGGTGTACAATAGATGGTGCAATTCATTTTGCGTAACAAGTTTCTACCTAAAAGGTTTACCGGACAGTGCCACACACCACAAACTGATGCAAATCTCTAAACTCTCCAATGTGCACCTCCATTGGTTTTGTCACTGGAGTTTTAATAAGCTATTTCAAGACACCTACAACTTGGATAGCATCTCCCGAGAGGGGTAGGTTTCCAGTGCTTAATTTGTAAAATATTAAGTGCAGGTGCTAAACTTTTCATAGGACGCCACACCCACTTCCACAGCTCCACCCACTTCTTACACTGGCTCCACCCACTTACTATATTGGCTTCACATTCGTTCTCAACTGGTACCTCTGAAGACATGCGAGTCAGACAGACATGCATCTGAACAGAAGGAGGCGGCGGAAGGGACAGTAGATATATTATTTGGCCATTTACAAGGAATATACATTCAATAGCCCTGCCCTGTCAAGTAAGTGCCGATGCTTAGCACCGGAAACCACCTGCACAAATAAGGCACTGTTCAAAAATGCCGAAAGCCCTGAAGTCTTTCTTTTTTCACTAAGTATACAGCTTGCACTCTCTATAAAGCGCTGACCTGTAATCTCTTAATTCATAATGCAGTCATGTTATTCACACCCTCCCCTTTCCCTGCTAGGAGCTCTGAAACAGGTGCAAGTACTATATAAAAATATCCAAAGGCAATTAAATTTACAATAATGGCCATTAGCAGGCGCTGCAACCTCCTTTACCCAGTAAAGCAACGGCTGCCTGGTGTTCATCGTCGTTGGTGTTGCTCGGTCATTTGGTATCGCGATTATTTGGGATGGTTGAACAATGAGAGAAATGGTTTTGCTTTCAGGTCTGGTTAACTTGATGCTTAAAGTAGACATTTGTAAGAAAAAGAACTGTCCTTTGTCCTGGCGCGGGTCCTGCCAGGCAGGCACCGTTGAAACCAGTGGTCTGGCGTTCTCCTGGACCATGTTCCTGATTTTCTTGATTTGGGGTGATGTAAAACGGGTTCTGTTTTATACTGCAACACCTCAATCAAAACCTAAAAGGGTTTCACTGTGTACTTGGAATTGTAAACACACATGTTTAAACTCCAGCTAAAAACTGCATGGAAAAATTGGTGTAAAAACACCTAGGAACCATCCATTCACATTTTCCCCTCAATTCTCTGTCCACAACTCTATTCTGAACTCTCTCATACCTCCACCTGTCCTCACCATGCATTTTCATACCCCTCCTCGCTGCCATCTCTCATCTCCTTCCTCTATGAGCCAACCCTCCCTCTGTAGCTTCCCTTTCCCTCCATTGACAACTTCCGTTTCGCACCCGATGCGAAACCCCTGTGCCCTATATGAAGGGATCCGGAGCCCGGCATGCTCAGACTCACTCAGCAGAACGCGCACACCCTCATGCCCAGTCTCGCCTCGACGCCGGCTGTGGTGAGCCCTGATGCCAGCTGAGCGCACTGTGCACCGCCCCCGCCCCTGGCCGCCCTTTAGTACCTGTTGAGATGGCCTCTTTATTACCAGCAGTATTTATGAATCCGTGAATCTGCGAGACACACGGGGGGGGCGCTAACCTGGAACTCATCACAATTCCCTGCTTTTGTAAATACCAAATTCCATCATGCAGAAAAAGATTGTGGGGAAGTATGATGTTAGCCATTTCCAACAAATCTGTGAATTTCCAAATAACGAACACTCTGTTAGTACAAAAATTCTAATAGAGCTTCCATACCAGACTCAAGTGCTATACATGTATTTACCCTGGTGAGATTCCATACCAATGTCTGCAAACACATATTTACATATTGTGCCAAGTCCTCTATGGCTGATCAATTATCCTAAATGATGGGCCTACCAGGTGGGGAAGTACCCATCAAGTGCATTTTGGGAAATGTATAAATACATAGGAAACATAACGGGGACAATGAGTATTCATAATCTGATGTTAAACCACATTCCTTCCACTAAGTGAGTTTATTAATTAATGGATGTGGTAATCGATGGCAGAGTGTTACCTTTCAGTTTTTTTTAACAGCATCCCTCATGTAACTACCTTGGGATTTCACCCATAAAGTCTGACTTGTTCATAATGACAATAATTCCATCACTGTCCTTATCACCTATGACATTGTTATCATTCTCCTGCAACCACATCTCTTGTATAGATATTCTATTTATGGTGACATTTACTCCCTTTAGAGTGAGACATTAGGGGTGGGGGAAAGTCACGGAATTTTACTTTGCTGAATTCAACAGTTACATCATGGGAGTGGGGTCAGGGCCTCACTCCTCAGCTCTCCTCGTCACCTCGGCCCTGCGCGAAAGGGAGATAGCTAGGGCTTCTTGGCGCCTGGCAGCCATGACTGCTATCTACGAGCAGATCTTGTCTTTAAGGCCTCAACCCAAGTTAGTGACAACATTCACATCTCCTTTTGAAGTGTTTTCACCCCTAATGAGTCAGTCACTCAAGTGTCAATGCCTCCCCTGTGAGGCCCTCATCCCAGGTCTGTTGTGCAAGCAAGATGTCCGTCAGTCTGAGCGAAACTGCAGCGCCCAACTCCCCCCCCTCACCCCCCTCCACACACACACACACACACACACACACACACACACAGCCACACTGTCAGTCAGGAGGTGCGAAAGGGCAGCCTGAGGCCAAGAAACCAAAGGGAACGGAAACAAAAAACCACTGCAAAAACCAATAGGTTTCATCTAACTTAAAAGTGCTTAAATTCAAATCCTACCGTTACTCTCGGTGGGCCTGGGGATACAGTCGACACACACTGCCGGCTGAACTGAATACTGCCTTGTGTCTTTCCTTCCTAATTACGTTCGGTACTGCAATAGATTAGGCTGCGGCGGAGGACTTTAGGTGCAGGCCTGTAGCATACATGCCAACATTTCAGAAGAGCAAAGAGGGAGATTTTTTTTTTAAAATCGGGAGAATGGGGCTTCAAATCGGGTTACTGGCGTGTATGGGCTTTGGAAGTGTGCTGCTGCAGGATTGGACATTTGAAACACAAATGTACGTTTTTTTTCTTACCTTTTACAAGCATGGAGCGCAATGGCAGGCTGAGAGGGTGATGCAAGTGTTGTCCCCCCCTCCCCCCCCCCGCCCCTGTGTGACACCCCAGCCGAAAACAGCTTCCTGTGCACACACACGCCCCCCCCCTACTTCACAGGTCTTCAAAAGACTATTGCCTTGTTAATGACCCTTTGTTGTTTTTTCACCCCATCGAGAGCCCCTGCATGGCCACTTTGACTATTGCTGGAAAAATTAGCACTTCACACAAACGCCCTGTCAACAAACCCCGAGGAATCGGGTTTTTGCTTGCAGGAATCGGGAGGCGGGAGACTAGCCTTCAAATCGGTAGTCTCACGCCTGAATCGGGAGGGTTGGCATGTATGCTGTAGTGATTATGCTTGAGCGTGGCAACGAACTAGTGGAGGCAAAGTGAAAGAAATGTTCGCGCGCTCACAGCCCCGCCCCTTACCCCCATCAGAACCTCCAGCCCGGCCCCTACTCTCCGCCCAGGGCGCCCACATACCTAATGTGTCTCGGGCCGATTCCGAACTTCCACTGCAGGCTGCCTGCTGGCTGCTGCATGCTAAGTCAAGTGGCACTCGGCAGGATACGTGTAAAATACACTGCGTGGCTGCACCGAGAACAACAAAAAGGTACATTTTACCAAACATCAATATTGGCGTGCACAGCAGATGCGTAGACCCGGCCCTCATAATTAAGTGCCGGTGCTAGGCACCGGAAAGCACCGGCACAAATTAAGCACTGTAGGTTTCGAATTTATGCTGTTCTCACAGTAGAACGGGTAGCACCAGTGTCCACAAGAATGTAATATCATTACCTTCCACTTATTCATCCACAAAACGACCACACAGATCTACCTCTAAAGATGCGCCTACCAAACACTTTTCCTCCCCGATCAGGCACCGTCATTGAGATGCATCTGAATCACTCTCAGGACACTGTAGCCAGTACTGTTAAACCATTTGCACATTTTGATTCTTACCAACTTGTTCACCAGTATGAAATCCAGCATTCGCACTCTATCTCTGAACTTGAGCATTCACATTATTAGGCATAGGAGTTTGTTATTTGTTGCTGGTGTACCTGTTGTACCTGTGGTGAAACTATGTGTTGCTGCTGCAGCTGCTGTTGATTCACAACCACCTCATTCTGCATCTCTGGATTAAAATTTTGAACCATTCCATTATTTCCTAATAAGGTCCTTCACGCATTCTTCCAATGTCCCAACTTTCCACACGCATGACAAGGAAATCTTTTTCATATCTTCTTTATTACCTTTACCTTTCCCCTGAATCTGAACCTGAAAACCACCATTTGTCACAATACCATTCATGTTAGGAGTCTTACCATTTTGAAAATTCTGATTCTGCCATTTTGTTTGAAAACCTGTTTGAGAATAATCAAAAACGTTGTCATTTTTATGTGCCGCTTTCCCCTGTGCCCACATCTTTTTCTCCTTCAATTTCCTGTGTCTTGACTCAATATCATCACTACAGTATTTTGCATACCTCAGAATTTCATCAACTGTCTTATTTTGCCAGCAAATCAGATGCTGCTGAATCATGTTGCTAATCTCTGGTTTCAATTCAAACACAAACTTATATACAAAATGTCCCATATCTTTGTCAGTTGTGCTCTCAAAATCACTATACTGTTTAAACACTTGTAAGAGTCTCTTATAATAAGCATGCACTGATTCTTTTGACTCTTGAGTCATTCTATCAGTCTTTAACCAATCTGTCTCTTTTGGAGAATTCTTACTCTTCAAATAAGTGATTACTTGATTATCAGGTAGATTCATGAAAGAAAAATCGGCTCGCAAAGGGCCAGATTCTGAGAATCTGGCCCTTTGCGAGTGCAATTTTTGCATTTGGGATTCATCATCCCAAATGCAAAAATCGCTAATTGTGAAATCACATATTTGCGATGAATTGCATTTAAGGAATCTCTATTTGAGATTCCTTAAATGCAATTCATTAACCAATTTTAATTTGCGAATTCGCAATTTTTGGCCGCTATTTACCACGATTTGTAATTTCGTGATGAATAGCGAAAACATAGAAAAATGCACTTCAGTGCATTTTTCTAAGTTGCATGTTACACACACACATGTCCTTTGGACATGTGTGTGCGCAACACATGTGTACATTTTCATTTCAGGGGTGCTACAGGGTGTCCTTTGGACACCCCTGCACCCTTGAAATTGCATCCTTATTTGCGATTAGCAACTTGCTAATCGCAAATAAGGAATAACTCCCCATTCATTCCTATGGGCCTTTAATTCCTAATTCCTAATCGCAAATAAGGAAGATGTAGGAATCGCAATATTTTTTGCAATTCTTACATGAATCCCGTTTTGCTAGTCCTTAATAGCCATTCCTTATGAATCGCTATTACAGACTCGCAAAACGGGACTTTGATGAATCTAGCGGTATATTTCTTCATCACCTCTTCTGACGGGGCTCCAGTTTTAATATCTCTAGGATATTCATCTTTTGGCCAATCTACTGCAATTTTACAATCAGTCCACAAATCAGCTGGAACCACAATATCATACAAACCATCCAAGTCTTTCAACAAAACTTTTGAAACCTTCACAAATCTTGTTTATACCATTTAACAGGTTTTTCTCTCAATATGGGAAATTCATTCGTAAAAGACAATATATCCTGCCTATGTTTATTAACATATCCACCACCTGGAACTTCTCTCATTGGATATATCATTTCAGCTTTCACTGTCTCTGTTCCTGCCTCCCTTAACGGAAGCAAAGGCGATGCAGTCGCACCCTTATTCACAAGCATTTCTTCTTTCTTTTGAGCCCATCTGCCTTTCCAACATTCCAATTCACCCCATCTCTTCAAGCTATTAATCAACGCTTTTATCTGCAGTCGTTTACCAGAATTATTCAAATGCTCTAAATCCTTGTCACTAAAATCCAATCTATATGTCTTTTGCAAAGCTTTTGACTTTTCAATGTCTATTCTATACGCATGTGCAGCTTCTGCAAATTTCTCATGCAAATTATTTGCTCTCATTGTAACATTCTTACATTAAAATAACAACTCTTCTTTCTGACATTTACTCAATTTCTACGGACTAATCCCACCTAGAATCATTTCTTCCAAATCTGCCTTTAATCTGCTAACATCCATACTCCGTTTTACTCTACTAGACACCAACCCTCTGATCCATTCATTTAACTCTTCTGGTGACGGTCCTACTAATTCCCCTGAAGCGGGAGTCACTTGTCTCACATTCTGCATCAGTCTTCTAGGGTCTACTTGCAAGCTTCTTTTTGGGGTTTCCATTTGTCTCTCTGTTATATCAATCAAGGTTTCCATCTCATTTGCTCCAGAATCATTACTAGTCCTAACATTATTCATTGGCACTGTCAACGCATGTACTCGTGAAATATTCTGGCCCTCACTATACGATGGGACTATGGGACCAATGGTCACTGGAACTGACAACGCCTCTGCATTCAAGCTCATCTGATTAATTCTCTGTGTCAACTCATCTTTTGCCTTATTAACTACATCTACCTCTTGCTCCTGTAAAACCTGTGCAGCTTGTGAAGACTGTGGAGCTAGTGGAGCTTGTGAAGTCTGCAGAGCTTCTATTTCAATTATTGGTGCATTTGGAGTGATTCTATCCTGATCTTCGTGATAAGGTGGAAGTCTATTCAATAACATCTCATCTAATAACTCATCATCAATCTCATTTGGATATAATTCTGTACTCTCTACATTATTCTTTTTCTCTTTGCATTTCCCTCCAGCCTGATCTTCAGCCACTATCACTGGATATTATCCTTCTGAGATTACATCTCTCCTCCATCTTTTCATTTGAGCATCCCATTTCGCTACTGAATACCTACTCACTGTATTTCTATATTTTTTTCCGCATTCCTGCCTCTCTCTATCTCCTAAATGCCTCATGTTGCCATTCCCCAAGCGCCTCATACTTCAAAGGGCTAGGATTTGGCCTCAACAAATTCATCTGATTCCTCCAGTTCTCTAATATGCTCACATTAAAAGTGCCATTTTCTGGGAAAGCCAAACTCCCATCTCCTTCCCCATACTTCACCCAATTCTCCAACAATGTACATGTATGATATCCACGCTCTAGTGTCATAAAAGAAGCAGGTGAACCAGCAAGTGGTACAAAAACTCCCTCTCTAATAGGTATGGGCTCATCCTTTCTAAACAAAGTCTTCATCATTTTTAATAATTTCATTTTAACTCTCTCATCACTCTAAAAATCAGAAACAAGAAGATAAGTCCTTCTGTGATTCCACTCACGCTATTGGCTCACTCTATCCGATACCAGTGCGACTCACACCAATCAATGAATACCAGCACAATACTATCTGATGACGCCTCTGCTATCTGACCAATCCCAGCCCGTCTCTCCGTGACCTCAGTGCAACTCCTACAACCTACCCTCCTTTTACAAATGAATACGGCAATGAATTACAAAGTCTTTTTAAAATAAAATTATTAGAAACAACACAAAACACTGCTCCTTTGTCTGCCCCACTAATAAAGAAATAGTTCAATCACTCATAGAAATCCTTTTGCATGCAGCGGAATATCGACCAGCGTTACTCCACTCTCAATTCAGCGAAATAACTCTTGGTACTACTTCAGGTGCACTCTCTAAAGTTTCCCAATAATCTTCAACTATTGATAACTTCAGAATAGGTCCCTTATGCAATATTATCAACCTCTCTTGTTGCTTAATTTCACACCA
Organism: Lissotriton helveticus; assembly: GCF_964261635.1. Lineage (NCBI taxonomy): Eukaryota > Metazoa > Chordata > Amphibia > Caudata > Salamandridae > Lissotriton > Lissotriton helveticus. Next base: position 1,165,619,313 of record NC_136065.1, on the reverse strand, counting down.
GCAGGCAAAACACTTCTCTAGTGTATTACTTTCCCACACTCTTCCTCTGCCCCTGAGGCTAAAACATCCCAGGATCTTAGGCAATTGCATACCCATTACTTCCATACTACATAAAACACTAGCACAATGTGTTAGTACCCAAATTCATTAATTCCAACCATTAATTTGCCAAAATAATTAATTAAAACCATCAAGCTGCTACCTAAACTGATTCCGCGATCTGTTAATAGCAAAATTCCATTTCAAGGGCCCAATTAATTACCCAACAAGCCTCTCCACGCTGGGTGAGTACCAAATTCACCAATATCCAGTTACCATGTCATCTTCGCATTACATTTGTGGCTATGCGATCTTTATTTATGTAATCATGGTATGGCAAAGTAATACCTGGCTCTAGGAAAACTCTTATAAACCAAATTCAACACCTCTAAGAAAGACTCACTCATTTGTGTATTTATAATGCTTTATCTAAAAAATGTGAAATGCTCATCAATACTTTACAGTATGAATCATAGATCTTCACTTGGGAGGGAAATAATGAGGAATGACAAAGAACATCTCAAATCGAATACATGAGTGAGTGGATAGGCTTAGAGACAAAAGTTCAAAGTCAAATAAACATTTGTAACTTGATTAAGCAAATTCAGATTTTGGCTATACTAACCCAGTAGAGAAACAGAAAACTACTCTCTGGCCATGAGAGCAGTAAGTCCCCTCAAGTAGATTTGAAGAGGCAAAGACTAAGTCAGGAATTAGCAGACAGGAACAGCCAGCCCAAAAGAATAGGAGACAGCAACATGGGCCTCTCCTCTCACCAGGTAGAAATCACGCAACTCCTAACCCCTCCCACCAGGGACCTCAATTATACCCTAAAACCCAAAAGGACCAACCCACATTTGTGTTGGAACAGACAATTTCTCTTCATTCTATTGGGTAAGGAAGGGGGTGTACCTTCACACCACTCTCGTCATGTCACTTCAGTAAGGCACCTCATGGTTCTTTTATTCATCTTATCAACTTCCAACCCAGGAAATACAAATTTGAGCCACTGTCATAGTGCACATTTCCTTTATCTTGGTGATGTAACAAATTTTGTGCCTCGATTGTTTATTTGCGCCGCTCTTTAAGGAAGTGTTCTACTTCCGAAGATTATTTTGTTTCTCCATGCAAACTTTGGCAGGCACTTAGGACCCGTGTATGATGAACTGTCTTCCACCTTTCCCATCATACTCAGATTAAACTCACATTTATTTCCAAAATGATTCTCAGGTCTTTTCTCCACAGCAGAAAACCATCCTTCTACGGAAAAGAAATACAGTCATTATTAATCACTTATAAAGCTATACCATAATGCACCCACCCTATGTGTTGCATTTACCCATGCACGTCCACAATTAATGTTACTTTCCAATGCGTATTAGTATAGATCAATCAAGCAGCATTAGTCCTTTTATTTTTCATTAGCCATAAGCATTTGTGGCCTACTTCAGCAATTTAGTTCACGCTTGCTCTGTTTCATCCTCCCTCATGTTCGCACTTTTTCCGCATTGGTTTGCACACCACACAATTAGTATTTAATCACTAGGGGGGTTCAATCCGCGTAGGTTTCATTTCGCGAAAACCCTGCCCAACACCTCTATGGGAGAGACCTTCTGGGCTTGCCAATGCGTTTTGATCTTTAAAGTTGTGAGGTCCTTGGTAATCCGGAAAGCAGGTAAAGGTCTGGGCTTGATGGGGTTTGCATTAACCTATTCCATTGTCTCCCTGACCTATGGTTTCAATTCTGATGTTGAGTGAGCAAGTGAATTGTTGTCAGGTGTTTCCCTCTCCATTGCCCTTGACTCTTTTTGCAAGACAATAGTGATTGCAGCTCTTTAAATAAGTGGAGAACTTCTTTTTGGTTTGCCACCACAAACCTCTTGTTAAGCTACTACTATGTAGTCACCAAAATTGAGCCATGTTGCAGAAAACATTCTGATGGGGTTCTTCAGTGGCATAGTTAATGTTGAACCAAGTTTTCACATCGATCTTATGTTCTTGAAGGATCTGCCAGTTTAAGGAATGGAAATGTTTTGTGGCACTGGAAAAAATTAAATGACTGGGTGATTCTGGGATTTTGTGTTGTGTGCCATTCAGTGCATAGAAAATGTGCAGCGGATGATATGATATGTGCTTTAATGATATAGGTTCATGGCTCAATACCATTAGGGTGCCAGTTCTACATTTTGTATACACAGTGGTCTGACTCCCAATCTCACCAGAACCACAAATTGTGGAGCCTCTTGATCGCAAACTGCGCACCCGGTAAATACCAATTGTGGGAGTTCAATATTGCCACATATGCCCCTGTATCCTGGCAAGGGCTTTATATTTGTATTTGTCGATCCTTGCCTAGATCGGTTTAGCAATCCTGCTGTCAGTGCCATGCACTTCTCTAATCATCCATCCAGCAGTATCTACTTTCTCTATCTCTATATCAATATCTAAGTACTTATAAATTCACCATACGCTCTGTTTGCAGCACTGCAATCATTTTAGTTAATAGACATGTACTTATAGAATGGTGTAGCTACTAACACTAGTATAGCTACATTATTCTGTGCAGTATGTATGCAGACTTCTAACCAGCTACAGACTATTGATACACTCTTCTAAATACGTAGTTAGTACCTATACAGTGTAGGAATTCTCTTGTCAGTTCCATCCACTTCTCCAATCACCCATCCAGCACTATGTACTTATCCTACCAGTCTGCCAATATGTAAGCAGTTATAAATTCATCATGCACTCTGTTTGCAGCGGTGTAATCATTCCAGTTACTAGTCATGTACTTATGGAATGGCCTAGCCACTAAGACAAGTACAGCTATAATATTCTGTGCACTATCTATGCACACTTCTGACCAGCTACATACTATTGGTACACTCCCCAGTTAGTACCCATGCAGTCTAGGAATGCTGCTGTCAGTCCCATGCACTTTTCTAATTACCCATCCAGCAGTATCTACTTATCACTGCATCAAAACCTAAGTACGTATAAATTCACCACACACTCTGTTTGTAGCACTGTAATCATTCTAGTTAGTAGTCATGTACTTATGAAATGTCCTAGCCACTAACACTAGTATAGATACAATGTTCTGTGCACTGCGCATGCAGAGCTGTAACCAGCTACATACTATTGATACACTCTTTGAAATACCCAGTTAGTATCTATACAGTGTAGGAATACTCCTGTCAGTCCCATGCACTTCTCAAATCACCTATCCAGCACTATCTCCTTATCCTATCACTCCGCCAATACCTAAGCACTTATAAATTCACTATGCACTCTGTTTGCAGCACTGTAATTATTCCTGTTACTAGTCATGAACTTATGGAATGACCTACACACTAACAGAAGTACAGGTACAATATTCTGTGCACTATCCATGCAGACCTCTAACCAGCTATATACAATTTTGTAAATATCTAGGTAGTACCTATGCAGTGTAGGAATCCTCCTGTCAGTCCCATGCACGTCTCCAATCACCCATTGAGCACTATCAACTTATCCTATCACTCCGCCAATACCTAAGCACTTATAAATTTACCATGCAGTCTGTTTGCAGCACTGTAATAATTTTAGTTAGTAGTTATGTACTTATGGCATAGTCTAGCCACTAAGACAAGTACATCTACAATATTCTGTGCACTATCTATGCTCACCTCCAACCAGCTACATATTATTGGTACACTGCTATAAATACCCAGTTAGCACCCATGCAGTGTTGGAATCTTCCTGTCTGTCCCATGCACTTTTCTAATCACCCATCCAGCACTATCTACTTATCCTATCACTCCACCAACACCTAAGTACTTATGAATGCACTCAGGCAGTCTCCTTGTAGGATTGTAATCTTTTAATCACTAGCCATGTATTCATGGAATGTTACAGGTTCTAACCATCCAGTTGAACAATCCGATGTGTACTACAAATGCTGTGCTCTAGTATCTTTCACACTACTCATACACTATTACAATTATGCAGGTAGCATTGTTCCATTGCTGAAATCATTGATGTAGTTTCTTTGTATGTATTTTTATAGTTATACATGTGAATATTTATATACAATTATTTTAATTATATTAATCTTTCAAAACTTTTCTTTTTTTACAGATATTTTGAATAATTATTAAGAAAGAGTTACAATGACGAGAAAACAGCAAAGAAAAAGAGAACAAAGAAGAGGTTTATTTAAAAAAAAGGAAAAGAGCAATTACATCAAATACAACATGGAACTTTAAAGAAACAGGAATATATGATGTAATTCCGCAAACTTTTATCCCACATACCATGACTCCGCATTTATTACAACGCATGAGTCATTAGTCCGCAGTACCATCACTCCGCAAACTATTACCCCGCATATAAATTTACCACGCATGCCTTTACAACGCAAAAGCATGTGTGGTGAAGTTATAAACTTAGTAAATGTACTTACCATATATATATATGCAACACAAGACGCGTTTCAGCTTGCCGCCTTTGTCAATAGTGGTCGGAGCCGAACTGAGGCAGGTATTTAAAGTGTACACATACATCAAAGGCCTAAACATAAACAAAGGACACCCTGCAACTTATTTCAAAGGTGTCGGCCATTACTAAACATGCAAAATAAAGCATTAAAGTAAATGTTTATACATAGCCTACATCAGCTATCGTAATTCTAGGCAATTTATAAAATAAAATGCAATATACAAATTATGATGCCCTGGATGGGCTAAGTAACCGGCTAAGTTACAACACTTCACACTTTAGCCCAGAATATATATATATATATATATATATATATATATATATATATATATATATATATATATATATATATATATATATATATATATATATATATATATATATATATATATATATATACACACACACTTAATAATGCATATGTATATAAATATATATATTTTTTAAAATTAATTTTTTATACATATTTTTAATATATATATATATATATATATATATATATATATATATTACCTACTGGCGGTCGCCAGTAGGTATATATAGTTAGGATTTTTTCTCTATGGGAATTTTGAAAATTCTATGTCTAATAACTTTGGCGTTTGTGGACGGAATTGGCTGAAATTTTCAGGAAAATGGAACATTTTGTTTCTGAGCAGCCACTGAAAATTTGGGGGGGGTTCGCCAAGGGGGTGGCTGAGAAAAAAGGGGGGTCCCAAAACGCGTTTTTCCCATGTTCATTTCCATAGGGCGGTTGGCCTCACTTTTAGCCCGAACGGCTGGATGGATTTGCACGAAACTTGGCAAAATTGTAGGGACTGTTAGCCCGATGTGCCTTTGCTAGGTCTCAATATATGTGCTCCAGTGGATTTTGAGAAATTAACGTTCAAAAAAATATATATATCTGTAAGCGCGCTCCGGGCAGCGCCCCGGTTTGCGTACTTGACGCGTAACGGAACTTCGCGAAGCGAAGCTGATTGGCTCTCCGGCGTCTGTCAACATTCTAAACAGTCCGGAGCGGCCGCCATCTTGTCTCTCAGTAGGATCGAGAGACAAGAGGAGGCCAAAACAAAGGGGGAAATGACCATAAGGGGGCATAGTAGATCCTCCTTGACCCCCTAGGTTTGATGTGGAGGCTTTAAAAGGGCCCCGCGGGGCAAAAAAAAAATTTAAAAAATGTGTGTTTTTTTGCATGGGTAGCGCCCGGTACGCGCACCGGGAAGCGGTCCGGGGAGCGTACTATAAGGAAAAAAGAATGATAGACTATGATAATTAGAAATATTATTATTATTATTATTATTATTATTATTAATATTCTGAGTATTGTATAGCGCCTGGTTACCAAATAGGCATCCCAGCGCTCACCAGATCATAGCAGTACCAAAGAATCATGCAGGGGTTAAGCAGAAAACAGAAAAGTCTTTAAAAGTTTGCGGAACCGAAGAAGACTAGCTTCTGAACGTAGTTGTAGGGGCAGTGAGTTCCACAGGGTGGCCACATTATATTATGTTTATTGATTGTTCTTTTTGTTGTTTTTTAAATTTTTTTATTTAAGTAGCAGTATTAATGATTATTAAATATAAATGTATTTTTGGAATTGTGCACAGTATACAATAAGTCTGACTTTACATTATAATCAATTTGGTACTAGTTTATGAATTACATATAAAAATGATTAAAGACTCAAACAATTTTTTAATATTAAATATAATTTTATTTTTCTGATTCTTTTTCAAAATTTAAAAGAACGTCTAACATTTGACTGTCCGATATGTCCTTTTGTTGAGTGAACATAACTTCCCACATTTGACCGTCATCATAATGAAGTAAATAATCCACAGATTCTAAACATTGTAGAAGTTCATGGTCTCGTGATTCATCCATGAATTCAAAGTCAATGGGTTCAATTATTTCCTCATTATTCATGTCTAGGACAATTTCAAAGGAAACGTTCTGTTCTCCTTGCATTTTTGTGCTGAAATTTGAATAAAAAATAAATATATCAGTAGAGATAGGGCACTGTTGGGTTTAAGTTCAGACAGGTACTTTTGAGGCATGAACTAGTACTATTAAAAAGTGCCTGTGAGAAAGCCTATGTAAATTCATAATAATACCACAGAAACCTAAATCAATCCATAATTATAATAAACAAGCCTTTCTTAATGTCTAACTCTTACAGAGGGATAGTATATAACTATCTGAAAATGTTATCAAATTTATAAAATAATATCTTACCTTTTAAAAACAAGTTTAAGTTGTGAGTGAAAATGATCTTGCAATGTAGTTCAGGAAGTAGTAGTCAAAATGGCTGTGTTTCTCTCTCTTTTTTTATATATATTCAGGTACATAACCAATCAAATGTCAGGTAAAAAAGTAGAAAATGAAAGTAATATTTTAATTGGTTGTCAATTCCAACACTTCAGATGTGTTTTGTGAAGTAATTTACCCCAGGTTATTTAGGGAGGTCTACAGGCTAAATGGCTAAATGGAATTCCAATCAAATTTGTGAAAATGGTAGGGATTGGTATGTAGTATGAGCTAATCTATATTTGGTGACATTGTCTCCAGGGTTTCTTCTGTAAATTACTTTCCCACCTTTTTTAATGGAGCGCTTTCCGGTGAGCGCCCCGGTACGCGAACCGGCAGCGTTACGGGAGTCCACCATTTTGTGTTTCGGTCGAATTAAGATACAAGATGGAGGGCAAATAATGTTCAGAATGGGTAGAAGGGGGCACGGTAGACGTATTTTGACCCCCTAGGTTTTCTGAGGGTGGCTGAGGAGGCCCATATGTGCGAGAAAAAAAACATTTTTTTAAAAAATTTGCGCGGTTAGCTTCCGGTTCGCGTACAGGGTAGCGCTCCGGGGAGTGTACTTTGTTGAAAATTAGTGAAAAAAGTTAGAGTAAAATAATAATTGTGAGTGATCAGATGTAGGGTAGCTCTGAGAAGAGCTTTTGGGTTTATGGTACATTTAGGTACTAATGCACAGTTTTACATTCAGAATGAAAACTCTGTTCCCTTCATCTGAGAAGTGAACTCCATCTCCTCTGTAGATATCTTGCATGTAGTAACGTAAGTTATTGTTGTAGATGGAGCCCATTCCATGGTCTCTCATGTAAGCTGAAACAGATTTGTTTACATGCTTCCTCGATTTCTCAATTTGTGGACAAAATTGGTTCGACCACCTCCATTTCTGTCTTTGGCATATATTTGAATATACCAAGGCAGTTTGAGGAAAAAGTGCCATCAATTGCTCAAAGGTGTCCTTTAAAAGCATTTCCAGACCTACCCCAGTCAAAGTGCCCAAGTCATTTCCTCCACAGTGCACAATTAACAGGTCAGGTTTAGGCAAATGCATAAAGGTTTTCACCAATGGTATCAATTGGTGACATTTTAATCCTCTGTGGCCAAACCACTTAATTTCCACATCTTGTAAATTGAGGTTAGGTAAATTTCTGTTATCAGCATACCTCTGAGCCCAGTAGATGTAACTATGTCCAACAATCCAGACAGAAAACATGGTGAGAGAAGGTTCTGCTGCAGTCAGATGAAGTGTGGCAATGAAATGGCAGTTGAAAAAATAAGAGTTTAAAATGAAAAAAACTGTGGAGTTTCTGTGTTAATGAAGCAGTAGCAGTGATTGGTGGATTTTGATTGCTGAAAACAGAAAGTTAGGGTGCATGGATGAGTTCTTTGAAAGATGTAATTTGAATGGTCAAGAAAAAATCATTTTATGAAAGATTGCACTGGATACGCAGGTGTACTGAGATTTCAGAGTTCAATTGAAACATTGTTGTGTGAACTTGCAAACATGAGAGGTCTTTCAGGAGGTGGTTGCTATGCAAAAAAGGCAGAAAGGGCAGAGGGGGGAAGGGTGTTGATTTGAAAAAAGTGAGGGAAGAGTTTTGATTGGGTGACATGAGAGATATGTGTGATGAATTACAGCTTTTCTGTGCTTTTTATAGCTGCAGACTCTGGAGTGCATACCTTTTGCTCTGCTAAAGACAATTTGGTGTGTTTCTGAGACTGTTTTGAAACTCATAAAGTATTTGCTAAGGCGAGAAAAGATTCATTTAATTTAGATAGAGAATAGTATGGTTTAGGGAGAACATTATGAAGAACGTTGTGTATTTAAAATGTTGCTTTGTGTCAAGTGTTTTACAAATAGATTTTGTTTCTTTGTGTTACATAGCCATGTTAAAAGTGACGCAAAAAAAGTGCAAGGGTCTTACAAAAATGCTTTCATGTGTCTTAGGGTATTTTAACTCACTTCCCCATGAATGTATGAATATAATTGCTTTAGAAGATGTGTTTAAAAACGTTTTTTGAAATCAATTAGGTTTCTTGATATGTACTGCTAGAGCTTCATAGGTTGCTTGGGGCATATTTATAAGGCCTTTGTGTCTCTCTGATGTTATTTTTCCCATTTTAATTTAAGACCTTTCCCTGTGGTGCAAAGTCTTTGTAAATACGCCCCCATGTGTGCTTGGCAAATTTAGATTTTGATTATTTGACTTACATAGCCATGTTCCATACAGTTCTAACCTTCTGCGTAGTCTTTGATATGCTAGACTCCATCTGCATTATGAGATACCTAAGCAAAGGAAACACACGTGATGTGATTGTGAAATGAGGAAAAGAAACTCCACATTTTTCAATCACATCACCTGTGTTTCCTAAGTTTACGAATGACATTGTGCAGATGAGGTTTAGGTCTGTCCACGGACACAGAAGAGGTCTGGCCTTTGTTCAAGAGTGAAGTGGACATGACTTACTTCATTGGTAGGCTTTCACATGTATTATCTCCTCTGTACTCTTCAACAAGCGTAAATTTCATCTGCAACCCTGAGTAGGCCTCACCTTAAACAAACCTCTGGATAGGCCACACCTTATCGTCATCCTGAATCAATCATTTAAAATGTTAGGGACAGATTTATGATAGGTGTATGACTCTTTTGCATCACTGTGCGTCACTTTTGTGACGCAGCGGCGGTGCAAAAGATTTGCTATGTGGCGACATATTTACAACTTGATGTATTTAGGCAGATGTGTCATGCTGTAAAGTCCCATGCCACATGAAACCGATGCAGCAGTGATGCAAAAGATGCACCATGTTGCAAGACAGGCCTCATTTCATCTCCAACAAGATAAGAAGCTGAATCTTCTGTAAATGTCAAAATTGTTGTATACACTGCTCAACTTATGTGTACTCTTTGATATGCTAGAGTCCATCTGCACTATGAGATACCTAAGCAAAGGAAACACAGGTGATGTGATTGTGAAATGAGGAAAAGAAACTCCACATTTTTCAATTACATCACCTGTGTTTCCTAAGTTTACGAATGACATTGTGCAGATGAGGTTTAGGCCTGTCCACGGACACAGAAGAGGTCTGGCCTTTGTTCAAGAGTGAAGTGGACATGACTTACTTCATGGTAGGCTTTCACATGTATTATCTCCTCTGTACTCTTCAACAAGCGTACATTTCATCTGCAACCCTGAGTAGGCCTCACCTTAAACAAACCTCTGGATAGGCCACACCATATCGTCATCCTGAATCAATCATTTAAAATGTTAGGGACAGATTTATGATAGGTGTATGACTCTTTTGCGTCACTGTGCGTCACTTTTGTGACGCAGCGGCGGTGCAAAAGATTTGCTATGTGGCGACATATTTACAACTTGATGTATCTAGGCAGATGTGTCATGCAGTAAAGTCCCATGCCACATGAAACCGATGCAGCAGTGATGCAAAAGATGCACCATGTTGCAAGACAGGCCTCATTTCATCTCCAACAAGATAAGAAGCTGAATCTTCTGTAAATGTCAAAATTGTTGTATACACTGCTCAACTTATGTGTACTCTTTGATATGCTAGAGTCCATCTGCACTATGAGATACCTAAGCAAAGGAAACACAGGTGATGTGATTGTGAAATGAGGAAAAGAAACTCCACATTTAAAAACGATTTATGAAAACAATTAGGTTTCTTGATATGTACTGCTAGAGCTTCATAGGTTGCTTGGGGCATATTTATAAGGCTTTTGTGTCTCTCTGATGTTATTTTTCCCATTTTAATTTAAGACCTTTCCTGTGGTGCAAGGTCCTTGTAAATACGCCCCCATGTGTGCTTGGCAAATTTAGATTTTGATTATTTGACTTACATAGCCATGTTCCATACAGTTCTAACCTTCTGCGTAGTCTTTGATATGCTAGACTCCATCTGCACTATGAGATACCTAAGCAAAGGAAACACACGTGATGTGATTGTGAAATGAGGAAAAGAAACTCTACATTTTTCAATTACATCACCTGTGTTTCCTAAGTTTACGAATGACATTGTGCAGATGAGGTTTAGGTCCGTCCACGGACACAGAAGAGGTCTGGCCTTTGTTCAAGAGTGAAGTGGACATGACTTACTTCATTGGTAGGCTTTCACATGTATTATCTCCTCTGTACTCTTCAACAAGCGTAAATTTCATCTCCAACCCTGAGTAGGCCTCACCTTAAACAAACCTCTGGATAGGCCACACCTTATCGTCATCCTGAATCAATCATTTAAAATGTTAGGGACAGATTTATGATAGGTGTATGACTCTTTTGCGTCACTGTGCGTCACTTTTGTGACGCAGCGGCGGTGCAAAAGATTTGCTATGTGGCGACATATTTACAACTTGATGTATCTAGGCAGATGTGTCATGCTGTAAAGTCCCATGCCACATGAAACCGATGCAGCAGTGATGCAAAAGATGCACCATGTTGCAAGACAGGCCTCATTTCATCTCCAACAAGATAAGAAGCTGAATCTTCTGTAAATGTCAAAATTGTTGTATACACTGCTCAACTTATGTGTATTCTTTGATATGCTAGAGTCCATCTGTACTATGAGATACCTAAGCAAAGGAAACACAGGTGATGTGATTGTGAAATGAGGAAAAGAAACTCCACATTTTTCAATTACATCACCTGTGTTTCCTAAGTTTACGAATGACATTGTGCAGATGAGGTTTAGGTCTGTCCACGGACGCAGAAGAGGTCTGGCCTTTGTTCAAGAGTGAAGTGGACATGACTTACTTCATTGGTAGGCTTTCACATGTATTATCTCCTCTGTACTCTTCAACAAGCGTAAATTTCATCTGCAACCCTGAGTAGGCCTCACCTTAAACAAACCTCTGGATAGGCCACACCTTATCGTCATCCTGAATCAATCATTTAAAATGTTAGGGACAGATTTATGATAGATGTATGACTCTTTTGCGTCACTGTGCTTCACTTTTGTGACGCAGTGGCGGTGCAAAAGATTTGCTATGTGGCGACATATTTACAACTTGATGCATCTAGGCAGATGTGTCATGCTGTAAAGTTCCGTGCCACATGAAACCGATGCAGCAGTGATGCAAAAGATGCACCATGTTGCAAGACAGGCCTCATTTCATCTCCAACAAGATAAGAAGCTGAATCTTCTGTAAATGTCAAAATTTTTGTATACACTGCTCAACTTATGTGTACTCTTTGATATGCTAGAGTCCATCTGCACTATGAGATACCTAAGCAAAGGAAACACAGGTGATGTGATTGTGAAATGAGGAAAAGAAACTTCACAATTTTCAATTACATCACCTGTGTTTCCTAAGTTTACGAATTACATTGTGCAGATGAGGTTTAGGTCTGTCCACGGACACAGAAAAGGTCTGGCCTTTGTTCAAGAGTGAAGTGGATATAATTTACTTCATTGGTAGGCCTTCACATGTATTATCTCCACTGTACTCTTCAACAAGCGTAAATTTCATCTGCAACCCTGAGTAGGCCTCACCTCAAACAAACCTCTGGATAGGCCACACTTTATCGTCATCCTGAATCAATCATTTAAAATGTTAGGGACAGATTTATGATAGGTGTATGCCTCTTTTGCGCCACTGTGCGTCACTTTTGTGACGCAGTGGCGGTGCAAAAGATTTGCTATGTGGCGACATATTTACAACTTGATGCATCTAGGCAGATGTGTTATGCTGTAAAGTCCTGTGCCACATGAAACCTGCATCAGGTTTCATATAGGTGTTTCGTTGCAGGGTGGGCATTCATTTGCATGAAAGCCCTGTAAAACTAACACAGTGAAATTTAGAAGATTTCACTGAGTCAGCTTTATAGCATTGCTGAATCAAATCCTTATGGCTGTTTGAAACAGGCATAAGGAGTGAAGCACCATGCAATGTGTGGCTTCCTCCTGTGCATTGCAGTAGACATGTCGTGTTTACGATGTGATTCGTGCAATGTGCTGCTTTTGCGGCACAGATGCGTGACGCATCTGTGCTGTTTTTACTCAATGGTGCTCCACATTGTAAATGCGGCACACCATGGGTGGTAGAGCAGCGGTGCACGTTAACTGGTGCATCCCTGGGGATGTGCCAGTTAACATAAATCTGCCCCTTTACATTTAAGTATGTGCAGGGACACAGAGTCGGTGAGGTTTATCCAAGGTTAAGAAGAGATGAGTCCTGTTTACTGAAAACGTGGACATAGGCCTCACCTCTTCAGCATTGCTGGACATGGCTAAATAATAGCTGCAAAATGTTACTCTTGTTAAACAATTTTACTATTATAGTCTCTGAGATTTGTGCCTTACTCTGCAACATCTCATTGTTGTTCTCTTTTTTTAAAGATAACGACAACATCAAGCATGAGTGATAATGAGCAATCAGTTCATCTCGATCTTATCATTGAACTTGTCATTGAAACGTCAGTGGAAGTAGATCCCTTGGATGATTTAAATCCTGAGGATGATGAAGAACATGATGAGGATGACGATTTGTCAGAATTGTATGACATAGGGTGGGAAGCTGACCTGCTTGAGCCTATGGAACTATAAACATTTATTTTTAAAATTTACAATAAATTGAAAAGTAAAAATGTAAACTGTTTCATTTAAAATTAAACACACCTTCAAAAACAGGTTATGTGTAGTGTCTTCAATAAAATGTTAAAATATGCTCATAAAATTAGATCAGATTCACATATAAAACAGCACAGGTAAAATGTAGAAGCATTCAATTTCTTTTCTGCTATTTGTGTATTCTAAATTTGCCAAAGCACTAAAAATTATTCTATGTAAAAATGACAAGTAGTGTGTTAAGTTTTTGATGACTGTTATTGATTTACTGTTTGGTAATAGTGGTTAATAACATTTTTTATTATATTTTACCACAGATTCAACTGCAGATCATTTCAAATTTTGAGAATGCCGTCTAAGGATAGAATCAGAAAGGCTACAAAACGTCAAAGACAGCAGGTTTATCAATTATTGCAGCAGTCCTCTACAATAAAAAATCGTCAAGTCACCAAGAAAGCACCGGGTAAGACCACGAAATCATTCATAAGAAACATTTGTAAAAAAAAAAGTAGTACTACAGAAAATGTTTTAGTCCAGAAAAAGAGAAGCAATTTAAACGGAAAGGAAAGGCCAATCAAAAATGTTACTGCTAGAGCAAGAGATAACTCTGTGCATGATAGTAGAAGAAAACAACAGTTTAGGGACATTCGTAAACGAATGTTCCGCAACAGGATAATTGGCAATTTGTTAAAAAATATTAAGAAAGGTCAGCAGAAAGTGGTTTTTTATAAGAGAAAAAAAAAAGTTGAGAAAGTTATTGATCAGGCATTTGAAATGAAACGAAAGTTATTTATTTTGATAATCAATAGAATTAGGAAGCTAAACAAGGCAATTTATGATTTCAAAAGAAATAGTAGATGGAAGAGAATAGTTAATCGTAGTAATTTTTGTGAAGTTTTTTCAGGAGAATGGATGCATAGTTCAAGTTGTAAGGCATTTTTTAATGAGGAGAGTTATTTCCAGGATAATGATTTGGTGCATGCAGTTGACACCAGTGGTCGAGCTTATGAGGTGAAAGATGGTTGTCCAGTTGAAAAAGAAAAACTTGTGACAACAGAGACAGAAGAGGTGTTAGGTAATGAGGTTTTAGGAAGACGTCCTAAGGGTCCTGTGTACACCTGGAAGTGTAGTAGTATTTGCAGTGTGCGACAGGATTCCATCAATTTGCTTTGTGATTTTGTACGGACATTTAATAAGAAAAGTTTGCAGCAGAAAATGATGTTGTTGCAAGAATTAGATCCTTGCAGAGTGAGAGAAGTGACAGGTTTGCATGGTCATTCACTGGCTTGTCTTTCCAGGAGAGTATGCCAGAGTATTTTTCATCATTTCAGGATGCTAGCAGTGCATCATAATAAAGTGAGGAAATAAGTTAGAATGTTGTATTATGCTAAGAGTCCAGCAATTATGCTTAAACAATTATGCGCTGCTCTTTTGCATGGTTCTGAAATAGATGTGAAAAATATTTGTGAAGAAATTGAGTTTTGTTACTTTGGAAGTAAAGAGGAGAATGTTGAAATTGACCCAGAAGAAGAGGGTAATGGTGAAGATAGTGTACAGGTTTCTAGTACAGATAATTTTCAGAAGGAAATTGCCACGTTTCAGGTGAAATCAAGTGAGAGGCCTAATTTCACTTGTGTGTGTTGTCGACGCACTTATTATAAGAATCAGACTAAGTTAGTGGATTTATATGCAAAAAGTGAAAGGGAAAATAATAGTGAATGGAAGGATTTTGCAACATACTTGATGGTAGAAAATTGTTTTGATTTGGGATCGGATCAACGTGTGTGTACTTATTGTTGTAACAAATTAAATCAAAACCAGATGCCTGCTAGAGCGGTTCATAATAATCTGGAATTGGTTGAGATTCCTTCTGAATTGAAGGATTTATATACTTATGAATGTATTTTGATTCAAAGTATCCATCCCTTTCAGGCTATTGTAAGAATGGAGCCAAAGACAGGGAAATTGCCTCCATCAGATTTACAGAGAGGATTAAAGGGAAGAGTTGTTTATTTGCCTCTAGATTTGAAGAAAAACATTAACACAATTGGAGTAGAAAAAGTGGAAGAGGAACCTCTGGTTATCTTAGTTAATGGGGTTCCGACAAAGAATAAGAAAATATGGCAAGATTTAGTGGATGTTAGGAAAGTCAAAAAGGCAACATTGTATTTGAAAAAAAATAATAAGTACTATAAGAATGTATATGTTGCAGAAGAGGAAGTAAGTGAGGAAGAGGATAGCGATTTGTGTGCTGGTCAAATTGAGAAAGTAGAACCCTCTAAAAGTGAAACAATATATGAACATTATAGTGTTCATCCTTTGCATTCCAAGGAAGTCATGGGGAATGCTATTGAGTTGTTTCAAATGAAACAAGCCAAAGGGAGTCCCATTAGTGTTTGGGAGGAAAGTTTGGTAGCTCGGTGTTTCCCACAGCTATTTCCAACAGGTCAAGGAGGAAGATATGATGAGCGACCTCATCAAATTCCTGCTTCTGAATACCGGACTTTACGATTGTATGCAGAAGATGCTAGGTTTCGACAATGCATTCCCTATTTGTTTCATCACCTCTTTGAAAGCGATCTGTCTGGACTGTCATATGCAGTGAACCACATCTTGAAAAGTGGTATACAGATGCAAAACATCTCGGCAAGTGACTTTATGGATAAAGTCAATGTCCAAGACAGTATTTTGGATTCTCACCTGATTAATCTCATGGCGTGTCAGCGTGGTACTAATGAGTACTGGTACCGTCGTCATGGTGATTTAAAATGTATGTTGAGGAACTTAGGAACTCCCACATGGTTCCTCACTCTGAGCTGTGCCGAGTATGGCTGGGAAGACTTACTTGAATTTCTACGAGAGGCAAATGGAAACATTGAAAATATCGAATTCAAGACACCCGGAGAACTGTGCTCTTTGGATCCAGTGAATGTATGCAGGTACTTCAATCATAGATTTGAAGCTATCATGTCTTTCATCATGAACAAGAGAAATCCACCTCTTGGAGAGGTGTTGGATTTCTTCTGGAGAAAGGAGTACCAAGCAAGAGGTGCTCCTCATATACATATGCTGCTGTGGATCAAGGATGCACCTAAATGTGGAACAGATCCAGAAGACTTAGTGATGAGTTTCATAGAACAGTATTCTACATGTGCTGTTCCAAACGCAAAGGAGGACAAAAGCCTAAGAGAACAAGTTCTACGCTTCCAAAGCCATCGTTGCGGAAAGTACTGTCGTCGTAAATTCAGAAACAAGGACAAGTTCTACACCAAATGTCGTTTCGCCTTTCCACGACCGGTGATTTCTAAAGGAAGAGTGAACAGTTTGATGTCTTCGCTGCGACATAATGTGATGAAGAAATCACCTAAAAACACATACAATTTGAAAAGGAACGAAGAGTCCAAGTATATCAACGACTACAATCCAGTGATTTTGTCCATGTGGAATGCTAACATGGATATACAGTTCGTGGCTGATAACTGTATGGCTGTGGCTCGGTATGTGACATCTTACATCACCAAAAAAGAAAAGACAGAATTGAAGGATATGTGGGAGGACATTTCCCATGAAAAGAGCCTCAGTAAGAAGTTGTACAGTTTCAGTCTGAAGATGTTGTCACATCGAGAAATCGGAGCTTACGAATGTTCTGACCGGTTGTCTTCAGCAAGTCTCTATGCCAAATCCAGGAGTATCGTTTGGGCGAGTCTTGGTCTTGCTGCAACGCGTAATCGAGTTCTGAAACCTGTGCGGGAAATTGAGTATTTGGCGGAAAAGGAGCCAAACAGTACCGATATTTTGAAGACCAACATGTTGGATACATATTATCCAAATCGAAGCAGTCACCTCGAGAATGTTTGTCTCTATGAGGTTCTACAAAATTACATATTCAAGAGGAACATCAAAGAAGATATTGATAAAGGAGTGTATGCTGTAATTGGAAGTGAGGGATGTCTGGTCAAGCAAAGAAAATGCCACTTGGTAAACCATCGAAAATTGAGTGGCGAATCTCCTGAAAAAAAGGAGTTTTTCTATTTAGCACTTTTGCAACTTTTCAAGCCTTGGCGTGCAGAAGAGGAACTGCTTGGAGATTTCCTCTGTTACGAAGACTCTTTCACTGCCGCCAAGGAGACCATAGAATGTGCTGCTTTTCCCAAATATCTAGAAATGTTGAATGCGGAAATCGAGCAGGAAGCAACGATTGCAGCCGAGATTGCCAGAGACAGTTCTCAGGACAGTCAGAGTTCTGTTTCATTGAGTCAGGATCCACTAGGAGGACCTGTTATCGAAAATGAAGCTGCCACTGCCATGAATGAAGTGGAAAGAGCCATGGCACATGCTCAGGAGGATGTGGTTAACTTAGAAGACTTGGAAAGACAACTCAACGTTGAGCAGAGGAAAATATATGACGAAGTTACCAAGCACATTGATCATGGATTAAGTCATGAGAAGAAAGAGTGCTCATGTACGTCGTTGAAGCCTGTCCGACTGTACGTGAGTGGAGAAGCGGGAACTGGAAAAAGTTTCCTCATTAAAGCAATTTCGTGTTATTTGGAGGAACGGACTGAGTCATCGCTGTCTTGTGTTGTCACCGCTCCAACTGGACTGGCAGCACATAACATTAAAGGTATTACTTTGCATCGTCTACTGATGCTGCCAGTGGAGCATGATAACAAATTACAATACCACAAGTTATCTGGAGATGCTTGTTGTGAAGTTTCAAGAGTCTTGAGGAAAATGAAACTTCTTATCATTGACGAAGTAAGCATGGTTTCTAATGTCATGCTTGCCTTTGTGCATTTGAGAATGCAGGAGGTTCTTAAAACAGAGTATGATGTGTTATTTGGTGGCAAACACATCATTGTTTTCGGAGATCTTCTGCAGCTGACACCAGTGAAAGGACAACCTGTGTTCAAAATGCTCACGCATGAAGATACCAGGAAGTGCCTAGGGAGCATTGGCAACGTCAATATATGGTTAAACTTCAATTATGCTGAACTGCATGAAAATATGCGTCAGGCGAAGGATGAAGATTACAAGAATATTCTACAAGATGTTAGAATTGGAAAAGTGACCGAGCATGGGAAAGAAGCTTTACATGCACGATTACTGTCAAATTTATATCCAGAACAAGACGTTGTGCCTGAGAATATTTTTCAGAAAATTACTGAGAAGAAATCTGGAATATGTTTGATGCCAACTCGTGCAGAATGTGCCATCTTCAATAACAAAATGTTGCATTTAGAAAACCAAGAGATTGTGAAACTGGAAGCTATTGACAGAGTAGAGCATATGGGATCAACAATTATGTTGTCTGAGAATTTGAAAACAAAATTGGATTCATTAGAGAAGACTATATCTAAAACTGCAGGTTTTGAAAAGACTCTGAATGTGTGCTTAAACTGCCGTATAATTTTAAGAAGGAATTTACATGTTGAAAGAGGTCTGGTAAATGGATCAATGGGTAATGTTGTTGATTTTGTGAAATACAGAAATAGAGATGGAATTGAATTTTTAAAAATTAAATTTGATGGCATTGAGGAAGTACAGCTAATTGGTCGTTGCTCTGCTAGGTTTTTGCTTGTAAAAGACTTATATGTTCGCCGTAAGCAGTTTCCTGTTTGCTTGGCATATGCGGTGACAATCCATAAATCGCAAGGTTTAAGTGTAGACAGTGCATTGGTGAATATTGGCAGTTCTGTGTTCAAGGAGGGTATGGCATATGTGGCATTGTCACGAGTTAGAACTTTATCGGGATTGTACTTGATTGAGTGTGATGTCACAAACATTTGTGCGGATCTAGATTGTGTTAAGGAATACAATAGGTTAAGAAGAGAGTATGCGCCACATTTGCCTCAATATCCTTTGTTTGAGAAACGTGTGGTAGGCCGGAAACGAAGAAATGTGACCAATAGTAGGGAGGTTGTAGCAAAAAGACGAAAAGTCGATGAACCTGAACTTATAAGCAGAAAGAAAAAGGATTCTGTTGAAGATGTTGTTGGTTTTCAATTTGAAAACAGTTCTGGTGTCAACTGCTATGCTAATGTAGTGGTTAATGTTTTGTTTTCTCTAGAAAATGTAAAAGAAGAGATTGTGGTCAATTCTGATCAAAGATTTTGCAGTTTGTTAAATTCTGTGTTAGAGAAATGTAGCACTGATAGAACAAAAATAGAAAGTGTGTCTGAAATTCGAAATCTGTTAGACAGATGTTCAGGTCAAACACAATTCTCTCAAAATATTCAGCAAGATTGTCAGGAGTTCTTAATGTATATGCTTGATGTATTGCATGCTGAAGGTGTAGATGTAGATCACCTGTTTGGGCTTTCTTATCAATGGCAGCATGACTGCGAGAACTGTAGGGTATCAAGTACTACTAGTGTAGACTCAGAAAGATTTATATATTTAACTTTGCCAGACAGTAAATCAGTGTCCTTTAATAAGCTAGTAAAAGCAGCTGATCACAACATGGAGTGTAGCCAATGTAAGTCTGAAATGTTGTCAACATTATTTATACGAACATATGGCCAGTATGTCATTTTAATGTTCCAACGATGTAGGCCTGATGGAACAAAATTGACAACTTTAATTAAAAATTTTGTGGCTTCACAGTTGTCAATATCAGGAAGGACTTTTGTAACTGCAGCAATTATATATCATGACGGTCTTTCAATAACATCAGGACATTACACAGCTTATTTAAAGTCTAGAAATGGCTGGCCATTCTGCAATGATTCTGTTTTAAAATTGCCTTTTGACCTTAAAAATTCTTACCTGGTGTTTTTAAAACCAACATTTTAGGGAAGGAATCTCAGGATTTGCTCTGAGGAATTTCAAGAGGTTCTAATGGCTCCTACACGATTTGGCCTTGAGGATAAGTGTAGTACAGAGTCAAAAGTTATTTTTGAGTTTTAAATAGTTCCTGGAAAAAAAGAAGATTTTCTTACAGAAAGTGGTGGGCAGAGATTAGTTGAAGGACAACAGAGTATTTCCCAAAGCAAACGGTGTTCTTACCATAACACTTGACGTCATGGAAAAATAACTACACTTTGTATGAGTTCAGAAAAACTGTTTCTTTTTATAAGCT
Source organism: Lissotriton helveticus (assembly GCF_964261635.1). Classification (NCBI taxonomy): domain Eukaryota; kingdom Metazoa; phylum Chordata; class Amphibia; order Caudata; family Salamandridae; genus Lissotriton; species Lissotriton helveticus. The sequence continues at coordinate 1,165,598,830 of NC_136065.1, read as the reverse complement.
AATTCAAGCAGCCAATCAAAACATGGAGTAGAGGGAATGTAAGTCTGCAATGCTGTCTAGATTATTGGTCCAAACTTTTGATTATAATGTCATTTTAAAAATCCAACTATATAAACCTGATGAAAGTAAGTCTTCAACTTTAATTACAAATGTGTGGCTACACAGTCGTTGATTTTAGGAAGAACATTTGTAACTGCAGCTATTATATGGCATGATGGTCATTTGACAAGATCCGCTTATTACACAGCTTATTGAAAATGTAAATAAATTTGCTGTTTCAGAAATTATTCCCATTTGACTACGATACAATGTTGCCTTTTTATTTAAAAATATTCTTACTTTCTGTTTTCAGAAAAGAGAATTTAGGGTAGGTAACTGGCGTATAATGATTCTAGGGGTTGATATAATTTTATCTACTGTTTTATATTGCTTTGTGATTAAAAGTGATGTAGAGAATTAAATATTTGTAGTAGTCATAGAGGTAGTGTAAGTCTGCTTCATAGTAAGCAGTATCAGTGTCATAGGAAATGTAGAACATGAGTGAGCAAGAAGGGTAAGATATTACTAGTCCAGGATTGTGAAAGGGATCTTGAACGTTTTCTTTCTGAAAGTTGCGGAAATACAAAATGACGGGATTTGCTTACAAGAATTCCAAGAGTTATAAATGGCTCTTACATGATTTGGCCTTGTGGAAACGTGTGGTAGAGAGCGAGAAGTCATTTATTGTATGTAACATATTTTTCAAAACGATGGAGGATTTCTTTCAGAAAGTGGCGGGCTGAAAATAATAGCAGCACAACAGAGTGTAAGCTGTTCATAGGATATCCTTCGACGTCATGGAAAGTAAGTTCCTTTTCAGGAGTTCTGATTTCTGATTGGTTATGTTATATGGGTTTTTTAAACACAATCATTTTGATTGTGTTTTTTTTTCCCCGCTGTTATATGATGAATACCTTCAAGTCACTATTTTTAGTGAAATTTGATAAATTCTGAGAACAGCAAAAATAAACCATTTAACATGTATAATTAATTCTGTACTTTTTGTATTTATGATATACATTTAGAACTGTGTAGTAGGCATGGAGAAGCTGAGACTTCTATAAGTGTCAAAGTTGTTGCATACAGTGCTCACATTCTACGTAGTCTTTCATATGATAGACTACATCTGCACAATGAGATACGTAAGCAAAGGAAACACAGGTGATGTGATTGTGGAATGAGCAAAAAAAATTGCACGTTTTTCAATTAAATTACCTGTGTATCAAAACATTACACATCACATTGTGTAGATGAGGTTTAGGCCTGTTCCAGGAGACAGAGGAGGTCTCACATTTGTTCAAGAGTGCAGTGGACATGACTCACTTCGTTGGTAGGCCTGCACATGTATTATCTCCTCTATACTCTTCAACAAGCCTAAATTTCATCTGCAACCCTGAGTAGGACTTGCCTAAAACAAATCTCTGAATAGGCCACACCTTATCAGCATCTAGAAACAATCATTTAAAATGTTAAGTGCAGATTTATGATGGCCATACGCCTCTTTTGCGCTGCTGTTCCGTCACTTTTGTGACGCAGCAGCAGTGTAAAAGATGCACCATGTTGCAAGATAGGCCTCAGTTCATCTCCAGCAAGATACCGTCAGTTTAAAATGTATATAATTAGGACTGTGTAGGGGGCATGCAGAAGCTGAGGCTTCAGTAAGTGTCAAAGTTGTTGCATGCAGTGCTGCACTTCTGGGTACTCTTTCATATGCTAGACTACATCTGCACAATGAGATACCTAAGCAAAGGAAACACAATTGATGTGATTGTGAAATGAGCAAAAAAAATTGCATGTTTTTCAATTACATCACCTGTGTTTCCTAACATTACACATCACATTGTGAAGATCAAGTTTAGGCCTGTCCAAGGAAACAGAGGAGGTCTGGCCTTTGTTCAAGAGTGAAGTGGACATGAATCACTTCATTGGTAGGCATGGACATGTATTATCTCCTCTGTACTCTTCAACAAGCCTAAATTTCATCTGCAACCCTGAGTAGGCCTCACCTCAAACAAACCTCTGGATAGGACACACCTTATTGGCATCCTGAAACAATCATTTAAAATGTTAGGGACAGTTTTATGATGGCTGTGCACCTCTTTTGCGCTGCCGTTGCATCACTTTTGTGAGACAGCAGCAGTGCAAAAGATGCACTATGTTGCAAGATAGGCCTCACTTCATCTGCATCAAGATACTGTTAGTTTATAATGTATATTTTTAGGACTGTGTAGGGGCATGGAGAAGCAGAGGCTTCTGTAAGTGTCAAAGTTGTTGAAAAACTGTTTGTCCTTCAATCTTTTCCCTTGTCTTTTCTAATTTTTAAATACATGTTTTAATATTTTTCAAATGTTTGTTCTCTCTTTCACAGATTGAAAGTATAAAAATAACAAGTGACTAAGTTAACGACAATTATAAGGTAAATGTTTTGTACTCTTTTCGTTACATTTCTATCAAATTTAACTTCTATTAGTTCCACTGCTTCATTTCTTTAATCCTCACTTTCCTGCCTTTGCTACTTCCCTCATTCCTTTCTCTATTACTTAATTACTCTACTCCTTCCACTCTTTTTCTTAGTCCCTCTCTTCTCATAGTTCCTCACTCCTGTTCACTCACTCCGTCTCTATTACTCTCACTATCTCTGACTCATCACTCTTTCACTACTTGTTCATTATGCTTTCTCCCTGTAGTTCAAACACACTAAGGGGCATATTATCAACACAGGTGATAAAATTATCGCTGCTTTTATCGGCAGAAAACTGCTGCAAAAGTGGCTTTAGCGGCAGTTTTCTGCCGCAAAAGCGGCTTTAGCGGCAGATTTCTGCCGATAAAAGCACCACAACTTTTATCGCCTATGTTGATAATATGCCCCTATGTTATTTACATTTCTTTGCTGTTTCAATCATTCCTTTTCTGTTACTTCTTCTTTTCTGCATTCTGTTTTTTCTCTCTGTTATTCCTCATGTTTTAACCTTAGTCACTATCATACATCTTGTTTTATTCCTGTTTACTTTTGCTCACTGTTTTCTTAACACTTTCCTTCAGGATTGTTCTTTTAGTCAGGTTCTATCCCTACCTCTCATTCCACATCCTTTACTATTTTTCTTCTTATTTTGCTCTCCTTCTCTTGTTTTTTTTTTTTATTTTTTTTTTTATTGCGCTAACGGGGCGCTCTCCGGTGCGCGCATCGGGAAGCGCACCAATGAGAAAAATGAAGTCAAGAGTGCTTAAAATTTTAGTAATTTTTTAAAAATGGGAGGTAGTTCTGAAAAGAACTTTTTTTAATGTTTTTGTTGTTTTATATATTTTTTTGATTTTTCTGAACATTTTTTGTATTTTTTGTATTTTTTGAACAATTTTATGTTTTTTTTGGTTTTTTGGGGGGGGAAACAACGAAAAACAGCCATTATAAAGGGCTCAACAAAAAACAAGAAACAAAAAACTGCGAATTAACAGTGGCTCGAGAGGAGAAAAAATAAAAATAAAAAACTACTGCTTTCTTCTCTTGCTGCAGTTGTGGTTGTCGATTGAAGCATTAATAAGGTGAATGCTTAGTTCCCCGTAGCAGAGGGTCTTTCCGCAAAAAATGCAGACCATTTTTATTACACCAAATTTATCTTGTATATTTGGTACTGTTTCACGCCCTTCTGGTGCTGCAAATGAAGATTCACCTGATGAGGTGCTGGCCTGATGGTCTCTATTTTTCTGAGCCAGATCCCGTACCTCAGCTTGTACCAGATTGTTAGGGTGCCATCGTATTATCACATGAATGATGTCATCAGTGATGTGATCAGTAATGTCAAATGAGATGTCATCAGTGAAGTCATCAGTGATGTCATTTGAGATGTCATCAGTGATGTCATTTGAGATGTCATCAGTGATGTCATCAGTGATGTCACTGACCATGTCATGAATGATGTAATATGTGACATGATCAGCAGTGGATTGCGGGTGCGCGATATATAGTTAGTGCAACTAACTATATATGGAATTTCAATGGTTTTGTGTGAGTAAAATAAGGTTTTGTAAATGCTAATTCCTAACTATATATGGTCTATAACCTATGGTTTTTTCAGTGAATTTCAATGGTTTTGTAAATGCTAATTCCTAACTATATATGGTCTATAACCTATGGTTTTTTCAGTGAATATATATATATATAAAATATATATTTTTTAGATACCTTTTTTCACCCTAAAAACTAATCCCACCCAAGTCCCTTAAAATACCCCAGCACCCCAAAATACTAAGCCAACCTTACTCCTTAAAATACCCCGCGATACAAAAGGGGATGATGGACGGAGTGTTTGAGCAAATTAAATACTCACCCCCAGTCAACTGATCTGGGTTTAATCCATCACCATTCTTTAGCCCACTCAGCCACCCCATTTCAGACATGACCATATGCAAATCGGTCTGACCCTGTGCCTCATGGGAACAGTCCAGCCCGAACTGCCAAGCCATGTCTTCCATGGACCTGAAACAAGCATCCTGGGACCGGTTTCGGATTCATAATCCTCATCAGCCAGGCTATCTTGAATCCAGTGGCCAAGTGAGCAAGGGACTCACGTCTGAGCATACCCTGCCACACTTAGGGCGAACAAAGCGATACAAAAGGGGATGATGGACGGAGTGTTTGAGCAAATCAAACACTCACCCCCAGTCAACTGATCTGGGTTTAATCCATCACCATTCTTTAGCCCACTCAGCCACCCCATTTCAGACATGACCATATGCAAATCAGTCTGACCCTGTGCCTCATGGGAACAGTTCAGCCCGAACTGCCAAGGCATGTCTTCCATGGACCGGAAACAAGCATCCTGGGACCGGTTTCGGATTCATAATCCTCATCAGCCAGGCTATCTTGAATCCAGTGGCCAAGTGAGCAAAGGACTCACGTCTGAGCATACCCTGCCACACTTAGGGCGAACAAAGCGATACAAAAGGGGATGATGGACGGAGTGTTTGAGCAAATCAAGCACTCACCCCCAGTCAACTGATCTGGGTTTAATCCATCACCATTCTTTAGCCCACTCAGCCACCCCATTCCAGACATGACCATATGCAAATCAGTCTGACCCTGTGCCTCATGGGAACAGTCCAGCCCGAACTGCCAAGCCATGTCTTCCATGGACCGGAAACAAGCATCCTGGGACCGGTTTCGGATTTATAATCCTCATCAGCCAGGCTATCTTGAATCCAGTGGCCAAGTGAGCAAGGGACTCACGTCTGAGCATACCCTGCCACACTTAGGGCGAACAAAGCGATACAAAAGGGGATGGTGGACCAGAAACCGGTCCTTGGAAGCTTCTTTCCGGTCCAGGGAAGACATGGCTTGGCAGTTCGGACTGGACTGTTCCCATGAGGCACAGGGTTAGACTGATTTGCATATAGCCATGTCTGAACTGGGGTGGCAGAGTGGGCTAAAGAACAGTGATGTATTAAACCCAGCTCTTTTGACTGGGTGTGAGTGTTTGATTGATTCAGATGCTCAGTCCATCACCACCCCCTTTTGTACCGCTTTTGGCCACCATAAGTGTGGCAGGGTATGCTCAGACGTGAGTCCCTTGCTCACTTTGCCACTGGATTCAAGCAAACCGGGCTGAAGACGGCTGGAATGCCAGAAACCGGTCCTCGGAAGCTTGTTTCCGGTCCAGGGAAGACATGGCTTGGCAGTTCGGGCTGGACTGTTCCCATGAGGCACAGGGTCAGACTGATTTGCTTATAGCCATGTCTGAACTGGGGTGGCAGAGTGGGCTAAAGAACAGTGATGGATTAAACCCAGCTCTTTTGACTGGGTGTGAGTGTTTGATTGATTCAGATGCTCCGTCCATCACCACCCCCTTTTGTACCCCTTAAAATACCCCAGCAGCCTTAAACACTAACCCATCCTGACCCTAGAAATACCCCTGTACCCCAAACCTGTCCCTGAACCCTAAATTACCCCTGTACCCTAAAAATACCCCTGTACACCAAAACCTAAACCTACCCCTGAACCCTAAAATACCCCTATACCCCAAAACCCAAACCTACCCCTGAACCCTAAAATACCTCTGTACCCCAAAACCCAAACCTATCCCTCAACCCTAAAAATACCCCTGTACCCCAAAACCCAAACCTATCCCTCAACCCTAAAAATACCCCTGTACCCTAAAACCCAAACCTACCCCTGTACCCTAAAACCCAAACCTACCCCGGAACCCTAAAAATACCCCAAACCCAAACCTACCCCTGAACCCTAAAAATACCCCTGTACCCCAAAGCCTACCCCTGAACCCTAAAATACCCCTGCACCGCAAAACCCAAACCTACCCCTGAACCCTAAAATACCCCTGTACCCCAAAACCCAAACCTACCCCTGAACCCTAAAAATACCCCTGTACCCCAAAACCCAAACCTACCCCTGAACCCTAAAAATACCCCTGTACCCCAAAACCAAAACCTACCCCTGAACCCTAAAATACCCCTGTACCCCAAAACCAACCCCCAAACCCTAAAATACCCCTGTACCGCAAAACCTAAACCTACCCCTGAACCCTAAAATACCCCTGTACCCCAAAACCCAAACCTACCCCTCAACCCTAAAATACCCCTGTACCCCAAAAACCCAAACCTACCCCTGAACCCTAAAATACCCCTGTATCCCAGAAACCCAAACCTACCCCTGAACCCTAAAATACCCCTGTACCCCCAAACCCAAACCTATCCCTGAACCCTAAAAATAACCCTGTACCCCAAAACCCAAACCTACCCCTGAACCCTAAAACACCCCTGTACCCCAAAACCCAAACCTACCCCGAACCTTAAAATACCCCTGTACCCCAAAACCCAAACCTACCCCTCAGCCCTAAAATACCCCTGTACACCAAACCCTAAACCTATCCCTGTCCCCTAAAAATACCCCTGTTCCCCAAAACTCAAACCTACCCCTGAACCCTAAAATACCCCTGTACCCCAAAACCCAAACCTATCCCTGAACCTTAAAAATACTCCTGTACCCCATAACCCAAACCTACCCCTGAACCCTGAAATACCCCTGTACCCCAAAACCCAAACCTACCCCAAGAACCCTAAAATACCCCTGTACCCCAAAACCCAAACCTACCCCTGAACCCTAAAATACCCCTGTACCCCAAAACCCAAACCTACCCCTGAACCCTAAAATACCCCTATACCCCAAAACCCAAACCTACCCCTGAACCCTAAAATACCCCTGTAACCCAAAACCCAAACCTATCCCTGAACCCTAAAAATACCCCTGTACCCCAAAACCCAAACCTACCCCTGAACCCTAAAATACCCCTGTACCCCAAAACCCAAACATACCCCTGAACCCTAAAATACCCCTGTACCCCAAAACCCAAACCTACCCCCGAACCCTAAAAATACCCCTGTACCCCAAAACCTAAGCCTACCCCTGAACCCTAAAATACCCCTGTACCCCAAAACCCAAACCTAGCCCTGAACCCTAAAAATACCCCTGTACCCCAAAACCCAAACCTACCCATAAACCCTAAATTACCCCTGTACCCCAAAACCCAAACCTATCCCTGAACCCTAGAAATACCCCTGTACCCCATAACCCAAAACCTACCCTGAACCCTAATAAAACCCCCTACATCCCAAAACCTACACCTACCCCCTTAACCCTAAAAATACACAAGCACCCCAAAACCAACCCTATAATCTAAAAATACCATACTCTAAAAATACAATGTGCACCCCATAAACCAAACCCACCCTTAAAATACCCCTGAACCCCTAAAACATATACCCTGAACCCCTAAAACATATACCCCAACACCCGCAAACTAAAACCATATACTTACTTTAAACTTAAGTATTAAAAACATATACTTTTACCATTCATGCTTTTACAACGAATTTCGTTGTAAAAGCATGTGTGATAAAAGCATATAAGATGTAATGGGATGCATTTTAAAAGTAATGCGGAGTAATGGTACTATCGTTGTGATGGTATGCGGAGTAAAGGTATGCGGTAAGAAAGTTTTGTTGTAAAGGTGTTTTACAAAGAAAAAGTCTTCTGGAAAGAAAAGTTAACATTTTTTGAAAAAACGTTCAAACACTGTTTCCAATTTTAAAAATGAAAAAGAGAAAGATAGAACAAGAACAGGGAAACAAAAGGAAAAGAAAAATGTACAAAAAAGTGGAATATTGGATTATCGGAAAAAGGATTATGTTGGGTGAAGGAAAAAACAATTTTCAGAAATTCGAAAAAGAATCTGTAAAAGTAGAGTACTGCAAAATGTACTAAAAAATTTAAAATATTTAAAAGGAGATCAGCATTTTATAGACAAAAAAGGAGATTCTATGTGTTATTGTTTATCTTAATTTAAAAATGTTTGAAGATTTTAAATGCAATAATGCAGCGTATGAAGGACAAATATAAGAGAAACAGAATTGTAAATAGAACAAATTTTTGTAAAATATTTTCCAGAGAATGGCAGCATACTTCTAGTAAGGAACCTTTTTTCAATGAAGAAAGTTATTTTCAACAAAATAGTTTAGTGCATGTAGTTGATGCCTGTGGTCCTTGTTACCAACTGCAAAATGGTTGTCTAATTGAAAAAGAAAAGATAGTTCCTAGAAATGTTGAAGAAGTAATAGCTGAGGAAGTACAAGGGAGACGTAGCCAGCCTCCAGTGTTTACATGGGATTGTAGTAGTATTTGTAGTATACGTCAACAATCTATTGATATTTTACTAAATTTCTTAAGAGAATATTGAAGAAAAACTGTGAAACAGAAGATTAAGATATTACAAGGACTGGATCCTTGCAAAGTGAGAAAAAATACAGGGTTGCAAGATCATTCTCTGGCTTGTCTTTCGAGGAAAGTGTGTCAAAGTCGTTTTCATCATTCAAGAATGTTAGCAGTACATCATTCCGAAATGCGAAAGTTAGTTAGAATATTATACTTTTTGAAATGTCCTGCTTTATGTCTAAATAAAATTAATACAGTTGTTTTGCATGGTTCAGTGTTGGATGTAAAAAAAATGGTGATGATATAGAGTTACATTTCTTTGCTGGTGAAGAAGAGTGTAGAGAAAGTGAGAGTTTTATAAGTGTGGGTGTTGAAGAAGAGATGCAAGATACTACTAATGTGAAGTTTGAAAAAGAAATAACAAAGTTGAAAGTAGTTTCTGGTGAAAATCCCAACTATGGGGTCGATTAGGATTGCGGTGAATCCGCATCCTCCGGGCCGGCGGAAGCCACCGCCGGCCCGGAGGATGCGGATTCACTGCTGCGGTACATGAAAAGACCCCCCACCACATTAGGATGGCTGGGGGGTCATCGGCGGACGGGAAGACCGTCCGCCGCCTTTCCGCCGCGGTCGCCTTCCGACCGTGGCGGAAAAGCTCTAATAGGGTGGCGGTGTCTATCAGACACCTCCAGCCATATTAGGATGTGCTTCAGGACATGCCTTTCCGTGGTGGCAATGCCGCCACGGAAAGGCTTACGGTCTTTTCTTTGGGGGCCCGTTGCGGGCCCCCAGGGTGAAGGGGGGGTGGGGGGTGCACATGGGTGGTACCTATGGTACCACCCTGCATTTGCATGCACAAAGCGGCAGGCACCGCACGTTGCCTGCCGCTTTGTGCATATAAATGTAAATCATGCATTTCTAACCTTGTGGCGGGTGCTGCCCCTGCGGACGGTCCCTCCACCTCGGGGGTGGCAGACGGACGCAGGTCCGTTCGCCATCCTAATAGGCCTCTATGTTTGTATTTGTTGCCGATGTACTCATTATAAAATGTATTCTAGGAATGTAGATCTGTTTTTAAAAAGTGAAAAGGAAAACAATGATAAATGGAGAGAATTTGCTGCTTATCTGTTTGTGGAATGTCGTTTTGAGTTAGGTACTGTACAATGTATTTGTAAATATTGTTACAATAAATTAGAAGAAAAAAAAGTCAGCTATAGCTGTCCATAATGACTTAGAATTAGTAGGTACACCTCAATATGAGGCCATCCTAATACAATCTGTACACCCTTTTCAGGCTATATTTTGTATGGAGCCTAAAACAGGTATGCTGCCTCCAACAGATCTACAAAGAGGTTTAAAAGGAAGAGTTGTGTATTTACCTTTAGGTTTTAAGAAAAATATTCAAACTGTTGGTGTAGAAAGAGAGGATACTCAACCTGTAGTCATTCTTGTTAATTGTGTACCCACAAAGAGTCTGAAAATATGGCAAGAGTTAGTAGATGTCACGAAAGTCCAAAAGGCTATATTATATCTAGTTCAAAACAATATTTACTATAAAAATGTAAATGTAGAAGAAGAAATGACTTTAGAAGATGAAACACAGATTTCAAGTGGACAAATAGAAAAAGTGGAGAACGCAAGAAAAGAATACATTTATGAATATTATACTATACACCCTCAAAGAACTGATAGGAGATACCATTGAATTGTTCCAGATGAAAAAAACAAAATGAACTCCCATGAGTGTGTGGAAAAAAAGTTTGGAAGCTCGTTGTTTTCCACAGCTGTTCCATACTGGAAAAGGTGGACGATATGATGAATGACCAGTTCAAATTCCAGCTGCAGAATATTGTAGTTTACAAGTGTACTCAGAAGATCCTAGATTTCGTCAGTGTATTCCATATTTGTTTCATCTTTTATTTGAGAGTGATCTGTCTGCAGTCAACCATATATTAAAAACGGGAACGCATCTTTTACATGTTTCTGCAAAGGAAGTTATGGACAAAGTTGAAGAAAAAGACGAACATTTAGATTCACAGTTAATTAGTTTGTTGGCATGTCAACGTGGCACTAATGAATATTGTTATCAACGTCATGGCGAAATAAAATGTATGTTAAGAAACTTAGAACCCCTACATGGTTTGTTACACTTAGTTGTGCTGAGTATGCATGAGATGATTTACTGGATTTTTCTACGAGAAGCAAATTCAAATTTAGAAAATAATGAATTGAAGACAGCTGGAGAACTGTGTTCCTTGGATCCTGTAAATGTTTGCAGATATTGTAATCATAGGTTTGAAGCTATGATTTCTTTGATCTGTAATTAAAAAATCCACCTATTGGCGAAGTTATTGATTTTTTGGGGAGAAAAGAATACCAATTAGAGGTGCTCCTCATATACATATGCTTTTATGGATCGAGGATGCACGAAAATTTGGAACTGATTCGGATGGGACTGTTTTATCTTTATTGAAGACTGTTACCTGTGGGATTCTAAACACAGGAGGAGAAAATATTTTAAGAAAGCAAGTTTTACGGTTTCAAAGTCATCGATGTGGAAAATATTGCCGACAAAAATATAAGTCAAAGGATACATTTTACACAAAATGTTCATTTGGCTTTCCACTTCCAGTAATTTCCAAAGGAAGAGTAAACAGTTCTATGTCAGCAGTGAGGCATACTATCACTCGAAAATCACCCAAAAATAATTATAATATAAAAAGAACTGAAGAATCGAAGTACATTAATGATTATAATCCGGTGATTTTGAAGATGGAATGCAAATATGGCCAATATGTTTCAGATAACTGAATTGCTGTTGCTCGCTATGGCATGTCATATATTACCAAGTCTGAGAAGACAGAATTGAAAGAAATGTGGAAGGAAATTCCACAGGAGAAGACACTCAGCAAAACATTGTACAGCTTCAGCTTGAAGATGCTTTCACATCGAGAAATTGGATCCTACGAATGTTCGGATTGATTGACATCTGCAAGTTTATATTCAAAGTCACGAGGAATCATCTGAATTAGTCTAGGTCTTGCTGCAGCATGAAAACGAGTTTTGAAATCTGTACAAGAAATTGAATACTTGCCACTGAATGAACCGGAAAGTACATATATTCTGAAAACATATATGTTGGATACGTTCTATACAAATAGAAGTCCATACCTGGAAAATATATGTTTATGTGAAATACTGCAACATTATACTTTAAAAAAATGTTACAGAAAATATAAATGAAGGAAAATGTGCTGTAATTGGATCTGAAGGAAGTTTCGTAAAGCACAACAAAGGAAATTTTGATTATATCTGGAAATTAAGTTGTGATACTCCCAATAAAAGAGAGTTTTTCTATTTAGCTCTTCTGCAACACTTCAAACCTTGGCGGACTGAAATGGAATTACTTGGACATTGTGACTGCTATGAAGATTCTTTCAATGTATGTAAAGATAGCATTGAATGTACAATTTTTCCAAATTATCTCCAAATGTTGAACAAAGAGATTAATCAGAAAATAACAATTGCAGCTGAAATAGCTAGAGATAGTTCTCAGGATAGTCAGAGTTCTGCTCCACAAAGTCAAGATCCACTATGAGAAGCCATACTTGAAAATGAAGCAGCAATACCAATGAGTGAAGTGGAAACGGTGATGCAGCAAGCACAACAGGACAATATTGATTTCGAAAATTTAGAGGAACGTCTGAATACAGAACAGAAAGAAATATATAACCAAGTTATACAACAGATACAACATGGATTACAGCATGAAAATAATGTTTGCCAATGTACATCATTAAGACCTATTCTTATGTACATCAGTGTACAAGCTGGAACGGGGAAAAGTTTCTTGATTAAATGTTTGTCAAGTTATCTACAGAAAACAACGGATTCACATTTGTCTTGTGTTGTAACTGCTCCAACTACTGGGTTAGCAGCATACAACATTAAAGGGATTACATTACATCATCTACTTATGTTACCAGTAGAACATGAAAATAAGTTGGACTACCACAAGCTACAGGTTATGTGGTTTATATAATGAATCTTTAACACATATTGTAACAATTTGCCCTCAGCTGTTAGAAGAGCAGAAGACTCTGTTGAAACCCATCTTTAATAAATTAGGGGTGAGAACATGTCGACAAACCATTATAACCGGTTTCACTGGGAATATGCCCCGCCTGACCTCGCAATTTGTAAAGTTCATTTTTATTGTAGAAAAGGCGCTACTAATCGAAGTGTGATCGCCAACACCAATCGCCTGCCTATACTGATAATGATTGTTATTGCAGGCACATGTCGCCTAAGCCATTAATGCTAAAATGATCATTTGTTCCTAACGTTTTGTGTACGACTCTGAATCTGAAGTTCTAAAAGGTTTTAAATTGTCTTTAGTGATTGGAAAAACAAATTTGAGCTTTAAAAACAGAGAAAAAATGGTTTTCAAAAAGATTTTAATTTTTTTGTTTGCAACAACTGGTCACATTTTAAACATGCACAATTATCTGTATTTTGTTGGTCCGTTCTGTCGAGGAGAAAACGATCTATTTTTAATAACAGTTTTTGAAAATGTCCTCCAGTCGTTAGACTCTGCACAACTGCACTTTAATTATCGCTGCTAAATATAAGTCTTTGCGCAATTGTACTTTAATTATTGATTGGCACAGGCACTTTTAATTATTGGTGCTAACTTTTTTTATATAACGTTGTTTTTGTGTTCTATCAGAAAAAATAATGCTCTTAACCGATTGTGTTTTATTCTAGATTGTAATGATTTTTATTAATCAACAAATAAAGTATTACTTACTTACACAAGCTATCTGGAGAAGCTTGTTTCGAAATTTCAAGAGTACTAAAGAAAATGAAACTTCTAGCAATTGAGGAAGTAAGCATGGTCTCAAACTTAATGCTTGCATTTGTACATTTGAGGATGCAGCAGATTTTAAAAAGAAAATACAATGTTTTATTTGGAGGAAAATATGTAATTATATTTGGTGATCGAGTACAACTCATACCTGTGAAAGGCCCACTGGTTTTTAAAACCCTTCTTCATGAAGACACTAAAAAATCTTTGGGTAGTATTGGAAATGTGAATATTTGGAGTTATTTTGAATATAAGGACCTTTTCAAGAACAAGCGACAAGTAAATGATGAAGATTATGGAAATATTCTTCAAAACATTAGAATTAGGTGATTAACAACGGATGGAAAAAATGCTTTAGAAAGTTGGCTACTAAAAAACTTGTTTCCAAAAGCCAAAAGAAAATATTGCAGCTAAAACAATCAACCGAAGAATTGCAGAAAAGGAATTTATAATTTGCCTTATGCCAACACTGAAAGAATGTTCTACATTCAAGGAAGAACTGTTGAAACTGGAGAATGAACCGATAATTAAAATGGTAGCTATTGATAAAATAGAACATGAAGGAGTAACTATTCTTTTGTCAGAGAAATTGCAGTTAAAATTGGACTCTCTGGAAAAATCAATATCTAAGACTGTTAGTTTGGAAAAGACCTTATCTGTATCTGTAAACTGCTGGGTAATATTACGGCGTAATTTAGGTGTTGAAAAAGTTTTAGTAATAGGAGTAATGGGGAAAGTTGTTGAGTTTGTTAGTTATACAAATAGAGATGGGATTGAATTTTTGAAGATTAAATGTGATCAGATTAAAGAGGTTAAACACATTGGACGCTGTTCTTTTCGTTTCTTGCTTCTAAAAGATTTGTATGTTCGTAGAAAACAATTCCCTGTTTGTTTAGCATATGCAGTGACTATTCATAAATTTCAAGGTTTAAGAGCAGACAATGCTTTGGTAAATATTGGAAGTTCTATGTTTAAAGAGGGTATGGCATATGTTGCATTGTCTCGAGTAAGAACATTATCTGTATTGTATTTGATTGATTTTGATATAGTTAGAAATTAACATCTTAAAAACCATTGAAATTCACTGAAAAACCATAGGTTTCAGGCACGTTATAGTTAGAAATTAGCATTTAAAAAACCTTAGAAATTCACTGAAAAAAAAAACATAGGTTTCATTCACGTTATAGTTAGTTGGACATTTCACTCATACAAAACCATAGAAATTCTGCTGTTATAGTTAGTTCATCTAACTATAACTCGCGCCCTCACAATGAACTGCTGATGACGTCACATATTACATCATTTATGACATCGTCAGTGACATCACTGATGACTAGGCGTGGGCAGCAAATTCCGTTCCGCTCGCGGAACTTGAGAAATTTCGACATTTCCGTGTTCCGCGCAGAACGTGAAAATGCTGATACTTCCGCGATCCGCGGCAGAACGGAATTCAGGGGCATGAGGTATTAATTAAACCTCACCAGGAAGCAATTACAGATTATAAATAAACTAAAGCAGGAGCCCGAGTAGAAGCTCAAATTCAGTAACGCATTAATCAGCCCCAAAAAATCATGAGCTCGGTCGAGGCTGGGCAGGTGTGCTTTCTCCACATATCTGCAGTCGAAAATGAGCTGCAATCCTTGATGGAGGTCTTTGCATCCATGAGTTTCTTGAGTGCAATCCCCGTGTAGTTCCTGGGACCAGGAGGCATCTTTCTCTTCATCTGCTGCTTTGATGGGCCTCTGACCCATTTATAAACAAGAGGCATGTGAACTCGCATTGAATCCCCGCCTGTTTGGCCACGCCCCATACACACTAGCTGTATGCAACGTCTTCCCGGCATTTCCCCACTATGATGGCCAGCTCAATTAAGGGACATCGGCGCTATTCTGGGCGTTGACAAAGTTACAGACACATGGTCACTGGAGATAACTTTTCTGTCCCTATACGCAGCTGTAGTGTAGGAAAAGCACTATACATTTACCCAACGAGGTAGCACTTACTGAATAGCCAGTAGAAAGTAGTCCAGCTGAGTAGAGGAATTGGACAAAACGGTGGCATCTTCTTGGATAAATATGCAGGGCAGGATTCATTCTGGCATGATGCTTGTCTGCCCCTGAGAGTGACCCTGCATAGATTACAGCGAAATTCCACGTGCTCGCAGAGATTTCTTGCAGTTTCGCAGAATTTTGCGTAGGGCAACTCCGCAAATTCCACCCACTCCTACTGATGACATCTCAAATGACATCACTGATGACATCATCCATGTGAAAATCTGATGCACCTCCTCACACACTAATATAACCTTTGATATAAACACACTGTAAAACACAGACTACCATTTTCGAAACCATTGACACACCAATACCAGTTACTACATATGCACTCACTGATTCCTAGGTCTACACACACATCTACACATTCACCCATACAATCACTCATACATGTAGTCACTGATCAACAGAACACTATCAAATGCACTCATACACCTATATAGACATTGACACCAGCACTCATCCTAGTCAGTCATGCACTCATCCTAGTCAGTCATGCAAAGAACCAATCACAGTTCCATTTACTCACCTACACAGATATACTGACTGACACCACCTCATTTATTCATACAGATACTAACGCATACTTAGTCTCTTTTAGAATCACTAATACAAGTATACACTCATACATACAGCCACTCTCACAATCACTGACTCTCACATATTGTCATTTTTATACACCAAATCTCACATACACTGCCTTTTACATATGTACTTAGCTGGACATGTACACTGAGACATCCATTCACTAACCACGACGCCCATACACACACTCAACCACCCATACAACTGTTTCCACATGCACTCTTAAACTCATACACCCAGTAAATCAACCGCTCACACATCTATGCACACCCCCACCCAACCACACACACACACACTCAGTCTTCCATACAAATACTCAGGCAACTAATCAATAACCCATATAGACACTCATGTAGCTACTGACCAACCAATGCAGCAGCTTACACAATAACAGACAGACTGATACAGTCATTCACACTCTTTAGTCACTAACCCATGTATTCAGTAAGACACATTTAATCATTCACTTAAACAGTCAGTCACACACCTACTAAATCCTCCATCCAGGCACTTATACATCCACTCATTCTTCAATACAGCTTGGTGTATATATATAATACATATTTAAATTTTAAAGAAAACCACATTCACTGGATAATGTCATCAGTGATGTCATCAGTGATGTCATTTGAGATGTCATCAGGGATGTCACTGACCATGCCATGAATGATGCAACGGCGGAATTTCTATGGTTTTGTATGAGTGAAATGTCCAACTAACTATAACATGAATGAAACCTATGGTTTTTTCAGTGAATTTCTAAGGTTTTTTAAATGCTCATTTCTAACTATAACGTGCTTCAGGAGACTATTTCAGGCTTGTGTATATTAATCAAATTTCAGGCTTAGAGTGATGAATACATTCTTCAAAAAAGGAAGCAGAGAACTCTAGGTAGTTTCCATGTTTAGGCACAGAGCAGCTCCTTTATGTGGAGCAACACCAGCGACAATCTGAATCTGATCACCTCAAATGTCTGTTTTTCTAGCAAATTTGTTAGACATAGGATTAGCATAGTGTCATCCACGATGAGCTACAAAGTGACAAAGTCAATTCAAGTGGCATATTCCTGCGGGAACTAATGCAGCCTTTCCGTGAGGTACAATGGTACTCCAGGGAGAGCTTCCCATCAAGCATCACCTACTTGGCACAGAGGCAATGATTTGCAAGGTAACTAATTTCACTTATTGTTTATTTATGCATTTGTTTATGTCCTTCAGATCAATTAAAGCCTCTTGCACTCTGCTATCTGTGGACCTTCTGTATAGCCTTTTCTTGTAGAGTCTGCACCAGATTAGGGGATACTAGAGTGTGGCCGAGTTCCATTAAACACCTCCAATTTGGGCACCCCTTCTAGTTGAATGATGAGTTGAACACAAGCTCTGCTGGCCTTTTACAATAATCACCTAAGATTTAGCAGCTCTGTCCTCTATATGATCGGCCACTATCCCTTAATCTACTTTGCCAGAGCTTGACTGACAAAATTGAGTTAGGCACCTTGAGTGTAATCTAAATGGACTTTTTTTAACAAGCTTTTAACAGTACCTCTCTTCCATTTAGTAGGAACAAAACAATCGTAAAAGAAAGGTTTGTTACACAGTCATGTAGAGGTCTTTTAATAGCCCAGCTGTGTCGAGACCTGAGGCACATCTGTGCATTTGAGGACAGCCAATGTAGGCAGAAGTAGGTCAGAGAGAATAGGGAGCAGAGAAATTAGTATACAACTCACCAGAAAGAAAGTCAGAAGAGCCATTGATTTAGCAGTCACTGACAGCTCCTATTTGATTAGTGAAGTCTTTAAACTGAAGAATGAGTTTAGGTCCTCAAAAAACTTGCTGGGAAGGTGAAGCGCCTGTATTAGATTGAACTACACTATGTAGTATTTGCAACATTTACACTCAATCCAGTAATTGGCTTGTTCATGGAGTTCTGTTTTAAGGTATACCTGCGAGCATAATGTGCTTGGTGACTGGAGGGAAACGGTTTAATGGCATATACTACCTTGGAGGTGTCGATTTTACGAGATCGTTTATGTACTCTATGCCCTGGAAATTTGGCCTATGTCATGACTGATAAAAGTTGCAATTTAAAACTGATTATGAAAAGGTTGTACCAAATTATGAACATCACTTTGTTGAGACTTATAGAAAAGCTGGCATCCAGTGTGTGACCTTTGAAATATTTGGGTCCCTGGTTTTTCTGATTACAACCCATATGAAACAAAGTGATCAGGAAAAGGTAGTCTAACTGATTGACCTGGGAGCTGAGACAAAAAATGAATCTTCCCTCCAATTTAAGCAAAGATGATTTTATGGCGAGTGTCCCAATTGTGTCTATTAGATTATTTAACATTTCTACGTTCCTGCCTTGGGCATACCAGCACACTAGTCTCAAAACGGAATGATTGGGGGACAACATAAAAGTAAATAGAATAAGACAAAGTTTTATAGGAGGATGAAACCCTCAAGAAGTTTTTTAAAGAGAACAGAGTTACCTCCTTCTCTTCTACCTTCCTGTGTATCCTGGTGTATCAATCAAGTAATCTATCAGGATTCCTATAAAGCGGGACTACTCACCCTTAAGGATCTCCATGTGCTGAGGGGTGGAGGGGTGTACAATACGATATCCTGGCAATACTTGGATGGAAATGGTCTATTAATAATAATAATAATAACGGCATTTGTAAAAGCTTGAACAGCTACCTCAAGCAGAGGTGTCCCGGCGCTAGCAAGACAGAAGAGCGAGCCACAAGAACTACTCACGCTAACCTAGTCCTTCGGTTCTAGGCTAAAAAGCCAGGTTTTCAGTGCTTTGCTAAAAAATGGCTCAGATTCTTTCTGCCACAAAAAGTTAGCATTCCATAGCTTAGAAGCCGCAACCATGAAGGATCTCCCTCCAATCCGCGCTTTCTTAAACCACGGAATGCATAATAGGTTTAAGAAATTTGATCTCAAGAGCCTGTTCTGTTTATAGCTACATAAGCGTCGTTTCAGGTAGCTCGGACACTTACCATGTAGGGTGCGGAAAGTAAAGGTCAGGGCCTTAAATTCAATTCTCCTGGTCACGGGCAACCAATGAAGTAACTTAATGTGCCGGGAGATATGATGGCGGAAGGGCACTCGCCTAATCATTCTTGCAGCTGCATTTTGGACCATTTGCAGCCTTTTAATCAAATATGCGGGTAAGCCTACATATAGACTGTTCACGTTGTCCAGTCTACCCGTCACTGTGGCATGGATAACTACGTGGCGGCAGTCCTCAGGTAATAAATGAATGAATTTTCGTAAGCTTTTCAGTTTACCAAAGCAGGTCGAGGACACCTACATGATCTGAGCTGAACGCGAAAGATCAGTCTCCCATTTAACCCCCAAATTTTTTGCAGACTTTGACAGGGTGGGTGGAGGACCCATTTCCTGGGGCCACCATAGGTCCGCAGGAGTGTATTTCCAAATAATAGTACATCCGTTTTCTCGGCGTTAAGCTTCAATTTGTTGTTATTCATCCATAAGGAGATATCTGTCAAGCAACCCTTGAAGTTCTTAAAGGCGTTGTCCGCTTGGTCTTTAAAAGAGAACACCAACTGTGTGTCGTCGGCATAAGATATAGCCTTCACACCCCAAATGTCTATAAGCGAAAACAGTGGGGCCAGATAGATATTAAAAAGGTGCGGGCTGAGTGCTGATCCCTGAGGGACACCACACTAGATCTGCTTGCGTTTGGATTTATGAGTTTGCAGGGCAATCTGTTGTGTCCGGTTGGAGAGAAACAAGTCTACCCCACTTTCTACATTAAGACAGGTTTCTGTGAGGCAACATGTGTGAGCGATGATGTCATGTTGTTCTTGGTGGTATGTAACTAGTGATTTACAGCAGAGAAGAAGACATGGAAGGACCCGACAATTAACAGAGTTAGCTTGTTCGTGGGGGTATTTGAGGGGAGACAAATGGTTGCATCATGGTGGAAGTAAGAATGTCCAGGTTTTATTCTATCACAAACTTTATAATTGAGAGTAAGGGTACCATGGAGATCAAATATAGATTCTACCCAGTGCATTCTGTAAAGGTCTTAAGAAAAAAAGCCTAAAGGCTTCTGCACCAGCAGCAAACACAGCTAATGACACTTGTTCCTTAACTACTGCCCTTTGGTTTGCGGCCATTCTGTTTGTCAGCAGCATTTCCCTAGACATCACTGATGTTGACAGCAAATACAGGGAAGCACTGGATGTCGTGGCCACGTGTCTGTTCCCTACGAGAGGTTGCTGAGAAATAGAGTCTCAGAGCAAGAATCTCAAATAGATCTCTTCTGGTTTGGGTCCAAAAAGGAACTTCCTTTGATTATAAGGTATGAGGATCCTTACTTTCCCTTTTCTTTCAGGAGCAGTTGCCACCTCCAATAAGCGATGTGACTGATTCTGAGAAGTTTTGACCATGTTTATTACGCTGATTGTATTTGGCTATGTAATGAAAAAGGATATGGATGCAAATGGAGAGCTCTGATTTAAGACATCTTTTGGATGGCCAGCTGCCTTCATTATTATGCTTTTTGCTGGACCCCACCCAAACAGCAATTCACTGTGGTAAATGTGGGTTCGCACCCTCGAGTGTGCCGGTCCTAAGCATGAAGGTAAGTGCAACACCCCAACCTTAGAATGCTGCTCAGTTTTTTTCTCTCAACTGTAGTTCATTAGCCAAGCACAAACTTGAGATTCATGACTTCCTGGTAGACCACTCACCTGACACAATCTTTTTGTCAGAAACTTGTCTTACTGAGAACTCCATGCCGGACATTCTTTTAGTCAATTCTCAAGGCTTTGCAATTGCACAATTTGATAGGCAATCTCAGGGGGGTGGTGGGATCGCCATTATTTTTAAACAGACTGTGCTCTGCTTTTTTACTCTATTGTCCATTTCCAAGGGTTGTCTGGGTTACCATAATGAGGAGATGTAGGCCTGTGGGATCCCTTGCCAAGGAGCCTGTGAATTCAGCATTGACCATGTACACTTTCCTGTAGGGGTTCTGGACAAGGAAATCGAATTGGTTACACGTCGACTCTCTCGAACACCTATATTCCTCCCCTCCCTGAGTTCTCCTGTACCTCTACACCCTGTATCTCTTGTACAAATCCCCTCTCCTGGCCTTGTGAATTTGGCTACAATCGTGACTAGGAGCATTTGTCTGTCTTCTCCAACCTCCCCTCAACTGGAATGAGCTCAGTTAACAGCTTCCTGGACAGAGCCTGCAGCTCCTGGTGTGGGCAAAGGAGCAAGGGCAACGAGGAAGTGCCCCTCGATTGGGTACCATGCTAAGTGCTGGAAGAGTATAAGCTTGCACCTTAGTCCCCCAACAGCCCGGATGTGATGATCGTGCTTTGTGCCCTTAAGGTATCCTTGTTAACAGCCTTGGTGTTATCCTCCGAGTCCTCAGGATCAGCGGGATGATGAAATAAAGGCCACCTCCTGATCTAACTGAACCCAGAAAGCTGTAACAGCCTGGGTCGAGAAAGGATCAAGTGAGGGCAGAAGGGAAGGAAGAAGGAGGGGAAGGAAGGGGACAGCAGGGAGGGAGATCTGAAACGACAAAAAGACAATAATGATCGTACCTCTCGTAAAGTAAACGTTGGACACAAGCAAATACTTGAAACCACTACACCCTATACCTGTAACGTAAATATGAGTAGGCCCTGAAGATACTTCTCTTCCCCTACTATCTGATCCTGGATATTTGTATGAAGCGTGGTTGATCTCCACCTGAAATACACAATCAGCCGTGACCTTAGCGTGGATATACCACCTTCCTGAACTAATGTAATACTCTTCAATAGTACATACCATGAGTATTCTGATGGATAGCTGAGAACACGTTTCACCATACCATATCAAGGACCAAGTTAATATAACGGGAACCAAACAATAACGTAAAGAATCGGGTTACGTCACCCCTTATAAATGTAAGTACAGTACCTGGTCGAAGAACCAACAAGTCTGGAAAAGGCAGGAAAAGGCAGGAAGGTCTGCTCACAAGGCGTAGGAATAAACAACAGAGCTCCTCCGCACGAGCCGGAGAAAAAAAAGGCTCAGCCAACGGAGAGCCCTTCGATCTGGCGAACAAGCAATGCTTGTTACTGAACAGGAAGACTTAGCGTCCACCGCACGAGCCGGTGAAAGAAGGCTCAGCCAACGGAGACGCCTTAACGAAGAAACAATAACACAGGGCGTTCTCCGCACGAGCCGGGGAAAGAAGGCTCAGCCAATGGAAAACACCTTTAACGATAAACACGCCGGACTTAGGCGTGAAGCAAAACGGGAAGCTAGGAACAAGGAAAACAAATGCTTTCCCCGCACGAGCCGGTGCAAAAAGGCTCAGCCAACGGGGAAACAACCGAAAATGAAGGAAGGATAGCTAGGAGAGGCTCAAGGCAACAAGACGATCAGGAACTCCGAAAACGAACCAACACTCCAACACCGGGTCAGGTACAAGAATATCCAACGCTTTGCATCAGCAGATTCCATCCTTTTATACTCCTCCCATAACACCAAGGATTCTGGGACATGTAGTCTGATAGCAAGAAACGTAAATGGAGGCGCTTCCCGACACCTGACAGTACATCCCCCCCCACACTTAAGAGCGCCTCCATGGGCCAGGACGCAAAGGGAACCTCCTATGATAGGCTGCCACCAGGCGCGGAGCATGAACTCCAGACGCTGGTTCCCAAGAGTTTTCTTCCGGTCCATACCCCTTCCACGAAACCAAATAGCACAGGCCTCTACCTCTACACCTAGAATCAAGAATGCCATCCACCTCGTATTCCAGACCATCCTGGACAACAAGAGGTGGGGGTAGCTTGCGCACAGGTGACAAGGAGGGTTTCAAGAGTGACACATGAAACACCGGATGTAATCTCAAATGGTGTGGCAACTTCAGTTTCATGGCCACAGGGTTGACACGCCGTAGTAACGGGCCGATGTATTTCGGATTGAACACACTGTACTTCCGGAACCTGATATTCCGTGTGGACAACCACACCAGATCCCCCACCTGATACAGCGGACCCGATCTTCTGTGCTTATCCGCCGTTCCTTTGTAAGCCACCTTGGATGCCTTTAGATGTGCTTGGGCTTTCACCAGCGTGTCCTTGATGTGAGAAACCCTCTTGGCCGCCTCAGGCACTGAATTCTCCCCAAGAGGATGGAGAAAAGGAATGAAGCGTGGATGGCGCCCATATGTACAATAAAAGGGGGAGACACGAGTGGCACAATGAGTGGCATTGTTATAAGCCACCTCCGCAAGCCACAAATAACTCACCCAGTTGTCCTTTCCCTGATCCACATAGCATCTCAAAAACTGTTTCAATGTTTGATTAAGACGCTCCGTCTGCCCATCAGTTTGGGGGTGAAAGCTGGTCGATAAGGCTGTCTCAATATGCAACAATGAACACCAAGATTTCCAAAATCGTGCTGTAAATTGGGAACCCCTATCAGATACAATAACAGCAGGTAGACCGTGCAGTCGTACTACGTGTTCCATTAACAGCCCCGCCAGATGACCAGCTGAAGGTACTTGCGGGCAAGCAATGAAATGGCCCATCTTGGTCAGATAGTCAACAACCACCAACACTGCCGTGCATCCCTGATCCTTAGGCAGACCAACCACAAAATCCAAAGAAATGCGTTCCCAGGGAACAGAAGGAGTGGGAAGCGGTTGTAGAAGCCCAGCCGGGCATCTATGATCTGCCTTTACCGTTGCACACACCTCACACTGGGAAATCCATCCCTTGACATCAAATCTCAAGGAAGGCCACCAACATCTACGAAGGATTTGATCGATTGTCTTGTCCACACCCATGTGACCCGCACTAGGAGACTCGTGGCACCATTGGTAAACCTGTTTACGGAGAGGCAACGTGGGAATCAGCAACCGCCCCTTGTTCACTGGATAACCATCCTTGATGTGCCATTCTGGATGCATACGTATCCAATCCCTCCAGTAGAAGGTTCTGATTCCCTTGCGGATTCCCTGCAGGAATGCGTCTGGCTGGATGACACATATCATATTCGCCGGATCAATGATGGCCGTTTCCACCACATTCTCCGGAGCCTTCAGAGATGACTGGCGGGTCAAGGCATCAGCCTTCCTATTCTCCACCCCAGGGCGGAAGGAGATGGTGAAATGAAACCCCGAAAAGAACAACATCCACCTGAATTGCCTAGGCGTGAGATGTCTAGCCGCCATCATATACTGAAGATTCCTGTGGTCAGTATACACAGTAACCATATGTCTGGCTCCCATCAGAAAATGCCTCCATTCAGTAAATGCCACCTTTATCGCCAAAAGTTATTTTTCTGCGATACAATAATTAGATTCAGCCCCATTCAGCTTTCTAGACATGTACGCGACAGGATGCATCTGCCCTGTTGACTCATGTCTTTGTGAGAGAATGGCCCCAATAGCAACATCAGAGGCATCCGCCTCTACAATGTAGGGTTTCTCAGGATCCGGATGTGCCAGCACCGGAGCCGAAACAAATGCAGCTTTCAAAGTTTTAAAGGCCTCATCGCATTCTGAGTCCATAGAAAAGGCCTTGACTTCCTCAGTAAATGTGTAATGAGAGCCACCACCTGGGAGAACTGCTTGATAAAACGCCTGTAAAAATTGGCGAAGCCTATGAAGCACTGAATGTCCCTGATGTTTTGAGGAACAGGCCACTCCTTGACAGCTCTGATCTTACGCTCTGCCATCTCCTGCCCCTGTGGACTGAGAATTACACCCAAGAACTCAACTGTAGTTACATGGAAATCGCATTTGCTTAATTTGCAAAATAGACTATGCCTTTGTAATTTTTGTAATACCTCCTTGACATGCTGAACATGTAAATCCACAGAATCTGAGTATATCAGAATGTCATCTATGTAGACGATGACGTATCTGTCCAATATCTCTCGCAGCACATCGTTCAGGAAGTATTGGAACGCCGCTGGGGCGTTGCAGAGCCCAAATGGCATAACCATATATTCGTAAAGGCCATATCTGGTCTTAAAGGCTGTTTTCCACTCATCCCCCTTCCTCATTCTTACAAGATGATAGGCACCCTTTAATTCAAGCTTGGTATAGATGGTGGCCTTCTTCACCTGTTCCAATAGCACATGGATGAGAGGAAGGGAATAGCGGTTCTTTATGGTGACTGCATTCAGGGCCCGAAAGTCTACACAAGCCCTCAGTTCTCCATTAGCCTTCGGTATAAAGAAAAGAGGGGACGCAGCAGGAGACTTAGAAGGCCTTATGAACCCTAACTTCACCAATTTGTCCAGATAAGACCTCAAATGTGTGTTTTCAGGTTCGGTCAAGGCATACAAACGACCACTAGGTACGACTGCTCCAGGGACCAGATCAATTTGACAGTCGTACTGCCGATGGGGAGGGAGTACCTCGGCTTGAACCTCGTCAAAAACACTCGAAAATTCATTATATGCTTCTGGCAACAACACTTCCTTTTCTGCTGCTGTGGCCACATGTATGCTGCTGGCTAAAGAGAATGAGGGACTCGCAACATCTTCATAACAATGGCCTTTACAAAATGAGGAGTTCATGGCAATGATGCCTGTTTCCCAATCAATGTCGGGGTTATGTAGTTTCAACCAAGGGATCCCTGAGATTATGCCATAATGAGGTGCCTTGATAATACTAAACATGACCCTTTCTTTATGACCACCAAATGCCATTTCTGTCTCTTCAGTCTGATAACCAACGGGGCCGTTGTCTAACTTCCTCCCATCAACTGCATACACCTCTTCATGAATGGTCCTGATAAGGAGCGGAATACCAATTCTTTTAGCCTCAGTCAAATCCATAAACATCCCTGTGGCCCCCGAGTCCACCATGGCATGTACACTAATCCATTCGGTTCGTATGAATAACAAGATCTCAATAAACAAATGTTGTGCTCCAACTAATTCATTACGTATTGAAGGGATGACTGACTGACTCCAAGGAACCCCTTCGTTCACCTCAGAGCCCTCTAGTTTTCCGTCGACTTCTCCATCACAGCAGAAGCCCCCTTATTAAAGCGGAATCTGGACACCTTGGGTTTAACAGGGCATTATCTGACGAAATGTCCTTTTTTGCCACAGTACAGACAGAGCCCGTTCTTCCTTCTCTGCTCTTTCTCAGACACAGTTAACGCTGCTCTCACCGCCCCTATATCCATAGGTTCGACCCCTGAAGCAGTTGTATTCTCAGCGGGTTTGGATGGAACAAAAGAAGGTACCGTTCTGCCCTTGTCTTTATGGTCTCCCTTGCGTGCCCTTAACCTGTGATCCAAACGCATGACCAAATTAATTAAATATTCACAAGTCGCAGGTTGTGGATCTATTTGGGCAATGACATCTTTCATGTCTTCATTTAATCCTTGATGAAACAAGGAAGCCTGTTTGGCTTCCGGCCACTTGGTTTCTGTAACCAGCCTCCTAAAAGAGTTCAGATAG
Source organism: Lissotriton helveticus (assembly GCF_964261635.1). Taxonomy (NCBI): domain Eukaryota; kingdom Metazoa; phylum Chordata; class Amphibia; order Caudata; family Salamandridae; genus Lissotriton; species Lissotriton helveticus. Next base: position 1,165,572,091 of record NC_136065.1, on the reverse strand, counting down.
GTTAACAGGTCTTGATTACCCTGTCTAAGTCTCAACAACTCCCTATCAGCTGTATAGGAGTCTGCCCGTCTGTCAAAAACCTTTATGAATTCATCCCTGAATGCCTCCCAATCGTGAATGATGGGGTCATCTCTTTGAATCAGGGGAACTGCCCACTGTGCAGCATCACCTGCCAAATAGGATACTAGAAAGGCCACCTTGGCCTGGTTAGTGGGGAAGGATCTTGGCTTACATGAAAAGTGTAAGGTAACTTGGGTAAGGAATACCTGAATGGAGCCTGCATCCCCCTTAAAACGCTTCGGGTTAGCTAACGGTATAGTGGTCGGCATTTCTACCACCACCGAACTAGGAGGATTTGTCCCTGATGGCCCTGCGTTGAAAGGATTTCTTTGAATATTATCCAACCTTGTGCGTAAATCTGCTGTCTCCTGTTTAGAGGAGTGTAATTCAGATTGCACTAACACCAAGGATGCTAAGACATCATCCAGAGTGGCCATTTTCCCAAAACCCACTGATCAGGAGGACGTATAATCTTGGGTCGGATATTCTGTTATCCTCCGAGTCCTCGGGATCAGCGGGATGATGAAATAAAGGCCACCTCCTGATCTAACCGAACCCAGAAAGCTGTAACAGCCTGGGTCGAGGAAGGATCAAGTGAGGGCAGAAGGGAAGGAAGAAGGAGGGGAAGGAAGGGGACAGCAGGGAGGGAGATCTGAAACGACAAAAAGACAATAATGATCGCACCTCTCGTAAAGTAAACGTTGGACACAAGCAAATGCTTGAAACCACTACACCCTATACCTGTAACGTAAATATGAGTAGGCCCTGAAGAGACTTCTCTTCCCCTACTATCTGATCCTGGATATTTATATGAAGCGTGGTTGATCTCCACCTGAAATACACAATCAGCCGTGACCTTAGCGTGGATATACCACCTTCCTGAACTAATGTAATACTCTTCAATAGTACATACCATGAGTAGTCTGATGGATAGCTGAGAACACGTTTCACCATACCATATCAAGGACCAAGTTAATATAACGGGAACCAAACAATAACGTAAAGAATCGGGTTACGTCACCCCTTATAAATGTAAGTACAGTACCTGGTCGAAGAACCAACAGGTCTGGAAAAGGCAGGAAGGTCTGCTCACAAGGCGTAGGAATAAACAACAGAGCTCCTCCGCACGGGCTGGAGAAAATAAAGGCTCAGCCAACGGAGAGCCCTTCGATCTGGCGAACAAGCAATGCTTGTTACTGAACAGGAAGACTTAGCGTCCACCGCACGAGCCGGTGAAAGAAGGCTCAGCCAGCGGAGACGCCTTAACGAAGAAACAATAACACAGGGCGTTCTCCGCACGAGCCGGGGAAAGAAGGCTCAGCCAACGGAAAACACCTTTAACGATAAACACGCCAGACTTAGGCGTGAAGCAAAACGGGAAGCTAGGAACAAGGAAAACAAATGCTTTCCCCGCACGAGCCGGTGCAAAAAGGTTCAGCCAACGGGGAAACAACCGAAAATGAAGGAAGGATAGCTAGGAGAGGCTCAAGGCAACAAGACGATCAGGAACTCCGAAAACGAACCAACACTCCAACACCGGGTCAGGTACAAGAATATCCGACGCTTTGCATCAGCAGATTCCATCCTTTTATACTCCTCCCATAACACCAAGGATTCAGGGACATGTAGTCTGATAGCAAGAAACGTAAATGGAGGCGCTTCCCGACACCTGACACCTGGGTCTTAAATTAGACCCTACTCTACACCGTTTATCAGTAATTGAAAATGATCTTATTAAGCTGTCCTCAGTACTGCAAGGTGACTCTCGCATTGCCCACCTGTTCCTTGGTCCCAACAGCCTTGCCTTCCAGTAATTTTCATAACCTGCAGGAGCCTGGCTTGACGATGTTATCTAAGCCAGTGACTAAGGGTGCAACCCAGCACATGTGCCATCTAGTGCCTCCAGCGAGTTCATCATATCGGTCTCAACTTTGAACTGGACATCGTCAGTGGCAATTACCTCAAATGATTGGGCATCTTCACGTGTTAAGCAGCACCAGAACCTAGGAACTTTCGCAGCTGGGTACAACATAACGACTGATGGAAGGGCATGTGTGACCAACTCTGGGGCATTCAGTAATTCCAACGAGGGACCTTGAACTTTACACCTGCCACCTGAGTCAACTCCACTCATAATGGTTTTAGCTAATGTCCCTCGACTTGCTCCAGGTGCAATGGAAGACTTTGACCAACTGAAGAATAAAGCTGTGTATTGGTTAAATTCCAACATTGCCTCAGGGTCACGGGTAGAAAGTCATATTATTATGCTCAGTAGAACTTTTTGATGCAAAGAGTTAAGAGAAACTGGGAATGGGGACTATGTTACCATTAATTTTAATAGCCCTTATGTGGTAAATTGCATTTTAAGCATGGCCTCTCAACTTTATCCTAGGGGTTGTAACTTGGCTATCGTGGCCGTCCCACTCGGTTATTTTTTATAGGCCTTTGATCCACCCACTGCTCACCATTCGTAAGATACCAGGGGCAGTCTTTAGAAGTGGCCCTGGGGAACCAGCAGGTGGCTATCACAGGCATATCCACATCTGATAGGTGTGTGCCCCTGAGTTCATTAGAATGCTGCGATTGACTTACTGTAGTTCCGCCTGAGACAAATGCCCCTTCAACACAGTGCCTAATGTCTGCTATCAACAAGTTGGCTCCGGACAAGACAGATGTTGCCCCCACTTTCACCGGGAGAGGGTGTGAGTCCTTCATTGATTTTATTTTTGTTTATAATCCCTTTTTCATATATATTTGGGACTTTGCAATCAGGGAAAGCGTGTATAGGGACCACAACCCAATGTGCATTTTGACCGGATGGCCCCAGGTAGCAAAGCAAATCAAGGACGTAGCAAGGGGACCCCTGTTGGCTGTGGAAAGGGGGAGGTGACTCAAGTGGGGTCAGATTATAACGGACCAGTTCTATGAGTCCCTGTTCACTCAGTGTAACATGGAGTTAGCCACTTGCCTATACAGTGGGGCAAAACCGTCAGATAGCTTGGTGGCTTTTGGCAGCATCTCTGGAGTTATAGCCAACTTATTGCTGGCCCCGGGTGGACGTTCTTCTCATTCAGGCCCGATATGGTTTGACTCTGAGTGTTCTTGGGTCTCCAGAAGCCTGAAGAAGTTTTTGAGTGTCACACCAAGAAACCCCCTGCCTGTCAAGAGATTTTGTAGACAATATAGGGCCGCATTGGCATAGCGCAAATCGGTTTGAAAGAGGAAGCCTGGTCAGAGTTGGTAGAGTCCAGCATCCAGGGAAACAGCTCAAAGTTTAGGAGCATTATTCATAGTCCCTTTATGGCAGGAGATAGTGTCAATTTATTGGATGCCCATATCTCTGGGGATGTTTGGGTAGGCCATTTCGAGCTAGGCTCCATCTCGAGGGAAGCCCAGGAAACCGCATTGGGCAAATCTGAGGTCATATTTTCAGTACAGGAAGTAAGAGCAGATATTATGAAGTTGTCTAAAAACAAGGCCCCTGGCCCTGATGGGATTCCTACAGACGTCTATATTTCAAACCTGGACATCTGGGCACCTGTACTAAACTCAATCATTAATGCCTCAGTAAAGATCGGTCGCCCGGCTACTTGGGCTTTATCCACCTTTGTCCCTGTCTTTGAAAAGGGAGATCGGTATAACATCTCCCTCTTGGATTCTGTGGCAAAGGTGGTGAGTCGTATGGTATTAAGATAGGCTAGTGAGTTGAGCAGATGATAACACCATCCTGGCTGAGGTCCTATATGGTTTTCGTCCTGGATGTTCAACGGTTGACCAGTATCTGAATTTATATACAGTTTTGAATAAGTACACAGTTGCCCGCACCAGGTCCATTTACCTTGCTTTTATGAATCTGTCCTCCATGTTTTATTGCGTCAACAGATCCAAGCTTTCGCAGATGATACTTACCATTGGTACTGACAGAGAAATTGTCTTGTTTTTAAGTGATCTCCATAGTGACACCAAAACTGTAGATCGCTACTCTAAAGACCTTAATGTGACCCGTGAGTTCCCTATCCAGACGGGGGTGCGTGAAGGTTGCATTTTGGCCCCCTTTCTTTTTAATAAGTACATTAATAACTTGGAACAGGTCCTCCATGTATGCTGACGATGCTGTCCACATGGCAAGGAGAGCGTGGGGCTTACAACTTCTGTTGAACTCCTTTGTACAATTCATGGAGGACCTGGATTTGTTGGTCAATCACACCAAAACGGCAAATCGTTTCTAATGCAGGTGAGTCCTAAACCAGCCAAGTCCTATACATTCATGGTAGGGGCTATGCCGATCCCCAAGACTGAAGTTTTTTCCTACCTGGAAGTAGTGTTTGATGTGGCCCTGAATTGGCGCCCTCTGATAAGTAGAAAGAAAGGGGATTTGGCCAGAGCGAGTGCCGCTGCTTTTAAATTTGATACCAGACTAGGAAGCAGACCCATTGGGGCACGCCTGCAGATTTATAAAGCTAAATGCATCTCAAAGGTTACCTATGGGAGTGAGATCTGGGGCTATACTGAGCAGGTTGTATTACAACTTGACGAAAAAACTTTTCTGAGACAGATACTCTGCTTACCGCAGAGCATCCCATCCTTTGTAGTGCACAAAGAACTAGAGATGGCCTTTCTCTCAGAAGTGTTGGCTTTTCATCCCATATCGCTATGGATGAAAATATGGACTAAGACGGATAACGCCTTTCATAAGGAAATCTTAAGGGACTGTCTTTCCCTGATCATCCTAACCTTATCTGTTGGCTCAAGTATGTTAGAGAATGTTTTGTCAGTTTGGGAAGGGCAGACCTATTTGATCGCCCAGAGGAAATTTACAGTAGGGATATGATCTGGGTGAAGGCAAACTTTTTAAAAAGCATACATGGGCTAGAGAAGAAGTGGTTTGAGGAAATGTAGTGTGCTTACGTATTTTTTATTGAAAACAGTGTCATCAATTGAACCTCATCTCTTTTAGTTTAAAAGTATTCATGACCATTTTCTATTGACAAGATTTCGATTGGACCTCTCACTATCTATTGGCCCATTCTTGCAGTGCACATAGAGGGCAGTGCCTCCCACCCTGTTGCTGCAATGGAAAATCTCCACAGGATATGATGCACTTTTTTATGTTTTGTAGTTTTTACGAGGCACCTAGAAAGTCTTTTATCATTCCTATTCTTAAAAAATCAAGTTTTAGGCAGGTTAGACCTGATTTTATCTTTTTACAACAGATTTCAAGCCACTCAGTATTGTATGTCCTTAGCTTTTGAAGAGTTGCCATAAGGCCATAAGGCTTAGGTCCAGCTGTGAATAGCCTTCATGGGCAATTACTTGTCACTGTGAGAACATGAATTTGGTTTTAACATGATCCATGTTTACAATTTTGTATCTTATGGAGTTGCGATGGATGGTTTTACTGCACTTGATATAGTCCTACCAACGTGGTATTTTAATGGTGTATCAGGATGTCCATACACATTTGGTCTGTCATAAGTGGGTTACTGCATTTAAGACAAAGATCCTTTTGTTACTTGCAGTTCACACATTTTAATCCTTATATTATAGCACAGTGAGGTATGAAGGTGTAAGGAACATGCCATTTAGGTGGATAAATAGCCTGATAATGACCGTCGCCCATCACCATCTCAGTCTTATTTAGCATATTATAACATAATATAGTGATCTGTAGGCCTGCCTTGTAAGTATAAGCTACGAAGTAGGGCTTGATTATGTGCCTTTCAGATTCCAATTTATCTTGCTTAACGGCAGTGCTTGCTATTGGCTTTGGCATGATCTTATGTCATCTTGCATACTAATTTTGCTCTTTAGCGTGAATAGAGGCTTATGCTTGAGTGACTCAATTTTCTGAGCTGTCGCCATTTTCTGAGCTTCACTAGGTGAGAAGGGCATGTTTTCCTTTTCACTTGTTTTTCGCACTTCACTGACCAGAAAGAACTGGATCTTGTCAGAGGAATGTGCCCGCTCTGCTCTGAAGCCATAAAATACACCTGGCCAGCTGAAGCTGTGGCCTTGGTGTGGAGTGGTATGGACTTTGATGGGGAAAAAGGGATGAGGCTCACCAGGAGGTTTGTCTTACGTCTCCACTTGTACTAACAGAGGTGTCTGGGTTCTGTTCGGTGGAAGTTCATCACAGGGCAGACGTGCAGCTCTGGCGGTGGGGCATATAGTGTCACTACTGTCTCCTGGTTCGGCCAAAGAACCGGACTCCCCTTTGGCGAAGTGGAAGCAGGATGAACAGACAGTTGGTGAGGTGTTCTACTAATTCTTAATTTCCTACTATTCTAGCTTACCTGTCTTTTTCTGTTTTCAGGTTCCATACAGTTATAGTTGGCAGTTGACTAGAAGTGATACAATTTGGCCTACCGTGTATCATGTACTAATAAATATATCCCAGATATACCAATTGGTCTCTTCCTTGTGGCAGGAGATTGTGTGTGAGTATGTGTTTTTTCCCGGCGAGTATTCTGTTGTAGAGAGGATGGCAAATTCCCTCCTAGGCAGCGTGTGTTGTCAGAAAATTGTTATGTGTATGTTCTCCTGGCAAGTGAAGCACAAGTAAGTATTGGCTATTCTCGCCTTAGGTATGTATTGTAAGTGTTGTATTTTGGCCCCAAGGGGGATGTACCTGCATGACCTGCCTATTGGCAAAATATCAGGGTCCTCATTTATGAGGCTGTGCATCACTTTTACGCCGCCGGTGCGTCACTTTTTGTGATGCACCAGTGGCGTAAAAAATGTGCCTTGTTGCGCCATATTTACAAAGCGACGCATCTAGGTAGATGCGTCACTTTGTAAACCCCTGTGCCACATTATACCTGGGCTAGGTATAATGTATGCAAGGGGGGCGTTTTGACGCAAGTAAGAGTCATGGAAGTGACACAGTGAAATCTATAAGATTTCACTGCGCCATTTCTTGGCCGCTAATGCGTTAAAATCTTACGCCTGCTTCATGGCAGGCACTAACAACATGGGACTTGCCCATGTGAAAGTACACATTGCTGGAGTTGCGTCACTTTTGATATACACTGCAGCAATGTGTCACTTTTGCGCCTACAGATAAATCAGAAATACGGACGTATCTGTAACTCCTTGCGACATGATGCGTCATATTATAAATATGACGCATCAATCATGTCGCAAGGAGTGCACACTGAGAAGTGACGCTTCGCTGCTTTCAAGCAGCGATGCGTTATTTCTCATAAATGAGGCTCCAGGTCGTAACAGAAAGACACATGGCTCCTACCCCTATAACCCTCACTGTCTTATGTAACACATCCTTTATATTGAAGTACACACACATGATTACTTATTGTCAATGTATAATCCGTAAGTGTGACGTACAGCTCTCTGAAACCCAGCATTGGGATGAGTAGTGGAACTTTACATCTCACTGAAGGATTTCAGAGCAATTTACATGACATGTACACAAATAATTTAAATACCACTATTTTGTTGTTTTTTTTAGAGCGCTGTAGCAGTACTGTAGTGCTAAAGCTCTATAAAAGAAATCAAACAAAATAGTGGTACTTAAATTGTTATTTGTTTAAATACTGGGGCAGGTAACACATCTGACACTCTTACAATGCATGCATATCTCTTATATACAGGGACTGAACAAAGTAAAATGCAATTCTCCCTTAAGTACCTGTGAAGTGATAAGATGTGTGCCTTTGTTTCCCCTCCATTGCATCTAGGTGTCTAGGTTTCCAGCCAGGATACTCCAACAAAAAGAGGCCTTATTGCCCCTTAACTTCACTTCAGCTTTTGTTATGGGCAACACTGGAATCTGATAAGCCCATTCCCCGCCTGAATGTTGCTGCTCGGAACAAAAGCAGAAAACGTGCAGGAAGTGTGCCGGAGGCAGAAAATTGTACCGGGATGAGTTCAGCATATTTTTGTGAATTCCGGGAGGAGTAGGAAGGGAAAGTGGCACCCAGCTGAAAGCGAACACAAGGAGATGATGGATGGAGCGCTGAAACTTTTCAGACACTCACTCCCAGTCACAGATCTGGGTTGAATCCATCATCGTTCTTTAGCACACTTCGCCACCCCAATTCAGACCCAGCCATATGTGAATCAGTCTTGACCCTCTTCCTCATGGGAACTGTGCAGCCAAGCCAGGTCTTCCCTGGAAAGGAAACAAGCATCCTGAGATTGGGTTCGGGGTAACACCCCTCATCAGCCAGGCTAGCTTGAATCCAGTGGCACAGTGAGCTGAAAGCTGCAAGCTTTGCATCAGGGTAGACTGCGCCATCCTCTGAAAATAGTGGGTAGACGTCGTCTACCCGAGTCTACACTTGACTCGAGCACTACCCATTTTAAGCACTCGAAAACAGGTAAGGTTAGTCGTTAATTTTGCCACTTTCATTATCTTTGAATGCCTCAGGAATTTATTTTCACACACAGCACTCATTGTTGCACTTTCTTCTAGGCACACCATCTCATTGTTTTCATGCATATGCAAGAACTGATGCTGTTTGTTCATTACCACTCTGCATCCTGGCGGCTTTTACAAAAAGATCCATAAACTTGAGTAAAGTGTCATTATTGGCATTGATGCATTCTTTATAAACCTAGCAGTAACAGTAGATTTTTGCGTGTGTGATTTAAACACACTGTACAGTACTTGCGCTTATTTAAATGCATGTGTTTTGCAAATATATGACAAGCACACTTATATTAAGCATGAGAGAACACTTTTACTAAAATAAGGTCCGGGATCTTTTGCATCTTAAAAGATATGTGAATATTATCACTCTTCAAGCTGCAGTGGGTGCGTTAGCCATCTGAGATAACACACCTACTAAAGCACAAGCATGCAAGTAGTATATGTGTGAAATTTTTAAATGGGAATCACCATAGCTCCTTGCATTTTAGTTTCTTGAGCACTGTGCATTATTTGCTCATTATGTTACTGTTTGCCAAAGAAAACAACAGTGATTTGTGCGCTGCTTCTTGACTTCTGTCACCCCATTACCAGTCCATTTAAAACAAAACACACTGAGGTATATGAATGCTTCTCATTGTATTTCATCATCAGTTTCCTATGAGGATTTGCTTTTCCAAATGATGTGAATAGGTATTCTTTATACAGCACATGACTTGCACAGTGCATACTGTGATCTGAGTTGCATTCAGGTGTCTTGGGAAGAAGTTGAGGGTGCATTTTTATGGAGGAACTTGATTGAGAGCTCTGGAGTTGAGGAAGAATGCTGGTCTACTTTCACGCAGCGCCTGTCAATAGGTCCTAAAGGTGTCAAGACTACATGCAACTCCAAACTTTGGCCTCTGCATACCACAGAGAGTGATGGTGTGAGGCCAATAACATGATCATTGTCTAGGTGAATAAGCACTGTTAGGCAGTTTCTGATATCTACCAGAAGGAATACAGAGATAGGGCTTTGGTCAGCTGACTTCAACCAGTGCTTTTCGTGGGGCTTTCATGGCTTGCCATTTCATAGACGCACTGTCCATCAAGACTATAGCATGTGTATCTAAATTGCAAATCTGTCTTATGAATCCTAACATGGTGCTGTATGTGTGGAAATGCACCTTCTTTTCACGCTGTGTGAAAGTTTGGAGTGGTTGCACTGCTATTTGTCGCTGCACTCCCATGCATGGTCAGGTTCTTGGCCCACATAGGCTTGGCTGCAGCGCACAGAGACCATACACCACTGCACATAGAGTAAAAACAATTAGCAGGAACATTGCTTTTGGCCAGACAGTAAGGACACAGAAGTGGGCGTGGGTGACCCCTGACAGTCTTACCCCAGTGCTGGACTCGGATCAACCCACCCTCGATAGTTGTTATGACATAGCTAATCTGCAACTGAATAGTTGGATATCCGGCACACTGGATCCAATTGCTGTTGGGAAATTGGACGATACATAGAACTAAACCTTCAGCTGATGTGTTTAGTGACAAATTGCTCCCACTTAAAATGAACTGCAAGCACCTAGAGCACCTGTGGCACAGTTATTTTGACCCTTCCAACAACCATAATTTTCAGTCGGCCCTCAAGGTGTACCATAGCCGCATTAGGCATGTCCGTCGCGATTTCTATACCAACAAAATCAATGCTTCCCAGAACACATCTTGAGACATTTTCTCAATTGTCAAGCTTTTCCTTCATTTGCTTGTTTAAGCCTCCACCCTGCTTACAGAGGAGGGCTGTAAAACTCTTGCTCAGTTCTTTATAAGGTCGCGCTTGGACCTGTTATATCTCTTCTGTGGGGTCTGGCAAACCCACCCATTGCCCTTGGTTACTATCTATGGCATTCAGAAATGCTGACTTGTTATTGGTGAATTTGTGTAAATGCCCCTCCTTTGCTGCTTAGTTCCATCCCTGGCAATAGTGCCTTTATTGGCAACATCCCCACCCACAGTCTGAGCATGCATGAATAAATAAATACACAAGACAACTTTTGCTATGGGAAAATATTTCTGCAGGTTTATTCCATACAAAAGTATGCAATAAGGTGGGTTATTTTACAGGCGATCCAAGGGCAGGCAGCTGTACAAACCTATGCTGCCCCGCCCGCCTGATGAGCCAGCACTGTGGGGAACCCAATCAGTTCTACACCTTTTGGGTGATCTTCCTCTGGATCACGTGACATGTTGGTCCCTTATTAGTCACGCCCTTTTAAGGGTGGAGCGTAGCAGGACAAACCCCTGGTTGGTCAGGCTCCCAACCGCCCGAAGGACTAATGGGGTGCCGTCACAGTTTTCCAGGAACCTGCCCTGAGGCTCCTGGTCTTTGGCTCTGGCACCGATATTGTGCCGCACAGAGGTACCCTTACTGTACCCGTCTGCCGCAGAGGTACCCTTACTGTACCCGTCTGCTTCCAGATCGCCATGTAACTCTGCCTGCAACGAAAAAAGAAAACATTACAACATTCTATGTAGATTGCCTGCCAACCCTACGCCGGGTAAGTGGTAGGGTGGGAGATGGCGTGTCTGGCGCCAAGAGGACGCCAGAGAGGCCGAGGGAGGTATAAGTACCCTCCCCCGACCTCTGTGCGCCAGAAGTGACATGCCTAGCGCGCCAAGGCGAAGGACTCCTTCCCTGAGTCCAACCTTTAGACCAGGAGGGGGTGGCGTTTCTGCCCAAATGGCACTATAGGGCTGCCCTTTTAGGTAGCCCCCTGTGGGGGCTGTGGGCAGCCCCATAGTGCCATTATTGGCAACATTCCCACCCACAGTCTGAGCATGCATGAATAAATAAATACACAAGACAACTTCTGTTATGGGAAAATATTGCTGCAGGTTTATTCCATACAAAGGTATGCAATAAGGTGGGTTATCTTAAGGGCGATCCAAGGGCAGGCAGCTGTACCAACCTATGCTGCCTGCCTGATGAGCCAGCACTGTGGGCAACCCAATCAGTGCTACACCTTTTGGGTGATCCGCCTCCGGATCACGTGACACGTTGGTCCCTTATTACTCACGCTCTTTTCAGGGTGGAGCGCAGCAGGGCAAACCCCCAGTTCGTCAGGCCCCCAAGCGCCTGAAGGACTAATGGGGCGCAGTCGCAGTTTTCCAGGAACCTGGCCTGAGGCTCCTGGTCTTTGGCTCTAGCACTACTCTTGTGCCGTGCAGAGGTACCCTTACTGTACCCATCTGCCGCAGAAGTACCCTTACTGTACCTGTCTGCTTCCAGATCGCCCTGTAACTCTGCCACAGCACTGGAGGTGGCCCCCGTCGGCGCCAGTGCCCCCCACCAAAACAGCTCATTTCTCATCTGCAACCTGCTTTCTAGGGCCTCCTGCATGTCCAGTGGAAAGTGTCCATGCCCACCTGTGACAAATGCACCCCATGTTTGTCAACTTAAACTTAGGCATACGACTGGATGGCCCGTGCCACCAAGACAGCTGCCTTCTCACTTGCCACCTCTCATTTACAGGGCCCCCTGCAAGGCCAAGGGAACAAATACATTCCTAATGGTGAGAATGAACCCCATTTTTATCAAAGTAGCCTTTAACATTAGATTGAATCAGCTTGTGTCTGATGAAACCCAGACCCCTCTGGTCTGCAAACGTACGCCATGAACTGTTCATTCATTCAGGGATGTTCAACGGCCTCCTCTGACTTAGCCCTGTGCCACACCCTGTGGGGAATCATCTCAGAACACCAGAGCTCACATTGACCCATGTAGTTGCTGATCTCCCCTAAGTCAGCTTTCATGGCTTGTAAGAGTGACCTCCTCCCCATGGCAATGAGGTCGTTGCCCCCTAGGTGTATCACTGAGACATTGGTGGGAACCCCCCCCTTGGGCCAATCTCTGAGCAAGGGCGTCCTCCTGCACTTGCCATGCATCCCTTATTCCTTATGGGAATTTCGCCTGCTCAGCTCCCTCTGTGGCGAAACCCCCCTAGGCATACCAGCTTAGTTAACATGTCTGCATTAATACAGTGCGCACTGTCTGCAATATGGTGCCTAACGTTACCCTTGAGGCTAATGTAGGCTCCCACATCCTGCAACCTGTAGTTTCAATCCTCCAGTGTTTTAAGTTCTTTAAAACCATGTACCCCCAATTGGTGGGACGGCATCACCCTTGCTAGATGACCACTTCCACAACCAGCCTATCTACTGGGGCTGCCAGGGCAGAGAATATTGTGCTTAACTGAAGCAACCCAAAACCTGCCCCTAGAGCAGGGTGACCCTACTCTTTTACCGTTGCCCAGATATTTGCACCGGACTCTTTGGCTTGCTTAACTAAAGCTCGATTCTGTGACCCTTGGAGCTCGATCCAGCGATAGACCTAGTTCACTTTGTTATCCCTGGATGCAGTTCTTTTGCATTCTACACTGCAGTGTGTGCCTGGGACGATCCTAGACACCCCCTGCGTGCCAACCAACTTTGACTCAAGATGCAAAGCCCTTGACCTGGTACACTTGGTTACCCTGGACTTAATTGCCCTCCACCGTCATCCATGTGTAAGAGTAGTTGATCCCTGATTTAATTCCTAATAGTCTATGTGTTATGCCATACTCATTTTATGCCTTTTTCAAAGCAGCTAACCCGCTCACACATGAGACTCACTGGTAGCAAGTCCAGTATAACCTTTACATGAAATTTAAATTCTCCTAACAACTGCACTGAGGGCAAGCCACAGTCACTGCTTCTGGTGTCTGACTGATCGGTCCTTGGAGGCCGTGGCAATACTGCCCGGTCAGCAAGTACACCCAATGTACAGTTGTAATTAGTAAGTCATGGCGCTTACACCGGCAGGTGCCCAATACTGGGCTGTGTGTATGCAACCCAGGAACCTAAGCAATAAGCTTGGTGTGGGTGGGTTGATAACAATGGCTGGCAATAAGTGTAATACCTTTGACAAACCTCTCCTGACCAGCATCTATATAATTCTTAAACATATTACTGTTTTTGCCACATTGCATCCTTCTGGTTGGTTTTACGGAACCTCCTACCCAGCATCAGCTGACAGTCTCGCGTTACCGTCACACCACCTGTGGCCCTTGAATCACCCTCCATCCTCCTGTGTCACCTAACCTCGGTTCTGGAGTGCACTTACTTCGCACCGTTGACCAGACAATTCCACAGACCTCTTTGATTGCTTGGCCCTGGTGAACCATTAACGGTGTCAAAACTGGTTTGAAACAATATATGTATTGTGCCCACTATTGGAAGCACCTCACCCCTTCGTGGAGTGACAATTTACGCAGCTTACCAGGCTTGCTTAACTGCTGTGTGGTCACAGATGCATTGTACCTGCTATCCAGCTGCAATCCTAGATGCTTAAGCATAGGGAGAATTGTAATCCAGGATCCCCAGTTTCTTTTTTAGCTTCAGCCCACTGTCAGTGGATCCGCTGTAACCCTTCTGCATCCTTGCAAATGACCTCGTTGCTTACTACCGCCCCTTAATGCCCTTGTCTGTCACTCAATGACACATGGCCGGTAGCACTAATTAATGCAGTGATTATTTAAATTAATATAATAGTGTGCATATGAATACTATGCACAGGCAACGAAAATGCCACATGTTAATACATGTGAAACCTTCTGGACATGTCCATTGAATTAAGCCAGTCACCACCCTAGGTGACGAGTAGCCCTCGCAAACTTCTGTTAGCCTTAAAGGTACGTGACATTTTACAAGCTTGACCATCGCGAGCATGTGGCTATTCTGCAGGAGCATCCCTCACTGCTGCAGGTGCCCCAAAGCATTTATTTGCGCCCACCTTAATGGGTCATACTGTGAGCAATTAGGTACCCCACATATCTCTTCCCTATGCAAAGAAAAACAAACCGGCCAAAGCACAATGCACAGGCAGTGTGCCCAATAAGACACCCCCCGTTCTGTATGATGCAAACGGTGAACAACCTTTACAATGCAACTTTTACCACGCAGTGACTTTACAATTTACATTTACAACGCAAACCATTACAACGCATTGCGCTGGGGGGCGCTCTAGGATAGGGAATAAGTTTAATTTACTATCCAACACCTTCCCTAGTTTCCACGGGGACTGGAGTTGGAATAGTAAATGAAACTTTTCACTATCCAGCGCCCCAAAGCGCTATGCGTTGTAAAGATTTGCGATGTAAAAACTGCTTTGTAAAGGCATGCGTGGTAAAAGCATGTGTTGTAATGTCATACATCCCATACAAACCCTACTGCACTGTGCCAGTTTGTGCATATTGTTTTGGGGTGACTAAGCCCTAATGCACCCCCTTCCCTGGATGATCCCCAGTACAAGGGTACAGCCTGATGGCCAAGTGCTGCGCCGGCCAATAAACATGTAGACATAGAGTGGTTTTACGCTGTCTCATGCCCGTCTTTCTTGCCTGCAGACCCATCCGTCATCTGCACTGACGGATGATGTGCCGCCATGCTGGCGTCCCTCACCCAGCATATGTATCCCATAACCACTTGCTAAGGTACCCCAGCATGCCAAAAGATTAGCCAATGTATCTGGATAAGAGGACAGGGAGTAAAACATTAGCAACTATACCTGCCCTTTCTGAAATAAGAATGCCAACTGTACTGGTAATTGTCAGCATTGGTGCTCCAACCACATCTTCCCAGACCGTTGAAAGACGGCACACCTTTCATGAAGCTCCTGGGATGGTCTAAACAAAAATACCTCACCTACCCGTTCTTTAACCCCTTCGACGCACATGACAAAGCCAGCTCGTCGTGGGCGTTACCTGCGCTACGCGCATGACGAGCTGACTTTGTCACGTAACGCGCGATTTTCAAAATCGCAGCGCGCAGCGGGAAAACCGCTAGCGCGCATGCGGTTAATTGGAGGCCTGCACCATTGCCAGTGAATGGCAGCCCATGGGCTGTAACCCATGGATACCCAAAACATATTGAACACAGCATAGCATCGCCACAGCCCCTTCAGAAGGTAAACATCCTTTACACCGCGGATGTTTCAACGCAGTGCTGTTATGACGCGTCCTTTACAACGCAAGTCGTAACCACGACTTGCGCTGGAGGGCGCTACAGGATTAAGAATAGTATATTTACTATTCCAACACCTTCCCTGGTGTCCACGGGGACTGGTGTTAGAATAGTAAATTATACTATTCACGATCCGCGCCCCCAACGCAAGTCGTTGTCACGACTTGCGTTGTAAAAGACGCGTTGTAACAGCACGCGTTGTGACGGTATGCGTCGTACCGTCATACATTCCTTCAGAATAGCAGTGGGATGCACTGTCAACCGCCAGCCCAAATGAAACCAAACGAGGGAAACCACACAATGTGCTCATTAGCATCCGCCGCCTGATGCGGAAGGCTAAAACGCTACCCAATTGTATCACCTTGTGCGACGCACACTGAAGGTAGTTGCTTGACCGTAAGGATATAAAACTGTTACCCGCATCCGTCTTTACCGTTGACCTCAGGCCCCCAAATATTGCCTCGGTGTTTCCTGTCCTTGCCGCAGGAGGAGGAAAATTGGCCAAATGCGATTGACATAGACTCTGCCACACATAACAAGTGTATGTCTGCCCTACTTCGGCCAGAGAGATATCCTGCCGCTGATTAACAGGTGTTTATTGATAACCAACTCAACGGTACTCATTTCAGCAACCTTGGCAGGGTGAAAGGCTGGGCAGATCTGCTGGGGTATGAACCTGGGCCCTGAGAACAAGCACGGACCTTAGCAGCGGGTGCCCTCATCGGCTAGCTAGACACACACCCCATGTCTGCATTCCATACAGGGAACTAATGCTTTGTATCCCTAAAGCAGGGAATGGTCTTGCGTGCAGTGCTTCAACCTTGTGTGACTCCCAATGTAGGTAGTTGCTTTGCCGCTTCGATGTTGAAACCGCTGCAAGCATCCATCACCTTAGTTTACCTCAGGCTTCATAATATTGCGTTGGTGGAGCAAGAGCAATGGATGGCCGAAGCAATGAATAGCAATGGTCTCTTCTGCTCATCTGTGGCTTACCGTTAGTCAACCAGCAGGGCACCTGACACAGGACATTAGTCCCCTAACATGCCCTAACATGTCCCCCTATTTCTGAATCTTTTGTGCCTTGTAGTGGTAAAACATATCTGCTGAGCCACCCGATGGCCTACCATTTGCGTCATGGCCAAGCCTATGATTATTGACTGTTTTATAATTTACTAGCAGGCAACACAATTTAAAGTTCGAACATTAGTTCAGCAATGCACCTTTAATTGCCATCATGAACTCCCCCTAGTGGAGAACTGCATCAAGCCGCAGATGTAGCTAACACAGGACTGTTGGTGCTCATGATTGGGCACAATTGCATTAATTATATATACAGTCATAAGCGCCGGGGTCCGTTACCACTGGCTCAAATTAAGCATGCAAACCCGCGATAAGGGCAGGGAGGCAGAGCACATGCAACGTTAATACTATAACCCCACAATACACATATAACTCGTCTTCTTAAAATGAAAGAATGAGCTAATGACTGAAGGAACTCCTGTCAAACATTCGACTGAGCTATGATACCTAGGGATACCTCTAGCTGAAATTCACAACGTGATGCATTGTTGTTTTGCTGTGGTATGGCGAGCAGGAAAGGGCTCGCCCAAATATCTTAGACCTAACAGCGATACGCTGTGCCCAAAGAACTAACAGATTACCCATGAACATGCTTAATTTGCA
Organism: Lissotriton helveticus; assembly: GCF_964261635.1. NCBI lineage: Eukaryota > Metazoa > Chordata > Amphibia > Caudata > Salamandridae > Lissotriton > Lissotriton helveticus. The sequence goes on along the minus strand of NC_136065.1, from coordinate 1,165,554,915 downwards.
CAAAGAAAATATCTGGCCTGCTGGCAAAGGGAGGCCACTTCAGATAGCACTACCCAATGCTCCTGCTATGCTGCCAATCAGGTAAGATCGCACTACTGACCATGACACATGAGTAACTATATGCTAGAGCACCTGTCCGGGCGCCAAATCAGTTTGCAGCACCCCTAGCCCCTGCTGAGCTGCCGAACCTGGTAGCAACACCGCTACTAACCCTGTCACAAATGTGGCAATACAGGCTGTTCCCGGCGGCCCCCAAAGCTAAAGAATAGCATGGGCCACAGGCTAGGGTGACCAACTGGCATTGGTGCAAATTAAGGACAGTGAGTGTAAAAATTCAGGACAAAGGGTCAAAATTCAGGACACAAATTCAGGACAGGGGGTCAAAATTCAGGATAAAACTTCAGGACAATAGGTAAGTTTTACAGACACATCAGAGGTCGCGCAATAGTGTATAAGTAAGCCCAGCCATTTCCAAACATATTCAACCATTTGCAAACATATCCATCATGTATCCTTCCATCTATCATTTCACGCATCCATCCCTTCATCCATCCTTTCACTCATCCTCCATTATCCATCCATCCACTCTTTCACCCTATCCATCTGTACACTTATCCATCCACTCTTGATCCCATCCATCCATTCACTCATCCATCCAGCCATTTACCCTTTCACCAATCCAGCCATCCTTTCACTTACTAATCCTTCCACCCATCCACTCTTTTAGTCATCCATCCATCCTCCCTTTGGCTCTCCATCGACCCTTTCACTTAGCCATCCTTCCTTCCATCCATCCATCCACCCACCCATCCATCTACTCATCCACTCATGAATCCATCCATTGACCCTATCACTCATCCATCTATCATTTCACTCCTTCACACATCTATTCATCCTTTTGTCCATCTACCCTCCCTTTCACTCACTCATCCTTCCTTATATCCACCCTTTCACTCATACGTCCATTCATTCACCCTTGCACTTATCAATCCATCCATCATTTCACTCATCCACCCACCCACCCATCATTCACCCATCCACCCACCCACCCACCATCCACCCACCCATCCATCCTTTCACCCACCGACCATCCAATCCACTCATCCATCCTTTCACCCACCCACCATCCACCCACCGACTCATCCATCCTTTCACCCACCCACCCATCACCCATCATCCATCCATCCATCCTTCCCCTCATCATCCATCCATCCTTCCCCTCATCATCCATCATCCTTCCCATCATCCATCCATCCATCCTTCCCCTCATCATCCATGCATCCTTTCATCCATTCATCCATCCATTCTTCCACCCACCCATCCCCTCATCCATCCATCCTTCCCCTCATCCATCCTTCCCCTCATCCATCCATCCTTCCTTCCCCGCATCCATCCTTCCCCTCATCCATCCTTCCCCTCATCCATTCATCCTTCCATCCATCCTTCCCCTCATCATCCATCCATCCTTCCCCTCATCATCCATCTATCCTTCCCCTCATCATCCATCCATCCATCCATCCATCCCCTCATCCATCCATCCTTCCCCTCATCCATCCATCCCCTCATCCATCCATCCTTCCCCTAATCCATCCTTCCCCTCATCCATCCATCCCCTCATCCATCCATCCTTCCCCTCATCCATCCTTCCCCTCATCCATCCATCCATCCTTCCCCTCATCCATCCATCCTTCCTTCCCCTCATCCATCCATCCTTCCCCTCATCCATCCTTCCCCTCATCCATCCTTCCCCTCATCCATCCTTCCCCTCATCCATTCATCCTTCCATCCATCCTTCCCCTCATCATCCATCCATCCTTCCCCTCATCATCCATCCATCCTTCCCCTCATCATCCATCCATCCTTTTCCCTCATCATCCATCCATCCATCCTTCTACCCACCCACTAATCATCCATCCATCCATCCTTCTACCCACCCACTCATCATTCATCCATCCTTTTACCCATCCATCCATTCTTTCACCCACCCATTCATCCATCAATTCTTTGACCCACCCATCCTTCCCCTCATCCATCCATCCTTCCCCTCATCCATCCATCCTTCCCCTCATCCATCCATCCTTCCCCTCATCCATCCATCCTTCCCCTCATGCATCCATCCTTCCCCTCATCCATCCTTCCTTTCATCCATTCATCCTTCCCCTCATCCATCTTTCCCCTCATCCATCATCCAGGTACCCTTCCACCCATACATCCAGCTATTTACATTTTCTCTCATCCATCCTTCCCCTCACTCATCAATCCATCCATCCTCTCTCATTATCCATTTATTCAATCTTTCATTCATCCATTCACCCTTTCACTAATTCATCCAGCCATTCACCCATCCCTTCACTTACTCACTCGCCCACCTTTTCATATTAATTTTGAGCTGAGCCCTTTTGAGAAGAGGCCCATCAAGAACGTCACCCTCACTGCAGGAGCCATTCCAGGACTGGGACAGAAGCCACCCAGGGCAAGAGTCAACACATGGGGGGTCAGGAGCCATCACTGAGGGGAGGGCAGGAGCCATCACAGGAGAGGGAACAGGATCCACCAGGGTGGGCACAGGGGTGGGCATGCAGTATTCTAGTATCATCTTGGGCTCCTCGCCCCCTCCTGCACAAGACAAAGAGAAGACAGGCTCTCTGTCCAAAATGCCATCCGCCACTGTGATGTACAGTACTTACAGGGGATACTCAAAGAGAACTGATTGTCCTCCACACTTTGTTAATCAATGTGGGTGCGATTGTGCCATTTCTTTATTTTATTACATTATAGACTGCATGTTTGAAGAACCAAGGTTTGCTTACAAGTTAGTGACAGTAATTAAGCTCTGTGACCCGTGTAATCAGGGCCGTTCTAGGATGTTTGGGGTCCTGGGTAGAAATGGAATGTGTGAGGGCCCCTCTAAATTGCAGAGACCGACGCATTCAGGGCTGTCTGCATCTGAATAGATGCCCCTGCTACTGAAGCTACAGCCCTCCCTCTCCGTCACCTCCGAGCACCTCTTAACAGGTCATCAAGGGCTGGAGGTGTGAGAGTTGCCATCCCGCTGTGCCTCTCCAATGCTGCGGGGTATCTGAGGAGCTTTGGTGCAGCATCGTAGTCAAGAAGGGAGGTGGCGGGTGCAAGCTGTGCCGGCGTTAGGGTGGTGAGACCTGTGCCTGGTTAAAATTACGGACAAATGGCGTCCGTTAAAGAATCCTTCACGGACAACGGACAGACGGCCGAAATTACGGACTGTCCGTGAAATTTACGGACGGTTGGTCACCCTACCACAGGCATGGAAAAAGAAAGTGTATTAGGTAGATCAAAGTTTGTTGGCGTGGTCAACTCACAATTGACAAGCCAGCGCCAACTGGTGGCAGACTGTCACAAAAGCGGGTTTTTACCGCTAGGTGATGGTGCCGCGGACCCGGAACCGGGGCAAGTAAAGCACATGGTAACTTGAAGCTGTACTATGGCATTGGTGGGCCGGAAAAGGCAAAGGCTTGATTAGAGGACACAGTCCAGTTGTAAGAATGCATAGCACGTGTCCACGGCTGTAGCACAGCCGGGGCAGCACATATGCATATCCCCGGAAGCTTTCACACATTGTGAATAGACAAACGAGGCAAAGTTATAATACCAAGTTCTACTAAGAAAAGTGTGATCACTGAGGCTTATGTTGGCCGGGGTGACAATGGTAGCGTCCATCCCCCAGCTGTGTTCATTAACAACTGTATCTCCCTATGCTAATCTGTAGCTGAATGGAGAAATAGTCAACATAATACCTCCAGTGTTCTTTCCCTTCAGGGACAGGAGACCAGGGTAGTTGTTAACCTTTACATTCCTTTGCATAAAGGGGGCTTCCTTAAGTGATTTTCTTCACTGCACACATCTCTGAGGGAGAGGAGGGTGCCGGTGAGGAGGAGCCAATCCACAGGTGCCGTGCAAGGACGGTGTTCTGGTCCTGCCCTTTATCCCACGCGCCACACTAACCTACCCCGTCAATTCCGCCGGGAGGCATGGACACAGCCATGGCCAGGCTGGGCCCCTACATGGACGAAATATTCCAATGAACTGAGGCCCGGCGGCAGGAGTCTACCGGCCCCAATACAGCCCAGGCAGGACCAACCCACCCAAATAAAAAAAAACACTCAACATCGAGCTGATGAGCCCTGGCCTCCCTTGCATCGGGCCCACTGCCTAGCTCGGTAGCGATGCGGCGTGCAGCGCCAGACCTTGTTATAGCGTGCAGGTGTCCAGGAATCGGGCCTGCTGCCATCTCCGGCTGTGCCCAAGGAACCCGCAGGAGCGGGGCCTGTGTGCGCCCATCTGTGCCACACCCTGGATGGGCATTAGAGGAGGCCCTTCTCCTCCTCCACATCTGCTTGGGAAGGAGGGGGGGGGGGGAGCAGACCACAAACCAGTTTCATGTGTGAAATAGGCCGCTTTATTGAAACAGGTGCACATTAACAGTTTAAAACCTTGGCCAACGCCTTACAGAACTAAACCTCACTAAATAAAACACTTCCTTAACCCCCAAATCCCGCCCCTGCCCTTAAAATTTCTTTGACCCTGCCCCCCACCCATACATTACACATTACAAAATACAAACAATGCGAATCCATGCCTAAACGTATCAACCTAACAATTTAAACAATCCGATACACAAACTCCCCTGCTTGCCCCTTGACAACTTTTGATCCCCCAACCTGTGTAACCACGCCCAACAACATAGCCTGCCCAACTTATCCTGTTGATGACCCAACAACTCAAATAAACAATGACAACTCTGCAAACCCTGGCAAAACACCACTAACCCCCGCATAGCACCTGTTCCAAGCGACAATATACAAACCAACCCCTCTCCACCTGTTCCAACAAAAACCACCTGAAGGGAAAACTACAAGATTAGAAAAAACCTTCAAGGCCTAAAAACGAGAAAAACCTAAAAAACCAGGCAGGGGCAACATTTTTCTGCCCACACTACTCCCAGCCACCAGGTCACCGAACCTAAAATGGTGGCTGGGAGAAGGAGCCCAAAGCATTTATGCTTGGGCTCCTTTTGGGCTACAAAAAACAAGCCCAATGCTATAAACCCGCCTTGCTTGCTGCTGACTCCCTCCCCCCCACCCCTCCCACACTGCCCGGAGAGGAGACCTCCCTGCGGTCGTCTGCCCCCCCAAGCTTCCCTTAGGCTCCCTGCAGGGTCTGCTAGCGCCGTCGCTGGGGTGGGTAATGCCAGCAACGGTGGTAAGTAATGCAGGCTGCTAATCTATCAGGCTCCCCGGGAGGTTACCAGACTGACCCCGAGCTTGAAATAATGGCGATGGTCTCGACGCTCGTGACCCCCCGTGCACGGGGGCGTAGAAGGCCGACACAGGGCTCCCGGTCAGTGGGACAGAGCTGCCAAGGTGAAAGCTTACTTCAGCCCGAGTCATACCAGCGACTAAGATGGCAGTGTTGTTGCAACTATGTCACACCCTCTTCCTCCAGGGAGCAGTTGGGGACGGAATACCGCTGTGTTCGCTGCAGTCCCCCCATGCACCATCTGGACCAGCGACAGAGGCTTGGCGCTCGCTCTGCTGTGCATCGGCAGCTGAGGGTGCAACGCGCCTCACTGCCCCCCTGCATCCGCAGACCCCAACGGGTCAGCATCTAAGGGGGGGATCCTGGCTGCCCCCACATGCAACAAAGGCCCACGCAGGGCGAGGCCCCCGGGATAGCCCCCAGCTGCAGCCCTCCATAGCACATAACAGCAGGGGGAGGGGGAGCATCACAGGATGGAAAAGCTGCTATGTGCCCCCAAAGAGCTGCTACCCCCACCCTTTTTTTGCGATTCCTTAAATGCTATGTAGGGGTGACTTTTCAAATGCGATTTTGGCTAAAGGAATCGCAAAATACCACCTACTCCAAGTAGATGGTATTTAGCGTTTTACTGTCAAAATGCATTTTCTTTTTAAATTCAAAGTGCCATGTGGCGCACAGACATGCCCTTAGGGCTTGTATGTGCGCCACATGTACTTACAGGCACATTCCAGGGTTGCAACAGGTGTTCTTTGGACACCCTGGCACCCTTGGAATTGCGATTCTCGAATTGCGATTTTCTAATAGAAAATCGCAATTTGAGAATGTATCCCCATTCATTCCTATGGGCCTCTTGGCCCATAGGAATGAATGGTACACTCATTTCTTAATTGCAATTCACAATTTGCTAATCGCAATTAAGGAATTTTAGCAATTTGCAAAAAAAATTAGATTTTTTACCTACATTCCATTTTGCAATTCTCAAATAGCGATTCCTTAAAAATCGCTATTTGAGAATTGCAAAATGGAAATTACCTACATTTTTCCCTTAGAATATTAGAATTAAACAAAAATTTAAATTTTAATACAACTATAGAGTGTGGAGTTTTAACATCGAAAATGATTTCCTAATGCAATACATCATGCATTTTTGACTGCCAAACATTTTATAGAAATTCTTATAACAATAAGACATTGTTATAATATTTTTCCAGAGAAATTGGAAAATTAAGGCAACATGTTGCACGTTTAATGCACTTTCATTCATGTTTATTGCCCTAGAGATATGTTTAAAAGGAATATGAGAGCATGACCAAGTTTAACAGCCAAACATTTGTGGTACCTGTGCTTTTTTAGAGTAAAAACTACAAATGATTTTCTAGTAACAACAGCAGAGGCTGATTCGTTCTTCACTGATTCCTGCAGTAAACTAAACCATTTAGCAACTTCCCCCTTATTGGTTTGGGACTAAGGCCAACATGTTTCCTTCTGCTAGAAAAATGTCCCCTATAAACGTACATTGTTCAAGCTCCCCACAGAATTCATGCGCACAAATGTTGCTAGGGGCTGACTCTGCATGTTTTTGTTTTAATATTTGGACAGGTTTTTACATATTCTAAGGTTTTGTAAATTTGAGCACAATCAAAGGCCGCCTTTGATTGTAATTATGTGTCATCATTTTCACACTTGGTAACACATTCCACACAAATATACTCCACACCATGTCACATAATTCCAATCAGCATAATTTCACTCAGTGCCATACACTTACACACCACATAATTCAGCTGTACACATTTCAAAACACATAATTTGACAACAAACCTCATATTTCAACCAGAAAACACAGTTACACTCCACACAATACAGCATCCAAGCCGTAGGAAGGTGGAATCTGACTATATGGTTACCCCCACTTTTTGCCTGGTGTTTTGCTGGTTTTCGACTTGGTTGGACTGGGACCCTGCTATTCAGGGCCCCAGTCTATCTGCTTTCTCTATAAAATGGACACCATGTACTTTAGGTACATACCAGATTGGTTACTGGGTCACCCTTGTGAGCCCCTGTATATGGTACCTTAGGTACCCAGGGCATAGGTGCACCCAAGGCCTACCAGGGGCTGCAGCATGTATTGTGCCACCCCTGGTTATCCTTCCAAACTGACACCACAGGTCTGCCATTGCAGCCTGGGTAAGGTGGTGTAAACACCCCTTACTTAGATATAGTATATCTATATCTATATAAAACGCAAATGTCCTCGGGGGGGGGAGCGAACAGCAAGATGGTGCAGACGGCAGTAAGAGGACAATTCTGCAAGTTATGTCCAGGCAAAAACAATAATTTACGCCGCACTCTTCCTGATTAGTTGCAAAAGCAGGTTTATTGGTCCATTACATCTCGCACTCCTACGCGTTTCGAACTTAACAGTTCCTGTTCACGGTAGCTTTGCAAGTCCCTCATTGGTTTCTAGTTATTTATACTGAGACTCCACTATTGCCTTTATGATGCATTGTGGGCTCTGTAGTTAACTGTCACAATTGTCTTTGGCGCTGCCTGTCATCATTACGCTTTTTCCTCCCCTTAGTCACTGATTCTATACCTGAGTGGTATAACAGCTGATATGCATGCTGATACAATAATTTGCATATACATGCTTTTAGCTGAATACTTCGCATAATAAGGCTAAGTGCCTATAATCCATAGTTTAAACAGATTATATTCAGTTACTGTGAGCTAGTGCTCATTTCGGTGACTCTGGGTATGTACTTGGCGTGAATGCTTTCAGGCATGTACCATAGACACTAATAAGCATAATACAAATTAATAAAATAATAATTCTATCTGCTAATAACATGTTACAATTGATTACACTGTTCCAATCCCAATACTTTCAATAATTTCAAATTTCAGTTAAGTTATTTCCGATATAACGTTTGCCACATTCACATTCCAATAAATAAACTACAAAGTGAGACCATTGATCACATATAGGAAAGCACCATCGATCCAGGATATATTAGTAAACAGTCACTTTACTGTGAAAAAAGCTGAGACCTGGCTGGAAAAGCGCCAACGAGGATTCACAAAATGCATGTCATGCAAAGCATACAAAGTCGGAAGAAATTTGAAATCCCTAAAAGATCCCAATGGAAATACCTTTGAAATAACTACCAAGATTACGTGTGAATCTCACTTTGTAGTTTATTTATTGGAAAGTGAATGTGGCAAACGTTATATCGGATCAACAGTGTGTGCCTTGAAAAAAAGGATCTTAGAACATATCAGGGCGATCCAGAACAAGGACACATCTTATGCTATAGCGAAACATATGATGAGCCACAGAAACAAAACATGGCAAAACATCAAATACTCTGGGATTGCCATGATATTGGAACATGAAAGAGGAGGAAATAGGCTAAAAAAACTGAGACGCCTAGAATCTAAACTCATCATTCGTTTCAAAACAAAGGCTCCTAAAGGTCTGAACAGGGATGAGGAAATGCATGTACATTTATGAGAAGACCTAACACACAGTAACTCTAAAGCATACTTATCAAGATAGAAACAGACCAGGGTCTGAGACTTGGCAGCAAACTCGGAAACTAATACATTAATTTCAGTATATGAGGAAATAACTTAACTGAAATTTGAAATTATTGAAAGTATTGGGATTGGAACAGTGTAATCAATTGCAACATGTTATTAGCAGTTAGAATTATTATTTTATTAATTTGTATTATGCTTATTAGTGTCTATGGTACATGCCTGAAAGCATTCACGCCAAGTACATGCCCAGAGTCACCGAAATGAGCACTTAGCTTACAGTAACTGAATATAATCCGTTTAAACTATGGATTATAGGCACTTAGCCTTATTATGCGAAGTATTTAGCTAAAAGCATGTATAAAATAGGCAAATTATTGTATCAACATGCATATCAGCTGTTATACCACTCAAGTATAGAATCAGTGACTAAGGGGAGGAAAAAGCGTAATGACGACAGGCAGCGCCAAAGACAATTGTGACAGTTAACTACAGAGCCCACAATGCATCATAAAGGCAATAGTGGAGTCTCAGTATAAATAACTAGAAACCAATGAGGGACTTGCAAAGCTACCGTGAACAGGAACTGTTAAGTTCGAAACGCGTAGGAGTGCGAGATGTAATGGATCAATAAACCTGCTTTTGCAACTAATCAGGAAGAGTGCGGCGTAAATTATTTTTTTTGCCTAGACCATTATCTATATATATATATATCTAGACACATATTAACCTATAAGTCACTCCTTGACAATCCTGGAGGCAGAGTGCTTCGTTTTGTGTGAGAGGGTGCCCTAGCATGATCTGAGCCCCTTTGCAGCTTTTGGAATCATCTCCTTATAGCTGTTCTGTGATATAGCCATACCATATACTCTTAAGTGCATTATAATCCTCATGGTTAATGCTAACTTTGATTTGGCTTCATCAAAACATGTTGTGTAAGGTGTCAAACACTTTGGAATACTACCCCTCTGCCAGTTCTGGTGGCGGGGGTAGCATTCCACCCTTCTAGAGGGAGAAGACGTAGTTACTGGTAAACCCCGTTAAAGTTAAACAGAGCCTCAGCATCACAAAATGGATGCTGCTGCCATAGACACGAGTCTGTCCTCCTGCTGCTGGACGAAACTCCGGCAGGGGAGGCCTGGACAATAGGTTTTCTGTCCGGGAAGGTGCTGGCAGCTCCCCAGACAGGCTTTAGTGTATTTGGGCAGGGTGGGTTGCATTCAGTGAATGCTTTTCAGACACTGCCTGGGGCACACAAGGTGCTCCATGCATTTCCCAGTTCAAACCGGTTGCTGGGGCACTCAGCCCCAGCTCTGGCGCGAAACTGGACAAAGGGGAAGGGGTGTAACCACCCCCTCCCTGGGTTCTCCAATAGGTGAGACCCTAGAGTTAGTCCAACCCTTCAACTTACTATAAGAATAGGATCCCAGTCCCTAGGACTTTAGATTACCCTGGACGAAACTCTGCAACATATATCTTGAACCTTCGACATTCCATATCGACTGGAAGATGGGTGAGACCTCCATTGTGGTCAAGGAGTGACCACCCTATTCAAACAGGCAACAAAAGGATCTTTGCCAGTCTGCATTTTCGAGGCTCCTGCTGGATCCCAAAGAATCTGTGACACAGAACATGGACTCCCAGACATCTCTGAAGCTGACCCGAGATCCCAGTACAGCTGAGACCCGTAGCTAACACAAGAGACATGGGACCGGAACTTCTGGACATCCTGCATTTTTGCAACGGCACCTACTTCCCTAAGTTTTCCAAAGTTTTGCATTGGGGTATTTGAAGCCCCTTCTCTGAGCTCCTATTGCACCAAATCTCAGAGGCCTACAGTACACGAGTGTCCCGTGGGCCCCCTTTGTGCATTTCCGCATGAGGTCCCTTCGCGGTTCCTAGTCCGTTGGCTAGTGAGCCCCCAGGAAGGGCCATCTTTGATTTCTTGAGCTTTCCTGGTTGCTCCAGATGCGCTCTCACTCCTCTCTAAAGGAAGAGTCCCTCAGACCTTGCTGGTCTGCACCGAAGTCAAACTTGTCATCTTGCGTGGATTGCTGTTGCCAAGGCTTGTTGGGTCTAATCCGGATTCTGATGCTGCAGCACTCGAGATCCTTTGTCGAACAGCTCGAATCCAGCTCCTGGTTGTCGTCAACACCTTCTGGATCTCGTGGCTGAAGAGTCAAGCTTCACCTCTTTCACCTGAAAACACCCGACATTGGCTGGCATCTTCCCATCGCCATCCTGGTCACTGGCAAGTGACACAGACTCTGTCCCTTCTGCTTTCAGGTTCTTCAGATCTTCAATCCACCCTTGGATCCACCCAGACACTTTTCCTCTGGTCGCCTGCAGCACTTCTTTGCAGCTCTCCATTGGAATCGACGACGAAACTCGACACCAAAAGACACCTATGCACCCGGCTTCCCTGGGTGAGGTAATACGAGTACTCCGGTGCTTCCATGGGTCTTGACTCTCAAAGTGCCTAAGTCTAAAAGGGTTCTATCGTAGTTAACCTAGAAGTGTCCTTAATCTTTAAACCTGTAACTTGTTCGTTCTCCATAGAAAGTCAATGGTGACCCGCGGCTGTGTTTAGACACTGCACACGTCCCCCGTGGGCCTCCTACATCCTAACTTTAGGTAGTTCTAGGTAGCCCCAGTGATTCTACAGGCCCTAGGCCTGCTTTCTATTCCTCACGTCGTTCTTGTACCAGTATTTTAGTATATGGTATGTGAGACCTCTAGGGCAACTTATTGTATGCTAATTAAGTTCCTTGAATTGTACTTTTACCTCTGACCTCATAAAGAGTCCAGAGGGGTTGTGTTTAGAATAAATGCATATATATTTGATATATACCTTGTGTGGTATGCTTTCATTTGGTCATTCAAGAGAATATAATTGGTAAAACAACTTGCTTAACTCGCCCCTAAGTTTTAGCCTGAAGGCTGCTCTCCACAGCTACTACTAGGATAGCTTTCTATAAGGTTGACGTTACAACCTACTATCAATAAGGGTCGTTTGGACTGGTGCAAGGTGCCCATTAGAATAGTGGACATCATATGCCAGGCCCGCTTCTCACACAAGCCACACCACAGATTTGCACAGCATGCCACACAATTCAACAGCATACCACATACTTAAATGCAGCAACATACCACTCCACCACATAAAATGCCATTCCACATAATTACACTCTGACACACAATCCCAATCAACATAATTCCAATACACTCAATGCCACATAATTACTATCCACATATTTCCATTATGCACTATTCCACATAATTCAACTACAAAAATTCACCACACAATTCCACAACTAACAATTCCATACCAAATAATTCCACTCCACACCACATATATACACTCCAGTCCAAAACACAAGACTAAAACACATTCTTATTTACAGCGCCAATGCCTCCAACTCTCACAAATGCTAGACCAATTTACATTGTAAAGGCTTGTTTTAATAAAGTGGCATCTCTTTATTCTTCCTTTCCTGAGATTCCCAGAGACACTTTGGGGTCTATTAGGATGGCTGTCAGGAAACCACCCTGACCACCATGGTAGCGGAAAACTGCCGCCCACCGGTACTGTGGCAAAACCGGCGGTCCGAATAGGATCAACTGCCAAAAAATACTGACCGCGGCGGATCGACACCACGAAAGACCGCCGGTAGCGGGTGGAGCTGGTGAAAATCCGTCCTCGGCGGTCGGATTTGTGGCGGAAACACACTGAATCGCCGCCAGGCCAGCGGCGTGACCGCATGGAAAATTAGGATTTCCCAGATGTGACAGCGGTACGTTCCACTATTTCTGACCTCCGCGATCGCAAACAGTGATGAATGGGAAAGCCGGCGGAAGGGCTGTTGCATACCCACCGCCACGGACACTCCGTGACAAATATGGCAGTCAACAAAAAAACCACATCACAAGGCCACCAAGTGCACACATCAAAGTAGCTCTGCCCCCAAAAACACCTAACACACCCCAATGACACCCCCCCATGGCAACTTCAAAAATACAAATCCCAGGATAATCCACACAACACACATGACAGCAATACCCCATTTTGACACACCCACATAGCTCAGTATAAAACCAGCCCCTTCCCTGACCAGAATCCTTTGCCATTTTTTTAACCATTTCAACAGCTTTATTCGACAATTTATAGTCATAAAAGCGATTCATAAAAATACAAATGGAATTAATTATACAAAAACATGAAGCACTAAAATGACATACATAGATCATATAAATAAAACTACTTTGCATCCCCACTATATGAAATTCATGAATTAAAATCAATTAAGAACTCGTTAGAGTACGAAATAAAAACAATTAAGATATGTACAAATCTCATTGTTAGGTAAAATATCATTATAACTAATATACTTCCTGGTATATAACCATATAGGTCATAATTGGGGCACACACTCTGCCCCCCATGAGGAGCTCGATTATATGAGCCTTACTTTGGGGCGCCTCAGTTTTTACACTCACTCTGGGTTATTAGGCGAGCCCTCTAAGTCCATGACCACCCTAAAAATGTTGCCATAGCTATTACAATGGGCGGTGATATGTCAGTCCGCAGAATGCGTTCTGCTTCAGATACCCGCCTCGTGCTCAAAAGCCTACAAATTGGGAGCAGCCAGGCCCGACGAGGGGCAACCTAAGCAACCCAGGCAAAAAGGATATGGGCCAGGGATTTTGCGGGATCTGCACCCCGGGCACTTGGATGTAACTTGAGCTGACCATTTAGCGTTAAAAGATCTCACCGGGAGCGTTCCCACCTTGAATCCTTTGCACTACTCCAGCCCTGAAGGAACCAAACCCTGCAGCACATTGGATAGGCAAAACACCACACATCTCACCAGCACCACAACACACACACACCACCCCCACCACCCTCACAACTGCACCTCAAAACATTTGCACATCACACACCATGGCACTTAAGAATAATGCCCAAATTCACAGAGAGTGAGTTGTCAGTCATGGTAGATGAGATAATCAAAGTAGAACCACAATTGTTTGGTCACCTGGTCCAACAGACACCATTAGCCACAAGAGCACAAATGTGGGAAAGGATAGTTGAGAAGGTCAATGCAGTAGGTGCCACCCTGCGCTCCTAGCAGGAAATCATGAAGCGGTGGCATGATCTAAAGAGGGTGGTAAAACAGAAGAAGAACAAGAACAGTCAGCTGGCTCAGATGACTGGCAGTGACCCTCCCATTCCACCAAATACATTCCCTGAATGGAAGGAGAAGGTGCTTGCCATACTGCATCCAGAGAGTCTGACAGGAATCGTCGGGGGAGTGCAGGCTGGTAAGGACAAACAAATGTCCTCCTGGCCCCCTATCCCACCCATGAGCAGGATGGAGCACACCCACCCGGCCAGAAGCAAGTGGCAGCCATTGTATGGTTCACCTCCACCAAACAGGTAGGCAGCCATCTTCCCAGTGAGGGCTGCTGGTGGGTGGGAGGCCTGCACTACAACTCCCACCAGCCCCCCTGTCCCACCCCTGAGCAGGATGGAGCACTCAAACACACAGCCAAAAGCAAGTGGCAGCCATTGCATTGTTCACATTTACCTAACAGGTAGGTAGCCATCTTCCCAGGGAGGGCTGTTTGGGGGTGGGAGGCCTGTACTACAACTCGCACTAGGACCTCTGTCCCACCCATGAGTAGGATGGCGCACACCCCCCACCCAGAAGCATGTGGCAGCCATTGGATTCCAACAAACAAACTCACAGGTAGGTAGCCCTTTTCCCACGGAGGGCAATTTGGGGGTGTGAGTCCTGCACTACAACTCACACCAGGCCCCCTGTCCCACCCCTGAGCAGGATGGAGCACTCAAACACACACCCAGAGAGATGTGTCAAAAAGTCGACCCCAATGTGACAACAGAACAGGTAAGTGGACAGTGCATGCACCCCACTATTCCTCTCAAAAAGCATGGAGCCATATGACAACACCAGTCCTACAATCCCACCAAATTTGACCCAGATACAATAACAAATTACAATGTGCAGACAGCTAAGCGTATGTAGCTGTCACAGAAACTAAAGTGTGACTCACCAAATCCCATGTTGTAGAAAATGAGGGCACAAACATGCACAGCACTGAATGCTATCTGTAAGTTCCATCGGGTCTGAGCTTGAAGGACCATATGAAAACAAAGCAAGCATGGTCTGTAGAACATATATATCAAAGCACAGGATATGGCAAAGGTATGCATGGGATGACAATGGCTAGTTCATGCGCAGGTGTAACATCTGCCAGGCAGAGTAATCAGCAAAGATGCTTCACATCAAGTCGTATTTTCGCAAGTTGTCAGATGACAACATGTCCTCGTAATCACAAAATCTGCATGTGGGGCATGGTACCCATTGACATGTCACACCATAGAAAAATAATGTTTGTATCTCCGCATCATGTCATGAAGCACATTACTGTGCAGACATACAATGTGAGAACTAGTGAACTGTTGCACAACCTGGAAATAAGATAGATTGAACACCAAACTTGAGGGGTGCACGTCAATGACCATTTCCCCTCTGTCCCACAGGTGACCAAGAAATGACTGCAGAGGATGACAACATCAACCTGCAGAGCCAGTCTACACCCCCGGAACATGAACTCTCTGATGATGACTCCCTGGATTTCGAGGATGCAAAGCTTGAAGCCGGCCCATCTGGCATGCCAGGGCGCTACAGGTCCCAGGTCTCCACTGTCCCCACCACCACCACCTCAGCAAAAACAACAATGACGCTGACCCCTGCTGTAACAACCTGTGCGGCCACCACCACCACCAGTGTTGCCTGCAACACTTTTCCTGCCCCAGAGGTTGACCACCCCACCCCACCAACGGAGGAGGGCAGGGAGAGTAGGCGGGTGCGTACAGTGGTGAGGCAACAGGTCCGTGACAGCAGGGCAGGTGGGAGGGAAGGGGGAATCTAAGCCAACCTGACACTGGGACTGAAGCCCTGGACAACATCACCAGATTCCTTGAGGCCTATAAACGGGCCCAGGGACAAATGGGCCAAGTTCAGGAGGAGTCCCATGGGCTCTGTCTGCTGCTGAGGTCCATCGACAGCCAAGTATAGGCACAAAATCCGTTCCGCTTGCGAAATTTGCGAATTTTCGGCAATTTCACGATCCGTGAGTCTCGTGAAATTCCCGAAAATTTCGCAAATTCGCTCGCAGGTGGATTTTTTTTTTTTTATGGCCAGCTCACTCAAGGGACCAAAGTTACAGGCACACACGGTCACTGGAGGCAAATCCTCTGGCCCTTTACGCCGTTGCAGTGTAGGAAAAGCACTATTATTTACCCAAAGAGGTAGCACTTACTTATTAGCCAGTAGAAAGTACTCTAGTTGAGTAGAGGTATGACACAACCGGTGGCATCATCGTGGATAAATATGCAGGCAGGATTCATTCTGGCACGATCCTTCTGTCACAAAAATTAAACCTCAACAGGAGGCACTTACAGATAAAAGCAGGTGCCCGAGTTGAAGCTCTAATTCAGTCGCGCATTATAATCAGCCCAAACAACTAGTGAGCACGGTCCAGGTGTGCTTCCTCCCCATTTCTACCGCCTACAATTAGATGTAATCCTTGATGGAGGTCTTTGCATCCATGAGTTTCTCGAGCGCAATCCCCGTGTACTTCCCGTGACCAGGAGGCTGCTTTCTTCTCATCTGCTGCTCTGATCGGTCTCTGACCCTTTATAGACAAGAGGCATGTGAACTCGCATAGAAGCCCCACCCGTTTGGCCCCACCACACACACACTAGGGTATGCAACGTCTTCCCGCCCTTTCCTCACTATGATGGACAGCTCACTCGAGGGACCTCAGTGCCTTTCGGCACGGTGGCAAAGTTACAGACACACATGTCACATTATTTGTGCAAATGGCAAAAAAATCCACGAGTTTGCGGGAAAATTCACGAACTCGCAGATTTTTTTACCATGTCGCACGAATTCGCGGACCGCGAATCCGCAAAATTCGCCCATACTTAATCGACACCGGCATGGGCCAAATCGTGGACCTTTTGGGCCAGCTAGTGGCGTTACTGAGGGACAGGCCTGTGGCACAAACAACACCTCCACCTCCCTCTGGTGGCCCGCAGGATGACAGTTCCACATCCTCCCCTGCGGCCTTGGAGAGGGGGACTCCATAGACCCCACTGGACTTGCAGCAGAGGCCCCCCATATAAAACGACCAAGGGGCCGTCCAAAGAAATCCAAGGGAGGAACCTGTGGCAAAGCACCTGCCAAACGCAAGTCAAGGAGCCAGCCATGATGTCACCTTGCCATTGACTTTGTTGACTGTCCTTCCCGATACTGCCATGTTAATGGCATCCTTCTGTTGGACTGGGCCACCACATTATTGTGGTGATTACTTGATTGTCTCATATTCCATCACTGACAACTCAATGCTTCACTAATCACCTTTTTGTAAATATTCACTCCCCTGTCACATGTACCCATTGTAAATAAACACTCCTTACACACCTACGTCATTGTGTCTGCTCTGTGTTTATCACAGGAAGTGCAGTGTTCACCATGATTTCAATGTACCAGGAGCACAGATTGTTTGTAAGCAAGGAGAGGCTGAAGGGACCTAGGAAAACACATCAGAACAATATTCACTAGTCAGGCAGTGGCATCACAGCCATCACATAAAACTTGTCATCAAGAAACTCAGATCTGCACGCATTACAATGAGCAACAGTACCGGCATAGACATCCTGTGCTGTGCATAACTACCTTGTCCCAGAAGTATTGGCAGCCAGCACTGCGTCAACAACAAGCTGCAGTCACAAAACCCACACAGACGTTTTCACCAACAATGACATCAGCAGACAAGGACCCAGTTGTACATTGTCACTCACCTTCAAGTGAAGTAGCGGTTGATGAGCTGTTAACGCAGGTCAACACCTTCCTCCTCTCCACTATCCTCATCACTGGACATGGGTTGGTTTGCAGGCGGGGCTCTCGGCTGCTCATCAGCGCCCAGGAGCAGGGGGATCTCCTTGCGCAAGGCCAGGTTGTGGAGCATGCAGCATGCAACTACAATCTGACACACTTTTTTGGGCGAGTACATTAGTGCACCTCTGGTAATGTCCAGGCAGCAAAATTGTCACTTCAGGAGACCAAAAGTATGCTCCACCACACGACATGTCCTCCCATGGGCATCATTGTAGCGGGCATCACTTGGGGTCCTAGGATTCCTCAGTGGGCTCAGCAAGCAAGGACGGTTGGGATATGCAGAGTCAGCTAGGTGTGAGTAACACAGACCAACTTTGTAATATGACTGTGGCAGAGGACAGCATGTCACACACACAGCATGCAACTTGACCCTGCCTACTCACCTACAATCCATGCACGCTCCGGAAGCAGATTAGCCATCAGCTGTGGCACAATGCTATTGCGCATGATGTACAAAGTCATGGGCCGAGCCAGGAAATTTGGCACAGACGTTTGAGATAATCATATCCGCCTGGCACACCACTTGCACATTGATGGAATGGAAATGTTTCCTGTTCCTGTAGATATGCTCAAGTACCTGTGGTGGAACTAGGCCAACATGTGCGCAGTCAATGGCACCAACAACATTGGGGATGTGCCCAAGAGCATTAAAAATCTGCCTTCACAGCCGCCAATTCATGCCTCCTGGGGAAATGGATGTATCTGTCCTTGTAGGTCATCATAGCGGACAGGACATCATGTGGCACCATGCTGAACATAGGTTGCGACATCCCACTTGCGCTGTACACCGTGTACTGGAATGTACCAGAAGCAAAAAAATGCAGGGCTGCCATCACCTTAGACGGTGTGAAAGCTCTCAGATATGTTCTGCAAGGTCGCAGGTGGGGCTCCAACAGAGCTCATAGGTCTTGAAGGGTGGGTTGATCCAGACAGAATTTCCATATGACCTCCTCATCCTCCATGTCTGCCAGCACTGTGAATGGATGATGCACATTTGGTCGCCTCCCAGGTGCAATGAAAGGGGACACATGTCAATGCAATCCACCATGAGATATGACCAACATCTTAAGTTTTGACTGACACAACACCAACAATGACTGTCATCACAGTTGAACTTACAGCCCAACTTACATGTTGGGGCACGTTCTGCTACACTAGTCGTACACTTGTCCACTTTTCACACAGCGAGTATCTCAAAAACAATATCTGACTATGTGAATGCCCAAAGGGATCGGGCCACATCGTGCATGAGCAGCCCTGAGAGTAGTTCATACTGTATATGTGTGAAACAGTAACACTACTGTCTCCTACCTAGCTGCTGTTCCTGCCACACCTTCTTGCTCAAGGCGAACAGGGCACACATCAACAATATAATGATCACAGTCTGTGCGTTAACAACAAGTATGTGCATGAGCCAAGCAAAGTAGACAGTTACATATGCACAATGTGTAGTCAGACATTCATCACTGTGAGTTGCTCTGTCCTGTCATACATAGACATGTGTACCCATTGGAGAGTCCATCACAACACTGATCTGTGTACATGCCGAGCAATATCACAAGTGGCATGTGAGGGAGTACAAGCCAATGTTTACAATCATATACACAAACATGGCTTGTGTAGTCAGCAGTGGGGTAAAGTATACATTGGCATTGTGTGCACAATCTTGTACCATTAATCATGTGGCCACTGTGCACTGTTGAGAACTGGCCATTGGCCATTCGCACAGCATGATGTGTGCATAGGTGCTGCAAAGTGCTCCGCCTCAAAATTACGGTCACTGGCTCCATTGTATAGCAGCCATATCGCGGCAGCGACTGCCTGGCCCCTGCGGAGTGTCACTGCCAATGCCAAAGCCACACTCGCAGTAGTGATAGATTTATACTCATGGTCTAATGGTGGTTGGCATGCTCCGCCACCCAAATCACGGTCACTGGCTCCTTTGTATAGCATAAAGTACAATGGATTGGTGGCTGTGCACTGCGTATTTTTCGCCAGGTAAATTTCAAAGAGTGGGTCGTGCTCCCAGGTAATACCCCCCGCTTCGGAGTATTGAATTAATAAGGAAAGATTGCGCTGGCACCAATTTGTGCAAGTGTCTCCTAGGGCACTGACTATTTTGCTGGTTACACCAGCTATGTTGTGATCAATAAAGTTTTTCAAAACAGTCGTTTTTCTTTTTCACTTTTCACAAGTATTTTATTCATACTCTCAAAGTTTTTTGCAAATATTGTTCAATCATTAAAGTGCTCCTTTCGATTTACTTTTCAAGTTAAATACATTCCAATGCATTTCGGCCTGCTGGCCTTCGTCAGGGAAATCTGTGAAACAAAAGGTGTATCCATCACTATTTTATACATCAACGCTATCAATATGTGCTACATTACAGTTTTACTACGATGTGCAATTATTACCATTACAATATAAATCAAGTTAGACAGCGATTACCTGTTTATATGCAATGTTCTCACATGAGTGTAAATATCCTGGTTAATAACACATTGCTAAATGTGCTATAATTTCATGGTGATTAGACTTCCTTTCTATACAATGATTATCGGCAAACTATCAACTAGATAGATCGGCGTGCTTCGAAATACAGCTGAATCATTCTCATGTATAAGCTAGTTGCTTCACTAAAACCTTCACTGATGTTAAAACACACGCGCTACATAGCGTATTAGTTTTCGTGCGATTATTTACCACATGCTGGAAAATAGTAAAGTATTCGGACACTATGCCTGAAAGCGCTGCTGGTATTTTTAAAAAAAAGGTTATATTAGCGGCTAAAGATCACTCGCCTAGGCATCAAAGCTCAGCTGGCGCCAGCTTACCGAAATGTTTTATCTTCTAAACACTCGGTCGAGGTAGCTGCTCTACTATCCTCCTCTCGGCAATGTCGGTGTCTGACGTCTACAGGGTGTGGTTACCAAGTAGGTTAGCGCGCATTCTATTTAAAGGACCAAGTCACTAAAGTATTTAAAGGGCCATGGCAATACACATTTCTATGCAACGGTATTAATGTGATTTCATCGTTTAACCAGTTGAAGGGTTATTGCTATATATTCATGGCAACGTGCCTACTTAAAATGAAACTCATATGTTCACCGTTCTAGGTGTATAATCACCAACTGCATGTTTCATGATATTCAGTACATAATCACCAACACGACAATATGTTCAGAACAATGCTAAATAAGTGACCCATGATCTATTACAAGTGCTTCATAAATAACAATTAAATTGAGTCCGTTCATTCATCCCTTTTGGGCGTAGAGTCTGAAGATGGTACATCCAGTGATTTTCACGTTTTAATATAGCAAATTCTAGAACTGGAGAAGGAAAGGGAACACCCACAAACTCGACAAGCGGTGACCAAGAAGGACAAGAAGAAGAACAAATAGACAACCTAGTGATTAACATATCTGATGTCAATTTTTCTAATCTACAAATTAAAACTCTTCAGAAAGGAACATCATTTGTGCCCACAGCACATACTAATCTTCTAGAAGTCAACATCAGTGTATTTAAACTCATGAGAAAACTGAGATTGCGACATTTCTTTAGTAACGTTGTAGGAGAAACACAGCAGGTAAGAGAAGATTCTCTCAAAGGATTGACCATGACAAGTAATTACATGGCCCCCGTCAGCCACAAGACGTTGGATTTGTTTGAACAGCTAGTCAAACTAGATTAAATAAAATCAATTACAGAAAAAAAACAAAGGGCGGGAACCTTACTCAAAAAGAATTTGCTATATTAAAAACCATAGCCAACAATCCTAATATCGTTTGTCAAAAAGCAGATAAGGGTGGCGCTCTCGTCATTATGAACAAAGATTACTACAATTCACAAGCCGCTGCACATCTACAAGATGAAAACACATATATGACACTGCAAACTAACCCCACGAAAGAAATACAAGCGGTTCTACAGACTATCATCACAGAGGGTATAACCAAAGGATGTGTAGACGAAAAGATGAAAAAATATTTAACCACGGATTACCCCAAAACACCGAAATTTTACTTGACACCAAAAATACATAAAGACCCCATCAAACCCCCCTGTCGCCCCATAGTATCCACATGTGGGAGCGTTCAGGAACCAGTGGGCAAACTAATTGACAAGTACCTTCAACCTTATGTCATCAATATGAACTCATATGTCAAGGATACAACAGACTTTTTGAATAAGCTGGATAGCATAAAACTCGATCAAGAAGAAGACATAATCATGTGCACGATAGATGTCCAAGCCTTATACACGTCCATACCCCATCTAATGGGGTTAGAAGCAGCAGAAGAAGCATTGCTTCAGATGGAATATGAGGAAAATATGAAAATATTTTTGATGGAACTTCTCAATTTTACCTTGATGCATAGTTACTTCAAATGGGAAGACAAATGGTATTTACAAAAGTCAGGTACAGCCATGGGAAATCCAGCAGCTCCATCATATGCGAACATTTTTATGCATCATTATGAGACTGAACATATCCTAGGAATACCACAATGGCAACAAGGGTTGCGCCTATACCTAAGATATATTGACGATATCTTTGTATTGTGGAAAGACACTAGAGAAAGCCTGATTTCAAATATTTCACAGCTCAACCGAATAGACCAACGTATACAGTTCACCTATGAGATCCATGAAAGCCAAATTAACTACCTAGATGTAACCGTCAAGAAAGTAAATGATAAGTTTGAAACCACACTTTACTCAAAGACAACAGATCGCAACAATTTGTTATATTACCAGAGCTTCCACCCAACTCCGGTTAAACAACATCTACCTTACTCGCAACTATTACGAGTGAAAAAAATAGTCTCAGACCCTGAAGAATCGAAGGCGCAAGCTCAAATCATGTTGAACAAATTCAAAAAAAGAGGATACCCTAATGAAGTATTACACGGAGCCCTAGAAAGAACACAATTAAAAGCCAGAAAGACATTACTTTCAGCACCTAAAACAGAAAAAGCCAAAAAAATTACATGCGTAAGTAAATACTCCACAGTAAGTCCACGATTCAAGAAGATCAACAAAAAACATTGGAGAATCTTACAAATTGAGCCAGATTTCAACCACATCTTCAATGATGAACCTGTGTTTGCGTTTTCTAGAGCCAAAAACTTAGGAGAAATCATCAAGAAAACAACAAACTTGAAACCTATTGTAAAATACAAAGGCACTGTCCCCTGTAAAAATTGCTGCAATTGCAATAATATTATGGAAGGCAACATTATTGCTCACCCTATGAGAGGGAATAGAATCAAACTCCAAGTTAATGGAACGTGTGACACAAAAAACATTGTTTACATGATTAAATGCCCATGTGGCTAAGCCTATGTTGGACACACAGAACGTAAACTGAAAACCAGGTTAACAGAACATAAGAGTAACATTCGCACAAAAGCACTAAAACCAGCTATAGCATCTCATTTTGTGGAACACAATCATCAAATTAATCAAATAAAAGCTTGCATATTGGAAATTGTGGAGAGAAACGAAGAAACTGACAACAAAAAGGCGCTGTTAAAACGTGAAAATCACTGGATGTACCATCTTCAGACTTTACGCCCAAAAGGGATGAATGAACGGACTGAATATAATTGTTATTTATGAAGCACTTGTAATAGATCATGGGTCACTTATTTAGCATTGTGCTGAACATATTGTCGTGTTGGTGATTATGTACTGAATATCATGAAACATGCAGTTGGTGATTATACACCTAGAACGGTGAACATATGAGTTTCATTTTAAGTAGGCACGTTGCCATGAATATATAGCAATAACCCTTCAACTGGTTAAACGATGAAATCACATTAATACCGTTGCATAGAAATGTGTATTGCCATGGCCCTTTAAATACTTTAGTGACTTGGTCCTTTATATAGAATGCGCGCTAACCTACTTGGTAACCACACCCTGTAGACGTCAGACGCCGACATTGCCGAGAGGAGGATAGTAGAGCAGCTACCGCGACCGAGCGTTTAGAAGATAAAACATTTCGGTAAGCTGACGCCAGCTGAGCTTTGATGCCTAGGCGAGTGATCTTTAGCCGCTAATATAACCTTTTTTTTAAAAATACCAGCAGCGCTTTCAGGCATAGTGTCCGAATACTTTACTATTTTCCAGCATGTGGTAAATAATCGCACGAAAACCAATACGCTATATAGCGCGTGTGTTTTAACATCAGTGAAGGTTTTAGTGAAGCAACTAGCTTATACATGAGAATGATTCAGCTGTATTTCGAAGCACGCCGATCTATCTAGTTGATAGTTTGCCGATAATCATTGTATAGAAAGGAAGTCTAATCACCATGAAATTATAGCACATTTAGCAATGTGTTATTAACCAGGATATTTACACTCATGTGAGAACATTGCATATAAACAGGTAATCGCTGTCTAACTTGATTTGTATTGTAATGGTAATAATTGCACATCGTAGTAAAACTGTAATGTAGCACATATTGATAGCGTTGATGTATAAAATAGTGATGGATACACCTTTTGTTTCACAGATTTCCCTGACGAAGGCCAGCAGGCCGAAATGCATTGGAATGTATTTAACTTGAAAAGTAAATCGAAAGGAGCACTTTAATGATTGAACAATATTTGCAAAAAACTTTGAGAGTATGAATAAAATACTTGTGAAAAGTGAAAAAGAAAAACGACTGTTTTGAAAAACTTTATTGATCCCAACATAGCTGGTGTAACCAGCAAAATAGTCAGTGCCCTAGGAGATACTTGCACAAATTGGTGCCAGCGCAATCTTTCCTTTGTATAGCAGCCATATCGCGGTAACGACCGCCTGGCCCCTGCAGTGTGTCACCGCCAATTCTCAGGTCCATACAGCCAATGGGAACCGCAATCGCGGTAGCCTAATGCAATTTTGAAAATCGCAGTGGTGGAGCATTGGATGCAATTGAAAGATGCACGACCGCGGTAGCAACTTCCTGGCCCCTGCGGTGTGTCACCACCAATGCTCAACTTAAGCCCTTACAGCCAATGGGAACCGCAATCGCGGCAGCCTAATGAAATTTTAAAAATCGCGGTAGGCGTGATTCGCCACCGCAGACCCGCTCATTGGTTGCATTTGAAAAAAGCTGCCCTGGAACGCCAATTGCAGCAGCTTAGAACCACTGAAACTACCCCAGGGGGCTATATATGTGTGGGAGAGATCCTCACGTTTTCACTGCTGCCTGACACTCTTCACCACCAACTGCTGCTGCTCCTGTCTCCTGGACCCAGACACTGCTGCCTGCAACTCCTTACCACCAACTGATGCTGATCCTGTCTCCAGACACTGCTGCCTGACACCCCTGACCACCAACTGCTGCTGCTCCTGTCTCCAGACACTGCTGCCTGACACCCCTCACCACCAACTGCTGCTGCTCCTGACTCCTGGACCCAGTGATGTCGAGGACTGAGAAGATCAGGGCCTGTCCCTTCACCACAGAGGAGCTGGAGGTCCTGGTGGACAAGGTGCTCACACAGTATGGGAGGCTATATGGTGCTCCAGATGTCATGGTAAGTGTTTCAGAGTGTAAGTGAGAGTGCAGGGAGTGCACACATGAAGTTGATCTGCTGCAGTCTGGGGCTGATAGTGTGGGGTATTGTCATTCACTGCCTAGCATGGTGACTCCAGGGGAAAGGAGTGTGTTTATCTATTTTACACATTTCACTGGCTGCACATCAAAATGGGAGGGACATGCATTGTTTTTTCAGCCATACAGTGACACAGCTGGTTGGTTAAGCGGGAGTCAGGACAGAAATTGCCTGAGTGAATGGATGGGTGGGTCCATGATGTTCTGCACAGGTTCATCTGTGACATTACCAAGGGTTTACGTCCAGAGGGTACTGATGGAAGTGTGTCTGACTCAACCAGATCTGTGACTGGGGGTGAATGTGAATGTTTTGCCATTGTGCAACATTCCGTCCATCATCTTGTGTGTTTTGCTGTTCACCCTATGTGGGAAGGGTATGCTGAGACGTGGGTCCCATGCTCACTACGCCACTGGAGTCAAGCTATCCTGGCTAAAGACGGCTGATAGCCAGAAACCGGTCCTTGGATGCTTGATTCCGGTCCAGGGAAGACATGGCTTGGCAGTTCGGGCTGGACTGTTCCCATGAGGCACAAGGTCAAGACTGATTTGCATATGGCCATGTCTGAACTGGGGTGGCTTGGTGAGCAAAATAACAATGGATTAAACCCATATCTGTGACATGGGGGTGAATGTTTTGCCATTGTGCAACATTCCGTCCATCATCTTGTGTGTTTTGCTGTTCACCCTATGTGGGAAGGGTATGCCCAGACGTGGGTCCCGTGCTCACTATGCCACTGGAGTCAAGCTATCCTGGCTGAAGACGGCTGATAGCCAGAAACCGGTCCTTGGATGCTTGATTCCGGTCCAGGGAAGATATGGCTTAACAGTTCGGGCTGGACTGTTCCCATGAGGCACAGGGTCAAGACTGATTTGCATATGGCCATGTCTGAACTGGGGTGGCTTGGTGAGCAAAATAACGATGGATTAAACCCTGATCTGTGACTGGGGGTGAATGTTTTGCCATTGTGCAACATTCCGTCCATCATCTTGTGTGTTTTGCTGTTCACCCTATGTGGGAAGGGTATGCTCAGACGTGGGTCCCATGCTCACTACGCCACTGGAGTCAAGCTATCCTGGCTAAAGACGGCTGATAACCAGAAACCGGTCCTTGGATGCTTGATTCCGGTCCAGGGAAGACATGGCTTGGCAGTTCGGGCTGGACTGTTCCCATGAGGCACAGGGTCAAGACTGATTTGCATATGGCCATGTATGAACTGGGGTGGCTTGGTGAGCAAAATAACGATGGATTAAACCCAGATCTGTGACTGGGGGTGAATGTTTTGCCATTGTGCAACATTCCGTCCATCATCTTGTGTGTTTTGCTGACTCAAAATTGCCACCACATATGGGTCAGCACTATGCACTGGACTTAAATGCCAGAGGGTGACACTCTTGGTGGTAATTCACCTATGACTCAGCAAATTGTAGCACTTTTGTACAAAGCTCCTTACATTTTCACCAACATGTGTACTGATTTGCATGTGTAGACACTGTTTACTCTCTCATATTGTCCCTGCATGTGACATTTCTGATGCCCCACGTTGGACCTAAGTGTGAGCCCCCTTGGCCTGCACGGTCACTGCCCAATCTGACAAGGACACATCACTGAATGTATAGAGTGAAACATATAGGTTGTCTGCTATACTATCCATCAAAGAGCTATATAAGCCCTGTAGATTGCACACAACAAACCTTGCGAGAAGGGTGTGTGATTGTAAGATCATGTCCCTAAATGTGACCCCCATGACACAGTGAGCCATTCACAGGACAAGGACATTGAGGGCTGCACAATGTTGGACACAGTGAGTCTCACCCGAAACATATTTGCAAATGTAATGTACGTCTTGCTCACCCACAAACTGGATAGCAGATATGGGCCCCCTACACATAGCTTTCTGTGCTGGCATCTTGCATGTGTATGAGATGGGCCGGTACTGTGTCCACCCTCATACCTGCATTGCATTTTTGGATGATTCGCCCATGCTTATGTACTGGGTGAGATGCTGTATTGTCTCTGCTAGTCATATTTGTGAAGTAGTGCTGAGTTAGTATCATGCTCCTGTACTGAGAAGTAGTGGTACATAACCCTGTGTCACTGATTTTTCCTACTCTTGTATCCCATGCCTGCAGCTCAAAGTCCACCAGCGTAAGGTCGTGTGGAGGGCCATTGCAGGCAAGGTGCAGGCTCTGGGTGTCTCCAACCGACAGGGCACACACTGTCACAAGATGTGGGTGACATCTGCCGGCCTAGCAAAAACGTGGCAGAGATGACGCTGGGGCTGCTCCCTCGGACTTGGAGGTTGGAGCGCAGAGGCATGACACCACTAATGGCCCACATCTTAGCTGTGACACAGCCTGAGCTGGATGCAAGTTTGAAGGAGCATCAGCAGCAAGCTGGGGGTGAGTATTCTGGGACGGGTGACTTTGGTTGTGAGTGACTGCATGTGTTCTAAGCCTGGGTCAGTGCTGAGCTCTGTGATGCTGCTAGTGTGATGCAATGGCTTGTAAGTATCGTCTGTGTTGGGTGAAGCTGTCATGCTTTTTCCCTACCTGTACTTTCTCATGTCATTGAAGTTATGGCCCTTGACATTGCATTCTGAATTGTGGCATTCTGGCATTGTCTGCATTGGTGTAGTCAGGGACATCCCATGGAAGGGAACGGCAGTGTACCTCATCTGAGTGTGCTTACATCAATGTGTGCAGTGCCGGACCTCTGAATTGTGAGGACTACACATCTGACACCAATGTGCAGCTGTAGTTGTGCCCCAAAGTACAACATGGTGAATGGCATGAGCTCATGGCCATTGTGGACTGATATTTTGTAGTCTGTATCTGTGTTGTCCCTTTCTGCTGCCTCCAGATGTGACTGTGGCAACATATTGGGAGGTACATATTTTCCTTCCGCAGGGACCTAGGTATGCTCAGAGGGAACTGTATGTCTGGTTACATGGAGCCAGGGGCAGGCTATTTGGCTGTGTGGTCATCACATGGCTGACTTATGCCAAGTTTGCATGATAACACGCAAAATTCGAGTTTGGGATTGAGGTTGCAGAATGTTACTGCACAGGGTGGTGTGCCAAAAAGGGGATATCATCATCTTGTTTAGTGCTTTGCTTGCATATGATATTTGTGTTAATGCCACTGAACTGACCCAACGTCTCTGTCTCTTGCAGCATCTATGGTGGGCACAGAAGGACAGGGGACAGACACCAGTGGTGAGGCATCAAGCCCGACTGCTACACACGCGCACACTGACATTGGTGTGACCAGCGCTTCGGAGGGGGACAGGAGTCTGCATGAGGAATCACAGCCAGAGACACCAACCTCAACGTCATCTGACGCCAGCAGTGACACCTCTATGTTGGCAGGCACAGGTAGCGTGAACTTTGCCTCCTCTTCCACCACTCAGCATCCAGTGCCCACCCTCCCAGCTACTTCCACTAGTGCTGCATGTGCTCGCAGAGTGTCCTTCACCCAAGGCACCGCTGCCCCTGCCCCCTGTCTCCCCTGCTGCCATCAGTGTTGAGGCTGTGGACCTTTTGCCCCAGCTGTGTGTGGGTTAGACAACTCTCTCCAATGCCTTCCTAGATCATGAAAAACAGTTGGCACAGGTAGTTGCCTTCATGGAGAGCATACATTCAGAAGTGGGTGGGATACACCGGACTGCCCAGTCTTTCTCTACCACAGTGACTGCAGCAATTCAGCTGTCACAGGCTTAGAGTACAGCTCCAGGCCCGTTGGCCACACCCCTGCCAGTGCCTACATCTGATGAGTGACCGCACACCACAGACCTCAGGCTCAAGATACAGCACACACAGCACACAAGAGCTGCAGCCCAAGTGGGCCAGAGTGCAGACACCATCCCCCAAAAATCCAAGTCCACCCCAGAGCGCAAAGGCAAAAGCCCTTCAGCTGACACTCAGGGGCATAAAACCAAGAAGCAGGCCTCAGGCTCACATGCCTCAGAGGCATCCCCAGCCAAGGACTCTCCTGTCCCAAAAGCATCTCACAAAGAAAAGCAGACAGTTGCCGTGCCTGCTGGGAATTTGGTGCCTGCTAAGAGTCCACATAAAAAGAGCTTCAAGGCAGATTCACCCACAACCTCAACTCCCATCCACTTCCCTGTGAAGCAGGGAAAGGAGGGCACTATGGGGGGTACACCTGGTAAAAAGAGAATGGAGGGGCAAAGGCAAGGCCAGGCCAAGCGTACCGCTGGATCCAGTATGTCCCCAGAGGGAGGGCCACCGGCTGTACCTGATGCAGCTTTGGTGGAGAGTGTGCCTGTTGTGGCCACCCCACCTCCCACTCCTACCAAGACAGAAAAGCCATTTTGACTCCCCAAGAAGTGGAAAGGCATCCCTCCATATACTCCCACCCACACTGTATCTCACGGCAGCATTTCTCCGTCTCCACATGCCGCCACACTACCCGGTCCAAGCAGCCCTCCTGCTCCCAAAACCACTGATGCCTCTACCGCAGTTCCTCTCTCTCCCAGGTCCAGTCCTCCAACTGGCCCCAGCGCTCAGCTACCTCCCAGTCAGACTAACAGCCAAGTCTGAGCCAAAGTCCCCCTCACACACCTGTCTCTCCCACAGCAGTGCCTGGACTGCCCATTGTAACCCCCCCTAACTGTGTTGCTGACCATGGCAGTGTACAGTTTCACCCATTCCCTGTGCCGCCTCTCATGCACACATGTGCCTACTTTGCACTTTGACTTGCCACTGGCCTTGCTGTTCCTTACTGTGTTTGCCCATTCCCAGTCTATATGGATATGGGACCCCCTCTAAAAATACTTTTAAGGTCAGGGAAAGAGAGGAACAATATTACATCAAAGAACAATATTCCCTCATGACCTAATAATTCTACAGATCACAACTTATACACTTTCAATAAAGGCTTTCAACACAAGGTGACTACATTTATTTTTTCATTTGATATTCTTTGTTGTTGTTTTTTTATGTTATATCTTTGCATTATTTCTTTAAATTCATAACCATCATTTTACAAAAAATACATATAATTCAACATTTGGACAATAAAAATACAAATGCCATACAGAGAAAAAGAGGGACCTTATACACACTTACAAATATTTCATGCACACACTCTCATACACTCTACATTCATTCTTAATTCTGTGTCAGAGGCGTCACAAGTTGTTATGTGATCTATTACGCAAGGTCGACGCATTTCGGTGGGATAAGACCACCTTCCTCAGGACCTCTAGCAGAACAGACGATCTTTACAAAGACAATTTATAAACTCTGTATAGATATCCAGATGGCAAAATTGAAGCAGATCAAAACCTCGATTTAGACTTCGTTTTTATAAGCTTGTGTACGGAAAGCTGTTCCCAGGAAGCTTTATCCGATGACAGACAATTCAATTGTATAAAGGATGTGGTTGGCTGCAACCTTCGCTGTATTCATCTGTCGAGTATAAATTTCTTGTAAGTAACCGGAGCAGCTCATATATCCATTTGTGTGCTTCAGATAACTTCTATATTTTCTTGATATATCTGGGATATCCCACTAAATTCTGATTTTTTTCGGCTCAATTGTCAGGCGACGTGGATGCCAAAGAACCTCGGCTAGTAATCCCGTAGGCTATATCTGGGATATCCCAGATATATCAAGAAAATATAGAAGTTATCTGAAGCACACAAATGGATATATGAGCTGCTCCGGTTACTTACAAGAAATTTATACTCGACAGATGAATACAGCGAAGGTTGCAGCCAACCACATCCTTTATACAATTGAATTGTCTGTCATCGGATAAGGCTTCCTGGGAACAGCTTTCCGTACACAAGCTTATAAAACGAAGTCTAAATCGAGGTTTTGATCTGCTTCAATTTTGCCATCAGGATATCCATACAGAGTTTATAAATTGTCTTTGGAAAGATCGTCTGTTCTGCTAGAGGTCCTGAGGAAGGTGGTCTTATCCCACCGAAACGCGTCGACCTTGTGTAATAGATCACATAACAACTTGTGACGCCTCTGACACAGAATTAAGAATGAATGTAGAGTGTATGAGAGTGTGTGCATGAAATATTTGTAAGTGTGTATAAGGTCCCTCTTTTTCTCTGTATGGCATTTGTATTTTTATTGTCCAAATGTTGAATTATATGTATTTTTTGTAAAATGATGGTTATGAATTTAAAGAAATAATGCAAAGATATAACATAAAAAAATAAATAAAAATATCAAATGAAAAAATAAATGTAGTCACCTTGTGTTGAAAGCCTTTATTGAAAGTGTATAAGTTGTGATCTGCAGAATTATTAGGTCATGAGGGAATATTGTTCTTTGTTTGCCCATTCCCTGTGCAGGATCTCATGTACCTACTCTGCACTTTGTACTGGCCACTTGCCTTGCTGTTCATTCCTGTGATTGCCCATTCCCTGTGCAGGATCTCATGTACCTACTTTGCACTTTGTGCTGGCCACTCGTCTTGCTCATGTCTACTTTTGATGCCTATCTGTGTAATATGTGAATAAAGACAGTTACTCAAGTTGTCTGCTTTGTCTGTGTCCTTGCTAAATAAAGGGTTTCATGTGTGGGTATGCTTTAATGTGACACATGTTCTTTATGCCACTTCAACATTGCCAATGGCTGATTTCTCTTTTTCAGGGATTTTCAGAGTTGACAGGCACTTCAGTTCTTCTTGACTCTGAGGCTTGGGGGTGTAATGATGGTTGTTTGTGATGAACTACTGTTATCATAATGAATCAATGGTGAGGTGAGCTAAATTGTACACATGTGATGTTTGGATGCACTGCCAGCACAGAGTGGGATTCTATCCACAGGAATGCAGGCAGACTGGCCAGGGTCCATCAGGTCTGTGTGATCTTTCTTGATGCGTGTTGGGGTATGCGGATCTTGTGATGGCTAGTCATCCTAGTCACATGGGTAAATTTCAAAGTGTGCACCTAGTGGTCATGAAGTGTGCAGTGTGAAGGGGGTGGTTTTGTCAGTGGTGTTGATATGTGTGTGCCCCTGCAATGGCAACTGCACATGTGTCAGCCTAGATTTGAGCACCTGTTGGTTTGATTGGTCAGTCCTGTGCTTGTGATTGTGTGCACATGTGGGAGTTGTAGGTTGGCACTGTGTAGTGTGTTGGTGTGTCCTTGCACTTCTGGGGGACACCTACTTGTTGTTGGTGGCAATTGTGAGTATGCAGAGTGTGTGACTGGCAAGTCAGTGTTGTGTTATGTTGATCAGCCATGTGTGTTGATACTGTTTGTGCTATCTGTGCAGACATGCTCAGCCACACTGACATTGAGGGTGTTTTTCTCATGCGTTTCTGTCACTTGAGAAATTGTTTGATGCAGTGTAGCATTTGGGATGTTGAGTTGTACCATCCCGTATCTGTGCTTCTGTTAACTACCCATTGTGATTCCACACTCCATCTATTTGTGTATGGTGCACTCCTGCCATGTCCACTACTGACGTACACACCACTTTACTCTCATGTTAGCTATCCCCTTGGGTTGTCAGTGTGTGTCCCTCCCCACCACTTCATTTGTTACACTGTGCCTTGTGTTGCTGATCTGTGCACAGGACCAATGTGCCAGTCAGGACAGTTTCCAAATTGGTTGTGTGTGATTTTCTTACACTGCTTTGCAGTCATTGTTGTTCATGTGCATTGCAACTGTTTGTGCTGCACAGTCCTCTGGTCAAGTTGTTTGCACCTGGGTGTCACAGACTTGTGCAACTGTGGGTGATGGGTAAGCTGTATGTGTGTTTGCTGTGGTACTGCTACCCTTCCTTCCTGAGTGTGATGTTGTCATTGTGCTGTGGTAATTTGTGTTGTGGGGGGATATGGTGAGGCACTAAGATATGTGTGCTACTGGTTTGGTTTATGTGCACACACTACTTGTTGTGCATGCAGTGTTGTTAGTGTATGTTGCCTTGTAATTGCCTGGTGTGCATCCCTGATGTACAGCTGTGTTTGCAATATGAAGGATTGGAGGATTGGCATGTGCATCTGTTGTGTGTTTGCTGTGCCTGTGTTGTCTCTTTCAGCTGACAGATGCTCTGTGTGTGATGTTCTATTTGCATATCATTGTGTGTGAGTTGTTTTGGTATTGTGATACATTCAGATGTGTGTTGCAAGTTTAGTGTGCATTATTTCTGTGTCTGTCACATGCACTTAGGAGTATTCTTGTTCCTGAGCTTGTTTCGAGTGCACCTTAGTGGTTTCTCCTCTTATATTTGACCTGTCACTTGTCAGGATTGTGCATGTGCATGCATTTGGTACACTATTACACCATGTTGACATGATGGGTGGTGTGGTATGTCCGTCTGTGTTTTATTATTGGCCCATAGCTCCCACTTTGTGTCCATGATTGTTTTGGGATGATGCTCTTCTTGTCTGTGTTGGGGTATGGTGTCTGTGCATTGGTCCAGAGTGATGATGTTGTGTACTCCTGTTCTGTATGGGCTCCAATTGTCTTTCCACTGTTTGGCTGGCCATATGTGGGCTTGTTGTACTTGTGTGTATGTTGCTTGTGAGGTTAGTGTTTGGCTATTGTATTTGTGCAGGCATTGGTTCAGGCATCCCTGAGTGTGTGTGTGATGTTTGTGGATGCACCCCAGGGAGTGTGATTGTTTGTCAGTGTATTCACAGGACATTATTTGCACCATTCTGTGTGTTTGACGCTAGTGTTGAGTGCTGCAAGTGTGAGGTGGGTGGAGGAGGGGTATGTGTGAAGGGTCCAAGTTGTGTTTGACAGTCATGGAGTGTGTCAATGGGCCCTGTGTGTTGTGCTGATGACATACACAAGTCACATAAGTAGATACAGATGTGTGGTTGATCACTGTTTGACTTTAGACACTTCCTATCATCCCTGTGCCTATGCATGGCCTGCCTTGCTGTCTCCATGAGTTGTTGCACAGAGGTCACTGTCGTTTAATTGTACTCACTGTGACAGCCATGTGTGATTTGTTGGCCAAAGGGTGTTGTGATATGTTCCTTCTCTTGCATGTGATGTACACATGCTTTGTGGCCAACTCCTTGTCTTCCCATCACTGTCCACCTCACTTTTGGCTATCCCATTTGTTATTCTCCATTGCTACTGGCATCTGGTATGTGTATGTGGCTGTGTGTCATTGTGGGGTGTGTCTGGGTGACTTGACAGGCAGTGTGTACAGTTAGGTAATTGTTCATATTCAGTGTGAGTGTTCATTTTGTGATTGGACTCAGTTTGCTTGACATGAGTGGAGTGTGGGTGTGGAGAGCAGGGTTGCCCTGGCTCTAAGCTTCTGTGCTGTGTGTTCCTCTTTAGCCCCACCTGCTGAGACTGGCTCCCTGGTTGCTTGGTGGGTGTGGTGCTGGGTCTGGGTTCACCTGGCTGGTTAGTTGTGCAGGGGGAGCACAGATGGGGCACACAGCATGTCTCCTAATGGGTGTGAGGCGCCTAGGGTGTGAAGGGTGTGGTTGTGGCCCTGTGAGTCTTTGTGGACTGCCCATGCCTGGCGCTGGCCCTGCCTACTACATTGTGAGCATGTTTTCCCTCTTCTTCACCGCTGCAGTGACGTGACCGGGAGATAGTTGTGATTTTGCGGTTAACGGGTGACCTGGATGCAGAGGGGTGATTTAGTGTCAGGTAGGATGTGGGTGGGTACACTTGTGGATGTGTTTCTGTCCCCATGAGAGTGTCTGGTGTGTACAGGAACCGTATATAAGGCCAGGAGTTGTGTGTTGTGGTTGTGTACGGAATGTTGTCATTGCGTACCTGCGGCATTGTCGGCAATGGTGCATTACTTGCTGGTAGTGTATTGGGTACAGCACCGGAAAGGCGTGTAACGCTGGATCCATTGCGGTCGGGACCGGGTGGTGGAGACCGGGAGTCTGGTTTGGCTCTCCGCTGTCGTGCTTCCGCCGTCTCTGGTTGGGTGGTTTCTCTGCTGCGGTGTGACTGGCTGTTTGGGGCATCCTGATTTGTACAGCAGTCGGGACGTCATTCCGCATGGCGGTGGGTCTCTATTGGCTCCCACCGCCGCGATGGCGGGAGCATTTTCATGGCCGTTCACGTCGCACTGCGGCGGACGGGAAATGGGCTATCTTTGCCCATTGTAATGTGGCGGCCGTGAGGACCGCTGCTCGTGTGCGGAAAATGCCATTTTCGGTCAGCATCGCGGAGTTGCCTCTGCCCGCCATCGTTATGGGCCCCTTTGTGTCTCAATTCATGGTTAGAACTATCAGTCGACAGCACCAGGCTGTCACATTTGAAGCCTGCTGAATTGTCCCTCTGATTGTGTCAGACAAGTCTGGCTCTCCACTTGATCCAGCATCCCCCTCCATCCTGGAGCGAGGAGCGGAAGTGGTGCAGCCTGTGCTTTGAGTTACTTAACAGCTCTTTCACTTCAGGCCAGGTTCCACTGAAAGCACGCTATGGTAGTTCCCTCCTCAAAAAACCTCTGCTTGACCCGACTAAGCCCACAAATGATTGGTCTATCTCACTGCTCCCTTTCTCTTCTAAGGTTACAGAAAAGTATGTCAACCAGCAGCTTTCTGCCTTTATTGAGGCTAAGGACTTACTTGAGAGGATGCAGTCGGGCTTTCACCCCTCCTATGGCATGGAGTCCGCCCTGTTGCTTACCTCAGAATCCATCCGCCAAATCCTTGACAAGGAAGATACTGCAGCACTGTTTATATTGGACCTCAGTGCAGCTTTCAACACTGTGTCTCAATCTTCCATTTGTGGAGTTGCAGTTTCACCTACAAAGCCTTGAGGTGGGTTCCCTCTTTCCTGCAGTAACACACCTCTCAGGTGTTTCAAAAACCTTTCTGCTGTCAGTTTTTTCTGCTGCATCTGGGGGTGCCTCAGGGCTCCTCTCTTAGCCAAACCCTATTCAACTTATATATGCACCCCCCTGGCCAAGATCATCGAATGACACATCTTTAACATCATAACGTATGCTGATGATACTCAGCTGATCTTCACCCTGTCACAGAATTCGGTTCGCACAGCTGCCTCACTGAGGAATTGTCTCTCGGAGGTCGCCCAGTGGATGTATTTCAACTATTTTAAACTGAATGCAGATAAAACGGAGGCCCTCATTCTAGGCAAACAACTCTCAATCCGGTCCTCTGCATGGTGGCCAGACTGTCTCTGCCCTTTACCTCCCCATAAGCCTAAGGTTAGGAACCTAGGCATCTGGTTTGATGATACAGCCAGATCATGGCCCTGGCAGGGATATGTTTCTGGATTTTAAAATCCCTCAAAAAAATCTTCTGTTTCCTGCCTGAATCTTCCAAAAAAGCAGTATTCCAGGCACTGGCTACATCCAGTCTGGACCACTTCAATGTTCTGTATTTGGTGTATCACAATCAGGCCTGATGAGACTTCAGCGTGTGCAGAATTTTGCAGCCGTCTTCTGTTGTACATTCCTAGATGGGCCCCCATGGGGCGCGCGCTTTCTAAGCTGCATTGGTTGCCTCTGAAGAACAGGCTCTCATTCAAAGCCCTGTGCTATTGTTACAGGGCTTTTACATACAAGGTTCCTCGCTATCTGCATCCCTTTATCAAACCGCACTCTCCTGCAGAGCCTCAGATCCTCGAGGGCCATGGTGGCTTGTATCCCCACTGTAAAGAGTATGCATCAAGAGTAGCTCCTTTAGCTATTTAGCATCTAAGCTCTTGAAACTCTCTACCTCTTCGAATAAGACAGGTCAAGATTAAATCACTTTTTCGTAAACATTTTAAAAGTTGGTTATTCAGTTCGGCTGATTCTACTTCTTATTTCCGCTGTGTACCTGGCCATTGGGAGCTGGACCTTCAGCGCTAGGACACTTCGTTTGAAGTAGCTATGCACCATACAAATTACACTATTAGCTCTTAAACTTTGAGCTGTCACTGCTCTTATAGTCTGCACTGGCATCACTCTCGAGCTTTTGAGTTGTGGGAAGCCAAGAAACCACAGAGAGGTTGAAGACCAAAGCTCCCCTTCCTTTCCTCCGTACTCAATGACGTGACACAGTATGATTGACTTTCTACCTGCCGGTGTTGGACTGCCAGTCGATAAGTGGTGGAAGACAGCACCTGTGTGAGACAGACAGCCACAAGGAGCGCCCACAGGCATAAGGTGCTGCTGCTGGTGGTGGTGCTGAATACCAGGGCATCCTAATCTTAATTCTACCTCCTGGCACTTTCCTCCACCAACGTACATTTCTAGACACTACAGGAGTCTTTTTCATACCTGGTTCCTTTTATTTCATTTATGTTCCGTCTTCTTTCTCCTTTTTCTGCTCAGTATAAATATGAAAAATAAGCCCCGGTCCCCAAAAATGAGTTCTGTGGTCATCAGCTGCACAATTATGCACTTTCTGTCAATCCTCAGGCATCCACCTAGCCTTGTAATAGCCATAAATGCGATGCATTAACTTTCACAGATTGTGGAAGTAACACCTGACAGTGACATAGATAAGGTGCAGGTAATATTAGGCAAGCATATTCATGGCGTTTCACAGGCTGCCTTTTGTGTGCATGTTGGTGTGGCCTTGAACTCTGTTGGCGGAGTGCCCATCTTGTAGATTGTATGATATATGCCCATTCTTGAACAAGGTGGCCTGAACTCCAAGTGCTGGAGTAGAGTGAAAGACAATGCACAATGTTCACTCCTCCAGACATGAAGCATAGTGCAGAAGGTGAATTATGTGAAGGTAAGCCCAAAACCACTTTAAAAACCAATTTTGAATGAGGGGAGGAGGAGAGAATAAAGGCTTCTCTACACACTGAAGAAGTCAGGTGAAGAAACACACAGAAGTGAAAAGTGTGCCTGTAACTTTATGCATCATTCAAGACTGATTCTTAGATGCTCTGCGATCACTTAAGCTGTGCATCTCTAGGATCAAGCCCAGCTTGACAGGCTAACTTATAAGGTTGGCAAGTGCAGGATGGGCCCAATTCAAAAGAGAAGGCGGAGACAGAAGTGGGGAAGAAGCAGAATGAAAGAGAACAGAGAACCCTGCACTAAAGAAGAGTACGTACACAATTATAGATGTCAGGGGTGGCTGCATCAGTGGAGGATGAGACTTTTTTTGTGTCATGGTGGATGTCCACATTGTTGACTTAAATGTTGAGGAAACCCTTCTTTGTATCAAACAGTGCCAATGAAAGGTGCACCGTGACTAATTAAAAGAGTAAGGATGTTGGAGGCCAGGCCTTCATATTCAAAATAGTGGATTAAAAGGAAAGAGGAAGAGAATGCTGTGAGCAGCCAAGGATCAGGCACCTTCAAGTACAGTGAGAAACACAGAAACCACATTTTCCTACTTAGCCTTGGAAACAACCAGGTGAGGGAGGTTGAAGGGCATCAAAATAGTTTTGCGAAGAAAGGTGTCCAAGTGTGACAATTCTGCCTAGCCAAGCTGATGGTGTTCTGGAGGGAAAATGAGCCTCTGAGATGGTTGAAGGTTTGTTGAAGTATAATAGCGGAGGGAGTGAGACGAAGAGGGTACTTGATGGATGAAGAGGGTACTTGATGGATTCTATCAAATAAAATGGGTTACATATTCGAATCAGGAACTACATGTGCCATGAGATGTTTGGTAGATGGGTAGGACCACCTGCATAACCCAGTGCATTGTCAGTAAATTGCAAACAATCTTCCCCTATCATTTCACTCAGTGTATGTTATAATGTGAATTGTTTTTCTTCTATAAGTATAAGCAGAAAATACAATAAAGATAAATTAAAAATATAAAGCAACATTTCCTAACTGACTACTTGCGATTTAGTTTGCTTATTAGTTTCTTCGGTGGGTGCTTACTTTAGTATGTGTGACTAGCAGACGGAGCTAATACTGTGTATGTTTCTTAGACCTTGCATGTACCTGGCTACTGCTAAACACAAATAACATAAACATCAAACATTGTTAGCTCATTTTTATGGTTGAAAGCAGCATGGTTTATTT
The DNA here is from genome assembly GCF_964261635.1 of Lissotriton helveticus. NCBI lineage: Eukaryota > Metazoa > Chordata > Amphibia > Caudata > Salamandridae > Lissotriton > Lissotriton helveticus. Next base: position 1,165,515,550 of record NC_136065.1, on the reverse strand, counting down.
GTGACATTAATGGTAAGACGTGTGCTACGGCTATTAACATGATTGATAAAAGGAACTAAAGATTCTCATGAAACATTATTTCATACACGTATTGTGTTATTTAATTGAGCTTTCATCTTGAGTGTTGACTATTATTCTGTTGTATGCAGGTGGGCATGATTATCATATTTTTTGTTTTTTGTTTAAGATGGCTGACAATGGATTGGGAGCTAATTGGTCGTTATTGATTATCATGATGGGTAACAAATGTTTCTGGTGATGGAAGCCAATAATTATTAAACTTAATGATACCAAGGTTTGCAGTAGATGCCTATAATACTGGATTGTAGATCACAAACATTTCGGATAGGTAGGATTTGGCAGATGCTAAATAAAAGAAAAGCCTGCAGCAAGCCAATGTCATGAATATCAAGACTATCCGCTAACTGGTGCAAGTGCCAACAAGAAAAGGAGGCTGAATACGTCAGAAGCATGAGTAAATGGATGTGGTAAAACAAAATGGAATTTTTATTATACGCAGCATAAATCAACATGAATCACTGAAAAAGGTAAAACTAGTTCACTAAAAACCACAGACACTTGAGTCCAGATACAACATTCTTGTATCCGGACCAGGCACAAGCCACAGATTCAGTTCAACAATGCGAACTTCCTGAGTATCGTGGGGGTATATAACTGTTTATCAAACGGCCACACCATTTCAAATTACAAGAACTTACTTGTCATACAAGGCCACTGTCTGACTGCTAACATTAAATGGAAGCCAAATGTAATTACTCTTTAAGGTCACCTTTGTTCACTGAAGTGTACAATGACATACAATTACAGCCTGGTCTTGTGCATAAATGACTATTCACAAACAGCAGAAATCTTTAGAATCCTCACTATTATACATACAATTGTAAAGTATTTTCTTTCTTGAGGATTGACAAAACAAGGTCCTCAGATATTACATAACTCGTCGGTCAGAGCTAAACATACAGCTGCAAATACATTCATAGAAATTAATGGGTTGTGGAGCTTCTCCATATTTAGAAACATTGGCACCCAACTTGTCAAAAAAGTATAATCAGAAACATTTGTCCTCTTGACTCAATGAATTAGGCATTCATTTTCTTTACATCAAGAGTTTCTGAATTATTTGATGCCAACAGTGGGCTTTCTGGGGTAATGACATACCAACAATTAAGACTAGACATTTAGCTGAAGCCGTTGCACATGGTTTAGAAAAGAGGTAAGATTAGTCCTAATAACTGTCCTTAAATGTGCTGCAATCATTAATGTAAACTCATAGGTTGTAAAACTGAAGTTTTACAAAATGCCATGCCTTTAAAATGCAGGAAAGAGAACAGAATTGGACAATCGATAATCCAACAAGGGTTGTCAAAGCCAATATGTTTCATTTTTGGGACCTACTGGCTTTGCCAATGATGTTTAGTGATGCAGTAACATAACATGCATTTGTGAAGCACAGGTTTACTCAAGGGCATCTTAGCGCTGAATAACAAATGACCAATGGTCTTCACTTTTATCAACCTCAGAAGGACGAAAGGCTGAGTGGACCCGCCTCGATTTGAACCTGTGACCACGAGTTCGAAAATAGGCCCCTACAGTGGATGTATTAGTTCACTAAGCCACCAGATCCGACGTTATAATGAACAGCATCCCCAATGCTTGCAGCATGGCTAAAGAGGTGAAAAAGTCCTATGATGTGACTGGCTGTGTTATTTTGCAGGATTGAGCACCATGCATGCGCACGCCCAACAAAATTGTGTGGGTGATTTTTAATTTTTTCATTTATCGATCAGAGTTGAATTAGTACATTTAAAAAAAGAACAAAAGCATGTTTATTAACCCCTACCGCGCTACCGCGTTTTCCCGCTGTGCGCTGGAAAAAAAAATGGCTTGTTTATGACAAAGCCAGCTCGTCTTTCGCGCAGCGCAGGTAACGCTGATGACGAGCTGGCTTTGTCATCAGCGCTGAAGGGGTTAAAAGCAAATCGGGAAAGCAACATGGAGGAGTCAGGGGACAAAGCAACACAGAGGGAGCGTTGGGGGGGCAACACAGAGGAAAGGGGGAAGCAAAAGAAAGGAGGGAAGAGAAGTGGATGAGGGAGACAGCTGATAAAAACACATGCACACTTGTGTTGCACTTAACCAAAAAGATAAAGCAATGCCTGAAAAGTGAGCAGTCGAAGGACATAGGTGATATGGTCAAACTCCAGAGGAGAGACGAACAGAAGAAAGAAAGCCCACACAAGTTGACAAATAAAAAAAGCAAATGGCAGTAAAGCCAGCCAATGGTATGCAATGGGTGTGCTCTAAGTGCACTGTAAGCTGACTTTTCTTAAACAGCTTACATGTCTGGCAGGAAAGACCTGCTCCATATTGAATTCATGTTTTGAAGTAAAGTTCATTAGTCAGCATCGATGTAATACAAGGCACTTGCTTATTTCTTTTTAAATCAGGGTCTGCGTGTTCAGACTCAAACTCAGCGGCAACCATGAAGTTGACTCTGGTCAGGATCTGAAGGATCTCCAGTTGTCTCCCATGTTCTGTGATGACTTTGCAAAGAGATTGAATGAACCAAGATCCACGTTCTCCGTTCCTCCCAGCATAGTAACCTATAAAGAAACACATTCTCAATATAGGTAAGTTACTTAATCTGTTTTCCATTTCCTCATATAATAAATATGTTGTGACTATGTGCTCCCAAGCAGTTAAGGAACTATCTGTCCTGGACAAGTTGACTTTTTAGTCATCAAACAATATGCATACCATGCAGACAGTAGAATTTCACGTTTTCTCCAGGGTGATTATATGACACTTTTATTAAATAATCTTTCTCAGCATGTGACATGAATTCTGAAAGGGTTAATCATCTTGTTGAAACAAAAGTCAACACTCATAAAGGCATAAGATTAGTACTGAATGTTCATATATCACACAGTGTGGACTGAAGTGTCTCTTTATCGTTGTAATCCTCTTTATCGATACCAGATAGAATACAAGATTCGGCTGATTTTGCTGAGATTTGAACATTATCTGCAACTACTTTTCAAAGGTAGCATTCATTTATTAATTCATAAAAGGTAAACAGTTATATGACTCCTCAGCTGGATTTATCAAATTGACTTAGGGTGTGGTTCTACAACACAGTGGCAAATAACTTAGGAGCTGATTACGATTAAAATGACGGTTAGACCGCCACTGAGAGCCTGTCGGTGGCGGTCTTACCGCCATTGTTTGCATGTTTTCCGCCCGCCATATTATAATGGCAGGCGGAAGGATGATGGTTGGAAGGCCCGAACGCCATGCATCCGACGGGCTTCTTGAGCCTGCCGGTGCAGTGGAGGCCTCATATTTCCTACAATGGTTTCGGTGACTACCAGGCACCACCATAGGGATTACGATGTCCTGTTCTACCCGCCTGTTCATGGCGATTAACCCGGCATGAACCTGCAGGTGGAAAGGGACTTTGGGAGCCGATAGCGGGCCCCCTTCTTTTCAGGCCCTAGGCTGTGGGCACTGGAGGGCACCCATGGTGCCCCCATACATATCCCTGCACCTTGTGGCAGGCACCTCATGGTGCCTGCCGGTAGGGCAGAGATATGTAAAGTGACCCTTTTTTGCATTGCTGTGGGTGGTGCTGCCAGTAGCACCCGCTGCAATGCAAAATATAGGCATGACGGTTGCACCGTAATCCCTACTATGGGACCATCGACAGCCTGTCAGGAGGTCCCGATTTCCGATAGGGTGGTGGCCGGATATAAGTCCGCCCGCCATCGTAAACAGTCCCTTAATGTTAGAACTGTCTTTGATTTTAGGGATTTGAGACATCTATTAGTAAAAGTATTTGTATTTGTAGCATTTATAAAGTGTATTAGACAAGTCAGGAATTAAGGGCTATGAAAGAGGGAGAACTGGAGAGTATAACTCAACTCCGCAACCATAGAAAAAAGACCACCTTCACAAAAGAGGGATTAATCTACAAAAAGCCATGTTTTCACCTGCTTTCAAAACCACTGGTGCAAGCTAAGGCACCAGATATGCACCGGAAGTGCATTCCAGAGCCAGGCAGCTGCGAGAGTAAAGGCTTGTTCCCCCCCCTAACTTTCTTACACCAAGGAACCATTACCATCTACTGATCAGACGTATGCAGTGGTCTCTTCGGGACATACCAATTCAGGGTAGATCTGAGATAACTCGATCCTTGAGAGTGGAGGGTTTTATGTGTCAAGTAGGGTGCTTTAAGGCACACCCACTTCTTTACTAGCAGCCAATGAAGAGACATCAGTCCTTCCCTAACTCAGGAGAACTTGGGTATGCCCAAAACCAAGTATGCATCAGCAATTGTTATCATTTGAAGCTTATTTAAATCACTTTGGTTGTTATTTAAATAAAGGGCATTACAGTAATCTAAACGGGAGGTGATGAGAGCAATTACCGCCAACACCTTCAAATCTTTTGGACGAAAAGGTAATATTTTCTTCAGAATGCCAATACTCCAGAAGCAAGAACTCACTGTTCTAATAATCTGGGTGTCGAATGGCATGGTGTTATTAAAAATCACACCTATATTTTTAGCCACATTCACAGGTGTATGGAGAGTTCCACCTGTTTCTGGTCATCAACGGTTGGTCTAGATGGAGCTATCAGCTCCAAAAACCAAGATCTAATTTTCCCCCCATTCATTTTCAGCCAGTTTTCCCTCATCCAATTGCTGATCTCCTGAATACAAGCTCTAAACCTGTCCACCACCTTGTCCCAGTCATCAGATATAGACATGATGATCTGATAATCGTCTGCATAGGAAGCTACCTGGAACCCAAAAGAGCATACCAGTTTTGGTAAAGGGGCAACATACAAGTTAAATAAAGTGGGGCTCAAGGATGACCTCTGAGGAGCATCACAGGGAAGCTGAAAGGCAGGAGCACTAAACTCTATTCCAAAGGAAAGACACCAACAGTCTAAGAGCCACCCACTTCAGGCCTACCTGCCGCAGCCTCTGCACCAATAGTAATAGAGATATGGTGACAAAGGCTGCTGACAGGTTAAGCAAAACCAGGATTGCTGCTCCTCCCTGATAAACTTGTTGCCGAATAATATCGGAGGTTGCTACAACCGCAGATTCTGTGCTATTATTTTTCCTGAATTCATTTTGGGAAGGGTCTAGAAGTTCTTGATCAAGTAAGTACTTCCTGGTTTAATGCTTGTCCAAGATCTTAGCAGGAGCAGGTAATAATAAAATAGGGTGCAACTTTTTAAAATCACACAAGTCTCCCTCTGGCTTTTTCTTTAAGGGAACGACAATCACCTTCTTCCAACCCTGTGGTTCACCCCTGAGTCCAGGACACCACCGTAGATCTTCTCCAATGCCTCTGCCAGATGATCAGGGAGAAGCAGCATTACCCTGGGGGGACAAAGGTCATTCGGAGAGCCCAATGTAATGCTGTCTGCCAAGATATTCATTTTAGGTGACGTCAACTGGGAGAATCTGGCTACACCATTGAAGTCAGAAGACTCAGTGGCTCCACCTTCCTCTGTAAGAGGCCACACTATATTAGAGTCGACAGTGCTAATGGTGATCGGAGGAAAATCAGCATAGATCTTTGTGATATTCTTCTTGAAGAATTCTGCTACTTCATTGCAAAAGAGCTGAGAACTTTCCAGAATAGAGTGAGCGTGATCTATCCGGTAAGAGGGACTTCTGTAGAAACGTCCAGGCATGCTTTGTCTTTCCACATTTATGCCCATGCCCAGTCCATAACGCATCATTGAGCACTCATATTGATCAAGTGAGTATCTGTAACTGCAGCATCTCAGCATATAGTGTAGCCTGGTCAAACAAGTGCAAGCATAATGCAGCAATGTGAACCTTAAATACAGTTTAAACTGTACATTTTAAACTGTATAATCTGTTGGGATTTGCATGAAACTGTATTCTTGGCAGTATGTCACCTAGTCATGTGACTGGAAACGAGGCAGCTGATGTAACAGTGCTATAAAAGCTGTAACTTTACCACTGAATGAATATTTATTTGTGAAAGTAGCAAACAACATACTGTCAAGAGATCTCCACTAAAACCACGATGTGCCACAGTTGGATTATCTGTAAATATATTGCTCATTGAGGCTGTACACAAAATTGTCAAAGGATTTAAACTCCTGCTGTCTTTGGTACACCAAAAGCCACTACTTGGAAACCAGCCAAACTGTAGGTGGAACTGATGGGAATGTTCACTGGAATGTGGTACTGGAGCGCCCAGTGAGGGTTTGTAAGGCATAGCTGTAGGCAGACAGCACAATGCCTGGTGATCTGAGATGTCTAAACGTTGGCAGGTGCCACTTCTTTCAACAGACTCCATATTCAATTGTCTCCAGACGAAGGGGTATAATCTGTGCCCAGCAGAAAAGAAAGAGTGGTACAATTTCTTACAGGTTGTATCTTCTTAGTATATATCCAACAGGATCCTTTCTGGGTAAACACTTGCAGAATGAACACATCAATTCCTGAGTCCAGTCACTTAGGGCGCCATTAGGATGGAGGGTGAATCGCCCCTGCCGGGCCGGCGGTAACCACCGCCGGCCCGGCGGGGCGATCCGCCCGCCATCCTTGCTGCAAAGACCCCCGCCATATAACCATGGCCGGGGGGGTCCTCGGTGGACGGAAAGACCGTCTGCCGCTTTTCCGCCCAGTCGACAAGTCGACCGGGCAGAAAAGGGATCAATATGGTGGCGGTGTCTGTTAGACACCACCAGCCAAATTAAGATGTGGGCGGTAATATGCCTTTCCGTGGCAGCATTGCCGCCACGGAAAGGCATGTGGTGATTTCTTGCGGGGGCCTGTTGCGGGCCCCCAGGGACTCTGGGGGGTGGGGGGTGCACATAGGGGGGGTACCTATGGTACCCCCCTACATTTCAATGTACACCATGGCAGGCACCGCACGGTGCCTGTCACATTGTGCATTGAAAAGCACAACATGCATTTTTAGCATTGCGGCGGGCGGTGCTTTCAGCACCGCCCACCGCAATGTTAAAAAATGCAGCATGCACCCACCAGTGTGGCGGGCGCATCCTAATGGGATGTGCGGGACCGCAGCTAGCATTGCGGCCGGTCCCATTTCCCACTGGTATGGCGGGCGGACATACTAATGTGCCCCTATGTATTCAAATGCAATCAATTAATTCATACAGGGGTCTTGTCAGTATATTTTCCTCTTGGTACTTTATTCGATGTCTGGTAGATAGAGTATCTTCTATTCTTCAGCAACAGAACAGATAGCCACAGATTGTGCCAAACGTGTTTCGTCCAGGATTAACCTAGGACTTCCTCAGGGCTCCAATTCTGATATATAAAGCATAAGAAATGAGCTCAATGGCTAACTTCAAGAACCTTCATCAATAAAAACGGCATCAAATCGGAGTAGAATCAAGCGAATAGTCAAGGACCATCATCAGTCGATAGCAGCAATAATATTAAAACCAAGTATAATCCTAAAAGTTCATATAATCCAAATGGGAATATTCCGTCACGATTTCTGGTGCCAGAAATCGTGACGGAATACTTCCAGTGGCTATCTGTTCTGTTGCTGAAGAATAAAAGATTCTCTATGTACCAAACATCGAATAAAGTACCAAGAGGAAAATATACTGACAAGACCCCTGCGTGGATTCATTGATTGCATTTGAATACTAGTTGACTGGAGCTCGGGAATTGATGTGTTTGTTCTAATTGAGTGGACTATATAAACAGAACCCTACTGGTTGGTAGGCTCTTCTGGTGATATCTGAGGCTTTCACATCTGATGTTCGCCTGAAGGATACTAGGCACAGTAAAACAGTGAGTTTGTAAGATAATTGCTTTAGGGAAAGTCCAGAGTTCTCACCCCAGTTTGTAATCACTTGAAGGACATCCCTAACATCCCATAGGGCAGTGTATTTAGCAGATGGTGGGTTTAAAAAATGCAAACTTCTCATTTCCTTTTTAGTTAGTATGTTTGACCCACGGAGGTGCTGTCTACAAGGCAATGGCCTGCTATAATGGCCGATCTGTAGATATTAACTGTACGATAGGCCAGACCCGATGAGAAAATTTCAGATAGTTAATTACGTGTACTAGATCATCTGAAACAGGATTGTAGTTCTGCCGAAGACATCAACAAACTAATTTCTGCCAAGCCAGTCTACATGCTTTTCTTGTGCCAGGTGCCCATAACTCGGATATGAGTCTGAAAGCATTTGCCGAAAGTCCTGGCATCTGCCACTGTCTCCTTAAATCCACAGGCCATCAATGATAAAAGGCTGGTGGCATTATCCTTGAGGACCTGTAATTATTTCCTCGAATATAGGTATAAGGGTTGGTAGGTCTATGCTCATTTCCATCAGGATTGGGAACCATGCCCGAGACCTCCAGGGGGGAGTTATTACTACTGTTACCTCCCTGTTCCTGTGAACTTGTTTTAGTAGCCTTGGTAGCATGACAAATGGAGAGAAAGCATAAGGTGTTAGTCCTCGCCAATTCTGAAGATAGGTATCCACCCCCAAGGCCTGAGGGTCCGGCCTCAATGGTAATTGAGTGCTCAGCTTGTCTACAAAGAGATGTACCAGAAAGGGTCCCCATATCATCTGAATGGTCAAGAAGATTTCCCTATCTAGCCTCCAGTTGATGGAATCTCTGAAACTCCTGGAAAACCATTCTGCATCCCCGTTGTTCAGACCGGGGATATGTTCGGCAATCACTGAGATGCCCTTGTTGAGTCCCAGTGGGAAAGCAAGATATTGGCCGCTTGAACCAGCCGTAGGCGGCCCCCAACAAGGTGGCAGCAAGAACTATGTCTGGAGCCTAGAGCTTGATTATGATTAAACCCCTGCAGTACAGAAGAATAGCAGAACCCATCTGGGGCCTACCTTGGATTCAATCCATAGCGCGACAGACTGAATCAGTGATTGCACTGTGCAGCCGGCTGTAAAAGGAGCTCTCCCTGGCTACAGGACGCCGGTTATCGGGCAGAACTGCATCTGCCATGGGGACTAAATCAGCAGCAAGGGGTAGAGGTGCAATCCAACAGACTGCCCACCAGACAGCCCAACAGACGCAAGCCGTGGACGTAACCTCTGGACTAGCCGGGATGGCTCAATCGGGACGCCGTCAGAAGATGACCCAGACAGAAACAAACCAAGAGGGGAAGGGGAGGAGCGTGGTCGTGGAGCCCCAGCAACAGCGGACCGGTGCCTCAGTGCTCGTGCTGCTCTGAGGCTCCGGGAGCGGATCCAGACCACAGCAAGTATGGAGTAGGACTGGGCCTCAGCTCAGGTAGCCAGTCAAAGCAGTATGCAGGCCGGCAATATCATAGTGGGCATCGGGGGCATTGGAGGCAGCGGGGGGACGAGATATTGGGTGAGCTAGCTGAACATATGCCAGCAGTGACTGGGGGAGAACACTGGGTACTCAAAGGCAGTGTGTGGAGGGAAAAGGAGACCAAACCCTGGGGCCAGTAGCCGATAACATGGGAATGAATACTGAGGAGATGTATAGTGTGGGCTTCTCAGGGCTATCCTCCCAGCTACAGATACAGAGACAGGAAGTCTCACAAGATGCCCATACTCTAAGTAAAGGCAATCCAATCCCACAAGTTATGGCCAAGGATGGGAACAAGGGCCACAATAGAGTACACGCTGGTCTGACAGGGGAGCCTGTGTCAGCTTCTCTCTATTCGGATCTGCGGCAGAAGCAAAAATACTACAGGGTAAGAAAACGGGAGCATGAAGTGAACCAGAGAAGGAATCTGAGGCTAATGATTCATTTTTTCCCTATTGGATGCCACTTGGTCAGATGTGGGATCGGGCTCATGGTCCAATACAGATTCAAGTGAGACAGAGAGTCTACCAGGTACCGGCAGAGTGGATTCGACAGCTACCACATGGAGGTTTCTTCTTGGGCTGAGGAATACCCACCGCTGTCCTGTTTGAAACAGAGAGGGATCAGATTCATGAATATTCGCGCTAGGGCAAGGAATTAAGGGGAATAAATTAGGAGGGAAAAAAAGAAAAAAAGAGAGAAGGGGATTAAATGTTCACTTAACATAAGCTATTATTGTCTTGAGATTACTGATGGGGTACAGAGACAGATAGGCACACACACACACGAATAAGCCACCAGTTGGAAGGGGCACCACCTTTCATCCTCCACAGACAGACACAGGTCTATTTTTCTTCCATATTGGGGGTGCTAGGATGAGTGGGGGGATGGGGTGGGGGGCTGGGGGAGACTCCCTTGTTGAGGCAGTAGGCCCAGAAGTTCTTGGCTAGGTCCGAAAGTCCTTTGGAGAGGGGTCCCCCATTTTGTTCACGTATCTGACTGCAGATACATCGTCCATGCAAAGCATGACTGAAGATTTCATTAGGTCCCTGGTAAAGCTGTAAATTGCAAATGAGCCTGCCAATAGTTCCTGGCAGTTGGTATGTAACTCCTTCTTCTGTTCAGTCCAACATCCCCCTATTGATTAGTCACCACATATTTCATCCCATCCCTCTAAGCATGAGTCAGACTCTATTATTATCGCTGGTTCCTCCTCAAAAATGGCTCTGCCGTTCCATGACTCTGCATTCCTCAACCACCAGAGTAGTTCATTCCTCGAGTCCAAGTCCAGGGACATTGTCTGGGAATAGGATTGATTCGATCTCAATGCTTTGGCCTTAAGTCTCTGCAGGGCTCTGTAGTGCAGGGGGCCTGTATATATGGCCTGGATCGTTGAGGACAAGAGGCCCAGTATCCTTGCTAATATTCTCAGAGGGAATCCCTTTTTCTTTTGTGTTTTGTTTAACTCTTTCCGAACTTTTCTAAATTTTTCCCTCTATTTATGATGAAAACCAGGAACTGAGTGTCTTGGCTTGGAGTTATGGATGATTTTGTCATGTATATGACAAACCCTAGATGTTCTAACAGTTTCATTGTGAGATCTGTGTGTTGAGATGACACTTCTCTGGATTGGGCCATAATTAGAATGTCGTCTAAGTACAATATCAGTCTTATACCTCTTGCTCTTAGCCAGCCGGCCACTGGGCGTAAGACCTTGGTGTAATACAAGGGGGCTGAGAAAAGACCGGAGGGGAGGCTGCAAAACTATCAATGTTTGCCTTTCCATGTGAATTGGAGAAATATCTGTTGTGGGGGCCAGATAGGGATAGTAACGTATGCATCTTTCAGGTCTAGACAAGTTCACCAATCTCCTTTCCTCAAAATGTCCCTGAGAAGGTGGATTCCCTCAGTTTTGAAGTGGTGTTAAACCACCCATTTGTTCAAATCTTTTATGTTTATAATAGGTCTCATCCCTTTGGCTTTCTTCTCCACTAGTAAAACATTCCCTCTCGTATTGCCCCTTGGTGTATAAGTCTTTTACCTCCTTTGCCACTAGGGCTGAATCCTGTTGTGAGAAGTATATCTTTTGAGGGTAATCTTTTTTGTATTGGTAAATCTATGAACTCTATCTTGTACCCTTTGACTGTATCCAGAACTCAGGGATCCTGGCTCATCAGATTCCAGTTCCCACAGAATTGGGCTAGACTGTCTCCCACCTTTATAGGGGTATTTGAAGGGTCTTTCATAAGTCTTACCTGATGAAAAGCCTCTTTGTCTCCACTCTGCTTTTGAGGGTAGAAGGATGAGTGGCCCGTAAATCCTGCCTGAGTGGAACTTGCACCTCGTCCCTTGTAGGGTTTTGATGAGCTCTGGCCACAGCTGGGGAACAGAACCCGTGTTGTCCCGGCCCTGCCAAAAACCCTGTAGGGGAAGACTCTATTTATATCCTTTTGTGATTTCTGTATAGATTAAATACTCCCACATACTTAGCCATTTCTTTGATAAATTCCTCCCCAAAGAGAAGGCCTTGGGAGGCTGCTCCCTCTTCCTTGGTAGCTAGTTCCACTAATTTGGGGTCGACCTTCAATAGAACACTCTTCCTTCTCTCAATGGAGAGTGCAGTGTTGACATTGACAAGTAGGCAAATGGCCCTTTGCGCCCACTGGCGCAGCTCTCTCAGGTCAATGGGGGTTTCCTCAAGATAGGCTCTTTCAGCTAATTCAAACATCTTTGTTAGTGGGCCCATAATATCTAAGAGTCAGTCTCGGCAAGACTTCAGGCCCCACTCAAGACCTTTCCTTAGGTTTCACACGATCTTGGTGATCAACGCCACTACTTTGTTGTCTAGGTCTGGGGTTGAGGTCACCTTGTCTGGGAGGGATGGTCGAGGGCACCTCTTTTGGGATTTCTTTACAGAGCCAGAAGGAAAGATATTCGCCCACAAGCTGGGAAAGGAACACTCAGTGGAGAGAGGGTGTTTGATGGGGAGCGGGTCAAACATTCACTCACCAAAGGGGTCCACTAACCCCATTTTTGACCCCGAGGCCTTAGATGCCTCACCAGATGTATCCACGTTCCTTATCTCTCCCTCTTCCTCAGAGTCAAACTCGGAGGAGTAGGAGAGATTGATTTCATCCTCCAGACCATCGTCACTATTGATGGGTGTGGGTAGTACTGGGTCTTTCTCTTGTCCATCTGCTGTGCCCAAGGCACTGTCCCTGTCACCACCACAGCGTGAAGTCAGTGGGTTAGAAGTCTTGGCTTTTTTAGCACCCTTAGTAAGGTTAACAGGTCTCTTCCTTTGGCTTTAATCAATCTCTATGGCCTCCTCGGGGTCCAGTAGCTAGCCAAACATTTTGGATAGGACCTCCAATTTTTTGTTAATGGTGCCATCAAGCGACCCTATTACCCTATCTAGAGCTTTATTAATAAGACCCTCCAATATATCTTCAATGGAGCTAGATGCGGGTTCAGAGGACATAATTATTAATACAGTTTGAAACAGATAACTGGTGATGAAAAGGCAGCTGTCCTAGCAGTCAGTCAGGTTCCAACTGTCAAAACAATTAAAGTATCCTAGTTTAATAAAACGGCTGCTCTAACAATTGTAGTAACTTAGCCCAGTTTGATAAAATGGCTGGCAGGGGTTGCTAAGGGCTTTTCCTTAGATTTGGGCCTGCTGTTGGAGTCCTTTATCTATTTTTCTGGCCTGTGCAAAGTGTGACCTTTGCCCTTCTTCTATCGCCTCTATTTCTTTTTAAATAACTGTAATAGTTTAACCGGTAGCCCTAGTCAAAGGTTAGCCGGCGGTGGAAGGAGGATGGTTACCCACCGCACTGGTATGAAGGGGTGAGTCACCTTTGTTTTGTTTACTTTATCTTTAATTTAACAATCAGTTAGTAATTTAAAACTAAACAGTGTGAGTTCTTCCGTGAGCCGGTCTCTCAATCCGGTTCACAGGCGTATGTTGCTTGTTTCCCGCTGTCATGGTAACCCGCGCGGCCTCAAAGGAGCTCCTGCTCAAGCCGTCGGGTTGCCATAGGAACGGGATGATGCCAGGTACGGAGACATTGCTTAGCACAGGGTCAGGCTTGAAAGATGCTGATCTTGTGTAATGAATGCTTTCCTCACCCTTAAAGGGCTGAGAAAAGCACAAAAAAGATTTGGGTGGAGGCGAAGAGCATCCACCCGACTCCAACTGGAACACAAAATTGAATAGCTCCTTGAAGGGAGTGATTAGAAATACGGAGTGGAGACAGGAAGTCTCCACTCGGATTGAATACAAATAAGCATTAACAGAGGGAAAACGGAGGGGGGGGGGCTCCTATCATAAAATAAGGGACACACATTGTTGACATAGGGAGCACCAACCTAAGAAAAAAGCTAAATAAAAAAGTAAAGTAAACATTATACGCTGTACAGGGTGTACTGGCAAGTAATACACAGTACACAGTCACAGCTAGTTGTGAGGAGGGGTGGGGATCCGATCAGCAGTTAGTCAATGCTCAAACAGGCATACAACATAGGAAGTATAAAAGGTGCACTTATTTTGTGAGCAGCAGCAACAAAAAAGGGAGAAGACTACGAGTGGAAGGACTATATAAATTGTTGGAATGCTTTTGAAGTTCTAAGTCTCTTCAATTGTTGCTACTCGGAGCTGCACAATAAAGGAGATTTGTGTAATGTTAGCCTCCATGTCATCCAAAGTTGTGCCTTCCTCTGAAAAGGTGAAAGCATCCCTTGATGCACTGCTGTACGATCCTACTGGGGATTACCCAGCGTTCCTCAAAAGTTTCACACAAAAGTTTGTCTGTTCATATTCTTTATTTTTTTCTTATAATTCTCTCTTTTACTCTTTGTTTGAACATTCTGAATGTACATATGTATTCATTAGATCAGTCCAATGCATTTCGGTCGCTATGACCTTCATCTGGGACCATATGAGCTGAAACAAGGCATAACAGTACTGTGTATCAGTAATAAAATCATAACATGACATAACAATTCAAAAACATTCCTGCATGTTCATAAATACTCGTCAAACAAAATACACACGTTGTGATCAACTCTAATAACACCCAAATGTAAGCATGCTCTGTGCTGCATAGTTACAAGAAAAACGCCATTGTGGCACTCACTTATTCTTCTCTTCGTACTATTTGTTATACAATCAGAACGCTATCTGAAGAAAAACACAATCATTAATGAAAACCGCTATAGCTAGGGGCTTCACCCCTTCTACCATATCAGCCTGTTCGCATACGAAAGTTACTCACTTCATACACGTGAAAAACACGTCTTCTTATGCTGAACACTCTCCCGCAGTAAAGGTACCGGCATTAGCGCGATGCCGGTCCTCTTGCTGGACCTTTAACAAAACAACTTGTGTAGCCTTCAGTGTTCATCGTTCTCATTGGTCGAGCTCCCGATCACGTGGTCGGGGCTACAGCCAATGGGAGCGACCTAGTCTTCCCTGATGGTCTTCGAACATGCTCGTAAAAATGTGTGTAACAGAATGAAGCTGTCAATAAAGTATCATGCTAACAGCAAAGTGCAAAAAAGACTCTCATGGAAACCAAGTGTCGTTTCTAAATAAAGTGCTTATTAAAGGTACAAACATGGGAAAATGAAATGTAAAATAAGTAACTCTGTAATAGCATAGACGCTACTGTGTGTTATTGTAGTAAATGACTCGTCCACCCTACCCTGTAGGAAAAGCAAAATGCGCTTATATACCCAACCCTATAGGACAGGCAAAACGCGCTTCTGTGCAATAATTCGCAATATTTACAGGTAACATGTGAATTCAACGCGATCATTGAGCCCAAAAGGCTTATGTGAGTTCAACATATACATCCAACTGTTTTCACGTTGAAGAAGGAATCTGTTATTATCTCGTCCTTCACTTTTATCAATCACTTCCAAGACTGTGAACTGTAGTTGAGACACGTTGTGTTTCTCTTCCTTAAAATGAGCTGCTACTGCTGACTTGATGTTACCTGTCCTGATGTTAGACTTGTGCTCATTTAGTCTTGTTTTTATCTTGCGGGTGGTTTTCCCTACGTACACCTTCCCGCAAGGACACTTTAACATATAGATGACATTCGCCGTGTCACAGGTCGCATTCACACGGAGCTTGATGTAGTGTCCTTTCATAGGATGTGTTATTGCGCTGCCTCTAATGATGTTGTTGCAGTGCCCACATTGAAGGCAAGGTCTAGTGCCTCGGTAGGTCTCTGTTTTCGGTTTCATTTGTTTTAACAGTTCTCCAAGGTTTTTACCTCTAGTGAAGGCGAAAATGGGCTGCTGTTCAAAACTTTTATCAAAATCACTTTCAGCTCGTAGAATGTTCCAATGTGTTCGTATAATTCGCTTGTATTTGTGGCTCATCGTTGAGTATTTAGACACTATGGTCATTCTCTCTTGCTTAGCTTTGACGCGAGTCTTTAAAAGTTCTGCTCTGGGGATGCTTTGAACTTTGTCAATGGATTTGTTGATCAGGGCCACTGGATATCCTCTCTTACGGAATCTTTCGCCCATGGTTTCTAGTGTGCTTTTTACTTTGTCAGTCTCAGAGGTGATCCGTTTTGCCCTCATCATCTGAGATGTTGGTAAGTGAGTTTTCAGTGAATCCTGGTGAAAGCTTTGAAAGTGGACAGTGTTGTTTCTGTCAGTGGCCACAAATACAAGCGAATTATACGAACACATTGGAACATTCTACGAGCTGAAAGTGATTTTGATAAAAGTTTTGAACAGCAGCCCATTTTCGCCTTCACTAGAGGTAAAAACCTTGGAGAACTGTTAAAACAAATGAAACCGAAAACAGAGACCTACCGAGGCACTAGACCTTGCCTTCAATGTGGGCACTGCAACAACATCATTAGAGGCAGCGCAATAACACATCCTATGAAAGGACACCACATCAAGCTCCGTGTGAATGCGACCTGTGACACGGCGAATGTCATCTATATGTTAAAGTGTCCTTGCGGGAAGGTGTACGTAGGGAAAACCACCCGCAAGATAAAAACAAGACTAAATGAGCACAAGTCTAACATCAGGACAGGTAACATCAAGTCAGCAGTAGCAGCTCATTTTAAGGAAGAGAAACACAACGTGTCTCAACTACAGTTCACAGTCTTGGAAGTGATTGATAAAAGTGAAGGACGAGATAATAACAGATTCCTTCTTCAACGTGAAAACAGTTGGATGTATATGTTGAACTCACATAAGCCTTTTGGGCTCAATGATCGCGTTGAATTCACATGTTACCTGTAAATATTGCGAATTATTGCACACAAGCGCGTTTTGCCTGTCCTATAGGGTTGGGTATATAAGCGCATTTTGCTTTTCCTACAGGGTAGGGTGGACGAGTCATTTACTACAATAACACACAGTAGCGTCTATGCTATTACAGAGTTACTTATTTTACATTTCATTTTCCCATGTTTGTACCTTTAATAAGCACTTTATTTAGAAACGACACTTGGTTTCCATGAGAGTCTTTTTTGCACTTTGCTGTTAGCATGATACTTTATTGACAGCTTCATTCTGTTACACACATTTTTACGAGCATGTTCGAAGACCATCAGGGAAGACTAGGTCGCTACCATTGGCTGTAGCCCCGACCACGTGATCGGGAGCTCGACCAATGAGAACGATGAACACTGAAGGCTACACAAGTTGTTTTGTTAAAGGTCCAGCAAGAGGACCGGCATCGCGCTAATGCCGGTACCTTTACTGCGGGAGAGTGTTCAGCATAAGAAGACGTGTTTTTCACGTGTATGAAGTGAGTAACTTTCGTATGCGAACAGGCTGATATGGTAGAAGGGGTGAAGCCCCTAGCTATAGCGGTTTTCATTAATGATTGTGTTTTTCTTCAGATAGCGTTCTGATTGTATAACAAATAGTACGAAGAGAAGAATAAGTGAGTGCCACAATGGCGTTTTTCTTGTTACTATGCAGCACAGAGCATGCTCACATTTGGGTGTTATCACAGTTGATCACAACGTGTGTATTTTGTTTGACGAGTATTTATGAACATGCAGGAATGTTTTTGAATTGTTATGTCATGTTATGATTTTATTACTGATACACAGTACTGTTATGCCTTGTTTTCAGCTCATATGGTCCCAGATGAAGGTCATAGCGACCGAAATGCATTGGACTGATCTAATGAATACATATGTACATTCAGAATGTTCAAACAAAGAGTAAAAGAGAGAATTATAAGAAAAAAATAAAGAATATGAACAGACAAACTTTTGTGTGAAACTTTTGAGGAACGCTGGGTAATCCCCAGTAGGATCGTACAGCAGTGCATCAAGGGATGCTTTCACCTTTTCAGAGGAAGGCACAACTTTGGATTATATAGGGCACCGAGGCAAGAGGTGCCGCTTTGATTGCACGCTCAGTTTACAAGAGGTACTATTGAACAGAGATAAGCCTTATCCATAAGCAAAGCAGTGCGCTCAGAGCCCCTACCTATTACAGCCTCCATGTCATGCCATACAATTAAACTATAAACAACTTTAACCAATAATATTAAACAATTAAATCAACAATATAAAAGGAAAACTAATTTAAAAAACTAAATACGTCAAAAACGACAACCACTGCCTGAGGAGGAAACTCTACCGAATTCTTTCACCAGACCATTAGAGAACAAATATATACATCTCAATAAATACCTAACCAAGTAAATAAAATGATATTTAAACTAAAACATCATCATCATAAAATAAAATATGTTAAATAGCAAATAAATAATGAAACACTCTCCAATTTCTATCTCTTTCCATAGTCTTCCTAAAAGAAATAATTACACTCTGAAAAAGTGATAAACTGCCAGAAAATAACAACGTTCACAAACCAGCAAAAATATATAAGAAAGTAAGCATACATAAATTAATAGAAAACTATTCACTCACCCAAAAAGTGAGTAAAAATAACCCTAACAACCTCATACTCTACAAACTACCAACAAATTACCATTTAAAATCAAAATTAATTTTTTTGTCATCAAACAGAAAAGTAAGCATCTGCTCCACATTAGATCACCCCCAACAGAAAAGCTGCAAAAAAACATGTGAAACATCCAAACAGAACATACATGTAAGTATACAAAATAGAAGTAGGTGCACACTTTTACATGTAGATAACAAACATACTAACTTTAAAATATTATATATATTTATACTATTACACTACTTTCAGATATGACAGAGGCTGCTAAGTTGATCACTTCATAGAAAGGAAAGTAGTTACTAAGGGTCTTATTACCAGTATGGTGGACTTGGGACCACTGTACTCACGGTGGCGGACTGGTGAGTCCATCGACGGTGTTATGAGTGAAGTGGTCCTGCCATCAGATTGCTGCCTCTGCCAGGATCAAGAATCGTGCTGCAGCGGCTGTCTGCAAATGGCCTTAATTTGCTGGTGGTGCACATGCCGGCACAGCCGAGCATATTACAACCTGCGTATCCAACGCCCTTTTCATAGGGGGGCCCCACCATGAAAAGAAAGGGTGGTTGATATGCAGATAAGGGGGCCCTAACGGGGCTACGGCCACATTTTGGGCCTGGGGGTTCATGTGGGGGGGTGGTGAAGGACTGGACTTTTAAGAACCAGCGGTGCCAGGGAACAACACCTGAAACCTTCGTAGGATACCTGTTCGGCGCACAATTGACAGAGACACGGGACACTTCCTTCGGCGTCAAAGATCAGCGTTTATTACTGCAGGGATGCAAAAGTCATGGGAAGTACAACAGAGTGTAGGTTCCAAGAGTCTGCTTCAAATTGCAAATGTGGATCGCTCCTTTTATACACATTTTCAGCATTTCAATAACGTAACGAACAAAAGGTTACAACTCAGTTCCCACAATAAACTTAAAAGGGCTTCATTCATGATGTCGGAAACCCGGAACATAATCATAGTAACATTTGTCGGTTCCCAACTGTAAAAGCACATTATCCTGCTGCTATGCACATTCCACTCTAGTTGTAAAAGGGCGAGAGTAAGAGACAGGAACAGGTGCAAGGAAGTCAGACAACAGAAGAAGGAGTGTGGAGGAAATATCGGAAGCGCAATCCCAGGATCAAAGGATTCGAGCCGAGCGCATGCGAAGCTGAAACAATAGGCCAACGTGGGAAGATTACCCAGCTGCGGAGCCATCTGTCTCTGCCGTGTCATCCCCCAGTCTTGGGAATCACAGGATCATGAGGCGGACATTTGCCTGTTTGCTGACTACGTGAGGGCAAGAAACAAAATGGATGCCGTATCTAAAATGGAACCCGAGGGTTCAAATGAAGAACCTGTAAATAAGACGAACCCTTCTAAGTAGCGTAGCGAAAATGCGTACACCTATTAATCTCGTCATTTACGGTTCATAGATACCACACTCGCTAGCATCGTAACGGTTCTCATTGGTCCTCAGACGCTCCTTTTGCCCTCATGTAGGCAAGCACTAGTCGGAATCATAATCAATGTCGATATTCATCAAATCATTCAAGTGTTGCTGGAACATCATCTTATTCATCAATGTCTCGCCGGTAACAGATGGCCTTCTTATACACATTGTAGCACAAAGGCCACATAAGGCAGGACCACACTGCACACAAAGACAACACGTGAACAGAAACGTCACAACAACCCCTATAATCATCAGAATTTTCCAACCCCAAGTTGACATCAGACCCCAACACCATCCTAGAAGCGTCCAATCTCCCTCGTCCACGTGTATGGACTCTGAGATTTTATGCAACTTCGAGATGGCTTGGTAAACCATTGGAGCGTTATCAGGTATGAAAATGCAGCAGCTCGAATGGATGACCTTACACACACCACCTCTGTCTGCTAGTACTACGTCTAGAACCATACGGTTCTGTAGCATCATAAGCCTATCCGCTTGAGGCTCTGCTGTCAGATTACCAAGGGCGCTTGCAGTTATGTTAGCAGTTGCTTCCACTACACGAGTTAACTGTCTCAGATTCCTGCTATTGACCATAGGGCCCCAAAACGGTAGGAAACCCTTAAAGAAATCTCCTGCTTCTTGACCGGCAGTATCTTCTTTACTAATGACACCTCTCACAACTCTAGTTTTGTGATAATCTGAGGCAACAGTGAAAGTCGGAGGCAAAAGATTCGCGATATAGCAGGTACCCGAGAAGTCATGAGGTAACCACGTATATGCGCGATCATAACATACAAAATAGGTACCCTTGGCAGTCAGAAAGACAGGGGAAGAGAGCATTGGTAAAACGTAAGTATCTACACAAGCACTCTTCCCAAGCTGAGCTCTCGGATTGCGACCAAGACCTTGCAGACAGAAATGACCGAGATGAGGTACGATCCAGATTGGAGATGAGCTTTTAAACTGCCTACTATTCACTGATGTACTATACTCGACCTCACTCAGATCCTTATAAGCTCGCACCTCTTCCTCTGGGATAAGTGTTGCGTCAAAAATATCTCTATTTAAATCTGCAATTGCTATTGCCAAAGACTTGTGGTACGGGCCAGGACCAAGGTCTGCAGAGCGAGGCTCTCGATGGGGGTAGGAATCTAGTGCACTACGGAACATGGTCTGGAATGCTCGAGCTGACCCCTGGGGGCTATAAGGAAGGACAAAATACAGAATGCCCTTATCCATGGTATGTGGCATTAACCCACATACCCAACAATTGGTAGTGTTCATCACCAACTGATGCTGATGTAGAAGTTGAACAAAAGAATTGTTCATAAATTCCGCACGTCTGACCTGTTCATGTTGGGGCAGAAGATGAAAGGAATGTGGAGACATAGTGGAAACAGATTTTAAATCATGAGGAGGAGTAGGTAAAGTAGAAGGCAGCAATGATTGAAAACCAAAATATACTCCACCCACCAGCAGCATAGAAACAGTTAGGAACAACATAAAAACTTGTAACAAAAAACATTTTTTCCGAAATGTCTTGTGCAATTTGGATCTTTGCGCCACCATTTTATCAATTTCCAACAGCTTAGAAGACTCCATCTTCTAAAAACCGTCCGTGACGTTCTTGACGCACTTCGTTCTGAGTAGCGATTATCAATCCCCAGGAATTCCCAGAAATCGACAAAAGTAATCAACCTAGTGTCAGATACCTGCTAAACAGGAGGAAGTACCCGCACGGCCTTACGGTTAACCCAGATGAAAAGGTTTTTAATCAAGAGTTCATTGAATTCAATATACGCCTCCTAGCTGTAAGGAAAAGGTACACAATATATATATATATATATATATATATATATATATATATATATATATATATATATATATATATATATATATATATATATATATATATATGTAATGTCCACAATTTTTATGGCAACAATAGAGGTGATGTGGATTCAAAAAAATAAAAAAAGAATTTATTAGTCTGTTAGCGCGGTCGAAGAAAGTATCGACTTCTTCCGGGGCGAGTCTGCTCTTCAAACAGTGGATCAGACGGCAAAAGAGTGTTCGATTGTCCACGCAATTGTTCAGAACTTGAATTCTCCAATGCTGCTGAAAGAGGGTTAACTCCGGATGGTTCAACAGGGGTGTCGGGTCTTACTGTGTTATCTCCTACAAGCTGAGCGTCACTAAACGGCACGTAACTTAGAGGGACGTAAGTTTCAGACGAGCCGAATCCTTTTCTGATCCAACTATCTGCTGGCAATGGGAGCGGAACTTTCTTGGTGTGGGTGGCATGCACCCAATGTTTTCTCCCTTCCAGCCGAACCGCAGTCCTCGTTGCCAGCAACACCTGGTAAGGTCCCACGAACCTTGGCTCAAGATTTCGTTTTCGTCCAAAGTTGCGGGTAAGAACCCAATCACCTGGTTGGAGCCGATGACCAGGACCCTCTGTTTGTGCCGGTAGAGCCTCAAAGACCTGTTGATGAATCAAACTCAATTTAGCAGTCAGATCATAGAGATAGTCAATTAACATTGGATATTCAAGTCTGTCAAATTCTTTAGGCCTCGGAACTCCCCAAATGTTCGCATGACGGCCGAACACAATCTCATATGGGCTGAGCCCTACTCGAGAGTGCACAGTCGCCCTGGTCGATAAGAGAGCTAAAGGCAAAGCGTCGGGCCATGATAGACCAGTCGTTGCCTGGATCTTGGCAAGTTTCAGTTTCAGAGTGCCATTATATCTTTCCACTAAACCCGCAGACTGAGGATGATTAGCACTATGAAACTTCTGATTTATGCCAAGACCACGACATACACTCTTCATTACACTTCCCACAAACTCACTTCCGTTATCTGACCATACAATCCGCGGCATTCCATACCTGGGGAAATATTCTTTGAGTAGAACCTTTGCTGTGGACAGGGCAGTATTATCCTTTAGGGGGTAAGCCTCAATCCATCTGGAGAACGCACAAACTACAACCAAGACGAACTTCAAATTATTGCATCTCTCCATGTGGATAAAGTCTAACTGAATAATTTCAAAGGGACATGTGGGAGGAGCAAAATGACCACATGGAGTGGGGGTGCCCTTGCCAGGATTATACATCAAACATACCATGCAATTTTTAACCACTCTCTCCGCACATTTAGTAATTCCATCATTCTTCCATACGGGCGACAGCAACTTACATATGCCTTTCGTATTAATGTGTGATGTACCATGAGCCATAGTAACAACAGCAAGCACGTATGCATCTGGTAACATCCATCTCTGCTTTTCCGACAAATCAACCCAACATCCATTCTCGTCTAACTTTCCCGTACTTTCTTTCCACTGAGTCTTTTCCATCTCAGTAGCTTCATTCTGTATCTTCTTCACACTCTCAACTGTGTCCTCACACATACTAGTCTCCGCTGGCCATCTTACTGAACTCGCAACGTACATTCGATTTGTCAGATCTCTAGCCGTCTCCTTCGCAATCTCATCCGCAAACGCATTACCGCGACCAAGATCATCCGTCACCTACCGATGCGCACTACATTTGATTATTGCCACCTCTTTAGGCAATGTAAGTGCGTCCAAAAGGTCATTCACAAGCTGTCCGTGCTGAATCTTCGTACCATGCGACGTCAAAAATCCTCTTTCTCTCCACAATCGACCAAAACTATGCGCCACACCAAAAGCATACTGGCTGTCTGTAAACACATTCACCCGCTTCCCTCTGGACAACACACACGCCCTCGTCAAGGCGATCAATTCAGCCGCTTGGGCCGAATTCTGACTCAATCTCGCAGATTCCACAACCGTACTCAATGTTACTACAGCATACGCAGTCGTCACATCACCATTTGGTAACTTAAAACATGAACCATCCACATACAACGTACCATCGGGATCTACCAATGGAGTGTTTTTCAGGTCAATACGACCCTTCGTCTCCTCTTCAGTTCTTAAATAGCAATCATGTGGTGTTACATCACTTAATTCCATGTCGATCGGCAACAACGTTGCTAGATTCAACACATTACACCGTTTTATCCGTATGTGACTTGCCAATAACGTCAACTCATATCCAGACAACCTTGCGCTCGTCAAATGTTGAGTTTTCGTTCGGTTCAAGAGAGTGTCGACTGCATGCGGGACCATCACCGTGAGCATATTATCCATGACCAGACCTGCGGACTGTCGAATGGACGCCGCAGCTGCCGCTGTTGCTCTCAAACAACTCGGGCAAGGCTC
Source organism: Lissotriton helveticus (assembly GCF_964261635.1). Lineage (NCBI taxonomy): Eukaryota > Metazoa > Chordata > Amphibia > Caudata > Salamandridae > Lissotriton > Lissotriton helveticus. The sequence continues at coordinate 1,165,491,528 of NC_136065.1, read as the reverse complement.
TAGCTACTGGGTCTAAGGTCGAAGAAAAATATGCGCATGGACGCTGTTTGTCGCCAAATTGTTGTGTCAGAACACTCAACGCACAACCGTCCCTCTCGTGAACATAAAGTGTGAACGGCTTATTGTAATCAGGAGTACCCAACACAGGAGCCGAACACAACGCATCACGCAATTCAGAAAAACTTTTCTGACACTCTTCAGTCCATGGCAAAGGAGATGAAACATTCTTGCACGTAAGGGCTATCAATGGTTTCGCCGACAATGAAAAATTTGGAATCCATTGTCTGCAGTATGACGTAATACCTAGAAAGGCACGTACATCTCTCTGAGTCTTTGGAACAGTCATTCGAGCAATCGCTGCAATTCTCTCTGGGGTCAACCTTCTCCCATCCTTTGACAGTAAGTGACCTAAGTAGGTTACTTCTTGACAACAATATTGTAGCTTAGAAGGTGACACCTTGTGATGTAAGTCACATAGGTGCTGCAACAATGATACTGTAGCGGTTTTGCAAATAGCCTCTGTATCAGCTGCCACTAATAGGTCGTCAACGTATTGAACTAAGGCTGCGCCTGTCGGCAACACAAATGCATCAAGCTGACTTTTAAGTGCTTGGCTATAGATCGATGGACTCTCACAGTAGCCCTGTGGTGCGCGTTTAAATCTAAAACTGCGACCACCTAGTGAAAATCCGAATAGGTCTCTGCTTTCCTCAGCGATCGGAATACTAAAGAAAGCATTCTTTAGATCAATTACCGTGAACCAGGAGGCAGAAGCCGTAATCATGGTCAACAAAGCTGTGATGTCAGGCACCACAGGAAACTGGGGAATCACGATTTTATTTACTTCTCGTAAATCAATTACAAAGCGGTACACAGGAGGTTTAGTTGGATCTGTGCGTTTCAAAATCGGTAACACAGGACTATTACACACATTGCCTCAAGTTTCTTCAATGACATCCTTTTCGATCAAGTCATAAATGATCGCTAATAGTGCTCGCTCACCATCAAAAGGGATACGATACTGTGGTATACGTGGGAAACGCACATTCGATTTCAACTGAACCACATAAGGTGGGATGTTCAATAAGCCTACATCATTGGGACCCGTAGCCCATAACGACGCAGGAAGGGAACTCAATTCCGGTGGGAACTTATCAATTGATAAGTACATAGGAGAGATCGTTCTCTGACCTAATGTAAGCTCCACTCCCGCAGGGTAGCAGTACAAAGTCGCATATAACCGTTTTAACAAATCCAAGCCCAAAAGATTCTCACCACAACCAGTAGATAAAATCAATGGGGCCTCTAGCTCATGAGGACCAATCGTAAGTGACAAAGGGCTAGAGACAGGATTGCTAACAGGGGCGCCAGATAATCCAATGGAAACATTTGTTAAGCCGGACAAAGGTGCGCCAGGGAGTTTCGAATGCATGATGGAACTTTTCGTCGCACCAGTGTCTAACAGAAAAGGCTCAACTACGCCAGATGTAGCAACTGCGACGTAAGGCCCACTCTGATCAACCGGAACTGATACTACTCCCTCTCTCTGTCGGTGGCTGTCCTAGTAGTGGTTACCTGCATCAATCTCATGTTCGACGTAATAATCGTCCACATGATACTGTGCTGATTTATCGGACCTCACATTTCGTTGGTCAAAATAATTATTCGCGTCTGATGGGGTATGAGGGCGCTCATGATTTTTATTTTGAGGGGCACCGCGGCCTCTACCTCGGGGTGCTTGTTGAGGACCACCACGCCCCCCTCGTGCCGACACACCGTTAAGCCGGTCACGGAAAGCTGGACAATCATATTTTATATGGCCCTCTCTTCTACAATATGCACACTGATTATACCCAAGCGTAGATCTAAAGTCGGAGAAGTCAGATCGTGACTGCATTCTAGTGGACTGGTCTCGTGGTCGATACTGCTGTTGCGAATCATTTTGATTCGAGCGTGGAGGATATGCCTGCTGCAACAAAACCTTTGTTTTGAGCTCCTTCGTTTTCTTGTCTGAACGATCACTTTCTTCCTTTTCCCTATTCTCATAATATTGAGCCGTAGCTAATATCTGTGCAGTGGTTGAAACAGCCCATGCACTTTCTGAATTCTTCAATTTGTTGCATAGCTCAGGCAACAAATTCAACACAAACTTATCAACAAATAACCATTGACCACCTTCGGTGCTCATGTCCTGACCACTATGATCGACAAATGCCTCCTCAAATCTAGTAAAGAAATCGGAGACACTCTCGTCTTTCTTTTGCTTATAAGCCGATAATTTATCACAATTTTATTTACTTCTCGTAAATCAATTACAAAGCGGTACACAGGAGGTTTAGTTGGATCTGTGCGTTTCAAAATCGGTAACACAGGACTATTACACACATTGCCTCAAGTTTCTTCAATGACATCCTTTTCGATCAAGTCATAAATGATCGCTAATAGTGCTCGCTCACCATCAAAAGGGATACGATACTGTGGTATACGTGGGAAACGCACATTCGATTTCAACTGAACCACATAAGGTGGGATGTTCAATAAGCCTACATCATTGGGACCCGTAGCCCATAACGACGCAGGAAGGGAACTCAATTCCGGTGGGAACTTATCAATTGATAAGTACATAGGAGAGATCGTTCTCTGACCTAATGTAAGCTCCACTCCCGCAGGGTAGCAGTACAAAGTCGCATATAACCGTTTTAACAAATCCAAGCCCAAAAGATTCTCACCACAACCAGTAGATAAAATCAATGGGGCCTCTAGCTCATGAGGACCAATCGTAAGTGACAAAGGGCTAGAGACAGGATTGCTAACAGGGGCGCCAGATAATCCAATGGAAACATTTGTTAAGCCGGACAAAGGTGCGCCAGGGAGTTTCGAATGCATGATGGAACTTTTCGTCGCACCAGTGTCTAACAGAAAAGGCTCAACTACGCCAGATGTAGCAACTGCGACGTAAGGCCCACTCTGATCAACCGGAACTGATACTACTCCCTCTCTCTGTCGGTGGCTGTCCTAGTAGTGGTTACCTGCATCAATCTCATGTTCGACGTAATAATCGTCCACATGATACTGTGCTGATTTATCGGACCTCACATTTCGTTGGTCAAAATAATTATTCGCGTCTGATGGGGTATGAGGGCGCTCATGATTTTTATTTTGAGGGGCACCGCGGCCTCTACCTCGGGGTGCTTGTTGAGGACCACCACGCCCCCCTCGTGCCGACACACCGTTAAGCCGGTCACGGAAAGCTGGACAATCATATTTTATATGGCCCTCTCTTCTACAATATGCACACTGATTATACCCAAGCGTAGATCTAAAGTCGGAGAAGTCAGATCGTGACTGCATTCTAGTGGACTGGTCTCGTGGTCGATACTGCTGTTGCGAATCATTTTGATTCGAGCGTGGAGGATATGCCTGCTGCAACAAAACCTTTGTTTTGAGCTCCTTCGTTTTCTTGTCTGAACGATCACTTTCTTCCTTTTCCCTATTCTCATAATATTGAGCCGTAGCTAATATCTGTGCAGTGGTTGAAACAGCCCATGCACTTTCTGAATTCTTCAATTTGTTGCATAGCTCAGGCAACAAATTCAACACAAACTTATCAACAAATAACCATTGACCACCTTCGGTGCTCATGTCCTGACCACTATGATCGACAAATGCCTCCTCAAATCTAGTAAAGAAATCGGAGACACTCTCGTCTTTCTTTTGCTTATAAGCCGATAATTTATCACAATTTACCTTCATCGCTGGCATGAGCGTTTTCATAAGTGTAATAATTTTCTGAGGCAGATCCGTAATTAACTGCTCAGGCTTAGCCCCACCAACTTGTCATCCATCTGCCGCTACTAGTGTAGCCCAGTCACCACCCAACTCAACTAAATGATTCTCTTGGCAAATTTTCGCCCAAATCAGTTGTGGTACGACATTGCCAAACAGCATGTCGATGTCCGCAAGATTCATAATAGTAGCGTCTACCAGTTGAGACAACTCCTTATAATAACCTGCCGGATTCATGCGTGGATCAGGTAAAGATTGTTTCACCTGCAAAACTTCTGATCGCTTCCATGGGAGGTGTATCCAAACTCTCTGAAAGTATGGCAGAATCACACGATTAGCTTGCGGATCACCTGCCATGTATACTGGCGGAACCTCTCTCATAGGATACTGACCAGAGTTTGTTTTCTGAGTATCGGAATCGTCATCAAACGACACTCGAGAAAACACTGTGCACCGTAAGGCTAATAATCGCTCTAATGCACGTCGTACATCTCCACCTACAATCATGCCGTTAGAAAATTGACTCTGAAGTTCAGTCATATCGGGCGGTATATTATCTAAATCATCATTATACCATTCCTTTCTCAAAAAGTTACACATTTCTTCAAACACAAATCTCTGAGTGGGCTCATTAAACTGAGAAAACGTATCAAAGACCACGCGCGGTGGGTAGTTAGCAGGGTGTCTTATCCATCTACGCGCCGTAGTTACCAACGTGGCACTCTCCCTTCCACCAGGGATTTGACTGCGCCTCTGAGGAGTTTCAGAGACTTCGGATCGAAGTAACGATCCAGAGAGTGGGGAGTAAAGAGTAGCGACAGTATTAGGGATACGATTACGAACAGAAGGAGAAAAAAGAACAGGAGCAACAACATTAGAAGTGAACGTAGGGACAGCAGAGGTAGCCGGGACGGCTGAGGTAACAGGAACAATTAACTGAGGAGGTACAGGCAAAGGAGCAGTAGGAATAGGACCAGGTGGTTGGACAAACACAGGACCAACAACAGGCTGACCAGCAGCCGCTGGAACTACAGGAGGAACTACAGGAGGAACTACAGGGGCTGTAGCACCCTGTGCATAAGGAGGTGGCGATTTCATCAAATACGCTAACAGAGGATCCTCCTTCGAGTCCTCTTCTGTCTTATCAAGACTAGTTGATAATACCGGATAACATTTGTCTATCCTCAGGTGATGTAGTCTAGTAGAAACTTCTATTTCTTTTTCTTCTTTATCTCGCTGACATTGTTGTACAACTTGCATTATCGGGACGATACCTTCTTTACGATTCTTTTTAAGCTGTTTGATTTCTTTCTGTTTGGCCTCTGTACGCCACAACCGAAGGGAATCAAACATAGCTGGCCTAGCTTTCTTCTTAAATAATTTAGTTTCTAGATTATCTAAAATTTCCATTTCAAAACTTCCGTGTGGTGGCCAACTAAGGACACCATCCTTTCTCGTATAACGGACCCAACAGTCATTATATATAATAGGGCCCACACCATGTCGACTATAGAGCTCATATATCGGAGTTCCAACTGGAGGTATCGGACACGAGTCCTCCAACCGGGAATCCTTGTTGCAACATTTGAAGAAACCAATGAAACCACTACGGCTAGGCATCATGCACACTAACCAAGTATCAAACTTCAAGGGTTACCAAAGTACTAAATCTTCGTGAAAGACAAAACCCTCGGTTTTTGGCAATTGCAACTGTCAAATAACAACTAAGGACCAACAACTAAGCACCACAAATGCAATGGAACCATGCAAACAACTAAGCACCAACAACTAAGGACTGGGAGCGAACCACAAATACTTAACTGAGAGCTCGATGGCGTCACCCAGAAGGCCCGTCTATCGTCTCGCCATACAAAGGACTACGCCAGGCACCAAAACAGGTCGACAGTCAGAGCATCGATCCGTTGCAGCCGTCAGGAGGCTGGAATCTTTGCGGAAAAAATCTTTGGACCACTTATTTCGACAACAGGATCGATGAAGCGGGGTGCACCTTTTCCTCGGAGATTTCACACGAAGTTCCTCGCAATCGTCAGGTTTTGGACCGGTACCGCTGATGTCGCCCCACGTTGGGCGCCAACTGAAGGACTGGACTTTTAAGAACCAGCGGTGCCAGGGAACAACACCTGAAACCTTCCTAGGATACCTGTTCGGCGCACAAGTGACAGAGACACGGGACACTTCCTTCGGCGTCAAAGATCAGCGTTTATTACTGCAGGGATGCAAAAGTCATGGGAAGTACAACAGAGTGTAGGTTCGAAGAGTCTGCTTCAAATTGCAAATGTGGATCGCTCCTTTTATACACATTTTCAGCATTCAATAACGTAACGAACAAAAGGTTACAACTCAGTTCCCACAATAAACTTAAAAGGGCTTCATTCATGGTGTCGGAAACCCGGAACATAATCATAGTAACATTTGTCGGTTCCCAACTGTAAAAGCACATTATCCTGCTGCTATGCACATTCCACTCTAGTTGTAAAAGGGCGAGAGTAAGAGACAGGAACAGGTGCAAGGAAGTCAGACAACAGAAGAAGAAGGAGTGTGGAGGAAATATCGGAAGCGCAATCCCAGGATCAAAGGATTCGAGCCGAGCGCATGCGAAGCTGAAACAATAGGCCAACGTGGGAAGATTACCCAGCTGCGGAGCCATCTGTCTCTGCCGTGTCATCCCCCAGTCTTGGGAATCCCAGGATCATGAGGCGGACATTTGCCTGTTCGCTGACTACGTGAGAGCAAGAAACAAAATGGATGCCGTATCTAAAATGGAACCCGAGGGTTCAAATGAAGAACCTGTAAATAAGACGAACCCTTCTAAGTAGCGTAGCGAAAATGCGTACACCTATTAATCTCGTCATTTACGGTTCATAGATACCACACTCGCTAGCATCGTAACGGTTCTCATTGGTCCTCAGTGGCACATGTTGTGCTCCTCTAGAATTGCACCCTTGTTCCTGCACGGAACATGCTGCGGACACTCTCACAGTGGCAGTATGCTTTTAGGCTCTCCTATGTGCATAACACACCAGTCACACCACTCACCCTCTAGATTAAACTCATAATCCGGCAGACAGGCTCACCATGGCCTTGGCATTCTTCCTGGGACAGCTGCGGTGGCGGTTCCACTGGAAGACCGCCAAAGTCGTAATGAGGCCCTAATTCATTTGAACTACACCTACAGCCAAGAAAGTGCATCAACAGAAAGAATAAACTGAATATGTCCTAAATAATATTCTAATGCATGCTATGGGAGGGCAACTACAAAAGATGATCTTGTAATTTATGTGAGAGAGCACAACCAGCACCCAAATGTGACAGAATTAGAAGTAAAGGAGATATTGCAGGATATAAGAAAGCCAAGCACTAGCTTCCAGGCACCCACTACCAAAATTCTTAAAGAGATGCTACCTAAAGTCCCTGAACATATAATAGACCAACTACCACCTATACCCACTTTAAAATGTTTTGTTGCACAAACTAAAAAAGCCACTAGTGATACTTCACCGGCCCCTAGAAGATACCAAGGCATAAACCTACCTGAACATTTAACAACTACACATAATTAGGAACTTTTCCTTTTATATGACATCTCAAATGAGAAAAAAATCCTAATATTCTCTACTGCAGATAATTTACTAAAACGTAACCAATGTCAAACGTGGAAGATGGATGGGATTTTTAAAATGTGTACCAAATCATTCACTAAGATATACACTATACATATCAAAACACAAATATCCGTTTTATATATGCTCTACTACCAAATAAACAGAGCAGCACTTACTATGACCTCTTAAACAAAATTAAACAAATAACTACTACCCCCCAAATATAATCAGACGTTGAGCAAGCCATGATTGAAACCATTCTAAAAATGTACCCCCAGATAGCCATACAAGGATGTTATTAATATATCAATCAAAGTATATGGAGACACCTCCAAACAAAAATCTGCTCTAAGTGTAGAATAGTCTACAAATAGTCAATTTGCCAAAGCAATTAAAAAATGATAGCACTAGCCTATGGCTCTGTCACAGAGGTAGCCATACACTACAATTTACTAATTGAAAGCCATTTCTACCAACAAAAGAAAGACAAACTATGCCCTCAATGGAATATTTTTTCGACGACACTTGGGTTGGCAGACTGCATCGCTCTGGACACAGATGCAAACCCAAATTCAAATACTATGGTGAAATGTCTATGACAGCACCTAGGCACTGGAAGCCAAAACAAACAACACAGTAGAGTGATGACACAATGCCTCCTAATCCACACTAGGCAGAACACAACCTACACTCAATACAGTTATAGACATATTACAAAAAAAAACAATGCTTCCAAGAACTACAAATGGAGCATTTTATTAGCAAATTGACCCTAAATGTAGCAAAGAATCCAAAACAATGTATGACATGCTACAATTTAAAATCAAACTCTTCATAAATAACAAAGGAGTACATTACTTAGAAATGATAGCCAAAAGCATATTATAAAATAAATAGTAACATACCAAAGTCCTCAGATCTTTTCATAAAATTTGAACCAACATAACTATTTTTTTTGTTTTACATAATATATGTATTTTATTACATCAATCAAAAAATAATCGAAATTCCAATGTGATCGAAGATGAAGTGATAAGTACCTTGTCGGATATTCACAAAGAAGTGGCGGTGAGAGAAGTTAGCCTTCTTGGCCTAACGCCTCTCACCACCACTTCGGAAACGTCAGGCTACACCCTATTCACAAGAATGTGGTGCAGCCTGGCGTTTCCCCCATCAACGGTGCTATGTCTCACAACTTAATACCAAAACAGGCACCCTTGCACCATAGCACAAGGGTGTCTTCGGGCAGGGTGGTTTGCTACATTAACAAACCGAAAATGCCAGTTTGCTTTTTCCATGTGTGCTGCTACATACAGCACACATGGAAATAGCAAAAACGAGGAGAAATAAAGCTTTTCTCCTCATTTAGCCACCTTAAGACCTGATTTTTCTAGGTCTTAAGTTTGGCATTGCCACCTATCATCGCAGCCCTTGATAATAGGCGGTAGCGTCAAACTCAATGGGCTTTGCGGTGGTGCACCCACCACAACTCCCACTACACGCCCTCTTTCATGCTAACTTTAGCGTGAAAGGGGCCTATTCTCAAGGCAGCGTTAAGCTACTTAACATGGCTTTAAGCCATGTTATGTGGGTTAACGCTGCCTTGAGAATAGGGCTCTGGCCCTATTGCCACGGGAGCATCAAAAAAAGTGATGTTCCCGTGGCAATAGGGGCTTGTGAATATGCCCCATTCTTTTTTTAAACTGTAACTGTCTCCAACCAATGTTCAATCAGTATGTAAATATGGGGGAGCCTTAGATGTGATTTAAGTATAAGTATGCCATGGCTTTCATATATCAAACTTTGCTCTTCTGCTCTGAGTAGGTGATCCCTCTTCTCTGACCCTAAAAGGGTGACTAAGTCTGATAAGATCTGGCTGAAGCGGGCCTTTTTAGAGGATAGGAGCTCAAAGAGGGATGTGGGCAAACTCAATAAGGCTAATAATAGGCAGTATATCCTGCTGCAAACTACCACTGGTATCGAGCCATATCTCTTGCACACATTTAATCAATGGGAAAGGGCACTACTGTTGAGGTTCAGACTTAGCATAATTAGGAGCCGGCTCTGTATCCCTATCGGGCAGTACTGGGTAGTTTGCCCTACTGCTTGTCCGTATGACGATACTTCCCACCAAACGTTATTATATTTTCCTTTTTTTGTAAATACTATGCGTTTGTATACTTAGCTCTTTCTTTTACCTGAAAGCTCATAATATTTGATTATGCAGACTCGCTCTTTTCTTTCTTCAGACACTAAGAGAACCGACAACATGAGCTGCAGTAGAATCTTTTTTTAAATATATTGTTCACCCCGAAATAGTTTACATTTTAAATGTTTTCTATGTAAATTAAGTTAGCTGCTAATTTTCTGATTTTATGTCTTTTGCATGCAATTTTATGATTAAGCTCTTAATCCAATAAAGTATTTTTGAATTGAATTGAGTTGATGGAACATTACAATTACCTTAAGGTTGTGATGATCTTAGAAGTCTCTATAATATATTTAAAAGCACTTACTGCCACTACAAATTTCTGCATCCCAGAAAAGCACCTCGAACTACTAAAGAACCTTTACCATGCAGCATATCAACAAGGGACTGAGAAAGTACAGCTGTATCGCCACCACACTCAAGAAACTAAATAGTGATTAGAAACAAACCTTTTATATGCTCTTCAATACCACACACTCAAACTGTGTTAAGAAAAAGACACTCTAACAAAGAAGCATCTTTAGTTCAACAGGTGCACCCTGTTGCTCAGCATATCTAAAACACCCGCACAGAATATGATTGATAAAGCACAAATGTATGTTGCGAACACCAAGAATAAAATGAAGACTTCTACCAACATTAAAATGCCATCTAAAGAGCCTAACACCATAAAACCTACTTCTATGTGCTACGCTAGGAGAACCTTGAGTAGAGTAGGGGGAATGAGCACACTTCATACCTATTTATTGTAAAGCGCTTTAATTATCAGAAGACAAGGAGGCTGTGTTCCCTGTGAAAGGCAAACATGTGTCTCATCAAGATCAACTCGTCCTGGACTTGTACTCGGTATCAGCTTTCAGTAGAAAGTGTGATACAGCAGCATCTCTGGCAGGCAGGATATTCTTCTGGCAGTATTTTGCTTGAAATAATCTGGGGGAAGGACCTCTCCGACAAATGGCCAACTGGCAGTCCTATTATATTATGTCTTATCTAAGATAGAATTTCCAACATCACCGTAGGAATGTTTAATATAACCAGTGAGCATCAAGATGCTAGTCTAAGATGCATTCTTTTAAGCAAATATGGTAAAACTACGACAATTCAGGCTACACTGTTTTGGCTATTGTTCTTTGACCTTGAAAATCAATGAACTTGTGCCAGGCTGATGTCGCCTCAAGTGTCTTGTTGATGTCTATATCTAAATGTCTTGACACTTTTATAGGTTCTTTGAAAGATAGGGACAGACAACATATCCGTCAACAGCAGATACAGATGATTAAGCAAAAATATAGAAAATGGACTATCAGACTACATAACCCCTTCCATGCTCATGACGAGCTGAGCTCGTCATGAGTTGCGCCGCTCGCATGCTCATGACGAGCTCAGCTCGTCATGTAACGCGGCTTTTCAAAAAAAGCCGCACAGCGTGAGAAAAGCCGCCGCACGCATGCGGTTAAATAGGTCTTTACTCCATGTCAAATTCTGAGAGTGTATAAACAGGCAAAGAGTGGTCCTTTAAATGAATCTTGATTGTGTTATATTCTAGGAAGAGATTAATTTTCTCCTTCATCAAGAACTCTCTATATGGATGCAAAATGCTCTTGACAGGAAAATCTCAGGATGGCCCAAGGTGGACCTTCTGAAACATATATTACATACTCATTTCATTGTTCTCTCTAGCCTCAACATTTCTTTAAACATTTTAAACAAGCAACGTTATGATTAGCTGATGTTTAAATGAGTATAACTCAGCCTGGTCCGGATTTCAAACTGCTTATGATACAAACACAAAAAGAACAAATGATGGACAAAGTGCTGAACAAATCAAACATTCACCCTCAGTCACTGATGTGGGTTTAATCCATCTTTTTTTTGGTCATCACGCCAGCCCAGTTTGGACACAGCCAACGCATATCAGTCTTGACCCTGCTCTCCATGGGAACAGTCTGACCCTAACTGCCAAGTCAGGTCCTCCCTAAACCGGAAACAAACATCCTAGGACCGATTTCTAGGACTCACCCCTCATCAGCCAGGCTAGCTTGAATCCAGTGGCACAGTGAGCAAAGGACCCATTTCTGGGCACACAAAGACACCCTATATTATGTCATTTGATGACATGAGGTAAGTGCACAACAACAGAAGTGTCACTGTTCTAATTCTCTTAGACCTGTTTGCAGTGTTTGACCCTGTCAGTCATCTAGTGGTCATAAGGAGGCTTCAAAATATGGATATTGTCTGTGTAGCGTTAAAATGAATGCAACCTTCACGAACTTCCCAAGATAGCTATCTCCCTATCATTAGATCGAACCTTACACCTCTAACAACCGGAGTTCCACAGTGATTGTTACTCAGCCTGTGCCTTTCCAAGCATATGTAGCCCTCATTAAAATGTATGGCTTCTGTACGCTTTACTGGTGACACTTTAAATTCCTGGTTGGTTCCTGCAGTAGCCTGGACTGGTGACAACACACTTATCTTAAACTTGTTTTGGAGGTCTGGTGCACTGACCAGCTGGGCTGTGCCCTTTTTTCTGTAAACCAGCCTGGAATCTGGGATTTATATTGTACTCTGCTCTAACACCTCACATTTACAAGACAATTGGCACCCGCTTCCTACTGAACCAAACTTTGAGGAATATTCTTCCTTTCTCAAACTTTGACATGAATGGTGCCCTGTCTGGATTATGGGAATGTGTTCAATTTAGACCTTCACAAATTTCCATTACACGACTTTGAGATCATCCAAAATGCGGGCCCACTCATTACTGTGCACAAGAAAAAAATGCCATGCCTCCACAAAGTGACTAAACTCCATTTCCTGCCCAAATTAAAAAGAATCTTGTTTAAGACTCTTTGCCTAGCTCATTGAGCCATTCATTCAAGAGGTTCTTACCATCAATTTGACATTTACACCAGCCGCTCCTGCCCATACACCTCTAGCCTTCTATCTGGCTCTGCTAGTTGATGCACACATCAGGAATGTCTGCACCAGAGAATGCTATTTCTCCAATCAGGCTGCATCCTGATTGAACTTCTTCTCAAATCCATCTAACTCAAAATTATCAGCACTCAGAAACGTCTTCAAACTTTTCTCTTTTCTCTATAATTCTGCTCTAGGAGTCACCAGGACAACCAAGGTGGTAATAGTGTGCTATATTGTCTCTGCAATCAATTTATTAATCAAACAATCAATAGACCATATAAACTTAATCTTCTCGGAGGGTGTCAGTGATGATCTTGGATTGTTGATCGAGAAATTGCAACACAAAAGAGTCCTAGAAGAATAGTCAGTAGATCTTGTAGGTAGACAATAATTGGAGCCAGCAATTGTGAGAAATACTTTCAGGGCTGGGCTGAAGTGTAACAACAACAGCTTGTATTGATAGTACCTTAGTCATAAGAATAAACTAAGAAACTGTCTGAGAGCCTCCTGGACAGGCAATAAACTAGGTTATATCCTGGAAATTCTAAGAACACAACCAGTTGTTGGTCTTTACAGGTTAGAGCACCTTAGTCAGAGTAAACATCCTAACCTTTAGCTGGTTGAAATCAAACAGGTCCTCTTTCAGAGGGTGTGCACCTCTTGTTGGTCCCTTAAAGAAGAAGCCTTTTAGCACTTCATCGAAAACGTTGATGATTATACAAGCAACTAAGAGTGTAGAGCTTAACTGATGTGAGCCACAGAAAGGAAACATCATTGATAGTGGAAGTAGAAGTTGTTCCACCGCACCCTCTCTTCCCCATGCTGTAGTTACTGGCTATAGTGTTGTGTGCGAAACTGGGTCATTGGTCGAGGAGGGTGAAACCCTACTCAAGCAACAGCCACAATACTGGTCATAGTGAATTACAAAAAGTCACTAAATCAATCTGTACTTAACCCTCTGAAAGCTTGGCACAAAAGAAGTCAGGCTTAATTTTGAGGCAATGTGTAAATAATGTAGGCAGCACACAAAAAAAGCACACAAACAGCAACAAAGTGAAAAAACAAGAAAAATCACACACCAATCAAAGAAAATAGAGTAAAATTCAATAAGGTAAAACCAAAACAACAAAAATCCAATCAGTAGAACAGGAGTTAGGCAGTTTAAAAGTTATTAGTGAAAATAGCGCTTACAAGCAAATAGTGCCAATGGTGAATAACTTGTCAAGCTGGAAAGGGACAAAATCACAAGTTCAGGCCGACTGTGATGGACCGCAGACCGAGCACAAGACCATGTTTGGCCATCTGAGGTAGTACCTTGTGTCCTTGGAATCAAGATACAAAGTCTGCATTGGCCTGCACCGAGGCAAGTCGGGGACCTGTCGACCAGGAGCAACCATATGTAGCTCTGCATTAAGATGCATTACACGGGGATGGTGCTGTTGACTCTATTGATCAGAAGTTTCTATGCTGCCATCAAGATGTGTTGCGCTGTGTCGGGGCAATAAAGCCACCTGTCATGGGCTGTATTGCAGAGACTTGCATCAAGATTTGTTGCTTTGCGTCAGTGCTGGATAGATGCCGATCAGGAGCTGTGATGATAGGTCCGGCATTGAGGTGCAGTGCCCTGCATCAGTTCCAATGAATCCACCAATCTGGAACTGGTGATGCGAGGACTTGTGTTATGCTGCATCGGTTCCGATGAAGCCTTTGACTGGGGGCGATTTGTGTCCCTGTAGCCAAGAACACAAGCCCAATCGACTGACCTTTGGAGACACTCTGGTAGTCCTGGGTTCAAGCAGCAAGGCAGGCCTCAGGCAGCAGAGCAGTCATCAAACAGCTGGTCACTCCTCAGGCAGCAGGGCAATCCTCAAATAGCAGGGAAGGCCTTCTTCTTATATAATCTGCAGGTCTGGGAGAGTTCTGAACAGTTGGTCTCAGTGTCCAATATTTATACCTGGTGCCAGCTTTGAAGTTGGAGCAACTTCTAGACTAACGCCCCCACCACCACATCTGGCTCTGGAATTTCCTTCCTTCCCCTACCCAGGCCCCAACTTTGAAGTTCTTTATGAGTTCAGGAGTCATCCCCTATTGAAGTGCAAGTGTGGTAGTTGACATCTCCGCCCTCACCCATCCTGTTAGGATGGCCCATCCTGCCAAGACCCAGTCCACCTTTGTGACACTCTCTGGGAGATACACAAAGGTCAACTGCCAACTACATTTAGTCATGTGAGCCAGTATGCAGGCTGCATGTACCAAATTGTTAGGGCAAGAAAATGCCAACTTTCTTGCATGCCTGAGTCTAGTAGGCTATTCAGCCACCTAGCCCTTATCTTTATTTACATTAAGAGTGCTTTAGGTACACTCATTCAGACACAGCACACTGATAGAAAGATAGATCCATAAATAGGGATCAACGTTCAAAAGTAATGAGTGCATAGACCACCTTTTTTCACTTTCTAAAAGTGGCATTTTCAGAATTGTGACAAAAAATCTGACTTAACCATTAAACAGAATTTTAAATTACAATTCTTAAGAGACAAAACACAATATTTCTACCTGTTCCCAAGCAAAAGTTATCTCCTATTAAATGTCATAAGGTAATCCCATTTTATCCAATGGAAGAGGTAGGCCTTGTAATAGTGAAAAACTAATTTAATAGTTTTTCAATACCAGGACATATAAAACGTAAAACTACACGTCCAACTTTTTGAATACAATGCACTCTACCCTATGGGATCGTTAGGGCCTACCCTAGAGGTGCCTAACATGAATTAAAAAGGAAAGGTTTATGTCTGGCAAAAGATTTATTTTGTCAGGTCAATATGGCAATTTAAAACGGCACACAGGCTGCAATGGCAGGCCTGAGAAATGTTTAAAATACCTACTTTAGTGGGTAGCAAACTATGTGCTGCAGGCCCACTAGTAGCTTTTAAATGACAGGACTGGGTGCATGTAGTAACAGTTTACTAGGGACCTAGAAGTAAATGAACGGTGTCAAACGGGGGTAAACCAATGTTACCATGTTTAAAGGAGAGTGCAAAAGCACTTTAGCAGTGATTAGCTGTGGTAAAGTGCACAGAGTCCTAAAAGCAAACAAAAATGGGTTCCGAAATTAGGAGGGATGAAGGCAAAAAACATTAGGGAGTGATCCTGCTGAGAGGGCAAAGTCCAACATGTTGCTACAGTGACATTATTTGCAATTCTTGGCCTCATTAGTGGGCATAAGAGTGGGATTTCTTTTCCCACTGAAGTACCTTCTCGAGTACTTAAAGATCAAGACAGTTGAAGAGTAACCAACAACCAAAAGGTTTGTGCGAAAGGAAGCCTTAACCTTAAAAGATTGGAAAGCCAAAGGAGGTTTGAGATATGGTCTCTACCAACTAGATAACATTCTGCAATTTTATTTTTGTAATGCAGAGCCATTCAAGCATCAAAGGGAAAAGAAAATCTTCCCATCCAGGGTAAACTGATGACTCCATCCTGACCCCCCTCCTTTAAGTCTGACTATTTCAACCATGTTTGCTGGCATGTGGAAAGACTGGCGTTCATGAATCAGAAATATGTGTCAGTGGAGGCGTTTTACTCTGCTATTTTCTTATCCACTTTGAACATACATCTATTCTTCACCATGACATAAGACAGCAGGAAGGATGAGTGCCAGTCAAAATACTGCCTGAGCTGGAGACCAGAGTTGGCCCTGATAGCAATAACATTAGTGTGTCTCAGGAAGGAGCTATTGGACTGGTTGATCATCAGAATTATCCTTCGTGGACCTGCATTTGTTGTCGACTACAAATTTGAAGTGGGACTTTATTCATGAACTCCTGTTTGATAACAAGGAGCAATGGTTCTGTTAGGGAGGCAACTCTCCCAACAGATACAAGTGCACTTTCACCTCTGATTGGGTTGGTGGCTAGATGGACAAAAAATCCAGTGCTTGGACCAGGAGTTTGGATGCTTACTAGATTATGAAGAACCAGTTAAGCGTAGCAAGCCCTAGTACATGGGAAGTGGCTGTCAAAGCCAGGCGTCCAAGATCTTGCTCTTGTCATGATCACCAGGCTGACTGCTTTTTCTACCAGACTCTCTATAGAAATATTCACACGATGACTGAAAAGGGCACATTAAACAAGTATTTTACCTTCGCGAACACTCTTTCTGGTGGATACTTTATCTAACCGCAAATTCCTCACCTTTAGAATAACCCCAGGTGCCAGACTGAATACGGAAGATTTTTTAACATAGGCCTGTGTACTGACAGGTGTCATTGTGCAGCTCGGTGTCAACTGCACTCTGCCCAAATTGATAACTGGAGCGCATATATGCCCACCCAAGCTTCCTGATGTCTGTTTTTTACTAGACATTTCTGGAGACCAAAATTAAGAAATTGTGCCAGTGTGCTGGACAGATCTCTAACCTGGAACTTATTTAGATGGAAAAAGGGCCATTCCATAAAACGAGAAGAAGGGAAAGTGGTCAACAATCTGTAGTTAGATGGAGTATCTGCCAGGAAAAAACTTTACTAAAAGTAAGTAAGTTGTTCTTCTAATACATTTAATCACAGAGTCCTCATTTTCTGAATAGAAACCAAAACAGTACCTCCCCAAGCTGTGAGTCTGTGGAATGACTTAGACCAAAATGTTTTGCAGGACCCAAATGGCCAAAATGTTAGAACCTGGCTATCAGGGCAGTGGTGCTTCGTAAATGTGTACACTGATACCCACGGTGCTACCTGACACATACCCAGGATGGGTATCCTGTGTTCCAAAGCTGTGGTAGCAGCTTTGGCTCCAGCAGAATGGGCCCACAACCCTTCTGGAGGCTACTTTCTTGCTATCGTGTAGCAGAATTTGATGAAGAAGACTAATCACCTTATATGGTCCTCTTCAGCACTGCCTTGCCTTTCTTCACCTCAGATCACCTCACGAACCCATGATGGTCCACCCAATCGTTGTTGGTATGGTCGTTGTAAAAACTGAGCACTCTTTTGTAGTTCACATGATGGAGTCTCTCCACCTCCTTGGAGGGATGAGGGGGTAAAGAACATCAGAAAAGTGATGGATCGTCCTTCAGGAGAAATGCTTCTCTGGCCTTCAGCGCCAGTAAAACATCCTAAAGTTTTTCTTGCAACAGGTCAATGTTATGGCTGCCACACCAAGCCACAAACTAGTTCCAGCATCTGATGTAAATAGATTTTGTAGAGAGCCACCGGGCTGCCACTACTTTGGGTTGGAGATAGAATGCAGTCAACTACTGCGTGTGTACTGATTTCGCCTAATCTTTTAACTTTTCTCGAATAGAAATTTGTGTGGGAATTTGGGGGCTACTTTGAGGACTGTGTTAAACTCCGTGCTCCTAAACCTGCCACCATTGTGGGAGACTCGCGTCGTGAGCGGTTAGTGCTCCAGTTGTTTAGACGCCTCTTGCACGCCGCCCGCCCATTAAGCTATTTAATGGACTCGGGACGGACGTGCAGTGCCTGACAGGTTCACTTTTAAAATACGTGTGTACTGATTTCGCCTAATCTTTTAACTTTTCTCGAATAGAACTTTGTGTGGGAATTTGGGGGCTACTTTGAGGACTTTTATGTGTGAATTTGGATTTTTGTTGGAGTGTGATAAACTCCGTGCTCCTACACCTGCCACCATTGTGGGAGACTCGCGTCGTGAGTGGTTAGCGCTCCAGTTGTTTAGACGCCTCTTGCACGCCGCACGCCCATTAAGCTATTTAATGGACTCGCGACGGATACGCAGCGGATGCGCGCAGCGGGTGTGCCAATGGCGCACCAAAGGCAAGCCTGTCTGGGTCCAGGGGCCATGAGCCCCGCTCAAACTCTATCTGCCCCTTACATTTACTCATCTAAACAACTGTGGGATTTGCGGTCTGATTCTCATACAGACTGTACCTTGTTGTACCCTGTTTTTCTGGATGAAGTGTATGGAAACTGTAGGAAATGTGGTTTCACATTGCTCCTTCCAACCATTAAGGGTCAGTCCGACCTTAATAGTCCTTCTCATATCAATAGTTGTGAGGCAAATTGTATGCTAAATAATACTTTTTCTAAGGATGGAAAATTTAATTGTTTTAGTCCGAATTGTCGCTCACTCCCAAAGCATAAAGCTGATATATTTGACCTCTTAAATAGTGAACACCCTGATGCTGTATTTTTAACTAAAACATAGCTTCATGAAAGCTCAGGCCCGGAAGTAGCGGCTGCGCTTCCAGCTGGCTATTCTATGGTTCGAAGAGATAGTGAAGGTAAAATAGGTGGTGGCCTAGCTATAATTTTTAAAAATGTGTATAAATGCAAATTTGAAAAACTTGGCTGAAAAGATAATGAAGCTATGTTATTCAAGCTTGCCCTTAGCCCACTGTTTACCTTCTCAGGAATATTACTTTATCGCCCACCTGGCCCTGCTGGTTTGTGGGCCTCTACTCTTTCTAATCTGCTTTCTCCCCATTTACTCAGTGCAGCTAATTTCACTATTTTAGGTGACCTAAACATTCATTTTGATGATCTGTCTTGACCTGCTAGTATATCCTTAATTTCTGATCCAGCGGCTATAAACTGCGTACTGATTAACTCAGGATCAACTCATAAGACAGGTCATTTATTGGACCCAGTTTTTTCTAATCTATCTAGCCTGCGATGTATTTCGACCCTTCCTGTCATCTGGTCCGATAATTCTATAGACACCTTGCGACTTACGGTAGAGCATACCAATCAACTTTTACCCAATTTGGGGTAGAAATTTGAGTCTAGAAATTGGAGCAAACTTGATATGGATCATTTCAATCACCATTTGATGGAAACCATGCCCTCTATTAATCATACCTCGATGACCGACCTAGGGACTATCATGAACTGGATCTCTAATTCAGTGGACATTTGCATCCCTCTGTCTGCTCAGAAGGTGAAAAATCACCGTCCCCCGGCCCCCTGGTATTCACCAACTCTACAAAAAGTGAAAAGTAAGTGTAAAGCAATGGAGAGACACTGGAGGAAAGATTATGCCCCAGAATCTAAAGTAACATACAAACAATCAATCAGAGAATATCATTCCCTTTGTAATATTGCTCGGGCAGAGTACGTCAGTACCACTATCACGAATGCTCAAAACTGCCCTAAAGTCCTGTTTAATGTGGTTAAGGAATTGTCTGGTATGGCCTGTCAAGCTCCACAATTTACTTTATCAGACTCACAATGTGAGGAGCTTGCAATATTTTTTCTTGATAAGGTGGAACATATCTATTCCAGATTAAATATCCCTGAAGTTTCCACACCACAACAATGCATGGTCACTACTGGTTTATTAAATCCTGAAATTCAGTCAGTGACTCAGGTTGAGAACAGTATGAATAAACTTGAACATTGGACACTGTTGACACGATTTCTTTGAATAGTGTTTTAAAAAGACTTTGGGGCCCCCAACATTGGCCTCCTGAATTGGGTGTTACCCCTCAGCCTACTAAACAAGCCCGCAATCTGGGTTTTGTAATTGACGATCAGCATTCAATGAGGCCTCAAGCCATAAAGGTAGCTGCAACTTGTTTCGCCATTCTTAGATGGCTCAAAAAGATTTTATGGATGCTGCCGGAATCTACAAAAAGAACTGTAATCCAGGCTTTGATTACTTCTCGCCTGGATTACGGCAACATCCTTTTTCTTGGAGCTAATAAGGAGGTGATTCATAAGTTACAAATTGTCCAAAATGCTGCTGCCCGAATGCTCTGCCAAATTCCCAAATTCTCTTCTGTGTCTAGTTCCTTATGCGATCTCTACTGGCTGAAAGTGGAGAATCACATTAAATTTAAGACCTTAACCTATATGTACAAGATTAAAATGGGCAAAGCCCCCCAATATCTGAGATCTATTGTTTAACTGTACGTTCCTCCTCGTTCTCTTCGTTCAGCTAGTCAGACAAAATTTGCAGTCCCTAGATACAGATTATCTAGAGTAGGCGGTTGTTCCTTCTCTTACATAGAGCCTACCTTGTGGAATTCTCTTCCTCTGTCTTTAAGAAATGAGCCTAGTTTTGTGCACTTCCGTAGGATGTTGAAGACCTGGCTTTTTAATCAATAGGCCTCCTTCCGTATTTGTTTCTGACCTCTGCAGGCGGCGCCGGGAAACCCTTGGGTAGCTGAGCGCCTTATAAAATTAAATAACATAACATAACATAACTGCCACCCATTCTCTACACATGAAGGTGTAGATTGTGCAGGCATGGGTGTAGACTCTGCCCTGCTGCTGTGACAGAAGATCCTCCCAAAGCAGCAGGTGGATCAGATGACAGATGCCCATGCACAGAAGCTCTCCCACACTCTCCTAGCCCACTTCAGGGCCACTAAGATAACTAGGCCTGGCCATTCTTGATCTTCTTCAGAGATGGAGGCAGGAGAGGTAGTTGCAGAAATTCATACAGGAGTCTCGAGCTCCAATCTTAACCAGAATGAGAGATAGCTTTCTTGGGAACCGTAACGTGCAAAAGTGGTGATACTGTGCGGGTATGCAACCTTTACAACACAACTTTTACCACGCAGTGCTGTTACAACGCATGTATTACAACGAAAACCATTACAACGCATTACACTGGGGGGCGCTCTAGGATAAGGAACAGTTTTAATTTACTATCCAACACCTTCCCTAGTGTCCACGGGGACTGGAGTTGGAATAGTAAATTAAACTATTCACTATCCAGCACCCCCAAGTGTAATGCGTTGTAATGGTTTGCGTTGTAATACTTGCGTTGTAACAGCATGCGTGGTAAAAGCATGCGTTGTAACGTCATACATCCTACTGTGCGTTCTCTGCATTGGTGGTGAAAAGATCGAGCCAAGACTCTCCCATTCTTGGTACAGAGTTCATGACTTTACTCCACACATGATGGTGGTATTTCCATGAGGACTTGAATGAGCCGCCCCCCCAAGCCAATGGCCCACAATTCCAACATGTTGATGTGTAGGGGAGTCTCTGCTGGATACCAGAGATCTCTGATATCCACCTCTCCCAGATGACCTTCCAAACCCAGCAGGGATAAGTCAGTCACCACATCTGCTCTGGTTGGGGAAGGGAGCAGGCCTGCTACTGGTCCAACTGCATTTGAGGAGCCACCACTGGAGCCCTTTTTTAGTCTCTTCCCAAGCCAGGATTGAGTCTGACAGGGTCCATTGGTGCTATGCCCACTTAGACGTCAGATCCCACTGGACAGCTTGCATATGCCATCTAGCAAGATCGATGAGCAGGAGGCCAACAGTCCCAGAAGCCTCAGAACCATCCTCACTGAGATACAGGACTGACTGGAAAATTATGGAAGAATAAAGCTTATCAACTGGTGCAAAAAGTAGGAGCTAGCTCTGGATCCATATTCAAAGGTGTGGAAAAACTAAACTGACATCAGAGCGCTTGGGACAGCTCCAGTAGTTCCTTACAGTGTGGAGGAGAGTTGATGCAGAGCCGCACAACGTGTAGTGGCTACAGTGAAAAACAGTAGTCATAGCAGGTGAGCAGGATACAGGTCAAACGGATACAGTAATCATTAATTTGGCATACAAACAGTGGTGGAAATAGCGTGGAGTGCAGGCTCATTCCAACTGACCCAGCTATTTTCCTCAGACCCGACCAGGTCTCTGGGGACAGCCCTGGGCTTCGCATGCAGGCCGCTCTTACCGTGCACACTAGTCCATGCTCCGTCTCCATTGCAATTGGGTGGGGGGCTAGGATTTTTTCAAAAGCCAGCTATACCAGGTCTGGCCACCATGAAAATTGTACCCAGGAAGGTCTGTCCTCAAGCCCCTGAAGATCTCCGAGAACCCCCAGAAGGAGCACCACAGGGGAAAGGTCCAGCTCCCATCCCAACACGTCAGTTAATTCTGCTACCACAGAAGACAAACATTCTTGGATCTTGGGGCACAGCCACACCATATGAAAGAAATCGGCAGGGACATAAGTGCAATGAAAGCAGGCTGGCTCAGAGATTAACCCTGCCTGATGCAGCTTGGCTCGACCGAGCTAGGCACAATAAAAGTAATAGGTCTGAATTAGACACAGCCTGGAGACATGGTGATAACCATAGGCACCATCAGTGCATCACGCCAGTCGGCATTCTCATGGGGACCCAGCCAACCCTCCCGGCAGGCCTGATGGTGTGACTGGGGAGTTGAATATTAATGTGTGATATATTTTGGAGACACCACCCTTGCCTAGCGCACCCATAGAGCAGTTTAGCCTCCAGTGGGCTCAACTCGAGAAGAGGGGCATCCTAAGGCATGTGGGTGTGAAGTGCATGCCGGGACTGGAGTTATTTTTAAAATTGTGTGGCCGTAAGAGTGTAGGTAGTTTGAAGGACTTGTAAGGACTGTACGTGGGTCCCTGACCACACATCACCCAGCAACATTATACTTATAAGATTCCATTTCCCAAAACTACCCAGTGCGATCACTTCTCACCACCAGGTGCTGTGCCAGAGGGGAGTCTGCTGGGTAAGTCTCTTGTCCCAGTGAGTGTGGTGAAGTGCAGCCCTCCAGGCAAAGAAGACAACCTGGTCATTGCAGGACAGGCATTGGGGATCAGAGCCCTAAAAGGAATCGCCAGTGTTTGAGAAAACCCTAAGGCCATGATCTCTAGCCAATTAGTGGGATCTGACCATGCCCCATTAAACCAATCATTATCCACCAATAGTTGGGAGGTAAGATAATATGAATAAAGGTTTGTCATGCGCAGACGTCCATCATATGGGCATCAGTCATAGGAGGTAGCGACTCTATCTAGGGCAGGGAACCCAGTCCGCTGTAAGGGGATCAGTAGATTCTGAAATACAGAGGAACCTCAGCAAAATTCTCATTTTATACAGGGCTATATGGCCCATCCTGTTTGCGCATTCAAAAACCAGTAGGGCAATGTACAAACCCTCTTTAGTGATTCACAATGTATTTGCAACTTGCTAAATAGGATTTGAGTCTCGCAATTAGGAAGGGGACGTTCCAAGGGCATTCCTTCCCAATTGCGATTCTCCACCATAGGTTAGAATGTTTTGCAACCGCAATTGCGGACGCAAAACACTCGCAATTTACCGCCCTCTTCAAGAGGGCTGTAATGCACTCGCAAATAGGAAGGGGTCCCCAGGGGACCCCTTCCCCTTTGCAAATGCAGGTGGAAATATTTTTTATGGGCAGGCAGTAGTCCCAGAGACCACTAACTGCCCTTAAAAAGTGGAAAGAAAACTTTTCCTTTTTCTTTTTTTAAATGGATCCCCTTTTCCTTTAAGGAAAACAGGCTGCATTAAAAAAAAACTGCTTTATTTAAAAGCAATCCCAGACATGGAGGCAAATTGCGAGTGCCTCATTATTATTCATGAGGCATGCAATTTGCAGCCCCATCGTAAGCAGTGTCTCTGACACTGTTGTACATCCCAATTTGCGGCTCGCAAATTGCAAGTCGCAAATTGGGTGGTCGTACATCTGATCCCAAAGTGAGCTCCGGGTGAAGTGACACCCAGATAATCAAATAGTGAAAGCTAAGACGGCGTAAGGGGATATTACTTTGCCAATCTAAGCAGTCTCACCCCAGAGCCAAAGGCACCAAACTGTCCAGAATAGTTCGAAGATTTGAAGGCAGCGAGGTTCATTCACCATGGGGTCTGTAAGTTAAAGGAGGGCATCATCCGTAGATAGTGCCATGCAGTCTTCATGTCCCTCAGACCATCTCCATCCACGCACTTGGGCGTTTGATCAGAGAAAACACTCCAGTCGTTTGATTGGAGTGAACACTGTAAACCTGGACCCGTGCAGTGGTGTTAGTGTAAAGCACCTGGATAAGCCCACAAAAAATGGGCCCAATCCCAGCGCGCTGCAGTGCACACATCAGAAAGACCCAATCCACCTTATCAAATGTCTTTTCAAAATCGATAAGTAGTAAGGCCAGGCCAGGTGTGAGCTGATGGCGTGGAGGATCGGAATCGGTGCCACGTACTGGGGGCTGGCATGAAACCACATTGATCTGGATGTATGAGTGTATGAAGGACCAGCACAATACGAGTGGCCAGGAGTGTAGCATATCGCTTAGCCTTGCCATTGATGAGGGAGACTGGATGATAATCGGTGCAGGAGGTTGAGGAGGGCTGCTTCTTCAGGATCACTGCAATCATGGTCATGTCTAATTCAAATGGAAAGTGCCACCTCATCAAAAGGCAAGGGCCGGAGGGGGTCAGGGTTTCCCTAAAGGTCTTGTAATACTCCACGGGGAATATGTCCGGCCAGGAATCTTTCTGGAGACCACCACATTGATGTCCTTCCCCAACTTCTTGGGCCATGACAGGTTCATGAAGCGTCTGAATCTTGGAGGGGGACAATTGAGGAAGAAGCACTTCAGCAAGGGATTGGGAGGCACGACCAGGATCTACTAGGGGTGGTGCCATGTATAGGTAGCTGTAGTAGTGGGCGAATGTGCGAGCTATATCAGGGGAGACTGTGGTGAGTAACACCAAAGTTATCCATTATTTCAGGTACTATCCTGTGCGCCTGTGGACAGGAGGCCAACCAATATAATAGCTTACCACTTTTTTCCCACCATCCCAGACCCTAACTGTAGTGATGCGCCATAAATGTTTCGTACTACTAGGGATTGGAGGCAGATTTCCTCAGAAACAAGACTCAACTGTCAGGGCACCTCATCATAGAGGTCAGTCGTGAGCCCCCTCTCTAGGTGGGTTCACGAGCCTCTAGCTAAGTGATGTGGAGGGAGCGAGACAATGAGGATTCCGCCGCATTGGGGGATGTAGTGAAGTGTGCATGAAAGCGTGGGCTGAGCTCGTGGACGAAGAGAACGTGAGGAGGATTTGGACCATTTTGTGCTGCGCCCTCATCTGGAATGGGTGCCGATTCCTCATTGGCTTCAGAACTGCAGCTGTCCTGGCCAATCTGGAGGGCTCCTCCAGCAGATGGAGTGATCCACCTGGTCCAGTGAGTAGGTATTGCTCAGTGAGCCAGGTCCAGGCCAATCTGAGTGCCTCAAAGAAGTGGGATTTATTGGTGTAGACAACATGAAGTTTGGTGGTGAAGAAGAGCCGGTAAGGGAGGCCAAGCGCTCTGATCTTGCTCTTGACATGCCAAGTACGATCAGCATTGCTGTTGCACCATCCTTGTGTAATTGAGAAAAATGAGCACCTTGGTGTCGCTGTATCAGAGGTCTGTCTTTAAAATTAAGGATGCATGCAATCATGGGCCTATGTGGTGCTCACGTAGGTGATCTGAGAGACAAGGCTATGTGCGCTCATTCAATCACAAACCAGGGAGACATCTGGTCCGACGGCATCCAGGACCTGATCCATGTTTCAAGGAAGTATGCAACTTATGACGGCTTGCTGCCCTCAGGATCCCAACAAGCTGTATACTGTTGTAGCGGGACCGATTATTCGCAGCTTCCCCACAGTGATGGAGCTCTGTCATGCGTGCGAGGAGGCCAGAGACCTGGGATTACGCTGTGTTCATGCTATCCTTCACTGTGGACAGTAAGGTTTTGAGCTCCGTGATTCTGGCTGTATTGTGCAAGATGCAAAAGGGCGATGTCTACTCAGACCTCACCAATCTCGGTCTCCACATCAGTTTGGGAGGTCTGGATGACTTGGCGGTTCATGGCCAGGTCCCCCTCCTAGGAGGACAGTTTCTCCACACAGCCCCCAACCGCCTGTCCTGAGCCCAGTCTCATAGTATATTGGTCTATGCCTGTTGGAGATGCCAGTTGACAAAGGGATATGTCTTTGCCTATTGCACCAAATGATTCTGGTGTTTTGTCACTCCTCCAAACTGGGAAACCAGCCCACTTGCTGTTGAGCAGGAGCAGCATGAATAGTCAGGTTCCAGGGACTGCTCAACCCAGCAACACCAGGGGAAACAGTGCTCTCCTCCAAGAGGGAAGTCAGCTGGTCGTGTGGACCAGGTTGTGTGGACGAACACTGGAAGGGCGTGGTGCATATATTAGAGGGCCTGCAGAAGAATGGATGAGATATGCTCCGCTTCGCTGAGTCCCACCAATCCTCACTCTCAAGCGCACCCCCTCAGAGCTCCAGTAGGCTGCAGGCCCGAGGTCGTGTGGCCAAACCAGACAGTCCAGGGCTGCTGGTGCAGAGAGGGGCGCCCAGCCCGGTGTGGAATAGGAGGCAAGTTCTCCACCAGCTAGGAGACAGAGTGTGAGAAAGAAGCAGGTCCACACTGCAGCACAGGTAGATAGTGAGGTCTACAAATTTTCCTGGTGCCAGGGCCCAAGCACAGCAGGCATACAACACAAGGTATCCACAACAGCCACAAGAGTCAAACCGCTGTTCTCAACAAGGATCTAACTGTTACTCTGGTGCCACAATCAGGGGAAGGGGCAAGCACGCATCCATCCGAGCCCCCCTCAGTGGCCCCTCCTCTGAGTTCAATGATGATTATGGAGATGGGGGGCCGGCCTCCCCACTGGATAAGTCTTTGCCCCAGGGGGCAATCCCAAGCTCCAGGCAATAAGAGGGGAAGCAGCTCTTAGCCTTCCCAATCTCCAGAGGGAAGAAGCCACCGGGAGCAGGCACTCGGGTCAGGTGGTCCAGGGGTAGGGCCCACAAGCTAGGTCCAGGCCTTCTCTGTTCACCTGGGAATGTTGCGGTTGCTGCCAATGTGGCCAGGCCCACCAACGGGTTTAGTTAGGAGTATTTATCAGAAAAATAGAAACCTAAAATAGTTTCTTTGCAGGAACACCGGGCAAGTAACTGAAAATCATCTGCGTGGCAAGCATGCATGTATTCTCTAACACTGGAGCTGCCTACAACAGAATGGGAACCAGCACTATTAAGCGTCCTTACTCAACTCGTTTTTTCAGGCGCTACTATTTTCTACTACTCTATGAGAGTGCAAGTGTTTTCCTGCTGTCCTCCTCCTGTACTTCTCCCTCCTCTGTGTTCTTCCATGTCCTTCCCGCCAATCCTCCATTGTCCATGTGCTGCCACAGCATTTCCTGCCCACCCTCATTGGTCTGTGCACTTCCTCAGCCTCTCCAGCGCACATATTTTTGTATGTATGCTTCTCCCAGCCCTACCCCCACTCTCAGTTGTCTGTATGCTTGTCTGTGTGCTTCACCCACATCTCAGCACACCCTTTATTGTCTTGTGCTTGCCCCAGAACCAATCCAAATGTATGTATGTTTCCCCAGACCTTGCCACCTGCTGTCCATTGCCTGTGTGCTCCCCATCCCCTCTGCTCTTACCTGACCTCTATTCCACCCATATGCGTCACTCGTTGCCTCCCTCTCTCTTTGAAGGTTTGTCTTCCAACCCACTCACCATTTGTTAGAAAAGGAAGTGAGGTAAGGGGCGAGGCAACATGGATAGAGGAACTGGCTCCCTCTTGAGGCAAGAATTCATCTAAAAATTGCTTGCTTGAGACACAAAGCCTTACGCTCCAACACCCTAAGGTACATTGCACAAAAACTGGAGTTATCTGGTGGAGCTAGATCCCTAAGGTGCAATGCATCTTTACGTCTGAAACCACAGACATTTAAGAAGACGAAAACCTACAACTGGGCCTTCTCTGTCACTGTCCCAAGAATTCGGAATTCCCTACCTTCTGAAATCCTAGTTAATCCATCATTGGCGTCTTTTAAAACACAAATAAAATTGTTATTGATGAGCAAATACCTACTCTAATTCATAGGACTTTGACTTATTGACTGTGGCAATTCACACTGGCTATACTTGCGCTATGTTGTGCTGCACCTTCGCTTGTTATCTATCTTTATGTTTCTTTAGGTGGGTCAAGAGGTAGATCCCCACCCCGTCCTCGTACCACTATATATGTACTTTATTTTGACTGTTGTTATTGTTATCAATGCCTGCTTTGCTTACCCTGTTCACCCTGTTCATGTGTAAAGAGCTCTGATACACTTGTGGGTCATGTTCGCGCTACATAAAACTCTAAATACATTAATTAATTAATAAACAATGGGAGAGAAGCATACAGGTGGGGAAGAGGACAGGCACAAGAGGGTGAGATGTGTGGTGGGATGTGAGGCTTTTTTTTCTCAAACTCGCAAAAAGCCTGCATTGGGCCTTAGGCTTATGTGGCCTAGTGGAGTGGACAGGGATGACAAGGCTGTAGGTATCATTGGTGCTGCAGTTTTGCATGAGGTCAAAGTGCACCACTGCAATGATGCTTTGGGCCTTACAGCAATGGGCCAAGGTAGAGGAGATTGAAGCAGAGTAGATACCTTAGCTTTGGCTCAGAGAGATGGTGGGGAACTGGTGGGGCAAGATGGGGGCCCAATTGTTAACAAGATACTGGCAAGGCAATAGCTATCATTAGTGAAGCAGGTTCAGTGGCACTGAGGCTCAGGATTGTAACAGCACACTATAAATAGTTCAACCCGTATTACTCTACAAGATGGGCGAGGGTGCTCATTTTTCTTGTTAGCGTCAGTGTGTAGGCTAAGGTGCTGTGTGCACTTTTGTATTGTTAAGTGGTGCACAGCTTATGCCTAATGTAATGCCTAATGCATAATGTGTTTATGCCTGCTGAGATGCATAATGTGTTTGTGTTATGATGTTTTAGGATGATGCCTAATGCTAAGGTGATATAATGCTGAGAACAGTATTTTGCCAGTAGTTACTGGTTGTGTTTTACATTTGTTACTAGTGCTTTCTAAAGGTTTTGACAGTGGCCCAATTGGCCCTGTCTGGTGTTTATAATCCCCTGTAAATATTGCCTAGTGCCAGTTTGCACAGTGTATAAGTATGATTATGATCCTAATGTGTTTTGGATAATACAAAGCCTATTTTTTATATAACCTTGTGTGGAGTTTATTTTTTAGTGTGCCTAGTGCGTTGCTGCTGTGTGTGTGTGTTGCGCAAACGCTTTACACAGTGCCTCTGTGATAAGCCTGACTGCTCGTGCCAAGCTACCAAGGGGGTGAGTAGGAGTTATCTTCAGTGTGTAACTCCCGTGCCCTGACTAGAGTGGCTGTTTCTACCTGGCTTGGGCGCATGCCCTAGCCAACCAGAAATCCCATTTCTAAATTGGTTGTCAGCGGTGAGGGTAGGACTTGCATTTGCACGGTACCACAGCGACAACTGGTTGCACTACAGGCTCTGCATTTAGATAATCACAGGTTTGTGTTTTTTTTTTCCTGATTATTTTTTCTCCTCAAAGTGTAATTTTCAAATTGTGTACTCTTGCTTCAGATCTTACGCCAAGGAGTCGTGTCTTGTACTTGTGTGGGTTTAAGTACCTTGCCAGAATGGAACCTGCCTTTAACATACATGATCTGTTGAACTACAGTCTAGAGGAGCTAAGGGGGTACTGTGATGAGAGAGGCTTAGCAGTGAGTGGGGAAGACACTCATCTATTCCTTCAGAAAGCCTTGCTCAGGTGGCAAGAGTGCAAATGGGAGCATAAGGACTATTATAGGGCCCTGTACTATGCTCACCAGTTCCCTGAAGAGGCGTCAACAGAGATCCAGGAGGGTGGTGGTTCTGAGGAAGACTCTGAGGAGGACCCCAAGAGTAGGGAGGACTCTGAGAGTGAGGGTTCCCAGTCATAACCCTGGGGCGATAGCCCTTAAGAGTCTGAAGCGGAGAGGGAAAATGACAGGGCAGGGACACCAGTAGGTAGTGAGGACCCCATAGATAGGGAGTCCCTTGCTGGGTCCAGTCCCGGGGGCAGTGCCCCATCCCTTTTCCTGTCCCCAGAGGAGTGGGTGGATAGGAGGGAAGAAAGGGAGTAAGACCTCCGACCCTCGATCTAGGTCCACTCTCTCCCGCAGCTCTGCTGTGCCGTCTCTTGCCTCCAGATCCTGACCTCCTCCTTGGGAGGTTCGAGGCTGCTGCCCGCTCTTGCGCCTGCTGCCCGCTCCAACTGGGACCAGACTGCCTGCAACTACCGTAACCTTTCTCAGCAGTTTTTGTTCTTAATTTTTCCCTGTTGTACGTCTGGTTTTGTGCCCATCTGTGTCTTGCTCTAATTTCACCACTGTTTTAATTTTTTCGTGCCTGCCTGTTCCTTTTGCCTTTTGTGCCCCCCCCCCCGGAATTCCCCCGCTCCCGCCTCTCAGCCTCTCCTCCCCCCACCTCCTCTAAATAATGGCAGCCGCTGTGCAGTTGCGCCGCCGGTGGGCCAAAGGCAGGCCCGTCTGCGCCCGCCGCTACCCGGCCAGTGCCAGGAAACCTGGACCTTCCACAACCCATCACTACAACACCACCATCCTCGTCGCACTCAACCCTGGAAGACTTAGTGGATGCCCACAGGCCTCGCTGAACACGACCCACGGCCAGTTCTACTGCCGCCAGACCCTCACCGCTACTGCGGCCTCCAACACCGCTGACGCCAGCACCAGCTACACCCTAAAATGCATCCTCCTCGACATTCGCTCCGTACACAAACACGCCATGGAACTCTGGAACCTACTCGACTCTCTGTCGCCCGACATCGCCTTCTTCACAGATACCTGGACCAACTCATCCTCCGGCCCTGACATCAGCACAGTCATCCCAGCTTAATACAAGATCCAAGAGGAAAGACCGCCCCAACCACCCAGGAGGGGGCCTTGCCATCGCCCACAAGAGACTCTTCACCTCACCACCTCCACTGAACACCTGCACTTCCAGATCCAGACCACCCCCAAAGCCACACTCCGAGGAATCCTCGTCTACAGATCTGGCCCCTGAACGCCCTTCGCCACCACCATCACCGACTTCAGCCCACCCCACGCCATCGCCTCAACAAACTACATACTCATTGGAGACCTGAACTTCCATCTCGACAACCCCAGTGACCACAACTCCACTATCTTTCATGACAACCTTGTCAGCATCAGACTCAAACGACTCATCAACACACCGACCCACAGAGCAGGACACAGCCTTGACCCCATCTTCGCGGCAGGAAACAGCATCCAAGTGAGCCACACAATGCAGCTGCCATGGTCCGACCACCACTGTGTACACTTCATTAACAACAAACCCAAGGCACCCAAACCAGCCCTACCAAGAAGGAACTGGAGCAAGGTTACCGACGAGCAACTTAACTCCACCCTCACCGGAGACAACCACACCTGGGCAACCGACGCAAACGACACCTGGATCTCCAACTGAGCTGACGAGCTTGCCCAATACGCAAGCCCGACAGGCAACGCCCCAGAAAAGCCGCCTGGTTCACCACCGCTCTCCAAGAAGCCAGACGCACCTGCAGAAGCCTGGAGAAGAACTGGAGAAACACCAAGACAACCAAAAACCACACCCCCAACAAGGACGCCATGACAGACTACCACAATCAGATCAGAGCCACCAAGAGGAACTTCATCCACAACAAAATCCTGGCCAACTCCACCAACTCCAAGGAACTTTTCAGTATCATTAAAGAATTCACTAACCCCCACGCAGCAAAGCCACAGACATCACACCATCCCAAGACCTCTGCGACAAGCTTGGAACCTATTTCCACCTCAAGATCAAAAACCTCTATGACAACTTCATTGACCATCTACCAGGCACCACAAACGGCCCGCCCCCATAAACACCAGCTAGCCCACCATGTATAACTGTAAACCGATCACGGCCGAAGACACCGCCTCAACCATGAAAAGCATCCACTAGGGGGCCCCTACCGCCCCCTGCCCCCTCACATCTACCACAGAGCCGCGCCCTCCATCGCACCTGAACTACAACGCACCATCAACACCACCTTCAAAACAGGCACCTTCCCAGACAACTGGAAGTGTGCAAAAGTCAGACCCCTACTCAAGAAGCCCACAGCTGACCCAACCGACCTCAAGAACTATTGGCCCATCTCGCTCCTCCCCTTCGCAGCCAAAGTTGCAGAGAAAACAGTCAACAGGAAACTGACACGATTCATTGAACCCTGTCCTCGACCCGTCCCAATCTGGATTCCGAAGTAACCACAGCACAGAGACTGCCCTACTCCCCGCCACAGACAACATCCGTACCCTCTTGGATCAAGGCCACTCCGCAGCTCTCATCCTACTCGACCTATTGGCGGCATTCAACACCGTCTCCCACCGAATACTAGTCACCAGACTACACAACGCAGGCATAAAAGGAACAGCCCTGGACTAGATCTAATCATTCCTTACTGGAAGAAGCCAAAGGATCAGACTCCCACCCTTCCGCTCCGACCCCACAAAAATCACCTGCGGAATCCAACAAGGTTCATCGCTAAGCCCCACCCTCTTCAATATCTACATGGCCCCCCTCGCAGCCATCATCCGACAACACGGCCTCATACTTGATTCTGTTACTCGTCCTGACACCACCAGTAGGACATCATAGGGGTGCCTCACACTTTCTCTTGTGACGTACATGTGGCGAGCATAGTAATTTGGCCTGCCGTCTTAGTACTTGTTTAGACTGCTGGAGGGCATTCTTGCTCCATTTCTGTGAATCATTCTCAGATTAAGTTTTTTTCATTGTTGTATGGTCCGCCGTCTTCTCACGCTAGAAGCCCTCACCCAGGTTCTGTCACACCTGGACTATGCCAACTCTCTATAACTGGGCAGGCCTCTCTTTCTGCTAAAACGGCTGCAGATGTTCCAGAACCACGCAGTCAGGCTGATTCTAAGACAACCCAGTGTAGTTTCTAAGGAAACTACACTGGCTCCCCATGTCTCAACTTTGCACCTTCAAAACGGGATGTCTGATCTTTAAATCCCTGCACGGCAAAAGCCCAAAATTCATAAACAACCTGATACTCAGGCATACCCCTGCCCGCAACCTACGCTCAGCTCACCTCTCACTTCTCCACACCCCCTCATTCAGACGGAAGCGCACAGGAGGTTGCAGATTCGCCACTCTCGCTCCCAGACTCTGGAACTCCCTCTCCTTGGAGATCCACGCTTGTTCGGATCTCATGAAATTCAGAAGAGCCCTTAAAACCTGGCTTTATGAGCAAGCCTACAACTGATGTTCTTTCGGGTAACGTACTCTGCCTTCTCTCCTACAGCGCCATGAAACCAACCGCTGTAAGTGCGCTCTATAAATCATTCTTAACATTACATTATAGATGGAAACACAATACAAGACCGAAACGTCGACAACTCCACCCATTTTTATGTCTTCAATAACTTTCTGAAAATGTTCATTGTTTATTCAATTATGTTCTCACTGGAAAATATTTGAAATGGGTTATAACGAAAGTGTTCACGAGAAAACAGTTGCTGTAAAAATAAAATAACTCAGTCACTTTTGTATTTATTTGATTTATATTTTGTACCCTTATTTATAAACTGATTTTTCTACAAACATTTGTATCTCTAAAGTATTTACCCGATTTTGATTTTCTTTGTTGATACACTCGCTTTGAATGAATATAATTGATTTTGTTAGTTTGTTTATTTTAAGCCACTAACTAGGGCTTTACAGATACAATTCTTTGAATCAACAAGACGTTCTGTGTTATATATAATGACTCTTAGAAAGTTGGCATGTTCCTTACTTTAGCCATTTGGTGCCTGCTGCCTGTCTCTGATCATATGACTGGGTGCAGTTGGCAGCTGGGCTTTGTGTATTCCTCCTAGGCAGCCACACACAATGGGTGCTTAGGTGTGTCTCAATGGACAATTTCAGGCAGGATAGGAGGAAAGAGCTAGGCACAGCCTCCCTTACATCTAAATAGACTGTGTCCTATCCACATACAAAGGGCTGCACACCCCCCTGTAGTGAGTCAGGGCAGGATATCTGGGCATTTCAAAAGCATGTCTTTAAAGTCTCCTTCACTTCAAAGGTACTACTGGTTATGAGCACTGGACCTCAGGCATGACCACTTCAGTGCACGTCTGGACCAGTGAGAACTCTGCCAGCAAGGACAGCTGTGCTGCTGAAGGATTGCCACTCTGCTGGGCTATGGCTTTCCTGGAGTCCTGCCTTGCTGTGCTACCCTGCTGCCTGCTGTTTCCCTGCGTGGGTGAGAGGGACTTGACCTCCATCACTTGAACCCATAGTGACTCCAAGGGCTAGCTATCTGGCCTCCTGGTGTGAAGTCTAAGGGACATAAAAGACTTCCAATTAGAGCAGGCAACACAATAGACTTGGATGTTGTCACAGGAAACCAGAATGGAATCCACAAAACAAGAAATAATGGCAGGCACATTACTGGACATTTGGAGGTGGCCAGTTCTAGTCCTTCTTAGGTTACTCTATATGATAGACTTCATAGGACTTTACAGTTTTCAGAATGCCTTTCTCACCTGCTTATCTGCAGATATGTTCACAAACAATACAAAAGAGAAACTCCTCTGCATTTCCCCACTCTAAAAACCTGGGTGAAGGCGCCCTCAGACAAATTTGGTCATAACCCTGTAAAGCTTACACCTGCATCTACAAGTCACAGGTTGTCTGCTATTCACTTTCACATTTCATTTACTGACCAACTTATCTTTGTAAAATTATTGTCTGCCCATGCACTAGGGTCTCCAAGATTACACATGCCTAATGATATTATGTCCTCAAAATGATTATCTTAAGCAGCTAAGAAAAACACGGTCTAGAAGCATCATTGGTTGTTCTATCCTCTGTTAATAACACAGTTTCTAGAAAGATCCATACACAAGGTGGCATCTTTACACCTTCTAGCTCACATCTCCAAACATGAGTTCCTGAACAGCTTGTAATCTGTATTATGCCCTAAATGTAGCACGGAGACAGCAATCCTATAAATCCTCTTTGACATCCTACGAACATTTCAAAAGGTTGATGTATGTCTGCTACGGCTGTTTGACTTGTCTGGCGCACTCCATTCAAATGTCCTCACACTCTCCATCAGGAAGGGAAAGAAGAAGGCTTGACATTGTTTTGTCATTCCCATTGCCAATATCCATTTGTAAAAATAGGCTTGTTCAGATCACACCACCTTTCACTGAGTTTTGGAGTATCACGTGGTTTTACACTTTCTCCCTAACTATGCAATCTGGGTACGTTCATTCTTCTTAAAACTGATCTTGACAGAAATAGAATTCATCCCCCTCTCCAGACCTTTGAACTTCCATTCCAAAAATAGCCAGAGAAGCTATCAAATCTGTGCATTTCCCCAACACTGGTTCCCTATGCAAAACTACTCAGCGTCATCACTGATCAGCAGATAACAAACCCCCCCCCCCCCGCCCCTGACCAAACAGCGCCAAACTGACAAAAACGGTTTAATTTTCAATGATTTCTTCTTGGAAAATGTCAACCCCACTGACTTCAAAGCAACTGCACAAGCCCAAGTCTAATTATGCGCTGCCAGTGGCAATTCTGTAGATGACCTACCACTGTCTGCTCTACCTTCTTTCAGCTATTTTATCAGCAACTCGTCCGGCCAAAGTAGCAAAGAAACTGAAGCCAGATTCAACTTCAATATGGGGTGCATTACCGCAAAGCTCTGCATCTGCATAGCTATCTGAAAAACAAACTCCATATCAGGGTTTAAGAAACAACGCCAGATGGGGCGTGGCCAACAGCATGGCCGGGTGAGACATGTCTCTGAGAAGCTCCCGATGTCCTGCTTTAAATCCACCATAAAACGAATTCCAAACTTCATAAAAAACTGCAAATAGAATACTGGAACTGTCGCTGTACCTGCGGAGCTGGGTGAACGCTAAATTCAGTTGGAGGTGAGCAGATAGCTGCCGCGTAAGAGTTGGTGGCCGAATCCCTTCCCCCAAGATGGCGGCCGGACGAGTCCTTGCGGATCGAGAGTGATTCTTCCCCGGAAAAGGAGCCTGTGCCAAGTGGTGCGCCCACCTACTTGAGGCTCGCAGGGTAAGGACTGCCGGCGGTGGCGAGGCCCCCCGCCCCCCTCCCGGTGGAGTCTAGCCAGGAGTGGTCTGTGGTTTCGGGAGCCGAGAGGACGCCCAGCTTTAAACCGGCACCTGACCTGAGCCCCGCACCGGGCCGGGCGGAGACTCCAGGGGGCCGCTGCGGAGGAGTTGGTCGGGCCCCGAGGACCGGGGGTGACGGAGGAGGGGGGACGCCGGGTAGACGCTACCGGTGAAGCCCATCTCGACCGGAGAGGTGCCGCGGCCTGGTGCGCTAGGAGCTGTCGCCGTGGGGTGCGGCGCAGACCGGGAGGGGCTTTGCCGAGGACCGGGCAGCCGAAAACAGAGAGCTGCGATTTTAGAAGACTCGCTGAACGCCGGCATATGGCGGTGAGTGCCCGGCGGCCGACGCCCAGACACGGACTGAATGCCTGGCTGCAATCCCCGCACGCCGCCACTGAGACCCACGGCCTGGGGCTGCACTGACCACACGGGGCGACCTGGCTGTGGGCACGCTTGAGTAGACTCCCCCCGACACGAGGGCCCCGCTGCACTCCATTTCGAGATTCGCACCGCGGCAGTGGTCGTGCGCTTGGAGCCCCAGCCCTCCCTGCCTTCACTGCTCCCTCGCCCTCCCCCGGCGCGATCCGAAGACCAGATGGAAATCCAACTGTACAGGGAGCACCACTGGGGATGAATTGAGTGGTGACAGCCGTATAAGCTGACTGAGAGCCCCCACCAACGCCTACCAGGAGAGTGTGAATGACCATTGACCCCGCAGGGTGTGCACCACTGACACCGTACTGACTGAGGTTCTCGGTGGACTTCCTAGTTAATACAAACTTAGGCTGCGCTCCTGCTCTCGACAGAGAGCCCTGACGCCTGGTGTGACCCGACCGCATACCGCGGCCTAAACAAACGAGACCCACGATTCCCGCCGCGGTTCCTCAGCCTCTCCACCCACACTTGCTCCTCCGCGGAAGCCCCCCAGGCTAGAACAGATAAAAGAGAACCCTTCAAAGTACTACTATTCAGAGTTGGGAGGCGACATGGGGAAAAGAGATCCGGTAGCAAGATCTGCGCGACAGGAAACCATCGAAAACTACGCCACAACTTGGGCACAGAGGGAGGCGATCCCGCCGGCGCTGGCCGCGCGCACCGACACCGCCATGCTGCTGGAGGCGATCCAAGCCTCTAGGACGGACATACAGGACTCCAGAGCAGCACTGGAAGTCAAAATAGGCGAGGTGGGCTCAGAGGTCCTACTGCTGCGCCAAGACTTTCGGAACCTAAAGGAGAGGGTGACGACGGCGGAGACCCGTATTGGTGAAGCAGAGGACTCCCTCTCCACCCTCCGAAAAGACATGGCGGAACTCCAAGCATCAGACAGGCAACTGCTATGGAGGGTGGATGATGCGGAAAACAGGGCGAGATGCCACAACCTTCGCTTCGTGGGCTTTAGAGAAGGAATCGAGGGGACGAATGTGGCAACCTATTTACACTCCTTGCTTACGACAACCTTCCCGCAGGCCACATTCTCGAACTGTTTCGTCATAGAAAGGGCACACAGGGCTCTGCTGGTGAAGCCGCCGGAGGGAGCGTGACCGATCATCGCACGTTTTCTTAATTTTGCAGACAGAGACCTCATATTGAGAGAAGCCAGAAAGAAGGGTGAAATTCTACTGGATAACACGAACATCATGATCTTCCCAGATTACAGCCAAGAGGTACAGAAACAAAGACGCTCTTATGACTCAGTGAAAGCAAAATTACGCGATCTACACATATCATACATGCTGCTCTTCCCGGCGAAATTGAAAGTAATTTTCAAAGGCAAGACGCACTTCTTCAATCGACCGGAGGAGGCTTGGCACTGGCTAGAAGAACGCCCGCTCTTGCGCGAGGCAGAAGAAGAGGGACGCAGGATACGATCTGAAATGGCAGCCGCCAGTTTCCGGAGAAGCCCTCCTAAGACCCAAAGGTCCCAGGTGCCGAGGCCCAGAAGGCATTCGCACACGTCCCCGTACCCTGATCCCTCCGGGTCGGGACGTGGGGGGCTGAATCTAACAACGCCTGCAGAGAAAACGGCAGCACCGGGATCCAGGTTCAGTTGCCTGGTGAACCACACTGGATCGGAGGCGGACGACGACATGGGTGGCCGTATATCGGATGGAGAAGAAGGAGTA
This sequence comes from Lissotriton helveticus, assembly GCF_964261635.1. Lineage (NCBI taxonomy): Eukaryota > Metazoa > Chordata > Amphibia > Caudata > Salamandridae > Lissotriton > Lissotriton helveticus. The sequence continues at coordinate 1,165,453,038 of NC_136065.1, read as the reverse complement.
GTTTCTGTCCTGTAACTCCAGTTCTGTAGTAGGGGTATCTCTGTTATAGTCATAATCTAGTGAATAGTCCCGCTCATGTGCGTGGACCCCGGCAATCAAAAATAATCTCTTAAGCTGTCAGAAAACTGCAGAACTGCAAAGACTCTTAAGAGATAATTTAAAGACAAATAATGCAGCCTATATCCACAGGCTACACTGTCCAGTACTTCAACTAGAAATTCCACCAAAACACACACACACAACAGCACAGTCTGCCCAGTTTCTTCCATAGAGAAAATTGCCTCTACCAGTAAAATCCTCTGGAATGATAGAGAGAAAGGTATGGACAGACAAGCCCCATAGGCTGCCATTATGTGGCTTAAATAGGATACTGTGCCTTTAAGAGAACCTTCCAGAACTTTCTCCCAGTATCCCAGAATGCATAGCAGGTCCCACTTACTTTCAGTTCTTTTTGAAGGCGTAAAACGCCAGACCTGTAGCATTTCTACATGAATATCTCTCCACCGGGGAGGAGGCCGGGCGCTTATGACTATAACAGAGATACCCCTACTACAGAACTGGAGTTACAGGACAGAAACTACTCCTTCTGTAGTAGGGGATCTCTGTGTATAGTCATAATCTAGTGAATATAATGGCAAGCCCATCCCCACACCAAAGCGGCGGTGGAGAAAAAAGAATTAACCACTTATTGTGCGAACAGATTTCGCAGCGAAGCCTGCCCAACCTGAGCGTCTGCCCTGGCATCAGTGTCCAGGCAGTAATGCTTAGCAAAGGTATGAACCGACTTCCAAGTGGCCACCTTGCAGATTTCTGCAATCTGAACATTACGGAGCAAGGCTGTCGTGGCAGCCCTGCCCCTGGTGAAATGAGCCTTAGGTTTACCCCCTAAGGTCTTATTAGCTTTTTGGTAACACAACTGTATGCAGGACACAATCCACCTAGAGATGGACTGCTTAGAGGTCGCAAGACACGTCCTGACTGATCCATAATTGATAAACAATTGGTCTGACCTACGAATATCTTTGGTTTTATCCAGATAGAATTTTAACACCCTCCTGACATCCAGGGAATGTAAAGACCTTTCCGCTGGAGATGAAGGATTCTGAAAAAACGTAGGCAAAGTTATGGTCTGGTTGACATGAAAATCAGAAATAACCTTGGGAAGAAATTTAGGGTGAGTACGCATAACAACCTTAGCAGCATGAAATACAGTATAAGGTTCTTGGCAACACAACGCCTGAATTTCACTCACCCTGCGGGTCGATGTAATGGCCACGAGGAACGCCGCCTTCCAGGACAGGTGCTGCAACGAAGCCTTATGAATAGGTTCAAAAGGCTCCTTCATCAACCTGGACAGCACCACATTCAATTCCCATGAAGGCGAAGGAAGCCTGACAGGAGGGAATACTTTCTTCAAGCCTTCCAGAAAATCTTTGATCACAGGGATCTGGAAGAAGGAAGTCTGTGAAGGGCATTTCCTGTAGGCAGTCAATGCAGCAAGATGGACCTTAATGGAATGAACATTAAGACCAGACTGCGCCAAATGTAGAAGGTAAGGAAGGATGACATCCTCCTTGCACGTCGTCGGGTCAAAGTTCTTAGACTTGCACCAGATACAGAACCTCTTCCACTTGTAAGCATAGGAAGTTCGAGTGGAAGGTCGCTTAGACTCCTTCAGAATGTCCATGCAATCTTCGGGCAGATTCAAATGGCCATATTGCACTATCTCAGGAGCCATGCCGCCAAACTCAAAGACGAGAGGTTGGGGTGTAACATCTGTCCCCCGAACTTCGTGAGAAGGTCCGGCCTGCACGGCAGCCGTATGTGCGGAAGGAGAGACCGGTGAAGCAGGTCCGTGAACCACCTCTGCCTGGGCCATTCCGGAGCAATAAGGATCATCCGCGCCCTGGACCGGGCCAGCTTGATGAGCACTGCCGGAATCAGGGGAATGGGTGGAAAAGCGTACAGAAAGCTGTTCGACCAGTCGATCCATAGCGCGTTCCCCAGCGTCCCCCGCTGGTAGTACCTGGAGGTGAAGTCTCGGCATTTGCTGTTTTCTGCGGTGGCGAACAGATCTACGTCTGGAGTTCCCCACCTTGCGAAGACTTCTCCTAATACTTCGTAGTTTATGACCCATTCGTGGTTTTCCTGAATCAGTCTGCTCAGTGCGTCCGCCTGAACATTCTGCACACCTGGCAGATGGGTAGCCATTATCGTCAGTCCTCTGGCCAGAAGCCAGCGCCAGATCGCCTGCGCCTCCTGTGACAGGGTGCGCGATCTCGATCCCCCTGCTTGTTGAGGTAATACATCGTGGTTGGTCGTATTGTCCGTTTGCACAAGCAGAGAGTTGGTCTGGAAGGACGGATGAAAGGCCTTCAGCGCCAAGTGAACAGCTCTGAGTTCAGGGAAATTGATGTGGTACGTGGACTCCGTCGGGGACCACGTCCCTTGAATTTGCAGATCTCCGGAGTGTGCCCCCCAACCCAGGAGGGAAGCATCCGTCACGATAGTCTGTGTGAGAATGTCCTTGTGGAAGGGAACCCCTCTCAGGAGATTCTCCGCCGAACACCACCACTTCAGAGACTGAAGAGCATACAGAGACAGTCGTATCCTGTCGTCCCAGGATCCTTTCCTCTGATCCCACTGGTCCTCCAAGCACTCCTGCAACGGTCTCATGTGCAGTCGTGCGTGTGGCGTTAGGAAGATACAAGAGGCCATCGATCCCAGTAGAGAAGACACCGACCTCACTGTTGTGGATGGAGTGGTCATAAGAGCCTGAGCCTTCCGAAGGAGTGATAACCGTCGCTCCTCCGAAGGAGACACGCTTGCTGACAGCGTATTGATGGAGGCTCCCAAGTACTATATGCACTGGACTGGAGTCGGGACAGACTTGGACATGTTGATGTGCAACCCCAACTTGTTCAATAGAACGCACGTCTTCTGGAAATCCGCTTGAGCTTCCGAGAAGGAGGAGGCCTTGATCAACCAATCGTCCAGGTACGGGTAGACGAACACCTTGTTCTTTCTCAGGTGCACTGCCACCACCGCCATGCACTTCGGGAATGTTCTCGGCGCGGACTTCAGACCCAATGGGAGTACTGTGTATTGATAGTGATTGGCGCCGACTTGGAACCGCAGGAACTTCCTGTGTTTGTGTGCAATGGGCACATGGAAGTACGCATCCTGTAGGTCTATGGCACACAGCCAGTCCCCTTGCTGCAACTGAGGATAGATCTGATGCAACGACAGCATGCGAAACTTTTCCCTGCGAATCCACTTGTTTGCCTGCCGCAAGTCCAGAATGGGCCTGAACTCGTTTTTGTCCTTCTTGCGGACCAGGAAGAACCTGGAGTACAGACCTCTTCCTCTTTGAGACAGAGGTACGTCTCTATCGCCCTTTTCCTTAACAGGATATCTGCCTCCGCTTGGAGCTCGCGCAGTTGATACTGTTAGCTGACCGGAGGAATTGATGGAGGGGGGCTGGTGAACCGAAGACTGTATCCATTGCAAACAATATTCAGCACCCACTTGTCCTGAGTAATTTTTCTCCACTCTGCCAGAAAAAATTGAATGCTTCCCCCCACCGGAGTGGGTAACGGATGTAGGGGAAGTAAGCGCTCAGGGCCTAGACCCAGCCGGGCCTTTAGTCGCTGTTGCCGACTGGTGGCCTCCTCTGCCCCTCTGGCGCTTTTGGAACGGTCTTCTGAACTGCTGCTGTTGTTGCTGCTGCTGTTGTTGTCCTGACGACTGGCCACGCCCTCTGCCCTGTCCACCAAACCGTCTCTGGAACGGGCGGTACGACTTCTTACTCTCCTTGGGTTTTTCCAAACCCACAGCCGTGAGCGTCTCAGCCTCCGCCTTCATGCGGGCCATTTCGTCATCCGCATGTTTCCCAAATAGGGTTTCGCCAGAGAATGGGAGGTTGGCAAGCCTTTGTTGTGCGTCAGGTTTTAATGACGTAAGGCGGAGCCAGGCGTGTCTTCGCTGGTTAATCCCATGGCAGAAACCATGTGCCGCCAGCAGGGAGGAATCAGCAGCGGCGCTGATAACCTGATTCGCCACCAACATCCCCTCGCTCAGAACTTCCTGGAAATCCTCTCTCTTCTCACGCGGCAAATGTTCCACAAACTGCTGGAGGGATTCCCAGAGCACTCGATCATATCGTCCCAACAGGGCCGTGGCACTCGCCGCCTTTATAGAAGTTGTCGAAGTCCCACAAACCTTTCTTCCAGAAGAATCCAGCCACCTGGATCTTTATCTGGCGGAACTGTGGACGATGGAGTGGTGGCATGCTGTTTGCGCGCTGCCGTCACAATCACAGAATCCGGAGGAGGTTCCATCCTCAGGAAGGCTGGATCCGAGTCGAGAGCCCGGTATTTTTTCTGTAGCCTCGAGGGAGTCACCGCTGGGGTGAGGAAAAGGTCCATGGCCGGTTCTTCCAGGCCCGGCACCAGTGGTAGCAATGGTCGGGATAGATGTTTCTGGTGCAGCGTCTCAAAGATCACCGACGTCTTGGGCTTGGGCACCGTCAACGAGATGCCCAGCTTCGCTGCATCCCTCAAAAGAACTTCCTGAAAGGACACCAGATCATCAATCGGTGAAACCCTTGTCTCTTGTGATTCCGACAACGTCGGAGAATAGTCCCTGGTCCCCGAGGACCTCGTCTGGCAACGAGACCTGTGCATCCGGTGGCGTCGTCTCGACCGTGTGGAAGACTGGTGGCGCGATCTTTCCCTCCTCCTGGAACGGGAGCGCGATCTCCCAGAACGTGGACGCTCTGTAGGTTTCCGTGGAGGCGTCTTCCGTGGTTTATCCTGGGTTCTAGGTCTTGGAGTCCCCTTCGGAGGTGTAGGTAGCCTAGGTAGGAACGTCGACCGCGGCGGACGGACCGGAGGAATCTCCGACCGAGGCCTAGGCCCATGCGGTGGAAGCGGTGGCGGTGGATGCCCCGTTGGTGGCAGAGGAGGTAGTGGGGGTTTAATGGGCGGATCCTCCTTAGGTAGAGGAGGAGGCGATTTAGGCCGAGGCGGTGTATAAACCACCGAGTACACTGAGCCCGGTGACTTCTTCGGAGGAGGGGACTGCGAACCAGCCCCTCCAGAACGTGAGCGCCGCCTCCGGCGTCCTTCACCAGACCCCGCCTGACTTCTGGCGCCAGAACTCCTTCTGCACCGTTTTGGGGAGGTAGAACGGCTCCCAGACGCCGATCTCTTCCTCCTCGACGTCGAGCGTCGTTTTTCTGGCGTCGAACGTCGACCCCGTGACTCAGGCGTCGAACGCCGTCTCCTCGACGTCGAGTGTTCTTCTTCGACGCCGAGCGCCGCCACCTCGACGACGAGCGGTCAGCTCTCGACAACGAACGTCGACTGTCCCTCGTAGACCGCTTCCTCGCAGTCCTCGACATCGAGGATCCCCTCGACGCCGAACGTCCACTCGACGGCGAGCGCCGATGCCTACTGGTCCTCCTTCGACGTCGATGGCTCGACGCCGCCGCCGCCAACGGCGACAACGATGCCGTCGAAGGTGACTTCGACGGTGGCCTGCCCAGGCCTTTCGACGTCGACTTTCCACGCTGTCTCGACCCAGAGCCCCGGGGAGATGGGGAACACACCTTCGTCATCCCTCTCGACGTCGTCGTCGATGCAATCGACGTCGTCGTCGATGCAATCGACGTCGACGGAGACTGGGATCGTTTGCTGGTCTTCCTGCCTCTGGGGAGCCCCCCAGAGGCCTCAGCAGGGGCAGAGGGAGCCTTCCCAGCCTGCCCAGACCCACCTGCAGCCTGCAGTCGTCTCTCCTCTAGGCCTTGGAGCCTAATCTTCAGCCTTTCCCTCAGGGTCCTTGTTGAAAAGGTCTGACAAATGACACAGCCTTCAGGAACATGTTCTTCAGGGAGGCAGAGAATGCAGACGTCGTGTGAATCCGACTTGGCCTTCTTCCTTCCACATGCAGGGCACTTGTCAAACAGAGCAGGCATTTTAGAGCCCTAAAAGCCTGAACAAACACCCAGGAATCAAGATAAACACCAAGTATTAACAACAGAAAAACACTTTTAAGTCAAAAAGTGCACAAAATCCAATAAACCCTTGAAAAAGGGGGAGCTCAATGCACCAGGTTCCTGTTAGCAGGAGCCGGAAAAAAGAACTGAAAGTGAGTGGGACCTGCTATGCATTCTGGGATACTGGGAGAAAGTTCTGGAAGGTTCTCTTAAAGGCACAGTATCCTATTTAAGCCACATAATGGCAGCCTATGGGGCTTGTCTGTCCATACCTTTCTCTCTATCATTCCAGAGGATTTTACTGGTAGAGGCAAGTTTCTCTATGGAAGAAACTGGGCAGACTGTGCTGTTGTGTGTGTGTGTTTTGGTGGAATTTCTAGTTGAAGTACTGGACAGAGTAGCCTGTGGATATAGGCTGCATTATTTGTCTTTAAATTATCTCTTAAGTGTCTTTGCAGTTCTGCAGTTTTCTGACAGCTTAAGAGATTATTTTTGATTGCCGAGGTCCACGCACATGAGCGGGACTATTCACTAGATTATGACTATACACAGAGATCCCCTACTACAGAACTGACGGAACAATCCTTACATCCTCTAGTCACAGCAATCTGAGAACTGGAACAGGGAGCGTCCGGTACGCCAGAGGAACCGGACATTGAGACACAAGACTCACAATCCTGTTAAAGAATGGAACTGATATCCGGACCAGCAGCACATCGCTATGGGGGCACGCAAGTTACAACCGCTTACCCCCTTTGCTTAGACTCGTCCTACTACTGTTGGCTTCTTGGGTTCTTCTATCTGTTTGCTCTATACGGGGAGCTCTGTGCTTTCACTCACTTGATAGTCAAGACACGGAGAGCTCCCTGGGCTGTTCAGATAGAGCCTTAAGGATAGCTTAGTTGGGGTTCTTTATTGGGAGGGCGACAAACCTTCACCTCCTGAAAGTCCAGTAGGTTACCTGTTATACTGATGGAACGGAAGGGGGGAAAGGTGGGGAGGGGGCGGGGGGGTTGAGGGTTGTTGCACAGTTCAGTTGGGGAGGGTGGGTTGGGGAGAGGGGGAAGCAGTCAGAATAATGCAGTCTTGTGCCTCAGTGCTCCACACTATGCATCTACACCAATGACCGACCACATCTCGAATGGCGAGTGATGTAGCTGCGTCACTGGCGATAGGGGGGTTAGTGTCCTGTCGTGGAATGTGAATGGGCTGGGTTCTAAAATTAAAAGAGGTCTAGTGAACTCCTACCTTAAAAGACTAGATCCGGATATAACCCTCCTGCAGGAAACCCATCTCAAGGGAACTCACTGTGCCTTCATAGCCAGGGGTCGCCACAAAGTTCTGGCTCATGCGGGCTACACGACTGATTCGAGAGGGGTAGCTGTCATTATAAAGAAAACGACCCCATTCTGTACTACACGGACCTGGATAAATCCTTTGGTGACTTATGTTGGGGTCCAGGGGACATGGAATAGACGCACATACACGATCATTTCAGTATATGCACCACCCAAGTTGCAGGCAAATACGCTCAAGACTCTTGCTCACATACTCCTGGAAACGGCTGACACCATTCAAATCTTAGGAGGAGATTTCAACGACGTAATGGACATAGGGCAGGACCGATCAGCGACAGCGGCTAGGGGAGGGAATCAGACCACCCTATCCCAACAGAATGCCAATATAGGGCTCACGGATGTCTGGAGATGGTTGCACCCCACTCAGACGGCCTACTCATACTATTCAGGAGCACATAAGGTATTGATTAGACTATATATTTTTGTCTAGACAGTACTTGACAGTGGACGACACTGCAGACTATAATGCGAGGGGCATCTCCGACCATTCCCCACTGTTAGTAAGGGTGGGACGAACTCGGGGTACTGTGGGGACCACCTGGCGCCTTGCAGCCTGGGATCTTCAAAACGCGACTATCCTGAGAGGCCTGAGAGCAGATATAAAGGTCTATGTTGCTGAAAACGAGGGAACAGTAGAGTCGGGGGTCACCTTCTGGGAAGCCCTGAAGCCGGTAATGCAGGATAGAATACAAAGTAGACTGGGGGAGGAAAGAAGAAAACTCCAATCAGAGGTCACTGCACTGGAACAGACTATCCTGGGCCTAGAGAGGGAATACCAGAGTTCGAAAAATGCTGAGACTCTTAGACGATTGATTAATACTCAGAAACAATATAGAGTGACTAATGAGGCTAAAACTCAATCCCTAGCCACCCTCCACCGCTTCTATGACGTGGGGGATAAGTCAGGCAAACTACTAGCGTGGCTAAGTAAAAAGGAGCGCGCAACTAGATGGGTGGATCACATTAGGAATGCAGATGGGATGCTTGTTAGTTCTGATGCACAAATTGCTGAGACATTCGCTACACACTATGAACTCTTCTACGCAGCCAGGGATTTGGGGACATGTGAGGAAGCTCTACAATATATGGCGCAGACGGGCCTGCCCCTGGTGTCTCCTGAGGCCCTTCAGGCGTTGGAGGCTGAAATTACAGTGGATGACATATCGGGAGCCTTAGCCAGATTGAGACCGAGTAAAACACTGGGACCGAACAGTTACCCGGCAGAGTTTTTTAAGCGTACGGCGGACCTTTTGGTTCGCCACTTGAAGGGTCTCTTCGCGTGGGCCTACCAGGAGGGGGGCTCCCCCCAGACCTCACCCTGGTGACAATCGTCCCAATACATAAAGAGGGTAAACCGCGAGAGGATGGTGCGTCCTACCGCCCCATTTGCCTCCTGAACACGGAGGTGAAACTCCTAGCGACTATCTTGCAGCTCCGACTGAGGTCGGTGATCCCAGTACATCTGGACCAAACAGGTTTTCTGCTGGACAGAGCAACTAGACTGAACCTTAGACGTACCCACAATTGGCTGCAGGAAGTGCGGGGAAGAGAAGAACCACACTGGTTTCTCTCCCTTGACGCTGAGAAAGCCTTCGACACGGTTCACTGGCCGTTTCTAAAGGCTGTTTTGCAAAAGTTTGGTTTCGGCCCTAAGTTCCAGAGGTGGGTCCAGCTCCTCTACAATGCACCAAGAGCTAGGGTGAGGGTGAATGGGAGGCTGTCGCGTGAATTCCAGATCCAGAGAGGGACCCGTCAGGGCTGCCCTTTGTCCCCCCTCCTCTTTGCACTCACTATTGAGATACTTGCAGCCAAGATCCGACAAAATACAGGCATCTCCGGTTTTAGGAGAACTGACACGGACCCCGCACAAGAAAAGATATCCCTCTATGCGGATGATATACTCTTGCATATTACAAATCCGGAGACCACTGTCCCGGAGCTATTCCGGGAATTAGAGCAATATGGTGGGCAAGCGGGATACACAATAAATTGGCACAAATCGATCTTGTATGACCCTGGGGGACGAGGCCGCTGGGGGATGCTGCCGGGGCAACTACTGACAACGGTGGAGGGCTTCCAGTGTCTTGGGATATACATCACCCTTGATAAGACACTATCATTCCCAAAAAACTTGGATCGGATTATACTGAACTCCACGGCGGATATGGACCGCTGGAGACAGCTCCCACTTACACTTCTAGGTCGAGCGGCCATGTATAAGATGATTATCCTACCCAAGTATCTATATGCCCTACAGAACTAATACTATCCGCTTCCTGCAATGTTGATAGCCAGAATTCACTCGGATCTGAGGGCTTTTCTCTGGCTGGGTAAGCAACCTAGAGTGGCCCTGACTACTCTCCAGAGACACCAATACAGTGGGGGGATCTCACTCCCTAACCTGGAGGCCTACTACTGGGCAGAACACATGGTACCGATTAACGATTGGCTACATGCCCCGGCAGATCATCCCACTTATGCCCTAGAAAGGCTTAAAATGTCATCGCAGAACTTACTATATTATCTTTATGGGGGTACTAGACGGGAACCGCTCCTGTCAGCGACGGTTATTACGTTACTTGCATGGACTAAGGCCACAAAACGCATGGGATGGGAGAAGAAGCCCACCCGGCAAACACCGATATGGCACTGTCAGTGGTTAACAGAGCTAAATAAACTACGAGGCTTCCGAAGATGGGATGACATAGGTATTTCCACCATAGGGGACGTGATTGCCAAGGGGGAACTGAAATCCTTTTTGGTCCTAAAGACGGAATTTGGGCTTCATCACTCACAGCTCTTTAAATATACGCAGCTGCGACATGCTTGGCAGGCCCAGAATATCCATCTAAGCGACATCCCGGAGCATGCACCTCTGGAGGGACGGCTCCTCCAGGAACGGATCCAGGGGAAGGCGGTCTCTCTCACATATAAAATCTTAACTGACAACATGCTAGGTGATTTGGCGAAGCTTAGACAGACATGGGAAACGGAGGTGGGAGGCATGGATGACCTAGACTGGGACATAGTACTAATGCATCCCCGGGAGGTGGCAATTAAGTCTAGACTACGCCTTATTCAATTTAATGTGCTTCACAGAACCTATTACGATAGGGTGCGACTCCATAGAATGGGGAAAATAGAGGACAAAAAATGCCTTAGATGCCGCCAAGATGATGGAGACTTTTATCACACCATATGGACATGCGACATGATACAAAATTACTGGACACACATCTTCACAGAACTGGGGGAGGTTTTGGGGGTCCCGCTCCAACAGGAACCCAAGCTGGCATTACTGGGTATGACCAATGACGTGGACCTACCGCGTCCACTCCTCGCCTTCCTGGTACTAGCACTAGTGGTAGCGAAAAGAGATATAGCGAAGTACTGGGGGTCACCGGAGTCGCCAGGATTAGAGGAATGGAGAAGAGGGTTGGACCTTTACATGGCAGCCGAGAGAGTGACTTATAAAGCAAGGGGGTGCCCGAAGAAATTCCATAGGGTCTGGACCAAGTGGCGGCACTACCATGGATTGGACGGGGGGGTTATGAGGGAGGGGACTTAAATATCTGGCTGCTCGGTCACAAGAGCACCTCCAGGAAGACTCCGGGTGGGACACAACGAGATAATTGTACTTTGAATCTGTGGACGTTGAACCAGTGTGTTACGTATTGTGACAGAGATTTATAACTTTGGGGTGGGTGGGCGTGGGAGTAGAGGTATATGTACTGCTGATTACATTTTTTTTTAAAAGAAACAACGCCAGAAGCATCCGGCCTTTTTCCAAAAGTCATTAAAACAGAAAAAAATCTAAAACTCTGATTTAGTCCTTGTCATATCAAACTCCTAAAATATGAATCACCTACCTGAAGAGCTCCGACCGAAACTCATAAAATGTCTCCTCTTCAGGATGTACCTAAATAACTATAGGCCTTGTTTAGAATTTGGCGAATGTGGGACATCTGCCCAAAAATGGTGGATGCCCTATCTGCCCCACACGCAGAGTGCATAGAGGCCCTATACACTGTGAATAGGGCAGACGGGACATTTGCTTCTTTTTTGACAGATGCTCTGCATCCATCAAATTCTAAATACGGCATTAGGAATGTACATGTCTGTATTAATGTTTATCCTAATGCTGGTTGATTTTTTCGTGTTAAATGGTCACTTGTGAAGTGATCTTGCTGCCAATGCATCTAGATCCACGTTATAAAATATAATGAATAAACACATCAACAAATTATCACTATCCTTATATTGGAGGGAATTCCATTGCATAATTCTTAATCGGTGGTCATCCCACTTCCTTTACTAATTACAAGATTGTTTGTTACCACTACACTCTACATAAGGTCCCAGGGGCCTCATTTATGAAAAGTGACGCATCGCTGCGTGAAAACAGCGATGCGTCACTTTTCACTGCGCTCTCCCTGTGACATGATTGATGCGTCATATTTATAATATGACGCATCATGTCGCAAGGAGTTACAGATACGTCAGTATTTCTGACGTATCTGTAGGCGCAAAAGTGGCGCATTGCTGGAGTGTGTCACAAAAGTGACGCAACTCCAGCAATGCTTCCTTTCACATGGGGAAAGCCCCATGTGAAAGGGCTTGCGTCAGTCTTACGCCTGCTGTGAGGCAGGCGCAAGATTTTGACGCAACAGCATCCTAAAAGTGACGCAGTGAAATCTCATAGATTTCACTGCGTCACTATTACGAGGCTTTTTGCGGGTGAATGCCCCCTCTGCATACATTATACCTGACGCAGGTATAATGTAGCGCAGGGGTTTACAAAGTGACGCATCTGCTTAGATGCGTCACTTTGTAAATAGCGCGCATCAGGAGGCATGTTTTACGCCGCCGATGCGTCACAAAAAGTGACGCATCGGAAGCGCAAAACTCACGCAAGGCCTCATAAATGAGGCCCCAGGTGTATTCACCATGTATGAACAGCTTCCATTGCATTATACATGCACACACTTCTTATCTCTCTTCGATAAGCAAACCACTGTTCCTTCGAACTATTCATGCTACACACAAAAATAATTAAAATAAAGATGGTAGTTCACTCTGTGGTGGTATATATATATATATAAACCACAGAAGTATCAAAGGATTTCATCTTACATTTCACAACTTTAAATTCACCTACTGACTCGCTTGTGCTCGTATAGAAGTGTGGTTTATGTTCTCAGATAAATGCCCCGAAAATATCAGTGGTCTGCTTAGAAAAGCCGTCAGTGGTAGTATGTCTCCTTGAAGTTATTTCACATAATGTTAAAGAAGACTATGTCCCATGCAAATTGCACATAAATAACTCTTTTTGTCTTTTTAAGATGGAAGTTTACCCTCAAATAATGTTGCTCTCGGCTTGTGTAGAGGACATGTTTATGCTTGCATGCTACACTTTGCCTACACTTTGCCTGGTCTTGGGCACATCTTAGAGTGTGGAAGTATGCACTCTGCTGCATCTGAGATATTGGCTAATAAATTGCAGCATTTGTGGATATCAATGAACTTTTCTATAATGCTGGTGCAATGCTATAACTTAACATATTATAATTTTACTTTTGTCTTCAAATTTTCTGAGATTTTTACAGATGTAATTTCTGTAGTAATTAGTTTCCCAGGAATTCGCTTATAGTTCCCCCTGCAGGCGTTGCCCAGCAACTTGCTCATAATATTTAGACTCAACTACAAATTAAGGAAGATCTAACAGATGTGTTCAAGTGTAAAGTATGTGTCTTAACGTTCTCAAGGAAAGAAAACGAAATAGTTTACAAATATGTTGTACAACTAGTCTAGTCAGTCCTTACACATTTTATGTAAATTAAGCTGCTTGATCAATGATATAGGACATATTTAATTAATGTCTCAGACAAGCCATCCATGGTGCTGCGCATCTATACAGTATTTTAATGCTTGAGAGTGGCCGGAGATGACAATATTGAGTGACACTGGTAAGACACTACTTGCACCTGCTTGGAAGTGCAGTATTTCCAGCCACCATGAAACAACCTTAAAATTCCACGGGTTTGCAAAATCCACTTCACTACATTAGGTCTACGGCGACCATGCGAAAAGGGTTTTGCAGACTCTGGGGCCAGGTGTGGGGCATTACCAGAGCCCATGCACTGTGCCCTCAGTCTGCTGTGGACATCTTTAGGTTTTCCACTGCAGGCACACGTCATGGCCAGCTCCTGGTTGAACTGCCTAAGACCCAGCTTGAGAGGTATACGGGCTAGCCCTACTCTTTTATATGGAATAATGGCAGGTTATGCTTTTTTGATTTCTTGCAATCCCACCAAAAAGGGACACTTTGGAGAGAAGAAAAGACAAAAAACACCTCCCTAGACTCAAAAGGATCAACAGGATATTTTTACAGAGTGAAACCTGCAATTACCTTCCACTGTGCTATAAGCCAGCAAGAAATCAGCTTCAACTGGAATCTTGTTTTTAGGACTGGTGCCTTCATCGTCTGAGTCACTGCCAGATGCAGCATCAGCTTCTAACCCTGTATCCAAATGTTTTCCTCTGCAAGCCTGGCCAATTAAAAAACCAAAAAGGACAATCTTAATTGAGAGAAACATAATCAATAGGGTGGATAATGAAGAAAAATCATGCTACTTAGCTAAAGAAAAGGTTACTTACCTTCTGTAACGATATTTCTGGGGGGATACGTAATCTTTCTATAGGTACCTCACCTTTGAATATCCTCCAGACACTAGACTGGCTCTAGAAACTTTATCCCCAGCAATAGCTCTCCGGCATTGCCAGATTGCATCACGCTGCTTCAACCAGGGCTCCATTCACCGAATGCAAATACATTGGACTATATAGGTGCCAGCTGCTTGACTAGCATCGCCTTCTGGCACTTATTTCTCACCCCATCAAGGTATGTGGAGAGGAACCAGGAGAGCACTAGCAACATCATTAAGCACATCACATTTCATGTCTTCATTCCTATGAATCTTATTAAATAATCAATGCACTAGCTCATAGAAGATGAGTAGAGGTGGTGAGGTATCAGCAGGAAGATTAGGGGCCTGATTTAGACTCTGGTGGACAGGCTACTCTGTAATAAATGTGACAGGTATCCTGCCCTATTATTACAAAAGCATTATATCCTATGGTATTTGTAGTAAAACAGGCAGGATAGTCATCCACCAAGCAATAAATGAGGCCAACCATTAATATAATTACAGAAAGTAAATAACTTTTTCTTTTAATGGGCACATGTTGCTGCAGATTTCTTACTGTATGAATGAATCTCAAAGCAATCCCCTCCCAGTGGTGGGTCTGAGTAGCGATGTTTAATGAAGGAAATCATGCAGCACCACATTCTTGTCCTGTGAGGCAAAAGTATAGAAGGGTGACCACTTGGATGACAATCAGTTGTCAGTTACAGGAACAATTTTGGTGAGGGTGGTAGATGACACCATGGCCCTAGTGGAGAATGGTTTCCGGAAAATGACCAACCACATTATGTGTGTTTGGCCATTGCTGTACCTTTCCTGGCTCAGGTGAAGTACAAATGTGGAAATTCTGTTCTGACAAGTGAGCTCGATGTAATAGGAAGTTGCATGTCCAGAGTCCAGACTATGCAGCCGTTCCTCTTTCTTAGTGGGACGATGAGGAGGGAAGAAGGAGCGTGATGGACTCACCCACATGAAAAATCGATACAGCTGTTGGTAGAAAAGATAAGTAAGTGAAAAGAATCATCTTGTCTGGGAAGAATACTCTGAATGGTGATCTGATGAAAAGGCTTGAAGTTCACCGACCCTCCCATACTGAAGTCAATTGACATAAGGATGAATATTTTCAAGGTAATTAATTAAGCCGTATTACAGTGCGTCCCTTTGAAGGAGAATGCTGTGGTACTTAGACTCCAGAATGCAGACAAAAGGACTGTAGATGGCAACGCTCATACTCCCTGAGTGCAGCAGCGGCTTTGGGGGAATGTGGAGGAGGACCTGACCTGAACTGACATATGATATAATAGGTAATCCATCCTTTGTGGGAGTGGGAGAGGAGGCTGAATACGAAGTGACTGCTGCTTGGCGTACCAGATTCTCCTCGTCTAGCCTGGGGCAATGAAAATCAGCTGTCCTTGGTTTGCCTTCTTATTATGCAGGGCCTTTTTGTCCGGACACATGGTGAATCCTAGGGACTCCAGGGCTGGCAAAAACGTGCAGCCTGTTTTTCCTTCTTTGCCAGTTTTTGGGGCATGAGAGTAATGGTCATTAGGACAATGATGGAGATTGTTTGTCTATTGCGCTCTCTGTCTTGTGGATCGAAAGAGATCTGCCTGTTTCAAAATGGCCACCACCTTTTTAATACCATGAGCCATCATTACACCATAGATAGTGGATTCCTCAGTTGCATTTTGGGCTCTTGTGTACTGCTTGCTACTTAACTCTGTCCAGTTATTGTGGTCCTGCAAGCTTGAGACAATCTTCCATTTCCACCTGATCCAAGTTACTCTCAGGGATAAGGTAGTAACTATTCCTGCTTTTGTGTTATTGTGAATACTGATAAGTGTTTATTGTGGTATTAATACATTCCTTACTTTACAGAACGTGGTGGGCTTCTAACATGTGTACCTGCACTCTCAGGCTAATTTTGGTTTCTTTGCCTCCCCAGCCCCTTTACCCCTTGGCCTATATCACAACTTCAGTAGAACAAACTGTGTTGAGAGCAATAGGGAATTAGCAGGTGTGTGGATAATCTGCGCAGTCCTGTACTCTGGTCATGACACACATGAAGAAGTGGAATCAGTGGAAATGAATATAGTATACCCGTGACCATCCGAACCTTCAGGAGTACTTCAGTAAGTCATTCAGGCAGAAGTGTATTGTTCACAACTGAGAACAATTTCTGTTCTGGGTTGTGATGAAAAGATTAATGAACGGTCACCCTAATTTGAGGAATATCACGTATTTCTGCCCAGGAGTAGCTCCCACTCGTGGTCCTTCAGGGAGAGGTGACTCAGCACATTCTCCTGCACATTGAAGGGTCCTTCAGGGTGTGCAGCCCCAAGGAAAATCCCCCCAAAAGTGAACCAACCACCACAGATTCCAAGACTCCTTACTTCTCACTCTGTTGATATAGTGCATCATGTTATTGTTGTCTGGCTGGCAGGATTTGAACAGCGTTCCCTAAGCATGAAGGAAGGAAGGCTTACAACACTAGGCTCCAGGCCATCATGTTGGCCATACAGGTGCCCTATCCCAGCAGGGAGGTCCAATGCACTGTAGCCTGCACTTGCAAAAGAATGATAGAGTTAGATAATATTTCTGGGCATTTCCAGGCATTGGTAAAGATACAATTGTAGAGAAGTTTTATATTGCTTTGGAGATGTTCCCTAAATACAAGCGCAGCGACCAGTAGTATATGGGGGAGGTGGGAGGGAGGCACAGCTGGGAGGCAGGAGGCGGGAGCGTGAAAGGCAGAGGGGAGGGGCCGCGGGGGAAGCAGCGGCGGGAGGGGAGAGCGGGGAAAACTATCTGGAAAAACGGGCAAGACGTCACGAAACAGTGGGGCCAGTGGTCGAAGTGGGAAAACAAAAGTAGGGGAACTGTGGGTGGAGAATCAGGGGGCGGGAATAACCGAAGATTGAATCAGTAGGCGGAGTCACGGGTGTGGCTAGAAATAGCAAAACATACCAATTTTTAGTACGTTTAGCATTTCACTGACCAGTTACAGCTTATAACATTATTTAATTAAAAGAATGGATATGTTTATTTGAGGTTTAATTGAGGAAAAAGCAAACACGCATAGGGAATACAGGTTTATGTAAAGCATGTGAAATATAAGCAGGAACAACATGTTACCTTAATGCTTTTACTCTCATTGTTCAGAAATCCATGATTATTTTTGTCTCAAACATTGAGGTCATGAATACAGGGCTCCTTATGTACACACGTGTTAAGCAGGGCTCAGAAGAGAAAGGGACTCTTCAGGAGAATCTAGACGCAAGGAAACCCACAAAGGCTCCTTCATATTCATGTCGCCAGCTAGCTGCTCAATCATAATAAAGCAAAAAGAACAACTGGTGGACAGAATCCAGAACAATGTCATACATTCACCCCAGTACAGAGATCTGGGCCTAAATCCATTGTTTCTTTGCTCACCATGCCATTCCAGTTTGGACCCAGCCATATGCAAATCAGTCTTGATCCTGCACCCAATGAGAACAGTCTAGCCCGAACTGCCAGGCCAGGTCCTCCCTGGACCGGAATCAAGCATCCTAGGACCGGTTTTGGGCTTTCAGCCCTCATCAGCCAGGATAGCTTGATTCCAGTGGCATGGAGAGCATGGGACTATTGTCTGAGCATACCTGTCCCACTCGGGGTGACAAATGCAAAAAGAACAATTGACGGACAGAAGGCAGAACAATGTCATACATTCACCCCAGTTCAGAGATCTGGGCTTAAATCCATCGTTTTTTGCTCACCATGCCATTCCAGTTTGGACTGAGCCATATGCAAATCAGTCTTGATCCTGCGCCCAATGTGAACAGTCCAGCCCGAACTGCCAGGCCATATGTATTCAAGTGTCTTTTCATTCGGGAAGTGAACACAAAGCAGTACCCACTGAACTATGCACATAACATATTGCTTTTTGATATGCATGGTACATGTTCTTTGCAGCAGGCATATCACGCCTCTGTGCTACCTTAGATGAGTAAAACAGCCACTAGACAAAACATGCTCCCATCTCTCTCCAGCAGGTACATTGATCACCAAAGTTATCTTGGCACTTGTATTGTTGACCGAAACCTGCTGAATATACAAAGAACTTTGCAGTGTTTTTAAAACTCCTGCACTTGTACAAAACTGGTCCCCCAAACTAAACTGGCCCCCTACCCTTCCAGTCGCCCTGGGAAACGCCTGCTCCTGCCCTTTCACTGCTCCAGTCCAGTCAGTACTCCTGCTCATGCTCGATCAACACTCCTGCTTCGTCAATGCCCCTGCCCCCTCCCTTCTCCTGGCCCGTCCCTTCTCCTGCCCCGTTCCCTGCTCCTGCCCCGTTCCCTGCTCCTGCCCCGTTCCCCGCTCCTGCCCCGTTCCCCGCTCCTGCCCCGTTCACCGCTCCTGCCCCGTTCACCGCTCCTGCCCCGTTCACCGCTCCTGCCCCGTTCACCGCTCCTGCCCCGTTCACCGCTCCTGCCCCGTTCCCCGCTCCTGCCCCGTTCCCCGCTCCTGCCCCGTTCCCCGCTCCTGCCCCGTTCCCCGCTCCTGCCCCGTTCCCTGCTCCTGCCCCGTTCCCTGCTCCTGTCCCGGTCCCTGCTCCTGTCCCGGTCCCCGCTCCTGTCCCGTTCCCCGCTCCTGTCCCGTTCCCCGCTCCTGTCCCGTTCCCCGCTCCTGTCCTTTCACCGCTCCTGTCCTTTCACCGCTCCTGTCCTTTCACCGCTCACGCCCGGTTACTGCTCTAGCTCATGCCCCGTCACTTCTCCTGCCCCGTCACCTCCCCTGCCCCGTCACCTCCCCGTGCCCGTCACCTCTCCTGCCCCGTCACCTCTCCTGCCCCGTCACCTCTCTTGCCCCGACACCTCTCCTGCCCTAGTACCTCTCCTTTCCTGTCGCCTCTTCTGTCCGGTCACTGTGGTCACTGCTCCTCCGTGTACAACATTGACAAATGTGTCAAGTTCCCCACAGTACTCTGCTTGGGGAAAGCTCCTCTCTAATCACCAACTCCGATCTCAGGGGCACTTGATATGTTAAAGGCAGAGGGCGGCGCATTGTCATTCTAAAGGGGCTAATCTGCCTCAATCGGAATGACAATGGCCTGCCCTCGGTCTGTGCGAGCTCAGGGGGGGCGGGGGCTGCTGCAGCCTCTGGAGTACAACAGAGAAGTGCGAGCAGCCCCGGAAGCGGAAAGAAAAAAGTTATCATTTTAAAGTTGGACTATTCTTGCCGTCCCGCGACGCTTTTTTGAAAGCAAGAAGTAGGGGAACGGACTGAACAATTTTTTAGAAGTAGGGGCACGCCGTGCCCTTCCGTCCTCGCCCACTTCTATCACTGAGTGGGGCACAGTAATAACAATAAACAAAGTGGGGCACAGTACTAACAATAAGAACAAAAAAGACACTGGAATAAGGTGCAACAAGTATAACAGGCAATCAGGGTACTTGTGTGGAAGGAAAAAGCGAGAAGAAACACAGGAGGCAAACCTGGGCTTGAACCACTACCTGCCTGGCAGAGGCACAGCACGGCAAACCGGAGCTACAGGGAGAGAGTGCAGTTTCCTGGCCGTGGTCAGAGGTCCTGCTCGTGCTCACCACGCAGCAGCTGGCATTATATGGGGGAGGCGGGAGCGTGAAAGGCGGGAGGGGGGAGCGGGGAAAACTAACAATGTCAAGAAACAGTGGGGCACAGTAATAACAATAAACACAGTGGGGCACAGTACTAACAATAAGAACAAAAAGTACACTGGCTAATATCAGTGCCAAATCGATTATGTGGTTCTCCACCTTCTTTGTTTTTCGCCTAGGGAAGGACCCTTGTAAACAAATCTCCAAAGTGAAGATCAAACTGCAGTGAGGTGTCTTGTCCAACATCAGCATCACCGTTGCCCAAAAATCTCAGGTGTAGGGACAAGACCAGGTCACGTGGCAAAAATCCACCTCCTCTACGGTACATCAAGGACCGCACCTGGCCCTCCCCATCATAAATGGTTGTGTGAGTTTCCTATGCGTGAGGCATGTCTGATGAAGATAATTGAATAGGATACATCCAAGTTGCGTGTTTCAGGAGACCATCTGTGGATACGCTTACATTCTCACCCCTCCAAGTTCCGGTATGTCTCTACCCAATTCCTCCTCCCACTTTGTCCATAGTGCATGCAGTGGTATCCTAACCATCCCATTAAGGGTACCATAGAACCACTTCAACATGTGCCTCACAGTCCCAGTGGTCAACATCAGCAGGAGTACTTCATGCGTCTGTGGCTCATCAAACCCCTTATCCCGAAGAGCCATGAAGGTCCTAACAATCACTTCATAACAGGGGAACTGCCCCAGGGGTAGGCCATAGGAGTCATTCAGAATTTCAGTGTTGAGGTCTCATAACAGTCATCCACCATAACAGTCCTGCCTCCGTTCAGCTCGCCATCTGTGCCACCGAGAATGAGGTTGGGGGTCACTGTGGGGCAGCCCCACCAGTGGGAGGGTAGTGGCATATGGTGGGCAATCCTTCATGTGTCGAGCACATTGCCACCAACAGCAGACAGCCGCAGATAGCCGCAGATAATAATAAGCTGCCTCTCCCTCTTCCTGGTACGCTCCGCATGTGTTGCACCAGCAGCGCCCCGGGTTAGGCTCATTTCAAAGTCACCCTAATTTTGTCAAATTTAATTCACTCCATCTAGCCACTTGGTGATTCATTGCAACTGGGCTGCTAGATAGTAGTTCTCAAAATCCGGTACTACCTATCCCCCTTCTAAGATGCGCCACTTAAGGACATCCAAAGACACACAATGGCATCCATCATCCAAATTATCGGAGGAGCAAGTCCTGCTGTCTGAACCACCCAGCCAGTTTCAAAGTAGAAAGATTAGTGAAGTAAAAAAGCAACCGGGGTAACATAATAATCTTGGTGAGTGCAATTCGCGTCATAAGGGAAATCTTTAATGCCCGCCAAAAGGCCACACAACTATGCAATGAGTGCATCGCAGGACCAAGGTTACCCTCCTGCATGTTCTCTAGCTTGTGGTAAATTTGTATCCGCAGATAGTGAAGGGTGTGGGGGGTCACACAAGTTGCTTGGTCCTAAGGAATGAGGTCTTGCAGCCCCATTCTCAGATAAAGACACAGGGCTTTATCAGAATCATCCACAGCCCTGAACCCCTGCCAAACTCCTGTAGCAGTTGTAACATGTATGGTACATCATTCTCCATTCTGACACATATAACAGCAAATCTTCAGCATACACGGGAATAATATGCTCAGTCCTATCCAACTCAATGCCTTTACTCCGGCCTCTTTCTCTGCATAACATCGCCAAAGGTTCAATGGCAAGCGCAAACAGGAGTGTAGACAATGGGCATCCCTGCCTTGTACCTCGACTAACCTCATAGGAGCTGGAAATACAAAGACTCGTCCTTACCCTGACAGTAGGGACAGTGTAGAGCAGGCACACCCATTGCACCCAGGCTGCTCCTAAACCCATTTTAATCATGATCTGTTCCAAGTACGACCAGCTAACTGTGTCGAACACCAGGTATATTGACACAAGTCCCATAATACCCTCACCCTGCAAAGAAGGAGTGTGTATTAACATATACAGGCGGCGCAGAGAGGTAATGCATTGTGGTATAAATCCGCACTGGTTGGAGTGCAGCCGCGTTTGCAGGTGTGGGAGTGGTCGCATTGCTAGAATCTTGCTTAAAATTTTAAAGTCCATGTTCAGCATGGACAATGATTGATATGCCATGACAGGTGCTCCTCGTACATGTGTCTTAGGGAGGGGGATCACCGTCGCATCCCTAGTGGTGGCAAGGAGTGCTCTTTTTTCCAGGGCGGTGGCGCATATGCTGCCAGTCTCGGCACCAACACTCCAACAAAGGTAGAGTAAAACTCCACCAGTAGGCCATCCGGCACTGGAGTTTTCCCTCGTGCCATATCTCGTATGGTGCATTTAATCTCTTGTGGCATGACTGGGCCTCCCAACTCCCCCGTAGTCTCCGCAGAAAGTCTGTGCTATTATAAGGCACTCAGAAAGGTCCCCGTGGTCTCCTTGGGATCCTCAGCCTGCCTCCCAAAGAGTGTTGTATAGTAGTCTCGGAAGAAGGTATTGATATCCATTTTGGAGTACACCAGCCCTACGTCTGGCAAACGCACCTGGGTAATCAGAGACCCGTTACGCAATGGTCATACCAACCACACCAGCAGTCGTCCCGCTTTACCCTTACGGGCCCGGACGATATTCTCCCTATAACTATGACACAGGAACTTCTTCAAGAGAACACTGTACTGCTCCCTGGCCTCTGCCAAATGCACCCCTGCTTCTTGATCAAGGCCAAGTTGATTGTCTAGATACTTATTTTTTTTACAATTGTGAAAAACATTTATTTGATGCATTTGATTCTTTTTCTTATACTTTTGTTAAAACAACTTTTTCAAATTGCTTTTATACCCCAAAAATAAAAAAATAAAACAGATATGTAGAAGAAAATAAAGAAAAAAATGCACTTTCATTAATAAAATAGAATCTAAAAAGAATTTCACTTGTATATGAAATTTTGTACTTTTGTAAATTGTTTTTTTTGTTGTTTTTTTTTAAAACGTTATTTTCCATTTTGCATGAAGACAAAGAAAAAAAAACAACAATGAGATTGCAATATGGGAACATCAAATGACATTTGCAAAGATTGTGAAAAGCATATCAATAAAATATGAACACAAATTATGAGGACATAAAAAAACAATGTGATACATGAGTACTGACAACAACAATATGTACTATACTTAATGAAAGGTCAATCTCGTGACACAGCTACAAACAATAGATACTATCAAAAGCAAAAACCAAAAGCCAAACGGTGTGATGTCATCATTTCCCTTTTGTTTCATCCCAGAGTCTGTGGGGAACTATCCCACTCCGGTAGGGGTGATGCCGGACAGTAACTGAGAATTCTGGGCTGGCTGGTGCCGGGAGATATAATCTCTATACGGGCCCCAGATATCGGTTGGCCTGGAAGAAGTGGGGGGTAAGGTACTGAACTCTTCGCAATTCACATTGCTGAACGCTAAACTGTTTAACCAGGAGCGAAGAGTAGGGGTGCGCCTACTGCCCCACAGCAATGCTATCTCCGTCTTGGCCAAAGGGAAGCCGAGCGACGCTAATTTACGAATCTTCCTAGGGAAGTTCTCAACATACCCCTACAGCGCAATCTCAGGTGTAGGAAGGAGAGGCATGGACAATATATCACCCAAGGCGGAGTGGATTTCTAGCCAATACTGGTGTATTTTGGGACAAGTCCAGGATAGGTGTGCGAAGTCAGCAAAGGGGGCAAGACATTTCCGACAGTGGTGAGGCCGGGAATTGTCAATTCTGTGTGCGCGGGCCGGAGTGAAATACATCCGATGAAGAAATTTAAACTGAAGCAATTTATGACGACTGTTCAAAGAGACGTCTGTTGTGGTCCTGCAGCAATATGCCCACTGATCATCAGAGATGGACCCACCCAGGTCCTACTCCCAAGCGGCCCTGAGCCTAGAGTCATTAATTGCTTTGAGTGCCTCACTCTGTTTATACAATTTGGAAATCAGGTGCGCATTATTTGGGTTCTGAATCACCAAAGTGAGGGGAGGGGTCTCATCAGGAGCCAAAGGAAAGGAGGGGAAACCCGCCCTCAAAGCTGAGCGAATCCGGGTGAGAATAAATGTGTCCATAAAGGAGCGATCGCTAAACCGAGCCTCCTCCGACAAGGAGAATACATGTCCATCTGGGAACAAATCTCCGAGGGTGCATATGTTGAACTTCGCCAAGGTGCGTTCTACAAAAGCTTCCCCTGTAATGGGGAAAATGGAGGCATTGGGAAGGGGAAAGGCCAGGCAATATACAAGATCTATTCCCCAAAATCTGCGCAATCTAATCCAGGCCCAGCATGTGGTGGAGACAGTCTGGATGTCTCGGGGGTCACGAGGGAAGCCAGTGGGAAGACTGGTAAGGAGCCGTCTCGGGAGAACCAGATCTGCTTCAGGCCGCAAATATGGTATGCGTGCATACGGGTGAAACCAAGCGTATGCGTAGGCGCACTGCACAACTAAATAATACAAATAAAAGTCTGGTACACCCAGCTCTCCTCTGTCCAGTGTCAAGGTCAATACTTTCCAACTGACCCGGGGTGCATAAAAAATACCTTGGTTAGGGGAACGGTAATAATATTGAAATAATACAAAAAGCGGGGCAATACTATCATTTTAATAATTGCAATCCTACCCGCCATGGATAGGGGTAAGCGGATCCATCGGGTGATCTGTGATTCCAATGTGCCGATAGCGGAGCCATAATTGAGACGGATCACCGATGCAGTGTCTAAATGAATGTGAATACCCAAATATTTAATGGAGTCATCGCACCATTCTAGCGGAAACTCAGATGACCAAGGCGTAGTGCAGGCTGTGAGCGGAAAAATGACTGATTTGTGCCAATTGATATGGAGCCCGGAAAAATTGCAGAATCGTATGATTTCCTGAATCAATGATGATAAATTATCATGAGACTGTCGAACGTATAGTACCATGTCGTCCGCGTACATGGACATCAACAAAGGGCCAGTGCAGAATTGCAACCCACGCTGAAGGTGGTTCTCCTGAAACTGCCGAGTCAAGGGGTCCATGGCTAAAATGAAAAAAGAGGGGAAAGGGGGCAGCCCAGCCTAGTGCCTCTTGACTGAGGGAAAGGATCAGACAAAGTACCGTTAAGACGCATCCGGGCAGTGGGTTTAGTGTATAGAAGAGTGACAGTGGCCACGAAACATTCCGCCATTCCCATCCGACGCATGACTGAAAGAAAAAAGGGTCATTCCAGGGAGTCGAAGGCCTTCTCCGCGTCCAATAAAATTGAGGCGGCCGGGGTGGAAGGGTCAATACGGTGCAGTACAGTGAATAATGTACGGAGATTGAGAGAGGTGGACCTGTGTGGAACGAAACCCGACTGCACAGGGGAGATAACTGATTCCATCAGGAGCGATAGTCTAATGGCAATGACTTTTGCTAAGATCTTGTAATCCAAATTTAGCCATGACAGTGGTCTGTATGACGCGCAATGCATGGGTTCTTTCCCGGGTTTAGGAAGTCAAATGATCACAGCTTCCCGGAATGTCGGGGGGAGGGTACCCACCTCCGAGGCCTCCGCATAGACCTCGACCAAGCGTGGGACCAGAAGGTCCTTGTACGCTTTATAAAAATCAGCCGAAAAGCCGTCCAGCCCGGGGGCAGATGATGCGCGTAGGGCATAGATCGCTTCCATTATGCTGTCAGCGTTAATGGGGGCCAGAAGAAACTCCTGCATGTAGCGCTCCAGATACACCAGAGCTACCTCAGATGAATAAGCTTCCAGACCGCCGAGATCCCCGGACAGGCGCGTGGCGTAAAGGGTCTTATAATATGTAAGAAACAACTCACAGACCGCTGGGGTAGAATGAATGGGGGAGCCGTCTAGTCCTGCTATAGAGGTGATACATGTGGGGCCCCTAGGGGGGCGTAGTGTGTTGGCCAATAGGCGACCCGGACGTTCGCCCTCCCCATATCGCCGCGCCACATGATGTTTCTTAAGAAACGACAGTTCCCTATCAGCCGCGTCCTGAAATCCGACACATAACTCCAAACGGTGGGCAGAAAGAGAATCAGAGGGAGAAGCGAGTAGTTCGCGGTCCGCCGCAGCGATTTTCTTTTCGATTTGATCTAAAGTAGAACGTAGATCGCGAAGGACTCCGACATGTTTAGAAATGCAAACACCCCTTATGTAAGCTTAAAAGCCCTCCCATAAGACCGCCCATGTGTCAACAGTGCCCGTGTTCAAATCAAAATACTCTTCTATAGCCTGTCTTACCTCCTCACTGAAAGCGGGGTCTGCCGAGGCCCGGCCGGGAAAACGCCACTGCTTCTCATAACCCCCCTCACGTGGAATAAATAGCTGAAGAAGAACCGGGCAGTTGTCGGAAAGAGTGCGAGGGAGAGTCTGGACCGAACCTAACCAGCCAGCCACTCCAGGGGAGACCAGCCAATAATCGATTCTAGTCCAGGTGTTGTGGAACCCAGAGTGATGAGTGTAGGCCGGATGGTGTGCGTGCAGATGTGACTCTATGTCTAACAAGGAATACTGTGTGCAAATCTCACGAAGCGCTATATGGGCTTGGGGCTTGGAGTCAGGAGTGGAGGCAGTGCTGTCTCTAGAATGGTCCAGCAGAAAGTTAAAATCCCCACCCTGCGTCTATGGTAAGGAGGCGAGTCAACAGGGAGTGATAGAATGAGGGAGAATCAGTGTTTGGACCATACACGCATACAAGTGAGACCCTATGACCCATCAACTGACCAGTGACAATCAAAAACCGGCCTTCGGGGTCGCGATGTGTGGAATAGTGTGCAAACTGGATTCTTTCATGTACAAAAATAGCGACTCCTCTTGAATATGAACTGTAAGCAGAGAAGTACCTGTGTGGACCCCAACCGGAAGCCATAGAGTTGGTGCCCGTGTCTGCCAAGTGGGTCTCTTGCATAAAGAGGATATCAGTCTTATGTCTAGCTACATAGTTCAAAACCTGTCGACGTTTCCTAAAATTATTCAGGCCACGCACATTCCATGTTAATACCATAAGCCCGGAAGGACCGGGCACATTTCCTAGCTGCACCATATATACAATACCAAAAAAGGGAAGTCAGTGTAAAAAAGCATCACATCATATAAAGCAATCCTCATCGTCTGTGAACTAACATATCCATCAAAAAACAAAACAAAACCCCCCAACCACCCCCCATCCACCCTCTCACTACACAGAAAGAGGAACACCCTAACAGCACATCCCAAAAAACAAACCATGGAGGTATTCACCATGGGGCATGGCGACGCCACGACAGTCGGGCAACCCAGCAATCAAACAACAGAGCAATCAAATGTGAACGAGCCAATGCCAATAAAACACTATCAGGGCCAATGAACAATACGAGACTGTCCTCAGCCGTTCCCCGTCTGAGAAAAGAGGTCCACGCTGGCTTGTGAGGTCTGAAGTGAAGGGGAATGGGGCCGCGAGCTGCCTGACGCCTCACTTTTGTTATTCTTGAAGTCTCGGAAGAATTCCTGTGCAGCATGCGGAGTGTCAAAGATCCTCGGCCTGTCATCAATGTCAACCTTTAGACGAGCTGGGTAAAGCATGCCATAACGGAGTACCAAGTTTCTAAGCATGGCTTTGACACTTTGAAACTTTCGTCTGGCCTCC
Organism: Lissotriton helveticus; assembly: GCF_964261635.1. Lineage (NCBI taxonomy): Eukaryota > Metazoa > Chordata > Amphibia > Caudata > Salamandridae > Lissotriton > Lissotriton helveticus. Next base: position 1,165,425,732 of record NC_136065.1, on the reverse strand, counting down.
TGCACCATGACCGTGAAATCCGGAAAGAAAGAAAGATTGCTACCCTGCCACTGGATCTCGCCCTTCTCGCGGGCCGCTCGGAGGGCAGTGTTCTGATCACGGAAGTTCATAAGTCTTGTGACAATGGGTCTTGGAGGTAAGCCTGGTCTGGGGTGAGGGCCTAAGGATCGATGAGCTCACTCGACAACAAAGCCTTGGGTGAAGGATTCTCTTCCAAACAGGTCTGAAAGAAGCTGCTACACGAATGTGTCTAGTTGGCCAGTGGCTGTCGTCTCCGGAACGCCGAGAATGCATAAGTTGTTGCGGCGCCCCCGGGCCTCCAAATCTTCGTTCTTTATAGCCACTTCTTTAAGGATCTTCCCGACCCTCTCCAGCCGCTTCAGAGAGGAGGAGGACCTGTCTTCAAGGTCCGAAACCCTGGACTCCACCACGTCCAGCCGGCGGTTGTGACCCTGGACCTTCGCGTTCATGTCGGCCAGCTTTTTATCCAAATCATCGAAACGAGCATCAAGGGCCTTGAAGCCAGCTCTCATTTCGGCTATCATGCTAAATGCAGGCCCTGTGGAATTAACGGCAAGATCCTGGCCCCCAAACAAACAACGTGCAGGTATCAGCAGAGGCGCCACAGGAATGGAGCAGCAGGAAGGACCAGCACAGCGCCAGGCACACCATCGTCGCCGTGTGGGTACGACAGAACGGCCGAGGGAAAGTCAGGTGGCGGTAAACGATCAGCGTTTCCCCATGTGCAGGACGGGCTCAGGCACAGCAACCCCTCAGGCGGGATCAGAAGTGAAGGTGGGACCACTCAGCAGGGACGGCCGCCAATCTGGGGATCCCGACAGCAGTCAGCCCAACTGGGCTATCGGGCCTTCAGGTGCTACCTACAGGGGCCCCAAACCGGAAGGAAAGGGGGGACTAGGAAGGTCCCCAGACCAACCGGTCACAGAGCGCCCTCCAGGCGCCGAGGCGGGGGGAAGCACGAACGCCCACCCTCACCGCCCAACACCAAACCCCGACCCCCACCCCAACCCCAGATCGCCTCGCCCGTCGCCCGCACCCAGGTCCGGCCTGCCCACCTACTCTAGGTCCCAGCTTCCGCAGCACGGTAGGCCTGAAGGCCAAAGGAGCCGCACACGCTGCGGGTGCCAGGCAGGGGAGAGGCAACCGGGTGACGGTCCGTGGGAGCAGGCCCCGGGGAAGGCGGGAGTAGGGAAAAGCAAACAGGCAGGGGTAGGAAAAGGGCCAGGTGGCACTGAGATGAAGATGGGAAGGCCCCGGCCGGGGCCCGGCGGCATCAGGCGCAAGCGACGTCCCAAGGAAAGCCTCAGCTGCTACGGCGGTACAAAAGTGGGTGGTGATGGATGAGCATCTGAATCAATCAAACACTCACACCCAGTCAAAAGATCTGGGTTTAATCCATCACCGTTCTTTAGCCCACTCTGCCACCCCAGTTCTGACATGGCTATATGCAAATCAGTCTGACCCTGTGCCTCATGGGAACAGTCCAGCCCGAACTGCCAAGCCATGTCTTCCCTGGACCGGAAACAAGCTTCCGAGGACCGGTTTCTGGCATTCCAGCCGTCTTCAGCCCGGCTTGCTTGAATCCAGTGGCAAAGTGAGCAAGGGACTCACGTCTGAGCATACCCCGCCACACTTATGGCAGCCAAAAGCTGCTACGGCGGCATCAGGCACAGGCGCCGAGCTCGCACTCACAGGGAGGACGTATTGTCATGCATTCACCCCAGTACAGAGATCTGGGCGCTAAATCCTTGGATGCTTGATTCCGGTCCAGGAAAGACATGGCTTGGCAGTTTGGGCTGGACTGTTCCCATGAAGCACAGGGTCAAGGCTGATTTGCATATGGCCGTGTCTGACCTGGGGTGGTGTGGATAGCAAAAAAACAATGGATTTAGGCCCAGATCTCTGTACTGAGATGAATGTATGACAATGTTCTGCATTCTGTCCATCACCTGTTGTTTTTGCCTTTGTCGCCCCGATTGGGAAGGGTATGCTCAGACGTGAGTCCCATGCTCTCCACACCACTGGAGTCAAGCTATCCAGGCTGATGAAGGCTGATAGCCAGAAACCGGTCCTTGGATGCTTGATTCCGGTCCAGGAAAGACATGGCTTGGCAGTTCGGGCTGGACTGTTCCCATGAGGCACAGGGTCAAGGCTGATTTGCATATGGCCATGTCTGACCTGGGGTAGTGTGGATAGCAAAAAAACGATGGATTTAGGCCCAGATCTCTGTACTGGGGCGAATGTATGACAATGTTCTGCATTCTGTCCATCACCTGTTGTTTTTGCCTTTGTCGCCACGAGTGGGATGGGTATGCTCAGATGTGAGTCCCATGCTCTCCACACCACTGGAGTCAAGCTATCCAGGCTGATGAAGGCTGATAGCCAGAAACCGGTCCTTGGATGCTTGATTCCGGTCCAGGAAAGACATGGCTTGGCAGTTCCGGCTGGACTGTTCCCATGAGGCACAGGGTCATGGCTGATTTGCATATCGCCATGTCTGACCTGGGGTGGTGTGGATAGCAAAAAAACGATGGATTTAGGCCCAGATCTCTGTACTGGAGTGAATGTATGACAATGTTCTGCATTCTGTCCATCACCTGTTGTTTTTGCCTTTGTGGCCCCGAGTGGGATGGGTATGCTCAGACGTGAGTCCCATGCTCTCCACACCACTGGAGTCAAGCGATCCAGGCTGATGAAGGCTGATGGCCAGAAACCGGTCCTTGGATGCTTGATTCCGGTCCAGGAAAGACATGGCTTGGCAGTTCGGGCTGGACTGTTCCCATGAGGCACAGGGTCAAGGCTGATTTGCATATGGCTATGTCTGACCTGGGGTGGTGTGGATAGCAAAACAACGATGGATTTAGGCCCAGATCTCTGTACTGGGGTGAATATATGACAATGTTCTGCATTCTGTCCATCACCTGTTGTTTTTGCCTTTGTCGCCCCGAGTGGGATGGGTATGCTCAGACGTGAGTCCCATGCTCTCCACACCACTGGAGTAAAGCTATCCAGGCTGATGAAGGCTGATAGCCAGAAACCGGTCCTTGGATGCTTGATTCCGGTCCAGGAAAGACATGGCTTGGCAGTTCGGGCTGGACTGTTCCCATGAGGCACAGGCTCAAGGCTGATTTGCATATGGCCATGTCTGACCAGGGGTGGTGTGAATAGCAAAAAAACGATGGATTTAGGCCCAGATCTCTGTACTGGGGTGAATGTATGACAATGTTCTGCATTCTGTCCATCACCTGTTGTTTTTGCCTTTGTCGCCCCGAGTGGGATGGGTATGCTCAGACGTGAGTCCCATGCTCTCCACACCACTGGAGTCAAGCTATCCAGGCTGATGAAGGCTGATAGCCAGAAACCGGTCCTTGGATGCTTGATTCCGGTCCAGGAAAGACATGGCTTGGCAGTTCCGGCTGGACTGTTCCCATGAGGCACAGGGTCAAGGCTGATTTGCATATGGCCATGTCTGACCTGGGGTGTTGTGGATAGCAAAAAAACGATGGATTTAGGCCCAGATCTCTGTACTGGGGTGAATGTATGACAATGTTCTGCATTCTGTCCATCACCTGTTGTTTTTGCACTCACTGACAAGGCCATGCTGCACTCTCCAGACATCTTAGACCCCCCCAGCTCTCCATCAAGCCCCTAAGCCCCCTTGCTAGTCTATGAGCAGGAGCCCCAGGCTAGAGCCCATGGAGGTGCAGTCTTGGGTCGGAGCCATCGAAGTTGCCAAACTGTCAAGAATGGTTTCACTGTTGGGAAGTGGTCCAGAGAATGTCGGAGCATTCCTGAACAAATCCAGGATGGCCAGCTGGAAGACGTCGACTTGTCCATGGTCAGCCACCTCCTACTGTGTGAATGTGTTCAGATGGAATTAGGGGAAGCAGAGGATGTAAATAAAAAGGTAACTTATTAGCTAATTTTTGGTGCTAACCTACTGAAGAATCTTGCCATGAAACATACACATGCATATTTACGTTTACACAGAAAATTGAGATGTGTGCAATGATTCATTGGTGTATAATATTCTACCACACGTATTGTTCATAGATTCCCACTTTACCACTTTCAAGTTTTTTTCAGCCACAATTAATTGTCACCACTTTAACCCTCCTAATACCTGCTCATACAGGGCAAGAGGGTCAGATACTCTACTGTGATAAAGTGCTCCTACTCAAAACACCACCAGTCACAGATTTAGGTAGTCAAAAGAGATCTAGCAGGCATTCATATGTCAGAAGGGCTTCCTATCCATCAATAATGTGCACTGTGTCAATAAAAGTTTATTTTGTCTGGCCATCACCAAAAAACAAAATCAAAGCAAATAAACGACTTATTTCTCCTACCTCTATCAAGAAAGTAATTAGTGTCTGCAACTTTTTCATTAACTTCACCATATTATGTACCAAACAAAACTCCATTCCCATATGTCCCACTGAAAACATCCCTCTATGGACTTCCTTTGTTTTTTTGCCATTGATGACCTGATTGACATTCTCTGATCTTCCAAAGTAGTGACATACGTTCAGTACAGAAGAAGACTGATGTTGACCTAGATGCTCTTGCAAACTAGTACGCAGCAGCCTCCACTTTTAAGAAAACAAACGGTGCTGTTGTCGATTCAAATGATAGTGCTAGTACCTTGTGGTAAAATTCTGGCAAAATCTGTGGGAGGGAAGAATTGGAAAATGCCCTTCTTGGCCACGGTCCTAAAGAGGAGCAAAAGGATCCCCCCCCCCCCCCCAAATCAAGGCAGCACAACATATAAAGAACCCCAACATTAACCTCAGACGGTTGAGCCACAAATTTAAATGACAGGCCAAGCAACTCTACCAACATCTGTTTAGCAGAGTAGGCAGTTCATTAAATGAGAACCTCTCAAAAAATGAGTTCTAGATCAAAGAAAAGTGAAAGGATTTTATTTCAAAAAATTTAAATGAAGCAGTACAGAATCAGTGCCTTGAAGACTCCCAAATAGAGGAGCTATACAAAGAGTGCAAAAAATATCAGAAATTGACTTATAAGCAACATTGGTAAATAGTCTGACAATATCCATAGTAGATTAGGAAAGCCTTCTGTCTCACCCCCAAAATCAAGGAGTTCTTATAAACAATTCTTGCATATTAAATTTGTAGAATTGCAATCATTGTGGTGGCAGCAAAAGTATCAACTCATTAACTAATGAGAACACAGGAAATAATAAACACTATTACCATAACACATAAACATCATCCCAAATGTGAAAAATTATTCAATACCCTCAATGCAAATGTCATCCAGAGATGTTTAAGAAAAAGATGAAACATTCAACAACGAGACTTTCAACAAATGAATAGGACCAGCGATCTCAGTGGAGTAACGGCAGTAGAAACTCAAATATTGATACAAATCATAGGCACAGGAAAATGTTTGCCGTGCTATGGAATTATAACAGTGGAAATAAACGGGAAACCGCCTTTACAATAACGTTTTAACCTCGTTGTGCCTTAAAAAATTTTAGCACGCATATTTTTACAGTGAATATGCATTTACAACACAAGCCAATACGACGCATTTAAGGTAAGTTGGGGGTGGTGGGCGGTCTCCCCCCACAAATCTAAAAACAATGCATGGTATTGGCATGCATTGTAAATGCATATTCGCGGTAAAACACATGCGTTACAAAGGCAAGCGGTGTATTTACCTGCGTTGTACCGTCGTACAACCAAATAAACTATTACACATCAGCTTGACATCGCTCTGCCAAACCAGTGAGCAGAGGACGTGTGCAGGAGGGGAAGCAGGAGGTAGTGACGGAGATGTCATCCATCTAGTCTAAATTCGTGTTTTACAGAGAAGTGAGGAATAACTAAAACACTTTAAGAAACATACTTCTACACATTATATGAAATGGTTTCAAATTAAAAGATGTTAATTCATCCTATATGAAATGTGAACTGGATAGCTTCCCTGCTGAATGGTCTAGTCACTGATACAGGGACAAAAGTCACAGACATCCTAAAGTCTAGTGTATCAGAATCAAGTATTGCCATAAAATTGGCAGTGAAAAGAGCAGGGAACAGCTTGACAATAAAGCAGTCTTTAGACACTAATGTGGCTAGAAGAAACATATTTGATTTTGGATAGTTAAGCTTATATATCTCGTGCCATCATACAATGAGAACAAAGTGTTTGAGAAGAAGCCATATACAACACTTCAGGCGTCCAAAACTGACAATGACAAGGCTTTGAATTGTTGATGCAAAACAAAGACCCATAACTCCTGTTGTGGTCTTATCAGATCGACATGCACCAAACAACTTGGGAAAGAGGGGACAACTGTACTGTACCATCCATACATTTAGGAATCTGGGAAAGAGCTTGACAGAGTAAAGTCCCAGTCAAGCAAGTAGGTCTGCACATCCAGGTTCTTCTTGTCCCACCCTGCCATGCCCATGTAAGGGGATGAATCTTGAGAGTATAAACAATTAGGAGGAAATATTATTGGACAAATGGATGGAGTCAAATCCAAAGAATGGCACATATCGTAATTCCTAAAGAGGCAACCAATAGCACCTCCCAAAAAAAACATGAAAAACGGGGACTGAAGGAATTTCAAAAAACGTGCAATTCTACTCAGATGAGAGGGGTCCCTAATAAGAAAGGATCCAAGATGTGTATGCTAGAAAAAAAGAAAAATTGGGTGGATAACAATCCTAAACATTAAATTTCTCAACATCTTCCTGATAAAACTATAATTCCAAATGTTGAAATGCCAAGTGATAATTTGACTACCACAAAAGCGATGCTCCTTAAGAGTCATAGACCGCAACAATAATCTGGGGAGAGAAGATATGGTGGTATTTACTGTTGGTATCCATTGCCGCTATGCCCCCCTACTTAACCTACTGGGGAGAGCTGACAGTGCAGGGCCCCTCAACAGCAGAAGAGCAACACTTGCATATATACGGGGTAGACTGCAGTCTGTCTGGTATTGCAAGCCTTTCTGCCCAGCCGAACTGCACACGTGTGAGTTCACATAAGCACCACCACCATGTGCTAAATGAATCACTGACAGAATATCGAGGAGCAAAATATCGACCTGCAAAAATATCGGTGACAAAATATTGACTACCAGAATATCGAATTCCTATCTACAACAAGTAAGTACAAAAATAATGAATCAAAAATTTTGTTGTAAATAACAATGGGCTAGATGTAGGTAATTCGTATGTACCGATTCATAAATACCGAATTTTACCGATTCGGTATTTATGAATTGGTAAATATGAAGGGGGGAGATGTAGGTATTTCTAGAAATTGAAATACCGAATCTTTAATATTCGGTATTTACCGATTCGGTAAATACCGAATCGGTATTTCCTATTGATTCCTATGGGCTGTGAAGCTCATAGGAATCAATGGGAAATACCGATTCGATAATTACCGACTTGGTAACTACCGATTCCTGCCAGGGTGCAGGGGGTGTCACTTTGACACCCTCTAGCACCCCAAATACAGGCATGTGTGCCATGTGGCACACAGACATGCCCTAAGGGCATGTCTATCTGTCACATGGCATAGGTGTGCATGCACACATGTGCATGCACACCTGGATTCGGTATTTTACCACCCAATTGAATTGGGTGCTAAAATACCGAATCTGTATGGCCTTTGGGACTCAGAAGAGTCCCACCTACATTTCGATTTACCGAATCGGTAAAATTACCGATTCGGTATTTTACAGAATCGGTAAATTTACCGATTCGGTAAATTTACCGAATCTGTAAAATAAATGCCCCTACATGCCAATTCTTAAATACCGGTCGGTAACGGCCGAAATCGGCCGTTACCGACCGGTATTTAGGCTCCTACATCTGGCCCAATGTTGGTTAAAATATCAAATTTTTAAAATGTCTAAAAAGTAATGTAAAATTAATGAAATAATAAATATAATTAAGTAAAACATACGTAAAAATACTTAATAACCTTAAAATTATTAAATTATTAATGTAAGTAAAAAAAATAAACATGCCTTTTTATTTTTAATACATATATATTAACTTAATAATATTAAAAAAATATTCAATATTTTTAGCAGGAGGGTAACATCTACTATTCCCACTTCAGTGAGTGCAACAGTAGGGAAAACGTTGGATAGCGGAAGGGTAAGAATTACTATTCCCACTACAGTGAGTGAAACAGTAGAGAAAGCGTTGAATCGCGGGAGGGTAAAAATTACTATACCCACTCCAGTGAGTGCAACAGTAGGGAAAGCATTGGATAGCGGGAGGGTACAAATGACTATTCCCACTCCAGTGAGTGCAACAGGAGGGAAAGTGTTGGATAGCGGAAGGGTAAAAATGAGTGCAACAGTAGGGAAAGCGTTGGATAGAGTAGGGATAAAAATGACTATTCCCACTCCAGTGAGTGCAACAGTAAGGAAAGTGTTGGATAGCGTAGGGGTAAAAATTACTATTCCTACTTCAGTGAGTGCAACAATAGGGAAAGCGTTGGATAGCGTAGGGGTAACAATTACTATTCCCACTCCAAAGAGTGCAACAGTAGGGAAAGCGTTGGATAGCGTAGGGGTAAAAATTACTATTCCAACTCCAGTCAGTGCAACAGTAGATGAAAGTGTTGGATAGCGTAGGGGTAAAAATTACTATTCCCACTCCAGAGAGTGCAACAGTAGGGAAAGTATTGGATAGCGTAGGGGTCAAAATTACTATTCTCACTCCAGAGGTTGCAACAGTAGGGAAACTGTTGGATAGCGTGGGGTAAAAATTACTATTCCCACTCCAGTGAGTGCAACAGTAGGGAAATTAATAATTTAATATTTTTTTTTAATAATTAACAATACCAATAAAATATTAATTACAATTAATTATCAATTACAAAATATTTAATAATTAGTTAATAAAATAATACCGATAACTATTGTTTATTAAAAATTAATTACCTATTAATAATTAGCAAATTAATTTTCGATACCAAAAAATAATAAGTAATAAAAAACAATTACGAATTAACAGTAAATGAGTTATCAATACACAAAAATAATTTCCATAATTACTTAATTATAATTAAACTTTCTTCCCACCCTATTCCCCTATAAACCCACAACCCGCTCCGAATAATAAATGAATACAATTAAGGAGGCACGTGTCATTCAGCTCCTAAAAAAATCTGGAGCTGACACAAACAATTTGAAAAATTTCTGGCCAATTTCTTAACTCCCGTTCCTTGCAAAAGTACTGCAACAGCATGTACTTCTTTCTCTGTCACATCACCTTGATGACAATCATCTCCTACAATTTAACCAGGCAGGATTCAGGGCCCACCATAGCACGGAATTGATTATGCTGTCAGTATTCGACAAACTAAGACGGAGGCTAGATAAGAAAAAACCATATGCCCTGATCCTGCTGGACCCATCCGCTGCATTCGACGCGGTCAATCATGACCAACTCGTGTCGCGGATCTCAGATCTGGGTATCCAGGCCACGGCCCTAGTATGGCTCACTTCTTTCCTGAAGGGCCGCTCACAGAGAGTACAGTTGTCTGACTTTGTGTCCAATCCAGGCACACTTCCCTGTGGGGTTCCTCAGGGTTCGGCACTGTCACCTCTCCTCTTCAATGCCTATCTCCAACCCTTGATAGCGGCGTTGAATCAGATGGAGTGTCAGATATACAACTATGCCGACGACACCCAAATCATCATTCAGATAGATAACTCCCAAACTGCCCATTCACAAGTTCAAAATATCCTAAAATTCACAGTCAATTGGATGACGGCCAACTCCCTCAAAATTAACCCAGGCAAGACAGAGGTTATGGTCGTCAATACTGACGCTAACCCCTGGAACAATCTTTTCTGGCCACAAGAACTAAGAAAATACCCGGAGCCAGCCTTGGCCATAAAAAGCTTGGGTATCAAAATCGATGCCAAACTGCCCATGAACTACCAGGTATCAGCAATAGTGGGCACATGTGTCGGCATGCTGAGACAACTCTGTAAACTCGCCCCCCTTCTCACCTTTGACACACTCAGATTGGCGGTATCTGCCTGGATTATGTCGAGATTAGATTATGGCAACTCCCTGTACATCGGCCTCCCGGGAAAGCTATTGGCCAGATTACAAGTCATCATGAATGATGCCGCCAGACTAATCTTCAGAGCGCCCAGACAAATTCACGCCATCCCCTTCTACGCCAGCTACATTGGCTCCCGATTAGGCAGAGAACAAAGTTTAAAAGCCTCTGCATTGCACATAAAGCCATCTACGGCCAAGCACCAAGATATATTAAAGACAGCCTAGTCAAATACAATCCAAGCAGAACACTACGGTCATCAGGGGCCAACTTGCTGGCTTGCCCTCGCTTCTGCTTATCCTCCATTGGAGGTAGAGCCTTTTCTACTTGGATACCGCAAATCTGGGACAAGCTGCCGGAGAATGTACGTAAAGAGCATTCTCTGCTCCCCTTTAGGAAAAAGCTCAAGACAGTACTCTGTTCAGAGGCATGGGGCATATTATAAGTCATACCATCCGCGCCCGGGCTAATTCAGCAACCTCTTTCAGCGCTTAGAGTCCTGACGGTGATAACGCGCTTTACAAATAACAATTACAATTAATATAATTATTAATTAATACATTCATAAAAATGAATTACCAATTAATAATTAATTAACAATAAATTAATTATCAAAACAAAAAATATTTTCACTAATTACTTAATTACAATTAAATTACTTCCCACCCTATTCCCCTATAAACCCAGAACCCACTCCGAATAATAAATTAATACAATTATTCAGGCGCGCAACACCCATTGGGCTCACGGGGCTTCAGCCCCCCGTAGTGTGTGTCAGCCCGGGCAGAGACAGCTTCGCGAGCTGGCGAGCATCTAATTGCAGCCGCACCTAAGTACTTAACAGGTCTTTTAAAGACCATTTACTTGTAAATGAGGATTTTGTTGTGTGTTCACCCCTTCTTACAGTCACTTTGTCCGTGGTTGGAAGAATTAGCCCCCCCACCCCCCCCGAAATATTTTCCAGCCCCCCCCCCCCCGGAATTTGCCTCTAATTGCCCGCCTGCAATTAATATATTTCTCAATTAATAAAAATGTATTACCAATTATTAAAAAGTAATTACCAATTAATAATTAATCAACAATAAATTAGTTATCAATAACAATAAATACAAATAAATCATTACTTAATTACATTTAAATTACTTCCCACCCTATTCCCCTATAAACCCACAACCCGCTACAGAACTAAAATGCAAAATTAAATTACAAATAATTAATAATTCCTAAAAATGTATATTTAATTTACCGTAATTAAATTACTTCCCACTCTATTCCCCTATAAACCTACAACCCGCTGCAGAATTAAATTACCCCAAAATTAAATAACATAAAATTCATTACTTAAAAAAAATTCAAACATACATTACAAAAATAATACATACACTTAACACATATACTAACACTTAAAAGACTATGAAAAAAATCTATATTTTTAACAACTATATTATGACTGTCGATATTACTAACTTCGATATTATGAAAATCGATATTTCTTACCTGAATTTCGATATTCTGCACCACTATATTTTATATATTTTCTGTCCATTCTATATAAAAATCTCAATATTCTGTCCAGTCGATATTTTTTTCCGTTATTGTGACTGTTCACCATGCTAAATTACGATAGCAAGGAGGCCTAAGATCTAATATCATATACTTCAAGGTGCCAGGGGGGCTGAATCAGTCAACAACGAACACCTGAGACAGAAAATGTGTACCAACGGTAATTGAACCCACTGCCAGGCAGGCGAGATCGAAGGAAATTTAATAAAACTTCTCTCCTGTAACATTGCAGGAGCAAAGGACATCCTAAACAATAGTAGAAAGACAGCCACCTGGGATGCATACGACATCATAGCCCTACAGGAAACGTGGTTAATAGAGCCAATTGATGTACCAGGCAGATTATGCTTCCACGTAAGTGTGACTCGCCCTCAGCGTTATGGGGGCGCAAGGGGGGACTTTCGGTATACATAACCACTGCGCTGAAGATCAATGCATCGCAATTGGCCACATCTGCGCCGGATATGCAAATCATCAAATTGGAGTGCACAAGAAAGGGCAAAACTAGAACTATCATCTTAATTAACATATATGCCCACCCGAAAAGTACAGTTAAAAAAGAGCTCTTCCAACGTATTATTAATGTTGTATCCAATATCCGCCTTGAACAACCAAGATGGGAGATTATCGTCACCGGCGATTTCAATACTAATCTCCTACACCATCCGGAAGATGAGGACAATATTACCGTAGCAAATTAACTGTGGGACGTTGAACCCCAGGAGATTCCACCGATCAAGAAGACAGATAAAGTGGGTAGGCAGTTGATGTGGGACCTTGAGCACCTCGGACTACGGGTAATAAATGGAAGAACCAACCAGGATAAACCCCCCGCTACCGCCTATACAGGCCACAGTGCAAGCTCAATCCTGGATTATACAATAGTAACATTACCCTTGCTAAGTCTAATTAAACATTTTCAAATAATCTGCTCTCTAGACAGTGATCACTCAATGCAACACATTGAGATGAAATTGACCTCTTCTAGGCACTTACAAGCACCAACGATAGCAGGTAAAACGTCAACAATCACTCTGAAGCGATTAAGGTGGACGAGCAATACACTTCCACAAATAGCGCAGGACGCCAAGAAGCTGTTCCAAACGTCAACTCAAGAGAATGACTTGTGCTCAGAAACTTGGTCTGACTTTCTGGAAAAGCTACCCAGGACCAGTAACAACTCTAAAAAGAAGACCTTTTTCAAGAGCAATACCAATTTTACAAAAACCACACTCTCCTTGAGGAGACATTTGCAGAAGCTCACAAGACGAGCGCGAGGTCAAAGGATAAATCCAAGTATCTGGCAAGAAGTTCGAATAATAAGGAAACAATATAAGAAACTGATTTGGATGGGAAAAAAAAACCAAGCCAATGACTTCTGGACCAAACTGTTGCACAACATAAAAAAATCAGATTCCAGGGCTTTCTGGTTGCAAGTCAACTCCATGAACAGATCAGCACAACCAATAAGTGTGACCTGCATCACTGAAATTGTATGGGCCCAACATATAGTCGATACCTTTTCAATAAAGTCATCATCAAATCTGACAACTACTGCAACAAACGCAAATGAAACACCAATAATATTGGTCGAGGAAGGCATGGCTTGTGTTTGGTCAAACACTTCAAACAACCATCAGGAAGGTATGGGTCAACAGTTGTGGAGAGGTGATGAATTTTTAATATTACAAACAATCAAGAAAAGCTGGCAAGACAGCGCACCAGGACCGAACTGCATCCCGCAGGCAATATACAAAGAGGACCCCCAGTACTGGGCCTGTAAATTCAATCTCCTGTTTCGATCAATAAGCAACACAGGTCGAGTCCCAGAAAGCTGGAGGGGAGCTATCATTAATCCAATCTATAAAGGCGGAAACCCCAAAAATTCAATTAATTATCGCCTGATAGCCCTCATCGATGCTGAAGCAAAATACTATGCATCCCTGGTGTTAGCTGATCTTGCTCAAGGGTCCGATATGAACAACAAAATCACGATAAATCAGACAGGGTTTCGTCGCGGCACGGGCACTATGGCAAATACAATGGCACTGTGCCTGATTGGTGAAAAAAGTCTACAAAACCATCAAGAACTCTACACTTGTTTCGTGGACTTCAAGGCGGCCTTTGACCGTGTCAGTAGGCAATTACTTTGGACAAAATTGAAGCAGCAGGGTCTGCCAGACTCAATTCTAACGCCAATCATCGACCTGTATACCAACACTTGGATGCAGGTAAAGATTGGCAACAGACAGCGGTTAACCCGGAAGATCAGTACCTTTGATGGACTAAAACAAGGCTGTGTGCTGGCCCCCATCTTTTTAATTTATTTATGGACAACTTGACAGCAAGCCTTGACCAGACCAATGCTCTTCCGCCTAGGCAATCTCCGTGTAACACATCTATCCTATGCTGACGATGTGGTTCTACTTAGCCAGACGAGAATAGGCTTGCAACGTCTATTGCAAGAACTGACCAGATACACAAAACAGAACTTGCTAGAAATAAATAGCAAGAAAACAAAGATCATGGTTATAACTCGACACCACAAAGCACCACCAACTTTCACAATAGACAACGTTAAACTGGAAGTGGTGGAAAACTATAAGTATCTGGGGATACAACTGGACAAGCGCCTTAATTTCTCTATGCACTTCAACGGCATTGAAAAGAAGGGCATTGCTCTGCTGCACGCATTCACCAACTTAGCTACCAAACTCAAAGGCCCTCTGGTCTCCCCCCTGCTAACTGTAATGAAAGCTAAGCTACTCCCAACAATAGCATACGGGAGTGTATTACATCATGGTAAGAGTGCACAGCTCATGGACAAAATACAAACGAAAGTCTACAAGCGTGTATTCGCCTTACCAAACAACGCATCCCCTGCACAAGTAAGACTTGAATTCGGTTTGCAATCCCAAGTGCTGCTGAAAAAGTATGAGACTGTTAAATTTTGGTATGATGTCGGGATGAACCAGGAAATTGAGGTCTATCATGCCAAGTGGGAAGCAATCCATAAGTGTCCCAACTCCCACTATGCCAAGTACTTAAGACTATCACTAGAAACGACCGAGTTGGCAGCACTTTGGGAAACCAAGCTTCCAGTTCTATCATTTAAACAGGTGGTAAAGAAGGCTGCCAACAGGCACTCGTTGCTCAACGACAAGTTAACCTTTAGTCATCGAACCCACGCCTGGATGACAATTCAATCATATAAAAAGCCTGTACCGGCAGCCTATCTAGACCTCGCTTTCTCACCTTTTATTAAACATAAATACCTAAATCTAAGGCTGGGCAACCTCCCAACAAATGCTGATCAACCGAAATGGAGGCCCCACGTAAGTAAGGAATGAAATTTATGTCGCGCAGGAAGACAAGACCTCATCCATCTGATTTGCATTTGTCCTGTTCTGAATCAGGAACGTCGGAGTTGGCTAAAGGCCAAGTTCAAGGAACATGGAATTCGCACCTGTCGGTCTGCGATCGTACAAATTCTATGCTCAGTGGATCCTCAATTCATTTGCAGAGCAGTTACATTTACTGCCAATCTTGAGAAAAAGCGAGGACTATTGGCAAAGACTTGAACCTGCAATACAATCTCCTTATCTATGTGGCTGAGCCATGCTCCTTGACAAGTTTATCCTGAAGTTCGAATGATATCCTTATTTTATAAAATTGTATCTTTCATACAGCAGTGATAACTCTCTGCTTTTTAAACATTGTGGTATTTTATATTTTGTAATGGTTTTTATTAACTATACAATAAAGAATTTAATAATAATAATAATATCATATCAGGAGAGTAATGGATACTTAAACAGAAGATTTATATCAGATCTTATAGCACACAAGTTGTGGCAAAGTACCCGGTACTCACTCTAAAATGGGAAACTTAACACAAGTTAGAGATCATTCAGCACCAGTTGTAGGGATTATTGAGTTCAGGTAGAACTCCCCACCACAGGAAATGTTACATATACTGCTAGTTAAAAAATATGTAACTCAGCTGAAAATGAAATACCCTTTTCATTAATAAGTATTCCTTTTAAAAGGAGCAATGTCTGTGAAATAGGGAGAAGATAATAAAAAGACAGAAAATGTAAGCAGTATTTATAACATATCTTTGGGGAAAAGGCATTTGTCTTTGATATGTTCTGGTATCCCAGAAAAAGGCAGAGAAGGGTAATGCTTGGCTCTCACCAACAGAAACTGGCAACACTGGTCTCTGGGAGACGTTTTTTCACTATTGTGATTAGGGAGATTTCTGTATGATTGTTTCCCTTACTCTATTAATACTAAGAATAATCAACAATCACAGGGCAAATGTCATGTGATACTGATGATCCAGTCTTGGGCATGGCAGGGCTTATTTGAGGACTTACTGGGCAAGTCACTTGAGGAATCAACCAGGCTCTGGACCATTTCCGGGTCTCTGACAAGGGAGAGTTGGCAAATAATATAATACAACTCATTAGTCTTTGACAGGCAGTGTGGCTCCAAAATTCAATAAATATGTGCATTTGATATTCCTGTTGGGTGACCACCACACTCCACTACAACCACTGTTTCCAGTCCTGGGCTATTATGTGTCAGCCTAAAGCCTTCTGGATGCTGTGGCTTGGCTAGTTTGCACTTAACTAATTGGGTTGACAAACCTGATAACAATGATTGTAGGTGAACACTGATAACAGTGTTTGTGGTGGCTTGGAGAAAGGTGGTTCACAATATAATGTTGGGAGCAGCCTGAGCTATTTCATGGCGAGAGTGGTATCGAGTGGGCAAAGATTATGGCAACATTGTTACAAAAGGATATAGGGTTGCATCCACATACAGCTACATGCACCAATACTAGGCCTCATAGAGTCACTTTTGAAGGCTACCCATGCTCTCTTCATAGGAGAAAAACAGAATTGCCATATTTGGCATTAAAAGAATATATAAAGATTTTATGACAAGATTGTTGAAATGTTTTCCTCCAGAGCACAGACCACACCAGTCCAGGAACTGAAGGCATTCCTATGAAAACCCATGCAACATGCTTTAAATGATGCACAGCCAGATTTACAATATTTTCCTGAAAGATAGTTCATAAAATAAAACCGGTCTGGCATGTCTGCGAGTTGCAGGCTTTGTAAATCAAATTCAAATGTGCTGTATGCTTTTAATATAAGGTTGTTATGGGGTGGAGGCTGAGTCAAAATTTAACAATGTATTTAGCTATGCAGCACATTAGCCCTGGGTGCTGAAACATCTACTGTTCTTTAACATGGAGGGAAAGTAAGCACCAAACTGCGTGACATTCCAGGTATGGGAACACGTGGAAAGAAATATTGCCTTTCAGCAGGAAATGGTATCAAGAAAATAAAATAGAGGCAGTTGCCAGAAGGAAAGAAAGTCCCTAAGCAGAAAGCAATTGTGATATTAAATAGAGGCAGTTGAACAAGCAGAAAGCAATTCTGATATTTTACTGACCTCTATTGGTCGTTTTCTATCAAGACAGTGAAATAGAGGCAATTCCTAGGGCTGATCCCCAGAGCCCACAAAGTACATACACATATAAGTATATACTAAAGTATACTCCGTAGTGCCAGGCAGCACAACTTTTTTTTTAAATAACCCTCACACACCAACCTGGTTGGTGTCATGCTTCATTATTGAGTTCCCAGCTGGGTAGCCGAATGATACCCAGCTGTGCTACAACACCTGATTACAGTGGAGCAGGTTTTTTCCTTTTTATGTGATGGTGCTGTAAGTGACATGAGATTAAAAATACCTCTGTGAAATTCACTAACCAATACTTTATTCCCAGTGGCCCAGGGTATATTAAAAACAAATGAGATGGATAATGTGTCAGAACTACTATTTGTGTCTGGATTATTCCTTGGTCAACATGTTTCAGCTCTCGACAAAAAGAAAGGAGCTTTCTTCAGGACCTCTCTATACTATCTGTGGTGAAAAGTGCGAAAGTGAGTGGTAAAAATTACAACCTCGTGTTAATGCATTTTTGCACACTCGCTAAGGTGTGCATATCATGCTAGATGGACTAACCGTGTGTCTAGGTCCATCAGTGTTAAAATACCTGTGAAGAAAAAAATGGACAAGACGATACAACATATAACATATAAAACATTGCTTTTTGTTTGTTCTTATCAATTCCATACTTTTATTGCCCAAGTGGTGACAGGAACATTCAGTGTCACTCATACGTGCGTGTATTTGCTGCCTGTAAGCTTGACTGCTTCCTCGCATTGTGCAACATGCGCAGAGTGGTCTGTTGAAATAGACAGGAGCACCTGTACCTAAATAGCATTATGAAGGTTCAAATACTACTGTTTGCAACATGTTCTTGCTCAAATCAATCGGAGGGAACGATGATACCAAACCTACTCATCCACATTAGATGAAAAAGCCTTAGGTACTCCTTGCGAAATCTTTTAATTCATAGCAGATCCCACTGCCGGACAACTAGATATTTATTTGCTGGGATATGTATCTGAGTTAGTACACAGTAAACTCTTTTATGATTTTTACATGGCAACTGATGTGTTCTCTCTTCATGGCAGGACTTATTGCAAAGTGCATATTAGTGGGAAAGGTAGATACTGTCTCTACGTTACCTGGCATACTTAGGGTGCATAGAGGGCATCACAGAGTTAGTGCCAGTATTATGTGTACTGTTGTCAGGTGTTTCTATCTGCTTAGACTGTTCCATGGTATCTTGTCATTTAACTCCCTCGCATGAGTGGACAAATGATAGATCCATCATTGCTCCTTTTCTAGCAGTTGTTGTTGGATGTTGCCGCTTCCAACTTCTAAATGTTCAAACACTACCCACTCCATATCATTTGTGGTGTGATCTTCTTCTATGAAATGATTTGTCATACGAGTTGTATTTCGTTTGCAACGAATCATGCTTCTGTTTTCACAAATTCTTGTTTTTACTCTTTGGCTAGTCATTCCTACATACCTGAACCCACATGGGCAGGTAATGAGGTAGATGACGTTGTCTGTATTTCAATTCGCATGTGTACGAATCTCCCACACTTTCCCTGGTTCAAGTTTAAGAGTCTTGGTTGGCTTAGGTAGATGGCACACACTGCAGTCTCCACAAGGATAATGGTGGCGATCCTTGGGAGACCCCATGCGTTATGTATGGTTTTTTTGTTTTATCAGTTGCTGCAGTCTTGTATGTACTAGACTGTCTTTGAGGCTTCTACCTTTGCTGTACGAAAACAGAGTTTTTTCACATTGTTGGTTTCCAGTGTTTAGTATTTACCAGTGCTTTTGAACGATTTTGGCCACTTGGCATGAAACTGGGTGGTATGTGGTCACACATGTCAAAGGGATTGCGGTTTCTCCTTTGTGGTTTTTTTCTAATAAGCTCTCTCTATTTTGATTGCGAGCTCTCTTCTTCGCCTTGCTGGTAATCTTATCTGCGTACCCACGTAGTTGGAATTTAGTATTTAAGCCTTTGGCTTGTTGCTTGAAATCTGCTATATTACTACAATTTCTGCGCAGTCGCAGATACTACCCATAAGGTAAGTCCTCCCTTAATGTTCGAGTATGAAAGCAGTTCCTTTGAAGTGAGTTTTGGTCTGCAATTTCTCATTGGCATGAGAGATGTCAAGGTCCAGGAATGTGATGTTCATTCTGCTGATGGTGCTGGTAAATTTCAGATTAGTGTTGCATCCATTTATCCAGATGAGGAAATCTTTGAGAGACATTTCTGATCCCTCCCAGATTAGGAAGACATCATCGACGTATCTTTTGTAAAATCGAATGTTTGGTGACATTGGTGTGCCGGGATTGAACAGGTAAGTTTTTTCAAAGTTAAAAACATACAGTCCAGCCACACTTGGGCGAAAGTGCTGCCCATTGAAGTGCCGTACATTTGCAAGTACAATTGGCCTTCATACTCAAAATGGTTCTTCTTTAGTGCAAGTTCGGCGCATTTTAGGATGAATGATTTAGGTGTTACAAAATCCCAGGTGCCTTCATTCAAGGAGGATTCCAGTACTTTCAGGGTATCCTCTTGTGGTAAACTCATTTAGAGGCTTTCAACATCAAGACTTACCAAGAAAGACATGTTAGGATTGAATGATAGATCCTTTATCTGCACCAGTAGATCCTTGGTGTCTTGTAAGTAGGTAGAAGTAGCCTTGACTAATAGTTGTAGGTAGAAATTGCAAAGTTTTGGGAGCGGTTCAAGTACAGACCCAATGCCCGATACGATGGGGCGGCCGGGTGGCGTTACTTTGTTTTTATGGACTTTTGGGATGGTATAAAAATACGGAATTCTACCAGTGGTGGTAGTGAGGAATTGTGCTTCCTTTTTACTGATGTTTCCTAGGTTTTCGGCATTGCTCACCAGATCGTGCATGGTTGATTTTAGCCTGTCTGTGGGACCTTCCTGTAGGGGTAGGTAGTTGCGTCTATCGCTTAGTAGATTTAAACACTCTTTCTGATATTCCTCTTTGTCCTGGAGGACTATCCCTCCCCCCTGGCTTGATTAATATTTTGTCGGTGTTTCTTAAGGTGGATAGTGCTTCGAATTCTCTTTTGCTCACATTTTTTAAGAGCTCTTTTCCTTGGAGATTCTCAATGTCTTTGAACACAGCTTGTTCGAAAGTAATCAGTTCACAGGGAATGGAGCTAGGTGGTGGTATGAACGTGGATTAGATTTTGAAGTCTGTGTCTCCGTTCTTTTGTACCGTAGTGTCCAGTGTCCCTGGTTGTTTGCAAAGAAGGCTTTCAGTTTTAGTTTCCAGAAAAAATTCGGCCATCTCGCAATGCAAGCAAAACTTGACTAGGTTGGCTGTGGGGACAAATCCAAGACCTTTATTGAAAGGTCTTTTTCAGTTTGAGTCAGGACATGGGTAGAGAAGTTAGTCACTAGCTCCTGCTTGTGCTCGGTCCTGGTTGCTGATCCCGGGATTTGCTCCTGGTGTGTGCACCTTGGTTTTGCTCGTCTTCCCAATGCACTTGTTGTTGCCTTCTGCGTCTTCCCCGACCTCTGCGCCATTCCCTAAAAAAGGAAAGCGTTGAGTCTGGTTCATGTATGGGTTTTGCATCGGGCCGAACTGGGGGTTCTAACTGAACATCATCTGTGGTGGCATCTGTGGGACGCCCTTTGGGAAAGGCATTTGGTTCCCTGTTTGTCCTTGTGGCTATGGTTGTTGCCAGTTTCTAGGTCTCCCTCTCCCTCTCTGTCGGTTGCGTTAGCTTCCTGTGCTGGAGTTAGTGCTGTCTGAGGAATCATCTTCAAAACCTCTTGAAGAGTCGTTGTGTTTAGGTGGTTGATAATCCGCCTCAGCATAAGGATAGGTCTTTGAGTACAAGAACTTTTTGAGATCCTTTTGAAACGTTTGGATTTTCAACTGTGTGAGATTCCCCCTGTACTCCTGTATGTCTTTACTGACTTCATTCAGTCTTTCATCAGAGAATGTAAGGCCCCGGCGATCCGCCATGGTTGATTACACCCAGGGCCGTTTGTAGGTGTTTTGCCGCCCTAGGCGAGAATAGAAAAATGCCACCCCCTCCCTTTAACTACCATCACTGTCTCCCCCTGTCATCCAGGTGTTAGGGAACAGAGGCCTGCTTTAGTGCCTCTCTATCTAGTCTGGACTGTCAAATCCATATTAAAGATTTCATCCCACATACTACACCTTTCACTTGTTCTCCCACCTCTCCATGTTCACTTCGTGCCACGCTCGAATACGGTCCAGCGCTCAGCTGGTTATACTTCTACCTTCTTAGATGGTCTAAGCCCACGCTCTGCATACCAACACTCTTACAAAACTTCCCTCGCTTTACAAAGACAGTTTTCTATGCCGCATTCTTAAACACTCCCAAATTAGTCTTGTGAGATCAATATATGAAACACCTTCCCAGGGAATTATGTTCCTCTATCTGACCTAGATTTGTCCGTACTGGTTGTCCCGGGGTCATCTTTGGTAGAAATGATAACAATATGCAGTTCAGTGACATCACCAGACCCCTGCTGCCTGCTACCTGTCCTCGTCCATCATCCCCTTTTGTATCGCTTTGTTCACCCTAAGTGTGGCAGGGTATGCTCAGACGTGAGTCCCTTGCTCACTTGGCCACTGGATTCAAGATAGCCTGGCTGATGAGGATTATGAATCCGAAACCGGTCCCAGGATGCTTGTTTCCGGTCCAGGGAAGACATGGCTTGGCAGTTCGGGCTGGACTGTTCCCATGAGGCACAGGGTCAGACTGATTTGCATATGGCCATGTCTGAACTAGGGTGGCTGAGTGGGCTAAAGAATGGTGATGGATTAAACCCAGATCAGTTGACTGGGGTGAGTGTTTGATTTGCTCAAACGCTCCGTCCATCATCCCCTTTTGTATCGACCTGTCCTGAAGGCCTGGCTGATGATCTGTGACTGACAAACAATGTCGTAGGGGAGAGAGTGGGTTGACAACAGCAGAGGAGACGGGCCTTCACAGCAGGGTACGCTGTCACATTGTTACTTTGATGCACACTGTCTGTACCATTCCAGCTGTTGAGACATACATTACATTGTGCTTGTTGTCAAACACCAGTTAGCCCACAGCCCTCTCCCATCTCCAGCCCAGCCCACAGCGCTGTTAGGGCAGACATCTCTGCAGTCCCCAATAGAGCTGTGGCCCCCTCCCGTCCCTTCATGGGATGTGCGCAGCCATGAGAGGAGATGTCTCCTAAAGTCCAGAGCTCTCCACTACCTTTAAAAAATTCATCCGACCTTATGAACTGTAATCTATCTCTAGTGCTTGTGTAAAACGCTGTAATGCACTTGACACAAGTTCGCCCTCTATAAACCTGCAACAGCAAAAAAGACTTGCATATATTTACGGGGTTCTGGTGCTCTCCTTTCTCACTGCTCAGAGTTTTCTTCAGTTATAAATTGTTTAAGTTTAACGGACTTGTAGGAGCTTTGCACACATGAGAATACAAAATAAGTGATTTGGACACCTGGTGAGATTGTTTAATGGTGTGCGTATCAGAGTCTAGCCCCAAAGCATGCACTGGGTACCCGTGTGTCACGCGCTGCGTTCCCCTGAAACCCTGCCCTTTGCTTTGCTAACAGGCCGTGAAAACTTGTGAACGCTTGTGAGCTGCGGTGATTTATACCTCCTAATTACATCTACTTGTTTGGTCCAACGCATGATACACATTTCCAATTGGACACAACATCTTAAATGCAACGGTTCGTAAAGGGCCCACTCCCACGCATATGATGTTTTTTGCACCCTCCCCAGGGCCGGAATGGGTAACAGCCTTGGCAAAAACGCCCAATACAGCCCACCCCTTTGTATCCTCACACTAGCTCTCTCTTTCAATCCATCCATCCGTCCATCTATCCATCCATCCATCCATCCATCCAATCATCCTTCCATCCATTCATTCTCTCTCCTCTCTCTGCTTCATTACTTTGTTTCTTCAGACTGCAATTGATTACCGTGAGATTTTTGTGATTCTTTGGTGACTACCTTTGATTTTTTTCCTTGCTGAACATCCGCTTTAAGAAAGCACCAGACCTGCGAGCCGGGAAAGTGCAAAACACGTGTTGGCTGTTCTCTACACATTTCGGTTTACTTTTTGGAACCTCGTTCAACTACAAGGCATGAAAATGACTCTGCACAAACTCAAGACTACTGTTTTCAGGAACGTATCTGAAGTACAAAAGCGACGCATGATACAGCCGCTCACCTTTATTCTTTCAAATTTCTATACCCAGAATAAGCGTTTAACAGCCTCAAAGAATAATTAATCGCAGAAACAAGCTGAAATGTTAGTAACTTATCCAACTACAGATAGAAAATTTAGCCAGTCTGCTCTATTGCTAATATCTGATTTTGTCTCTAAAAATTGGAGCTTGAAAGCAAATTCATCTGAATATTCTATCAGTGTCACCAAAGAACATCTACCTCAATAATTTGCATATCTTGCAACACAAAGTAGATTTAATATCAACTTCTTTTCCTACTAATAACACTAGATGCAACTGTACCCCGATTATCAACTAACTGTGTAGTTTGCCAAAAATTCTAAACCAGCTCATAGATAATTTAAAGGCAACTAATATTCTTTGTGTTAACTCTTAAGTAAAACTCACCAATAGACAACGGGGGCCCAGATACCCTTATCAGCCACCACTCCCTATCAACGTGTGCAGAGGGCCATAAAAAAGAGAGTCTCAATGAGGGTAGGAATCCACCAATCAGTTTACAAAACCAAATAGGCAATATTCCAGTCTCAACTATACGTCCATTAAATAGAAAATGTAACGTAACTGGTGCTATGTAAAGCGCTCTGATACCTGATTCGGTTCGGGTCTAGTTTGCGCTATATAAAACTCTGCAAAAAAAAGAAAAACACCAGAGGAAAAACACCACCACAAATAAGTCAAACAACAGTGGGCCAGCGTTGGAGGCAAAAAATGGGTGTCCAATTTTTGCACCTAAATATCATAATAAAACTGCTTTCAAGAATCCTTGCGTCATAACATTTCAAGTTATCCCATAATCTTTCCTTTGGAGTTGTCAATGAGATGACTCTGCTTACCAACCCAAATGGCAGCAATACAGCTTTATTAATAATAGGTTCAGTATCTTACAGTAGTATCAAGAAATCACAAACATAAATGGGGGTGACACAAAAATACCACATACCGAAACAGATAAATTCATGGTCACGGCAATAGCACCCTCAACGGCAATAGCACCCTCAACGGCAATAGCACCCTCAACGTCTCCCCCTGGAAAGAAGAAATTCTATGACCTAGCCAGCTTTGGCCCTAGTAACCAGCCTGGAATCAATTATTCACCCCCAAATGAGTCTGAAGAAGTTGACATTAGCCTGTATTTGTACAGTTGCATATAAACACCATCTAAGAAATTGTATAAATGACGCCCCAACATCAAAGCGTAGCCAAGCTCCTGCAACATCGCTTAACAACATGACACTGGTTGTCAATATACAACTGCGCCAGGCATCGGGCTCTGTCAATGGGATATCACATCTTTCAGAAGGAGAACCAACCAATAGTACTTTGATTCAGAGGATATGAGGACGTCCCTAATGGAGCTAGCATTAAATATCCTTTCAATATATAAAGATAGGCCACACAGGTAACCTGGAAAACATCAGCAATATTTGATTGGGTGTCTAATCACAAAGAAGTATTTTCCAACTGGGGAATCAATTTATATAATAAGGAGAGTGACAATTATCCTGCTGTACTAGCTCCTCAAACTTAAATACGTTAAACTAAAAAGCCATGTGCAGTGTCCTAAAAGGAACATCAGGAACTGAAATAAATGAAATTGAGGCAGTTGACATCACAGTAACCAAAGACAATAAAAGCCACTGGTGTGCCTCTGTTAACCCCCCAAATATTAGAAAAGACTGCAGCTGGCTCCCCTCTATACTGGGGAGAGGCCCAAACCAGTGCTCCTAGCTTACAAGCAGAGAGGTTTGGAATGGAGGCAAATCCTTTCACAATATTATCAAGCAACGTGGCAGGCATTAAAAAGGCGCTATTAAATCAAGATGCACAAATGGGATATTATTTGCCTCCAGTAGACATGGTGCAAAATTCCATTTCACTTCGATTTCTACAAAGGGTTTGCATTAGCAGCTGTCTAGGGCATCAGATTCGGTAGGCTGTGAGGAGGTATGTTAATATGTATCTTAAAAGCTTTCTCTGACACTATGAGGTAAATTTTCTTCATCCAGAAACATCACACATCGGTCAATCAAGGAAAGCTCAACTCTAGTTAACACCTATGTTTCTTGATTTGTCTTCAGTCACTGATATGATTTCTCTGTTTATAGCGGTCCCAAAGTTATAATTTCCTCACTGTACAACAATGTTATACCTTAACTTGTCCTGAGCCGATCACTTATTCCACTTTGGACCTGACTCGGTTGACTGTAACTTAAAGAGGTTAAACTGGGCCATAAGAAATGCAGAGAAATTAACAGCATGGAAAACATTAGATGACACTAAATTATTCAAGGATAAAATCTTGGGGAAGGCGGCGCCAGAGGGTATGTTAACACTTTGGATGGAAATGATCTTATCCCTGCAAATCACACTATTAAGGGACTACAAACAGTGACAAAAAAGCAGGCCATCATCGGTTCAAAGAAATTAATGGTTCACCCTGGAATTAAAGAAGTTAAAAATACTGCTTTTGAAACTAACAAAAAGTTTAAGGAAGGGCATCACTGACTCTTCCACTACATGGCTCCAAAATAAATTTAAAGAAAATTGCAAAAAAAAAGCAGTGGGTGGAAAAAAACAATATACTTTGAAAATTAATGGCTTATGATTCACAAACTCTCAAAACTTGAAGATCAATATCAGTTTCGAAGATACTAAACTGGGATGAGCATGGATATCCATTCACCACAATTTCTGGGGTAGCAGAAGTGATATCAAGTGCCCTTTGACCCCTAATTACATTACAGGATTTAATATCCTATGAACTTTCACCCAAAGTCATCCTAAGAAGTGAAACCACATGACATTTTACTCTGATGACATAATCAGAAGGGATATCACTGCAGTAGCAAATGAAGTAATAAGCACAAGACTGGCACAAAGAAACACAAGTTATAAAAACTGAAAAATAACTGTTTGTTACCACCTATATTTCAACTATGATTCCACCAAGCTAAGCCAGAACCATAGAGATCACCTCCTCAGATACAACTGGTAGTCACCTGTAAAGTTGGACACATTTTCTAACGCTGTCCCCATAACTACAACTTTGCTCAGACCTGTTGGATCTTCAGCAGAGTTAAGTGATATTACACTCTAAATAAGTTTAAACATGGCTCCATATCATCTGTTAAAGCCTTGAAAAAGACCCAGATAATAGTGGCATTAGTCGTTGTGCACATTCGCTATCTCCGCTGTGCAAAACCTTGTGCACCTAAACCAACAAAACCACTACTTTAATCACACTTAGGGACTCCCTAGTGAGCTAATATTTCATCAAATCGAAATCTATTCTATAAAAACCCGTGTTGGTTCAGCTCTCGATCTGATTCACAATTTTTCAGAGTGGGGCTGTCTCTGTGCAGCTGGATCTTGTATTTTGGGAAGCCTTTATTACTAACAGGCCTTTCATCTATCACCCTTCTCTGCTGTGTCTTTCTGGCTGTCTCTTTTCCACCCCTTTTCTTACACTTGCCTCCCTTCTATTTCTCTATCATACCTTTCTCATCTAACTGCCTGTCACATCTCTCTTATTATCCATGTCAGTTATCTTTTTCGCTGCTCAGTCTTAAATGTCTATTGTCTCTCCATCTCACACCTATCTCTATCTCTCCAACATATATCTGTTCATCAGTCCATCCCTCTAAGCTGTTTCTATATTTTTCTTTCTCTCTGAAGCTCTCTAGCATTCTCTGTCTCACACTCACACACAAACACACAGAGACACTAACCTTTGCCCCAGTGTCTCACCTATCTGTTGTGTCTTCTTCCTCTCTTTTGGTCGGTCAGAAGCTCCCTCATTCCTCTCCATCGGCAACAATAAATTATGTTATAGGTTTTGTTATTTTCAGTTTACATCAAGGGTGGTGGTTTCTTGCTGGAGATGCAAGCTTCCAAAGCAGCTCAGCTCATGTCCCACAGGCCACAAATAGCAACATTGTTTCAGTGCAGGGCAGTTTCACTGCTGAAACATGTTATGGCAGGCAAAATGTTAATGCTTTTGAGAGTTAAACATAATGAAAGGGAAAAAGCTAATGAAGCCTTGTTTATTGCTCCTGACACTTTATAGGTCTTTTAGAGCAGGGGTCACCAAGTGCAGTGCCAGCTGCAAGCCATGGGTCGCAAATGTGACCATGGGGATGAGCCCTCACAGTGAAGACACGCATTTGCAATGCAATTGGTCTCGCATGTGCGACAGCTAGAGCTATTGGCGCTGTAAATGACAGTGTACCCATGTGTTTGGGTTTGGAGTGGAGTGGATGTAAGTGGTTTGGATTGGAATTATGTGAGTTGAATTGGATGTGTTAGTTGTGGAATTGCGTGGTGAGTAGTGTATTTGTGTAGAAAGGAAGCTAGTGAGGGATGGGTAGTTTATGCATGAAGTGGTCAATGAACTCCAGACAGAGAAGCAGAAAGAGTGTGTGAGAAACAGAGAAAGAAGAGGAGAGCAGACCACAGACGCATAGCAAGGGTGTGCCTGTGTACTCAGAAGACACCCCATGAAGAGGAGTAGAGCGTGGGTTTTAGGGATGGATATCACGAAAAGGCACAGGAAAGAAAGAAACTGTGCTCGAAGACCTGAAGTAAACCAATATGAGGGAGGTGGGAAGAGTGTGTGAGAGAGCAAGAGAGAGTAAAAGAGGGAGAGACTAGTGAGAGGGGCACTCAGATGGTATGGAGGCGAGAGGTAGACCACTGCACATCCTGAGGTGGTACAGGAAGGTAGCATGTGTGAGGAGGCAGCATATAGAGCAGATAGGGAATGTGAGGGAGTGATGAGAGGTAGCAGGGAATGGCGAAATGAGAGGTGGTAGTCTCCCTAACAACAACAGTCTGCCCTCACGGTGCATTTTCACCCCATGATCCAAGCACATTTCCTAATAACTGCAGGCGTGAGCACCAGAGAAGACAGTGCCCACAGACCGACCATTGCTTTGAAGTCTGAATAGTAAGGCTTATAACGACAATTTTGCTTACTGGCAGCTGTAATGGTGAGAGTGCCCCAAGCCATTGAACCGCAATCCTGTCTAGCAAAAGAAATTCAGCCTGTCAGAGTGGCTGAGTGCTCCCAGGATGATGGACATAGTAGATCAAACACCAGAGGGTGTGATGAGGAACAACTCAATCTGAGAATATCACTTTTTTCACAAAGTTCAATGTACAGCAGCACCCATGCCATCCCAAAATAAAGGGGGATCAGAGCAATTGACCACCAGAGCATGTTAATGCCGCTACATTGAGGTTTAGTATTGTGTGAGTCTGCTGAAGAATAGAAACGCTTTGTCTTCCATCATACAATTTTCTGAACTGCTATCTTGTATAATTACATCTATTTCATAAGCCTGGTTGATTCGCCAAGACATAGTTATTTATCCTAGAGGAAATGGATGCATTCCTGCTACATGTTATGAGCTGAATGTAAAGAGATGAGGGATCTTCAGTATTTCCAAGTGATTTAAAGAATCACTCTCAAAAGGTATCTTCAATTTGAGTGGCCAGCGTAAGGATGTGATTGGCTACACACACAATATCTTCTCACAAATGGAGTTGGCAAAGAGCTGGCATAGAACTGTCATCCACTAACGGAAACCAGAGAACCTTTACCCATAGTTGGAGTGATCCCCTGTAAAAAAACCTTTATTCTAGGAGTTTTATTAAGTTGGTGTATCAACCGTCAAGGATCAGGTGGGAACATAATCCCGATGGACCACTGGAGTAATTGAACGTGCGAGTGTTGTCAACATACACAAAGAATGAAGCCCCAACCAAGAGGCCAAGCGAGGTCAGGGTGCCGCTAAAGTGGAAAACAATGTGAAATGGAGGGGGTTGTGTGGAATTATTCCAGGATGATGTGCTGTTAAGAAAGGTGCAAGAGCAATGGATTTAGTTCAGTGGGTAATTAGAAGATAAACTATCTAAGGACTTCTTACGAACTTAACTTGACCCAGCCAATTCACGCTGAAGTGACAGTCATCAAATAGAAAACTGCTGATACATTTGCCAATATGTTTAAAAGAATCAAGTGTGTGAAACGAGTTGAAATGGCACCAGGTAATGGAAAGAAGATACAAAGCAATACAATCCTGGTATCAAATTAGATCGAACCAAAACATCTTGTTAAATAATGCCATATGGTCAGCCTTGAAAAAGGACCCTCTCTCTAGTCATCATAAATATCTCCAGATGTCGATAACGCTAACTTATACAATGGAGCTCTGGAATAAGAATCTGCCCATTGTAACATTCAGATAAGTGGTAAATAGAGCTGCAAAATTGCATTCTCTCATGGATGACAAAACTAGCTTTAGTAAGCGCTCGCATGCCTGGATGGTCCTCAAAAACTACGACGGGATTAAACCAGCACATACTTTAACCTGGCATTCTCAGTACACATAAAGAGAAGGCTGATGGTGATTCGATTTGGCCAGTTACCATAATTGGCAGAACAACCGTCCTGGAAATATAGTGGCCCACAGCATGTAGGCTATGTGGATCTGAAAAGGAAAACTATAAACATATGATCCTTATATGCCACAAGTTTAAACAAGTATGTGTCACACTATTCAAAAAGAGTTGCAGGGGGTATACGAACATCCAGGTCTGTAATAATAAAAAGCCTTGAGCCAGGGGACCCTCAAATTAATTGCAAGTTGATGAAGTTTCTGTTGATACCTGAAAATGGCATACACCATAAAAGGAAATGATCCTGTATACCAAAGAAACATCTCCAGTATAACATACTGCTTTTAATGTGCACTGATCACTTTAAAGTAAAACAAGAACATTGGTGCAGTATAACATACTGATTTTTAATGCATTGATCCGGCTGACCCAGGACCACCTTTCCTTCAGGAAGCAACTCAAGACCTGGCTCTTCGAGCAGTAGCAGACCCCCCCCAGCGCCTTGAGACCCCTCCGGGTGAGTAGCGCGCTATACAAATGCTATGATTGATTGATTTTAAGGTAGAACATAGATATTGGTCAATATGAACCTCTTATTGTGACCGATCTACTATCGATGTGTAAGGTTGAATGAAGGTATATTGCACTTATTGATGTATTTTTGCTTGAATTGATTTTATAAGGCCAATGCTGTATTTTATTGGTCAAAATGAAACTTATATTGTAGCCGATACATGAAAAGGCTGTGCAATATAAATCGTAATGATTCAGTATGCCAAAGATAACTTTTGGAATAAAATACTGATTTGAACCTGCACTGATCACTTCAAGGTAGAACATGGGCATCACTGTATTTATTGATCGAAACAAACCTTTCATTGTGGGCGATTCATAGATGAGTTCAGTTGCATGATGGCATTTTTGCACTTTATTGATTGTATTTTTCCTTGAATTGAATGTACACGGCTGATTTTATAGACCATCTTAGTATTTGAACTGGGGTAGTTATGACCTTTTCATTTTATTTATGTAATATCAATTATCTGTCTTTTTATAAATATTTTTTGTTACGGTTTTAATGAACCAATTCAGTTAAGAATTCATTCTGAGTTGTAAAGGCTGATTTTCAAACGCTAGCGTACCGCAAGGTGTACTAGAAGACTAGTCAACCAACCTGTCCATGGCCTCGTTCTTTCCAAACTATAAACTGACAGGGAGCTCAGCATCTGAAACTACCCAAACAATGCAGTGCTCTAATAAACCAGCAGGAGACCCAGGCTCCGGACGTAGGCTCACACGCAAACTTCATTTAGTTACCAACACACTTCATGAACTTACGCACACCATCCATGCTCACATGACCCCCAGCCCTAAACACATGTAGGGTTCCAAAAACACATGCTTCTGGACCACATGCACTTTATTTACAAGCACAGACATTGCTCCCGCCTCCTTGTGACATGCAATACGTTCTCCTCAAACGGGTATACTAGCAACCTTGCCTTGTTTCCCAGGACGACGCTTGAATAGCTGCTCCAGGCCATGTTTTTACTTTGCAACCTGGGACTTGTAGTCTTGTTAGTCCCATTTTAAAACCAGGACTACAAATCCCAGATTGCAAAGAAAACCCAAGAATAGCATTTCGGGCATGGACCTGAGAAATTTGGCAGCTATTCATTTACGCCTAAAAGATGCAACGCCTTCACACTTCCTTGTTAGTATTTCCGCTAGCAAACATGCATTGCTAAAGTATAAAGTACCTCTGTCTTCACCAAAACTAAGAGATACGAAAAACTTAGTGAGCACGCCCACCAAAAACATTTCACCTTAAACCATATGTAACGTATTCCACAGTCACGAAAAAACTGAGATGCATCATTCTCTGGAGCCTATTTCACCCATGGACACCCATTTGATTCCATCTCAGATCAGTAGTAGGATAGACTCCCTTTATCCACGGCCCACCCATGCCTGAGAATCCACACCGACGGTTCCACCTCTTTTCAGAAGAGATGGTCCCGGTATTGACTCCTCCTCCACCCCATCCAGAAAAAAATTACGCGGGACAGGCGCTGCCCCTCTTTCACAATTCAGAGCAAACCCCTCCACTTTCCAAACATCTGCTGAGCATTTAACGGGCATACAAAGTAACAGAATCAACTAGAAACAGACGTGCACACAACACAGACACACCCACTGGTCAAAAACGGGCATACGGGGGGGGCGTGGCTTGCAGCCAGCAAAAATGGCCGCACCCTGAGAGGGCTCCGGTGATCACCCACCGAAAACCCTGAAATATCTGTTTAAAACATCCGTTTGCCATAGCTTAAAATCCGGTTGGGAGATCCCGACAAGGTTCTGAACATCAGAGTTTATTTTGGAGTCCCAGTATGGTAGTGTGGTGCTGTGCCAGCCTAATACGGCTGAGACGCCGGGAGCAGCAGTCCACTTCAGGGAATAAAAAATCACTGCATCACCCCCTAGCAAAGAGCGACGAAGACGAGATGGGTGAAGCCCCAGATCCGAGAAGCCTGGTGACGTCGAGCCAGCGGTGCTACCAGTGTCTAGCGGTGAAGCTGCGAAGCAGATTGAGCCCTGCGCTGGGTGAAGAGGCCACAAGAAGATCTGGCCCGGCGGCAGCTGCCAGGAAAGTCACGAGTGTGAGGAGGTGAGCGCATAGGCTGATCGGCCCTGGAGGTGGCGATTGCTGTGTGCTGTAGAGGGTCGGAGAGTCCGGTGACAAGGTGCCATCTCTGTGGCCGGCTCTACCGCTCCTGAGCTTGATTTGTGATGTGGGGGCGGCCATCGTGGAAGCTGAGCAACATAAACAACAGTCAATCTGGTCTAGACTATTAACCCTGTATGCGAATATCCAAATGGGATTTTAGAACTAACCTGATCTCATGACGCTTCCTACGTATAGGCAAGGGTGAGCCTATTTCACGATAGCTGTGGAAAAGGAAAGTCTGGAGTGTGCTCATCTGGACGGTGACTGGAAATCAGAGTGCCTCAACCATAAGGCAAGGTGAAGCTGGTCTGGTCTGGTGAAAGTTATATTTAATTGTGCAGATTGAACTGCACATGAGCACACTAATAACCCTGATCCGAACCTAATCTGTTGGTTAAAGTACTGCTTGAAGTGAGTGGCATGACCTGGTGAACACATTCTTGGGGCATTTGGCAAAGTGACGGAGATGTGACACGTGTGGGGTGAATCATTCCCATCCAAGATGATAACATACAAAGGAGCTAAATCGATGCATCAGACCAAGTTCAATAAATTCACGCACCCCAAGTTGGACATCCTCTCAGAAGGGGGAGAGGATCAGAGACATAAGGAGGTGAATGAGGAAGAAGCCCTTACTCTCCAAGACATAATGGCGACAATCCAAGATGCAGGCTCTGTGCTGGAAAATAAAATAGATGCAGTCACAGCAAAGGTAACACTGATGCATGCAGACCTTCGCAACCTGGGGGATGGGGCACGTGCTGCTGAAGACTCTATTGCAATGCTCCAGTCAAACACTAAACCTCTTGAAACCACTGTTCAAAAGCTCCAACTGTTGACGAAGACCACGGAAGAGCGTCCCGAAGACTTTGAAGGGTGCGCATGTACAAACAACGTGCACATTTTAGGGGTGCCGGACCGTGCCGAGGGACTATTCACAGATCTATTAGTGGAAGAGCTTTTTACAAAACATCTACAGCCTCGTGCCCCCTCTAACTATTTCTCTGTGGTGCATGCCCACAGAGTGCCGGGAGGCCGGCCGTGGTAGTGCACCCCATCATCCTATCCCTATCCCTAACTTTAGGGATAGGGACATCATATTGCAGACCACCCGCATGGCCCTCCGCTGAAATAAGACAATCCCACAATAACATTAATTCTGGACTTTACAGCCCATGTCCAGAAAATGCACCGCTTCTTTCTCAAGGTCAAACATGTGCTTTGTGATGAAGACCTAAAATATGTGATGATGTTTCCGGCCAAGCTCTGGGCAGTGGCTGAAGGAAAAGCTGGGTTTTTCAATTCCTCAGAAGAAGCCTGGAAGTGGCTAGAGGGGTGGAGGACAATGGGTAAGGCACGTTCTAACCCTCACCGACTGAAAGATGACAAAGAGAGGCGACATCCAGGAAATCAATAAGAAGAGGAAGAACCTATTGGCCACCTTGGGTCTGCCATCCATTGGGAGGGAGGACAGGGACTGACTGAGAATGAAATAGTGCAAGCTACTGGAGCTTTGTGAACCTGTAAAGCAACGGGCCGAAAAGACCTCTCAATTGAGTTATATAAACTAAATGAATTGGAAATTGCCCCATAACTATCGCGAAGAAAGTGTTAAAAAAACAAACTGTCAGATGACCAATGGTTAGCTAATATAGTTGTAATACACAAGACTAGGAAACTGCCAAAAAGGTGTGCGACCTATAGACCGATATCGCTGCTAAACGCAGAAGTTAATCTCTTAGTGAAAATCCTAGCGACGTGCCTGGCTCCATTGCTATGCAAGTTGGTTCATCCTTATCAATTGGGATTTATGCCAGGAAGAAATACCTCACTTAACCTTCGGTGCCTCTATGGTGTGTTGGAAAGAGGTAACACAGTCAGGGAAGAAGCTATCATAATGTCCCTAGATGCTAAAATAGTGTTTGAATGAGAGTGTTCCTTCTTATTTGCGGTTTTAGAGAAATTTGGGTTTGAGGAGAAATTTTTGGCGTGAGTTAAAGTTCTATATTTGGAGCCCCTAGCACAGGTTATAGTCAACGGAGGTTGATTTAAAATGTTCCACTTGCATAGAGGAACAAGGTAAGGTTGTCCCCTCTCTCCATTTATTTTTGCCCTGGTCTTGGAACCATGGTGCTTTGGATAAGAGGCGACCCACTGATAAGGGGACTAAAATGGACAGTACACTGGGAGGATAGAATCTCCCTCTATGCTGATGATATCCGACTCTATCTGGTAAACCCTTATTCTTCTCTACATAGGGTGCTGCATATTTTTACTCTGTTTCAAAAATACTCAGGATATACAATGAACTAGGACAAATCAGTTCTGTATGTTGTTTGGGGTGCTCCCCCTGGCTTCCCAGATCATGTATGGTGCAAATTGCTATGGAGGGATTTCGGTGTCTGGGGGTCTATGTTACCACAGACCCGGCGGTATTTTATGACCGCAATTTGATCTCGCCTTTGTGGGAGGACATAAGACACTGGATGACTCTGCCCTTGCCACTATTGGGTGTATTTTACAAAATACGCCCTATTTGGTTCCCCCAAGATACGGATGCTTCTCTGGGATGGAGGAGCCCCGCGAATAGCACAAAATAAGCTGGTCAAGGGCTGGTATGACGGCAGGATCGCCCTTCCGGCACTCCAATACTACTATTGGGCAGCACAGTTAATAGTGGTTAATCGATGGGTTCATCTAGAGCAGACAGAACCTGCATATAGACTCGATAGGCACATAATGAGACTAGGAGGTCTCCTCAGGGCCCTCTATTGCGGGGAACAAAACTCGCCGATAAACACCCCAACATCGACAACGATTAAAATCTGGCATATGGCAACAGAATCATTTGGATGGAAAAATAAGGCTACTCTGGCCACACCTTTGTGGGATTCACTACGACTAGGACTGTTGGAGCACCAACCAGGCTTTGATAAATGGAACTGCATTGATCTCTCCAGGTTGGAAAGGCATATGGGCGGGAGGGAAAATGAAGTCCTTTGCAGACCTCCAGAGGGAATATGAGCTATCCTCAATGGAAATTTTCCGTTACCTTCAGATACGACATGCCCTATCGCGAGCAATCCTACTTGATACAGCTCTCCCAGACTCCTCTCCGTTGGAGGATAGGCTCCTCGATGACTATCTTAGAGACAAGGCAATATCATTGACATACCGGAAACTGCTTCACAATTTTCCCAACACCTTATGGAAAACCCAGGCAAAGTGTGAGCAGGACATAGGATTCCTCACTGATGAAGAGTAGCAGGAGACACTTGCATCCCCCCGGGAGGTAGCCATAAGCTCCTGATTTAAATGAGTCCAACTAAGAATTCTGTACCGAACATACTACACAAGCAAGAGAACAAAAGGACCAAGGCAGCAGACCGGGTCAAGCACTACGGATCATTTAGTTCCTAAGTAGTAATGGTGCAAACTCTTCCAACATCCGCTGCCGTGGGATGCGAAAATGATTAGAATACCAAAACAGAGTGGAAGGTGCGCTCGAATAAAGTCAGTATCAAAAATGATTTTTATATAAATTCTTCTTTATTCAGAATTTTTTTTTTCCAAGCAGCATAGGCACAGCCAACGCGTTTCGTTCCTCTTTTTGCCTTTGGGAACTTCGTCAGGGCGAATGGTTGTAAAATTAAGGGGCTGAACTGAAAAGTCGAATTGAATGCGGCTCAGCGTAATAAACTGTACCGTCACACAGTGGTATCCTTAGTAGCTGAATAAAATAAGCCAGGTGGTCATCGCCTCAAGTAGTTCTATTTCACACGTTAAAATCCAGTTCCAAATAGTCGTGATAGGATCAGATCAGGTAGTTAGCACGCCGAGGGTTTTGGAGCCGACACCATATCACAGGTTCGGCTCTCCGCAATTTCAACTTCGAACTGGGTCGGAGTACAATTGTGTTCACGGAACCTTGGGGGTCCTCGGCGTGGGAGTACGATTATATGCGGCACTGGATTTACATTTGAACCTATTGGAATGCTCTATGATTTGGTTAAATACAGTGTAAACCAAGCTTTGGGGCTGTTATTAGGCATTTCTTTCTTATTATCCTTCACTAACTACCTGATCTGATCCTATCACGACTATTTGGAACTGGATTTTAACGTGTGAAATAGAACTACTGGAGTTTGGTGTTTGAAAATGCAATAAAGTTGGGATTTCTTACTTAACCATTTTGTGAATCTGCCTGTCCCTAGAAAACACGTCTTGGTTGGATTACAGTTGGGCTTTGTGAATTCACTCTAGACAGTCACACACAAAGAGAGCTGAGGTGTGACCTGCATATCCGGATGGCTCATAACCAGGCTGATGATACTTTCTGAGCTAGAGTGGTGGGAGGAGCTGACACTTGCATCTGAATAGGACTGTGTCTGTCCCCACTTAAAGAACTGCATCCCCCCGGTAGTGTGTCTGGGGCCAGGGCTAGGAAGGGCAGGCCGTGTGCACTACATAGACTTTTCTTTGAATTCTCCCTACTTTGAAGGCTAAAATGAGTATAGGTAATGGACCTCTCACACCATATACTCAGAACATTTCTTTGGCTGATGACATTCTGCCAGGAAGAAGAGCTGTTGTGCTGCCAGGAGGGACTGCTACTTTGCTGCTTGCTTTGCTCTGTTGGCCTCCTGCCTGCTTGCCTGGAAGTGAGGGGACTGGACTTTACTCTCTATATCTTGATTTCTAAGTTTCTCCAAGGGCCTTGTCTAAACTTGCATGCTGGAGTCTGAGGAAGAACAAAGACTTCCCTTGCATCTTGCTACCAGTACCTGGGCTCCTCTGCTGAGAGTCCTGCACTGCCCAGATGTGCCAAATACATTCCTAGGCCCTTGGAAGTGAGTTTTGTGCTGCAATCAAGAAACCAACGCATTGAATCCAACTGTCGGTTCCGAACTGGCACAACCCTGCCAAATCGACACCACGCCACTGACTGCACCAAAGCTTTGGTGCCCACTCACTGGGTGTGTGACAAATTGACTGTGACTTTCAATGCAGCCGTGACTTTGCCACATAGTTTCTGAAGAACGGCCACTGTGTCCGTTTCAAACACCCCCGACCAAAGTCTGAGATGCACCATTCCGACTCTGATGCAGTCCCAGCCCAACATGGCTTCCAACCGACGCAGCACTTGCAGCCCAGGGTTCGACATCGGCGCCAAAAAATTGATGCTTTGTTCTCTCACCATCGAAGCATCATCAACACCGCATTGACTTCAGGAGCTGAGGTCTGTCACCAGCAACTAATGCATCACCTCCTCTGCACACCTCATCGACCCGAGCGTTAAAGTCTAAATGACCCTGCATCACTGTAAGGAACCGAAACCTCACCTGCATCCACGACACCTCACTTCCTCTGCACCATGCATTGTCTTTGAGTTCAGACGCATTCCACAGTACTGTTACCGGAGTCTGCGTGACTCCTATATAAGGCCCACACTCCATTGCAGTGGGACTGAACTTTTAGATTTGTCCCGGTCAAGCGCACCCAGATACT
This sequence comes from Lissotriton helveticus, assembly GCF_964261635.1. Classification (NCBI taxonomy): domain Eukaryota; kingdom Metazoa; phylum Chordata; class Amphibia; order Caudata; family Salamandridae; genus Lissotriton; species Lissotriton helveticus. The sequence continues at coordinate 1,165,387,707 of NC_136065.1, read as the reverse complement.
CCAGTTGGACTTATTGTTTTCTAAGCACTGCATTTTGATTTAATCTTTAAAAATTCATAACTTGACTTGTATATGTTGGTTATTTGTTTTTTTGGTCTTGTCTTACTCAGATAAATATTGGCTATTTGTCTAAACTGTCCTGGAATACTTTTGTAGTGTTTTCACTGTATTACTATGTGTGTGTTAAGAAATACTTTACACATTGCCACTATAGTTTAGACTGACTTCTCCATGCCAATCTACCAGAAGGTGAGCACAGGTAAATCTATAGTGTGTACTACAGTTGCCTTGACTAGGATTGTGGTTCCTGCTTGGACAGAGTGCATACTCTGCCAACCAGAAACCCATTTTCTAACAAGGCGCTTGAAAATTGGTCAAAGGACAAAACCATCATTCCCTTACTCCAAATAGGCTTTAGACCTACCTATAGCACAACAAAGAACATTGTGACATTATCCTTTCTGGCTGACTGTGTTTGTGTCTTTTTCTTTCCACTGTCTTGAGAGTGAGCTACCGATGATGATAAGTGGGTACACTGGCAATCACTAGCCAGATAACCCCATTGGCGGTTCTACCGTGAGGAGCTCACTCTCTTTCTCCACACTTTTTTGGTGGTGTGAGTGATGGTTGTTTGACAATTTTATTGCTGACCTTTTGTGTACTTTGACCTAGTTTGACACCGACATATGAACTAAAATCCTCGACAAATAAAAGGGAAGGGGTAGTGATACTATGATGCACACACCCGTTTGGTTTATGTAATTCAATTGTAATATAAGAGTGTCGTGAGGGATAGGCCACATTCTGATTTAGCATTGTTTGAGTGGGGGGCGGCCTATTCCTTTCCTTCCCCTAAGACTCCAAGAGACTTGTTGTGTTGACTGTGCAATCAATCAAAAAGGACACCATTATTTGCATGTTTCATCAATTAAACAAAAGCTTTCAACAAGGTTGACAGCCAGTTATTGTGGAGAAAGCTGGCAGCATGGGGTATCTTACCTAGATTACTTCAAGCCATTATTTCGCAATACTCAGATACTTGGCTGAGAGGCAAAGTTGAAAATGGCCTCACAGTATTAAAGAAAATTTGCACCAATGCCGGCTTGAAACAAGGCGATGCTCCTATTACCTGCGCTGTAGCCAGGTGAGGTGGAGCGTTTCTCTCCTGCCACAGAGGTGAGTGAGATGATACACTGGTGTATATGTGAGTGGACGTGTGCCTATCAAGTGAAGGCACACATACCATTGATGTATGCTTCTAATGGGAGCCTTGCCTCTTACGGTGTGCCTATCAAGTGAAGGTATACATATCATTGATGTATGCTCTTAATGAGAGCATTGCCTCTTAAAGTGTATGAGGCCACAGACTATGACTAACTGTCGTGTGTTTCCTTTCTTTGTATCTGTTCGTGTGTGTTGTCCTGGGTAATTTGACGCACTGTTTGGACCATTAAGTCAGGAGAAAGGTGATTCAATTCACAATCAGGTGATAAAATACCTTCTTATATATTTTTATTATATAGCAGTAGCGCTAATGGTCCTGATGAAGCAGCAGGATACCTTTTGGCTCCGCTTAGTCTGCAGAAACATTTTGACCTAACATACTCATTAGTAGTCATTTGTTTATACTACTATTCTCGCACTCTTTTTATGATTTGGGAGTGAAGAGGTGCACATTAAAGTTTTTCACCCCTTCACGATCCAATTTTACTTGTTGATACACATCTTTTCACTCATTTATTTTTCCACAATTTTTGCACTGCTATTCAGTTGAAACCTTACACCCTTACATACCATTGAATTCACTGGGACTCACAGGTTAGATTAGGCTTATACATCTGCCAATCCACTGTGGGTATACAGTCTTACCTTCATGGAGTGAAGGATCCCAGATGATGAAGGGCGTTCTCGTCGATGACTGATGGGAATTTTGTTCACTAAGAATGAATACCCTAAGTGTGATTTCATTGGTCCGTTTGATAAATTGAGTTGATTCCATCTTCTTCCACACAGATACTTAGTTCATAGTTCTTCCCCTTTTTTTGACCCACTGCTACTTTTTTGTTGGTGTAACTGTAATGGCAGGGGTAGTAGCATTGTTTGGTCGTTAAACATACCCTAGGACCCCCTCTCTCTCTTTGTGTGTATGTGTTCATGTCCTCCTTTTCTCCAGTATCTACACCGTGGACATTAGAGCATAACATACGCTAATGATCTATCCCCAAAGATCCAAAACCATCATTTGCAAATATTACGCTATGCAGATGACAGTGTTATATTAGACCACAGGACCTTAAATAAATTATACGATTCCAGCTGTGAAGAGAAATTATAATTGAGTCAGGCAAAATCAAAAGTCATGATTTTGGGAAAATACCAGAATAAAATTGGAAAAACTATGGCACTCCAGCCCTTTCACTCTGAGATACATCACGTCCTATAAATATCTGGGTATCTGGCTCACAGAAAAAGGTACACAGAGATACCAATTATCAAAATGTAACACAGAGGAGCCACAGTAGTACAGTACCTCTGCAGACTCCATGTAAAGCTCTGCAGTCTGTCAGCCAGCACGATTCACAGAGTAGGAAGAGCAACACTTTTACCATCAATGATTTAAGGTGATCAAGACTGTGTTGGTCGTTTTGCATCAACATAAGAACTAATGCAGTGCAACACATCCAAAAAGCGTTTTTATTTAGCCCGGTTTCCCGACTTCACAAATTAGACTAAAATGTGGTTTAATCCATCAAGACCTTGTGTGTAAAGCAAACTTATTGTCCTACTGTTTTCCGGTCAATAAAGCAAATAAAGGAACATTGAGAGATGCTATCAGGCCTCTCTTGGCAATCAACTGTCTTACTGAGAATCCATGGGGCATGTCACCAAGAAACTCAGCTAGGGATCTGACGGCACAACCAATCTAGAAAAGTAATATCTTGTACGTGGCATTCAAATCTACCATAAACCACAAGTAATTCTGCTTAGCCAGACCGCAGACATCCTAGATTTGGCTAAAAACAGATACTTGCATTACACCTGGAATTGCATTGTATTATCACTGTTCAGAGCCATCTAACAAATGCAATACGCGAACCAGTAAGGCTTTCATTAATCCATATGCTGTTCCTGCTGTCTCAAATAAAAGAAATTAGGCAGCCCTGGAACAAAAAACAAATCTCAAATTACAGGTGCAGGCTATGCAGTCATGAGAGAGAATCCATACTGCGCATCATTTGTTGCTTTCCTGTGATGAATAGTGAGAGTCAAGCCTGTCTCAAGCAGATTTTCCCCACAAACGACATTAGACAATGCAAGGAAGCTTTAGGGCCTCGTCTCCCAGAGTATTTTGGATCTCTATTGAGCAACTAAATTCTTTATGAAGGTTGCCGGGGAACCTAATCGTTCCTGACAATAATATCAATCACATATGTTGTATTCTTGCATTCTTGTAATTTTAAACGTCATCCTCTGCGTAAGGGTGGAGCTAACAAGAACTCAGAGGTGATTCTACCATTTTATGAGGACTGTTCACATGCAATTTAATTTTAGAGACTTCTGGCCCTTGGTTGGACTAGGAGATCCTCGGCCACAGCAGCCTTAGCCGAGCTACACTGACTCCCTTTGAAGCAACGAATAGCCTTTAAAGCACTCTGCCTGGTCTTTAAGGCACTACACGGAACGGGCCCCAGATCTTTACAAAAAATGTTCTCCTGGTATACCCCCACCAGATCGCTTCGATCCACCACAGCCTGCCTTGTGACGGTACCCAGATTTAACAAGGTAAGAACCGGGGGAAGATCCTTCAGAGTGGCCGCCGCCAAGCTTTGAAACAGTTTGCCGGTCGACATTCGCCAAATTCCACAACTTCTGCCATTCAGGAAGCGAATCAAAACTTGGCTCTTCCCTAACCATCTCGCGCCCAACCCCTAACAGCCTCCCTTCTCTTCCACCTTAGGAGTACGCTCTCAGCGCCAGGATACCTGCCAGTTGACAGTTGCGCTCTACAAGTGTTTTAAATAAATAAATAAATTCAGTACTTAGAGTGTTAGTTTGAACTGAATGATTGGTTGAAACCCATTTTAATGAATGAATGAGTACATGCTTGTATAGCGCATGGCTACCCGGAGGCATCCCAGCGCTTTAGATCAACACAAGTAATCACCACTCAATGAAATAGAAAGGTCTTCAACCGTTTCCTGAAGGCAAGATGGTTAGATTCCAGCCGGATAAAGTCAGGGAGCTGATTCCAAAATTTTGCTGCATGAAATGAAAAACGTCGGCCACCCATGCGTGTCCGTTTGACCCTAGGGACTATCAGCAGGTTTTTGTGGTTAGATCTGAGAGATCGCTGAGTCTGATGGTGAAGAAACATAGGGCGAAGGAGGGCCGGGCCGTTGTCAGTGGTTGACTTATGGACCATACACATGGCCTTGAACCAGACCCTTTCCTGCACCGGCAGCCAATGTAGTAGTCGCTGTGCCGCCTTAGCAGAGCTACGTCTCGGAACATCCATAAGAAGTCGGGCCGCAGAGTTCTGAACAGTCTGTAAGATTTTGATGGTACCCTGAGGTGCACCCAGATAAACCGCGTTTGCATAATCCAAACGGGATAAGATAAGTGTCTGGACAAGGAGGCGTCTGGCCTCGAGAGGAAGAAGGGCCAGGACCTTCCTTAGGAGTCTAAGCAGACCATAACATGTAGCTGCGACCTTACGAGCTTGCACTCGAAAAACCAGACTAGGATCTAACCATACGCCCAGGTTCTTGATTTGGATTTTCGGAGAGGGAGGTGGACGGAGGCACTCAGGCCACCAAGGGTCTAGATTAATGGGGGTCTTGTACCCTAACATCATAATTTCGGTTTTTGAACCTATGAGCTTGAGGAAAGAGGAGTCCATCCATGCAAGAACCTTACTAAGACAGGGGGACAGATTATTTACCCCTGTCTCGGCTGCATCCGCCCGTGAGAGGGAAACAACCAACTGCGTGTCATCGGCGTAGGTGACCAACTGAACTCCCCAGGGAAGAACCACATCAGCCAAAGGCCTCATGTAGATGTTAAACATGGTGGGGCTCAATGAAGATCCCTGGGGAATGCCATATTGCAGGGGAAGCTGTTTAGAAGTTGCTTCATCTTCAAACACAGCAAAGGTTCTGTCAGCAAGAAAGGACTGCAACCATTTAAAGGCGGTCCCTGTGACTCCTACCTCCCTCAAGCGCTGGATCATGAGCAGGTGGTTAACCGTGTCGAAGGCTGCGCTGATGTCCAGCAGGACCACAGCAGTGCAACCTCCCGCATCGACAATTTCTAAAACCCGTCTGGGTGGGATGCAGGGCTTCGTTAGTCTCAACGAACGATGATAATGCGGAATTAGCATGTTTCTCAGCGATTTTATCCAACCCAGGCAGCAAGGATATGGGGCGATAATTTTCCCAGTCTTCAGGGTCTAGGCTGTTTTTTTTTAGAAGTGCCTTAACTCTAGCCTGCTTCCAAAGTGGCGGAACCAAACCAGCAGCCAGGGAAGAGTTGATAACATCCCTGATGACTGGGGAAACAGTCGCAGAGGCCAGCTTATGGACAGATGGAGGCGCAACATCTGAGGGGGAGCCTGATTTGAGATTCCCAAGGAGTCTTTCTACAGTGACTAAGTCAAGCAGAAGAAAAAACTCCAGCACAGCAGGCAATGCGGGGGCTGTTGCAGGAAGAATGGGATCCAAAGAGTTAAATGCTGAGTAGATATTTGCCACCTTACATGCAAAGAAATTAGGCAACTCATCACAACGTTTCTGGGGTCCAACGATTCATTAGGGGGACTGGGAGGGGTGACCAATGATTTAAACATTTTAAAAATTTCCCTAGGGGAGTTGGCGGCGGTAGCAATCTTATCTTGATAGTAAGAAGATTGTGCAGTTTTTATTTGATTTTTATATGTCCGTACTGCCAGTCTGTATTTGTTTTTGTTGTCGCAAGAACATTTTTTTCTCCATTTTCTTTCAGACTGCTTACAGCTTTGTTTAAGCAGTTTTAATTCAAGGGAGTACCAAGGCTTTTTATTGGAGCCAATGCGATGGCAAACATCTGTTTTAGGGAGAGTAAGATCTAAAGAGGCCTCTAACCAACCATTAAAAGATGCGTTGGCCATTACGGGATTATCACAGAAGGGTGGAGGGGATTTATTCAGCTTAGCTACCCAATCATCCAGAGAGAGTCTAGACCAAATCCGGCTCAACTTCCTAGTTAATTTGACCGGATAATTTTGGTCCGGGGGCAACCACGAAAATGATATCAAAGCATGGTCCGACCAAGGGACAAAGAGCGACTCTTCCCAACGGATATTATCCAGGTTGGTAAAAAAGTGGTCAATCAGATGGCCTGCTAAATGAGTAGGTCCGGCCACGATTTGTTTGAGCTGTAGCATCCCAAGCCCTTCCATAAGATCTTGCGAGGGGGGAGCCTCTGGTTCGTCAAGGTGAATATTAAAATCACCCAAGATGGAGAAATTAGGGGAAGTACTAGTGATATGAGTAATCGTATCTTGGAGATTGTTGCAAAAATTATTATGTGCTCCTGGGGGCCGGTACACCAAAATCCCAGAGAAGGTACAAGTGAGGGAGAAAGAGATGGCAAACGCCATACTCTCACAGTCTAATAAAGGACTACTAGTAGTCCGACATCCGAATGTGTTTCTATAAATGATTGCGAGCCCTCCCCCCCTGCCTACTCAAACGATCATGCCTGCTAATAAAATTGTTTGGCGGCAAGGCCCGGACTGCATCAGAGTCCGAGGCCTCATTCATCCAGATTTCAGTTAAAAAGAGGATGTCGGGGTCTCGATCTTCCAACAACATACAGATTTCGCTCACATGTTTGGGCAGGGAGCGGCAGTTAAGAAGCTCTAGGGAGTACGACTTTACTTTCCCATTTTTAAGAGGAGATGTTTCTGATGGACCGATGACAAAATTGCAGTAAGGGCAGGGGGTCAGTATCTCCTCCGGCGAGATAGAATGGGGACATATAGATATTAAATCTCCTCTCATACTCCAGAGCTGCTCCCCACTACATTTAAAGTTACCGGCTCTATTATGTCCCAGAGTACCGGCCCCTGGCCCCGTCCTGCCGCGGACGGGCGCAGACGGGCTTTCCTTTGGCGCTCCTTCGGCGCGAGGAAGGCGCGTCCGCTGTGCGGAGACATGACCGTTTTGATTTATACTGTCTCAGCGCGCGTCCCAGAGCCTAGTCCGCCAACCTGCGTGCCTCCCCAAGATGGCCGCTGTATCTTACCGGCAGCCTCCGTGGGCATAAACGACTCAGCGCCTACTCGGCTGAGTGAGGGCAGTAAATGCGGCGAAATGCGGCGCAATTTAAAAGCAAGTATCAACTTGCTGAATAATAATACTAACTGTTAAATTAAAATTACAAATGTTTTAAAAGTCATGCACAAATATCACAGCTCCCGGCTTCCGCCTCAGGAGTGGTACTCGGTAATACTGTACATATGTGTTACATATCGGTGATAATTCCTTGTGTGACTTAATGCAAGATTTTAATTAATCAAACATCACACATTATTACTTACTTAACAGAAATGAAGTAAAGAAAGAGTATTTACTGAAAATGTGGAAAACCATCTTTTAGACTCTCTGCTACTAATGACCGCCAGGAAAACATAGTTGGAGTTACTGTGTTCACTGCATGAGGATGTAAGTAGGAAAATTGCTCCTGATCTATGTGTAGGAATGAAGTCTCAGAACATAGCATGAGGGTAAGGCGGTTCTTTTAAAATCAATTGAGAGTACTTGTTTGGTCTCAAAGCGACTGTTTCATGTCAAACAGTGGGACATCACATACCAATACCATGCACACTCACTGTTTTGACTGGGAGAGGAATGGAGCAGGCAGGGTACCAGATCCTATTACAGTAGTTTACAGTGAAAGGTAATTGTACATGCACACCAGCTTCCACTCTTTTCAAAACAAGCAAGCATATCCGTGAAGATCTAGTCCTAGTGAACAAATGCAATTCTTACTTGTTACTTTATAGATGCACACAGCAAAAAAGATAGTTGACACGCTCAACAATTTAAGAGAATTTGAATCTGAATTTGAAGATGGTCTCCTGTGCAGAGTTTGAAGCCTATCAATCGAATTCAGTGAAGCAGAAAGAAACAAAGTGAGATTGACTGGCGACTTGAGGAACAGCTTACACATCTATTTTAGGATGGAATCGTCGGAAGAAACCTTCTGTAAAAAGCTCAAGTCCTGGTTATTCCAGCTGCCTTGGGGCCTGGTGATCACAGATTAGAGTTGCATTTCTTAGGTTGGTTCAATGTTCTGTTATTCGGGTTGGGTGTAGGATGGTGGCCAATCCTAGCACAGAGACACTCCTTTGGGAATAATCAGGGGCTTTAGATGTCAACTTATTATTAATATTAATATTATTATTACTTGGTCAAAGCAGCCTTAGGAAAAATGCTGGCTTCTTGTAGAGGAGAATAGTAATGCAACATCTGCCAAAAAAGGTGGATGTTGAGTCAGCACTCCTTTTCATTCCCCTGATTCTTTCAGAGGATGGGGGATCCCGACGGTTGCGCTGCTGCATGGCTGAGTGGCTCTGCAGTGGGGGGGCACTCATTTAATGACTGTAATGCCAGCTGAAGCTATATTGCAATGAAATCTCATATTTGGATGGCTATCTAAAGCCATTTCTACTGACATTCCTTCTGTATGAGAATGTCATGATAACCAAGATGATCTTACAGAAAATGGAGAACATTTCCATAATTTCCTGGTGTCAGGGACATTATGAATGTAGGCCTTCCCTAGGGACATTTCTAGGATCCACATCGGTCCAAGAATAGTAGTGTAAGGGACCACAGTGAGGTATCATGAAAAAAAATGAAGAAACTAGAGAATCACTCAGAGGGATGTCCATGGGGATGGTATATCATCCCCAAGGGCAAGATGGGCTGCAACCTGCCACATAGATTTATGTTTATGAAAGTGGTGTACTTAATGCTTGAAGGAGCACATTTGGGGGTGAAAATAACTCCTTACAAGGATGGTTGTCAGCTTGTGGCTGGTGCATTAAAAGTCTGCCCTGTGGTGGTGGTTTGGTAGATAGTTTGCCAAACTGTTTATGGAAGTATTAGCTTCTAATGATCTGGAAACCCTCCTAGCGTATTATTCAAGATAATGTTCTAAAATCATCACAAGGTGGCACATATATGAGTATATGGTGGTCCAATACCGCAGAATAAATAGTTTTGTGTTTCATTTCGATCCCCAGTCTCTCTCTCATTATTCCCTCATCTCTCACTCATTAATTCCTCAAATTCCCAACCATCATTGCCGCCAGACTGAGAAAAGGTACAAAACAAATAAATAGTGTTTGTGTTGTGACTAATTTCAGATGTAGTCCACTGTCCTATCTGAACGTAGCAATCCACAAGTGTCGTGTATTTCTATAGGTTCTGAATCGATCCCCCTATTCCTGACCCTATTCTGGTTAAACTACCTAGCTAGTTAACTAACAGTCAGCCCATGAGGCAAGAAAACCCCCATGATGCAGATACCGTTATCTGACGCAGTCACACTACGGCACAGGAACGTGTTATCTGATTAGGTCATAACGCTTGAGATCTAATTAGACAAGCGACATTCCTCCAGCCCCTGATAAGGCATACGACGTTCTCATAACAAATCAAACCTATGACAACCTGGATAATCCGTGCGGCCATTGTTTTGATTTCACAGAGAACTTTAGTAAAGAATGTGCTAACGAGCAAGTCGTATGACATCTTTATTGACGTACCTATGTCCATCCTTACGTCAATCCCGGCACCTTTAAGGTATAAATATTGCCGACCTTGCCCTATGCAAACACACGCGTGGTGACAAGACGGAGCAGCCATACTTGCCGAAGCCGAGAGCAGAAGCAGACCCCGCTGGCAGCAGCCCCGCCTTCCTGACGCGCTGAGAGACGCGCTGCTATCTCAAGCCAAGAGACCCAGCACCGGCGCTTCCGGGTAGCCCTCGCAGGCAGCCTGGAATATCGAGAGCAGAGAAAGAGATACCATTCCTCATTCATCCTAAATTCCAGGTACAGAACTGAATAACCCCTCACAGAGAATTCTTTAGTTATTCACTTGGCAAAAACAAACTTAACTTAAACTGTAACTTTCTATTCCCGCCCATGCATTAGACTTAGGTCAGGTACACGGGGTAGGCGTATTTAGAAACACCAGTTGAGTACGTTTAGTCAAATGTATATGTGTATGTAAATATATTTTAATCATTTTAAACATCATATGGCTCAGAAACCATATCAATGTTTTTACAGTATTATTTTATACTATTGCTTCTAATGTATGCACTTTACTTAACTATAAGTATTGCAATAATATCGATCCATTTCTCTTGTACGAGAAAAGAGACTGATCAATAAATAACATCTTTTATTGAACACGCCCGTCTCTTCCTTTTCTCTACATTCTGATGAGACTAAGAATGCACGTACTGACTGAGTAAAATAATTGCCTTGTGCTCACACGACTCTCGAGATTGACTCTTGATTAGGGGAGAGCAAAGTTGTCATGTTCTATGGTTGTCAGAAACTAAATCCCTTCTTGTCTAATCAGGGAAGTTAATCCTTCCTTGAACATTCGAGAAAGTTTCTAGCGAACTCTGAGCTTAGCTGGCAAACCCAAAAATTAAGTCTAGTATCGACAGTAGTAGACCTAGTTAACGTCTGGCCTAGGCCTTTACTGCTGTAGGTACTATTCCAATGCGCAGAGCCTATTGGGAAAATAGGAGCTACACTACATGGCGCCCAACGCGTTTGGAAAGGGCGATAAAACTAACGTAAGACATTTAGAGTAACTCAGTCGTGCTTTCTCACTCAGACCCCTTTTCCCAAATACTCCAAAGACGTCTGGAGTGGGTGAAAGGTTATTATATCCTCCAAAACCTCGCAGGAGGGAACTCCTATGTATGGTTCTTGGTCTAGTCAACGTTGAAGGATAAAACAGTTCCAGAATATTGTGCATCTAATCTCTGTTTCCATAAAGAAACCTGATCTGCAAATAAAAATAATACCATCCTGTCTGTAAAATGGCAGAGAGTGATGATGAAAGAGAGGCAATTAGATTAGCAACTGAAATAGCAGATGCTGATGCTACCATGCAAACAGCAGACCCGGATATAATACTCATCCAGGTCGCCAAAAGGAGATCTATAACCTTAAAACTTATAGAAAATGGACTGACACCTAGAGGTGGCACAGTCATATTCGTAATTGAGGCACACGAATATCGGCAGACAGAGGTATACTATACATGGATACATTTTCCAGCAGCAAATGCTGTAACAAAGTACTTCCACTATTACAAAATTGAGGTTCCACCCGACATTTACACTCCTTTCGAGGAGGTGGAAGTACCACTCAAATTCCAAGAGCATTTGCTCTTATTTGATGGCGCCCTAATACATAACAATCACATTACAAGGCTCGGTCCTTTAGGAAGACCAGGAGCAACGTGGCCGGTCTTAGCCGGATACACACCACATCCAGACATCGAAAGAATGCCTGCAGCAGAGCTATTAATACAGCTAAAACAACTACTAAAAATTCATAGACAATTAGTTCAGTATGTAATGCGGACTTCAACAATTCAGCCAGCGATTAAACTTCCACAGCTGACCCCTCACCAGGGGAACACAAATAAAATTACACCACAGAACATCCAATCCTGCCTAGGTAAAGTTCCAGCTAAACGGGAACAAATACCATTCTGGTTGGCACAGAAAATTACCCAAATAGAGGCGGTGTTTCCTGACACCACCCCGCTGGAAAAACACAGGATTCTGACTATATGTCTCCCAATGGGAATCGCACCACACATTGAGGACTGTGACACTTGGGGTACAGTCTTTGCTTCCATCTACACAAAAACGCACGGTGTTCCGTCCATTTCGGTAATACCAGATGTGCTAAAACAAATTCAAGATGAATACGGTCCAGAACTTGCTTTAACTCTTGGTATGAAATTACTGAAAGACTTCAAGCAGGTTTCGGCTATATTACTAGCCAACATAAAGGGTGAAGCAGCAAACGTGGCGATCCGCCAGAGGTTAAAAGAGACAGATATAGCAGACCAACCAGCTGAAATTGCCAGAATCATAGAAAAATCCTATGAAGAACTAGGCAGAGATAGTCTAGGTGGAATACCAGTAAAACCGCAACTGACTACAAGTCCAGAAAAAATGTTTTTTAATAATAATAATAATTCACCAAAAAAGAACTGGGATGGAAATAAACAATCCAATCCTAAAGAAAAGAAATTCCAGTCCAGAGGAAGGTCTCCTAGGCGAAGAGAGAAATCTCCAAACCCGAGACAAAGGTCACCCCAGAGTGACCCCTCTGGGAATAGATATAACCTTAGAAATAGGGATAATATTAAAAAACCTGATAGATATCAAGACATTGATACACGTCCCTCTCAATCTTTTCAGAATTCCTCGCAGAAATCGGAAAGAAGAGGACGATCAGAAGAGCACGCCAAGTCCAAAGACAAGGAACCTGCTCAACTGAAAAAGAAATCACAATTTCCAAAAAAGAAGGTAGCCAGTATCAAGGTAGTTAACAATGCCGAGAATACTGAGGACACAACTGAAAAACGGAGAGTGGGCTCAGACAATGCTAGACAGCGCAGCAGAGGTGAGCATAGCTCGCAAAGTCCTTATGAATCATCTGGAGACAGTGGACACGAATGAATACCTTCAAGTGGAAACTGCAGATACCAGAGTTAGCAAGCCCCACAAAATATACGAGATAACATTACGTATAGAGGGAGATAAGACTAGGAAAATTAGGGGACTATTTTGGGATAACCTCTCCAAAGGCTATGACATCCTTCTAGCTGAAAAAGACTGGCCACCAGAGTTTGTCAGGGAGTGCCCTCATGGCGAAGAAGTAATTATGCCTGCCTTCTCGAATCAAATACCGATTCATAAAAAATATACACTTGCTAGAAAGTGGGCAGTGGCCTTAGCACCTGCTTTATATAAAAATCATGTAGGATGGGATGAGGATTCTCCTCCTCACAAAGTCCAGTTAAAATCACAACCAACTGCACAAAGGCAGTACCCAATTAAGCAAGAAGCTAAAAAACAAGTAAATGAAATACTAGATCAGCTAGAATACCAGGGGGTGATTGAAACTTGCACCTCACAAATGAACAATCCTTTGTTTCCGGTCGCCAAACCAGACAACTCATATCGTCTAGTTTTGGATTACCGACACCTTAACACATGTTGCAAAACCTTTGCAGTGCAAAACTCACACAGTGCTGCACTAATGAATAACATAGTGCGCAAAAAATACAAAACAACCTTGGACATCTCCAATGGATTCTTTTGTCAAAACATAGCACCAGAGAGCAGATATTTAACAGCTTTCTCAGTAAATGGCACTCAAAAACAATTCTGTCGGTTAGCCCAGGGGTACAAGAACAGCCCGGGGGTATTCTCAGCGAGAGTAACAGAATTACTACAACTATATGATGATGAAGCATTATCTTATGTCGATGACATTTACTTAACAGATGATGACTTGGAGACTCACTTGAAAAGAGTGAACACCATAATACTTGGTTTCGCTGCAGAGGGTTACAAATTCAACTTCAAAAAATCCAGAATTGCCCATCTGAAAATCCAGTACGGAGGATATGAATTATCAAGTATTGCCTGGTTGACAGTCTTTTAAGAACTAGAAGAATTAAAAAATCTAAAATATGAAAAGACGTATCCTCTGCCAATCGACATTCTGCCTCTACGACATTACGCCTGTGTAATCTATACAGACGGACATGCTCAACCATCCGTTTGGGGAGAACAAGCATACAACCCCACATGTGAGATTACAAAAGAAGTGTGGCGCGGAGGTAAACTAAGACCTCTATTAACAAAGACACACTCAGTAGAAACCAATTCAGAACAACAAACTGAAATATTAGCTTTGAAAATGGCGCTAGATAATGCGGATCGCGAATTCCCGACACTTATAGTGTCAGATTCATATTACTGCGTCAAATCATATAACAGCGATTTGCAGACATGGATTCAGAACGGTTACAAAGATGACACAAATGCACCAATAAAGCAGAGACTGCTCTGGGAACAAGTAGCTCTTTTGAAAAAAGAACTACCAAAGACTCACGTGACACACTCACTGAGTCATCAGCGTGATGGCGTTCACGTTGTAGGGAATTCATTGGCTGAAGCAGCCGCAGCGGCAGCCACTAAACCGGCTCCCGTAGATCGAAAAAAGCGTACATTAAAATACATTGACGGTGAAACAATGCTGGCAGTGAAAACGTCATCAAAAGGCGACTGCTCAGCGTTACCGATCAACTATCCACTCAATTATACATACATAATCGATGCAAACTCCGTCCCTTTTGCTCGAATCCCTGGAGTGGGGGATAGAGTGATTCCAAACATGGACAGGAGAAACTTGTTAATCGCAGACGCACACATGGGCGAGGGTCACAGACACCTTAAATTAAAAGATTCTCTGGAAGAATTACAATCACGGTACTGGTGGCCAGGCATGAGCCTGCACTACACCATGTTTGTAAAAAACTGCCCAAACTGCAACAGAGATCGCAGTGGGGAGAGAAGCAGTTTAATACCTCGTCGTATCAAGGCAGATAATATTACCAAAAAAAAATAAAAATGGCTTGCGATTAACATATACAGGCTAGTTTCCACTTATAATGTAGATCACCAGCACTCGGCTGACGTCCGGACTATTATACAAGATTTGCAAGTCTAAATGGCATATACGCTAAGAGCATGCTACGTTCGACCATTTCTTTCACTCAGGCAAACCAGCCTGGGGGGGAAAACATGGCCAAATGAGCACAGCCCAGCGGGAATCTTCTCACTTCCTTCCTGAGGGTATGGGACGGTGTAAAGAAAAAACCAAGGCAGAAAGCAATCTATAATAGAAAGGATATTAGGTTCGGGAGCTGGGTGGGTCAAACATCTAATAAGTGTCCAACGTAGTCTAAATAACTTGCCAAGAAATTCTCTGAAGGGATTCAGTCCGTACGAATTATTATTCGGAACTAGGATGTTGATCTCTGACCTTGATAGTCAGACTTCAGTGGTAATAGAAAAAACCTTTGATGTCAAAGACCGTTTGGCTATTTTGCAGGACTTAAACAAAACAAGAAAAGACCTGAGCAACATACAGTTGAAACAACAGCCAACGACCACTGAAGATTCACCACCTGTCCCAGCAAGACCTGTCTGGATTCCAAAAGTCGGGGATCTAGTCAGGGAGAAGATCGCGGTAAAGAAGGAATTTGGGCCTTCTTACAGAAAAGCAGTTCCTGTCTTGTCTGTCAACAGGACAAGATCAGTTGTACTACCGCCACTTGCTGGAAAAAAGGAGAACCGAGTTGTATCCATCGACCTGGTAAAACCACAACATGTGGCCGATAACAAACAGTAGGCCAAGTGGACTCCCAATAAGTAGCAGAACACCAAGGTTTGCTACCAGTACAGAGGTCCTAACAAAGAGGCTCATCACATTCGAAACGCCTAAAGAAGAACAACAAGGACTATGCAACAATGCAATAGAACTCAGACCTCTGAAAACCCAAATAAAGACATTTAGCAGAGACACACCAATCTACAATGAAGTTCCAAGTGAAAATGCAAGAAACAAAAATCCTGAACCAATTGGAACAATTGACAGAACTGCATCTGGTTACTTCATCAACTTCGATGATTCCTCTGAAGGTTTCAGCGAACAAAAGACACAGCCATCATCAAAATCCTTTAAAGACAAAGCTAAGGAACTTTTGAAACAACTGAAAGAAACATATCTGGTTACTCCATGGATTGAATTTTGGGTGGGTTTTGGTGCATTTATCCTCATACTTTGGCTCATCATGGTATTTACCTTGGGACGCTTCATTGAGGGAAAATATGCTAAAATGGACACAGCAAGTCAGAACATCAACTTGGTCCTCAAACCACACACATCTTCACACGTCGAGAAACGAGAACTTTCTTCAGAACTTTCTTCAGCCAACTTCACAGCAATTCCAATACCTGGTGGGGTAGCCTGGGACAACACTGACTATGAAATTTATGGTCCGGTCGAGATCCTGAAATATCCACACCAAATCAAGATCTCCTTGAGTGATTTTGCAAAACCAAACTCATTTGCTGATGATTGGGACTTTGAAAGTATAAACAATATGATGTCTGACTTAGTAATGTCTGCTAAATTTACAAAACATGATTATTTGCAAGGTTCTACAAATTATGATAGTATGTATTGCTATAACCATTATGGTAACAGTTTTTTGCATAAATCTGCACAACCAAGAAATGTTTTAAATTATAATCAATGGGAACATTGTGCTACACCTCCAAAAGGGAGCTCTAGAACCGTTTATGACAAATATTCATACTTTCAAGGTTTTAACACTAGTAATGCTGAAACATTTTATTACAAATTGTCAAACAAGACAGGGATGAAAACCATGATAACCAACACAAAATTGATTTATTCTGATTCGTTCTTTGAAAAAATGAATACTTTTGGATTTGATTATTGGGACAAAAATGTTGATTTGAAAAGTGTTTGGGGTACAAAAGAATGGCAAGTACAGGGTTTAGAAGCTTTGTTTAGAGCCTGCATGATCCCAGAACAAATGATATTTTTAAATGACACTGTTCAACAAACCACCTGTCTTGGCTTAGCCAAAATCAAAGATTTAAATAACCTGTCTATTCCAAAGCCAACAATGTTTAGCAATAGCTCTGAAACAGATGAAGAAATAGACATAAACCATATACTTAACCAAAACAGAACACATCCTGATTGGAAACAATGGTTGATCTGGCCCACAGATACAAATAACTGTCAAGATAGATTCCTGAATAAAACACAGGGTTTCAAAATGACCAGGCCAGACCCTAGATATCCCCAAAGACATCACCCAGGGATAATAACAACCTACAGTGTGGGCAAATTATGCCTTCAATGGCTACAAACTTCCACACTGCCTGAAATTAAGCAACACCTAACTTTACTTACTGATGGTGCTGACTTGCGTGATTTCATACTGGGACCACGCAAACAGCGTCAAAAGCGTTTCATAGCAGCCTCTGTATATGCAGCATACAATGAGGCCTGGAAGGTTACTCAAATTGAAACAGCAGAAAGAATACGGGAAATTGACCGTATTAATTTGGAAAAATCACTTTCTGTAGTGGACAATGGGTTAATGACTCTGTCCTCCAGAATTTTTTCATTGGACAGCATTGTGTCTTCAGCAATCGATATATTATCGCAAGACTTACTGTTATTACAACATGGACAGTCACAATTGCGTTCCATTGTACAGCTTGGCTGGACGTTACAAAATCTTCGTTCAGGCTATGTGCCTTGGCGTTTAATCAACACAACGTCACTATTCCAAATCTTTAACCTTACTGATAGACAAATCGGTATGGCGCAGAAGGGTGCTGATTATACAATCTTGAGCATTGAAAAACTAGAAAGATTACCAATGACAATGTCAGAACGACCTGTCAGTGAATGGATAATCCACGGAATCATAAATATTCCAATCTCAACCTTCAGGTTTCAATACTGCCAAAAATATATACAGGCTGGCATGTACGAGAAATTGGGAAAGGGGTACCTTAAAACAACTTGGAACCTGCCCTATTCACATGCATGTGTCAGTAACAAAGGACAGAAAGTGTTTCTTAGTGGCAACAATTGTGCTATGTCACTAAGCGGCACGCTTCTGTGTAACGGTATTAGTTTGCACGGAGCCTGTGAAGGGAATTCATACAACCTTTCATGTCACCAGCAAGGCGCACCTGCAACTGAAATAGAACCATTCTTTCAAAGACTCTATAATGGGAGTTACATTCTTATTGTAGACCGCAGATGTTGTAGTCTTATGCCCGGGACTCCTTATCTCGTCACTACGACGGCGAAGGTCAAGTGCCGTGGACGATCTTTGTTCCCCAGCTCCTTTCCAGACAGGGAGGCAAGGGCATGGCCCGGTTTGAAAATTACTTCTATTCGAATAGATACTTTAAGCAGAATGAAAACAGTGCTTCTTCAGACGCCTACAAGGCTCACGTCATCTAAAGAAATGTATGATCTACAAGTCGCAAGGACGACTGCAGAGATACATACATTATTATCAACTAATTCCCCCGTACATTTCGCGGAAATCCTGAGCGAAATCTTAAATATTTCTGATACCACTGGGGTCTCAAAGGTATTTAAGACAGTATTTTCGATGGCATTAACACCATTCAAAGCCATACTGGGTATTTTTCCAGATTTCGTCCATTCGATTTTTGGCGGACTTCCCCTGATCCTGGGACTAATTGCAGGAATCCTATTCCTAGTCCTTATTTTCCGTTATGGCAACCCATGTCACAGATCAAACTCTCGCGACAATGGAAGATACGATCCTAGCCATTGGATACCGGGACCGGATATCAAAAATCCTGGGACTCTCCCGGCTTAGAGACCTAAACATGACTTGGTTTCTATCATTTCGACCAATGTGGCAAAGGTGTGTTTTACCTGTACTAAGGTGTCTGCTATGCGGAGAAGAATGCGTGTTAGACACCTGTCTGACGCTACAATCGGATGCGCCGGTGGATGCAGATACACTGTTGGTTCCTACCAAGGTTCACGCACTGTGCTGCCCTCAAAGGCTGCCAATTCTGATGACGGCATTCCTGGAATCTTCACCACTACGATTGAAGGGTAGTGAAGTTCGAGATGAAAGCAGCATCGAACAGGTACGACCTTCTGTCAGCAATGCAAATCAGAATGTCAATGGAGACAATCATGCGCACGAATGCATGGTTACCCCTATTTCCGACTTAGTGGAACTTTCCCATGAAGCTGTTGACAGTTTTTTCGAAAGCCTGAATGATATGATGTTCTCTCCGGAACAGAAATAGAGACTTTTGAGTAAACTCGCACACGGCGTTCCCTGAATTCGGCCTTCAACTTTAAAAATAAAGTCACATGAACAATTACAATCCAGTTCACGGACAGCAACTTTTTTCAGCAAGCCCTTAAAAAAAATTTCTATATATTTTTTCCCCGGGACACTGATCTTCTGCTTAAAGTAAGAAACTATTCCTAGAGAACTAAGATTTCTATTTTAGATACTTTATATAGACTTTAGCTGCCCGCTGGTATGTTCACAAATATTTTATTATGTGATGAAATGGTCTCGACCTTCCTTTCTGTATAGCTATATTAAGAGCCATTTCATGTGTATTTCTCATATACCAAAAAGCAATAATGCATAACAATGCGTGTTTAATTTTGCATTTAATTCATAGCTTAAGTGCATACAATATATATGACTGCAATTTTTCAGTATATTTGAAAATTTCAAAATGCATTTATGTATTTTGGGGTGGTAAGGTATACACTATACTCTATAGTATGTTGTACTATGTTATACTATGCATAGATTAGTAGATATGACCATAGTTAGCGTGGAGTGGGTGTCGTGTATTTCTATAGGTTCTGAATCGATCCCCCTATTCCTGACCCTATTCTGGTTAAACTACCTAGCTAGTTAACTAACAGTCAGCCCATGAGGCAAGAAAACCCCCATGATGCAGATACCGTTATCTGACGCAGTCACACTACGGCACAGGAACGTGTTATCTGATTAGGTCATAACGCTTGAGATCTAATTAGACAAGCGACATTCCTCCAGCCCCTGATAAGGCATACGACGTTCTCATAACAAATCAAACCTATGACAACCTGGATAATCCGTGCGGCCATTGTTTTGATTTCACAGAGAACTTTAGTAAAGAATGTGCTAACGAGCAAGTCGTATGACATCTTTATTGACGTACCTATGTCCATCCTTACGTCAATCCCGGCACCTTTAAGGTATAAATATTGCCGACCTTGCCCTATGCAAACACACGCGTGGTGACAAGACGGAGCAGCCATACTTGCCGAAGCCGAGAGCAGAAGCAGACCCCGCTGGCAGCAGCCCCGCCTTCCTGACGCGCTGAGAGACGCGCTGCTATCTCAAGCCGAGAGACCCAGCACCGGCGCTTCCGGGTAGCCCTCGCAGGCAGCCTGGAATATCGAGAGCAGAGAAAGAGATACCATTCCTCATTCATCCTAAATTCCAGGTACAGAACTGAATAACCCCTCACAGAGAATTCTTTAGTTATTCACTTGGCAAAAACAAACTTAACTTAAACTGTAACTTTCTATTCCCGCCCACGCATTAGACTTAGGTCAGGTACACGGGGTAGGCGTATTTAGAAACACCAGTTGAGTACGTTTAGTCAAATGTATATGTGTATGTAAATATATTTTAATCATTTTAAACATCATATGGCTCAGAAACCATATCAATGTTTTTACAGTATTATTTTATACTATTGCTTCTAATGTATGCACTTTACTTAACTATAAGTATTGCAATAATATCGATCCATTTCTCTTGTACGAGAAAAGAGACTGATCAATAAATAACATCTTTTATTGAACACGCCCGTCTCTTCCTTCTCTCTACATTCTGATGAGACTAAGAATGCACGTACTGACTGAGTAAAATAATTGCCTTGTGCTCACACGACTCTCGAGATTGACTCTTGATTAGGGGAGAGCAAAGTTGTCATGTTCTATGGTTGTCAGAAACTAAATCCCTTCTTGTCTAATCAGGGAAGTTAATCCTTCCTTGAACATTCGAGAAAGTTTCTAGCGAACTCTGAGCTTAGCTGGCAAACCCAAAAATTAAGTCTAGTATCGACAGTAGTAGACCTAGTTAACGTCTGGCCTAGGCCTTTACTGCTGTAGGTACTATTCCAATGCGCAGAGCCTATTGGGAAAATAGGAGCTACACTACACAAGAACATGTTTATTTACATTAGTTTTTGATTTTACATTTTCTGACAAATAAAGACACACACCAATAACGAATATTCATAGCATAAATAATTACCTGGATGAAGAAAAGCTTGGGTTTCCCAACAAGAGTTCTACACCGGTCTCCTCTGAAAAGTGAAGTCAGTTCCTTTATTTCAATCATTCCATCCGTCCCATAAATATATCCCTCCTCGCCATGGCTTAACAGGACGCAAACAAAGCAGGCATTATCACTGTGTTTCTCGTCAGCAACTGCAAAGTAACAAGGTACATATATTTCAAAGTTTTTTTCAGAGCCTTGGGTAAGTAACTTCCTGCACTTGTTTCGGAGAGCAGTTGGTCCAGGCAAGCACAGTATAAAATGTAGAGGCCTACTGAGGTGCGCATATTAATGCAAAGGTTTAGGATAACTACCTGAGATTCCATGAGCTGCAAACCCAGCATTTAGCACTATTATTGTTTTATTTAGAAATTCACCCACACATCCATTTTGGACATAAAACGCTGTTTTCACTAAAAAACACTAAATTGCACATGCTGTTGAAATCAACCTCGGGCATTCAATTTGTTCGTATTGATCTGTGCTCCCGTCAGGGGAACTTCAGTAGATGTGGCGTAATGGCATTATTTCAGGCATGTCAAGCAATAAGGTAACACAAAATGCTGGAAATTAAGTGGCGTGGTCAAGACGCCATGAATAATTGAAGCCGGAAGTGTGAACGCCTGCCAACAATGCCCTGCACTGGCCTGGCGACAGAACCTGGCGTCGGAAGGTAAGACCGAGGAGGCAGGCCACAGGGAAGAAACATAAATGGTGAAATTCGGCCTGGAATCAGGGAACCAGCATTGGTGGCTGTTAACAAAGATGACTGCTAGTTAAGATGGACAGGGCCCGGGGAACAGGTCTGCAACGGAGGGCCCGGTTGATTAGGCGGGTGGGAGGGGACCCCTTTGAGCAAACAATGTATGCTGTTGAGCCATCATACCCTGGGGCGATACTGTGTGACACAGTCACCTAACACCCCAGCAAGGACTGACCCAGTGGCAGACCAGAGAAGACGTGGGATGATTCGGAAAATAGGCAGATGTAGGGAATTAACGCCACATAAAGTCTGGTACCTATGCTCCGGGGCAAATCGGAACACGAGTGCAGACGTCATGCTCCTGCTGGGATCCCTGCCATTCCGCTCGCTTATGCCATCAATCTTGACCTCTGGAGGTACCGAAGGGACATTAGCTCACTCTGGGAGGGTCGAAAACCAGGGCCTTACTGCCATAACCAGAAGAAGGTACCTAGATAGGATGTGGCAAGATAGTCAGAGAAAAACAGACACAAATTAAAAATATGGACAAATTCGCCTTTAGGAGTAGGGCGGTAAACAAAGCAGGGGATGTGCAGTCTATCCTGAAGCATGCCAGGTTAACGAGGAATGGAGGTTTACAAATAAGATCCTCCCCTCAGAGAGCCCTGTTTGCCATAAAAAAAAAACGTATCCAACCTGGAAAAAATGACCAACACAGCGGACATTAATTGGGTTTGCAAGGATGTAAGCAAAATCGCAGAACAAGTACACACGGAAGAGGTCACATTGAGCAAGCACACTGATTTCATTAGAATCATAAGTCATAGGTCTCAATCATAATTCTTTAAATGTCGGGGAAGGATCAGGAAACACTTAGAGATATGCTGTATGAGGCCGCACCCAGGTGGGGCGAAAGGCCACAATGTATTACGATACACCTTAATATTCCCTGGTATACAACAACGTTTGCCACCTTGTCCTGTGGTCAGGGGCGTATGCCTGGAGTACCCAAGTCTCCTCACTGGATAATTCCCATGGACATATATCATGTTTAAAGGTTTGGTTTCTTTGGGTGGGGTGGGGTCAATATCTCAATCTGTTTGGAGGGTTGGAGTGTGAGGGGGTGGGACTTGGGGGGTTATGACCAGGTAGTGGGTGGGGAGTTTGTTGAGAATGGGGACAGTTTTTTGATTGTTTAAGTTAACCTTGTACTGTGCTAACATTTATATCACGAGGCTACATCAACACATCAAATGGTACAATACCCCCAAACCACCAACGATAAAATCCAGACATGACAAAACACATACGTTTTGTAACTGAAACATGACGAATGTAACCTTTCTATAATGGAACATATGGGGCCTTAATGACCACAGCAAGTCCTGTCTCATGCATATATACCTTATGCGGCACCACGTAGATGTGCTTTTCCTATTGTTGTGTAGTTCCTATAAAGCCTATACAGGATCTGCATGATCGGATAGCATACACTGTAGGATTGGTGTCAGACTGATTCTGAACACCCCCACCAGGTATGTTTGCCTTTTGTACCAGATAGCTCACAGCGCCACTAGAATCTCCTCTTACCAAGGAGAGAATAGTCCTTGGCAACCATCGAACATGACAACCCTGATCCCTCAGGACCATGGAAATAATATACTACTTTTCGTTCAGTCACTCTTGCTTAGTTAGTCTATCTTAGAGAGGTAAACAGAATAAACAGTCTGGGCGTTTTTACTTTTTAATAAGTATTTATTGAGCAGTTGTTATTCTGGTGTAAAATAGATGAGATGCAACAATGGTTAGACAGTAGCAGATATATAGGATTAGAAGCAATATGAATGTAAAAGGATGGTAAAGCTCTATCATCTTGCGGTAATCATGAATACATACAAGTACATAAACTACATGGTAATAAAAAGATTCGTACTCCAGCGATGCCTCCATAACCAGATGTACCTAAGTGTAACTAGCATGTGTGTAGGTGTTAAGCCAAGAATCCCTCTAGAATAAAGTCAAGCTCATTACTTGAAGTGAGAGACTGTGGGACCTCGTCTTGGTCTCGAGTTGGACACCCTGCGAGGGATGTTAGACCACTGAAAGCTGGAGTGTCAACCTGCAGGAACCTCAGGGTCTCTAGTCAGTGTATCGGCCGAGAAGTCCTGATCTCCTCTGGCTATCTCAGCAAGATGTGATGTGTATATATACCTATAGGGCTCTCCAATACTTGCATACAGCAAGTAACCCTGGAGCTCATGGTTAACAGATATGCAGTGCCCGGAAGCATCCCACAGCAACCTTGATCGTTCAGCATCAAGTAACTCCCATTCGAAAGCAGCCTGAACACTGGAGTGATCATGGCAGCTGGGGCACCCCTCAAGTGACAGGATCAATTTGCTGCTGAACTATTACAGGCCCCATGCACCATTATATCCTGACATATGAGTGATCCACTTAAAGTGTTCTCACAGTTTGTACCACTTAAATATACTTCTCTATCCCCACTCCGGCATCGAAATCTGTACAGTAATTCCTAAGATTCCTTGATGAATTCCCTACCCATTTCTTCATATCTGCCTGCCTGCTTTTGTTCAATGCAATATTGAAATTGAAAAGTAGTGACCGGCAGGGCCGGACTGGTGATTCCGGGCACCAGGCAATCCCCGGTAGGCCGGATGGTGTGGAGGCCGTATTTTTAGAGGGGGCTGGTTTTGCAGGGGCAACCCCAGCAAAACTGTCCCCCTCTGAGTGCGGCCGATTTTGGGGCCCTGACTAACTCCGTGAGTCAGAGTCAGACTGTGGTAGTCTGTCTGACCTAGACTGGGGTGGAAAAGTACAACTGCAATGCTGGCAGAGGCAGGCAGGCGATGGTGCCGGTGCGCAGCGCGCAACGCAGATGTCTCTGTGTCTTAGTCTTCACCCTTAGGGTGGGGGCATGGGGCTGCAAATTTGTCATGCGCATTGAGGCCTTGAGGGCGAGGCTTGCGCTGGGTGCAAGCAGCAGCACAGCAACTGTATGGGGCTGGCCCTGCATCTGGGCCGAGTAGACGCCTAGAAGGTAATTTAATTAATACAATGAATACAGTACCAGGCCCTGCTGCACAGCAGTGGAGAGACGACCGGGAGGATGATTGCCAGCCTGCAGGCCTGATTGATTGTGAGTGAGAGGAGCGAGGTGGTCTGATTGTGGGGGCAAACATTGTGTGTCGTCCGACAGGCATTTTGCTGTTTTTGTCATTGTATCCACATATATAATGCAACAAATAACATTATACCGACAGCAAGCGAGGGATATTGGCTTTGTCAATAGTTGTTAGTTGTATACGAAGAAAAAACAATTATGGCTTTGTTGTATATATTATCGAAAATGCTTCAGTTCTGACATGATGAGACAGTGAAAGAACTATAACAAGTCTCTTGTGAGTTATATTAAAGGCAGTGAAAGGTGGTACTGTTGCTGAGTTAAGATTTTTTTCACCCTCACAGTGAGGGCAAAAATGGAGAGCCCGAATGGGACCCGTCTCACCAGCTGCTTTTTAAAACTGCTGGCCCACTTAAAGCCCTGGCCATACCCTTGCACTTGTGTGCTAATAAAAAGCTGCATTTCTTTGCTCAGTGTTTTAATTTGTTTGCTGCTGGCAACCGTACATAGTCAGTCCCCAATTGCTGACCCTGCAATGTTTAATACTGGTCTGTGGTGGCTATGCTGATAGCTATCGTTTACTGATTTATTAGATTCTTATTCTTTTTACTATTTCTGAATTAGGGTTTCTTTTTAAATTGTTTGTGCTCCCTTTGACTGGCCTGTCCTCTCGTCTGCCTTCTTTCACTCTTTATTTTGCTTCCTCACAGACATCAAACACTGCTGTACCAGCTACCATTCCCGTAGACCAAACTATTGACCAAACAATGGAGACTTATTCCTCGAACCAGAAAACAACTCCATTGCCTTGTTTAAAATGTTAGTCCCGTTTTTTTTTCATTCAGTTTCCTTGCGTTATAGACATACATTTCCCTCTGGGACCATCCTCATGTTATAAGCACATCTCCATTTTTTCTTCATCCATGTATTTTTACCATACTCCCAGCAACATTTAAGATGTCGTTGTTGGTCAGTTTAATAGCTTTTTACTCTTAAAATCCCCTGTTTTGTCACAAAATAGGTTTCTCACGTACCCTGTGATGTGCTACCTGCAATGCAGTACCACCTGAGTGTTCCGCTTGTTCGACCTGCCTAGGGACACCTCTGGAGTAGTGGGAATCCAGATGTGTTCATTAAGGAAGGCCTCCAGCAAGCCACTTGCTTCATTGGTGTTCTGAAAGCCTTTATATGTGCGTTTTAGTGTCTTTGCTGGTCTTTAACCTGAACTTTTCCAACATTTAAATAATTTTATTCGTTTTTTTTTGTTTCAACAAATTGGCATTAAGTAAGATTCCCCCCCCCCCTCCTTGCTCCCCCCTCAAAAAATCCAAAGAAATCTACAGTTGCAAAGAAGATTACATTCACCAAAACGGTGTAAGCAGGGCTTTAAGTGGGTTGAAAAAACTGAGGGGTCTCTCAAAGGGGCGTGGCCAATTTAATTAAGGGCGTGGCTTAAAACACCAAAGCTAAAAATCTGTACTTAGCATAGTATATCGCCCTACTGGTATTTTGCTGTTTCTGTCACTGTATCCAGATATATGCTACAACAAGTAAAATCATGCCTCCAACAAGTCAGGACTATTGGCTTTGTCAATGGTTGTTAGTTTCATAAGATAAATAAGCAGCAACTATGGCTTGTATATAATATTGGAAAGTCTTCCACTTAAAGCCCTGGTGAAGACACTAAAATGTTGCTGCTCATGAGTTTCAAAAAGAGAAGGGAAATCCAGAGAGAAAATGACTGTTTATAGGATTTCCCTTCCTCTATACCGCGCCAAAAACAACGGATCGGTTGTGCCAGGACACAAAACAGAGCCCGATAGAGACCCGTTTTGAGGCCCCCTTTAAAAAACTCAACAAAAAAGAGCCACCCAATTATCCCACAAGGACTGGGTATATTCAATAACAAAAATCAAATGTCCCTCCAGGAATCATTTCGTTCAATGTAAATATTCAAAATACTGTCACATTCGTGATCAACATTTTTCATTAAGCAGGAGACAGTTAACCAATCCAAATAGCTGTCTGTATCAAAAACAAGTTTTATTCTTGTATTCACTTTTTTTCTTTCTTATTTATATTTTCTTTATACTAGGCAACACACACATAACCAGGAGAATACAGTTGATTACAGTAGTGTGAAATCACCATTTGCTACAATTATGGATTTAGTTAAATTGCCATAATACGAGACAGAATCACAATCATATGCGTATTTGTATATACTCCAATTACAACATATTCGCAAAATGGTGATAGAGTGTCGACGTTTCGGTCCTCCATTGGTCTATCCGATCCTTAGGACCATCATCAGGACGATGTAGTTGCACATGTATATATCTAGTGAGAAAACAACAAGCTACAACTTTAAGGTGTTCCCTGCATATCAAATCCGATTATGTTGCTTCACACATCAGGACAACAAGTGCACCCATATAAAACCGGACTACCCAGTGACTGAATTTAAACCAAAAATGTGACACACCCAACGAGTGTGAGACAGAACCACGTGAGAACTTATTGCATACCAATAAAGTCCATTTAAAAACCAGTTAAAAGCATGTCTGAACTTAGATATACCGTCTATTCACCTTATCCTAGGTAATTCAATCTCCAAAGCAATCGGATATTAGATCACTCGACAAGCTCCTCATATAAAAATCTGTAATATAACATAGCTTAGTGAGCATCTGAGAGGTTCCATTATTTGAAAAATGCCAAAAGGGCAAAAAGAACAAAAAGAACCCAAGGGTACTTACATAGTGGACCCAGAACAACATCAGTGACCTATAAAGCAACCATGGTAGAACTTCAATACCCATATATTGCAATCCAATATAATCATCTAGTCATATACCAACACCTCAAGGTGACTAGAGGAATGAATACTCAGTGATTAGAAGCGAAGTTTAACTGCTGACCTAAGTATAAAAACAGATGGTCACAGTAATGAAAAACAAATCGGCCATCTCATCACCCAAAGCGCCGAGCGGTCTCACTAAGTATTAGGACTTACTAGGATAGAAGACTGGACACGTCTGAAAAGATCGCTCCCTCGACCCTGCTCCAACGAGACCGAGTGACCCAAACGCCGGCGGCACCATCTTTTCAAACAATCATTTCCACGTCTTTCTCAGCGCGAGTTCTGACGTCACCACGCTGTAATTGAATTTAGCGGCCATCTTGTAGTGGATATACGATAGATATGGAGGCCAAAGTGTATTTAGATGTTCGCGCGATACTGAAGTTATATCCAAATCAAAGCCAGAATTGTGAAAAACCACAATTAAATGTATTCTAGAGTCCCATATTATGCATGGAATAAATCGGACCTATCAAAAAGGCGCATTCATGCTCAGCGTGTGATTTAACGTTACCACGCTGTTTTATGGGTGGCGGCCATCTTATAGTGGATAAAAGATATATGGTATAAGTACATACGTGTTATTAATGTGAAGCCAGATGACAGAGTATGTCATAATCAAACGACAAATACGGAAACCCACAATTTATCTGTATTGTATGGTCACATATGACGCATTTCAAATACCAAACAATCCACCATCTTCCGATTTATGCTGAATACGTGTCAGTAATCAAAGGGATCTAATGTAAAGTCGCTAGAGTATGCCACTCAATAAGCAAGTTCAGTCCTTTCTCCACTGTTTTATATTTCCAAATACACTTGTTCTCCCTCTGTGTGAGCAAATAATCCACATTGGTACATCTTCTAGTATTTCTGATAACTTCCAAGACAAACCATTTCATTTGTGTAGGGCTATGGGCAAATGCTTGGTAGTGTTCTACTAATGGTGCAGTTAATACATTGCACCGAATACGTGATTGGTGCTGTAAAATTCTTTTTTTAACTGCTTGGGTTGTTTTACCAATGTAGGATAAATCACAGGAACACTGTATACAATAGATTACATTTTTGGTTAAACAGTTTGAGTGGTCACGTAGCACAATTTCATTTCCATTGAGATTACACGTTTTTACAGTCAAAGTGGTGGCACAAGCAGTACAATACCCACACGCATAATGGCCTATCACAGGTGGCATTCCCCATAAATTCTGCAAAGTAGTGGGTACTGGATCTTTATATGCCCTCACTAAGTAATCCCGTAGGTTTTTACCTCTTTTAAAGGCAAATCGTGGAATTTGTAACTGTGGTTCAACTTTGCTTATTAAATGCCAGTTATGTTTTATTATCTTTACTATGGCATTGGACTCAGTTCCAAAGGTGGTTACACATGTGATGGGTTGTGAAGCCTGTGTGTTTATATCAACATCTCTTTCTTTGTGTAATAATGACTGTCTGTCATAATACCACACGCGTTTCATTGCACGTTTTGTTAGTCTGTAAGGATATGCTCTTGTGACTAATTTAGTCAACAACAATTTAGCCTCTCTAAAATAATCCTCCCTTTTCGTACAATTCCTTACGACGGAATTGTACGAAAAGGGAGGATTATTTTAGAGAGGCTAAATTGTTGTTGACTAAATTAGTCACAAGAGCATATCCTTACAGACTAACAAAACGTGCAATGAAACGCGCGTGGTATTATGACAGACAGTCATTATTACACAAAGAAAGAGATGTTGATATAAACACACAGGCTTCATAACCCATCACATGTGTAACCACCTTTGGAACTGAGTCCAATGCCATAGTAAAGATAATAAAACATAACTGGCATTTAATAAGCAAAGTTGAACCACAGTTACAAATTCCACGATTTGCCTTTAAAAGAGGTAAAAACCTACGGGATTACTTAGTGAGGGCATATAAAGATCCAGTACCCACTACTTTGCAGAATTTATGGGGAATGCCACCTGTGATAGGCCATTATGCGTGTGGGTATTGTACTGCTTGTGCCACCACTTTGACTGTAAAATCGTGTAATCTCAATGGAAATGAAATTGTGCTACGTGACCACTCAAACTGTTTAACCAAAAATGTAATCTATTGTATACAGTGTCCCAGTGATTTATCCTACATTGGTAAAACAACTCAAGCAGTTAAAAAAAGAATTTTACAGCACCAATCACGTATTCGGTGCAATGTATTAACTGCACCATTAGTAGAACACTACCAAGAATTTGCCCATAGCCCTACACAAATGAAATGGTTTGTCTTGGAAGTTATCAGAAATACTAGAAGATGTACCAATGTGGATTATTTGCTCACACAGAGGGAGAACAAGTGTATTTGGAAATATAAAACAGTGGAGAAAGGACTGAACTTGCTTATTGAGTGGCATACTCTAGCGACTTTACATTAGATCCCTTTGATTACTGACACGTATTCAGCAAAAATCGGAAGATGGTGGATTGTTTGGTATTTGAAATGCGTCATATGTGACCATACGATACAGATAAATTGTGGGTTTCTGTATTTGTCGTTTGATTATGACATACTCTGTCATCTGGCTTCACATTAATAACACGTATGTACTTATACCATATATCTTTTATCCACTATAAGATGGCTGCCACCCATAAAACAGCGTGGTAACGTTAAATCACACGCTGAGCATGAATGCGCCTTTTTGATAGGTCCGATTTATTCCATGCATAATATGGGACTCTAGAATACATTTAATTGTGGTTTTTCACAATTCTGGCTTTGATTTGGATATAACTTGAGTATCGCGCGAACATCTAAATACACTTTGGCCTCCATATCTATCGTATATCCACTACAAGATGGCCGCTAAATTCAATTACAGCGTGGTGACGTCAGAACTCGCGCTGAGAAAGACGTGGAAATGATTGTTTGAAAAGATGGTGCCGCCGGCGTTTGGGTCACTCGGTCTCGTTGGAGCAGGGTCGAGGGAGCGATCTTTTCAGACGTGTCCAGTCTTCTATCCTAGTAAGTCCTAATACTTAGTGAGACCGCTCAGCGCTTTGGGTGATGAGATGGCCGATTTGTTTTTCATTACTGTGACCATCTGTTTTTATACTTAGGTCAGCAGTTAAACTTCGCTTCTAATCAGTGAGTATTCATTCCTCTAGTCACCTTGAGGTGTTGGTATATGACTAGATGATTATATTGGATTGCAATATTATTATTAATCGGGTTTTATAAAGCGCAAACAACCCGGAGGCCTCGTAATATATGGGTATTGAAGTTCTACCATGGTTGCTTTATAGGTCACTGATGTTGTTCTGGGTCCACTATGTAAGTACCCTTGGGTTCTTTTTGTTCTTTTTGCCCTTTTGGCTTTTTTCAAATAATGGAACCTCTCAGATGCTCACTAAGCTATGTTATATTACAGATTTTTATATGAGGAGCTTGTCGAGTGATCTAATATCCGATTGCTTTGGAGATTGAATTACCTAGGATAAGGTGAATAGACGCTATATCTAAGTTCAGACATGCTTTTAACTGGTTTTTAAATGGACTTTATTGGTATGCAATAAGTTCTCACGTGGTTCTGTCTCACACTCGTTGGGTGTGTCACATTTTTGGTTTAAATTCAGTCACTGGGTAGTCCGGTTTTATATGGGTGCACTTGTTGTCCTGATGTGTGAAGCAACATAATCGGATTTGATATGCAGGGAACACCTTAAAGTTGTAGCTTGTTGTTTTCTCACTAGATATATACTTGTGCAACTACATCGTCCTGATGATGGTCCTAAGGATTGGATAGGCAAATGGAGGACCGAAACGTCGACACTCTATCACCATTTTGCGAATATGTTGTAATTGGAGTATATACAAATACGCATATGATTGTGATTCTGTCTCGTATTATGGCAATTTACCTAAATCCATAATTGTGGCAAATGGTGATTTCACACTACTGTAATCAACTGTATTCTCCTGGTTATGTGTGTGTTGCCTAGTATAAAGAAAATATAAATAAGAAAGAACAAAAGTGAATACAAGAATAAAACTTGTTTTTGATACAGACAGCTATTTGGATTGGTTAACTGTCTCCTGCTTAATGAAAAATGTTGATCACGAATGTGGCAGTATTTTGAATATTTACATTGAACGAAATGATTCCTGGAGGGACATTTGATTTTTGTTATTGCCCTTTAAAAAACTGCCGGTGCTCAGACCCGATGAGACCCGGCCCACTTAAAGCCCTGGGTGTAAGGATATACTTACTGAAGGCCTAGGCAAAACTGTATTTTTCCAGTTCTTCTACCTGAAATGTGTAACAACAGCTGTAGGCAAGCTTGTTGGCTGTACGTGCCTGTTAAAAAACCTCAAAGAGAAATAAAAACTTGACCGTAGATTCAGATCCTGCCTCAGTGCAGTATTTGGGAGAAAAGTGCAGTGGCTCTGTGCCCTTAACTCTCACTTGTTACACCCCGTCCCAGCTCCTCATTCTACCTTCCATGATCTGTGCAAACATTTTATTCTGGCTGATCTGTGTCTCTTATCAAAAATCAAGGTTGAGGGAGTGAAGAGGTAGCGCTGAAGAGCACTCAGGTGGATGCATCCTCCTCCATGTAAATGTATTTAGAAAACAAAGAGATCCACCTCTTGGAGGTTTCTTGTATGTCCAGGGATGTGAGACATACACACTATTTGTTAAAATACCCCTCACACAAGAAAAGGGCCCTTGGTGTCATGCTTCATCATCGGGGTCTTCCCGCCCCGCTGCGGGACGGGGCTTGCTGCAACTGGCGACTACGCTGGAGCACTTTCATTTTGTAAGTGCTATGTGAGGTGTATTTGAGTGAGTGAGGTAGGGTCAGGGGTGAATGGCAAAGTGATGTTAAAAAATACCTGGCCTTACGGATTTAAAATAACTTTATTGGTCATAGGCTGGTATTAATAAAAACAGTGTGTCGGAGACTCAAAGCAATTAATGTGCTGATTCTCCTTGTAAAGTCAACATGTTTCGAGGTTTATGGCAGCCCCTTCATCAGGACAGAGGAGATCCCTCTGACACTCACTGGTTGCTATCAATATGTGAAACGTGTATATACAAGTGAATTAAAAAAATTATACAATACCTATGTGGTATAAATATATGTTTGTTTTAGCTCTATCAGTATTTCTGAAAATAGGCCTGTAAAATAAACAACACAGTTACTCTCCGTGCACTTCCCAATGCGCAGGTATAGGTAAACTAAGGAAGGAAAAAGGTGACATATAGTGACTTCACTATATAAAGGTATATTATAGTTAAATAACGGTGCTGTGAACTGGTAGGGTAAGAAAAGGAAAAAGACAGTACATAACAGAACACACACACGTCACAGAAAACACACATTCTATATAGTGAATACTCGAGTGGGTTGTAATAGGCTGAAAAAAGAACATTGGCGTGAGTTTTTGTACATACTAGCAAGGTTAGGAGTCAGTGCCCCATGAGCCGTCAGTTCGAGAGATATTGAGAAATTCACATCGGTTGGTATAAGCGAGAGGGAAAAAAAAGGGGAAAAAAGGATGACCTTGACTCAATGGTGAAATAAGGTCAAGTCATTAGCAGTTTGATGGTATTCGTGGTTGTTGCCAGGTCCTCCCTCATGTGGCTATGCCGTACTTACTTATTTGAAGTCCTAGTTCTCGCCTCCACTCTCTCCCGTGGCTTCCGTGATGTGAGTGAGAGGGTGGAAGGTGGCGTATTTATGTGCTCGATAATTGGTCCATCACTTACACCTGCCCGTATTCTAACCGGGCGAAGTGAGTACTGAGCACTAGAAGGCTCACGTCAGAGCATAAAGGAAGGCGGTGGCCATCTTGCTTTTCCGAAACACCGTAACCGAAGAGAAAGATGAAGTTACGTTGTTAGAGTGGACACGGGATTACGACAACAGTCCACCTTTACTCCCCTAGATTCCACAGTACCCATTGAGATACTGACGTTTGAAAAAGCCGCCATGGAGAACCTAGCGCATCTACCAACCAATGAGATTGATACATTCCAAAACACTTCACAGAAAGAAAAAGATGCCTTACGTGAACTGGCGAATAACGCTGAAATTGTAATAAAACTGGCAGACAAGGGTGGGGCTATTGTCATTCAAACACAACAAAACTACGACAGAGAATGTAAAAAACTGCTCAACGACAAAAGGAACTATGAGATCCTACGGGATGATCCGACAGAAGAAGTCCGCATTCGAATCCTCATGATGGTAGAAGAAGCGACAGCGCACGACTGGGTTTCGAAAAAAGAAGCTGATTTTCTCATCCAGAAAACCCCTACAACACCGTATTTCTACACAATACCGAATATCCACAAGGAGGCAGCATATCCACCAGGCTGCCCCATTGTATCAGGCATTGGATCGATTCTTGAACCCCTTTCAAAGTTCCCAGATGCCTTTCTAAGACCCATAGTACAGGCCACTAATACATATTTAAAAGACACTAAAGCAGTACTCCAACTTATTGAAGATCTCCCTTTTGACCCTAATACTAACCTCTTACTTGGGCTGGATGCCGAGAGCCTCTACAGGAGTCTTCCTCACTGTGAAACACTCAAAATCATTGAGGAAGTCCTGTTCTCTACATCCTGGGACTACCAGACGCCTAGGAGTGTGGTCATGGAATGCATCAGCCTAGCATTAAAGAAAAATTTCTTTCTCTATGAAGGGGTACACTACCTACAGAAACACGGGACCAGCATGGGGAGCACCTTTGCTCCCAGCCTGGCTGGTCTCTTTGTACACCATCTAGAGACCACACAAATCTTACATCAACAAAACCCCTTCCATGATCAGTTAGTAACCTGGAAACGATACATCGATGATGTGTTTGTAATATGGAAGGGGGACAGGCAATCGGTTGAGGATTTCATGAAGTGGCTGAACCAACAAGATAGATTCCTCAAATTCACTCAAACAGCATCAAACGAGAATCTCGTTTTTCTAGATCTCAATATCTATCCGGATTAGGGTAGACTCAAAACCAATACCCATTTCAAACCTACGGCCAAGAACTGTCTCCTATTATACAATAGCTTCCATCCGAGATACCTGAAGGGACAATCTCCCCTACGGGCAATTCCTCAGACTCCGAAGAAACTGTTCTAATGTGTCTGAGTTTAAGAGACAAGCATCTGATTTGGAAGAGAAACTGCTCAACAGAAACTATGCCAAGAAAATTGTACAGAAAGGCCTAAAAAGAGCGAGAAACAACAATAGGGAAGCCTTACTAGAGAACACCTCACCTAAGGAACCGGTAACCCGTCCCATCTGTGTCACAACCTATAACACTAATTCAGATAAGATCTCCAAGATAGTGAATAAACACTGGAAAATCCTCAATTGTGGAACCCTCGACTTCCCCAAACCCATGTTTTCGCACAGGAGGGGTAAAAATCTGAGAGACATTTTGGTCCACACGAGACCAAGAACAACCGAAAACCCATGTATGACAAGACTACATTCTGTACAAGGTCATCATCCATGCGCCTCATGCAGCACATGCGAACTTACCAACAAAAGCAAAACAATAACATTTTCCAATGGCACCACTTGCGAGCAGCGTGCATTTACCAATTGCAACAGCAGAAACGTTGTATACTTGATCACGTGCCCATGTGCCAAGGAATACATAGGAATGAAGTCAAGACCGGTCAAAATACGCATCGGCGAACATAAGAGCAATATTCGCTGCAAGAAGAATACGACGAAGATGGCAAACCATTATGTAACAATGGGTCATGACATCAAGGATCTTCGCTGGATCGTTATTGAACATGTGGCGAACGAAAAATACCTTCTAGAAAAAGAACAACGTTGGGTGTTCCGTATAGGGACACATATCACTGGGCTGAACGATGATATACCATGGGCACAATTGAGCAAACATTAGTGTATTGTAATCTGACCACACCCACGGTCTACATCACGACATGAGAACAAAAATGAGTGGTTTGGATGTGCAGTAAGCAACATAAACCTGTTGATAATTATGTGATAACCGTATGACACGAGTATCATTCCGGATCAACTTCCTGAATGACCTTGCCTCATGGCAGACATAGTTCTACAAGTTACACTGGGCCATCGAGTGGGGTATCGTGCCCGCAGAGATACCGCAGAAACATTTTCACACCCACATTCCCCACTAGATTACCCCATACAGATTAGACCTACTACCATAGGGAACACTCCCTAGGGGGCTGTTTGGGTGCATGCTACTAACCATATTTCCATAATGCATGTATGTGTATCATCACTTTCATTATTAACCACCTTTTGCCCCGTTAAATAGTTAAAATATTCTTTTCGATTCAGCTATACAGAACCCACAGTTGGGTTGTATATCACGATCAAGACCACTCCAAAATGGCCGACTTGTCGCGTCTACCTTGAACTACTGTGCCTCTATGCCCTTATGCCGGTCGGCACACATGCCGCGTATATTCTCAATCTTTCAGAGCTCCAATTTTATTTACATTATGCTGGACCTAAGCTGTACCAATGTTTAAAGTCCACTCTAATAACGTAACTTCATATTTCTCTTCGGTTACGGTGTTTCGGAAAAGCAAGATGGCCACCACCTTCCTTTACGCTCTGACGTGAGCCTTCTAGTGCTCAGTACTCACTTCGCCCGGTTAGAATACGGCCAGGTGTAAGTGATGGACCAATTATCGAGCACATAAATCGGCTGCCTTCCACCCTCTCACTCACATCACTGAAGCCGCCGAAGAGAGTGGAGGCGAGAACTACGACTTCAAATAAGTAAGTACGGCATAGCCGCATGAGGGAGGACCTGGCAACAACCACGAATACCATCAAACTGCTAATGACTTGACCTTATTTCACCATTGAGTCAAGGTCATCCTTTTTTTCCCTTCTTTTCCCTCTCACTATACCAACAGATGAGAATTTCTCAATATCTCTCGACCTGATGGCTCTTGGGACACTGACTCCTAACCTTGCTCGTATGTACAAAAACTCACGCCAATGTTCTTTTTTCAGCCTATTACAACCCACTCGAGTATTCACTATATAGAGTGTGTGTTTTCTGTTACGTGTGTGTGTTCCGTTATGTACTGTCTTTTTTCCTTTTCTTACCCTAACAGGTCACAGCACCGTTGTTTAACTATAATATACCTTTATATAGTGAATTCACTATGTGTCACCTTTTTCCTTCCTTAGGTGACCTATACCTGCGCATTGGGAAGCGCACGGAGAGTAACTGTGTTGTTTATTTTACAGGCCTATTTTCTGAAATACTGATAGAGCTAAATCAAACATATATTTATACCAATAGGTATTGTATAATTTTTTTAATTCACTTGTATATACACTTTTCACATATTGATAGCAACCAGTGAGTGTCAGAGGGATCTACTCTGTCCTGATGAAGGGGCTGCCATAAGCCTTGAAACATGTTAACTTTACAAGGAGAATCAGCACATTAATTGCTTTGACTCTCCGACACACTGTTTTTATTAATACCAGCCTATGACCAATAAAGTTTTTTTGAATCCATAAGGCCAGGTATTTTTTAACATTACTTTGCCATTCACCCCTGACCCTACCACACTCACTCAAATACACCTCACATAGCACTTACAAAATCAAAGTGCTCCAGTGTAGTCGCCAGTCGCAGCACGCCTGTCCCGCAGCGGGGCGGGAAGACCCCGATGATGAAGCATGACACCAAGGGCCCTTTTGGTGTGTGAGGGTAATTTTAACAAATAGCGTGTATGTCTCACAGCCCTGATCTGTGTCTCTATCATACACCCTGCTTCCCTATCTCTCATTCACTTTCTCATGCTCTCTTTCTAAGTGTCTCTCTCTCTCCAAATCTCGCACATCCATCCTCCCTCTTTCCCAATTTGCCAGCCCACAAGTCTCCCAATCTCTCCCTCTCTCTCTCCTCCATCTCTCTTTCTATCTCACATGTCCCTATCCCTTGTCTCCACATCTCTCTCTCACCTCTTTGTCTTTCTCACCTTACACATCCTCTAGTCTTTTCCTCCCACTCTCTCTCTTGCTCCGTCTTGCTTCTTTACCCGTTGACCCATCTTTCTCTCCCTCCACCTCTCCCTCACCTTACACATTCACCTCAGCCTTTTTTCTCACCTGTCTTCATCTGTCTCCCCTTTCTCTCTTGCTCTCAATCAGCTAGATTCATCAATGCCCCTTTTTGCGAGTCTGTAATAGCGATTCATAAGGAATCGCTATTAAGGACTTGCAAAACGGGATTCATGTAGGAATTGCAAAAAATATTGCGATTCCTACATCTTCCTTATTTGCGATTAGCAAATTGCTAATCGCAAATAAGGAATAACTCCCCATTCATTCCTAAAGGCCCATAGGAATGAATGGGGAGTTATTCCTTATTTGCGATTAGCAATTTGCTAATCGCAAATAAGGATGCGATTTCAAGGGTGCAGGGGTGTCCAAAGGACACCCTGTAGCACCCCTGAAATGAAAATGTACACATGTGTTGCGCACACACATGTCCAAAGGACATGTGTGTGTGTAACATGCAACTTAGAAAAATGCACTGAAGTGCATTTTTCTAAGTTTTCGCTATTTACCACGAAGTTACAATTCGTGGTAAATAGCGCCAAGTAATAGCGAATTCGCAAAAAAAATTGGTTAATGAATTGCATTTAAGGAATCTCAAATAGAGATTCCTTAAATGCAATTCCTCGCAAATATGCGATTTCGCTATTAGCGATTTTTGCATTTGGGATGATGAATCCCAAATGCAAAAATTGCGCTTACAAAGGGCCAGATTCTGAGAATCTGGCCCTTTGCGAGCCGATTTCTCTTTCATGAATCTACCTGAATGTACCCATCCACCCATGTTGCCCCATCTCGCTCTCTGTCCTTAACAGCTTTTGTTTCTTTGAACCTGTATCTCTATTTCTCCCGTCTATATTTTACACATCGCTCTCCTCTATCTCACATACTCTTCTCTCTCTTTTGTTATCTCCATCTATCCGCTCCCCCATCAAAGCACTTTAAATGCTTACATTTGTAAAAAATGTGAAATAAATATTTCATTCAAGACACCTCACAGGGGCGAGACATGAAACACAAGAGTGCGTGTGTGTAAATGTGTGCGTACATGCCTGCATGCATGTGTATCTAAGTGCACATATGCGTAGGTATATATGAGTACCTGTGTATGTCTGCTTGATATATATCTGCATGCATGTTTGAGTTTGTAAATGTATCTCCTCTTGTTAATGCTGTATATGTATGTGCATGCTTACTTATGTGCTTGTCTGTGTGAGCGTGTGTCTGTGCTTGTATGTGCTTGTGCCTGTGTGTGTGTTTGTGCATAAGTGTGTGTGTATGCTTGTGTGGCTGCATCTATCTTTGTATGCGGCTGAACCTGGCTATTTCCACTTAACACTACGTAGATAGGAAACTCAAATAATTCAACGGAACATATTTTCTTATCGTTTTTTCTGTTATTGTTTTTAGTGTTATTCCCTGATGAAGGGCAGAGACAGAATGCCCGAAATGTATTCGATTTGACTATAATAATGCCTCACGTATGAAAATCATGGAAAAGAATTGATGAACTTGCAATGAATAATAATTGCTGGAATTGTATAAAATAAACATTCAAATAATTGGAATAAGGAAACTGAGTTGAAATCCTCATTTCGCGCTGAGGTGAAACGGAGTGCCCACAGGGATGGGTCTAGTGATTTACTAGGAACACACACATTTTCTAATTTTAGACGTCTGGGGATGATGGACGTCACCTGTGGAGCACCCATAATTTTCTAAAAAACATCAAAAAGGAAACCATCTATAAACGAGCAGTGCACTTGACTCTACATACTATTTCCAAATGTGTGTATTTCTATGCATGTGTTTGTGTATACGTGTTTCTTTCTATCCATGCTTGCACATTTGTGTGTGTCTATCTGTGCATCTATGTTTACTTTGAAAGTTTGTTTTTATTGCACATAAAATGCTTTACTAAAAACAATATCTGTAACAATAACTACTGGATGGGAAAAGATTAACCTCATTAGTACCAGTTTAGCACTTAAATTCAACAATCAGCAACTCTACGGTGCCAAATTAAACTTTGGAGACGTCAATGCCCATCACCACGTGTCATGCTTTTTTTTTGTTTGATCTACAATGTGTTGTAATCTAAGATTATCCAGAAGGTTGTGGATTATGTGTCATGTTTGTGAAATACACAGTCCAGTTTAAAATCTTGAGGCTTCAAGAGCATATAATTCCATAGTTACTTTTTTTGCCAGAGCCGGCATATTACTCTTCTCTCCCTCACCCCTTATAACAAAACAAAATTAAAAACCATTGTCATTTCTAACATCAAGAGCTCTAATTTTCAAAATGCGCGAGACCTATTGCATTGGAAATGCATGTTGTTTTTCAGCTCTGGACTGGGGCTCTTCTTTGTGGGGCAACGCTCCTCCACTCAAATGGAGAAGCCACCCCTTTGTCATACCCACAGTCGACCAACAACCCCAATTTCTTACAATGTTAAAAAAAATTAAAACAGATCAAAAAGGACTGCCCCCTTTACCCCTTTACTAATAGAGGTTTGTATGTTTCAGTCTATTTTGGTGGTCTCTGTAAGGATGTCTATGGGTACACAGATGACTGGGTGGGTAACCTGGTGCTCTTTAAGGTTATCGTCTACTATTTACTGTACTTTGAAAGTTGATATCATTAAATATGTAATGAAAAATATGCTTTAAAATGCACCATTTTGGTCTGTCTTTTTCCAAACTTTTCTTGGGGGGAGATCCATCGCTAAACCCTCCTAGTGGTGGTCCGGCTGGCTCGCTGCGTTCACTTACAACGGGACGGACAGGGGCTGGTCTGGGGAAATTCGCCAGGGCTGCTTTCAGTTTCATGTCCGGCCCTGAAGGCAGCACCGATTTTCAACCAGTAAGCCACTTTCTTGAGCCCACACACTGACAATGTAAGAGAGAGCCAATCATTCAGGGCATACCACATCAACACATTCACTGTATAATAGTTCTTTTGTCATTAACACCCAACTAAATTCTTTTCAATAAAGTGCTCCGAGGTGATCATGAGTGGACAAGTATTCCCACTCTACGTTCTGCCAAATAAATAAGTAAATGAGAGTAAATTGCTCCTAAAAGGAAATGTTTTTTTAATGTTGGTCACATTTTCAACAATTTCTGCCACAGCTTGTTATATTCCTACCTTGTTTCAGGAAGGCTTTCATTTGATCACATGTCTGATCATTTTTTACCGAAACCTCAAATCCCAAGTTCTGAAAACAACGCTCAATTTCTTTGGCATCTTTGTTAGTACCACTGCTAGTACTTATACCTGCAGAAGAATAAAGCATACACATAGACTTTTAATTACACTTATTTTTTATTTAATCTCTTTATTCAAAATTTGCAGAGAAAAAGAAACAGTGTAATATACCTCCCTAATTGTCGAGGACTTGTGAGCGAAACATGCATTAGTTATTACACAGATCTTCTCAAGGCCTGGGCCGGGACATTACACCAGCTCAGCAAGCAAAGTTGTTTTCCTTTCAGTGTTCACATCAACATAAAAGCCCACCAGTTCAACTTGTGACTCAAGCCCTCTCTGCCCTCTGTCAGCTGAGCATCTCCCAATTTTCTTCACTATCTCTCTTCCCTCACTTCTCTCCAGGGACCCTAGATCTTCTCGACCTTGGGTGTGCAACCTCTTGCCTGGTACACCAGTTTTTCTACCCCCATACTCCAATCCATGCCTTCCTCCCACTCCCGTATCTTTGGCATAGTGGGGACCCCTCAGTACTGCAGGATATCCCAATGCACCACCATCAGGGCCTGGTTGGCATATCGGTCCAGAGTTTGTTCGCCCCAAATGCCTAATGAGGCCAGTTGGGGTGTAAGCCTAACTTTGTAGCCCAAAACATTTGATGTTCCATCACCCACCAATTTCAAGTAGGCCAAACTTTCAGACATTCTCACAGTATGTGTATCAGGGTGCCCTTCATGTGGCAGCCGCTCAGGCATTGTTTGTTCCATATGGGTCTGTTGCCCGACCCATATGGAACAGATGGGTCTGAGTGTAGTATGCCCTATGAAGGATTTTTCAATTGGATAATGCGGAATCCAGCCCGAAACACAACTCTCTAGGATGCCCACATGCCTGCCCCCAGTCATCGTACTCCAGTCTACCCAGAACCCTCTCACATCTTTCTCTCAAAGGTTCAAGTGAAGGAAGGCTATTACTCAAGAGTGTGGAGTAGAACCGGGGGCACCCAGCACTCTGTATTCCACTGGAAACTCCTCAACCACCTCTTCCCGTAGGGCCTCACAATTGCCTAGTATGAATTGCATCTGTTGGTACCCGAGAAATCGACTTGTTGACAACTCATATTCAGCTTGCAAACAGTAAATGGGATCACTGCACCTTCCCTAAATATGTCATCCAGTTTGGAGATCCCCAGAAGGTAACATTTTTTATATCCCTCTATCTTGTGCAGACCATGGAGGAGTTATGGGTCCCAAAGCGGGGCCTTCAATGTCAATATGCCTCACCATCCCAGTGTGCGCGTTGCCCTCTTCCATATGTTGACCACCGTCTCCATGGGATAGGAGAGGGGGTGTAGCCCTCTGTAGAGTCGATGAAGGTATCCCTCCGGGGACAGTATGGTCCGCCCTCAAGGAGGGTTCTTATTGGAACAAGAAGGCCCAGTCATAAACAGTAAGAAGCTGAGAGGCCCACTAATAAAGCTGGACCAAACAAATTGCAAAGTGCTAGAAATTACACCAGATTATGCTGGTGTAAATGAGATTTCGCTCGGGCCTAGTGTTTACTGCTCTAATTTACATCAACGTGAAACAATCCCTCTGCTAAGTCCAGATTCTTGCTGACTTACTGTTGGCTGTTTTGAAGTTTGTTACAGTTTATCACTGCCTAGGAACATCTGGCTTGTTTTTGACATTCTCATTTTTAGTTGAATGCACATGCCGTCTTTTTTTCGCCCATTGTGCGCTCATGAGGGGTTAACGATTCTGCATGAGTGTGCAATGTTTTTCTGTCATATTTAAAGATATTGCATCTTAACTAAAAGATGTGGGGGCATATCATCAAGTTCCGGCGATAATTATCACTCAGCACGAGGATAATTACCTCCGGCTATCACAGGGATTTGTCGCTGAGATAGCGCGCTATAAGCGACGCTTATCTCAAAAGCGATAAATATCCCAGAGTTAGCTAAAAATTGTGGGATTATCACTGGTAATCCAGCGATAATCACACAGGGAATGGTGATAACTTGATAATAGGGCATGCCAGACTTAGCCATAATATCCACCTTCCATTGGATATTATGGCTATGTCAGGTTGTCAGCAGGCGTAAAGAAACCTGTGTAAAGCGCAGTTAGTGCTACTTTTATGATCGCTAAGCCTGTTAGCAATCACATTGATAATAGAAGATATGTCGGTTAGCGACATTCTCCATGATACTTTGGCAGGGTACGCCTACTTTGCATCTCATTAGAGATGCAAAGCTGGTCGTTTATGGACAGGGCGCTAAAGCAAGGATTCACGCGATAGTGCAACCTTGCTAATAGTGCGATACAATTATCGCCACATTCTGGCCAAAAACGGCCGCTAAAGCGGCAATAATTGTCTTGCTGATATGCCCCGTGGTTTTCTTTCCCCTTAAACCTACACACATCGGCATGTTGAGTGTGCGTCTAATCACCGCAACCCAAGCTGTTAGACGTCAGAATGCATGAACGCATGCTTTTCTTTTTGGTTTTCTTGGAAGGAGGAAGAATTAATCCTACGCCTAGACAGGATTCCCCCAGTGGTTGTCATTTGACAGTCAGTGGTTGTGGGCTTTGTGCATGGCAGGGGCAGATCCTGATCATAAGGCATTAAAGGGCTGGGTGCCAGCCATTGAGACATCCTGGCAGTTGGAGGATTCATCAATCAACCAATCAGGATTTATAAAGTGCAGCTGATCACCCTAAAGGATATCCAGGTGCTTTGCAGGTCCCAGAGGCTTATTTAAACAGCCAGGTCTTGAGGTCCCTTCGGAATTCTGGAAGCGAGATGAAGGTCTGGAGTTGCATGGAGAGGCTGTTCCAGGTGTTTGCTGTGATGTGGAAGAAGAAGCGTCCTCCACTTTTGCTTCGGTAGATGTGGGGAGTATGGGAAAGTGATAGGAAGGCAGAGCATAGTATTATTGAAGGTTGTTGGAAGTTTAGATGGTGGTCAAAATAGTAGGCTGGTCTTTGGTTGTGTAGAGCCTCGTGTGTGTGGATTAGCAGCGTGAACTGGCATCCGTTTTGTACGAGTAGCCAGTGGAGTTGTCTGAGGCAGGGTGTGATGTAGGTTCATCGGGGAAGGTCGAGCATGAGTCTGACTGAAGTGCTGTGTATGGTCTGAAGTTTCTGTTAGAGATGTGTGGCATTTCCTACATAGAGAGCATTGTCGTAGTCCAGTCAGCTGGTGAAGAGGGCCTGTGTCACTGTGCGTCTCATGGGCAGGTCTAGCCACCTGAAAATCTTACTTAGCATGCGCAGAGTGTAGAAGCAGGCTGAGGAGATGGCATTAATTTGTGATTTCATGGTAAGCTTGTTGTCAATGATGATTCCGAGATTTTTGGCATGGTGGGAGGGAGTGGGTGCGGGTCCTATGTCTCATGGCCACCAGGAGTCATTTCATGTGTTGCTTCTGTTGCAGAAGATCAGTACTTCCATCATGTCTGTGTTCAGACGCAGCCTGTTTTTCTTCATCCAGCCAGCCATGCTTCTCATGCATCTGTGG
This sequence comes from Lissotriton helveticus, assembly GCF_964261635.1. Classification (NCBI taxonomy): domain Eukaryota; kingdom Metazoa; phylum Chordata; class Amphibia; order Caudata; family Salamandridae; genus Lissotriton; species Lissotriton helveticus. Next base: position 1,165,343,087 of record NC_136065.1, on the reverse strand, counting down.
AAGTTGGTTCTGGTCATTGTGGGGTCATCGGTGAGCGAGAAGATGAGTTGGGTTTTGTCTGAATAAGAAATTATGTTGAGACTGTGGGATCTGACGATGTTTTCCAGTGGGGTCATATATGTGTTGAAAAGTGTGAGGCTGAGGGATGAGCCCTGGGGGACACCAAAGGTGATATCTGTGGGTTCGGAGGTGAACAGAGGGAGGCGGATCCTATGGGTTCTTCCGGTGAGGAATGAGGTAATTCATCCGAGCGCATCCCCTTGGATTCTGATGTGGTGGAGCCTTTCAATAAGCGTGTTGCGGCATACATTGTCAAACGCTGCAGAGAGGTTGAGGATGAGCAGGGCTGCTGTTTCTATAGGAGGATTCAGATGTCATAAATGTTTTCGATCAGGGAGGTCTTGTTGCGGTGATAGGTGTAGAAGCAGGCTTGGGAGGCACTGAGTAGTTTGTTCTGCTTATGCTGTGTCATAAGTTTGCTTGTTGGTGATATTTTCCAGTACCGTCACTGGGAATGGGTTCAGGGAGATTAGTTGGTAGTTTTTGAGTTTGTGGGGGTCGGCGTGAGGTTTTTTGAGTAGTGGTCTGACTCCGGCGTGTTTCTAGGCATTTGGGAAAGTTGCGGGGGTGATAGGTGTGTTGAGCAGGGTGGTGAGTTCCTGGCCAATCCTTTGGTTTCCAATATTGAAGATGTGGTGCAGGCTTGGGTCTGTGGGATCTTGCTATAAAAAGTAAAGGTTACAGGGGTGTTATAGGTGCAAAGCAAACACAACATTTGTCATCTAGAGGGGACAAAGGCCCTTCTTCTTATAATAAATCCTCAATGTCTACCAGGTATAAACAAAATACACGCTCATGCCATAGATGTGGTAGTCCTTTTCATTTGGCGGATTCTAAAAATTGTTTCGCTTTGACAAAAGAGTGTTTAAAATGTGGAAAGAAAGGACACTTTGCACGTATTTGTAAAGCAAATCCCACTAGAAAAGTTGCCATGATAGAGTGTGACGAAACTGACGATGAGACAGAAATCATGATGATTACATCTGACAATAACCTTAATAGTACTGACAACATTGTTCTGTCCTGCCAAAACCGGATTTTGATGTAAATGGACAAACTCTATCACTTATGGTGGATCCTGGTTCATTGTATACAACAATCCCGAAGAAGTTGTATGATGCCTCTTGTAGTACAGCTGACTTAATAGCATCAGATGTCATTTTGAAAGGTTACCAGAGGGCAAGCATTGGAGTACCTTATTTTTTTTGAGGCATGCATTACTTTCAAAGGTAGAGTTACCTATGGTAAAATGTATGTTTCCCCTCATGGCCCTGCCATTTTAGGTTGGTTGCATCAATATGACTTAAATATCAGAGTGGATCCTAGGGCTGACCCACCAGTAATGTGCGTTAATAGTGAGAATAGTGATTTGGAAACCATTTTGACCAAACACGAAAAAGTATTTGACATAGCGTTAGGAGAGGCCATCGGCTATCAACATGTTAGTAAACTCAAAAAGAATGTTGTACCAGTCAAGCATGTCGCACGCAAAATACCACTATCTGCTAGACTTGAGGTTGAAAAAATTATCAAACAAATGCTTGATGATGATATTATTGAACCTGTGGAAGCCACACAACGGATATCTCCGGTTGTGATAACACAGAAACTAGATGGCTCTTTGTGTTTCTCTGTGGACACGAGAAGCTTGAACAAGGCAGTGATAATGGACAATTTTCCTCTTCCCAACATCAATGAGATTGTTTTAGGTTTGGGTGGTGGGAAAGTATTCTCAAAGCTCGACTGACGCACGCCTTTACCCCCAAATTAAACTTCAACCAAATTCAAAGGAGTATACTTCATTCATCACCCCTGAAGACACGTATCAATTTAAGAGACTTCCATTGGGGTTATGTTCTGCTGCCAGTACCTTTCAGAGAATCATCACAGACATCCTGAAGAATATTGAGCGTGTAGTCTTCTTCCAAGATGACATTTTAATCTATGGCCTGGATTCCACCGATCACAACTCGATTTTGGACAAAGTTTTAATATGCTTAGCTGGAGCAGGTCTGACTCTACGCAAAGATGAATGCGTCTTCGCTGCCAAAGAAGTGGATTACCTCGGATACCATGTCAGTGGAAATATAATTCAACCCAAACATGACTTGGTCAGTGCCATACTTAATGTAATAGAACCGAACGATAAAGATAAATTGAGATCATTCATGGGCATGGTGGAATACTATGCAAAATTTGTGAAAAATGTTGCAGAGAAAGTTGAACCCTTGAGAAATATTTTGAGAAAAGGAAAAACATTCGCTTCGGGAACTGAACAAAAAAATGCTTTTAACTTGATTAAGTAAAAGATTGTAAACACAAATATTCTTTCCAGTTATGCGCCATCTTTGCCTACTGTTCTGACCGTAGATGCCAGTTCTGTGGGCATTGGAGCTGTCCTTACACAAAAACATGCTGGACAACAAAACACAGTTGCTTTTGCTTCTCGCTCATTGACTGAAAGTGAAAGAAATTATTCTGTCATTGAGCGAGAGGCGCTGGCGGCTGCATGGGCTACTAGGTATTTTAGAGTTTATTTGTGGGGAATCTCCTTCACACTCAGGACCGACCACAAGCCTTTATTGAAAGTGTTGGCTCCTGGGTGTATTAAAAATTGTTCAGGGAGACTAGCCAAGTTAGCAGTCAGTGTCCAAGATTTCATGTGTAACGTTGAATATGTACCTGGGTGGTGTAATAGTGTTGCAGATTGCCTATCAAGATTGCCGGACACAAAAGTTAACCCACAGGAAATAGTAACCGAAAGTGCAGTTGCTTATTTAGAAGATCTTACAGAAGATCTCTCTAGATCTATATCCAAAGATGAGTGGATGGAAGCCATGAGGAAAGATCCCCTATAGGAAAACTTAGTTAGGATGTGTAAAGAGGGCGTATCCAAACAAAGTACAGTGTCGCACAATCTCAGACCCTATGCCCAACTACAACATGAGATTTCCACGCAGGGAGATTTTATTTTGGTAAGAGGTGAGAAGTACATACCACCGGAGTCTCTCAGATCTCGCATTATTGGCTTGGCTCATGAAGGCCATTTAGGCCAAACCCTTACTGCCAGACGCCTTAAAGAAAACGTTTGGTGGCCGGGCATACATTAACAAGCCAAATTATGGGTGGAACAATGTGAGATCTGCAGGGAATCTGAAAAGAGGCTTCAAGTAGGTACAAGTACTCATTCCTATGGACAGGTGGTATCTGAAGAAATTTTGTGGCAAAAAGTTTGCATTGATTTTATTGGTCCTTTTCATGAGCTACAAGACAGTGAGAAATTTGCTCTGGTGTTAGTAGACTCTACTTCAAGGTGGGTGGAAGTTGCATTGATGAAAAGTATTGATACAATGTCCACTATTAAGGTACTTACTGACATTTTCAGAAGAGAAGGTATTCCCGCTATGATTCTATCAGACAACGATACAAAACTTACTTCTAGGGAAATGGAGAATTACTTCAATCATGTAGGTTTGAAACATTTACGCATCTCGCTATACAATCCCCAAAGTAATGGTTTATGCGAGAGAGTGAATAGATTAGTCAAAGGTACTATGCAACTTGCTTTGGCTTCTAATCGGTCTATTCAAAAGGAGATTAAAGAAATGTTTTGGGCGTATCGTACCACAATACACCAAAACATGACAAAAACGCCCTTTGAGCTTATGAGAGGCAGGCGAGCTGGTACAAAATCGGTTCCTATGTGGTTACAAAAACCAGATCTGGTGGTTGATCATCGTTCACATGTTAACAGTAAAACAAACATATCTAAAGGTTATATGGTTAAGGTCAAAACTGGTGGTATGCATAACATTTTCAACCAATTCATAGGGCCTTTTCAGGTTAAGTCAGTATCTGGTAACTATGTTAGATTACAGAATGGTGAGACATGGACCCCTCGAAGAGTAGCCTTATACCAAAAGAAAGATAGACAACCCCATTTTCAATTTTTACAATTACAGGCTTTACCATCTCAAGAAATTGTTGATAAGAAGACTAACAGGCAAATTTGTAAGTGAAAGTCACCTGTGTATTTAAAAGATTTTGTTTAGATATTTAGGAAAGGAGTGGGTAGATATTGTAGTTACATTATTTTTACCACTCATATATAAATGTTAAAAATGTTGATTGCTTTTACCTTTAGTCTTCCATTACACAATATTACATGACACAGTGCAAGAATCATTTATTTGTATATACATTTAATAACACGTTAATTCATGTCATCATTTTCATGTTAAAGGAAAGGAGATGTGTTGTGCACATTGTATGCTCCTATCTCCTAGTTCTGGCTCGTGAGCTTATCTGACCTCGTGGTGGCGGTTCCCTTGTGCCTCCGAGCCCAGAGTTCTCTGAAACAGCCGTTAGATATAGATTCTAACTTGGCTCTGCTGGTCGGATTTTCTCCGTTGTTACTTGGCAAATAAAGAAATCATCTTTATCCCGTCAGGTCCAGCCTATTATTTATAACAATTACCAGTAGGAAGATATAGTTAGGACCTGTTTTCCTTAGGAAATCCGCAACATTTTATTTAGAATAACTTTGGCGCCGAAATTTTCAAAACTAATGGCCGGTCCGCTCCGCTCCTATCCTGAAAGTCTTGGGGTGATTCATGAAGCGGGGCGAGAAAAAAGGGGGGTCCCAAAACGTGTTTTCCCCATGCAATTTTCCATAGGGACCTTTAGCCGCAGCTTCAGCCCGAACTGCTGAACGGAATTACACCAAATTTGCCAAAGAGGTAGTCCTCAGTTCAGACTCCTGCTTTTTGCTTAAATGGTTTCAATCTGTTCAGTAGTTTTTTACATATTAAAGGAAAAAAGTATATATATATCTGGGCGGAGCCTAACGACATATCTCATTGTGAGGTCTGATTGGCTGTCAGCACTTCATCCAAGAAGTGTTGGCAGCCATCTTGGGACCAATATACATGATAGCACCTCATTATAAAGCATTGCAGTTAATAGAAGGTTTTAAGACGTTAGTTACATTATAAATCATTTGTTGATGGTACCATACGCATTTTAGGAATTGTGGTGTGTTCTAAGGTGATTTTACCATGTGAAAAAGCCTTCTGCTGGGATATCATGAATCATGTTTGAGAGAAAACTATTTTCTCATGCTTGTCCCATGGAGGTTTGGAAGGTGCTCCAGAAGCTAAAATGAGAGCATATTTTCTGTAAATTCACATTATCTTTCTCAGTCATGTGAGAATGAAGTCTGACATTCTCCATAAAACATGTACATCCAACAATGGCAGAGACTGTCAGTTTATTCCTTTGTGTTCTACTGCAGCTTCCCAGAGTGTTCTAAAGAACAACTAGAGCGCTAACAGCCTTACTATTGACACAATTATGGCACACCTGAAGCCATCTTGATAGGAATTAACTGGTAACACTTAAAACATTTAATTTAAAAAGGAATAAAATGAGGGGGTTCATTTTGTCCTAGAAATTATGGTTAGTGCTGTAGAAAGAAAAATTAGGACATGTTTTAAGTGAGATCTGAAATATCTTCCCTGTTATATTTCAACAGGAGCAGACTGGCGGTTGATTCCTTTGTGTTCTACTGCAGCTACCCAGAGTGTTCTAAAGAACAACTAGAGCGCTAACAGCTTTACTATTGACAAAATTATGGCACACCTGAAGCCATCTTGATTGGAATAAACTGGTAACACTTAAAACATTTAATTTAAAAAGGAACAAAATGAGGGGGTTCATTTTGTCATAGAAATTATGGTTAGTGCTGTAGAAAGAAAAATTAGGGTATGTTTTAAGAGAGATCTCAAGTCCTCTTCTATTTAAATTCTGACATTCAGACTGAACAATCACTTTCAATACCAGCAGTAGACTTCCAGTTAGCTCCCTGGTGAACACTACCCCCTACACTACTCATAAACCACTGCACTACGCTAAACCCTAAAACACTATCCCCAGCACGAGCCCCTATATTACACAAACACCACTGCACGACCCTTAACCCTAAAACACTACGCCAGCACGACCCCCTACACTACAAAAACACCACTGCACAACCCTAAAACACTACCCCTAAACTACACAATTACCACTGCACTACCCTAAACCCTAAAACACTACCCCCAGCATGACCCCCTAAACTACTCAAACACCACTGTACTACCCTAAACCCTAAAACACTACCCCCAGCACAAACCCACAAACACTACACAAACACCACTGCACTACCCTAAACCCTAAATCGACCCCCAGCATGACCCCCTACACTACCCACACACCACTGCACTACCCTAAAAACTAAATCTACCCCCAGTACGACCCCTACACTACCCAAACACCACTCCACTACCCTAAACCCTAAAACACTACCCCAGCACGACCCCTACACTACATAAACAGCACTGCACCACCCTAAACTCTAAATCTAACCCCACCATGACCCCCTACACTACACAAATACCACTGCACTACCCTAAACACTAAATATTCCCCCAGCACGACCCCCTACACTACACAAACACAGCTGCACTACCCTAAACCCTAAAACACTGCCACCAGCACGACCCCTACACTACACAAACACCACTGCATGACCCTAAAACACTACCCCCAGCAAAACCCCCTACACTACCCAAACACCACTGCGCTACCCTAAACCCTAAATCTACCACAGCACGAACCCCTACACTACCCAAACACCGCTGCACAACCATAAACCCTAAAACACTACCCCATACACTATACAAACACCACTGCACTACCCTAAACTCTAAATCTACCCCCAGCATGGCCCCCTACAATACACAAATACCATTGCACTACCCTAAACCCTAAAACACTACCCCCAGCAGGAGCTCCTACACTACACAAACACCACTTCACTACCCTAAACTCTAATTCTACCCCCGCTCGACCCCCTACACTACCCAAACACCATTGCTCTACCCTAAACCATAAATCTACCCCAGCACAACCCCCTAAACTACCCAAACACCACTGCACTACCCTAAACTCTAAATCTACCCCCAGCATGGCCCCCTACACTACACAAATACCATTACACTACCCTAAACCCTAAAACACAACCCCCAGCACGACCCCTACATCAAACAAACACCACTGCACTTCCCTAAACCCTAAAGCACTACCCCCAACATGATCCCCTACACTACACAAACACCACTGCACTACCCTAAACCCTAATTCTACCCCCAGCGTGATCCCCTACACTACCCATTCACAACTGCACCACCCTAAACCTTAAAACACTACCCCCGCTCGACTCCCTGCACTTCCCAAAAACCATTGTACTACCCTAAACCTTAAATCTACCCCAGCACAATCCCCCTACACTACCCAAACACCACTGCACTACCCTAAAACCCTATCTCAGCACACCCCCCTACACTACACAAACACCACTGCACTACCCTAAACTCTAAATCTACCCTAGCACGACCCCCTACACTGCATAAACACAACTGCACTTCCCTAAACCCTATATCTACCCCAACACGACCCCCCTACATCACACAAACACCATTTCACTACCCTAAACCCAGAAACACAACCCCTAGCATGACCCCTACATTACACAAACACCACTGCACTTCCCTAAACCCTAAAACACTACCTCCCGCACAACCCCCTACACTACACAAACACCACTTCACTACCCTAAACCCTAATTCTACCCCCAGCACGACCCCCTACACTACCCATTCACGACTGCACTACCCTAAACCCTAAAACACTACCCCCGCTCGACCCCCTACACTACCCAAACACCATTGCTCTACCCTAAACCTTAAATCTACCCCAGCACAACCCCCTAAACTACCCAAACACCACTGCACTACCCTAAACTCTAAATCTACCCCCAGCATGGCCCCCTACACTACACAAATACCATTGCACTACCCTAAACCCTAAAACACAACCCCCAGCACGATCCCTACATCAAACAAACACCACTGCACTTCCCTAAACCCTAAAGCACTACCCCCAACATGATCCCCTACACGTGGCTCAGGGGTTAGAGGCAGCAGACCCGGAAGCTGAGATCGGTCCTGGACCAGGGTTCAATTCCCCGCCTCGGCGGGTCTTGGGCTAAAAATTCCACGGACTCGATAATTCTCGCCCCGGTGCCTCCTCGACTCACGGGTTCACACTCTGCGACTCTGGGCAATAGCTTGCTTAATCTCCACAACACCCCCTCGCGGCGGGATGCCTGACTTTCACCTTGTGGATACCCTGCTATCTCACAGGGGAATACCAGGAAGGGTTCCCTAAGCAAGCGCCGGGAAACCCACTGCGGGTAGCTGTGCGCTATATAAGCTCAACTACATTTACATTTACATTTACACAAACACCACTGCACTACCCTAAACCCTAATTCTACCCCCAGCATGACCCCCTACACTACCCATTCACGACTGCACCACCCTAAACCTTAAAACACTACCCCCGCTCGACTCCCTGCACTTCCCAAAAACCATTGTACTACCCTAAACCTTAAATCTACCCCAGCACAACCCCCCTACACTACCCAAACACCACTACACTACCCTAAAACACTATCTCAGCACACCCCCTACACTACACAAACACCACTGCACTACCCTAAACTCGAAATCTACCCTAGTACGACCCCCTACACTGCATAAACACAACTGCACTTCCCTAAACCCTATATCTACCCCAGCACGACCCCCCTACATCACACAAACACCATTTCACTACCCTAAACCCTAAAACACAACCCCTAGCATGACCCCTACATTACACAAACACCACTGCACTTCCCTAAACCCTAAAACACTACCTCCCGCACAACCCCCTACACTACCAAAATACCACTGCACTACCCTAAACCCTAAAATACTACCCCCAGCACGACCCCCTACACTACACGAACAACACTGTACTACCCTAAACCCTAAAACCCTACCCCCAGCACGAACCTGCAAACACTACACAAACACCACTACCCCAAACCCTAAATCTACCCACAGCACGACCCCCTACCTTACCCAAGCACCACTGCAGTACCCTAAACCCTAAATCAACCCCCAGCACAACCCCCTACACTACCCAAACACCACTGCACTACCCTAAACGCTAAAACACTACCCCCAGCATGACCCCCTACACTACACAAATACCATTGCACTACCCTAAACCCTAAAACACAACCCCCAGCAGGAGCTCCTACACTACACAAACACCACTTCACTACCCTAAACTCTAATTCTACCCCCGCTCGACCCCCTACACTACCCAAACACCATTGCTCTACCCTAAACCATAAATCTACTCCAGCACAACCCCCTAAACTACCCAAACACCACTGCACTACCCTAAACTCTAAATCTACCCCCAGCATGGCCCCCTACACTACACAAATGCCATTGCACTACCCTAAACCCTAAAACACAACCCCCAGCACGACCCCTACATCAAACAAACACCACTGCACTTCCCTAAACCCTAAAGCACTACCCCAACATGATCCCCTACACTACACAAACACCACTGCACTACCCTAAACCCTAATTCTACCCCCTACACTACCCATTCACGACTGCACCACCCTAAACCTTAAAACACTACCCCCGCTCGACTCCCTGCACTTCCCAAAAACCATTGTACTACCCTAAACCTTAAATCTACCCCAGCACAACCCCCCTACACTACCCAAACACCACTGCACTACCCTAAAACACTATCTCAGCACACACCCCTACACTACACAAACACCACTGCACTACCCTAAACTCTAAATCTACCCTAGTACGACCCCCTACACTGCATAAACACAACTGCACTTCCCTAAACCCTATATCTACCCCAGCACGACCCCCCTACATCACACAAACACCATTTCACTACCCTAAACCCTAAAACACAACCCCTAGCATGACCCCTACATTACACAAACACCACTGCACTTCCCTAAACCCTAAAAACACTACCTCCCGCACAACCCCCTACACTACCAAAACACCACTGCACTACCCTAAACCCTAAAATACTACCCCCAGCACGACCCCCTACACTACACAAACAACACTGTACTACCCTAAACCCTAAAACCCTACCCCCAGCACGAACCTGCAAACACTACACAAACACCACTACCCCAAACCCTAAATCTACCCACAGCACGACCCCCTACCTTACCCAAGCACCACTGCAGTACCCTAAACCCTAAATCAACCCCCAGCACGACCCCCTACACTACCCAAACACCACTGCACTACCCTAAACGCTAAAACACTACCCCCAGCATGACCCCCTACACTACACAAATACCATTGCACTACCCTAAACCCTAAAACACAACCCCCAGCAGGAGCTCCTACACTACACAAACACCACTTCACTACCCTAAACTCTAATTCTACCCCCGCATGACCCCCTACACTACCCAAACACCATTGCTCTACCCTAAACCATAAATCTACCCCAGCACAACCCCCTAAACTACCCAAACACCACTGCACTACCCTAAACTCTAAATCTACCCCCAGCATGGCCCCCTACACTACACAAATACCATTGCACTACCCTAAACCCTAAAACACAACCCCCAGCACGACCCCTACATCAAACAAACACCACTGCACTTCCCTAAACCCTAAAGCACTACCCCCAACATGATCCCCTACACTACACAAACACCACTGCACTACCCTAAACCCTAATTCTACCCTCAGCGTGACCCCCTACACTACCCATTCACGACTGCACCACCCTAAACCTTAAAATCTACCCCCGCTCGACTCCCTGCACTTCCCAAAAACCATTGTACTACCCTAAACCTTAAATCTACCCCAGCACAACCCCCCTACACTACCCAAACACCACTGCACTACCCTAAAACCCTATCTCAGCACACCCCCCTACACTACACAAACACCACTGCACTACCCTAAACTCTAAATCTACCCTAGCACGACCCCCTACACTGCATAAACACAACTGCACTTCCCTAAACCCTATATCTACCCCAGCACGACCCCCCTACATCACACAAACACCATTTCACTACCCTAAACCCTAAAACACAACCCCTAGCATGACCCCTACATTACACAAACACCACTGCACTTCCCTAAACCCTAAAACACTACCTCCCGCACAACCCCCTACACTACACAAACACCACTTCACTACCCTAAACCCTAATTCTACCCCCAGCACGACCCCCTACACTACCCATTCACGGCTGCACTACCCTAAACCCTAAAACACTACCCCTGCTCGACCCCCTACACTACCCCCGCTCTACCCTAAACTACCCAAACACCATTGCTCTACCCTAAACCTTAAATCTACCCCAGCACAACCCCCTAAACTACCCAAACACCACTGCACTACCCTAAACTCTAAATCTACCCCCAGCATGGCCCCCTACACTACACAAATACCATTGCACTACCCTAAACCCTAAAACACAACCCCCAGCACGACCCCTACATCAAACAAACACCACTGCACTTCCCTAAACCCTAAAGCACTACCCCCAACATCATCCCCTACACTACACAAACACCACTGCACTACCCTAAACCCTAATTCTACCCCCAGCATGACCCCCTACACTACCCATTCACGACTGCACCACCCTAAACCTTAAAACACTACCCCCGCTCGACTCCCTGCACTTCCCAAAAACCGTTGCACTACCCTAAACCTTAAATCTACCCCAGCACAACCTCCCTACACTCCCCAAACACCACTGCACTACCCTAAAACACTATCTCAGCACACACCCCTACACTACACAAACACCACTGCACTACCCTAAACTCTAAATCTACCCTAGTACGACCCCCTACACTGCATAAACACAACTGCACTTCCCTAAACCCTATATCTACCCCAGCACGACCCCCCTACATCACACAAACACCATTTCACTACCCTAAACCCTAAAACACAACCCCTAGCATGACCCCTACATTACACAAACACCACTGCACTTCCCTAAACCCTAAAACACTACCTCCCGCACAACCCCCTACACTACCAAAACACCACTGCACTACCCTAAACCCTAAAATACTACCCCCAGCACGACCCCCTACACTACACGAACAACACTGTACTACCCTAAACCCTAAAACCCTACCCCCAGCATGAACCTGCAAACACTACACAAACACCACTACCCCAAACCCTAAATCTACCCACAGCACGATCCCCTACCTTACCCAAGCACCACTGCAGTACCCTAAACCCTAAATCAACCCCCAGCACGACCCCCTACACTACCCAAACACCACTGCACTACCCTAAACGCTAAAACACTACCCCCAGCATGACCCCCTACACTAGACAAACACCACTGCACTACCCTAAATCTACCCTTCGCACAACCCCCTACACTACCCATTCACCACTGCACTACCCTAAACCCTAAAACACTACCCCAGCACGACCCCCTACACTACCCAAACACCTCTGTACTACCCTAAAAGACTACCTCAGCATGACCCCCTACACTACACAAACACCACTGCACTACCCTAAACTCCAAATCTACCCCCAGCACGACCCCCTAGACTACATAAAAACCACTGCACCACCCTAAACACTAAATCTACCCCCAGCACGACCCCCTACACTACACAAACACCATTGCACTACCCTAAACCCTAAAACACAAACCCCAGCACGACCCCTACATTACACAAACACCACTGCACTTCCCAAAACCCTAAAACACTACCCCCAGCACGAACCCCTACACTATCCATTCACCACTGCGCTACCCTAAGACACTACCCGCGGCATGACCCCCTACACTACCCAAACACCACTGCGCTACCCTAAGCCCTAAAACACTACCCCCGGCACGACCCCCTACACTACCCAAACACCACTGCGCTACCCTAAACCCTAAAACACTACCCCCGGCACGACCCCCTACACTACCCAAACACCACTGCGCTAACCTAAACCCTAAAATACTACCCCTGGCACAACCCCCTACACTACCCAAACACCACTGCCCTGTGGTGCATTTTAAGTTGAGGAATTAATTCCTCTTCAATCTTGAGAGTCCCTGGGGGCCAACTAGCCCACCAGGTACCTCCAGTATGTGCCAGGGAGCTGCGTTGCAGAGAGGTGTTCTGAGGCCACACCCCTTTGTACACCTCTCTGCAACGCAGCTCTGTGGCTCTTACTGGAGGTAACTGGTGGGCTAGTTGCATCCCAGGGACCCTCAGTATTCAAGGGGAGTTAATCCCCCAACATAAAACACGCCACGGGGTGCGTTTGCACAGTGGTGAAGGAAGGGGGCGGGGCCTGAGTTCACATGTGTGCAAACACACCCTGTAGCGCGGTTTAAGTTGGGGAATTAATTCCTTGTCAGTTCAGTTCAGTTAGTTTTTATTTCGACAATTAAAAATCGTCATAAAAATACATAGTAACAATACATTTACCCCTAAAATATCATTAAATTACATTTCTGAACTTTACAGCAAAATTTAAAAAACAGTTAGATAAAATTAAACATCAGAAGCAGGGCATATAAGTCACGAGTAGAGGTAGATATGACTTCCAGTTCATAATTCAATCAGTTTCTTGTATTTCTCAATCTAGCCGCTACTTTTAAAAAACTTGAGATGGCACACAAGGTATACATATCATTTGCTTTCTGTAAGAATAGCAGAGCTGCTTTCGCATGGCGTAGTTTCTGTTTTCTAAGAATGTGAACCAGGAATCGGCGCCTAGGCAGTTGATAAAATGAACATAAAACTACAAAATGAAGGGTGTCCTGCGGAGACCTATTGTTGCAGCCGCAGGCACCCTTCTGCTCAATCGTTGCAGTAAAACCCAAAGCATAGGCTAAAATATTAGGTAAAAGATTGAGCCTAAAACGGCACATTAAAAATATAGCCTGTTGATTGTGCATCAGGAACAAATAAGGTTCCATGCCCACCCCATCGTCCACTAAACCATGTGCAATTACTGATGTCTTGACCTTTGCCGCATTTACTCTGGTTGGTGCAAAGTTTTCTAGAAGCAATTTCTTTACTGTAGTTTTACAATTATTTGTAATTAGAGACTGGTCGTAAAACAAATGAGACTGTTCAATATTTGTCAAAGTATTTTTAACATATCTTAACCAGGGGATTTGCAATGCATTGTCCCTTTGCAAACAGTCTTTGGCGATTTCCCTGCTCAAATCAGCCTCTGGATTAGTCCATATTCTGATCCATGCAGTGATTGGCCTAATCTTCACTTGGTCCGAGATGTATTGGATCCCCAATTCTGAATGGGCAATATCAGCGGCGGTAGAATGTGGGATTTTGAGAGTTCTACGAAGAAACTTGTCTTTTTCGATTTGCAGCTTTTTCGAGTCCCTGAATCCCCACACCTCTGCCCCATATAATGCCTTTGGCATAGTGACTGATCTGTACAGGATCATTATTTGTTCAGGGCACCAACGCCCCAGTCTATGCGCAAAGCTTAGAATTGCCCCATTAGAAGACACCAGTTTAGAACAGTGTTCCTCCACCAGTGGTTTAAAGTGCATATCGCCATCCAACAAGAGGCCCAAATAGGGAAAAGTATTAACTGTTTCAAGAGTATGTGTCCCTATTTTAAACACAGGCTTCTTAGCTGGTTTCTTACCGGCCACCATGACAAAGGATTTTTTTTAATTTACTGACAGGTCCAGGTCGGCCATAAACTTCACAAAGCCGTTCACCAGTTGTTGTAGGCTGCTCGATGTACGGGCCAGCAGGACCGCGTAGTCCGCATATAACAGTACTGGGATCTGACGCGATCCTACTCTCGGGCAATCCAGGGCAAGGGAAATGAGGGTGCTTTCCAGACCATTAATATATAGTGAAAAGAGAAAAGGCGCAAGATTGCATCCTTGCCTTACGCCTCCTGAGCAGGGGAAAGCCTCGGTACGCCCCCCCTCTGTGCTGAAGCGCACCCTGGCCGTGGTGTTCCAATGGAGCTCTTTTAGGATGTTTATGAGCTCCACCTCCATGCCCATGTTGTACATCATGGCCCATAGTTTGCTTCTATTAACATTGTCAAAAGCTGCAGCCAGATCCATAAACCCCATAAAAACGGTACCATTACTAGCTTTGGTGTATTTGGCCGTTAACAAATACAAGTTCAAACACTGGTCACTAGTAGATCTGCCCACTCTGAAACCGTACTGGGTATCCGCTATGGTATGGTGTTCCTCCGTCCAGTCCATTAGCCGATTCAAAATCACCCGCCCTAATATTTTCGCAGAGACATCGATTAAAGAAATCGGCCTATAACATTTGGGATCTTCTCTGCTCCCTTTCTTAAAAATGGGTACAATCAGTGCGGTGGACCAAGAACGTGGTAGGCCAGACCTAATGGCTGCGTTAAGGACTCTTGTTAAAATTGGCGCCCAGAGATCTATGTTGCTTGTGTAAAGGTCTGGGGGTGTTCCATCAGGTCCTGGTGCTTTATTGGGGTAAGACCTCGAATCGCCGTTTTTAGCTCTTCCAAGGAGAAAGTTACTTCCACACTCCTGTCACCCTCCCATGCTCCCTCCTGCATGCCCGCCTTGGTGTTATTATACAGGCCCTCAAAATGCGTAACCCATTGGTCTGGGAGGATACTAGAGATAATGGCTGGTGCGGTATTATCCTGGAAACATGGCCTATTCACAATTTTCCAAAATTCAGAGTAGTCCCTGTTTTCACCTGCCTCTCTTAAATCTGCCCAGACTTGTGCCTGCAGTGCTGCTTTCCTTTCCCTAACACTAGACTTGTAGGTTTGCCTGTAATTGGCCACTAGTGCGGTATTCCTTGGTTTGCATTTGAGGGCTTTTTTTAGGTTCCTCAATGCTTTAGAGCAGGTTGTATCAAACCAACGTGGGTGATTTGTTACTGTCTTGGCAGAACCTTTCGCTTCCAGCAGCTTGTCTGCTAGTTTTGTTAGGGATTCAAACGATGCTACCACATCTAAGCCTTCTATTTGGGGGTTCAGGCATTCTTCTACGTATTTCCCCCCTTTTTGAATTAGGGCTTTTTAGAATTCCTGTGGGTTTATTTTTATCCATTCAAGTCGCCTCCCCTGGTCTACAGGCTGAAGTCTGCCCTCCCTTTTATTGATCTTTCTCCTGCAACTCATGTGACTTAGTTCTACCACTAGTGGGTTATGGTCGCTAAAGGGGCTCCACTTTGTTATAACCTTTATAATTTCTGGTATTGCAAAAGCTGATATAAGTATGTAGTCGATTGTTGATGAACAACCTCTACCTTTAAATGTAGGAACAAGCGTACCCCCCCTTTCCTGTACTACCATATCCATAGTGTGGACTAATGAGTAAGTATCTATTAATGTAGATAGTATTGTGCCTTCCTGCGTGTGCTCAAAATGCGGGCCCTTTCTTAGTGGACAAGCATCCCAATCTGTTAGTGTAGTGGAAAGGTTTGGACAAAGGTGGGAATTAAAATCACCCATCAATAGTATAGTTGGGCTCCCCCCCTCTTTTCTATGTTCAACCTCCTCACTTAATCTATCCTTTAATTCCAATAAAGCAGCGTTCTCCCCTTGTATGGGCCCAGGGTTATAGATGTTAAAAAGTTGTAATTTCTGTCCTCTGCCTTGGAGCGTTACTGCCTGAAGGGTATGCGACGTCCAGGATGACACTGACCATTTCCCTTCTATGATAAGGTCAACATAGATAGATAGTCCTCCTCTCACTCTCCCTGCTCTGCTTTCCTGTGCTGGGACCGCAAAGCACTTGTAACCCTCTATCTGGTACAGTGCCGGGTTGAGTACCCATGTCTCTTGAAAGGCAAGTATATGATAGCCACAAAGTTCCTTCCTCCAATCCGGATTTTCAAATTTAGCAGCTAACCCTGCTATGCTCCAGGATATAATATTTATCTTTCCCTCCTGGTCTTCTCCCTCATTGGGGTCCTGGTGCAATGGCCTAACATCCGTCACTTTCCTATCCCCTTCCCTATTTTTTCCTCTATCAATAGGTGGGGAGCAATCTCTCTCAATAGGTGGGGAGCAATCTACAACTTGCTTTCCTTGTACCTTACTTTGCTCCTTCACTTCCAAGTCGTTAGTCAGGCCCCTGCTCCTCTTAACCAGTACGATCCTAGTTGGTAACGCTAGTCATTCGTTATCCTCTAGAGTCTGCAAAGGGCTAAATCTATTGGTCCACTGTGGGGCTAGATGGTGTGGGAAATACTGAGTAGTGAAATCCTTATGCCTTACCCAGTGGTCATCCACAATTCTACCTCTAGTGCCCTGTTTGGGATTTGGGGGGTACGCAACAAGTTTTCTGGGGTAAAAATAACCTAGTGGCATTGTCCTGATTGTACTTGTGGAGTTTCTATTTTGGTTATCCAGTATATATTGCACTAGATTTGGGTTTTTAAAGTTTGCAATAATGCAGTTACCTTCTCGGTCTTTTCTTCTCCTACCCACCCAATTTACCCTTCTTACATGTAGGATTTCCCCCTGTTCTTCACCCTGCAATGGTCTATGGATATTTAACCAGTTGACAATCTTGCCTTTCAGTTCCATCTGTGATTCTCTCTGCCCTATTCTGAGTTCGGGGACCCCCGTAAATATGACTGCAAAGGCACTGGCTTCCGGTGGGAGGTTTACATATGGCAAGTGAGCTTGGTGTCTATCATAATGCTCAAAACCTGATTGGGAATCCAACTGCTTAGGGATGGCAGATGATCCTGGGTTCGTATGCCCAGAGTATCCCTGTCCTGGTCCTTTATTATTTTCCCCAGTTCCCTGTGGTTTCATTCTACCTTCCTGGCCCCTGTTAACTGGTGGACTTGGCTCGGCATGCACCTGTACAATACTACAATGTTCATTGCTCACACAATTGTTGGTTTGACGAGTTTGTTGGAGTGGAGCGGGGATTTCTAGGCTAACACTCCCTTGCTGGTTAACAGTTTGTGCATCCTTAATCTTACCATGTTTCAGGATTTCATGTGCTATTTTGTCCAGTCTACTGGTCAGTGGTTTGATTTGACTTATTATAAAAGTTTCTAGATGCTTTTGGAGGTCTAGGATTATATCATTCACCCATCCCGGCGGTATACAACGGCCACTAGTTTCTGGTGTAGAAACCTCATCCCCCCTATCTCTTGGTTTGCCACTCCTTGCGGGTTTCTTCAGATTTCGAGTTTGTGGGTTTTTCGCCCCCCTTTTCTGCTTCTCTTGTTGGTTATTAAGATTTCCCCTGCCTTCATCAGTGGTTCATCCTCTATTACTATCTGGGCACATGGGACATCATTGCTGGAATCATTCTGAGTATCATTGATAGATAGCAGACTACCATTCCCATCCCCAGTCAGTGTGGGCGAAAGCGGCACAGTGGTTAATGTCATTGATATACGTCTTTCTGTGCGTTCTATCTCACCCGCCACCTTTTGTAGCATTAGATCTATTGCAGTTGGGGTACTTTTGTGGAGTGCCGGGATACTAATCTCTACCCCTGGCATTTTTGGTCTCAGGGGTGTATCTGGTTTACCTTTGGTGGAGCGAGTTTTAGGTTTTGTAGCCATGATATTTTGTGTGGCTTTTGGATATTCGTTCCTCTTTTATCCCAATGGCCTAAATCAATGTTCGTATAACAATTTTCACCACCCGTGTAGGCTTTTGGAGGCACAGTTATATATCATCCACTATTTGGTGTCCCCAGCCCTATTGAGGTCAGTCTATTGGTGCCTAGATTAATCGTACCTTGTCGTGCAGCCAAGATTGGTGGCCCGTCCCGTCCCTGGTCGTCCCCGGACGGCCACAGACGGCCCGCCCTCTGCCCGGGCTCTAGCCCCGCGCCGTCCGCGCGCGTCCCGCGGGCCGGGAGGCGTTCCGCTCTTTGTTGGCGCCTCCGGGCGTTGTGGTGACGTCCCAGGTGCGCCTCTGCCACTGGGGCACCTGGGAGTTGTGGTTCTTGCTGGCCGTTCACCTCACGGCGTGCTAGAGCGCTGGGGTTGATGGAGCGCAGGAGCGCTGGTGCTGGTGTGCTGCCGGTTGCTGATCTGAGGCGTTCCCGTCACGGCGGTAAGTTTCCCTGCTGCCCCCACAGAGCGCTCGGCGCTCCGCTCTTTGTTAGCGCCTCCGGGCGTGGTGGTGACGTCCCAGGTGCGCCTCTGCCACTGGGGCACCTGGGAGTTGTGGTTCTTGCTGGCCGTTCACCTCACGGCATGCTAGAGCGCTGGGGTTGATGTAGCGCAGGAGCGCTGGTGCTGGTGTGCTGCCGGTTGCTGATCTGAGCCGTTCCCGTCACAGCGGTAAGTTTCCCTGTCGCCCCCACAGAGTGCTTGGCGCTCTGCTCTTTGTTGGCGCCTCCGGGCGCTGTGGTGACGTCCCAGGTGCGCCTCTGCCACTGGGGCACCTGGGAGTTGTGGTTCTTGCTGGCCGTTCAGCTCACGGCGTGCTAGAGCGCTGGGGTTGATGGAGCACAGGAGCGCTGGTGCTGGTGTGCTGCCGGTTGCTGATCTGAGCCGTTCCCGTCATGGCGGTAAGTTTCCCTGCTGCCCCCACAGAGCGCTCGGCGCTCCGCTCTTTGTTGGCGCCTCCGGGCGCTGTGGTGATGTCCCAGGTGTGCCTCTGCCACTGGGGCACCTGGGAGTTGTGGTTCTTGCTGGCCGTTCACCTCACGGCGTGCTAGAGCGCTGGGGTTGATGTAGCACAGGAGCGCTGGTGCTGGTGTGCTGCCGGTTGCTGATCTGAGCCGTTCCCGTCACGGCGGTAAGTTTCCCTGCTGCCCCCACAGGGCGCTCGGCGCTCCGCTCTTTGTTGCGCCTCCGGGCGCTGTGGTGACGTCCCAGGTGCGCCTCTGCCACTGGGGCACCTGAGAGTTGTGGTTCTTGCTGGCCGTTCACCTCACGGCGTGCTAGAGCGCTGGAGTTGATGGAGCGCAGGAGCGCTGGTGCTGGTGTGCTGCCGGTTGCTGATCTGAGCCGTTCCCGTCACGGCAGTAAGTTTCCCTGCTGCCCCCTAATTCCTTGTCAATCCTGAGGGTCCATGGGGGCCAACTAGCCCACCAGGTACCTCCAGTAAGCGCCACGGAGCTGCGTTGCATAGTGTTGTAAAAAGGGGCATGGTCTCCGAACACCTCTCTGCAACACAGCCTCCTGGAATACTGGAGGTACCTGGTAGGGATTAATTCTCTAACTTAAAAGGCGCCACAGGGCTGTTTGCAGACATATCACCTCAGGCCACGCTCCCTTCCTTCACCACTGTGCAAACGCGCCCTGTGGTGCGTTTTAAGTTGGGGAATTAATTTTCTTTCAATACTGAGGGTCCCTGAGGGCCAAGTAGCTCAAAAGGTATCTCGAGTATGCGCCAGGGAGCTGTGTTGCAGACAGGTGTTCAGAGGCCACGCCCCTTTCTACACCTCTCTGCAACACAGCTCTGTGGCGCTTACAGGAGGTACCTAGTGGGCCAGTTTGACCCTAGGAACCCTTAGGATTAAAGGGGACTTAATCTTCCAACTTAGAACGGTGACAGGGTGTGCTTACACAATGGTGAAGGGAGGAGACAGGGCCTGACGTGATGTGTGCAAACACGCCCTGTGGTGCGTTTTAAGTTTGGGAAAAAATTCCACTTCAAACCTGAGGGACCGTGGGGGCCAAATAGCCCACCAGGTGCTTCCAGGAAGTGACCCTTTTTACATCTCTCTCCTACGCAGTTCTGTGGCGCTTACTGGATGCACTACGAATTCCGAATTACTTACCTGTTATCAGGAGAGACCTCAGTGCTGCATCTTTGAGCCCAGTACTGATCCTGAAAAGTAATTCAAACCATACTTACCAGTAACTTGAATTTCCTTCCATAGGCAAACATTGACTGGTTTCACTTGGAAACCCGTCCATCACCACCCCCTTTTGTACCATCTTGTAGCCCAGCACTGAACCTGAAAAGTACTTCTAACCGTACTTACAAGTAACTTGTATTTCCTTCCATAGGAATCCATTGTCTGGTTTTCACCAGAAAAGTTTCTAAGTGTTGATTTTCACAAACCACAAATATTCCTTAAAAATCGCCTGTATGACTTAAACGCATCATTTCAACTGTTTACAGGAGATGCATAAGTGCTGAATCCAGGATACACCACTGATTAAGAAAAAGTAACAAAAACACTACTTACCTGCTAAGTGAATTTCCTCCCATAGGATAACATTGGTAATTCTATGTGAAAAAGTTTCCAAGTGTCAACTTTTAAAATACAATAATATTCTTTAAAAATCACTACTGTAACCAAAACATTTTTACTCAACTGTTTACAGGAGATGCAGAAGGACTGAATCTAGGATCCAGTCCTGTGGTTAGAAAAGTAATCCATAAAGTAACTAATTGCATTTAACAAGAAATTCACATTGAGCTCAATGTTGCATTGTATTTGAAATTGTGTTGCCCATTGCATCAACCGTAAGTACTGTACTTAAAAGTCTATTGCCTATTTCCAAAGTATTTACACTGACGTAATTCATTCTGAGAAGGTATATTTTGTATTGTAATGTATAATGTAATTATAATGTAATTTAAAAAATAAAATATCTACAAATTGTGTAAAAAAATTGTAAATCAGTATAAAAAAATATATATAACAATTAATACATTTAAAATTAGTCATTTACAGAACCTTTGAAATTCACTGAAAAAAACATAGGCTTCAGACATGTTATAGTTAGGAATTAGCATTTAAAAACCCATCGAAATTCACTGAAAAAAACATAGGTTTAAGGCCTGATATAGTTAGGAATTAGCTTTTAAAAAACCTTTGAAATTCACTGAAAAAACCATAGGTTTTAAGGGTGTTATAGTTAGCTGGACATTTCACTCGTACAAAACCATTGAAATTCCCCCGATATTGTTAGTTGTACTAACTGTAACTACCGCGCCCGCAATCCGCTGCTGATGATGTCACATATTACATCATTCATGACATAGTCAGTGACATCACTAATGACATCACTGATAACATCTCAAATGACATCACTGATGACATCATTCACGTGACAATCTGATACATCTCATCATACACTAGTATAACCTTTCAACACTTATTATAAAATATGGAGTACCATATTTGAAACCATTGTCACACCAATACAAGTTTCTAAAAACCAACTCAGTGATTACTACATCTACACACGCATCTAAACACTTACCTACAGATTTACTCAGACATGCTAACAAAGATCAATAGAACACTATTAAATATACTTATACACCTACATCAACATTACACACCAGCAGACATCATATTGACTTATGCAGTCATCCTACTCACTTATGCAAATAATTGATCATACTTACATTTACTCAGCTACACACTTATACAAACACCACTTCAATTATTCATATAGTAACTCAGATAGTAACTCATACTTAGTGTGTTATAAAATCACTATTGCATGTATAAAGTTTTCGATAGTCACTCATACAATCACTGAGTCTTATGTATACTAGGAGGCAAGATGGCGGCCGCTTAGAGTGGCTGGTGCGGAGCTGCGGTGAGGTCGCAGAGCAGCAGGAACCCGATGCCGGTCTCACACCACCAGGGACCGGACGAGTCTCTAAACAGAGGGAAGGACGAGGGCCACACTAGGGGAAGCAAAAAGGGATGTTGACGGCACTTACGTGTCATGGATCTGCGAGGCAGCTTCTCTGGGCATTGATTCAGGCGCTGGAGGCTCTCTCCCCTAGCCAAGGACCCTACGCTGCTACAGGAGGGCGGAGCCAGCTACGGGGACGGCGGAATTAAGCGAAGTCTGGAGCGGAGACTCTCTGCGGCGATTACAGGCTTGGAACTCGGCAGAGGAGGTGGTCACAGGGCTCCAAAACTAAACCAGGGGTCGAAGGCTGGTAATTTTAGAAAAAAAGCCCCGAGAGAAGAAGCTGAAAAGGAAACCATATATGGCGCATGGGGTGAAACACCACCCCCACCCCTGTTGGACACACAAAGAAAGAGGCAGCACGGCACCCCCAAGACCCGACAGGCCACTGCTTCCATAATGGATATGCTTACTAAAGCGGGTAAGGAGAAGGGTCCTAAAGACCTGGGTGGGTGCACTGACTGTGATGCAGTACATGATGCAGTTCATGAATTGGACTCTAACTTAATTCTTCCACTGGGTCAAGTGGTCGCAGAGCCCGAAGTAGTAATTCTGGGCGAAGATGCTGGTTTCGCGGAGGCTGTTAACCCTGCTGTGGGTACACTTGGTAACAAAGGAAACCCTGAGATAACAGTAAACCCCCAGGTGGTGATACACCCAGTATGCATCTCACAATCCTTGGCTCAGGGCACTGGGGAGGACAATGACTGTACAACAGCTGAGCCCATAGCCACATTGGACCCCCCAGCAGCAGAAGAAACAAAAGGTTCATTAGCCGGGGCATCCGGCGGAGTGGCTATGGAAAAAGAAAATGCGCCGAGTGAAGCCTTCTATTCAGTATCAGAGGGGGGCTGAGTGGTCAGAGGATGATGACGAACACAGCTCATTTTTGGAATCAGAAAGTGACCCTGACATCGATCAGCCGGCAACTGCCCTGAAATCCCAAGCGGCTGCCAGGGGTCAAGCGCACACGCAACAGGAATTGAGCTGGGACCATTTATCTGCCCTGCCGCTACAAGTTAGCCCAATGATGGAACAGGCGCAAATGTCCTTGTTAGAGACGATACATCAAGAAATATTAGCGCATAGAGAGGAAACACGCCAAGACAACCGAAAATCACAGGCTGCTATGAGGAAAATGCAGGGAGTGGTGCTGAAACTCTATAAGGCCTGTGCTAACAAAGGGGACAGAGTGTCAAACTTGGAAGAGCGGGTGGTGGCTACCGAAGCTGAGATGGCCGATGCTGTGACCAAGGTCGATGCCCACTGCTCCCAGGTTGTGGACATTCAGTGGAAGCTCGAGGAGATGGAAAATAGGCTTCGAAGAAACAACCTGCGAGTCCTGGGAATCCCGGAAGGGGTCGAGGGCTCGGATATCAGGGCCTATATCATTAAGTTTTTCCAGCACGCCTTCCCCGAGTTGTCCAGCTGGGACTGGTCAAACGAGCTACAAAGAGTGCATCATACCCCCTTCAAAATACGAAGGAAAGCCAAAGAAGGAGATAAATCTTGGGCGGTGCTGATATTCCTTAGCAATTTTATTCTGCGACAGGCAATCGCAGAAAAGGCGAGACCAGATGCCAGGAGAAGTAGCGATGGGGTGTATTTTTTCGTCCGCCCAGACTTCGGCCACGCGACTGTGGAAAGACGCTGGCGCCTCAGGGGGCTGATCAAATCCTTCCAGGATAGGAAACTTCAGGCCTACTTGATAAACCCGGCGCAGCTGAAATTTATTAATGAAAGAAAAACTCGGTACTTTTCCTCAGAAATCAAGGTCAAGGAGTATCTAGACAGCCTGGGCAAATAGGCCTATTCCATGGTACAATTTGGTGCTCCTTTAGGAGTGTGGCCTGGGTGCAGTTCCTGGTTGCGCTGACAATAGTTTTTCTTTGTTTTCTATAAAGGGCATAATTGGGTATTATGAAGTTTATTTTTAGTGCTGTCCTCACCGCAAGCACTGCACGTCCGTCACATGCACAGAAGAGATCTGTGCGCCTCACAGAGTGGGGGGGGCAGGAGGGGATAGGTTGCAGCGGGGTAGGGTGGGGGGGGTGGGGAGGAGAGGGTGGTGGGTGGTTGTGGTAGGGTGAAAGCTGAAAATGGGAGAATAAAGTGCAATACTGTTGTTTTTGTTGTTCAATTCGTACTTAAGATGTGTGTAACAAAAAGTAGAGGTTGTCGGGCTCAGGTTACTGTGGGTGGTCAAGCAAACTGCTGGGATGGCAGATGTTAGAATATGTACAGTAAATGTGGGAGGATTAAATGACTGGAGGAAGAGACAAAGATTGGCCTATTTTGTTAAATTTAATAAGATCGATGTCCTGTGCCTTCAGGAGACCCATCTTCCGTGGGCAAAGAGGAATCTTCTGTGGTTAAATGGGTTCGAGCTGGTAGCCTGTTCGTCACAATCTTCAACAATCAGGGGGGTGACAATTTTAGTTAGGAAGTCTCTGGGAGGTGTTAAAAGGGTGAAGGTAGATAGCTGTGGCAGATGGGCTATCGCGGAATTGGAAATGGGCTATACCTTGTGTGTAGTCTATGGTTCTAATGAGGATGACCCAGAGATTTTTGACTTTTTGGAAATTGAATTAGTTAGTTGGTCGTTACCTTTGATAGTATGTGGAGACTTAAATATCTCAGCTAACTGGGTTGATAGGGTAGGCTACGCTGGGCGGAAACCACGGGTCTTTAGGGCAATAAAGGCACTTATGGTGTCACTTGGATTAGTGGATGTTTGGGGGACAAAGGAGCCCCAAAAGCCCGGATTCACATACTTCTCAAACCCGGCTCAGAAGCACTCTAAACTGGATTATTTGTTTGTCTCCTCCTCAGAAATTAATAATGTAGCTATATCTAGGTTACCGAGAGTACTCTCGGACCACAATCCTTTGGTAATTACTTATCAAAGGGTTGTGTCTAAAAGGCAAAGATCCCCTTCGTCATTTGAGAGGAGATTATTGGAAGATGCAAGATATGTAGCCCATATTACGAGGGGGTCCGGTGATTTTTTTGCTGCTAATAGGTATAGCTCATCCCGCAATATTGTATGGGAATCATTTAAAGCAGCTTTTAGAGGCGAAACAATTAGTTTTTCAGACAATATGAGAAAAGAGGATAGGATTGAGGTAACGCAACTATTGGAGAGGCTAGTGGTTGTGGAAGAAGAACATATTAAGGTAATTGCCCTGGGCAGGGACGGTAGGGAGAGCCATGATACGCTGCTGGCTATCAAGGCAGAACTACAGAAAGTGATTAACCAGAAAGCAATCGGCGAATTTCAAGCTACTAGAGCTAAAAGATACGAAACGGGAGAACATGCAGGCAGAGCTCTGGCACTTCGCTTAAGGCAAGAGAAGTCTAAAAATGTAATCACAAAGATAGTAGAGAGGGGTAAGGAGTATACAGAGGCTAAGGAGATTCTACATGTTTTTAGAAACTTCTACCATAGATTGTATGACGATGGGGAGGTCAGGGTCGAAGGGCAGTTGGAAGACTGTGATGATACAAGTCCGCATCTGGACGACGCTCTTCAAAAAGAATTAGATAAAGATATTACAGAAACGGAGATTAAGTTTGCCCTACAGGAGTTAGCCTCATGGAAGGCTGCCAGACCTGACGGCATTCCTCTGGAGGTGTATAAGCATATTGAATCAGAAATTATCATACTTCTTGCGGATCTTTTTAATGGAATCTTGTGTACGGGGCTGATTCCTGATTCGTGGAGAGAAACTAATATTATAATATTCCACAAAAAGGGGAAACCTAGCGAGAACCCAGGTTCGTACCATCCAATCTCGTTGATCAACTCAGACACCATGCTATATTCTAAGATCTGGGCATTGAGGTTGGGCAGGGTCATGGGCGGTCTCGTATCCCCTTGGCAGCATGGGTTTGTCCCGGGTCGCGGTACTACAGATCATACCAGTAGGGCTATAGCTCTGTTTGACGCCCATGCTGCCACGGGGGGGATGGCCATGATCCTGCTCGACACAGAGAAGGCTTTTGACCGCGTGGTCTGGAGCTTTCTCTGGGGTGTCCTGGCAGGTAGAGGTTCCCGATTCTTTTCTCTCTTTATATTGACCCTCTTATCCAGGCTACATTAGGCTGTCCCAGGTTAAGGCCCGTGGTTTTTAATGGTTACAAAAATAAAATTTTAGCTTACGCGGATGATCTCGCAGTTTTTTCAACCGATCCCCAATGGGCAATGGTCGTTCTGTCTGAACTAACAAAGAAATTTGGTGCCCGCTCCGGATATCTATTAAATGAAGCAAAGACGCAGATTATATGTACCAAAAATATAGTCAAATCAGATTCTAGATTTGTGAATGCAGCTATTTATTTAGGTGTGAAAATTAATGCTTCTGTAGATAAAATAGTAGAAGAAAATTATATTCCCCTTATCAGATCGATAGAGACCGATTTAAGAAGAATAGATGTGCTGCATCTCTCATTGATAGGGAGGGTGAATGCGGTCAAGATGACGATGTTCCCCAAACTGTTATTCCTCTTTCGGGCCATACCATTATTTCTGGAAGAGAGTATAATCAAAAAACTGGAATCTGTTTTATTAGATTTAATTGGCAATTTGGCAAGGTCAGGCGATCCACTAATCTGATGTCACTTCCAAGGGAAAGGGGGGGACTGGCCCTGCCCAATTTAAGATTATATCATTTGACCTGCCTTCTGACCCAAATGTCGGTGCTTTTCCAGTTAGAGGCGTGCCCAAGTATTTCAAGCCTCGAAGCCCTGAGACCTCCATCTATTTTTTAACTGCTGTTAGGAAGGAAAGCTTTGGGTTTAATGCTGTGTGAAGTAGATCGGAGATTTTATAAGAAAGCTAGATTCAAGATTGTTGATGGTGTATGGCGGGTTTGGAAGGCCTGCGAAAAGTTATGTAACATCCCCAAGAATAATCCATATTTACATATAAGCAATTCTAGCCTCTTCTCACGGATGGGTGTGGAAAGGACCTTAAAAGTATGGAGGGGAATGGGTATTAATACACTTCAGGAAATAATGGAAGGAGAGGGGGTTGTTGGTTTCGACGCCCTACAAAATAGATCTGGAATCCCAGCTAATCATTGGTTTGTATATGGTCAATTGAAACGGTCATTGAAGGCACTTAGACCAAAACTGCTGCCTCCTGTAAATAGCCCCCTGCCGGAGGCATTGACAAGGGGCTGTAAGAAGATTAAGACTTTATATAATATCCTTCTAGTGGAACTTCAAGATGATTTGGATAAGATTGAAGTAGCCTGGGCTAGGAAATTGGGAAATCCAGATGTAGATATTGATTTGGCTATACTGCTGAATAAAAGGATTTTCAGAGCCTCAAATTTGCGAGCCCAGCATTATAAAACTGTGTTCAACTTGTACTATACCCCGGCAAAACTATTCGCCTGGGGGAAGATGATTGCTGTCCAAGATGTGGGGTTGGGCATGCTGATCTGCTGCACATGTTTTTTAATTGTAGCCTTCTGACCCCAGTTAAGATTGAGATAGAGAAATTCTGGGAGGGGCTGCAAGGTCACAAGATCGATCTATCCCCTACCCTGATGATACTGGGCATAGATTCTAACCAAAACCTGGGAAAAGAAGAAAAAGTCCTGGTTTTTATTTCTGTGGCGGTGCTCAGGATTCTGATTTCAGCGGGGTGAAAAGATGTGGTGGCCCCCTCTTTTCAAATGTGGCTCTCCAGATTCCTTGGAATTCATAATATTGAGTCTTGTCTTTACGGACAAAAAGGGGAGAAAACACGGGACTTTGGAAGAAGGATTTGGGACCCCATCACTAAGTGGAGGGAGACCAGGTTGTAATGGTTAAAGCTGTGATTCCTTGTCCTATGGTTTTATCTGTTTTCTATATTTACTTACGGGTTTTAAAATTATGTGCCTTTTGATGAAATGTTGATCAAGATGAATTGACCCCTCCCGACTCGGTTTTATGTATTTATGTATCTGCCATTGACTGTATTTATGTATTGTGCCTGCAGCCCTAGATTTGTTTTTATTGTCGGTTAAACCAAACTTAATGTTTTTTCTCATTTCTGTATTGCACTGATAAAAATCCCAATAAAAAAAGAGTCTTATGTATACTTATTTATATACAACAACTGTCACATACACTCCCTTTTATATTTCTAGTTTGTTGGACATGTATCATTGAGAAATATATTTACTCATCACCACACCCATAAAGACATTCACTCATCCAAACAACTGTTTCCACATACAGTGTTAACCTCATATTCCTACTAAATCACCTATTTACACATATTTGGACAGTCACACACCTCCCACCCAACTACACACACATTCACTATCCCATACACTACTCACTTAACTAATTAATAAGTAATATAGACTTTCAAATAGCTGGTAACCAACTTATGTAGTAGTTTACGCAACAAGAGATAGAGTGATATATTCACACCGTTTAATCACTATCCCATATATTCAGAGAAACACTTTAAATTAGTCACTTAGACAGTCAATCACAGTGCTACTAAATCCTCCATCCAGACACTTATACATCCACTCAGTCTTCAATGCACATTGCTATATATATTATGCTTATTTAAATATCAAACCAAACCACATTCACTGGATGATGTCATCAGTGATGTCAACAGTAATGTCATTTGAGATGTCATCAGTGATGTCATCATTGATATCACTGACCATGTCATGAATGATGTAATATGTGACATCATCAGCAGTGTATTGCAGGCGCGCGAATTATAGTTAGTACAACTAACTATATCGGAGGAATTTCAATGGTTTTGTACGAGTGAAATGTCCAGCTAACTATAACACCCCTAAAACCTATGGTTTTTTCAGTGAATTTCAAAGGGTTTTTAAATGCTAATTCCTAACTATAAGTCCCCTAAAACCTATGGTTTTTTCAGGGAATTTCAATATATAAACACTCCTCCTCAAAAAAGGAATGACGACGCCATGTTGTGACAAATACTAGGATTTATTTGTCGGCTGATTGGACGTGTTTCGCCTGAACCAGCAGGCTTGTTCACCAACAACATTAATGCCAAAGTCAACCATTTTAAATGTTGTGCATGTGACGTATCACGTGATAAACTACAGACACATTGCCATAGTAGAAAGACTTGTAGTTTTGCAAGCACATGCAACATAATCAATGTTAACTTTCTTCTTGTTGACGCACAATTACAATTCATTATTGCAGCCATAAAATACGAAAATAACCTTATTAAACGTTATAACTCATTGTCGTTGACAATTTCAAATTTGCAGACCCTTGATTACTGCATAGTGCATTACTTAATGTTTGGCTTTATATATATATATATGTATATATATATATATATGAAAAACCCATAGGTTTCAGGGACGTCATAGTTAGAAGTTAGCATTTAAAAAACCTTAGAAATTTGCAGAAAAAACAAAGGCTTTGTCATAAACTACTTATTCTTCTTCTGTAGTTGTCTGTTCCCTACTGCTCAGCCTGGTTGAATGCTGGAATGTGTGATGACCTCATAGAATGCTTGGGTGTTTGCTTATGTATGGAGTGTCAGTTGGTGGATGCAGGCTGAGCATCAGGGAGGCTGCTCCTGGTGGGGCTACACTTTATATACTTATCTTCTCCTTCTCATCTACCTGGAACCAAGCCTGAATAAAGTAATCTTGTTTGTACACCTGGTCCATGGATCTTCTATTTGTGACAGGTTTCAGGGACGTTATAGTTAGAAATTTTCATTTAAAAAACCATAGAAATTCACTGAAAAAAACAAAGGTTTCAGAGGCATTATAGTTAGAAATTAGCATTTAAAAAACATAGAATTTCACTGAAAAAAACACAGGTTTCAGGGACGTTATACTTAGTTGGACATTTAGCTCGTGGAAAACCAGAGAAATTCGGCCATTATAGTTAGTTGAGCTAACTATAACTCGCGCCCCCGCAATGCACTGCTGATGAGGTCACATATTACATCACTCATGACATGGTCAGTGGCATCACTGATGACATCACTGATGACATCTCAAATGACATTATTGATGTCATCACTGATTACATCATCCAGTGACTGAGTATTTCTGAAAAGTTTAAGAATGTTATCTATACATACGCCAAGATATATTCGAAGAATGAGTGGGTGTATGACTGACTGTATTGGTGATTTCCTGGGTGCATGTCTGACTGTATAAGTAAGTGATTAAACATGCCTTAGTGAATACATGAGTGAATGACTAATCTGTGTGAATGTCTGTATCAGTTTGTCAGTTGGTGTGTAAGTGGCTGCATGGGTTGGTGACTAGCTACATGAGTGTCTATATGGATTATTGATTGGTTATCTGTATGGATGCTTGAGTGTCTTTGTGGGTGGGTGGGGGGTGTAACTTCCTGCATGGACGTGTGAGTGGGTGATTTGGTGAGTGTATGGCTTCATGAGTGCATCTACGAGGGGCTGTATGGGTGAGTGAATGTGCGTATGGCTGTGTCAGTGAGTAAATGGATGTCTCAGTGGTTTATGTGTGAATAACTACATATGTGAAAGGCAGTATATGTGAGTGTTGGAGTATATAACTAAATATATGTGAGAGTGGCTGTTTGCATGAGTGTGTCCTTGTGTCAGTGATTGTATAAGAGAGTAAGTATGTGTTAGTATCTGTATCAATAAGTGAGGTGGTGTGTGCATAACTGTATAGGTGAGTAAATAGGAGTGTAATTGATTCTTTGCATGACTGGCTAGGTGTGTGAGTAACTATGGGTGAGTGGCGGTGTGTGAGTGTCTGTATGGGTGTATGACTGCATATGATAGTGGCTGTATTGATGAGTGACTGCATGTATGATTGTGCGGGTGAGTGAGTAGATGTATGTGTAGATCTAGTAATTAGTGAGTGGGTATGTACTAACTGGTATTAGTGTGTCTATGGTTTCGAAAATGGCATTCTGTATTTTAGAATGGGTGCATCAAAGGTTATATTAGGGTATGAAGAGGTGCATCAGATGATAACATGGATGATGTCATCAGTGATGTCATCAGTGATATAATCAGTGATGTCATTTGAGATGTCATCAGTGATGTCACTGACCATGTCATGAGCGATGTAATATGTGACATCATCAGTAGTGCATTGCGGGGGCGCAAGTTATAGTTAGCTCAACTGGTTTTGTACGAGTGAAATGTCCAACTAACTATAACATCCCTGAAACCTGTGTTTTTTTCAGTAAATTTCTATGTTTTTTAAAATGATAATTTCTAACTATAAAGTCCCTGAAACCTATTGTTTTTTCAGTGAATTTCTAAGGTTTTTTAAATGTTAATTTCGAACTATAACGTCCCTGAAACCTATTTTTTTCAGGGAATTTCAAAGGTTTCGTTAATGCTAATTTCTAACTATGCCTACAGAGGTAGGACATGTGCAGAAATAGGAAGAAAGGCGCAGAAAGAAGTAAGAGAAATACAGAAAGATGCAACAGAAGTCCAGAAAGAGGAAGAAAGGTGCAGCAAGAAGAAAGAGATATCCAGAAAGAACCAACAGAGGTGCAGAAAGAGGCCTTGTTGCAAAGTCATCGTATGCTCTGGGCACCTCCCAACTTCTTGCTGACTGGTACTGGTGGTAACTGACTCTGAATGACCCTGGGTTCTGCCTAACCAGGCCCGGAACCAGTGCTATGGTCAAAGACACTAAGGGGCCCAGTAGGATGACGGGCGGACGTTGTCTGCCCGCCATCCCATCGTGGAAAGGCATTCACCAGCACACATTGTAATATGGCTGGTGGTGTCAAACAGACACGCCTCCATATTGCAGCCTTTTCCACCCCGGTCGCAAGGCGATGGTGGCGTAAATGCGGCGGACGGTCAATAATATGGCAGGGGGTTATTTCTGCAAGGATGGCGGGCGAATCACCCCCGCCAGTCCGGCGGTGGCTACCGCCGGCCTGGTGGGGCGATCCGCCCGCCATACTAATGGACTCCTAGAATTCAGTGAAAACACCTTCATACACTAGGGTACATTAGGGGTTGGGCTACCCCTGTGTTTGGCATGACCTCCCCTGTAAGGCACTAGTACATAATAGGGCAGGTGGATTAAAACTACCTCTAAGTCCCTAGCATATAATCGGACATGGCAGTTTAGAGGCCAGAAGTCATTTTCTGTACTTGTGCATTGCTGAGCCTGAGGTTAGTTTAAAAGTAGCCCTGTGTGTACAGTAAAAGGCAATAGAGGTGCAGAAGGAGGCAAGAGAGGTGCAGAAAGAGGGAAGAAGGTGCAGAAAGAGGCTAAAGAGGTGCAGAAAGAAGCTAGAGAGGTGCAGAAAGCAAGAGACGTACAGAAAGAAGCAACTGGCGTGCAGAAAGAGGCAAGAGAAGTTCAGAAAGAGGCAGAAGAGTGCAGAAACAGGCAGAAGAGATACAGAAAGAGGGAACAGGGGTGCAGAAGAAGGCAAAAGGGGTATAGAAAGAAGCAACAGCAGTCCAGTAAGAAACAACAGAGGTGCAGAAGGAGGCAAAAGGGGTATAGAAAGAGGCAAAAGAAGAGCAGAAACAAGCAAAAGAGATATGGAAAGAGGCTAGAGGGGTGCAGAAAGAGGCAAGAGAGGTACAGAAAGAGGCAAGAGAGGTGTGCATAGAGGGAAGAAGGGTGCAGAAAGAAGCAGAACAGTCCATAAAGAATCAACAGAGGTCAAAAGAAGGCAAGACGGGTACAGAAAGAGGCAAGGGGGTGTAAAAATGTGAACGAGAGGTGCCAAAAGAAGCAAGAGCAGTGCAGTAAGAAACAACAGAGTTACAGAAGTAGGCAAGAGGGGTGCATAAAGAGGCAAGAGCAGTGCAGAAAGAACTAAGACACATGCAAGAAAAGGGAAAAAGGGTGCAGAAAGAGGCACTAGGGGTGCAGATAGAAGTAAGAGAGGTGCAGAAACAGGCAAGAGAAGTGCAGAAAGAGGCAAGAGAATTGCTGAAAGAAGCAACAGAGGTGTAGAAAGAAGCAAGAGAAGTGCAGAAAGAGGCAAGTGAGATGCAGAAAGAGGGAAGAGATGCGCAGAAAGAGGGAAGACAAGTGCAGAAATAGACAACAGGGGTACAGAAAGAAGCTCGACAGGTGCGGAAAGAAGCATGGGAAGTGCAGAATGAAGCCACAGGGATGCAGAAAGAGGTAAGAGAAATGCAGAAAGAAGAAACAGAGGTGTAGAAGGAGGCAAGAGAACTGCAGAAAGACAGAGTTGCAGAAACAGGCAAACAAGGTACAAAAAGAGGGAACAGGAGTGCAGACAGAGGCAAGCGAGGTGCAGAACACATAAGAAGGATGCAGAAACAGGCAAGAGGTGTGAGACGTTGGCCTGGCATATACTGTTCACTAGTTATAGTGGGTACCTTGTACCAGTCCAAACAACCCCTTAGAAGTGATAGGTTAAAGACAGCCTTTATTGAAAGCTATCCTAGTGGAAGCTATGGAGAGCAGCCTTCAGGCTAAGTCTTAAAGGAATGTAAAGCAGTTGTTTTACCAGCCTATAATCTCTTGAATGACCAAATGAAAGGAGAACCAAACCAGGTGTATATATATGAAATATATGTATTTATTCTAAACACACCCTATAGGCTCTCTATGAAGCTAGAGGTCAAAACACATAAGTTGCACTTATTATCACACAGTAAATTAGCACAATATACTTTGAGCCCTAGGGGCGTACCTAACCATATATTAAGAAAGTGGTATAAGAACCATGACTTAACTAGACACAAGGCCTAGAGCCTGTAGAATCGATGGGAAAACAAGGAACCACCCAAGGTAGTGACACAGGGGACCCACGGGAGATGCGTGCAGTGTGATAACACAGCCGCGAATCATCGTTAGCTTTTATGGGGAAAGTCGCGGTTGGAAATGTAAAGATTAAGGACACTCAGGAGAGGACTTTGACCAAACCCCTTTAGACTTAAGGGGTTCTATGGGCAACACCCATGGCGGCACCAGAGTACTCGAATTACCTCACCCAGGGAAGTCGGGTGCATAGGTGTCTTTTGGTGTCGGGAACCATTGTTGCTGTCAATGGCGATCTGCTGCAAAGTGCTGCTGCCGTCCAAGTGGGAAGTGTCTGGTGTGATCCAAGCCTGATTCGAAGATGAGAAGAAGCTGAAAGCAGAGGGGACAGAGTCTGGGTCACTTGCCAGTGACTAAGTATGGGCGAAATTTGTGAATTCGCGGTCCGCTAATTCGTACGAAATTACAAAAAAAGTCAGCGAGTTCGCGAATTTTCCCGCAAACTCGTGGATTTGTGTGCCATTTGCACAAATATGTGACCACGTGTGCCTGTAACTTTGCCAGTGCGCCAAAACGCGCCGAGGTCCCTTGAGTGAGCTGGCCATTATAGTGGGGACAGGCGGGAAGACGTTTCATACCGCTAGTGTGTGGTGGATAGGGCCAAACGGGCAGAGCTTCTATGCGAGTTCACATGCATCTTGTTTATAAAGGGTCAGAGACCGAGCAGAGCAGCAGATGAGGACAAAGCAGCCTCCTGGTCACAGGAGCTACACGGGGATGGCGCTCGGGAAACTCATGGATGCATAAATACGTTTGGCACAGGACCCAGGAATCCTTCAGATGTCCAAGATAGCTCTGCTGCGCGTGTTGGTACAAAGCCATTCTGATTCTGCTCAGTGGGTTCAGGTGCATGCAGCTGCTGCTGTTGGACAATGTCCCATCTCATACTAAACTGCCCCGTACAGGCATATGCTGGCGCTGGGCAGTAGGGTGCAGTGGCATGCGGGTGCTCCTCGCCTGGTACATGCACATACCGCTGCCAGGGGACACACGTGTTTATTGGTGCTGTGTAGCAAGTTATTTACAACAAGGGGTGGTGATGGACAGAGTCTCTGAATTAAGCAGAGTACTCTCACCCAGTCAAGAGATCAGGGCTAGATCCAACACCGTTTTTTAGCTCATTGCACCATCCCAGTTTCAGAACCTGGCTGTATGCAAATTAGTCTGTCCCTGGCCCAGTGCATCATGGGAACAGGGCAGACCAGACTACAAAAGCCAATTCTTACACTGGGAAGGAAACAAGCTTCCGGGGACCGGTTTCTGGCATTACAGCCGTCTTCGGCCCGGCTTGCTTGAATCCTGATGGTGCAATGAGCAAGGGACTCACATCTGAGTATACCCTTCCACGCTTAGGGTGGACAAAATTATTTACAACAAGGGGTGGTGATGGACAGAGTCTCTGAATTAAGCAGAGTACTCTCACCCAGTCAAGAGATCAGGGCTAGATCCAACACCGTTTTTTAGCTCATTGCACCATCCCAGTTTCAGAACCTGGCTGTATGCAAATTAGTCTGTCCCTGGCCCAGTGCATCATGGGAACAGGGCAGACCAGACTACAAAAGCCAATTCTTACACTGGGAAGGAAACAAGCTTCCGGGGACCGGTTTCTGGCATTACAGCCGTCTTTGTCCCGGTTTGCTTGAATCCTGATGGTGCAATGAGCAAGGGACTCACATCTGAGTATACCCTTCCACGCTTAGGGTGGACAAAATTATTTA
This sequence comes from Lissotriton helveticus, assembly GCF_964261635.1. Lineage (NCBI taxonomy): Eukaryota > Metazoa > Chordata > Amphibia > Caudata > Salamandridae > Lissotriton > Lissotriton helveticus. Next base: position 1,165,306,919 of record NC_136065.1, on the reverse strand, counting down.
CAACAAGGGGTGGTGATGGACAGAGTCTCTGAATTAAGCAGAGTACTCTCACCCAGTCAAGAGATCAGGGCTAGATCCAACACCGTTTTTTAGCTCATTGCACCATCCCAGTTTCAGAACCTGGCTGTATGCAAATTAGTCTGTCCCTGGCCCAGTGCATCATGGGAACAGGGCAGACCAGACTACAAAAGCCAATTCTTACACTGGGAAGGAAACAAGCTTCCGGGGACCGGTTTCTGGCATTACAGCCGTCTTCGGCCCGGCTTGCTTGAATCCTGATGGTGCAATGAGCAAGGGACTCACATCTGAGTACACACTTCCACGCTTAGGGTGGACAAAATTATTTACAACAAGGGGTGGTGATGGACAGAGTCTCTGAATTAAGCAGAGTACTCTCACCCAGTCAAGAGATCAGGGCTAGATCCAACACCATTTTTTAGCTCATTGCACCATCCCAGTTTCAGAACCTGGCTGTATGCAAATTAGTCTGTCCCTGGCCCAGTGCATCATGGGAACAGAGCAGACCAGACTACAAAAGCCAATTCTTACACTGGGAAGGAAACAAGCTTCCGGGGACCGGTTTCTGGCATTACAGCCGTCTTCGGCCCGGCTTGCTTGAATCCTGATGGTGCAATGAGCAAGGGACTCACATCTGAGTATACCCTTCCACGCTTAGAGTGGACAAAATTATTTACAACAAGGGGTGGTGATGGACAGAGTCTCTGAATTAAGCAGAGTACTCTCACCCAGTCAAGAGATCAGGGCTAGATGCAACACCGTTTTTTAGCTCATTGCACCATCCCAGCTTCAGAACCTGGCTGTATGCAAATTAGTCTGTCCCTGGCCCATTGCATCATGGGAACAGGGCAGACCAGACTACAAAAGCCAATTCTTACACTGGGAAGGAAACAAGCTTCCGGGGACCGGTTTCTGGCATTACAGCCGTCTTCGGCCCGGCTTGCTTGAATCCTGATGGTGCAATGAGCAAGGGACTCACATCTGAGTATACCCTTCCACGCTTAGGGTGGACAAAATTATTTACAACAAGGGGTGGTGATGGACAGAGTCTCTGAATTAAGCAGAGTACTCTCACCCAGTCAAGAGATCAGGGCTAGATCCAACACCGTTTTTTAGCTCATTGCACCATCCCAGTTTCAGAACCTGGCTGTATGCAAATTAGTCTGTCCCTGGCCCAGTGCATCATGGGAACAGGGCAGACCAGACTACAAAAGCCAATTCTTACACTGGGAAGGAAACAAGCTTCCGGGGACCGGTTTCTGGCATTACAGCCGTCTTCGGCTCAGCTTGCTTGAATCCTGATGGTGCAATGAGCAAGGGACTCACATCTGAGTATACCCTTCCACGCTTAGGGTGGACAAAATTATTTACAACAAGGGGTGGTGATGGACAGAGTCTCTGAATTAAGCAGAATGCCAGAAACCGGTCCCCGGAAGCTTGTTTCCTTCCCAGTGTAAGAATTGGCTTTTGTAGTTTGGTTTGCCCTGTTCCCATCATGCACTGGGACAGGAACAGACTAATTTGCAAACAGCCAGGTTCTGAAACTGGGATGGTGCAATGAGCTAAAAAACGGTGTTGGATCTAGCCCTGATCTCTTGACTGGGTGAGAGTATTCTGCTTAATTCAGAGACTCTGTCCCTCACCACCCCTTGTTGTAAATAATTTTGTCCACCCTAAGTGTGGAAGGGTATACTCAGACATGAGTCCCTTGCTCATTGCACCATCAGGATTCAAGCAAGCCGGGCCGAAGACGGCTGTAATGCCAGAAACCGGTCCCCGGAAGCTTGTTTCCTTCCCAGTGTAAGAATTGGCTTTTGTAGTTTGGTTTGCCCTGTTCCCATCATGCACTGGGACAGGAACAGACTAATTTGCATACAGCCAGGTTCTGAAACTGGGATGGTGCAATGAGCTAAAAAACGGTGTTGGATCTAGCCCTGATCTCTTGACTGGGTGAGAGTATTCTGCTTAATTCAGAGACTCTGTCCCTCACCACCCCTTGTTGTAAATAATTTTGTCCACCCTAAGTGTGGAAGGGTATACTCAGACATGAGTCCCTTGCTCATTGCACCATCAGGATTCAAGCAAGCCGGGCCGAAGACGGCTGTAATGCCAGAAACCGGTCCCCGGAAGCTTGTTTCCTTCCCAGTGTAAGAATTAGCTTTTGTAGTTTGGTTTGCCCTGTTCCCATCATGCACTGGGACAGGAACAGACTAATTTGCATACAGCCAGGTTCTGAAACTGGGATGGTGCAATGAGCTAAAAAAAACGGTGTTGGATCTAGCCCTGATCTCTTGACTGGGTGAGAGTATTCTGCTTAATTCAGAGACTCTGTCCCTCACCACCCCTTGTTGTAAATAATTTTGACCACCCTAAGTGTGGAAAGGTATACTCAGACATGAGTCCCTTGCTCAGTGCACCATCAGGATTCAAGCAAGCCGGCCGAAGACGGCTGTAATGCCAGAAACCGGTCCCCGGAAGCTTGTTTCCTTCCCAGTGTAAGAATTGGCTTTTGTAGTTTGGTTTGCCCTGTTCCCATCATGCACTGGGACAGGAACAGACTAATTTGCATACAGCCAGGTTCTGAAACTGGGATGGTGCAATGAGCTAAAAAACGGTGTTGGATCTAGCCCTGATCTCTTGACTGGGTGAGAGTATTCTGCTTAATTCAGAGACTCTGTCCCTCACCACCCCTTGTTGTAAATAATTTTGTCCACCCTAAGTGTGGAAGGGTATACTCAGACATGAGTCCCTTGCTCATTGCACCATCAGGATTCAAGCAAGCCGGGCCGAAGACGGCTGTAATGCCAGAAACCGGTCCCCGGAAGCTTGTTTCCTTCCCAGTGTAAGAATTGGCTTTTGTAGTCTGGTCTGCCCTGTTCCCATGATGCAATGGGCCAGGGACAGACTAATTTGCATACAGCCAGGTTCTGAAGCTGGGATGGTGCAATGAGCTAAAAAACGGTGTTGCATCTAGCCCTGATCTCTTGACTGGGTGAGAGTATTCTGCTTAATTCAGAGACTCTGTCCCTCACCACCCCTTGTTGTAAATAATTTTGTCCACCCTAAGTGTGGAAGGGTATACTCAGACATGAGTCCCTTGCTCATTGCACCATCAGGATTCAAGCAAGCCGGGCCGAAGACGGCTGTAATGCCAGAAACCGGTCCCCGGAAGCTTGTTTCCTTCCCAGTGTAAGAATTGGCTTTTGTAGTCTGGTCTGCCCTGTTCCCATCATGCACTGGGACAGGAACAGACTAATTTACATACAGCCAGGTTCTGAAACTGGGATGGTGCAATGAGCTAAAAAACGGTGTTGGATCTAGCCCTGATCTCTTGACTGGGTGAGAGCATTCTGCTTAATTCAGAGACTCTGTCCCTCACCGCCCCTTGTTGTAAATAATTTTGTCCACCCTAAGTGTGGAAGGGTATACTCAGACATGAGTCCCTTGCTCATTGCACCATCAGGATTCAAGCAAGCCGGGCCGAAGACGGCTGTAATGCCAGAAACCGGTCCCCGGAAGCTTGTTTCCTTCCCAGTGTAAGAATTGGCTTTTGTAGTTTGGTTTGCCCTGTTCCCATCATGCACTGGGACAGGAACAGACTAATTTGCATACAGCCAGGTTCTGAAACTGGGATGGTGCAATGAGCTAAAAAACGGTGTTGGATCTAGCCCTGATCTCTTGACTGGGTGAGAGTATTCTGCTTAATTCAGAGACTCTGTCCCTCACCACCCCTTGTTGTAAATAATTTTGTCCACCCTAAGTGTGGAAGGGTATACTCAGACATGAGTCCCTTGCTCATTGCACCATCAGGATTCAAGCAAGCCGGGACGAAGACGGCTGTAATGCCAGAAACCGGTCCCCGGAAGCTTGTTTCCTTCCCAGTGTAAGAATTGGCTTTTGTAGTTTGGTTTGCCCTGTTCCCATCATGCACTGGGACAGGAACAGACTAATTTGCATACAGCCAGGTTCTGAAACTGGGATGGTGCAATGAGCTAAAAAACGGTGTTGGATCTAGCCCTGATCTCTTGACTGGGTGAGAGTATTCTGCTTAATTCAGAGACTCTGTCTCTCACCACCCCTTGTTGTAAATAATTTTGTCCACCCTAAGTGTGGAAGGGTATACTCAGACATGAGTCCCTTGCTCATTGCACCATCAGGATTCAAGCAAGCCGGGCCGAAGACGGCTGTAATGCCAGAAACCGGTCCCCGGAAGCTTGTTTCCTTCCCAGTGTAAGAATTGGCTTTTGTAGTTTGGTTTGCCCTGTTCCCATCATGCACTGGGACAGGAACAGACTAATTTGCATACAGCCAGGTTCTGAAACTGGGATGGTGTAATGAACTAAAAAACGGTGTTGGATCTAGCCCTGATCTCTTGACTGGGTGAGAGTATTCTGCTTAATTCAGAGACTCTGTCCCTCACCACCCCTTGTTGTAAATAATTTTGTCCACCCTAAGTGTGGAAGGGTATACTCAGACAGGAGTCCCTTGCTCATTGCACCATCAGGATTCAAGCAAGCCGGGCCGAAAACGGCTGTAATGCCAGAAACCGGTCCCCGGAAGCTTGTTTCCTTCCCAGTGTAAGAATTGGCTTTTGTAGTTTGGTTTGCCCTGTTCCCATCATGCACTGGGACAGGAACAGACTAATTTGCATACAGCCAGGTTCTGAAACTGGGATGGTGCAATGAGCTAAAAAACGGTGTTGGATCTAGCCCTGATCTCTTGACTGGGTGAGAGTATTCTGCTTAATTCAGAGACTCTGTCCCTCACCACCCCTTGTTGTAAATAATTTTGTCCACCCTAAGTGTGGAAGGGTATACTCAGACATGAGTCCCTTGCTCATTGCACCATCAGGATTCAAGCAAGCCGGGCCGAAGACGGCTGTAATGCCAGAAACCGGTCCCCGGAAGCTTGTTTCCTTCCCAGTGTAAGAATTGGCTTTTGTAGTTTGGTTTGCCCTGTTCCCATCATGCACTGGGACAGGAACAGACTAATTTGCATACAGCCAGGTTCTGAAACTGGGATGGTGCAATGAGCTAAAAAACGGTGTTGGATCTAGCCCTGATCTCTTGACTGGGTGAGAGTATTCTGCTTAATTCAGAGACTCTGTCCCTCACCACCCCTTGTTGTAAATAATTTTGTCCACCCTAAGTGTGGAAGGGTATACTCAGACATGAGTCCCTTGCTCATTGCACCATCAGGATTCAAGCAAGCTGGGCCGAAGACGGCTGTAATGCCAGAAACCGGTCCCCGGAAGCTTGTTTCCTTCCCAGTGTAAGAATTGGCTTTTGTAGTTTGGTTTGCCCTGTTCCCATCATGCACTGGGACAGGAACAGACTAATTTGCATACAGCCAGGTTCTGAAACTGGGATGGTGCAATGAGCTAAAAAAACGGTGTTGGATCTAGCCCTGATCTCTTGACTGGGTGAGAGTATTCTGCTTAATTCAGAGACTCTGTCCCTCACCACCCCTTGTTGTAAATAATTTTGTCCACCCTAAGTGTGGAAGGGTATACTCAGACATGAGTCCCTTGCTCAGTGCACCATCAGGATTCAAGCAAGCCGGGCCGAAGACGGCTGTAATGCCAGAAACCGGTCCCCGGAAGCTTGTTTCCTTCCCAGTGTAAGAATTGGCTTTTGTAGTTTGGTTTGCCCTGTTCCCATCATGCACTGGGACAGGAACAGACTAATTTGCATACAGCCAGGTTCTGAAACTGGGATGGTGCAATGAGCTAAAAAACGGTGTTGGATCTAGCCCTGATCTCTTGACTGGGTGAGAGCATTCTGCTTAATTCAGAGACTCTGTCCCTCACCGCCCCTTGTTGTAAATAATTTTGTCCACCCTAAGTGTGGAAGGGTATACTCAGACATGAGTCCCTTGCTCATTGCACCATCAGGATTCAAGCAAGCCGTGCCGAAGACGGCTGTAATGCCAGAAACCGGTCCCCGGAAGCTTGTTTCCTTCCTAGTGTAAGAATTGGCTTTTGTAGTTTGGTTTGCCCTGTTCCCATCATGCACTGGGACAGGAACAGACTAATTTGCATACAGCCAGGTTCTGAAACTGGGATGGTGCAATGAGCTAAAAAACGGTGTTGGATCTAGCCCTGATCTCTTGACTGGGTGAGAGTATTCTGCTTAATTCAGAGACTCTGTCCCTCACCACCCCTTGTTGTAAATAATTTTGTCCACCCTAAGTGTGGAAGGGTATACTCAGACATGAGTCCCTTGCTCATTGCACCATCAGGATTCAAGCAAGCCGGGCCGAAGACGGCTGTAATGCCAGAAACCGGTCCCCGGAAGCTTGTTTCCTTCCCAGTGTAAGAATTGGCTTTTGTAGTTTGGTTTGCCCTGTTCCCATCATGCACTGGGACAGGAACAGACTAATTTGCATACAGCCAGGTTCTGAACCTGGGATGGTGCAATGAGCTAAAAAACGGTGTTGGATCTAGCCCTGATCTCTTGACTGGGTGAGAGTACTCTGCTTAATTCAGAGACTCTGTCCCTCACCACCCCTTGTTGTAAATAATTTTGTCCACCCTAAGTGTGGAAGGGTATACTCAGACATGAGTCCCTTGCTCATTGCACCATCAGGATTCAAGCAAGCCGGGCCGAAGACGGCTGTAATGCCAGAAACCGGTCCCCGGAAGCTTGTTTCCTTCCCAGTGTAAGAATTGGCTTTTGTAGTTTGGTTTGCCCTGTTCCCATCATGCACTGGGACAGGAACAGACTAATTTGCATACAGCCAGGTTCTGAAACTGGGATGGTGCAATGAGCTAAAAAACGGTGTTGGATCTAGCCCTGATCTCTTGACTGGGTGAGAGTATTCTGCTTAATTCAGAGACTCTGTCCCTCACCACCCCTTGGTGTGGAAAGTTATGACTTTACATTTTGACGGCACCAGACGGTGGTACCACCTTCACGGATCAGGAGCATCCAGGCACCAGACTTCATGGTGCAAGAGCATAATGGTGCTGTGTGGTATGGGTATATATGCACTGGGGGCAGGGGGACACTTAGCACAATGTGTGCTCACACCCAGAGGGCTCCCAGGCAATTGAGCACAAATTATTTTCACACTGAGATGGCTCCGGGCAGTTCAGCAGCACGGGGTCTCACACCCACTGGGCCCCGGGGCAGTTCAGTAGCGCGTGGGCTCACAACCCCTGGGCAGCTCAACAGCGCAGGGGCTCACACCCACAGGACTACCGGGCAGTTTAGCAGCGCCACCCTCTGGTTCATCACTGCCACCCTCTGGTTCATCACTGCCACCCTCTGGTTCACCATTGTCACCCTCTGGTTCATCACTGCCACCCTCTGGTTCACCACTGCCACCCTCTGGTTCATCACTGCCACCCTCTGGTTCACCACTGCCGCCACCCTCTGGTTCATCACTGTCACCCTCTGGTTCATCACTGCCACCCTCTGGTTCACCACTGCCACCCTCTGGTTCACCACTGCCACCTTCTGGTTCATCACTGCCACCCTCTGGTTCATCACAGCCAACCTCTTGTTCATCACAGCACCCTCTGGTTCACCACTGCCACCCTCTGGTTCATCACTACCACCCTTGGGTTCATCACTGCCACCCTCTGGTTCATTACTGCCACCCTCTGGTTCGCCACTGCCACCCTCTGGATCATCACTGCCACCCTCAGGTTCATCACTGCCACCCTCTGGTTCACCACTGCCACCCTCTAGTTCATCACTGCCACCCTCTGGTTCATCACTGCCACCCTCTCGTTCATCACTGCCACCCTCTCGTTCATCACAGCACCCTCTGGTTCACCACTGCCACCCTTTGGTTCATCACTACCACCCTCTGGTTCATCACTGCCACCCTCTGGTTCACCCCTGCCTCCCTCTGGTTCATCACAACACCCTCTGGTTCACCACTGCCACCCTCTGGTTCATCACTGTCACCCTCTGGTTCATCACAGCACCCTCTGGTTCACCACTGCCACCCTCTAGTTCATCACTACCACCATCTGGTTCATCACTGTCACCCTCTGGTTCCTCACTGCCACCCTCTGGTTCACCACTGCCACCCTCTGGATCATCACTGTCACCCTCTGGTTCATCACTGCCACCCTCTGGTTCACCACTGACACCCTCTGGTTCATCACTGCCACCCTCTGGTTCCTCACAGCACCCTCTGGTTCACCCCTTCCACCCTCTGGTTCACCACTGCCACCCTCTGGTTCACCACTGCCACCCTCTGGTTCACCACTGCCACCCTCTGGTTCACCACTGCCACCCTCTGGTTCATCACTACCACCCTCTGTTTCATCACTGCTACCCTCTGGTTCATTATTGCCACCCTCTGGTTTGCCACTGCCACCCTCTGGATCATCACTGCCACCCTCTGGTTCATCACTGCCACCCTCTGGTTCTTTATTGCCACCCTCTGGTTCACCACTGCCACCCTCTGGATCATCACTGCCACCCTCTGGTTCATCACTGCCACCCTCTGGTTTGCCACTGCCACCCTTTGGATCATCACTGTCACCCTCTGGTTCATCACTGCCACCCTCTGGTTCATCACAACACCCTCTGGTTCACCAGTGCCACCCTCTGGTTCATCACTGCCACCCTCTGGTTTGCCAATGCCACCCTCTGGATCATCACTGTCACCCTCTGGTTCATCACTGCCACCCTCTGGTTCATCACTGCCACCCTCTGGTTCACCAGTGCCACCCTCTGGTTCATCACTGCCACCCTCTGGTTCACCACTGCCACCCTCTGGATTATCACTGTCACCCTCTGGTTCATCACTGCCACCCTCTGGTTCACCACTGCCACCCTCTGGTTCATCACTGCCACCCTCTGGTTCATCACAGCACCCTCTGGTTCACCCCTGCTACCCTCTGGTTCATCACTGCCACCCTCTGGTTCACCACTGCCACCCTCTGGTTCATCACTGCCACCTTCTGGTTCATCACTGCCACCCTCTGGTTCACCACTGCCACCCTCTGGTTCATCACTACCACCCTCTGGTTCATCACTGCCACCCTCTGGTTCATTATTGCCACCCTCTGGTTCATCACTGCCACCCTCTGGTTTGCCAATGCCACCCTCTGGATCATCACTGTCACCCTCTGGTTCATCACTGCCACCCTCTGGTTCATCACTGCCACCCTCTGGTTCACCAGTGCCACCCTCTGGTTCATCACTGCCACCCTCTGGTTCACCACTGCCACCCTCTGGATTATCACTGTCACCCTCTGGATCATCACTGCCACCCTCTGGTTCATCACTGCCACCCTCTGGTTTGCCACTGCCACCCTCTGGATCATCACTGTCACCCTCTGGTTCATCACTGCCACCCTCTGGTTCATCACAACACCCTCTGGTTCACCAGCGCCACCCTCTGGTTCATCACTGCCATCCTCTGGTTCATCACAGCACCCTCTGGTTCACCACTGCCACCCTCTGGTTCATCACTACCACCCTCTAGTTCATCACTGCCACCCTCTGGTTCACCACTGCCACCCTCTGGATCATCACAGCACCCTCTGGTTCACCCCTGCCACCCTCTGGTTCATCACTGCCACCCTCTGGTTCATCACTGCCATCCTCTGGTTCACCACTGCCACCCTCTGGTTCATCACAGCACCCTCTGGTTCACCACTGCCACCCTCTGGTTCACCACAGACACCCTATGGTTCACCCCTGCCACCATCTGGTTCATCCCAGCACCCTCTGGTACACCACTGTCACCCTCTGGTTCACCACTGTCACCCTCTGGTTCATCACTACCACCATCTGGTTCATCACTGCCACCCTTTTGTTCACCACTGCCACCCTCTGGTTCATTACTGTCACCCTCTGGTTCACCCCTGCCACCCTCTGGTTCATCACTGCCACCCTCTGGTTCATCACTGCCACCCTCTGGTTCACCACTGGTTCATCACAGCACGCTCTGGTTCACCACTGCCACCCTCTGGTTCACCACAGACACCCTCTGGTTCACCCCTGCCACCATCTGGTTCACCACAGACACCCTCTGGTTCACCCCTGCCACCATCTGGTTCATCCCAGCACCCTCTGGTTCACCACTGTCACCCTCTGGTTCACCACTGTCACCCTCTGGTTCATCACTGCCACCCTCTGGTTCATCACTGCCACCCTCTGGTTCACCAATGCCACCCTTTGGTTCACCCCTGCCACCCTCTGGTTCGTCAATGCCACCCTCTGGTTCGTCACTGCCACCCTCTGGTTCGTCACTGCCACCCTCTGGTTCACCACTGCCACCCTCTGGTTCACCACTGCCACCATCTGGTTCATCACTGCCACCCTCTGGTTCATCACTGCTACCCTCTGGTTCACCACTGCCACCCTCTTGTTCATCACTACCACCCTCTGGTTCACCACTGCCACCCTCTGGTTCATCACTGTCACCCTCTGGTTCACCACTGCCACCCTCTGGTTCACCACTGCCACCCTCTGTTTCACCACTGCCACCCTCTGGTTCACCACTGCCACCCTCTGGTACACCACTGCCACCCTCTGGTTCATCACAGCACCCTCTGGTTCACAACTGCACCTTCTGGTTCATCACAGCACCCTCTGGTTCACCACTGTAGATTATGGAGAGAAAGCACACCTGCCCTGTCTCAACCGGGGGCTGGTTAATGTGTTACTGAATTTGAGCTTCAAGTCCGGCACCTGCTTCCTTATCTGTAAGTGCTTCCTGTTGTGGTTTAATTTTTGTGACAGCCTGGAGCATTGTGCCATACTTGTAACTATTCTCTGACCCTGCTTCGAGGGTCAGAGCAGGGTCAGAGAATAGTTGCAAGTAGGCAACAACTCTGGAGGCGCCGCTCAGGAAGCATTTACAGGGTTACAGCAGGTGCCCAAGTTGAAGTTAATTTCTTTGTAACTATTTTGTAAACGGTTACAAAGAAATTAGCTTCAACTTGGGCACCTGCTGTAACTCTGTAAGTGCTTCATGTACATCAGTTTTTGAAAATCTGTCCCGAACGCGATTTCGCTGATTTTTCTGCAATTTCGCGAGATTCGCGGACCGCCAAATTGCAGAAAATCCGCAAATTCCGCAAACAGAACGGATTTTACGCCCATGCTTACCAGTGTCCAGGGGCACGATAGTCGAATGCCCACCTAAGTCGGGTGATTTCAGGTAGAAGAGGTGAAGCATGACTCTTCAGCCACGAGGACAAGGAGGTGTCGATGATGACCAGGATCTGGAATCCAGCTGTCCCACAAAGGATGCCGAGTGCTGCGGTGTCGGTGACGAGATTGGACCCAACAAGCCTTGGCAACAGCAACCCATGCAGGAAGTAAAGAAATGCTTCTGTGTTGACCAGCAAGGTCTGAGGGCCTCACCACGCAGTGGGGAGTCAGGGCACACCTGGAGCAACCAGGGAAGCCCAAGGAAAATCAGAGTTACCTTTGAAGGGACTCACCAGTCGACGTACCAGAGATCGCAAAGGGACCTCAAGCGGAAATACAAGAAGCAGGCTCACGGAACACTCGTGGAGTGTAGGCCCACAATCTTCAGGGCAAAAGGTGCTCGGGCTTGGGCTATAAGTAACCCAAAGCACGTCTTCAAGAGACATTGAGATGTCAATGCACTTGTAAAGTGCACGGTGTCCAGGAGTTCCAATTCCACGTCACTCGTGAGGGCTGCGTGTCCAGCTTTGTTGAGACTGGGTCAGCCTCTGAGAAGTCTGGAAATCCACCTCTGGTGTTGCAAAGTCATCGGCGTCCGGCGGGAGCTTCGGAGATGCAGACCGGCAAGATACGTCTTTGGTGCCTGCCAAGCAGTGGAGTCACTCCTTGACCCCAAGGATGATTCTTCCATCCTCTAGTCTTTAGTAGAGCATCGAAATTTGGGGATTTCTGTAGCAGAGTTTCGTCCAGGTGTAATCTAAAGTCCTGTTGCCAGGGGTTCCCTACTTATACCTAAGAAAGGGGTTGGACATACTCTAGGTACCCACCTATGGGAGGGTCTGGAAAGAGGGGTGGCTACACCCATTTCCTTTGTCCAGTTTCACGCCAGAGCAGGGGCTGGTAGCCCCTGCAACCGGTTTGAACTGGGCTATGCACAGGGACACCAAATGAGCCCCCGGTGCAGACTTCAAAGCACTCTCATAGTGCGCCCACCCAGCCCCAATCCACTAAGGCCTGTCTGGGAGGTTGTTACACCTCCCTGTGACAGGAAACCTATGGTCCAGGCCTTCCCTGCTGGAGTTTTGGTCAGCAGCAGGAGGCCAGACTTGTGCCTGTGGCTGCAGCATCCATTTTGTGATGCCAGGGCTCTTTTAAACTGGTACAGTGTATAACGGTGTGTACATGTCTCTCCCTCTAGATGGGTGGAATTCTACCCCCGCCACCAGGATTGGTGGGGGGTAGGATTCCAAAGTGTTTGACACCAAACCCAACATGCTTCCATGCAGCCATTCCAAAGTTAGCATTCACCGCGAGGTTATAATGCACTTAAGAGTATATGGTCTGGCTGCATCACAGAACAGCCTGAGAGAATAGGCTCCGAGCGCTGCAGAGGGGTTCAGCTCATGCATGGGCACCCTCTCACACAAAACCAAGCACCCTGCCTTCAGTATTGATAAGGCCTGCCATAGGGTTGACTGATAGGTTTCTATGTGCAGTGATTAAAGGTAGATATAGGTAACCTATATCTAAGTAAGGGGTGCACGCACCACCTTACCTAGGCTGCAGTAGCAGTCCTGTGGTGTCATTTTGGAAGGCTTCCCAGTGGTAGCATAATACATGTTGCAGCCCCTGGTAGGCCTCTGGGTTACCTATGCCCTTAGCACCTAGTGTACCATATACTAGGGACTCACAAGGGTACCCCAGTAAACAAACTGGAGTGTACCTATAGTACATGGAATCAATTTAGAGAGGAAGCAGCTAGGCTGGGGTCCTAGATAGCAGGGCCCCAGCCAGACTAAAGTAAAAAACACAGTGAAACACCAGCAAAAAGTGGGGGGAACCATAGTAAGTAGATCCTACTCTCCTACAAGAGAGGTGCAGAAATTTGCAAGAGAGGTGCAGAAAGAAGCAAGAGCAATACAAAAGAACCAACAGTGGTGCAAAAAGAGGCAAGTGAGGTCCAAAAGGAGGCAATAGAACTGCAGAAAGAGGCAAGAGAGATGCAGAAACAGGTAAAAGGGGTGCAGAAAGAGGGAACATGTGGGCAGACCAAGGCAAGAGAGGTGCAGGAAAAAGGAAGAGGGGAGCAGAAAAAGGCAAGAGGGATGCAGAAATTTGCAACAGAGGTGCAGGAAGAAGTAAGAGCAGTACAGAAAGAACCAACAGAGGTGCGGAAAGAGGCAAGAGGGGTACGAACAAACAGAGGTGCAACAAGAGGCAAGAGGGGTGCACAAAGGGTTATGAGAGGTGCACAAAGAGGTAAGAGGGGTACAGATGAGGCAGAAGGGATGCAGAAAGAAGAAAGAGAACTGAAGCAAGAAGCAACAGATGTGCTGAAAGAGGCACAAAGGGTGCAGAAAGAGACAAGAGAGGAGCAGAAGGAAGCAACAGAGGTACGGAGTGGTACAGGAAGAGGGAAGAGAGGTGTAGAAAGAGGCAAGAGAGTTGCACAAAGAGGGAAGAGGGGTGCAGAAGCATGCAAAAGGGGTGCAGATAGAAGCACGTGATGTGTAGAAAGAGGCAAGAGCAGTTCAGAAGGAGGCAAAAGAACTGCAGAAAGAAGCAAGGGAATTGCAGAAAGAGGCAAGTGGTGTGCAGAAAGAGGCAAGAGCAGTGCAGAAAGAACCAAGAGATGTGCAAGAAAAGGGAAGAAGGGTGCAGAAAGAGGCACGAGGGGTGCAGATAGAGTCAAGAGCAGTGCAGAAAGAACCAAGAGACGTGCAAGAAAAGGGAAGAAGGGTGCAGAAAGAGGCACGAGGGGTGCAGATATAGGCAAGAGAGATGCAGAAACCGGCAAAATAACTACAGAAAGAGGCAAGAGAGTTGCAGAGACAGGCAAAAGGGGTGCAGAAAGAGGGAGCTGGTGGGCAGACTGAGGGAAGAGAGGTACAGAAAGGGGGAAGAGGGTTGCAGGAAGAGGCAAGAGGGGTACAGAAAGAAGCAACAGAGGGGCAGAAAGAAGCAAGAGAAGTACTGAAAGAAGCAACAGAGGAGTAGAAAGAGGCAAGAGGGGGTGGAAAAGGAGGGTAGAGAAGTGCAGAAAGAAACAACAGAGGTGCAGAAAGAGGCAAGATAAGTGTAGAGAGAGGTACAGAAACAGGCAGGAGAGGTGCAGAGAGAGGGAACAGGGGTGCAGAAAGAGGCAAGAGGGGTACAGGTAGAAGCAAGAGAGGTGCAGAAAGAGGTAAGAGAGGTGCATAAAGAGGCAAGAGAGGTGCAGAAAGTGGAAGAGATGAGTATAAAGAGGCAAAAGAAGTGCAGAAAAAAAGAAAGTTGCAGAAAAAAGCAAGAGAGGCGCAGAAAGAAGCAAGAGTGGCTTGCACACCATTAGTACCAATGTACACCCACATTTAGCAATAAGTAACAGGTGACCATCCTAGGTTTTCAAAGGGCCTTCCACCACGCTGTAACATTTGTTGCTGGATTTTTGGTAACATTTGAGCTGTTTGAGCTAGAAACAAAGCTTTTTTTGTTCAAATCGTTAGATTAGGCAGCATATGATGAATTATGTCGCAAATGCTGAAAATGTATACTTGTGCAAAAGTCGGTGCAGCCAAACAGTCGCATAATTCCAGTTGCCCTGCTCATACCTCTGACTAGGTCCCGAAGTGCTCCTCAGTGATTCCTTCTTTTTTGTCTCATTGAGTTCATAATTTATCTTCTATAGAAACGAGGAAGACTAAACCTGAGGTTACCACTCCACAGCACAGACTACCATACCATATGATTACTCTCCATAACACATAATCCCACTCTACATAATTCCAATACACTAAAAACCACATACTTTCTATCCACGTAATTTCACTGCAGAACATACTACATAATTCCACTAAACACAAAGTACATCCACTACACTCCAAATAATATTAGTAAAACACTTTTATTTACAAGGCCAATAGCTCTAGCTCTTGCAAATGCAAGACCTATTACATTACAAATGCTTCTTTAACTGGTAGTCGTGTTTGCAGAGTGGTGGAGAAAGGGGGCTTGGCCTCCAACCACCTTTCAGGAATTGCGCTGCATAGGACTTACAGGAGGTACCAGGAGGGCTTCTTCAATCAATCAATCAAAGTATTTATATAGCGCGCTACTTACCCGGAGGGTCTCAAGGCGCTGGAGGGGGGGGTCCGCTACTGCTCGAACAGCCAGGTCTTGAGCTGCTTCCTGAAGGCGAGGTGGTCTTGGGTCAGGCGGAGGCGGGTCGGAAGGGAGTTCCAAGTCTTGGCGGCCAGGTAGGAAAAGGACCTTCCTCCTGTGGTGGCTCTTCGGATGCGGGGGACGGCGGCGAGGGCGTGGCTGGTCGATCGAAGCTGGCGTTTGGGAGCGTAGAAGTTGAGGCGGCTGTTGAGGTATCCTGGGCCTTGGTTGTGTAGGGCTTTGTGTGCGTGGGTGAGGAGCCGGAAGGTGATTCTCTTGTTGACCGGGAGCCAGTGCAGGTCTCTCAGGTGTCCGGAGATGTGGCTGCGGCGGGGGATGTCCTGGATGAGTCGTGCTGAGGTGTTCTGGATCCGCTGGAGTCTCTTCTGGAGTTTGGCGGTGGTTCCGGCGTAGAGGGAGTTGCCGTAGTCCAGACGGCTGGTGACGAGGGCCTGGGTGACCGTCTTCCTGGTCTCGGAGGGGATCCATCGGAAGATCTTGCGTAGCATGCGCAGGATGTTGAAGCACGACGAGGAGACGGCGTTGACTTGTCTGGTCATGGAGAGGGAGGAGTCCAGGATGAAGCCCAGGTTGCGTGCGTGGTCTGTTGGTTTGGGTGCGCTGCCCAGGGCGGGGGGCCACCAGGAGTCGTCCCAGGCGGAGGGTGAGGATCCTAGGATGAGGACTTCCGCCTTGTCTGAGTTCAGTTTCAGGCGGCTGTTCGTCATCCATTTGGCCACGTCTGTCATCCCTTCGTGCAGGTTGGCTCTGGCGGTGGTGGGGTCGTTGGTGAGGGAGAGGATCCGCTGGGTGTCGTCGGCGTAGGAGATGATGTTGAGGTTGTGCTGGCGTGCGATGGCTGCGAGGGGGCTCAGGTAGACGTTGAAGAGTGTTGGGCTGAGCGAGGAGCCTTGAGGAACGCCGCAGATGACTTCGGTGGCCTCCGATCTGAACGGGGGGAGGCGGACTCTCTGTGTCCTTCCGGCGAGGAAGGAGATGATCCACTCCAGTGCCTTCTCCTGGATTCCGACGTTGCTGAGGCGCTGTACTAGGGTACGGTGGCAGACGGTGTCGAAGGCCGCGGAGAGGTCCAGGAGGATGAGGGCCGCCGTTTCTCCGTTGTCGAGCAGGGCTCGGATGTCATCGGTAGCTGCGATCAGGGCGGTCTCGGTGCTGTGGTTGACCCGGAAGCCAGACTGCGAGAGGTCGAGGGAGCCGTTCGTCTCAAGGAAGGCGGCCAGTTGCTTGTTGACAGTCTCCTCGAGGACTTTAGCCGGAAACGGGAGCAGCGAGATGGGGCGGTAGTTCTTGAGGTCGATGGGGTCGGCTGATGGTTTCTTGAGTAGAGCGCTGAGTTCTTGGCCCCAAAGTACTTCAGTAGTAAAGTAGACTTCATCCCCCTACCAGTACGGTGCCAGGAGGTGCATTTGCAGAGTGGTGGAGAAAGGGGGGCATGGCCTCTAAAGTCCTCTTAGCAATCCCACTGTGTGGGACTTAGTGGAGGTAACAGGGAGGTAGTTGGCCCCCAAAGACAACCTTGTGGGCCAACTACCCCTCCTATTTCCTCCAGTAAGTCCCACACAGCAGCATTGCTAAGTTCTCATAGCAGGCCACTCCCCCTTTCCCCACCACTCTGCAAACGAGCTCCCTGGTGCGCTCTTCCATAATGATTAAAGTCCACTTCGCTGGAGGTCCATGGGTCCAACTAGCCTACCTGTAACCTCCACTAAGGCCCACACTGTGGGATTGCTGAGAGGCGGACACAAGCCACACCCCCTTTGTCCACCACTCTGCAAACACACCTCCTAGCACACTCTTGGTTAGGGGGTGATGCCCCTTTGCCTCCTGAGGGTCCCTGGGGGCCAACTAGCCCTCCTGGTACCTCCAGTAAGCCCACACAGCTGGATTGCTGAGAGTGGTCTGAGGCCACACACCCTTTTTGCACTACTCTGCAAATGCGCCGCCTGGCACACTGCTGCTCAGGAGATGAAGTCCACTTCAGTCCTGAGGTTCTCAGGACATAAGGGGACTCCATCAACCCACCAGCAGTGCGCCTAGAGGTGTGTTTACAGAGTGGTGTAAAAAGGGGCGTGGCCTCCTACCACCTCTCAGCAATCCCACTGTTTGGGGCTTACTTGAGGTTCCTGGTGGCCTAGCTGGCCCCCAGGGACACTCACTAGCAACGGGGACATAATTCCCCAATGCAGAGCGCGCCAGGAGGTGTGTTTGCAGAGTTGTACAGGGAGGAGGTGGGGCCTCTGGCGAGTTGCCAGTTTCTTTTATAAAAAATGTTATGGGAGGGGGGCAGAGTGGCCCCCCTTCCCTGGGCTACTTTTGGCCCTGGGGACCCCATCCACAGACTTTTTTTTTATTTTGCAGTGAGCCTGCATGCCCCCCCTCCTGAGGCCAATTTGGGCCTTGGGGACCCCATCCCCCAGGGTCCGGCCTTCTTTTTTTAATTTTTTTAAAACAGATTTTAAAAGGGAGGGGGCAGCGTGGCCCCCCTCCTGGGCCATTTTTGGCCCTGGGGACCCATTCCCCCTGGGCCAGCCCTCCAGTTGTGGACTGCAGGGGAGCTCCAATGCCCCCGCTGTCCCAGCCAGCTCCCTGCCTCCTGCGGGAGCCAGCATTGCTTTTGGGCAAGGGAAGCTGCTGACATGCAGCTCCCCTTGTCCAAAAGCAATACTGCTTTGCTTCTTGGAAGCGAAAGAAGGTTTCCTGCTCTCGCTTCCAAGAAGCAAGGCAGTGTTTGCTATAGCAGGGTAGGAGCCGTGCTCCTGCCCTGCCATAGCAAACGGCAATATCCCGGGGGTGGGCACCCCGGGACATTGCAGGAGCCCGCCTTGGGGGTTGGCGGTCCCTAGGGCCATTTAGGGCTCCAGGAGGGGGGCCACACTGCCCCCCTCCCAACTGGTTAAAGTCCCGGAGAGGTGGTGGTCCCTGGGGCAGTTTGAGGGGGCACGAGCCCCCCCCCCACATTTTGATATTCAAAATAGCCCCTGGGAGGTGGCAGCCCCGGGGTTTCAGGGGGACTGCGTGCCCCCCGCATATGATTCTCTAAGCCCCAGGGAGGTGGTGGTCTCCAGCGCTGCGGTGGCCCGCTTCATAATTAGGTATTGCCCCCGGGACCTGCCCGCCTGGGGCTTATAGAAAACAAAGCGCGAGAGCCCGGGCTTCAGTGTTTCTCCCAACAAATCAAATCTAGATCCTACACAACCATCAACCATCAAACTACCACTTTTTTTAAACATGCCATGACTGGAACACAAAACAGACAGTATGATAGCCAACCAAATAAATGTAATCATACTGAAGGAGCTCCTATTGACCAACTATCGATCCAGTTTGAGAGCTAGATTCAGTATCAAAAAAGCAACCACAGCAGTCTGCTCCAAATATTCAATTGCCTCATTGCTTTAGAACCAATATTTTAAGCTGGTTCACATCATTCCTTACCACCAGACACCGAATGATGAAGATAGATCACTTAACATCAATATGGCATGCATTGTCTCCTCTGGCTCAATTCTAGCTCTCACCTAATTTAACTTACAGATGGAATCCCAAGGCGCTGCTGTGCACCAATATGCTGATGATATCTACTGTAGCTTTGCCACACTCAGCGGATGACAGCTTGCTTCTTTCAAACTCTCCAAAAATGTACTTCCATTTCCTTGCAACCACCAACAAAAGCACACTTGATACCTCAGGTCTGGACTCTCAAACTGGATTGATTCACTCACTGTGATCAAATCAGGATGACGGAGTCAGCCTGGGTATTCAGAATGCCTTTTCTTTATTTTTTACTGAACCATATGTGCATTAAAGATATTATGCAAGTGTAGGACTTTTAGAATTGTGATTTACTCCACTATTAACTCACACACATGTATTCTCTTTTTCTTATAAAATAGTCTTTCTAGTCCAGACTGTCTACTTCACAGTCATATTCAAGTAGAGATTAGCTGAACATTCCAGGATACATCCCACTAAATAGAAGAGACGTGGAGCCACAGAGGTAGAGGTAAAATAGTTCCTTAAGGGGTTGTCTTTCTGATATGGTGGGTCCAGTGTCACAATTTAATGATAGGCCCAGAATGTGATAAAGGAAAGTGTGTGTAGTTAGGGTTGAGCCCAGGTCGTCATCATCTCATCCCTCTTTTATTATCTTTCCTTCTCTTTATACACCTCAGTTTGTCTTTTCCTTGTCCCATCCTATCCCAACATGCCTGTATTGAAAAGTGTGTGTGGTCAGATTAGGGTCCAGATCTTCATGTGTTCTCCACTAGACGATTCACCAACATATCTTTGATACATTATTAATGGAGTGCGTGACTGGCACTGCCCTTTTTTTATATTGGTCTACGTTGGCAGATGGTGTGTCTGTCCTGATGAAGTTGCCACCCCCTTAAAATAGTTCAACACTCCATCTTTCTGGCATTCTCTCTGCTTTGGTGATTGCCATTTTCCAACAGCAAGAGCCTCTCTCTGCCTCGATGTTCTATACTCTATAGAACCGTAAGACTGGATCCCACAACAAAACAGTCCCAGCTCACAGTCCCAAGATGGTTTCTGCCAGATGGGAGGAGTGGGCTAGAGTATGGCACGTTGGGTTTAGCAGGGATACACTGGCTACTTATCCTTACGTGGTGCAGAACATGGGGGGTGTCAGTGGCGGAGGAAGACTCAGGCTACCGTCCTTGTCCTGGTCCCACATGTAGTCTTTAATCCATTCCTTCTTGAGAAGTTGACCCTAATCCCAACCAAACCGGGTCGCTTTGCCTCCAGTGGAGGATGCCGTGTGAGAGGCTGTGCATTATTGAGTGGGTTTGATGGCTAGAGTACGAATTGCATTTTTGTAGGAACACACCACCACTCTCACTCCCTTGGATACATCTGTGGGGTATGCACACTGGAGTTCGCTCTCCCTCCTACCCCTCAAATGAAGATAATGGAAAATGTTGGAAACACTAGTTACATGCTCCGAAAAAGAATTTCCAACTCATTTCTCATGAACAGCTCAAAGGAGCTGTCCAGGCACTGGTCATTATGAGACTAGAATTAAGGAATAAGTGTCTTGCAAACACACCCCAAACACCAGTCACCCCACTGAAAGCTATCCACAAATCAAGAGCCTTGCTCGTCTAATTTGCTAGCAAAATTGACCATATCAATCCCATACTTTGAGGCCTCCAGTGACTCCTCCCCTTTGTAGCTAGAATCCAATTTATCCTCAGCAATCTAGCCTATAAGTCTATTAATGCCACTAATCTTGCAGACTCAAGAGGTTTCAGAAGCTGAGAAGCCTTTCTTTTTAAAGTGCCCAAGTTCGGAACCTCCACTGTATGTAATCAGCCATTCTCTTGTACTGCCACCACAGACTGGATATAAAACGTGTTCCCTCTGAATTAAGAAAATCAGTTGTCAGATAATTCCTAATTCAAAGATGGGCCTAATGACCACAAGGATATAATTGACTTTGTTCACAAAATCAGATCTTTCTCTTCATGAGCTCTCAAGTGCTTTAAACCCACACCCTATATTTGATGTAGCCCAATTCTGTATGCCGCTCATGTGCTATTTAAAGCTCAGTATCACCTAACTGTATAGGTGTGCTGTGTAAACCATTAAGTAAAATAAATGAATTGAATACAATATACAACATAGGCATTTTCAAACTGGCCAGAGGCGTCTTTGGGTATAAGACGGAACAAAATAGTTTTGTAGAAAGTTGGTGGTAGTGGTGTGTCATATGGAAGATCAATGAATGTGGATCAATATTAAAATGAACTGAGTAGAATACAATCTAGCCAAAATCTGCTATGTCTTCTACCACTCATTAAGAAGCGTTGAGAAAAAATCATCATATACAAAACATAAACTGGCAAAGACCAAACATATATATTAGCTCTAATGCATCAGTACACAATAGCACATTGGAAAAACATACAATATGAGTATCAGTAGCAGTACCTGAACTCTTCTGAAAGTTCTCGTTGTTGATAATAACACATCTGCCAACATGTTTATAGTTCATGTTATAAAGATGGGGATGTGCATTAACTCGCTGCTGAATGTTAGTGGAGGAGGCTGGTGAGTGTTCCTTCGCCTTCTTCTTGCTGATAAAAAACAGTTTACATGATCCAGAGTTTACAGTTTGTAAGTTTTAGTCACAATTTGCAAACAGATATTTTCCAATGGATTAACATTGTGAACATGTTAGCAGATATCACATAAATGCTGTTATTAACCGTATTTTAGGTTTCATGGAAACGTTATGGTGCAACAAAAATAAAATCTACATGCTAACATTTTTAAGGAGCATGTTCATGTGCCATGCTTCAAGAAACCCACCACATAAATAAATATGGTGGCATCAATGAGAGTGTGAGAATATCACAATCTCTCTATCAAGTTGCCTAACTATTGTAGGAACAGACAAGAAACCAAATACTTGTTAGACTTATGTTGTGTTTGCAAACAATGTCAACCCTTGTGGAAGGGAAAACCTCACACACATAATAGTTTCATGCTTCATTGGTATCCTTCCCCACCCTGGTAGGTGAATAACGCCAGGGCTGACTCAATTTCCTCGGAGACTTA
Source organism: Lissotriton helveticus (assembly GCF_964261635.1). NCBI lineage: Eukaryota > Metazoa > Chordata > Amphibia > Caudata > Salamandridae > Lissotriton > Lissotriton helveticus. The sequence continues at coordinate 1,165,285,032 of NC_136065.1, read as the reverse complement.
AATGGAAGAAGGAAGGTCTTGGATAAGACTACCTGGATAAAGGCAGGATGCAGATTTTATTAAAAATAACTTCTTGTTGCTAGGTTATTACCTTTATTCAGAGGTACACCGGGTATCTCTAAAAACAATCTTGAATGGGTATAGTGAGGACGATGGCACAAACCCGTTCCTCATATGCCAACATGTTTCTGCCCAATGATTAACAGTCAAAACGGTCAGGAACATTCTTCAGGACTAAAGGATCCCTTCACCAGTATATGTGACTTCTAACAGTCTCTGGATAACAAATGTAGATTGCTATCTGGTTCACGTTGTACTGTTCAATAGACTCCCTAAGCTTTAGGGGTTTCCAACTTTCTGGTCTCGAAGGGGGTGGTGTCCTTTGTAGTCACACTTTCATCAAAAGGTACACCACATTTGGTTACCTACGTGGATACCACTCCGGACCACAGGTACCAGATGCTTCAAGAAACCATGTTTCACATTCCAAACTTGCAAAACCAAACACCAAGCATAATCACATTTAAAGGTGTTGAAAGCACGGCCATAAATCATGCTTCAAGCTAACAAACTGCAAATGCAGTTTGGAGAAACTCAGACAAAGGATGACTACTGAAGATCATAACTGTGAAATATGCGAGTTATGAATCAGCAAGCTTTGGACAGCTAGAGACATTTTTAGGCAAGTTCCTCAGAACTCTGCACTTTTTTTCTCTGTTGAGTCAGTGTAAGTATACAACTCACTCTACAGAAAAGCTGTGTAGACTATTGTGAGTTGGATTTCATTAAGGAGCAAGAGAAACATGAATGTTCTGGTAAAAAAAATAAGTCACAAATGTCTTGGGATAAAAAGTCTGAAGACAAATCTTATTTCTGTGAAAACTGCTTTAGATTCAATACGGAAAGAAAACTCGATTTTCCATATCCATCACAGGAAATCAATTGCTATTATTAAAATATGTTACTTTTAATCCTAGTTCTCCATAGTTCTCCATAATGAGAATCGTAAGGGAATTAGCTTTTTTCACTTTAAGGAAAAGGCGTATATTTACCATACTAAATACACTAACATAAATTTCCTAGCTGCGAACTCTCTTTAGTGAATAGCCAACCGATTTCAATAAGATTTTGAAATGACATGGCGCACCTTATATTTCTGAATTTGTAGTACTTTAGAAGTAAAACACAGATGGGGGACCAGTTAGGTAGGCAACCCTGTACTAAGCATACAGGCACTGACACTTTAAGGACCCCAGAGGTCACCTGAAATTCAAAGTATACTGTACAAGAATAGGGCATAAGTGGCAAAGGGTGTTACAAAGACTGGTAGCCCGAGGCATTATCGTGTACTCTTAAACACGTGACTTGCGTTTATTTTCTGTCTTTACTTAGCACTTCCTTAGATGACTTGGAAGGGCTGATGTCGCCATGATGCAAAAGAAAGCCACGATTTACAGTCAATAACAAAATGCCATGACTCTGCTAAACTTGGAAACTTTGAAACTTTCAACCAAAAATGGACCACCATTGGACAATGTGGATGCACCTTTGAGAATTTAATGCGTTTTGGAGGATACAATTGTCTATTAGTGCATTGTGATTTCAGACCAGGCATACATTTTCAAGAATAGTAAAGAGGAAAGAGAGCATCACTTACTTTGTTATAAAAGGAATCTTAGGAAACCAGTCTGGTATAGCATCAGTTGTATCCCCTCCTTCCATATTAGGCACGTCATCAGCTTCAGAGGTTTCCATCTGTTGGACACATGGATAAAGAAATACACACAACAGAGGTAACACACAGTGTTGCAAGAAACCTTTTTCATGGGACAGACTCAACTTAAAGTGTTATCACTGGTGATTCCATTCGTTTTAAGGCTTCTTCCAATAGAGCATAAGAATTTCCAGAAAATAACCTCTCATTTTGTAAGAATTGACTTTTTATCGCCATGAATTATCTCTCAACTTCAATTACAATACATTTCTTGCCTTGTAGTACCTATCAAAATTCTGCAACATCAAAACTTTTCCAATTCCAGTGTTTCATGGCACCAGTGGTTTGTATGATTCCACTTTTACCACATACAACAGAATTAGGATATAGCCTGGTGAGAGGACTCTGCATCCATTCTCAAAAGAGAAGCAATATCTGAATTTTAACGACGTGTATGGTAAGTAGAACACAGCCTGGTGGAGAAATGCTAAGTGGACATCACCCCCCCTCCCCACCAGTGGCGAAGCAAGGGGTTTGGGGAGTGGACTTCCCCCAGCTCTTACGTGCTGTCTCCAGAGGCAATACCCTCCACTATTCAGTGTGTGGGCAGCAACAGTCTGCTGAATCGGCCAGCACCCCCTGCTCTTCAATGCAGCTGCCGTGGGGCGGCAGACGCAGGAACCGCCCGGGCAGTCTCAGGGCTAGCAACGCCACTGCTCTCCACTGTTGCCATAGATTGCATGGCTGCGCCCCACTCTATGATGTGGCTTGCTGGCAGCATGCAGGTAAGAAGAAAAATAAAATGATAATAAAATTGGTTCATTGTCATTTTAATTTCATGTGTTTAAATCTGCTGCCACCTAGTGGGGTGACGCTCCTCCACCATAACGGAAGAGCTGACCTAGTGACAAATGCAAAATGTTTGGTTTTGTTAAAGTGGCACATCATTGCATGTTGGACTTGTGAGACCATTGGTCAACAGGAATGCAGCCACTGTGGGAATATGTATAGTTTGCTGTAAAGTTGCAGCTGCAGTGTTTCATTTGCTGTGCTATAGTTGCAATGCATTAGCGTTGAGGTTGTGCTGTAGTTGTTTTGTGGCTGGTGTCTCAGCGAGCCTAGCATGCGCTTGCTCAGGCATCGTGTCCACCGTGTTCACTGCTGGCATTGCTGCTCAATCTTGGAGCCATGAGAGTGCGCAGAGGACCACGACCATCCACACTTCCATCTGTACTGCTTCTACAGGCAAGGATGAAGTATTGTGTCCATGTGCTCAGGATGAAACAGTTCCAGTGAGCTTTTTTGGTTGACTCTGCACTTCGGTGCCTCCTCTTGTTGAGTGGCCCTCTCAAGGGCGATGAGGTATTCTTGTACCCACTGGGCATTATGATAGATTTCTATAGGGTTTCATATTGCCTGTACTGATGTGTTCCCAGTCTCCCTATCCAAGACAGTGTTGGTCACACCTATATCATAATCAGTGTTCAACAATTACTAGACAAACACTGGGAGGTGATAAAACATTGTACTGATGCCAAAGCAGAGTACAAATCGTATGGTGATCCCCGCTGGAAGCCTGAAGCTCTCTTGAAGTGAACCGTTTTGGTCCTTTTTGTCTGTAGTAACTTTAGAAGTGCAGTTTGTGAATAGGAATGCGCTTACTCTTTTGTTGTTGTGTGCACATCCCTCCCTATATCTACTGCTTACTCCTCACTTAACTACTGCCATTTATAGTAAGTATTCCGCATTTTCGAGTCACTCTCCTCTGTCCCTACCACATTTACTACAACTACTACTCTCAATTGCGACCCCCCCAACAGATCGCATTGCAGCCTACACCATTATATACCCAGGTTCTGAGTGACACAGGCCAACTCCATTATTTTTTTATTGATCTCTGATAGTTACAGTTAAATACTCTGGAATCGCTCTACTCTGATCCCCAGTGCTCTCCACAGATCATCAGAGAAAGTTTTGACAGAACTATAACGCAGTGGGCCGCAGGGATGTAAGATTCTGCATAACGTCCTATCACCTTGGCTGCTGGATCTGCAGCAGTTGTCGTCATGACATCACAACTCTTAAAAGATGACGTGCAAGAAGATTGCATTTTGGGACAGTGATATTTTAGAACCAAGGCACTATTTTCTGAGAGTATTATGAAAAATTATATTGTGGTTTAAAGAAATCAAAGGCTGCCCACCCTACTATCACTTTCCAAGTTAGATGTCTAAACTTGCCTGAAACAGGTGCGGAGCTCTGTGCTGTTCTGAAGACGCACCTGTCAACCGAAAGTGAAAGTGACCTGGTTGTCCACTGCACGCAGTTTCATGTACTTCAGTTGCCTTTGACCCGCTGGCATTATTTTCCTAAGACTAGTGACACACACACTTTCCTTTTAAGTATAAGGTGCCATGGCTTAAAGTTTAGTTGCAGGAGGTCTTCACACAATCAGCCAAAAAACATGCATTTGAACCCCGTGGTGGGCGCTAAAACCCAGCGAAGATGAAAGATGGGCAGAGAATACCCTCTCTGCCAGACACAAATACAAATACAAAGACAGACTGACAGCCATGAATAGCAAGCTTTACCTTGTTGAGTGGAGAGTCCATGGCGAGAGAAAAGCCGCAGGTCCCCTCAGTGACAACTGTCGACTAACTGGGAATAGGTAGAGGGAGGGACACCACCAGCCGCTCCCTTTACTGCCGGTAAAACAGGTCCTCCGGCTTTTTAATCTGTTGAGTTCCTTATGCATCTTACTTTCACTTTTCGGGAAGTCACGGGGTTTGCTCCTAGGAGCTATGCAGCGCTTGGTTTAGAAGCTTTCACAGATTGAAATGATTTAACAAACATGCCAATAATTTAAAATGGAAATTGAGAAATGTGTAAATAAACTTCGGGGGGATGGACTTTTCACATTAATTTATATTGAATCATAGACATTTTTAGACGGAGAAGATTTAAAATATAAAAAATGTTCATTAAAAAAATCGTCAGCCTCCCGCCTGAATCGGTTCTATTGACATGTATGTGATATCACTTTGACCTGGCATGACAAAGTCCACCGTTTTGTTAATGTAAACTTGTACATAGTGATTGGGTTTGCATGCACTTACAATATTTTATTACCCCACAAAGGAACTCTTCTTTACAACATTCAGGATCTGAATCCATGACTCCCAGTTTGCATGGAGCTCCTCGATGCCGGTATATAGCTCAATGTGCTGTATTAAAAGGCTGTGTGTGTAAAATGGAAGTTACAAACGGATCTGTATCTAAAGCAGTAGCCCTCACACATACCTAATTAAACTCCAAATCTGCACAGGCATGTTAAACAATGTGCTTTGCAGCAGGCGCATTAGCCCGCTGTGCTATTTTATGAGTCAAACCTATCCCTGGAAAAAACACAGAACTCTCCCAGACTGTGTTAACCACTAAAGCTGTTTTACCGCTAATGTAATTCATTCAAAACTGCTGCCCCGACAATGATCTCTGCAGCAGGTGTCTAAACCCTGTAGAATATTTTAAAATGCAGCCACTTTGTGACCAATCAAGAACAGATTTACTGGAATATATGTCCTTGTTGCCAACTTCTTTGCAGTTGATATTAAAAAAATTTGCATGTAGTCTGTTAGACTGCTTTTCAAACTGGGCCCCTTATGACTGCAGCCCCTTCCCTCTGCTACACTTTGACCCACAATTTAGGAGTTTCCGGAGAAAACTGTTTCCAGTTCCTTGTATTTTTGGACCCTGATATTTTAGAAACAAAGCACCATTTATGTGAGGACGTGTGCCAAACCAAAGATGGCAAATTATATTTTGGTTTAAAGAAATCGAAGGCAGACCACTCTGCTGTCACTTTCCAAGTTCAACGTCTAAACGTCACTGAAACAGGTGGGGAGCTCTGTGCTGTGGGATTCTGAAGACGCACCTGCCAACGAGAGTGAAAGTGACTGCTTATCCACTGCACGTAGTTTCGTGTACTTCAATTGTGTTTGATCCGCTGAGATTAAGTTCCTAAGACTAGTGACACACACGCTTTCCTTTCAGTATAAGGTGCCATGGCTTAAAGTTTAGTTGCATGAGGTCTTCACACATTCAGAATCCGCCGAAAAAACGCGCATTTGCCCCGATGAAGTGGGCGCTGAAAAAACCCAGCGAAGATGAAATATCGGTGGAGAATAGCCTCCCTGCCAGACACACATTCAAAGACAGACTGGCATACATGAATAACGAGCTGTATTTACCTTGTCGAGTGCAGAGTCCATGGCGAGAGAAAAGCCGCAGGTCCCCTCAGTGACAGCTGTCCACTATCTGGGAATAGGTAGAGGGAGGGACACGCCCCCAGCCGCACCTTCACTGCCGGTAAAACAGGTCCTCCGGCTTTTTAATCTGTTCAGTTCCTTCAACATCTTACTTTCACTTTTCAGATGTCACGGGGTTCGGTTCTAGGCGCTATGCAGGGCTTGGTTTAGAAGCTTGCACACATTGAAGCAATTTAACATATATGCCAATAATTTAAAAACGAAAGTGAGACATTTGTAAATAAAAATCGGGGAATGGACTTTTCTCATTCATCTAAACAGATGGCGAAATTTGTCTTCTGCACCTCTTTAAGTAGATGACAGAGTTAGAATTTGAAAAACATATCTGTATTTTACTTCTTTCTAATTCAAGCTCCAATGTTCTAATGTTACTGAGTGGGGACCCACAGGCCCGAGAGTCTGTCCTCTCTTTTCATGTAACTTCTATTAAATGTAGTGTTGTGTCGACCTTGGAAGAGAGGAAGGTTGCTTTGGCCCAGCAGTGTGCAGAGACCTTAGCCTCTCAGCCGTCTCGCTGGTGGTGGACGTAGACACGTGTAGGTTACTACTTTGGGCAGCAAGGGCATTAAACCTGCCCTCTCCTACAGGCATTGAAGCCTATGAGCTTCATGCTGACATTAGACCTTATGAAGCAGCTGTTTTTCTTTGATGAGGACATGTAACCTGAGAATACACATCTCTACAGCAGGTGCATTAACCCAACAAACATAACTAACTGCCTGAGAGCCTACATCTGCGGGTTACACAGGCTGAACCTGATGTGTACACAATGCTTCCAAACATCTCTTTCTCACTGCTGCTAGGAGAGTCCAGGGGAGGAAACATTGTGTATTAACAAACCAATGACTCTCATCATGCTCTTAGGAAAAATATGCAATTTAGCCAGAGAACGACTTGGTGAGATCTGCAGGTAAGCCTTTTTATGTATATTAGAACATTGTAATGTTGTGACCTCCATTGAAAACAATGGAGTGCTCCGGGCTTATAATGGCTGGTATAAGCCTGGAGCTCCAACATTCCAACGCTGCTTTGTTCACAGCTCTGGTTGTGAACAAAGGCTTCAGGGAGCCTGAGGGGATTGCAATCCCCTCACCCTCCCATAAGGCTTTGTTCTTTTTTGTTAGAACATTCTGCCCTCTGGTGGCAGAATGTTCTAATAGCCTTATAGCCCTTCGTAGCTGGGCTATACCGGCTATTAAAGTCCCTCTCCCTTGTTAAAGGCCCTCGCTGAACGCTGGAGAGGGCCTTTAATAGCCGATATAGCCCTCTACGGCATGCTATAAGGCTATATTAGAGACTTGTGGGTTTGTAAACACGCTGGAGCATTCGGAAGCATTGTGCCTGCTGAAAGGTAGCCTACCTCAACAGCACCAGCCTGGGTGCTTCTGTACTGCCAGTTTGCTCACCCCTCTCCCCACTTTGAAATGTCGCCAGCCGCCACTATCAGCCATATAAGTTAGTTTTGGTGCACTACTTTTCCTTTTGCCCTGGCTTGTTTGGCTTTCCGAATGCGCTCAGCCGAGGGGTTGCAAATCATGTCCTTATTTTGTTTTCCACTGTCTTTGGATACACAAGTGCTTTTTTAACCGCAGGCTATGTTTTTCATCCTATAATATTTTTGATTTCATTAGCACAATTTTCTAGACCTTAAATAATATACTTATTTAATAAAAGCGTAGTTTAAACAGACGTCCGACAGTAGGATCAACCTATTTACATTGTGCATTTGCCAACAGTGTGATTATTTGGATACAATTAAAGAGGTAAACATGCTGCTATATATATGAAAATGGAAGCAGCTTTAAGTTGAGTTCTTTCAACTTTTGATGCTTTCTTTTACACTTTAATTGTGATACCGATATCAAGGGATGCCTCCTCTTGCTCTCCAAAAGCGGCATTTAATGTCACATTACTTATTAGAACATTGGAATGTTGGGAACTCCACTGAAAATAATAGAGTGCTCCGGCTTATAATGGCTGGAATAAGCCTTGAGCTCCAACATTCCAATGTTTCAGAGAGCCTGAGGGGATTCCAATCCCCTCACGCTCCTATAAGGCTTTTTTTTTTGTTAGAACATTCTGCCCTCTAGTGGCAGAATGTTCGAATTGCATTCTAGTCTTTCATAGCTGGGCTATACCGGCTTTTAAAATCCCTCTTTTTTTTTTGTAGAGTTTTATATAGCGCAAACTAGACCCAAACGGAATCAGGTATCAGAGCGCTTTACATAGCACAAGTTACGTTTTTACATGAGGACACACACTTTCATGTTTTTTAGGCACGGAGAGATTAAGTGATTTGCCCAGAATCACAGGAGGTTTTGGCATCGTTACCGAGACTCGAACCCAGATCCCCAGGTCCGAGGTCGAGCGCCTTAGCCATTAGGCCAACTCCTCTCTCCTTGCCTTCGGCTCGGGCCTTTAACGCTGGAGAGGGCCTTTAAGAGCCGGTATAGCCCTCTACGGCGGGCGATAAGGCTATAATATATTCTTCAAGTAGACAGTGCAACACCACCTCAGCACCAATCCAGCACCATCTCAGTATCAGCACAGTAGCACTTCAGCAGCAGTCAGCGTCATTCAGCACCACTTCAGGAGCACCACATGAGCATCATTCAGCAGCACCTAAGCACCATCACAACACCAGTACAGCACCACTTCAGCATCACTCAGCCCCAGCGCAACACCATGTCAGCCCCAGTGCAACACCACTTCAATACCAGAGCAGCACAACCTCAGCATCAATCCAGAACTACCTGAGCACCACCACAGCACCACCTCAGCATCAGCACAGCACCCTCTTCCCATCAGTGCACCACCACCAGTGCAGCACCAACTCAGCATCAGCACAGCACCACACCACATCAACGCAGCACAACCTCAGCATCAGTACAACATCACCTCAGTACAGCACCAACTCATTATCAGCACAGCACCACCTCAGCACCGCACAACCTCAACCCCAGTGCAGCAGCACCACCTCAGCATCAATGGAGCACCACCATAGCACCACCTCAGCATCAGCACAGCACCATCTCAGCATCAGCACAGTACCACCTCCCAATAAGAGCCCCACCAGCAGAGCAGCACCAACTCAGCATCAGCACAGTACCACCTCAGTGCTGCACAACCTCAGCACCAGCGCAGCATCACCTAAGCACAGCACCAACTCAGCATCACTCAGCATGACCCGAGCACCAGCCCAGCACCTCAGTATGCCTCAGCTCTACAATAAATACAAAACAGGGAGGTACATAGTCAGGAGAACAATGTGTGTTGTTGTGGAAGCGTGGAAAAGAAATGCCACTAGGCTGAAGTATTCCCATCAGCCCACCATACGTGGCGGAGGCATCGTCATGTGGGAAGTGGATAGTATATTCCAAATCTCACTCACCCCATCAAAGATGGTGTAGAGATCGGAAAACTATGATGACCTTCAAGCCACAGTGGATTTCAGAATGGTGCTAATGGATGTGCAGTGCTCAAAATAAAGTGAACTAAAAGAAATGTTAAAAACAACTACAAGAGCAGAAAATATGTTTATTGGATACTGCTCTGGTGTCGTGGTTAAGAACAGGCGTTTAGTAGTCTGAGATTATAACTACCATAAAACGCTCAGCAGTGTGGTCAACATGTTTCAGCTGTTATCCAGCTTTCGTCAGGACCAGAAGTAGTAAAGATGCAACTGCAAAAATGAAAACGGCAATTCTAAATGGAAAAAGTAATCCTACCAGTATTTTGGAGCCCCAATATTAACTGGAGGAGACTCTGAATGAATTTGTCCTTTTCCTAAGGAAAAAATGAAGTGAACAACAAAATATCCTTAGTGATCCACAATTAACAAACACAACACAAACACAATAAATAAGGACTTTTTTCCTTATTGTAACAGAGGGTCAAAAAGTACTCCTGTGTAATGCCAAATAGTAATTATAAAGATTTCTTAATTGAATTAGACTTACCCAGCGTTGTGTGGGAAGAAACCTCACCTCACCCGGCACCCGCTCGGGAGAATGAGGCCCCGCTCTGTCAAGATAGAAAATATAGCCATAAAGTAAATCTTTTAACATGTGAGCAGATTCAACATGTAAAAGGTGGCTACTACAAAATAGTTTCTATCAGTCAAAAAACTCAATTGTCTCAAAAAGAAGAACACCATACACCAGAACACGGACTAGACTAATACCAAGAATTTTAAAAAAATGAACTGTGAGCAAAGGAGCCCAAGCCCTAAGTAGAGAGTATAGGGGGAGGGAGAGTGCACACCTACCTGTCCGTCGGTACCTCAAGCAAGCATCCGAGTGGGAGTGGAGGTAGCGGACAGGCAGGGAGCATGCCTTTTATCCCCGTCTTAATTGGCCCATTAGTACTAACGAGCGAGCAATCAGATCGTTTAGACGATCCCATGACAAAAGATTACATCATGCGCATGCTCGAGATAAGGACACTTTCATTCGAGCATGCGCTATTGTCAGAGAATAGCTGTTTGATTGTGAATAGTGGTTTAGTTTAAACCTGCGCGGCAGCTTCGCCGGCGGTGTCTACACCTCGCGCGTGCGCGGTCCACAAATGCACCAGAAAGTGTTTTAAGGCTAGAGCATGCGCTGAGGCCCATAAGCGAGACACAAACAATGACAAAAGGCTCGGAGGCGTGTAAGATGTAGCCGCGTAATGCGGAAACTCAAGCACTGCAGGAGCCGAGTGGTATGTGCGCTGCATGCATGCGCATAGTATCGCAATGGCCGGACCCGCGACGATGTTAAGTAACAAAAACCAGGATGGTATTTGTTTAGAAAGTGCAGACGCGCGGGGCATGTTAAATACAAAAATTGGTTAAACCGAAACCTCCCATATGACATATGAAGACAGTGATAGATAATTGATTTAGAAAGGAGGCGGCACTTGCGGTTTAGACTCAAGGCTGCCATGTGAAGTGATGGTTATTCGATAGCACTAGGCGACCGGGGCATATAGGATACATAAGTTTGCATGTGGACCCCCCTAATGACGTATGAGCACCATGGTGAATTTCTAAAGGAAGGGCATGTCCCTGGCAACATAAACTCATGGGTCAAGGCCTCGAACAGGTGCAACGGAAAGATGATATTATTGAAAAAAGCCTGCAGAGACGTAGAGATACTATGATGGAAAAAATGTTCTCAAGCATATTTAAACATGCTGACAATAAAAGGAAGGTGCAGCCCTGAAAATGTTGGTGCATGGTTACCAAAGACTATATCGCCATTAGGAAATCTTACAGTGTCATCCAGGCAATATCATCATTCAGACCCCTTTTGTCACTGTTAAGTGAAAAAATCCATTTCTGTTCTTTCACAAAAAGGAATCTGGTTATGTCACTAATATGAGGTGGAATAAAGGGCTGTTCCAGGACAACCCACCTGAGGTCTTCTGCAGAGTGTTTGAGGGTGAGGAAATGGTCAGTAAGTCTGGTCGATTGTTTTTGGCATCGAATGGTGCTCTTATGTTCTCCAATCCTCAATTTTATTTTCCTGGTTGTAAATCCTATGTATCGCAATGAGCAGGGACAGGTGATCATGTATATAACCCTTTCTGTGTTGCAATTTGTGTGTTTCTTTAGAACCCATGTTTTGCCAGACCCCAAGTCAACTCGTTCAGCTGTAGATGTTTGTGGGCAAGCACTGCACGAGCCACATGGATAGTGGCCCTGTACGGGTGGTAAATCCCAGAGTGTGTTGGGTCTGGCCGATTCTTGGGACCGTGGTCTCGTGTGGACTAGGCTATCACGAAGAGAGGGTGCCCGTTTGAAAGAGAAAAGAGGTGGGGGAATGTTTTCATTGGAAATATTAAGAATATTCCAATGTTTCCTTATTGTCTTTTGAATGCTATTTGAAAGCACACTGAAAGTACTAACGAAAGTTAGACAATCCAAAGTAGGTTTTGTCTGGCGTTTGTCAAGCAAGGATTCTCGATGATTATTAGAGGCACGTTTCCAAGCTCTTTTTACGAGATCTTTGGGATAGTGTCTAGTTTGTAATTGCTGTGACAAGTGGTGGGCATGCTTATTAAACAAACTTGTGGAGGAGCAGTTCCTTCTCAGCCGGAGAAACTGACCGACTGGCAAATTCATACGTAAAGAACGCGGATGATGGCTACTAAAAAGTAAGAGGGAGTTTCTTGCCATAGGTTTTGTGTACAGCTCACTTCCTAATTTCCCATCCGCTGGAAAAATGGAGAGATCAAGAAATGAGAGTCTCTCATGGCTGACCTCAATCGTGAATTTAAGATAAGGGTTCCGATCGTTCAGCCACTGGTGGAACATATGTGCCTCATCTGTTGAGCCTCGCCAAACCACAAAGATGTCATCTATGTACCTCTTCCATAGCAACAGATGGTGAAAAAAAGGGTTGCTATGGTTGAGGACATGATCTTGCTCGAATTGGTGGACATAGAGGTTGGCGAGGCTCGGGGCAAAAATACTCCCCATTGAGGTCCCTGAAATTTGGAGGAAAAACTCGTCTTCAAATTTGAAGAAATTTTCAGTCATGGCTAACTTCGCACAATCCATAATAAAATGGATGGGAGTGATGGTGTCGAGGGTGCACTGAGACAACAACTGTCTAATAGTCTCAAGAGTCTCCAACTGTGGAATACACGTAAAAAGAGACTCAACGTCAAAGCTGACAAGAAGGTCAGTCTCCACATTAAACTGCACATCTGGCAATAGTCGCAAGACATCAGCAGTATCCTGTAGAAATGTGGGCATGGCCTTCACGATGGATTGAAGAAAGTAATCCACAAAAGTGGATAGGGGCTCTAAAAGAGACCCGATGCCCGAGATGATCGGGCGTCCCGGTGGTGGTCTAGTGGCTTTGTGAATTTTGGGCAAGCAGTAGAATCCTGGAATGACTGGATGCTCTGTGACCAAGAATCTCGCTTCATGAGGTGTAATCCAACCCTCGGCAGAGCCCTCATTCACTAGAGTCTTGATTGCAACCAGAAGACGAGGTGTGGGGTCTATAGTGATACGACGGTAAAAAAGTGGGTTGTTGAGTTGTCTAAGGCATTCTTGTCGATATTGGGTGGTGTCAAGAATAACTGTGGCACCACCCTTATCTGCTTGTTTGATCGTGATCGATGTATCTTTGGACAGCGTGGTCAATGCACTTCTCTCTCTCATGGGGAGATTTTGAAAGCCTTCAAATCTCTCTTCATGAAGCCTCATGATGTCATGGGTAACTGCTAGCTCAAAGGTCATTACCTGGGAAGGAACCTGATGGCTGAGAGGGGTGAACGTAGATTTTGGGCGTAGTCCAGTATTAGTTTCGGTCTGTTCAGAACTGACTTCTGTGTCAGATTTGTTCTTAAAAAAGAAATGGAGGCGTACTTTTCTGAAAAACTTTTCAAGTTCGAGTCTGGATAAAAAGGGATCACCCTTGTTAGTGGGAACAAATCCTAGACCTCTCTCAAGAACTGTGAGCTCATCGGTAGTTAGAACACGCGAGCTTAAGTTAACAGTTAGGTGTTGCTCGCTTCTGTGCTGGTGCTCTGTTGAGCAGCCCTCCTGCTCCGTGTGTTTGGAAAAGTGGGGTCGGCCTCCCACTGTACAGTCTCTTGTCCTCTCCTTTTGCCGCGGTTGAAGCCGCGGCCACGTCCTAAAAAAGACGGATCCGGAAAAAACTGGGGGGGCTGCATGTAAGGGTTCATGTGCGGCCCGAATTGCGGTGGTTGGAAACCCCAAGGACCGGGGGGCCACCAAGGGCCAGAATTCTGGTAAATGCCTTGGTGGTTACCCTGCACGCCACCTCTCTGCCTAAAAGCCCTCCTTGAGGACCGTTGCTGTCCGCCACCCCGAGTGTGTGGACCAGTGAAGTTGGTGCTATCGGAGTCACTAGAATCAGAGGCTGAGGTTGAATAGTTAGAGCCATAGCGTCTCCCTCTATCATTGGATGTTGGAGCCGCATAATTCTCACTAGTATAAGGGTAGATTTTTACCATGGAAAAGCGGGCAAGATCTTTCTTAAATTTGTCAATTTTGGTTGTAAGTATATTGTCCTTATAGTCTTTATTGGTTTTGTTTGTCTCATCAAGACGTTTCTTGAAGAGAGTGGTACAGGTGGCCTTAATCTGGCCTTCCAAAGTCTGAATTTCAATAAGCATGGTGTCAGCTAACCTCTTGGCAGAGCTCACAATGAGGATTAACCAATCCCGTGTGCATCTCCATGCTATTAGGGCCCATGCTCTAATGAATTCTTTGTCATTCAGAAAAAGCCTAGGGGCATTGGTCACAATCAGCCCTGTGGGAGTGCACTTTCCTCTTAAATATTCTGCCATAATAAGTCCATGGACAATAATCCTGGACTGTGCTTTTTTAAGATTAAGTAAAGTCGGCCAATCATCTTTCGCTGCACCTGAAGTATCGGGCAAGGAATCCACAATACATGGGTTATCGTCAAGAAGGGTGTTCAAATACTCATCGTCAAAGGCTAGACCGGCAAAGTCCGCCGTGTCCATGGTGCAGGCGTATCAAACAAATGAGAGCAATTGAGTGAGCTATACAATCAAAAAGGGTGTATGATTGTAGAGTGTAAGACCCGCAAACGAAGTTGCTCAAAATACCAAAATATAAATTCTTAGAAGGGGGTCAATATGGGTTGGTTTAATGACCATAGAACCTCACAACCCTAGAAACCATAAATACAAAACAGGGAGGTACATAGTCAGGAGAACAATGTGTGTTGTTGTGGAAGCGTGGAACAGAAATGCCACTAGGCTGAAGTATTCCCATCAGCCCACCATACGTGGCGGAGGCATCGTCATGTGGGAATTGGATAGTATATTCCAAATCTCACTCACCCCATCAAAGATGGTGTAGAGATCGGAAAACTATGATGACCTTCAAGCCACAGTGGATTTCAGAATGGTGCTAATGGATGTGCAGTGCTCAAAATAAAGTGAACTAAAAGAAATGTTAAAAACAACTACAAGAGCAGAAAATATGTTTATTGGATACTGCTCTGGTGTCGTGGTTAAGAACAGGGGTTTAGTAGTCTGAGATTATAACTACCATAAAACGCTCAGCAGTGTGGTCAACATGTTTCAGCTGTTATCCAGCTTTCGTCAGGACCAGAAGTAGTAAAGATGCAACTGCAAAAATGAAAACGGCAATTCTAAATGGAAAAAGTAATCCTACCAGTATTTTGGAGCCCCAATATTAACTGGAGGAGACTCTGAATGAATTTGTCCTTTTCCTAAGGAAAAAATGAAGTGAACAACAAAATATCCTTAGTGATCCACAATTAACAAACACAACACAAACACAATAAATAAGGACTTTTTTCCTTATTGTAACAGAGGGTCAAAAAGTACTCCTGTGTAATGCCAAATAGTAATTATAAAGATTTCTTAATTGAATTAGACTTACCCAGCGTTGTGTGGGAAGAAACCTCACCTCACCCGGCACCCGCTCGGGAGAATGAGGCCCCGCTCTGTTAAGATAGAAAATATAGCCATAAAGTAAATCTTTTAACATGTGAGCAGATTCAACATGTAAAAGGTGGCTACTACAAAATAGTTTCTATCAGTCAAAAAACTCAATTGTCTCAAAAAGAAGAACACCATACACCAGAACACGGACTAGACTAATACCAAGAATTTTTAAAAAATGAACTCAGCTCTACCCCAGCATTACTCAGCACCACCTCAGTATCACTCAGCACTACTTCCGTATCACTTAGTATCACCTAAGTACCACCACAACATCTCCTCAGAATCAGCACAGTACTGCATCATCACAGCACTACCTCCACATCAGTGCACCAACACCAGTACAGCACCAACTCAGGATCAGAGCAGCACCACCTCAGCACCAGCACAGCACCACCTCTGCACCAGTGCAGCACCACTTCAACATCAGCGCAGCACCATCTCAGCATCAGTGCAGCACCACCTTGCATCTGTGCACCACCACCAGTGCAGCCTCACCTCAGCACCAGCAGAGCATCAACTCATCACCAGTGCAGCCCCACCGCAGCAGCATTTCAGCACCAACGCAGTACCACTTCAGCATCAGCGCAGCATCGCCTCTGCACAGCACACCACCATTTCAGCATCATACAGCAGCACCTGAGTATCATTCAGCATCACCTGAGCATCACTTTCACACCTGCACACTATCACCTCAGCAGCACTCAGCACCACCTCAGCCTGCCCTCAGAATCTGACATCTATTGATTCTCCCCTAGTGTCTGTCCATTGCTCGTATTGTAATGAAGGGACTATTTCCCAACCTCTACCCTCCCGTTGTTTATATCCCTTCAATAACAAAAAAAGCAATAACAAACAAGCATAAGATCTGGCAGGAAGAATGTGCCAGCATTGAAAGGACCAAAAAACCAGAAGACATTTTTTATGTTAATTCTTTTTCTAATAAGGTCGTTTAGTTGTACATAATGTCTTTTTAGTCGTATATAAGGTAACAAAAATTCTGATAACACTTTTTTATTATAAATTTTCAGCATGCTGCACAGCATCCACAATGCTCTGCAACATTGTTTACAGACATTGGCAAAGCCAATAACTCTGGCTAAACACTTGTAAGGTGGCAATGCTTGTTTGTTTGCTTTTTTACAAAATCAGAGGTTTGCTGTGGTGTTACATGTACCCAAAAGTGTGCTACCTCTCTGAGGGTGGGTCTCTAAACCCAGGCTATGCCGTATTTTCTGTTGAGAGCAGCATTATTTCAGATTAAGAGCCAAGGACATCTTATCAGTACTCTTGTGGCTGCCCACAGACTGTCCTCAGTAGTTGTCTGTTCACCCCTCAAAACTGGGGGTTTTCACCTTTATCATTTCTGGGATACGAATTTAGGATGTTTGGGATGTGGTGTTCACCAGAGAAAAGTGTTGACCATTGAATACTGCATGTGTGTGGAGCACGAAATAGTGGTTTCCTTTATGTTGAGCTGGGGACATCCAGCCTACATGCACCCTCTCCTAATCAATGTCATTGAAGCCTATGCATTTGGTGGATTGGGGGAGGTATCCAACATAGTACCCATGTCTCTGTTTCCTGTGCCTGGGTGAAACTCATACATCACATTTTCTCCATAGTATGGCCATCTCCCTTGGCACATATGCATATCTGCAGTCAGAGGTTAATACACAGTACACCCTCATGTGTCCAAACAGGGCTGACTTTAGACAGGGGTCAGAAGCTGGTGAAGTATGGCCTACAGTAGGAGAGGGTGCTTCTACAGGATTAGATGAGCAGATGATCTTTCAAACTAGGCAGACCCTCTGGATGGTTCTGGCAGTCCAACCTGATCACCAGAGCGAGTACTGGGACCCTATGCAAGTATTTGATTCATTGTACTCATCTGGACAGAGATAATCCATCCACACAGGAAGAGTAGTGGCTTACAGCAGTGGTTCCCAAACTATTTTGACCCGTGGCTCCCTTGACCGGGTTGGCGGTTGGCTGTGGCTCCCCACCATTTTATTACCGGTGGGTCTGGCAGAGCACGGTGCTAGGCACGGATTTTTGGCTTGAGTTTTTTAGGCCACGCCCTTTGTTGCATCGGCCACGCACTTTGAGACACCCCCCTCCGGTTTTTTCCATCCCACTTGGGGCCCTGCATTTGCATGGTTGTAGGAGTGCTTCTCCCAACACATTTTACCTAGAATTCCTGACTAGTTTTGCAGTGCAAAGTGTGGGAAACGTGCACTATTACCTTGTTAACTCTTTGTTCTTACTATGAAACTCATAAAGGGGAGAGAATGCCACACCCTGGCGCCTCAGTTTACCAGGTGTGAAACACGGGGTGGGGGGGAGATAATTGAGGCTCAGAGTGTCCTGCCACTGTGATCTCTTATCAAAGGTGCTCAGGTGCGCATTGTTTCCTTGAACCATGAATTCTGTAATCTTATGTAATGCCGAAAAGTACAGGAAGATCTACAGGGCACTTCACTTTAGAATGTGATGGAAGTTACATGTAAAAGGTTACAAGGGAGTGCCAAGGAATTTGAGCATTATTCCTCAGGTTCTGCACTCTTGTCTCACATTTATTGATAGATTTTAACCTTATCCTTCCCTATTTAACAATCATGATGTAGATAACACGGCTGATGCCACGAGTTGGAGTTATTTTTTACAAATGTTAACATTGTCTGGGAAAAGGGTCCACATTATTAGTACTAGTTTAACACCCAAATGCAGCAATAAACATCTGAAAAGTAACCAGTCAAAATTTGCGACTGACTTTCAGCTGTGTGGCAACACTTGTAGCTGTGTTTTTAGTAACTTTTGACCCTTTGAGCCAGAACCAATTTTTGGGGGTCAAAATTAGCAAATTATGCATCCATAATTATGTACAAAACGCTGCAGCTGCACAATTGCATATTTCAAGTGGCCCTGACTGAAGTTGAAGGAGCATTATTCAGGATAAAGGTCATCCCATGATAAATTCTACTTGAAGATGCATGAGCAAATAACTCAGTGGAAGTAGCGTCGCTGCAGCCATCACAGTCACATAAATGTAATCGAGTCGTTACCTACTGCACGTCAATAATGTGTAAAGAAACAAGTGCATAATGACAATTGTTTTTCTTAGGAGCCCCACGTCCGGTGTAGCTGAATGCCAGGGTTTCCATATGCCAAGGCTGCCTAGATTTTACTCCAGTTTGCACCTCTTTCTTCCACCATCCTATATCTCCCTCTTAAAATAGTTTTTCCATTCCTGCCTTTTCCCCTTTGTCACTGTTCTCCTACCTTTCTCTTTCCTTTTCTTTCTCTCCTCCTGTGCCAAAGTTTGCTAACGAGAAGTAGGCTCAGCCCTAAAAATATGTGCCTGACCCACCACACTCGTCCACATACAAATTAAGCAATTTATTTTCGGCTGCCTAGCCAAAGAGCTCCCGCTCTTTAATAACATAATTGCAGGCTATTTCTGTCCAGCACCCAATCTCCTTTCTTGCAAGTCATAGTCCAATGTTTTTCCTAAATAGCGGGGGCTCCTAAAGTACCCTTCATACTCCAGAGGACATGTTGCATGGGCTGGGACTGAAGCCGGTGACCGAGGGGTTGTGTTTGGAGCTGGAAAGGGGGGGCGGGGTACAGCTGCCCAGTCCGGTCGGGCGCTCTTGAAGAGTGTGTGTGGTAAGGGTGAGCTTCTCGCAGCCTGTGATTGCAGGAATGGGGGTAGGAGGTGGAGAGAGGGCGCTTTGGCCGCGGCGCCCCTGGCTTCTCATCACGGCGCACCGGGGTGCCTCGGCGCACACTTTGGGAACCACAGGCTTACAGGACCAAGAGTGCACAGTTAATGTTCTACCTATGAACTGTACCCAAACCTGGGAAAACCTGAGGGGTCGCCATGATGTTGTGAGTTATGGAAAGAAGCAATAACATATCAATGTACTGATGAACTGGACTACAGCAGCCAGGAGTAGTGACTGCATCTCTAAGAAACCTGCTCAAGTCCCAAGTGACTGGAAATAACTACCTGGCAGCAGTTTGGTCATCTCAGCTTGCCTAAGAGCCACAAGGTCACTACAGTCCAACTGTTCACGAGGAAGCAAGATCATTGCCTGGCTTAAGCAGATACCCCATCACATTCATGCATCAAGATGGATGAGAGTGCTTGTAGGAAATCTGACTTTTCTGCCTGGCCATCCCAAATGTTTCACCTCTTGCTGGAACCTATTTTTTGCTGATTGTGGAAGTCTGTGCACTTTATGCCTGTTAACCAGTGGCAAAGTGTCTGTGCTCCCCCTTTAAGCAGAGTCAAATTGGCATATTCCTAATTGGTATAGTTTCCCTAGAGATTAGAATTCTAAAACTGTATCCCAGTAATACCGACTAGCTTCAAAATTAATTAAACCACTATTCTTAATAGCTATTAAACATCCAATGCAATAGTGCAGTTCGGTTTTTAATACATTTTAAGGAAAAATAACTTTTAGAAACTTAAACTTTCCCTGTCTGTTTCTCCTGGAGGCTAATTTGTATTTGTACTCCAACATCTGCCAGCCAGTGATTAGCATTTGAATATCTGTGAATGAGGTGTGACATTTCTCCAAGGAGTTACATAATAGGTCACTATCACTGCAATTGATAGGTCAACCTGAATGGCAAGGATGACTCTGTTAACCTCAGCAAAAGGGAGAGTTGTGACTATGTTTGATCCTAGAGTGTCAAATTCTGTTTGACAGACCTGCTGGATTCACATTTAACACTTGAGATGCACTTGAAACACAGGGAATAGGACCAACCCAATTCTTGAGCATCCTCTGTCTGGTTGCTGAAACGCCTGCTTTGTCCTACAAGACCTCTGCCTCTGGTTTTTATATGTAACACTTGGGGCATACTTGATAGGAAGGTAACAGGATGCCAATACAATTCTTGTGCCACTGTCTGGTTGATGGAGAAACATATTTTTGTCCTACCATACTCATGTCTCTTTCTGGGTTTATTATGAGTAGAGTGGCTGCTTCAAAATGGAATTTAGTGTTAGATGTGGGAGGACACTAGGATTACCATAGTACACTCCCCCACACATCAGCCCTCAGAGCCCAACTTTAATGTGGCAGAAGACATACGACATCTTGGAAATGCCCAAAATTAGTAGGGTTGGCCCGGGAACGTTTATCCCTTTGGTTAAGGTGTATCCTGGAATCATTCACGCCCATTTGCTGGTTCCATGCAAAAATATGGCATCTCCAGGCACCCACTTGAGAACACTCCTGGACCAGAAGAAGTACCGAAGGGGACTGGGCCTGCTGTCTGTGACCAGATAGAAGCCCTGCAGGAGCAGACTTGCTCCCTCTTTTACCCAGGGCAAAGAAATGGACTACAAGGATCAAAAAGCTGTTCAAAGCACACGAATACAACAAGCTAGAAGAGGACTTTCCTGCAACTGCCCAGATGACCAGTTTCAACTGGACCTGGGCTTGTCCCTGCTTTTGACCTCTGCCTGACATCAAGGGATTCTCTAAGTGCCTGCCCTGAGGTCCTCTGGGGCTTTAAAAGTTAAGTGGTAGAATGGTACTTAAAAGACTAAGGGCCATATGTATCAAGGAACCTATTTGCGATTCTGTAATAGCGATTTTTAAGAAATCGCTATTTCAGAATCGCAAAATGGTATGTATCAAGAAAAACACAATTTTTTTGCGATTTCTTGATATTCCTTAATTGCGAATTCGCAAATTGCGAATTCGCAATTAAGGCATACTTTCACATTCATTTCTATGGGCCAGGAGGCCCATAGGAAGAAATGGGAATTTTTTCTCAATTTGCGATTCGCAATTTGCTAATCGCAAATTGAGAATCATTTGAAGGGTGCAGGGGTGTCTAAAGGACACCCTGTTGCACCCCTGAAATAAGCGTGGGTGCACATGTGGTGCACATACATGCCCTAAGGGCATGTATGTGCGTCACATTGCACTTTGAAAAATGCTGAAATGTGCATTTTTCAAGGAAATCGCAACTTAACACCAACTAGAAGTTGGTGGTAATTTGTGATTCCTTAAGGGCATTTTGGATTTTTTTTTTTGCTTAATACATTGCATTTATTCCTTAAATGCAATCGCAAAATAAGGATTGGCAAATTTTGCGATTGCTTATTTTGCACCCAAATTCTTTCATACAGACCATTTTGTGAAAATGAGTTCGCAAACGCCGAAATTCTGCGAATTTCTGCCTTTGCGAACCCATTTGGCCTTGATACATATGGCCCCTAGTCAGAAGGTAAAATATTTGACCATCATTGAGTGTCATTGACGGTTTTGTGTTTAAGGGTGCTATTCCTACCTAAACATTTACAAATTCATATCTCCTGTTCTCCTTTTTGTATTTTTGTTAATTTGGTGAGGTTTTTTCTAATTCCTGTCCGCTCTGTGCTAAAGCTACCTGGTGGTTAATTTAGTAACTTTGCAATTTCACCCTGACAAGAGTTGTGAATGTTCCTTGAGGTGGGTGTTAACCACTCCAAATAATAATCCAGTTTCTTAAAGTGCTCCAAACATGAGCATCCTTGGGTGGTAAGATTCCTTAATCACCATGTCATGAGCCCAAGTGGAATCTGGAGGCACTTGCTCTTCCCATTCCTGGTTTCACTGACAGTGGAGGTTGTCCTTATTTTGATTCCATTGGAATAATCTTTCTGATCTACTGGAGATATAGGCAGTTGGGGCCATGGTAGAGACTAACTTTAAACTGAAGAGTTCTTAGTGGATTCTGGTACCACCACTGCTAAAGGTGGGTGACCATGTTCCTGTCGGCGTCCCTGCCATTAAAAATCCTGAACAGCGGTAGTAGATTGCGAGATATTGACCCATACATTTTAAAGCACCTTTGGAATATTATGGTGGGAGCTGTCACTGTATTTTTAATAGTCCTCATCAAATTCATGGTGGCCAGTTAAGTATCTAATTGGTCTCTTGACTCTATTTGACTTGAATGTAATCTCCAACCATCAGCTGGTGACCTGGCATCAGGTCATTAGGACAGCACCCATCAGGACCATCAAGTCATATTTATTTTGGAGGTGGATGTTTGACCGTACACTTATGGGGTGCGCTGTTTAGTCTGAGCAAAGATTATATTTGTAGCTGGCACTTTTTAATCAATGCCCACTGGTATCATTGTGGCACCTAGAGTACAGGTTTATGTCCAGGGTCCAGTGTGACATTTTCCAGTATATTCCAGAGTTTGTAATTTGATAAAATAAATCAATAACTGGATATTGCTGGTACTGAGAATTTACAATGTGTTGAACAATTTGAGAGTCTAATCTTCTCCAGCATACTCAAGTATTTCCTGCTTCACCCCACTATCATGAGAGAATCAAACCCCTAAAAAGAGTAACTTGGCTTCACATTTTTGAGAACAACATTATTGTTAATCCTCTAGGGCAACAATTCCTACACAAGACACTGGCCCTTTAGCACCAGCTGCCACAGGTCCCCACGAAAAGGCCTCACAGTAGTCAAGAATTATTTTGATATTTCTCAGTATGTCACAAAAGCTTCATCCTCCCTAGGGGTGTTGTAGGTGCACCATCTCTAAAACCAAAGTCAAATTATTATCATATTGTTGCAATTGGGTTCTGACCATTCAGTACACCCAGATTAATTTTGCTTTTTGGATCACCCGTTTTTGGACTTTTTGCTGTAGGCGAGTCTCAATACATTTGGCTCATCCACGGTAATCACATGGCAAATGGGCTGCACAAGGTTACCGCTGGTGTCCGCCTTTTAAGATAAGGGTGCTGTGATGCAGCAAGGGTAGGGAGCACTTGACTGATTGCATGTGAACAGGTGTACACACACATGTGTACATGTGTGCTCTCTGCTCGTCGGAGACTATCATCGTTTGCAGCCCAGTAATTGCACATGGATAGCCTGGCACAGAGGGGACTCTGCAGGATCAGATATTGACCTGCGGTAGGTCTCATAATGTTAGTGTACACTAATAGGGAAAGTCAATGTGATTTACTGTTTTGTCTGTAGTGACACTTAGACACATAGGGAGAAACTGCCTTAGAGTGCAGTTTTGCTTCCCTTTGGCCTACAGAGAGCAGTGACATATTGTTATTGGGATATAACCTGTGTGAGAAAATCAATTCTGCAAGTTCCAGGAAGATATCTGTACAATTTATGAGTCATCGCAGCTCCGGATCAGAGCTCAGGCCTTTTGTCAGCCTGCTGTGCCAAGTTAATTACATTTCTCTCAAGCAGGAGGAACAAAGGCCACCACGCAAAAATTGAGTAATTAGAAGTTTTTCACTCTGCTCCTGAGAAGGAAAGGGGTGGAGCTAAAGGATCTGCATCACTCAATAAGCTGTCACACTGTACCAGGGAGGGGCCTGCCGAAGTCTACTGAACAGAGGAAGGAGGCCAGACCACTGCAGCCAACACCAGAGGGGCTGCCCTTTGAAAATGTAGTGAGAAAGGTCCTAGCAGTGACGTCAGCGAGGGGCAGAGCTGAGTCTCTAGGAGGAGATGTGACTACTGACTCCTGGATAATGCTATTTCGAAATGTCCCAGCATGGTGTGCAGGAGGATTGGGACAGGGGTGGAGGGGTGCTGTGGCCCCCTACTATTGGGCAGGGGTGACTGGCTTCTAAAACGTTCCTCTCCCCTTTAAAAACTATTGCACAAGGGTAAGGCTATCTCTTGCCTGGTGATTTCTCTTCGCTTTGCTGCTGGACTCTGGGGCTGCCATGGAGCACTGGAAGAAGGAACCCCCCTGATGCCCAGAAAGGACAAAGCACTCTGCCCTGTTGACCCCAGAAACAGTGGATCTCTCCAAGGGTCAGTGAGTCTGGCCCCCTTACACCCCCTGAGGACCAGCTGGGGAAAGCCCGGAGAACCAGCTCCCTGAGGACTGCATCACTTTGGAGGTAAGAAGGCCTGCTGTGACTATCCCTGGTGGTGATGGCTAGAGCTCACCACCGGGAATAAAATGAGCCCAAGAGCATCAAAATCGGCCCAATGGGGCCTGAGATGTGTCACTTTAAAGTTTAGTGACTGCTGACCTTTCATCCAATGGTGCGTGAGAGGCTCAGCAGCCATTCCTTCATTTACCTAGCAAAGCAAAGAAGGTCCAAGGATTCCAAGGCTAAACAACGCTTAGTAAGCTGGGTTTATAAGTTGATGGAGACACACTCGAAGCTCTGGACCTCTTGAGCTTCATAAAGGAAACGTGTTTGAGAAAAAAAGAGTGTGTGCTCGGTGAAAGATCAGAATTAATACTTTTTTGGATGAATATCCGTTTTTTCAGATTTCCATATGGAGGACAAGACTACTTCAAGTTGCAATGTGACATCTTTATTATTTGTTTATGAAACATGGACAGCCGACACGTGTTTCGCCCCCTATTGGCGAGTTGCGCCGGGGCTTTCTCAAGGCTGTAGAGAGAGATAGATGAATTGTTTTAGATACAATGAAATAGCATTTGACCCCAAGAACCGAAAGAGAAACCACCTAGAGTGAAAAGTGGTTGGTGCGTTTTCGATGCAGAAGGGCGATTGAAGCCCAATATTTTTATTATTTTTGTTGTATTTGCATCAGAGCTCTCTTATCGATGTGCATTGTATAGAACGTGAGAGAGAAATGTGTCATGCTACAGGGAGCGTGGTTATAGTTACAGATTCATATACAATTATAAATAGATCCAAGTGAAAGATTAGTGAAAAGGGATGAAAACTGTGAGTGGGACCTAAAGAAAAGTGATTAGGAAAAAATCCAGAAAAGTGTACTTTCACAAGTACTGCAGGTCTACCGAGCACTAAGAGTCCTCTAGTGGCACAGAAGGAAAATGTGCAAGGGTCCCAGGCAAAGATAATAAAATAGAGTAAAACAATAGATGAAAACATGATAGACAATATGCAAAGGTCATGTTTCATAAACAAATAATAAAGATGTCACATTGCAACTTGAAGTAGTCTTGTCCTCCATATGGAAATCTGAAAAAACGGATATTCATCCAAAAAAGTATTAATTCTGATCTTTCACGGAGCACACACTCTTTTTTTCTCAAACACGCTCCTTCATTTACCCCCAGGGTGTGCCAGGGCCCAGGAGTCGGTACATGATTTATTTAATTATTTACTCAGGGAGGGGTGTGCTTGGGGTCCCCATACCAGACTCTAGTGGTCGGGGGACCCGATTCCAGGATTTTTTTTTATTGAAATAGGGACGGGGACAAATTCTCCACCACCCCGAAGCAGAAGAGGACAGGGCGAGTGTTGTTGCTCCCCCCGTAACTGTGGGCTTGTTCTACTCCTCATCTTAGGGGGAGCGGGAGGCTACCGCCTGAACTGAGATCCTGCCTGCAGGAGTGGGCAGGGACAGTGAAGCTGCTGGCTTCAACGTCTGCACACGGAGGTGTGGGATGCATAGGAGCCAGCGGGGCAGCAAAGGATAGGCTTCCTTCACTTCCCCCAATGTTTGGGAGGCATGGGGTGCCCGAATGGGACCATGCACCCCCAAACTAAGGCTGTATGGCAAAAATGAGGCATCGCCTCTCCTCGGCACAGCAGGAGAGCCGCTCATAAACTATTCACTGCTCCCGGAGGTGTGCCCCATTATGCTCTGTGGGCTCTTTAATCAATATGTATTCCTCTCCTCGTGGTGGCCCCAGGGTGGCTGGAGAACCCCAACATCACGAAGGAAGCATGGGGGTGCTGCAGGAGCACAGCAGCTTCCGTCTTAAAAATGCTTAAGCATGACTGAATTCTGTCTGGGGGGGGGGTTCAGGAATCCAGGACCCCCTTGATTTTCACAATGTTTTTGTTATGGCCACCCAGTGTACAGAGTCAGTTGTTTCACAGAACATCCCAGGGGGCTGGTATTTTGAGTACGTGCACAGAGTTGCAAAAAGATGGCTCCCAAAGCTTTGAAGGCAGAGGGGAGTCCCAAGTGTTAAAATGTAATAGACTTTAACATACAAACATAATTTAGGGCTGTTGGTAAGAGTAAACTATGTTTTCAACTAAAAGCTTATAAATACACTTTGAAAGCACATTGCAATCTATCTGGAACAATCCAGAAAGTTCTAGGACAAGTCATACGTTTCAGGAACAAACCAGAATGTTCTGCAACAAGCCAGTAAACAAACATTGACAGCATATGGCAATCCAACTGGAACAAGCCAGAATGTTCTGGAACAAGCCCGAAGGTTCTGAAAACTGCCATGTGATGGTGGTAGCCATCTTTGATTTCAGGAGGGTATAAATATTACTCCTTTGGACAGCACTCTTTGCTAGCAAAGCACAGGCATGTCAGGAATTTGAGACAGTGAAATCATTATAGAGCATTGATAAAAGAACCTGGTGGACAAAAATGCAAGATACTTGATTATTTACAAGGTATTTGAGTATTACTCAGTGATTGGTGCAATCACATTAAGGAAACTTCACAACTTGTGCCAAGTCCAGAGCCTAGTTTAATTCTAGTGAAGAAACAACTAGAAGAGAAAGAACTAAAGTTTCAAAGGAATCTCATGCGACTCAGCGGGTATATTGAGTCTAGATAGAGAGATACAATGTAAATGAATGCAACTGTAAATCAAAAGCTGTAAAGTTTTATTTTTTTAACAACTCAATATTTGTTGTTGTTGTTCAGGGACTCGCACACTGAGAGGCAGATGACATATGAGCTTGAAGGGTGATACAAGGATTGGCTATTTTCTTATTTTGTCCCATTCTCCTCGGTGTTCCTCCAGAATGAGCGCTGTGTACAGCTTGCTTGGTGGAGCATCAGATGGTGTGGAAGGACAAGTATCATGCATCCCTGCTGCTGGCCTGGTTACCACAGATTAGTCAGCCTCAGTTCAGTAATTGTGGTATCTGACAGTTTTAAAACACTCCCAAGGCTGGAGCTTCTGCTCAGCAGCTCGGATCTCTGCATCCTTTGAGGCCTTACTTTATTTTTGGGATTATTGTGGCTTGAAGGTGCATAAAGGAGATACATGTACTGAAGCACCCCCTAGGGCTAAGTCAATGGTTGCATGTAATGCAGTCAGAATGTGATGCTTGGGGTTGTTTTTATGATTGCATTTTCACGTTGGAAAGGTTATAGAAAAACACAGAGACATGTTTTGCTACTTTTAAATGCTTTATTAATATGACAGTGAATATTCATCAAAGTGAATACGCTTTATTAACAATAATTGTATTTGTACCTGATTATTATCATTGCTGACTACTTTTACAACACAAAATTATGTCTTTAACATGTGGTTTGCTGCTCCTAAAACTTTGACCAAGCCAATAGACTTACATTATATGTCTTTGTGACCCCTTTAGGGGATCAAAAGTGATTATGCCATGACATCCATGATATTTACCATCTGCTAATGTACATATTTGTAAATTACTGCGTAGTATGATGAATGGATAGCTGATCCTCTACATTGAACCTTCGCCAGGGCAGCACACAATCACTTTATTAAGAGGACCTATACTGCACCTACCTCTAGTGTCATTCCTTTATCCCCCCACCCAATTGGATTCGTCACAAACTCAATGTGTTTATTTGTTACTCTTTATGTTTGAACTGTACTTGTCACACATCAATATGTTATATTATTGTCACTTCTTGTGTCTGATGACCTTCTGATATAATGTTGTAAAACGCTCCGATACCTTCAGGTCTGGCTAGCTCTATATAAAACTCTAAAATAAATAAATAGATAGTATCTAGTAGTGTGTGTGTGTGCAATAAAAGTAATTCTTTTTTTATAGAAAAAACACTTACTGGACAATCATTTAATACATGTTATTATTGGGCATCAGCAAGAGGTAATTACTAGCCCACACCACCTCCCCTGAGTAGGCCATGGACTGATCTGCTTCTCTACCCTGATACAATCAGGCACTACAATGGGGTGCTTGAATCCAGTAAGGATGATTGTGGACTTTTTACTTGTGAAGGCCACACAACTAATAACCAAGGGCCATAGTGAATTGAAAGATGTGTTTGCTCAAGTTGTGAATCTTCCAGATAATTGTGTGGAGTTAATAGAGTTAACTGTATATCTTGATCCCAGGCAGACAGAAAAGGAGATAGACCTAGATCAGCATCTAAAGGTGATTGTGATACGACCAAACAAACCTATATTAGATGAATGGGGTAAAAGCTCAAATGGTGTCGGGCCAATGCAAATTTATGGAACACGGGGTCCTTTCACAGCAGAAGAGTGAGAAAAGATAAGATGACCAAAATTGTGTATGCACTGTGGGAAAGGAGAGCATTTTTATAAAGGATTGTCGCATAAGAGCCAAAGTAAGTATCAAGGAGGATTCAGAATACTAGTTATCTTGAATAAGATTGAGGTCCTTTATCTGAGAGAGGCTTTTACTGATACATCTGTGGTGTTGGCCAATACCCAGCAAAGTTCTGTAGCTCATTTGCACATTAGCATCCACGTTCAGGTACCAGGTGGTCAGGAACTAAAGATTTTTGCTTTGTTAGATTCTGGGGCCACTGAGAATTTTATTGGTCAGAGATCTGTCAGAGAGTTGTGAGTTCCTTGTATCAGGAAAGACAAAGTGTAGCTAGTAAAAGCAATGAATGGAACCACTTTGACGTTGGGACCTATTTGTTATCAAACGTGCTCAGTAATTATGAGAATTGGTGAGGACCAATTTGTACATTTTAAATTTAATCTAAATGATGCACCACAATTTAGGCTCATAGTGGGAATGCCTTGGCTAACACTGCATGACCCCTCAGCTCAGTGGGCAGCATGGTCAGTACCAATGAATTCTGATTCTTTTTAAAAAACATTGTGTAAAAGAGTTAGTACTTCAGATTCAAATCAAGAGAACTTGAACAAATGCCTAACTTATAGAAGTACTGAATCTCGAATTTGTTGCATTAATTCTCTTCTGGAACAGTATAATAATTATCAGGAAGAGTTTGATAAACAAATAGTCAGTCAGTTGCCCCCTCATTGAGTGTATGATTGCCCATCACAAATGCATTTAGCTAACAGGTATGAAACACAAACCTGTTTGTCAAGTGTTCAGAATTGGTTAGTGGAAAGGAATACAGCTACCATCAGGCCCTCTACCTCGATTTCTAAACAAGAGGCACCTGTATTGTTTCTCTAGACTCACTTGTCAGCCATGTCTCAACTGAAGTTCCCATCACAGGCAGGGAGCCATTGCGCAAGTGCGGGGGAGGAGAGGTTGAAAGAAATACAGCTATCATTAGGCCCTCTACTACTAACTCAAAACTACAGTCACCTGTGTTGTTTCTCCAAACTCACTCGTCAACCATGTCTTAACTGAGGTTATCCTCACAGGCAAGGAACCATTGGTCAAGTGTGTGAGTAGGAGACGTTGAAAGGATTACAACTACAATCAGGCTCTCACAACAAGAGGAACCTGTGTAATTTCTCCAGACTCACTTGTCAGCCATGTCACTACAGAGGGTTAGGTCATATGGACTGAGCATTGTACACATACTTCTCTGTTCAGACACATGCCTGTCTACTTAGCCTGAACGTCCCCTGGTCTCCATGACAGGAAGTAATGAGTCCATCTGTGACAACATGCTAAGTGTGTACATGATTTATCACCAATGAATAGAGGTAACTCAGTTACTTCAATTTGCCTGGGGATACATTTACACTGCACAGCACACAGAAAAGGCACTGACTAAACTGGCCTCAAATTGTGTGTATGCCTGTACTGGGCACAAGTTGGACTTGGAATGTACTAACCCTCATGTAACGTCTACAGTGTGTTTGATGCTAGTCACTGGGATTTGTTTTTCTTTCATTCCACATTCAAAAAGAACCATATCAGCACATCTAATGAGCAGGCCCATTACCACTTTGTATAACTGAGGTATAATAATGTTATGAAACGGAGTCAAACATAATGGGGATAGTTGCCAATGTCTACCTCAACACCTTTTTCTCTCCCAGGCGTGAACTCACTGTTACCCAAATGATGTGGATGTACAGACCACACTTACAAAAATTACAATGTAATATCTTTCCCAACAGGTCGATCTGGTACAACATCCAGCCAGAGTGAGGACACCCCAGACTCTACCCCGGAGTCAAGCCTCCAATGATGCAGACTCTCGTGGAAACTTGGCTGTGGAGGAGGAACCTGACCCATCTGGTCAGCCTGGGCAGACGGCATAGTGAGTCCAACTAGATCTACAGCTACATCTCCTACCACAGCTTCAACATCACAGCTGACCCCTACTCCAACAACCACACAATTGAGTATGGGCTGCAACATCTGCCACCCCTCCCAAATCCGGCAGTGAGGAGCCTCAATCCACTCAATGAGGATAGACAAACCAGTGGGAGGAGGCAATCAGGACCAATGTTACATGCCTGTGGGTGCAGGGGTGGGCTGAGGGTAACTGTGGGCCCACAACATGAGGCCTCTGGTGCCACAGACGCCCAGGCGAGCCGTGCCCGAGTCATGGGGCATATGATTAGCAGGAAACAATGAGCAAGGTACTTGAGGAACTCTGGTACATTAAACAACTGCAGAGGCCCTTAGACCACAGGATGATAATAATGACCAAATGGACCCGGTCATTGGGGTGCTGAGGGACATTAATACAACCTTCTGCAGGGCTACTCCTTCCTGTGGCACAACTACATCTGGTCCTTCTACATCTGTGGCAGCCACAGGGAGGGAGGACCTGTCAAGGGTAGACTAGTCAGACACCCCGGATCCTGCAGTTGTGGATCCTCCCACCCGATGTAGGGTGTGATGTCGAAGGAAACAGCCAGCAGAGTTCGATGGCAAGACAGTGTGTAAACAAAATTCCTATACAATTAATAGTACATAAAATCAATATCACATTTGTGTCAAAATTAGTCAATGTAAGGCTAATAATAGTATGTATATAATAAACTAAACAATAAATGTAAAAAAGAATTGCAAGGTTTTATTCATCAGAACTTATTCATATCCTTAAAAACACATAATGTAAATAATAATTAATTTCACATACATATATAAAAAACACAATATATTGTTTATAAAAACAAGCAATTTTCTAATACTGTGGCAAGATCGAAATAATATTTCTGCTTCTCACTTTTTGACGCGCGTTTTGGCGTATCTCACGCCTTTATCAGGAAAAAGAAGAAGAAAAGCCACGTTTCCTGACGTTCTGCTTGGAATCGCCTGGAACAAAAGGTGGACACTGTCACAGATGAATAGGCTTCTAAAACTAATTAACGGAGAGCTGGGCCTCAGAAGAAAGTATATGAGGCGTCGCGATTCAAAGCTGGTGTATCGGCAAATGATATGAAGGAAACGTACACAGTATTTCAATCTTAGTGATGGATAAGCGAAGGATTCTAATGACAATAAGAACCAGATACTATCTCATGTCAAGCGGGCAGACTATTGTTTTCTACATGGATGGTAGAAACATGCAGGGTAAATTGTCCTTAACTGCTGAATGCTGCACTGTCAGAGATCCGCTCACATGGAGATACGACCTCGTAATATCCGCGAAAGCAAGACACCCTCCACCACTAGGAAGAAATGGTGTACCTGATGGCCTCTTTTGTGTGCAATCCGTTCACTTTGCTGACTATTTCTGTACACTTTCCCACTTCTGATTGGAGGAGAGTGTTTTTTTTGTTTTTTTTTGGCAGAGTTTTATATAGCGCGAACTAGAACCGAACCGAATCAGTTATCAGAGCGCTTTACATAGCACGGAGAGATTACGTGATTTGCCCAGAATCACAGGGGGTTTTTGGCGTCGTTACCGAGACTCGAACCCAGATCCCAGGTCCGAGGTTGAGCGCCTTAGCCGTTAGGCCAACCCCTCTCACTTGTGATTCCAGTCAGTGTGGCTCCAATATCAATGGATTAATCTACCAACACTGACAACTGCTCTACATTGTGTTTAGTTTAGGTTTTATTTTGTTTCATTTCTTGTACTCACCCTGTGAACAGAAATAAATTCACTTTGCACAACAATACTGTTGGAAATGGCCCTTTTGCACGTTACTCCAAACTTTTTGCTTCTTCCTCCCTTGTTTTTAATGACCTGTGGTTGTTGGCAATGGGCCTCTGGGCACTTTACCACTGCTGATCAGTGCTAAAGTGCATATGCTCTCTGTGTAAATTGTTATTGTAATTGGTTATCCATGATTGGCATATTGGTATCACCAGAAAGTCCATAGTAAAGTGTACTGAGTGTGCCAGGGCAGGTGATTCAAATGCTACTAGTGGGCCTGCAGCACTGATTGTGCCACCCACATGCGTAGCCCTAAAATGGTGTCTCAGGCCTGCCACTGCAGTGCCTGTGTGCAATCTGTGAACTGCCATGTCAACCTAGCCAGTGTCCCCACTGACCTGGCCTAACCCTTCCCTTTCTGTAC
Organism: Lissotriton helveticus; assembly: GCF_964261635.1. Classification (NCBI taxonomy): domain Eukaryota; kingdom Metazoa; phylum Chordata; class Amphibia; order Caudata; family Salamandridae; genus Lissotriton; species Lissotriton helveticus. The sequence goes on along the minus strand of NC_136065.1, from coordinate 1,165,252,140 downwards.
ACATTGGTCACCCCTATGGAAGGCCCAAGGCACCCCCTTGGGCAGGGTGCAGTGTATGTGAAAGGTAGAGCATGTACTAGTGCAGGTAACATGCTCTGGTAGTGAATTACAGCCATTTAGTTTTCACTATTGTAAGGATATCTTGCCCATAGGCTATCATGGGGATTGCTGGCTACAGTGGCTACCAGCATATCTTTCCATAGGAGCAAGGTAGGACATACAAGTGTGGTATCCCTGAACTCAGAATTTAATAACACATCTTTTAAGAAAGGTGTTTTTTTTTAATCCTGTGTTTGAGAACAGCACTTTTAGAAAGTGGCTGTTCTCTTGTCTGGCATTTCTGTGTGCCTTGGCCTGTTTGTGAATTGACTGTCTGGTTTGTGAGTGACAGGGCTGGGGGATTCCAGGAGACAGAATGAGTCCACCCAGTGGTGAATAGAGAGATCTGCATCTAGATGGGAGGGAGGAGTTGCACCTGGGACCTGAATAGGACTGTGCCTGCCCCCCACAGTGCTGGCTCCACCCCCTGTGGTGTGTCTGATGTCTCTGCCCTGCACTGTGAAAGGAGAGAAGGAATCATGTCAACAAAATGCTCCAGGACTGTGCATTCCCTACACAATGCTGCGTCCAGCGGGGTAGTCGCATCGCCTCCCCAGGGTCTCAAGAGTGACGCATCGCTTGCTTTTCACCGCTACAGCTTTCACTTGGAACTTTTGTCGCATCTAAAGGTACTGTTGGCTAAAACGTGACGCAACTGTGGATTATTTTAACGCAACGTTAAGAACTCTTCTGAAACCATATTTTTGAACTGTGTATGTTGGATTTTTGTTGTTTTGGTCTTGTGTAGTTTAGATTAAAATACCTTTATTTTTCTAAACTGTTGTGGAGTCAGTTTGTGGTGTTTTCACTGTGCTACTGTGAGTGTTGGTACAAATACTTTGCACATTGCCTTTGATAAGCCTGACTGCTCGTGCCAAGCTACCAAGGGGGTGAGCAGGGGTTATCTAAAGAGTGGTTCCTCCTTACCCTGACTAGAAGCAAGGGTCCCTATTTGGACAGCGCTACCTACCTCTGCCAACTAGAGACCCCCAGTTCTAACAAATACTAACTCATGTGGTATTATTAATATCAAGCAAGATGTGTTTTTAATAACTGTGTGATCCCTAAGATGAAAGTGTAAGCTACTTAGGTAAGAATATACATGTGTATTGTCAACAATGTGCTACACACTCACTCAACTATGCCACAACAAGAAAGATATACAGGTGTACACTTTCAGGACAACTTTATTCCATAATGCCAAACAGTAGGCTGTCATAATGTCAGACAATCCGCAAAACAAGATATCTCACATATATAACTGTGTCAGTGACCACAAATGTCATGGGAATACAAATAGAATAAGCTATAGAAAATTAGTTCATGTAATCACCAGCATGAGAACATCCCCTACTTCCAAATGGTATCCCACAACATGGCAGTACTACAGTTTCTGAACACAAGTTGTTTCCAAACCAGTCTTGCTTCATCTGGTGGAATGTCACAGACATATGTCAGTGTTATGCCATAAGCACTGTGGCATACAATGATGAGACATATCAACTGCTACATCCAGCTCATACACATGGAGGACTTAGCCAATGTGCAGGAAGATTAGCATATTTTGGTCCCACAACCACATTCTGTGGGAGCACATGGCGACACACATATTGCAGGCGGACCAGAAAATGACAGGGTACAAGCTCAATGGAGTTGTAGCATCTTCCATCCTATCGCTGTGCAAGCAGGCTTCGTACCAGATTTGTACACCCAAAGTCTGTGACAGACATTCCCAGGAATAATCCATGGCCACATCATACTTTTTGTTTTATAAATATTTGTTTCTTTTGTTTTGAAAACAAAACTTCAAACAAAGCATGAATACACAATACAATACACATCATACTTAGACACAGCATCATTTACCTGCTATCACAAATGTCCAGACGAGGATGATATGGTGAAGGTACCTAAAACATAAATACAAAATAGAACAGATTAGCAAGGAAAGCATACACATGACAACAATCTCTGTCAAATCTACTGTACACAGTACATAGTTAAATGACACCTACGCAAAGCTACATAAAAAGACCCTACTCCATAAACAGCAGTGCACAGAGTTTAACACACCTGTCCAGAACTATCATGTATCCATGCACATCGTCCTCCCAGCTACACAATAGCAATCACTGTAACAGACAAAGTAAAGACATCTCACTGCATACTTACACTCATGAAAAGAAGTTGTGGATGAGCTGTTGACGCATGTCAACCCATGCCTCTTCACCACTGTCATCATTATTTGGCATTTTAGGATCCTCACCTGGTGGCTCATGCTGGTATCCATCTCTGCAATGAGAGGGATATTCTTTTGCAGTGCCATGTTGTGGAGCATGCAGCAGGCCATGGTAATCGGACACACCTTCCCGGGTGAGCAGAGGAGGGCTCCAATGGTCTTGTCCAGACAGCGAAATCTGGCCTTCAGGAGCCCACAAGCCCACTCCATTGACTGCCATGTTCTTCCATGGGCCTCAATGAAGCCGAATTCCCCTGGTCTTATTGGATTCCTCAATGATGTCAACAACCAGGGATAGTCAGGGTACCCTCAATCTCAGACATGGAAGATAGACAGGAGTGCAATAAATAGTCAAACATTTGCACAATATGTTCACAGAAAACACACATCCAAAGGTTTGACACAATATACTCACCAACAAGCCAGGCCCTCCTCGGTAGTATTTGTGACATCAACTGGGGTATGATGCTGTTCCGCAGTATGTAGGAGTCATGGGCTCAACCTGGGACTCTGGTACAGACTCAAGAGATGTACAAATCTTCTAAACAACCCTTCACATTGGCTACATCTACATGTCTGGGGAACTGAATGTAGCTGTCCATGTGCCTAATCAATGATGGTAAAACACTATGAAGTACCATGCTGAACATAGGTTGTGACATTCCACCAGATGTTACCACAACAATTCAAATCATATATACATGACATACAACAGCATACATAGCGTATCTGTGTATGAGGAAATTTGAAGACATGCTTGGAATCACATGGCAGTAGGCTTAGGAGAGGCCAATCCAGGCGGTAGACAGCCTAAATAGTCCCATTAACTTTCCATATATATACTGAGCTCTCCAGGATGAATATGATCAATTGGAATTACGGTACGTTCCACCTATGAACCCCATGATCTAATCCACATGTCTGTAACTGCACTGTGTACATCATACACACAACTGATGTATGGTGGACATTGTCATGTTGTGAAGCCTGCATTGCACATATGATTAAAGTCATTGCTGGTGTACACTGCACATTGTTTTTTTTTTATATTTATTTTTATTTTTAAAATTAACAACAAACAACAAGACATAACGTACAAGGCAAAAGTACAGTGATAGCGATTCTGGGTCCAGATGGGAGCAGCTCCGAACATTAAAAAACGTACAGTGTAGTGAAAAGCAATAGTGGGGAGGGGTGGGGGCAGCGAGGAAACAATGCAATATATATTATTATTGTTATTGTTATGTTGGATTTATATCGGGCCAATCAACTGAAGGTCTCTAGGCGCTCGGAAATCGATGGAATTCATACAATAACTGCATACAACACAAAGCGGTAGTGCAGCAGCCTACATTGCACCCAGGACCTTCCCGAACAGCAATGTCTTTAGAGACTTTCTGAACCGCAGGAGATTCGCCTCTCTGCGTAGTCCCTCAGGCAGCTTATTCCATAGCTGAGGGACCAACACAGAGAAGGCTCTCCCTCCCTTAGTCACCAATTTGTACCGAGGACAGATCAGCAACTTAGAATCAGAAGATCTAAGTGTTCTTTTTGGGCAGTACATTTCCAGACGGTCTAATATAAACAGGTGCATGGCCATAAATTGCCTTATGGGCCGTGCATAGACTCTTGAACTCTACCCGCTCTTTTATGGGGCGCCAATGTAGGCTCTGTAATAGGGGAGAAGCCTTGGTCCTTCTAGGGAGTCTAAAAATCAATCGCGCCGCGTCGTTCATCACGACCTGCAATCTATTTGTCAGAGTTTTAGGGAGGCCTAGATAAAGGGCATTCCCATAATCTAACCTTGAGATGATGGTCGCCGCTACAATTGTTCGCAACATGGCCTGCGAAAGAACGGGGCTAGCTTACGTAACTGCCTGATGATATTCGTGCAGCTCCCAACAACCGAGGAGATTTGACTGCCCATTGACAAATCACAATCCAGCTTAATCCCCAAGCTCTTTACATTTGCACTCGGCTTCGGAGTTGGCCCTAACTCCTGTGGCCAGTAAAGATCGCTCCAAGGTGAGGTGGTAGATGGAATTACCAATTCCTCAGTCTTATCTGTATTAATCTTCAGCAGATTTCCCGTCATCCACCCGACCGTGTACCTCAGGATATTCTGCGCTTGGGACTGCGCGATTTCAGTGTTATCGATACTCAGTACAAGCTGAGTATCATCAGCGTAGTTAAAAACTCTGCAGCCCATACTGGCCAGAGATGCAATCAGAGGCTGAAGGTATAGATTAAACAGTAGTGGCGACAATGCGGAGCCCTGGGGCACCCCACACTCTAAAGTCCCCACATCTGATGTCAAATCCCCCAGTTGTATCCTCTGTGTCCTTCCCGAAAGAAAGGATTTCAGCCACTTAAAAGCCACACCTTTAACCCCGAAGTTGTCCAGTCTTTCCAAGAGCATGGCATGGCTGACGGTATCGAACGCCGCTGACAGATCTAAAAGAATCAGGGCGCTCGGTTTCTTAATATCAGCCATGCCTCTTAATTCATCCATCACCGAGAGCATCACCAACTCGGTGCTGTGATGTGCTCGAAACCCCGCCTGTCGCTCGTGGAGTAGACAATGAGACTCCACGTGAAGGGATAGAAACTTCAGGACGTGCTGTTCTAAATTCTTAGAAAGAAAGGGCAGCTGGGAGATTGGTCTATAGTTCTTCAAGACCGCAGGATCCGCGCCGGTTTTTTTCAACAGGGGCCTAACTCGTGCTTCCTTAAATTCAACAGGTAAATACCCCGTTTCTAATGATCTATTAAGGAGGGAGATAATACGCTCCTCCAAAATGGGACGTGCCACACGGAATACACTAGGAGGGCACGGGTCAGCTAGGGAGCCAGATTTAGTTCTACCCATCAATTGCTCCAAACTCAACACATCTATCTCTGGAAACTCCATGATAGTACAGTCCGTAGAATTATGGGGGTCAGGATGTAGGACAAGTCCATTCACCGTGTTACTTTTTATTTCCAGGATGATGTTCTCCACTTTTCGTAGGAAATATCCCTGAAGGGTATTGCAATCTATAATAGTTTCTGAGCTTTCCGGTTTCTTGCTCAGCTCAGAGAGGATTTTAAAAGTCTCTTTCTGGATGTTCCCAGCCTTGTTTAAGCGAGACTCATAATTAAGCATGGGCGGATCTAGCGGATCTCGCGTATGCTAATTTGCGTATTTACAGATTCGCAATCCGCAAAATCCGCGAACTCTCGCGGATTTGCGGATTTTTGTGTTTTTTGTGTTCGCGAGCGTTCACGAGGATTTGTGGACCAGTTCGCAATTGCAAACTTACTTGTCGGCTCGCAACGGCCGTGACTATGTTGTTTCTACGTCTGGTTTATCATCACAGGTTCACAGCACCCTCTGTTTCACCACTGCCACCCTCTGGTACACCCATGCCACCCTCTGGTACATACTCACTGCCACCCATTAGGTTTGTTTATCACTGTAGATTATGGGGGTGAAAAAAAGCAAGCACACCTGCCCTGCTTCAACTGCCATGAATTAATTTGGGGTTGATTAATGTGTCAGTGATTTTGAAACTTCCAGTCTGGCTGGCACCTGCTTCCTTCCTTCTCTGTAATTTGATTTCTGTTGCAGTGAAAGCAAGCACACCTGCCCTTCTTCAACTGCCATGAATTAATTTGGGGGTCATTAATGTGTCAGTAATTTTGAAACTTCCAGTCTGGCTGGCACCTGCTTCCTTCCTTATCTGTAATTTCCTTTCTGTTGCAGTGAAATTTGTTTTCACAGGACCTTTATGGTCTACTTGTCTAATTGTAGCTATTCTATGAGCCTGCTGTTTGGGTCATAGCAGGGTCATAGAATAGTTGCAAATAGGCAACTGAACTCTGGAGGGGCCCCTCAGGAAGCACTAGAGTGAATGGTTACTAGTTTGAACTTTTGCACCTGCTGATTGCTTTCAGTTTAGCAAAAATCGTTTTTCTGCAATTTCGCGCCATTTGCGGGGCGCGAATCCGTGCGAGATCGATTTCGGAAGCCGCGAATGCGTGCGAATACACTATTTTTTTTTTGCGGCGTGTATGTTCGCGTGATTTTTTGCATGTTCGCAAGGCGCTTGTAGCAATACGTTTGCGAAGTTACCCTAGCGATCGTACACGGGCACGGCCATCTTGTTTGCGTGACGTAATTCCGTTTCCGGCCGCTATGTGTAATCTCGCAAAGTGTGCTGCTCGCTAGTACAATTTCGCGCGTGATCGCGAGGAAAATCGCGCGCGAACTTACCCATGCGGTCGTGAACGGGCGCGGCCATCTTGTTTCTCATTCATTGTTATGGTTCTGGGCATGCTTTCTGTATCCTCTCTGAATCTCTGCCATCCTTTGCTTGTTTGAAGTTTTTTTGATCTATTTTACTTATTATCTATCCCTCTATTTTTCTAGCTCTATATTTTTGTGTTTTCTGCTACTTTTTGTTAATTTTAAACTACTTTTTTAAACTCTTTCCTTTTCTTCTTCCCTATTCTATTTCTTCTTTATTATTTACATTCATTTCTGCCCAGACCATGGTAAAGGGAGCCGGGAAGCACCCTGAGAAGGGGAAGGTTCCCGCACCCCGTGCCCGGCTCCCGTGCGGGCGTTTGAGGGGGGAGCTAGTGATTCCACGGGAGATCTTTAGCGCGGAGGAGGTGGCCGCACTAATATTCCACGTCCAGCGCCGCCTCCCCAAGACCATCCTGGGAGGCGGCAAGATCGCAACCGGCTATGGCATCCGGGTGCGCCGGAAGCGGTGGGAGAAGGTGTGCCGGGCCATGTTTAAGCTCTCTGGGGTCCGGCGCACCTATAACCAGGCCACCCACCGCTGGACGGATGTCATGGACCGGGAACGCGACTTGCTGGACGCGCTCGGCGTAGAGGTCCCCGGGCTTCGTGAGTAGTAGTAGCTATTTCTAGCTATTTCATCACTACTCTGTTTTATCCGGCTCTGTTATTTGCAAATCTTTGTTCTTTACCAAGAGCAATAATGCTGCTACATTGTAGGTAAATTATATTTCAAAATCTTCTATGCATTTCAGGTGCACTGCTCTCCTTCTCAGTAGCCATGCTTGCTACTATGCTTATTTGTTTTGTATTTTGTGTTCATTTCATTGGCCTGAGAAATTATGTATGAGTGTAGTGTAAAGAACTGCGTAATGCTAGACACTAAGGGTCATATTTTCAATTACCGGCGCATCCCTGCAAAGTAGCAGGGATGCGGCAGTACTTGTGCGCCATGCCACCTCCACCACCCATGGGCCCAAAACGTCACAGAAGCCTTACGCATCTGTACCGTAAAGGCGGCGCATTGCTGGAGTTGCGTGCCAACGATGGCGCAGCTCCAGCAATGCTCTGGGGTGCCCTATCTCCCCAATGCTGCATCAAGCCGTACGTCGGCTTCAAGCAGGCGCAGTGTTTCAGTCACGCATCATTGTCCTAAAAGTGACTGATTGACATCTTGTAGATTTCCCTCAGCCACTTTTAGGATTCGTTCCTACGCAGGAACGCCCTCCCTTGCGCCGGAACGCCCCCTGATGGCGCAGGGCTTTACAACGTGATGCATCTCCCATATGCGTCATTTTTTTTTTATATACGCCGCACCATGGCGCCTCTTTTGTTCTGCCGCTGCGTCACAAAAGTCACGCAACAATGGAGGAAAATGAGCCGCAAGGGACTTCTAAATCAGCCCCAACAGACTGAAGTCCAGTACTTCCTTTAGACACATGGCTATAAGAAGAAATAGTGGTGGTGGTCGGTGGATTGATAGTTTGAGTATTCACTGATCTGCAAGCACGATGGACTTTGTCTGTCACTTCGCGTGCTGCGGACTGCTGCCTGCCAGGCCTAGGCAAACCTTTTTAGTAGTCTGTTTAGTGAGTTACATAGGAACTTTCAAAGTCAACGGTCCGCAAATCAGGCAATACGAATAACGTAGTATACCATATGAGATTGGTCAATATATCCTGTGGAATAGTTGTCTATCTATTTGCTATTTCTCCAAAATATTTTGTTATTGTTCTTTTGAAATGTTTGATTTGGTTGACAAATCTCATCCATGTTTTCTGGTCTTTCTTTCTTTCATGTTGTACATCAGCTCCCCCCAAGGGCAAGAGGACACAGGAGGAGGAGGAGGGTGCTGTTCAGGAGGATGCAGGCCAGGATCGGGCAGGCGAGGGCTCCTTTGCTGGCCCCAGTAAGTTTTAATTTTAATATAGAGTACCTATTTTTTCCTAGCGTTCCTCATTCGATTTTTTCTAAATCGTCTTTGATCTTCTTGTAGACTGGATCTAAATTCTTATCCTGCCTCGACTATGACTCCCTGTGGTATTACTAGATTATTCTTATTAGTCTGTCTGTGTAGCTAACTAAGATTGCACATTTGGCAATTCCATTGGACTCCCATTCTAGTCAGCAATAGCTCTATGCACTGAGTGCAGTCCTCTGGGATTGTCCATAATGTCTTTTCAAGTCTTCTAAATGTTTATGCTTTGACAATTGCCAGCAATAAAAAGGTGAATGACCACCAAGAAAGAATAATATACTACTTTACTTTTGGTTTGGATAGGAGGACAATCCATTCTACTACTGTTGCAGGGACAAATCTGCACAAACCGAACTATGAACACTAAATAGTGCATTGTTTATCAATTATAATAGGCGCAGGTAGACTTTCTTTCGACATACCTCAGTGATATCAGACTTTGAAGAACCCCCAATCTCCTTACTGACTAGATAGTGTGGCAGAGTCATTTAGTTCCCAAAGTCACCGATGATTGATCCCCAATGATGATTAGATTATCCAACGCAGGACAAGAGTACGGAGTCAGTCAAGAAGTGTCAGAGGCACTCATGCTTGCAAAAATTCCAAAACCTCTAGCTCATCCACTCTAGTCTGGAGGACCAAAAACCACAGAGTCTATTTAAGTTTAAAAGCTTTATTAAAACTAAACACATTTATTAAAATACACTTTGTCATAAAAGTAAAAGTTTAACTGAAAATGGAAAAGTGCTTAGTGCTAACGATTAATTGGACACATTTCTTGTGGTCGAGCTGAGCTCTCACCTGGTTTGAACTTGAGCTTGACCCTGATCGTGTTCTTAGAAGTCAAGCTTCTGTTAGGAGAAAAAGTGGCGTGTGTTAAAAATAAAAAGCAAGCATTCATCAGTTGTGCCAAAAAGTGCAGCAAGACAACAGCCTTCCCTGGAAAAAGGGAAATTTTTACTTTAGAGTATACAGTTACAATTTATTACATTGTATTTCGTTTTTTTAACATTTCTTCATTCCTCCTAGAGCAAATATTATATAGTAGTGAGTGGTGTATTTCTAACATTCTTAAATGTACTTTGTAGGTGTAACATCTGGTGGCGGGGCCAGCGCGGAGGTGGTGGTGTTGGACGAGGACTCTGGGGAGGATGCGGTGCAAGTGCCGGACGTTCCTGTGAGGGTTCACACGGTGGTGGCGGGAAGAGGTAAGCTATATATTCCTTACTTATTGAGATTGAAGACTGCATAGTGTGCTTTCTGCACGGGTGTATAATAAATCAACCAGGTAGTAGCCTTCTCTAAATGTACTTCGACTTAGCTGTGAAGTTTTTGGTGAGAAGAATCCCAATAAGATCTTAGATGAACTTGATGGATGGGATGAACGAAAAGCGAAAGAAGGGTGTAAGTAAGTGTGGAAGGACGAGAAATTTTATGACGGCTGGCAAAGAAGAATGATATGTGTTTGCTTGGTCCCCGAGGTGGCTGGGAAGGAAAGAATATGGTATGGTGCATGGCTGGGTCAATGATGAAGCAAGGATGGGTGGAAGGAGAACAGCCTGGGTGGGTGAAACAGAAACTGTGTGTGTGCATATACTTTGAATGGATGGATGCCTGGAGCATGGTATTATCTGACTCTTAGATAGCATATGTGTATCTAGAGAGAGTAGATGGTCACTGGATGAACTAAGTGTTACCTTGAAGAGCATGTAACACCGCACCCGCATGTCCGTTCCAGTATAGGGAAGGCAACTGGCAAGGAAAAGAAATTGTGAATTTGTCCAATACTACCATGAATAGTAGCAGTAGTTTGTATTGCAACTGCAAGCACAGCATATATCCGGTTATTACGGTGGACACTCCGTACCTCTCTTAATAACTTTAGTTTAGTAGTAGTACGTCATTCATGTGTGGGTGTATCACTGTTCACTCAATAATAAGCAAAGCACCTAAAGTCATCCCATATGTCATCAAATACATCCCATGTGAAGTGATAGATAATCAAATTATTTAGCTTCTTCATTTTCCTTTTCTAGTACTCATTTGCACTGTAGGGTGAAAGGTAAATTAATTAAGCAGTAGCCCTTGTAACAGAGTATTCTCAGTGCCACCCGTAATAGAAAAGTAATAGCTTCACCACCTGCATGTACTGGACCGGTACAGTAACGCAAGTCTGTCTCACTCATCATGGTGTGCGTCTGTTTTTCTCGGGTGCAAGTTCACTGCTCTGGCATTCTGCCGGCTTGCATAAGATAACGTACCAATTTTCCTAAACAAGAGAGAAGAAGAAGAATAAGACTGGTGTACTGTCATAGTCGACTGTAATGGAAGTCCATAGTGGTCGTAGAATTTGTTCATTAAACTCCCACTAATGTTAGAGCAAGGATGCAGAAGTGGGAGGTTAGATAGATACTGTCCTCAATAGTTATGTACTGTGCTTTCAATTTGCTACTTGTACTGTGACACAACTTTCGGCTCAATCACTTTGTGTTATTAATGTTAAGGAGCATTGGTTACAGACTATGTCTTTCTTTCTTCATATAGTTGCTCCTTCCAAATCGACATCACGGAGGGAGCAGGCTCGAATGGCCCGGCAGCGGAGGCTGGAAGCCACTGTCGCCGAATATCGGCGGCTGGTGGCCCTGGAGGAGGAGGACACGCAGTCAACCGGTGGAACCACAACATCCTCCACTGGGACAGCTGCATCCTCCTCCGTGCCCCCACGGGCTGCCAGCCAGCGCAGTGCTCCAGCGGTACAGAGCCGGGCTACCAAAGCCAACCGCCACCGCCAAGCAGCAAAGACACCAGCTGCCCCCCACAGGAGTTGCAAGGCACGCCAGCGCCGCTTAGGACTCAGAGTGTCCTACCTGGAGCAGGAGGTCCATAACTATAAGAACTTGGTGGAGGGCCTCCGCTTCGACCATGCCACCCTCCGCAAGGAGTATGATGCCCTGGCCGCTAAATTCACCAGCACCCTCCAGTAGTGTAGTGTCCCTTGCCCTTTTTTTAGAGACTTTTGGGGGGTGGGATTTGGGAGTTGGGTTCTTTTTGGGACTTTTGAAAGACAATCGTTGGGGTTAGGGAGGGTCTTGAGGGAGATTATTTTGTTAGGCTACATAAATATACTTTTTTAAACTTTATCTGACCATACCTGTTTTTTACTGCTTTTGAGTCTGGTGGGTGGGGGTTTAACAGTAAATTTGTTTTCCTGAAGAGTCCTAGGACTTTAGTAGTACTACCGTCAATCTCTCGTCTAGTCCTAATACTCCATTACACTACCTCCCACCATACGCTTATCTTACCTGTAATTTGTGTTTGAAATTAGGGCTAGGCCCAGGGCTGGCTCCACGGGAAATGGGGATTAAGGTTGGCAATCCTGGGCGGATGAAATGTCCTCATTGCGGTGGTACTAGTGGTGTGACACAGTGGCAGTTGCATGCCTATGGAAAAAAAGAAAACGAAACCTGGTTTGTCCTTACTGTAGCATTACAACGGTTACGGTACGATAGAGAATATAGCAGGTGACAGTACACTAGAACAGTGCCACAATGTAGCCTAACAAATGGTAAAGTATTGCAAGTATAACTAGTACTTGCGTTGAATTTATTTGACATTGGCTCCTACTACTACAAGAAATAGTACTGAAGCTGAGTAAGTCTAGAATATATCCTCGGATTCCTTCACCAGCCTGTTGCTATGACCTTATCCTCCCCAGCAAGTGTGTGGAATTATTGATGTCATTTAGTCACACATCAAGCAAAACCACACAGCCCGGGAGAAGAGGGTTAGGGTTTGGAAAATGGATGGGAATGGGGGTTTCTTTTTGGGTAGGTTTTGTTGAGAGAAGAAAAAAAAAGCACAGCATGGACAAACAATAATTGAAGATAAAGAAATCTTTGGGTACAAACTAAAGCTAATCACAAATCTTTTAAGTGACATAAAGGAAGTGCATGCCCTACTGCATGCATTGTTACTGAAAAGTAAGTAGTACTAGAATGCGACAGTACAGGGCTGCAGCGTTTTGACTAGCCTATCTCTGCACTCAGAGAAACACTTCTTACATTAAATTAGGTTTAAAAATTACCCGAATGAAAACCTATAGAATGGCTGTAGGGATCAATTTAGAAGCAGAGAGAGATCCAAGAAATGCAGTCAGACTCATAGAAAAAAACAATGGATACTGCATCTGTATGTTGTTGGAGTTGTCCTGTTGAATTTGGTAAGTAAGTTGCATGCAGCAAACAATTCCTCTTATTAGCGGCACTCTTCCATTCCAGCTGACGCTTCGTCCATCAATGTTGGTGACCACTGACAGAAGACACCCTGTCCACTGCCTGCCTGGCGGATGTTGACTGAAACCCAGCCTGTAATTATTGATCAGAAAACAGGAAGTGCTATTACAATACCACTGATAAATAAATATAAGGTATGTACGCTGTGTGGTGCAAAAAGTCACACTTTGATTTTCCTAATAGACAGTACAATATTTTTGAAATTGCGTACTCTGTCTGAGTCACCTTTTGAAGGATAAATAAGTATGGCCAAATTAATTTAGCGGATCTTTCCCCTCAAGCTAGGTGTACTGTAACCTGTGTTTTAGACCAAAATTAGACCTTCCCAGCAATGCTCCCACCAAGACCCTTACTAAAGCCAGTCGCAAAAATGTAGAAGACCCCCAATCAGATCTCAAAAAACGAGGCCTAGCAGAAAAATGGTGACAAAACGTACTTTGAAAGTAAAAGTAGGCCCAAATACCCCCTTACCCACCGTGGATTGTATTCAAACCACTTGCAAGCAAGCAAAAGTATCCATAGCCAGTTGCAAAAATCTAGAACACCCCAAAACACATGCAATCCTGCTGCTAGGGCTAACCCTAACGAACCATAAGTTACAAAAAGTGCCAAAAGGCTTTTCCTTATGGATTTTGTCCAAACCACTTCTATCCGGTATTAGACCTTCCCAGGAATGCCCCAGACCCGCCAACCCACCCGCAAAAAAGCACGCAACAACACCCCCAAACAGCCAAAAAGCAAAATCTCATACTTACAATATCTCTCGGCCTTCGGTCCAAACGCGCTGTGCAGCTAGGTCATCATCATAACTCCTGTTTTCCACCACGGATTTCCTGAAAAGCAAATGCAATCAAGATTAGACTGTCGCAGCAGTGCTCCGACAGAGACACCAAAACCCACCCACAAACACCAGGAAGCCCCCCAAACAGGCCCCCGAAAACGCTACATTGAGCAAGATGTCAGAAGAAATAGCAAAAAAAAATTCTGCATGGATTTAGTCCAAACCACTTCTATCCGGTATTCGACCTTCCCAGGAATGCCCCAAGACCCGCCAACCCACCCACAAAAAAGCACGCGACAACACCCCCAAACAGCCAAAAAGCAAAATCCCATACTTACAATATCTCTCGGCCTTCTGTCCAAACGCGCTGTGCAGCTAGGTCATCATCATAACTCCTGTTTTCCACCACGGATTTCCTGAAAAGCAAATGCAATCAAGATTAGACTGTCGCAGCAGTGCTCCCAGACCCCAAAAGTCACCCACAAACACCCAGAACCCCGCCAAAGAGCACCTCAAAGGCAAGCAAGTCAGCAAAAACGGCAAGAAATTTCCACCTCATATTTGGTCCAAAACACTTTTATCCGTTATTAGAGCTTCACAGCAATGGGCCCAGAGCCGTCAACTCACCCACAAAGAAGTAGAACACCTCCACAAGTGCTGAGTCTTTCTTCATTGGGCGTAATCCAGACTCTGCTTTGAGGGAAATAGGAGTCTGGAGGAGGAGGATAGAGGAGCATGTTCTTCTGAACTTGTGAACCTGAGGAATGTAGACTGCGGCACCTTCAAATCAGTAAGCAAACAAGTGAAGACAGTTCTGCTGATGGGCTTGTTTTTGTGATTAGGTGATTAAAGTTTGAATTAAATTAACTGTGAAAAACAAAGAAAGACAGACACAAAGGAATAAAAGTGAATAAGGACGAAAAAGAAAGTTATTGATTCATTGTCTCATTTTCAGGGCTCGGTGTCAGGGAATAAGAATAAGAGTTCGTCATCATACTCTGCGAATTCAGGCAGGATGAGGTCAGCGTCACCGAACAGAGAACAAATTCCCTCATCTACGTTGCTGTCCTCCTCGTCTTCATGCGGCGTGCTTTCTCGTACTTTGTAATCTGGTGGTATGAGGTGCTGATTCATCTTGATCATTGTTAGCCTCTCCACATTTTTGGGCGAGAGGCGGCTCCGTTTGGGAGTTACAATGCCACCAGCAGCACTGAAAACACGTTCAGAAGACACACTTGCGAGTGGGCAAGACAAGTAGTTTATAGCCAGGTTGGAGAGCTGTGGCCACAATTGTTTTTTCCCATGCCAATACTGCAATGGCTCATCATTAAGAAAGACCTCTGTTGAGTCATTCAGATAGTCCTGCACCATCGACTCAAGGTCCTCAACGGTTCCTCCACTTTGCTTACTTTTTGCTGTGCTTGTGACCTTTTTTCGAGAACCATACCCAAGCAAAGTTAGCCAATCCTCTTCAGCAGCCAATGTTACTCTTGTGTGTGGTGCAGATGATCCGGTTGCCGGTGTCTTTAACGGCTGAGAGGTCACTTGTGCCACAGCCACAGGTGCAGAAGTGGATTCTTTTGACTGGGGATGGCCTGCTGATGCTGATGCTGATGTACTGCCTTCTCCTTCAATATCCTGCCGTTCTTTTTCAAACCTCTTGGCTGACCAGGCTAGCCAACGTTTGTACTTTTTAACATCTTCATCAGCAAAAGGAAAGAATGCTTGGCCTGCCAGCGCCTTTTTGTAGCGTGGATCCAGAATAGTAGCACAAATGTAATGCTTTTCTGAGTTGATCATTTTAAGACGTTCATCACCACGTAGGCGCTCTAATAATTTCTCCGACAAAACAAAAGGGTCTTTGTTTTTTTCATCTTTTTCTAACTCAGAAGACACCGCCTTCAGTTGGTGCTCCAGCATGCACAACAATGGGATAGCTTTTCCCAAATTACAGTCCTCCTTGCTGACTGCACGCGTGAAGACCTCAAAAGGACGAAGCATTTCTGTCAGGCTTTTAACTATTTCCCAGTGCGCCTCATCCATCCTCAGGTCCTTCTGAGCTGTACCCAGTGTTAAGAAATAGTGATCGAGTACCGTATACTGCTCATACAGACGCTCAAGCATGTAGAAGGTTGAGTTCCAACGTGTTGCCACCTCCTGGATGAGTGCTTTCACTGGCATTCGACGTTCATGTAGCAGGCTCCTCAGATTCTTCCGGGCCTTAAAAGAATGGCTGAAATGGTTGCACAGTTTTCGGCAGGTGGCCATTACCTCGCACACTGGACTGTCTTTATCACTCAAGAATTTTTGAACTACCAGGTTGATACAGTGCGCCAAACACGGCACTCTGAAATAGTCACCCAGCGCCATGGCCTTAACTACATTGGCACCATTATCCGTGGAAACATAACCAATCTGGCATTTTTTTGGGGACAGCCAGTGAAAGACCTTTTTGTTAAACTCGTCCAAAATGTTTCGTGCTGTGTGACTTTTCTCCAAGCCAAACATGGCTAGTGTTGCATGTTTCCGAGCAGCTTTAAAAACTTGGTCCGGGTCAACACCTGCGTTTAGCTTTGCTTTAACCCCTGAAAAAGAGACCCAGTGTGCAGTTATGCACATGTAATCAGCGCCTGCGCCACTGGTCCACATGTCTGTTGTCAGATGTATAGTGTGAACAGCACTCTTCTGCAAAGCTGCCCCAATCACCTCCAGCACATCTTCATGTAGTGCTGGAACCGCAACTCTGGCAAAATAGAACCGGCTAGGAACCTTCCATTTAGGGCAGAGCGCTGCCACTAATTCTAGAAAACCTACCGCTCCTACAAAAGAAAAAGGGAGAAGGTCCACAGCTAGCATTTTAGCCAGCTTAGTGTTATACAGACGCGTCAGTGGGTGGTTGCGTTCATATGGCGCGTCTGAACAAAACATGGTTCTAATGTTGCCCTGGACCAAGCATTTACGGGATGATAATGACTTCTTTGACCCAATTATGCTCGCTGGTGAACTTTTTCGCGTTGGTGTCTCACTCGCTCCAACACTCTTAGTGTGCCTCACATGGGGTGTGCTGCTGACAGGGGTACTGGGTGTAAGTGAAGTGTTTGACACGTCTTCTTCCTCCTCGTCATCATCAGATGAAACATCAACGTTTTCTTGACTTCCAATTCGGGCTTCCTTGATCGCCTTTAGGTGCGCAAACCATTGGACAGTGTGCTGTCCCCTAAGATGACCTCTCTGGCCTCCGGTACCATAGTTGGTACCAAACTTACCACGACTAACTGCAACCTTACAAATGGTACAAATGGCGAACTTTTCCCTTTTTGGGCAAACAGTAAAGAAGTCCCAAACTGGGGACTTGAAGTGTCTGTGGGGGCCGGAGGAGGCGGCGATACTGGTGGTGGTGGTCATGCTGCTAATGCCAGATGAAGTGGAGGATCAGGATTGCCCAACTTTTGTACGTTGTGCACTTTCACCGCCACTAATTAAGGTCGAGGTGGATGGAGGTCCCTTCTTGTGAGAAAGAAATATGGAAGCGGTACGAGTTGGTGTACTACTTAACTCCAATGATTGTGGTGTTTCCACTGCCTCCTCGTCGACAACATCATCATCATCACGCTCAGCAGCTTTTCGGGCTAGGGTCAAAATGTCTGTTTGCTGCATGCCCGCTGGGGCTGCAGTGACCTTTATGATGACTGGGTCGTCGTTGTCAGAGTCTTCATCAGCAGCAGTATCCGCCACTTCTTGTTGAGCCTCATCATCACACTCCATAACTCTGAGACTTTGGACGAGCTTCCTTTTACGCTTAACTACCTTTGTCAGATCATGTGCCTCACTCTCAGACGGCAGTGGTGCTGGTTCCCAATTTTGATCCGTATCATCAGAAGGAGGTGTGCTTGAAGAAGATGTAGACACCACCCTTGATCTCTTCCTTGCTAGGGGTGTTCAAGACAATGAATGATCATCAGGAGGAGTGTCTTCCTCAAATGATACCTCGCCTTGATTGTCGATTTCCTGATGTGCCCCTACTTCGGGAGGAACAACTATTGTGGGCACTTGTGACCCTCCATGCACCTTTGCTTGCGCATCTCCTTGCGCTGCCTCTCCTTCCACATGTACTTGGGCTTGTACTTGCACATGTGGTTTTTGTTGCGGCTGTGGTTGTTCAACACTCGTCAGATGAGTTACAACAACCTGTGTTGATTGAGGGACATTGCTGCTACTTTCTTGCGATGAGCCAACATCACTGGTCGATGGTGATTGAACAACTAGACTAAGTGCCTCTGCAGCAGTGAAGGGCTTGGACTTAAGTTGGCGTGGTGGTGGTGGTGGCACTGAGTCCAATGGAGCGGGGGTGCTGCTCCCAGCTTGGTCCCCAGCAGATCCCGCTGCTGCTGCAGGCATACTTTTTTTTTTACTCCCAAAAAAAGGGGCGGCCGGCACACCAGTCTCCTTGGTAACTTGCTTCTTCTGCTCCTTACTGGCAACTTTCTTGCTAGAGGAGCTACGGGTAACTTTTTTTGGGACCATCTTCTTCAGAGCAGGTCAGAACAGCAGGCAGCAGTTGCACGAGTTGCAGAGTTGTCTGTGTCCAGACGTGACGTCGCGTGACGTTATGCTGCCCACACACACCGCTGCAGGACTTCTTCCTGGCACTGGTGGTTCTCTTGAGTCTTGTGCACCTAAAAGCAATGGAAGACAGAGGAACATCAGTTCAGTTATACACCCCAAAAAATCGAAAACACAGAAAAATCAGCACAATCCCATGCCATCCATGATGTTTACATTCAAGACACCCCACAGAAAGACTAGGCCCATGCAACACTCACTACCCCTGGGCATAATGGATGAAAACGAGGCAAAATAAGTGCAGGCCTCAGACACTGCCTCTCTTCAAAATGGCCCCTTGCATCCCAAGCACATGTTGCCTGTACCAGCCAGCACTCAAGATGGCCACCACCACCACCCACATGGCCAGTCCACATCAACAGTACACCCCAAAAAAAACGAAAAACACCCAGAAATCACCACAATCCAATGCCATCCAGGATGTTTACATTAAAGAGAGTGAGACCCCACAGGCACACTCAGTCCATGCACCACTACCCCTGGGCAAAAGGCCACACCAGCAGCCTCCAAAAAACGACAAAAAACACAAAAAACAGCACAATCCCAGCCCATCCATGGCCTCAATGGTGTTTAAATTCAAGAGGACACCCCACAGAAAGACTAGGCCCATGCAACACTCACCACCCCTGGGCAAAGGGCCCCACCAGCAGCCCCAAAAAACGACAAAAACCACAAAATTCAGCACAATCCCAGCCCATCCATGGCCTCAATGGTGTTTAAATTCAAGAAGACACCCCACAGAAAGACTAGGCCCATGCAACACTCACTACCCCTGGGGATAATGGATGAAAAGTAGGCAAAATAAGTGCAGGCCTCAGACACTGCCTCTCTTCAAAATGGCCCCTTGCACCCCAAGCACATGTTGCCTGTACCAGCCAGCACTCAAGATGGCCACCACCACCACCACCCACATGGCCAGTCCACATCAACAGTACACCCCAAAAAAACAGAAAAACACCCAAAAATCACCACAATCCAATGCCATCCAGGATGTTTACATTAAAGAGAGTGAGACCACACCACAGGCACACTCAGTCCATGCACCACTACCCCTGGGCAAAAGGCCACACCAGCAGCCCCAAACAAACGACAAAAAAACACAAAAAACAGCACAATCCCAGCCCATCGATGGCCTCAATGGTGTTTAAATTCAACAAGACACCCCACAGAAAGACTAGGCCCATGCAACACTCACCACCCCTGGGCAAAGGGCCCCACCAGCAGCCCCAAAAAACGACAAAAACCACAAAATTCAGCACAATCCCAGCCCATCCATGGCCTCAATGGTGTTTAAATTCAAGAAGACACCCCACAGAAAGACTAGGCCCATGCAACACTCACTACCCCTGGGCATAATGGATGAAAAGTAGGCAAAATAAGTGCAGGCCTCAGACACTGCCTCTCTTCAAAATGGCCCCTTGCACCCCAAGCACATGTTGCCTGTACCAGCCAGCACTCAAGATGGCCACCACCACCACCACCCACATGGCCAGTCCACATCAACAGTACACCCCAAAAAAACAGAAAAACACCCAAAAATCACCACAATCCAATGCCATCCAGGATGTTTACATTAAAGAGAGTGAGACCCGGACGGGTACAAGATCATCAGGAGGGACCGCATCAACCAGACCGGAGGTGGCATCGCCATCGTCCACAGGAACACCATCCGCATCACGACCGACGCCAACGACTCCTTCGCCGCAGCCGAACATCTCCACTTCCAGATTCACACCGACCCTAAGACGACCCTCAGAGGCACCCTCGTCTACAGACCCCCGGGACCACGCACACAATTCAGCGAAGACATCACAGACTTCATCAGCCCGCACGCCCTCCCCTCCACCGACTACATCCTCCTCGGGGACCTCAACTTCCACCTGCAGAACAACAAGGACCGCAACACCACCGCCCTGCTGGAAAACCTCGCCAACCTCGGACTCAAGCAACTGGTCAACACCCCCACCCACTACGCCGGCCACACGCTTGATCCCGTCTTCTCTTCCAGCAAGTACATCACCTTCAGCCATGCCACCGGACTCCACTGGACCGACCACAGCTGCGTCCACTTCAGCTTCAAAAGATCCACGACCCACCACCACCCGCAACAGGTACCTCACAGGAATTGGAGCAAGATCACCGCAGACCAGCTCACCACCTCCCTCAGCCAGAGCCCACCCGCCAACACAACGGACCCCAACGAAGCAGCCCGCAATTTCACACAGTGGCTGACCGCCTGCGCCAACGACCTCGCGCCACTAAAGAACCCTCCCAGCAGACCCAGAAGCAAGAAGGCATCCTGGTTCACCGACGACCTCAAGGACTCCAAGAAGACCTGCCGCACCCTCGAGAAAGCCTGGCTCCTCGACCGGACCACCGACAACATGACCGCCCTCAAACACGCTACCCGCAAGCACCACCAGCTCATCCGCACCACCAAGAAGAAATCCCTGAAGGAACGACTGGACAACAACGCCCACGACAGCAAAGAGCTCTTCACTATCGTCAAGGAGTTCTCCAACCCCAGCACCGGCACCAACGACATCACTCCGTCACAAGACCTCTGCGACTCCCTCGCCTCGTTCTTCCACCGCAAGATCGCCGACATCCACAACAGCTTCGGCGCCCCACCCACGCACCCAACCGTCGAACCAACGCCCCCCACCGCCACCCTTCGCACCTGGACCACGGTGACCACCGAAGACACAGCCAGCACGATGAACACCATCCACTCCGGATCACCGACCGACCCCTGCCCACACCACGTCTTCAACAAGGCCGACTCCACCATCGCACCCCAACTCCGGAACATCATCAACGCCTCCTTCAACACCGCCACCTTCCCGGAGAGCTGGAAGCACGCCGAGATCAGCGCCCTCCTGAAGAAACCTACAGCGGACCCCACCGATCTCAAAAACTTCCGCCCCATCTCGCTCCTCCCTTTTCCTGCTAAAGTCATCGAGAAGATCGTCAACAGACAGCTGACCGCCTTCCTCGAGACAAACGGATCCCTCGACCCCTCGCAGTCCGGCTTCAGAGCCAACCACAGCACCGAGACCGCCCTCATCGCAGCCACAGACGACATCCGGACCCTGCTCGACAAGGGGGAAACAATGGCCCTCATCCTCCTGGACCTCTCCGCTGCGTTCGACACGGTCTGCCACCGCACCCTAGTCCAGCGCCTCAGCAACATCGGTATCCAAGAGAAGGCACTGGAGTGGATCATCTCGTTCCTCGCCGGAAGAACACAAAGAGTCCGCCACCCCCCGTTTCGCTCCGAGGCCACCGAAGTCATCTGCGGCGTCCCGCAAGGATCTTCACTCAGCCCCACCCTCTTCAACATCTACATGAAACCTCTCGCAGCCATCACACGCCAGCACAACCTCAACATCATCTCTTATGCCGACGACACCCAGCTGATCCTCTCCCTCACCAGAGACCCCGACACCACCAGAACCTGCCTACACGAAGGGATGAAAGTCGTCGCCGAGTGGATGAAGGACAGCGCCTGAAACTGAACTCGGACAAGACGGAAGTCCTCATCCTGGGATCTTCGCCCTCCGCCTGGGACGACTCCTGGTGGCCCCCAGCCCTGGGCACCGCACCCAAGCCAACCGACCACGCACGCAACCTGGGCTTCATCCTGGACCCCTCCCTCTCGATGACCAGACAAGTCAACGCCGTCTCCTCATCGTGCTTCAACACCCTGCGTATGCTTCACAAGATCTTCCGCTGGATCCCGACCGAGACCAGGAAGACTGTCACCCAGGCACTCGTCACCAGCCGACTGGACTACGGAAACGCCCTCTACGCCGGAACCACAGCCAAGCTACAGAAAAGACTCCAGCGCATCCAGAACGCCTCCGCCCGACTCATCCTGGATGTCCCCCGACGCAGCCACATCTCCAGCCACCTGAGGAACCTGCACTGGCTCCCCATCGACAAGAGGATCACGTTCCGGCTCCTCACCCATGCACACAAGTCTCTCCACGACCTGGGCTCCAAGTACCTCAACGACCGCCTGACCTTCTACACGCCCACCCGCCAGCTACGGTCCACCAGCCTCGCCCTCGCAGCCGTACCACGCATCCGAAGAGCCACCGCCGGAGGAAGATCCTTCTCTTACCTGGCTGCCAAGACTTGGAACTCCCTCCCCATCCACCTTCGGCTGACCCAGGACCATCTCGCCTTCAGGAAACGACTCAAGACCTGGCTGTTCGAGCAGTAGCATACCCCTCCCCCCAAGCGCCTTGAGACCCTCCCGGGTGAGTAGTGCGCTATACAAATGGCATGATTGATTGATTGATTGATTGAGACCACACCACTGGCACACTCAGTCCATGCACCACTACCCCTGGGCAAAAGGCCACACATGCAGCCCCAAAAAAACGACAAAAAACACAAAAATCAGCACAATCCCAGCCCATCCATGGCCTCAATGATGTTTAAATTCAAGAAGACACCCCACAGAAAGACTAGGCCCATGCAACACTCACTACCCCTGGGCATAATGGATGAAAAGTAGGCAAAATAAGTGCAGGCCTCAGACACTGCCTCTCTTCAAAATGGCCCCTTGCACCCCAAGCACATGTTGCCTGTACCAGCCAGCACTCAAGATGGCCACCACCACCACCACCCACATGGCCAGTCCACATCAACAGTACACCCCAAAAAAACAGAAAAACACCCAAAAATCACCACAATCCAATGCCATCCAGGATGTTTACATTAAAGAGAGTGAGACCACACCACAGGCACACTCAGTCCATGCACCACTACCCCTGGGCAAAAGGCCACACCAGCAGCCCCCCAAAAACGACAAAAAACACAAAAATCAGCACAATCCCAGACCATCCATGGCCTCAATGATGTTTAAATTCAAGAAGACACCCTACAGAAAGACTAGGCCCATGCAACACTCACCACCCCTGGGCAAAGGGCCCCACCAGCAGCCCCAAAAAAACGACAAAAACAACAAAAATCAGCACAATCCCAGCCCATCCATGGCC
The DNA here is from genome assembly GCF_964261635.1 of Lissotriton helveticus. NCBI lineage: Eukaryota > Metazoa > Chordata > Amphibia > Caudata > Salamandridae > Lissotriton > Lissotriton helveticus. Next base: position 1,165,228,831 of record NC_136065.1, on the reverse strand, counting down.
TCAACGGTGTTTAAATTCAACAAAACAGTTGTATCATGCACCCATAACCAACCCTGGTCCTACTGGATACTGTGGCTACCCACAATATATTTTATTTAATGTTCTGAAAAAGTTCCAAAATTGTAGTTGCAGCAACTGTAATGCCCCAAACAAACTTACTTGTGAAAGTCAAAAAGGCCTCAAATCCAAATATCCAGCAGCACCCACAAAAAGTAATCCTTCCAGGTCAAGGTCCAAATGAAAGTGACCAGCACATGAAGAAAGCACTGAAAGGAGCCTGCTGGACAGGAACAGGAAGTTGGAGACTGTGGGGCACTTCCTCCCCCCCACCCCAAAAATGGACTCCTTGCAAAAAAAAAGGCCATGCAAATGTCAACCTGAGGAGTGATTCTGATAAAAATCATCATTTTCTGAAGGTTTATCCTGTTTGCTGGTGGATTTCTTGTGCAGAATTGCAAAATCTCTATTTCGCGAGTGCGAGATTGTTCCTGTCCGCCGCAACTACGTGTTCGCAATTGCGAACTCTCGCGAGGCGTGCTGTGCAAGGTGGCAAGCCGCGATTACGTATTCGCGGGCGCCAAACTCCCGCGGGATCCCGCAGCAAGATCCAAAATGGCGCAGCACTCGCAAAATATGATCGAGAAAAACAACTCGGCAAACGCTTAATGACGGAAAGTGAACGCCATGCACCACGCCGCGCGCCGCAATATTGTATCACCAAGCCAAAAATCCGCCGCGAGCGAATTCCCGGATTTTCGACAAATTCGCGAGAGTTCGCGGATTGCGAATTTGTCGAAAATCCGAAAAATCCGCGAGCGGAACGGATTTTACGCCCATGCTTACTCATAATGCTCCGCCTTTGCTTGCAATATAAGTTTTTTATACCTATGGAGGGAGGCTTTATACTGATCCCTGGCTATATCAGGTTTAGTTTTCCTCCAGGATCTCTCCGAAGCCCGAAGCTTCCGTTTGTGCTCCCTCAGGAGCGGGGTGAACCATGGAGCTCCTTTGCCTGGTCCTTTGATGAGCTGTGTCCTTTCAGGTGCTATCTGATCGATGGCTTGACACAAGCTCCACGTTAAATCCGTGTATTCCAGGTCCAAGTTGATTCCAACACCAAGAGGTCGGGCCACTTTCGGAAATGTCTCGGTCAGGGCTTTGAAATCAACCTCATCCCATTTACGGATTTTTCTGACTCCCCGAGACAGATCACTTAAGTGGCCGTCAATATGGACCTCATAGTTCACTAAATAGTGGTCAGTCCAAATACATGGTAGAACACCTCTGAGAGTTACGCTTGGATCTGAGGTCCATACAAGATCAAGGGCGTGACCCTTGATGTGTGTGGGTACTTCCACTAGTTGTTTGAAGCTCAAAGAGGACATTGTAGTATTCAGTTGGCGTGTAGCCAGGTCCATGTGGGGATTTTCCCAATGTAAATTAAAATCTCCAGCTACCACGATTTTTTTATATCGCGTACAAAGGTCAGACATAATAGGGGCAAATAGATCGTTGAATAACGGGGTAGAATTAGGTGGACGGTAGACCGACAGGACTACCAAACAAGAATTATTCAAGGTGATCTTTACCCCTAACAGGTCAGATAGATCCACTGTTTCTGACAGTAATCTTTCTACTGACAGATTCTTTTTGAATAGAATCGCTACTCCCCACCCCCGTGCACTTCCTGCACGGTTATGCCATATTGCGTCGTAGTTGATTGGGAGAGCCGCAATAATATCTGGCATGGAGTTGTCATTCATCCAGGTCTCTGTTAAAGTCAGGACATCAATATCATTATCCTTAAGCAGGGTGAAAATCTCCACATAATGTTTATGGAGTGACCTGGTGTTTAGACTAGCTAACTTCAACAGAGAGGACTGGGTTCCAGGCTTGCCCTTATCATGACGTTTAATGGCATACTTATTCAGCTTTGATAGAACCGCAGGATCTAATGACTGCTCACCTTTATCAAGTAGGAAAAGCTCCTCCGACGAGTACGCTAGCCGGTGGCCAGGAAGCCTGGCCCCTGAGCCCGTCCATGCGCGGACGGGCGCAGACGGGCTGGACTCTGGCGTGACTCTGGCGATGCTCTGGCGAGCCCGCAGCGCGTGACCGCTGCGCGTCAGCATGACCGGTTTAAGTACCGGTCTAGCGTCCTTGTGACGACTAGACCGTGCGAAGCTTCTGGGCCATTCACCCCCCACCCAAGATGTCCACCGCAGTGCTGCTCGAGGGAGAAAGGGAGAAAGGACCCGCACAAAACATGGTGTATTCAACTATTACAGTGCAAGTAAGTGGCCAGTGTAAAAACAGGGTATAAAGCAGAAATTAACACAAACGATAAATGACGAAAAACGGGGGTTTTAAAAGAGGCTTGCAATAGCTCCTATGAGCGCGCTACGCTCTGCGCTGCTCCTTGTAGTTCAGCTTGGTTTCCAGTATATAGTCAATACAAAACACTGGGAATGCCAATTAGGGGGACAAGGGGACATCAGAGGTAAAGTCATGTGGGGGAGTACATATATTTCCACGATAAGCATTCCACTGTGACCAAATTCTGTTCCACTTCCTGGGTCTGCCCCGAGACAAATATACTGTCTTTTACCTAAACATGCACCAGTCCATATTCTCCTTCCACGCCAGTACAGTGGGCGGTCTGTGGGAGCCCCATAGCTGTGCAATATCCCTCTTAGCAATCATGTTGCAGAGGGTCGCCCAGCAAATCTGAGAAGCGTTATAATCGTTGGGTTCCCACACATTCAAAAGACAGCGCCGGGCCTCGGGTAGAAGCGGAACCTCGTGACATTTTCCATAATCGCATGCACTCGGGACCAGACACCAGCCACTTCGGGACATTCCCACAAAATGTGAAGGAAGGTGCCAATCACGCCGCAGCCACGCTTACACAGCCCATCCAAAGAATAACCCATTCGAACCAGACTCGGACCGGTGACATACACACGGTGAAGGATCTTAAGTTGGACAAACCGAAGGCGGGCGGGTATGGCAACCTCTTTAGGCGAGGACAAAGCAGACTGCCAGTCCTCGTCGTCCAGTTCCAATCCGTCGGCAATCCATAAAACCCTGAGGTGCGCAAGCAAGTCAGTTCTGGTGTTGATCAGTTTTTTATAAATGAGTGAAATTGTACTATCAGGGACATGGCCGTCCAGGATACGGTCCTCGAGAGGTGAGGATTCGGGAATAGCAGTTCCCACAGCAAAAACTGACAGCAGGGCATGACGTACCTGAGCATATCTAAAGAATTCCCTGTCTCCAAGCTCATATTCCGTCTTGAGCACCTCAAAGGTCTTCACATTTACTTTAGTCCAGAGGTCACCCACCTTACTTAGACCAATCATGTCCCATTTATCAAAACATTTCGTCCGCCATAGATTGCCCAAACCTTCGGAAGCATACAATGGGGTCACACGCGTCAACCTATCACATCATCCCAAGGCCGCATTCGCATCGTGCCACACTCTTACGGCGATTTTCGTGGGCCCGGTCAACGTCCTATGAGGTCCCTTGGAATATAGCGCCCTATTAAAATTCCCACCGGACAAGAGGTGCTTGTCCATAGCAAAGGCCGGGGTAGGACCAGGAGCGTAAGTTGCGTGGTTAACAGCACTTAATTGAGAAGCCCAATAGTAGCGCTTGATATCTGGGAGGGCAATGCCTCCATCATACCACGGGAGCGTGAGCTTAGATAGAGCAATTCGCGCACGCCCGTCCCAGATCAGCCGCCTCTGCAGGTGATCCACTTCACGAAAAAACCCGGACGGAATGGGGTCAAAAAATTTTGGGAGTGCATACAAAAATCTAGGCAGCGACATCATTTTGAAAAGAGCCGCGCGACCCAGTGGCGACAAAGGCAACTTCCGCCATCGTGCAGCGTCAAGCTTGAGCCGGTGAAGAGGGGGTAGCAAATTGCGTTCATAGCGAACTGCGGGATCTAAGGAAATATAAATCTCCAAGTATTTAAAGCCAGTATCAGCAATTTGAATCGGAAATCTACGAGGCAGTGGAGGAAGCTCACCGGACAAAACATAGATGCACGATTTAGTCCAATTAATAATGAGACCCGAGTTCTTTCCGAAGGAGGTCAGAACATCAAAAAGCACATTAAGGGATTTCTGGGGGGAGGTAAGATATAAGAGGATGTCATCCGCATATAGCGAGATTCGGTCCTCAAAGTCGGGAGTCCACCGAATGCCTTTCATTGAAGGCTCCCAACGGAGCCACTCCGCCAACGGCTCCAAGGCAATGGCAAAAAGCAACGGGGACAGCGGGCAACCCTGCCGGGTGCCACGCCCAAGCGGAAAGACACCGGAGACCTTACCGTTAACAACCACCTGGGCGAGGGGCTTTTCATAAAGAAGCTTCACCCAAGCGATGAAGGTCGGACCAAACCCAAATTTAGAGAGAGCCGCCCAGAGATAAGGCCATTCTATAGTATCAAAAGCCATAGTGGCGTCCAAGGAGGCCAAAATGGCCGGTTCAGTAAGAGTCCCAGCTCTCGTCAGAACTCCGTGAAGTCTCCGGAGATTAAGGGCGGTATTCCGGTGTGGAATGAAGCCGGACTGGTCCGGATGGATCAAGTCACTAATCACCGTAATCAACCGATTAGCTAGCAATTTTGCAAGTATCTTGGGTTCGGCATTCAATAGTGAAATGGGCCGATACGAGGCGCAGCGATCACGCGGCTTACCCTCTTTGTGGATTACAACGATGGTAGCCAGTCGCTGATCATCGGGAGGGAACCAGAATCAAAAGCCTCAAGGAACATATTCCTTAAGTAGGGCGCCATTTTGTCGGGTCGGAGCTTATACAGTTCGATGGACAAACCATTAGGACCCATTGCCTTGCCAGAACGAAGGGAACGTATGGCAACAGCGACTTCATCTATAGTAAAAGACGCATCCAGTAGGGCCCTGTCTTCATCAGAAAGGCGAGGCAACGTTATGTCTCGCAACAACAAGTGGGAATCCTCCTCGTCCCTATCACTGACCGAGGCGTATACGGTTCGGAAATGATCAACAAAGCACTCAACAATACCAGCTGGGTCAGTAACACACTCACCATCCGGCCTTTCAATTACTGGGACGACACGATTCACTCTCTCTTTTTGTCCAACCACGCAATCAGTTTATCAGCCTTGTCGCCCAAGTCATAGATCCTGCCCTGTTGCTCTCTATTCATCGCTTTAGCTGCGTCGGTAACAAGGGCCCTATAATCAGCTTGTTTCAAACTGAGGGAATGCAATTTAGAACGAGTAACATCAACTTCAAGATCACTCTCAAGCACAGTTATTTCAGTTTCGATGCGCACAAGTGCCTCACATTTCGCCTTCTTGGAAGCAGCAATCAAAGACAAAGAATGCCCAAGAATAACAGTCTTGAAGGCCTCCCACAGTGAAACAGAAGAAGAAACAGACCCCTCATTTTCATCGAACTAATGGTCAATGGATTTCAGCAGTGCAGAGCGGGTTTTAGGATTGCGAAGATACCAGGGATTTATAGGAGCCACTCTACCCTCGCCACCCACCCCGGCCTCGACAAAAAGCCACAAGGGGAGTGATCAGAAATGCCCCAGGGAAGCTGATGAATCTCTTTGATGGAGGGTAATTGCGCTGCTGGCATTAAAAAATAATCTAACCTGGTGAGACTACCATGGGCCCCCGAGTGAAAGGTATATTGTAGCTGCGTAGGGTGCATCAACCTCCAGCTAGCTATAAGGCCAAAAGTGTCAAGCAGGTCAGCAAGCAACAATTGAGACCTAGCCAAATCTCTAGGAGGGTGGCGATCCAAAATGCCAGAGACCACGGAGTTAAAGTCTCCGCCCAGGATCAAAAGACCCTCAGGAAGACCCAATAAGAGCCGCCCAAGGTCAGCAAAAGTCGAAGTCTGCAGGCCCGGAGGGACGTACAGTGCAAGTATCGAAAGCGTCTTACCCTCCCACCTACCGGTGAGCGCAGCATAGCGCCCCCTGTCATCAAGTATTACATCATCAATTTCAAAGGGGAGAGAGGACCGAATGAGAATACCCACTCCTCTGGAGCTGGAAGTGAGACCATTCGGTACCCACGTCTATTCATAGCCTGGCAAGCGTTACCAATTAAATGCATTTCTTGCAAGAGAACAATATCGGGGGAATGACGTCTGATGAACTGCAGCACAACCCCTCGTTTTATCCTGTCTCCCAAACCATTGACATTCCAGGACAGCAGTCTCAACTCATTACCCCCCATCCCCGTGAAAGAAACAGAGCACACCCCTCACCGGACCCAATGATTGAAATGGAAGAAAAACAATACAATGCCTTGGAAACAAAAAATAAACATACGAACACCCCCCCACCTCTCCCCAACGTGAATCCGTTACAACGCCCCCCCACCCTGCACCCCTGCGTATGACTCAAAAGCCACCCCAACTTGCAGTGTGCCTGTCGCCCAATCATGAAACTAATCTACACAAAGAACCCAGGAGGAGGAAGAGTCCCCTTACACCCCCGCCACCCTCGGGCCGATACAGAATAGAACAAAGGAACAATGATCCAAACTCAGCTGGCAAACAGGCGGAAAGTTCAGACGTCGGGAAATATAATGTCACTCTTGCTCCGGCGAGCCACCGTCAGCACCACCGGGGTGCTCAATTCGATCACCTCTTTTTGGCAGGGAATCAAGCCAGTCACTGACATTGTCCGGACGGTCGAAGAAAAACGTTTGTTCCTCATATTTGATCCGCAGTCTGGCTGGAAACAACATGGAGTACTTAAGGTCTAAATCGCGCAGCCTTCAATTCAGTCCCTGAAACCCCATTCTCTGCCGCTGAACCAGTGGAGTAAAGTCGGGATAGAAGTTCACAGTGGTGTTTTCAAATTTCACAGGGCCGCTCTCCCGAGAAGCCCGAAGGATAGCGTCCCTATCCCGAAAGTGGAAGAGTTTGGCAATGATGGGCCTCGGGGGGGCACCCGGTTTCACCTTCCCACCAGGAAATCGATAGGCCCGTTCAACCGCAAAGAATTTACTGAGGCCGGTGGGGGCAAGGTGGTTCAGAACCAGGTCTTCCACCAAGAGATCGGTGGCGGCATCCTCGGGATTTTCCGGAACACCTATAATGCGCACATTATTACGCCGGGCCCTATTTTAAAACTCCTCAAGCCGACGGGCCACCAAGTCCTGTGAAAAACGCAGGTTGCCAATCTCAGTCTGTGCTTCCGTGACATCAGTAGTTAGGCTGGAGGTCTTCAGATCTAACGCCTTGACCCTTTCATTGGTTTTCGCCAGGTCCGCTCTAATCAGCGTGACATCGACAGCCACCGTATCGATCTTGGAGTCGAGGGCCTCATACTGTTGTCCCATGGAGGCCTTCATACTGGTGATGGCGCTCATGACGTCTTGAAGCGAGATCCATCGTGGAGTCTTCAGGAGTACGGCCAGTGCCATGGGGGATCCCTTAGGCTGGGTGTAGCGATCCATCACATTAGTTTGAGTTTGCCCCCCACAGAGAGGCGTTTTCGTTTTGCGCTTCTCAGTGTCCGGTCTGGTGGCCATATTGGAGACAGTGCCCCGGAGGGGCCCTCGAGACCTGGTGAAAATGGCCGATCACAATGAGGCCAAAAGTACACAAAATGGGGCAAAAGTAAAGAAATTGCCAATAGGGCTGGAGGCCAGACACTCATGGAAGAGGGCACTCAGAAGTTGAGCGAAAGCAAGCCGGATCCGGAGTAGATCAAAGAGGAATGCCAGTCAATCAGAGCCCGGAGGAGGAAAGTGAAACTGAAAGTTGAAGTAAGGCCGCCTGGGGAAGACCCCTCTGGCCATTGTTGTTCGACTACTCCTCGGCCTGAAGATCAGCAGAGCCCCAGGCCCCGTCCCGGGGCACGCCGTAAAAGTACGAGTTGATGTAAAAATGTCCCCCGACCACCGATTTCAATTTTAAATTTAAAAGGAATATTGAGGTCAGCCAAAGATCGCCTTCAAAAGCCCATCTTCAGAATCAGGATATATGCAGGATATTTGCGAAGGGCGGCGCGGGTCTCGGGAGCTCTGTGCTCACGCGACCATCATGGATGCCCGCGAAGCTCCTCCTCCCACTGCACATTGTTAAATGTGTGCACATGCATACTAATGTACAAGTGAGTTTGATGCCATCATGTGAGGAGGTGGCTGAGCCTTGGAGGGATTGGGGCCTCTGCCAAAGAGGCACTCTGCCCGTCATCAAGCCCTTCTCCCCTCTCCTTCACCCAAGAGAAAAAGGTTTATTGAGGCTTTCGCCGATGTCCTGGATGTATTCACACCTCTTAAACCATTGGCTGCTTACAGCCTCCAAAAGTTAGCTCAAAAGCCACTGTTGACACTGCTTTTCAGCTTGTTTCACCTGCCACCATGTGATTTAGGCTTCTCACCAGGTGACTGTGCTAAGGGAGCCAGACACCTGTGACACACTGTGTGAGTTGACTGGTATGCAGTTTGTAAGTAATGGGCTATTCAGAGCGATGGTTCCATACAAAAGGTGACACCTTCCAACAGATAAATGTAGTTGGGGGTATGCACTTAGAAGCTCATTTTACACATAGAATGTGAATCCAGAAATGGTGGAGCTCTAGCCCTCACCAATGGTAAATCCAGGAGCAACACCTCTTTCAAAAGAAAGTTGCAGTAGGCGGTTTCGACCACGCCGGACACAGCCACTGGCTGATGGCTGTTTTTGGGAAGTTTGGGTTTCAAAAGATGTGTCAGGCTACAGTGCAGGCAGATGTGGAAGCCCACCCTTGCCAATGGAACATGCAGGATTGTTGACTCCTGGCTAGTTTGAACCATACGGTGGGCGGAGTTTCACACGGCAGTCACAGCCATTGGCTAAAGTTGAAAAATGCAACCAACGCGGACCAATGTTTTTGAGTGCCATAACAGATGACCGCCTATTTGGCCTACTTATGTGTTGCGCATTGGAAATCAAGTCACTTACCTTCAGAAAGTGCTGCTTTTTACACCTCCCAACCCATCAGCTGCTGCTCCAGGTGTTGCCATGACACAGTGTCCAGGGTGCAGGGCCTCTGCCTTCACTCGGAAGGAGCTGGAAACCCTGGTCGATGCGGTCCTTCCCCTGTATAGGCAGCTCTCTGTCACTCCAGAGGAGCAGATGAGTACTATTTATGCAGTATGTACTCAGCTACATTCCAGCTATCCATACACATGGCCCAGATTGATTGTGGCAATGAGACCCAATCAATCAATCAATCATAAAAATTTGTATAGCGCGCTACTCACCCGTATGGGTCTCAAGGCGCAGAGGGGGGGGGGGGGCGCTACTGCTCGAACAGCCAGGTCTTGAGTAATTTCCTGAAGGAGATGTGATCCTGGGTCAGCCGTAGGTGAGTGGGGAGGGAGTTCCATGTCTTGGCTGCCAGGTAGGAGAAGGATCTTCCTCCGACGGTGGATTTCCGAATTCTAGGGACGGAGGCGAGGGCGAGGCTGGCGGATCGGAGCTGGTGGGTGGGTGTGTAGAAAGTAAGGCGGCTGTTGAGGTACTTCGCACCCAAGTCGTGGAGAGCCTTGTGTGTGTGGGTGAGGAGTCTGAACGTGATCCTCTTGTTGACGGGGAGCCAGTGCAGGTCTTTCAGGTGGGCGGAGATGTGGCTGCGGCGCGGGATGTCCAGGATGAGTCGTGCTGATGCGTTCTGGATGCCCTGGAGTCTTTTCTGGAGTTTGGCTGTGATTCCAGCGAAGAGGGTGTTTCCATAGTCCAGACGGCTGGTGACGAGGGCCTGGGTGACCGTCTTCCTGGTTTCGGTGGGGATCCATCGGAAGATCTTTCGGAGCATGCGCAGGGTGTTGAAGCAGGATGATGAGACTGCGTTTACTTGCTTGGTCATCGTGAGGGAGGAGTCCAGGATGACGCCCAGGTTGCGTGCATGGTCCGTTGGTTTGGGTGCGCTGCCCAGGGCAGGCGGCCACCAGGAGTCGTCCCAGGCGGAGGGCGATGATCCCAAGATGAGGACTTCCGTCTTGTCTGAGTTCAGTTTCAGGCGGCTGTTCTTCATCCACTCGGCGACGTCTTTCATCCCTTCATGCAAGCTGGTTCTGGCGGTGGCGGGGTCGTTGGTGAAGGAGAGGATCAGCTGGGTGTCGTCGGCGTAGGAGATGATGTTGAGGTTGTGTTTGCGTGCGATGGCTGCGAGAAGGATCATGTAGACGTTAAAGAGGGTTGGGCTGAGTGATGATCCTTGTGGTACGCCGTAGATGTCTTCAGTGGCCTCGGATCTGAACGGGGGAGGCGGACTCTCTGTGTTCTTCTGGCGAGGAACGAGATGATCCACTCCAGTGCCTTCTCTTGGACTCCGATGTTGCTGAGGCGCTGCACTAGGGTGCGGTGGCAGACAGTGTCGAACGCTTCAGACAGGTGCAGGAGGATGAGGGCTCTGTTTCCCCGTTGTGGAGCAGGGATCTGATGTCGTCAGTGGCTGCGATGAGGGCGGTCTCGGTGCTGTGGTTGGCTCGGAAACCAGACTGCGAGGGGTCGAGGGATCCGTTCGTCTCGAGGAAGGCGGCAAGCTGTCTGTTGACGGTCTTCTCAATGACTTTGGCAGGAAAAGGGAGGAGCGAGATGGGGCGGTAGTTCTTGAGGTCGGTGGGGTCTGCTGTTGGTTTCTTCAGGAGGGCGCTGAGCTCGGCGTGCTTCCAGATCTCCGGGAAGGTGGTGGTGTTGAAGGAGGTGTTGATGATGTCCCGGAGTTGGGGTGCGATGATGGAGTCTGCCTTGTTGAAGACGTGGTGGGGGCAGGGGTCGGTTGGTGATCCGGAGTTTATGGTGTTTATCGTGCGGGTGGTGTCTTTGGTGCTGATCGGGGTCCAGGCGCAGAGGGTGGTGGTGGGGGGCGTTGGTTTGGTGGTTGGGTGCGTGGTAGGTGCGCCAAAGCTGTTGTGTATATCGGCGATCTTGCGGTGGAAGAACGAGGCGAGTGAGTCGCAGAGGTCTTGCGAGGGGGTGATGTCGTTGTTTCCGGCGCGGGGGTGGAGAGCTCTTTGACGATGCTGAAGAGTCCCTTGCTGTTGTGGGTGTTGTTGTCCAGTCGTTCTGTGAATGCTGTCTTCTTGGTGGTGTGGATCAGCTGGAGGTGTTTGCGGGTGGCGTGCTTGAGGGCAGTCATGTTGTCAGTGGTCTGGTCGTGACGCCAGGCTTTCTCGAGGGTGCGGCAGTTCTTCTTGGAGTTCTTGAGTTTGTCGGTGACCCAGGAGGCTTTCTTGCTGCCGGGTCTGCTGGGAGGGTTCTTCCATGGTGCGAGGTCATTTGCGCAGTTGGTGAGCCACTGTGTGAGGTTGCTGGCTGCTTCGTTGGGGTCCGTTGTGCTGGCGGGAGGGTTTTGGCGGAGGGAGGTGGTGAGCTGCTCGGTGGTGATCTTGCTCCAGCTCCTGCGAGGAATCTGTTGTGGGTGGTGGTGGGTCGTTGTTCTTCTGAAGCTGAAGTGGATGCAGCTGTGGTCAGTCCAGTGGAGTCCGGTGGAGTGGCTGAAGGAGATGTGCTTGCTGGAGGAGAAGATGGGGTCAAGCGTGTGGCCGGCGTAGTGGGTGGGGGTGTTCACCAGTTGCTTGAGTCCGAGGTTGGCGAGGTTGTCCAGCAGGGTGGTGGTGTTGCTGTCCTTGTTGTTCTCAAGGTGGAAGTTGAGGTCCCCTAGGAGGATGTAGTCAGCGGAGGGGAGGGCGTGCGGGCTGGTGAAGTCTGCGATGTCTTCGCTGAATTGTGTGCGTGGTCCCGGGGGTCTGTAGATGAGGGTGCCTCTGAGGGTGGTCTTGGGGTCGGTGTGTATCTGGAAGTGGAGTTGTTCGGCGACGGTGAAGGTGTCGTCGGGGTTGGTCGTGATGTGGATGGTGTTCTTGTGTACGATGGCGATGCCTCCTCCAGTCTGGTTTACAAGGTCCTTACGGGTGATCTTGTATCCGTCCGGGATGGCTATGGCAATGCGCCAGATGCATTTCAGATAGTGTGTCTGGTAAAATAAAAGTGCACATGTTCTGGTGTGTGTGGCACGGTACTCTTATGGACTTCACATCATACTTGTGATGCACCTACTACCTTCCTATAGCCTACATTTCAATGCATGTAAAAAGTTATTGTTGCCAAAGTTGGATGGGCAAATTATTTGATGCAAGATGTGCTGGCCCATTTGCAGGCCTTTATACCCAAATTGTGAATGTGTTCTGTTAGGTGCATGTCAGGAATATTTGAGATATGTGTACGGTCTTACCAATCACTGAACACACATGAGGCCACACTAACCAGACTTCAGAGATCTACCAACACCTCACAGACCCATTCGAATTGATCAACAACAGTCATGTCTGATGTAGGATGGCCACCAGATGTACAGGTAAGTATGGGAATTGTGGCCATATGGTGGTCATGTCTGAACAGTAGGCTTAGCATGCAGAGAGCAAATGCTGACAATGATTTGTGCAGTGTATGGTCCATGACCCAGGCTGTAGCACAGGTATTTTGCCTACGGTACTGGTGCACAGAGTATTGCCCTGTAGATCTGCTGATCCTCAGTTGTGGCCTTATTAAGTTTCCCAGGACTATGATTTTCCCCGAATGCTCCTAGTGTAGCAACATTTCTACAGATATATGATGTGAGGGCCTGAACCAGCAGTCCTGTCCATGGACTCATTTTATTAATGTGTGTCATTGCCAAAGGACAGGCACCTTACTTACACCTGTTTTCAGTCTGAATGTCATATAAGTGATGCTACCATTGTATAGGAATATTTATCATGAAATATGTAACCAGCAGATACTTTGTAACAGTTGTAGTGCAGTTCCTAAGTGCATCACCTGCTGTGTCATAATGTGACATCAAGCATGTTATACAATGGTATGTTGATGTTGTCCCATTCACAATGCCACATATGGTATACGGTGTATTCCTCGATGTCAGGATTTCCAAACACTAACACATGCAGACGTAGTCTGATGTTCAAATTTGTCAATCCATAGCCACTAACCCTCAGAGTGGGATTTTCAAGTTACACACATGGCAGCCCTTTGATTACCACCCCACATTTTGTTAGTACTGAAAAACATGGTAGCAGTGATGTCCGACGGTGTGGATCAAGTCATTTGTCCAGAAAATGTAGGTTTCTCTCCAGGGCTGCATTGCTCTGTAGCTGTCAGGAAGCTACAATGGTGCCATGTGTTACCTAGTAACACCTTACAGAGCGTATATGGTGTGGTCCCAGCATACATGATGTAAGAGGCCTGGTGTACTCAATATGGGCAAGGTGAGGATTGAGGGTGGTACTCATAGTACTCATAGGACTTTAACATTTAGTTGTACTGCTTTTTGAATTGGTTAGCATGTGCACTTCAAACATGTAATGTCTGCAATCTTGTAAGATGTCTATGGTAGCTGTGTACTAGCTCTGTGTTACCCTAGCAGATAAATTATATATTGCATGTCCACTACATCTCTTCATCTATTGCATCCATACAGATCAATCCAATCAGAAGGTGTTCCTGTGGAAGACCATTGCCCAGAAGGGGCAGACACTGGGGGGCCCTCGTCTGCGCAGTGTCCATTGCAGGAAACGTTGGCAGGACCTGAGAGGCTGGACCCTGAAGATCACAGAGTCTGGCTGGTCCTGTCATCTCCAGGCAGAAGGGGCACATGCCGGACCCTGACCCCCTAATGGCTTGCATACTGCCAGTGGCCTATCCTGACCTTGATGGGCAGTTGAGAGCCCAACAGCAGCAAGGAGGGAGCGAGTATAGGCCTGAGTGGAACATTATGCATGACCATGGTTCTTTTGTTTCAGGCAGTTATTGTCACTTCAAGCTTTAAGATGACTTCGGCCCCACACAATAGGGGAATTGTTGATTGTGGAGGTATGATAATTGTGGAGGTAATGACCATTGGCAATGGTCCATGTACGTAGGAACTTAGTAAGGTACTTTCAAATGTGCATTTCCATAGTTGTACAGTTACATGGCTGCATAATGTCTCAGATGACATATATTATCTGTAGATGTCATGTGTGACAGTGGTCCAGAACAAGCCACTTGTCATCCTACTCTCTGGATTGGCACCCCCTCACTTCTGTGTGCCATGTGATGCTGGACCACTAGCTTGAGACATGACATACAATGCACTCTGGAAGCAGACACTGTGCAATACATCCCCTTGGTAAGTGGGGAATATTCAGTATAATGAGAGAGCTTACACCACTGGTGCCATCTCTTGAGCTCAGTAGATGCTGCCATGTGTGAACTAATGTGTTGTAATGTCACATGTACAACTGTTCCATACATTGACTGAAGGTCTACAAGTTTCCTATCTGAAACCATCATATTTGCATGTTTTGGCCAATGTGTACATGGCAATTTATGTCAGTGATTGACATACAGAGTAGGTGTTACCATAAATAGGGTTGTGTAGACATGGGTGGGAGAGTCACACATACCCAATGGCTTTGATGAGTGTCATAAGCCAAGTCAACATGTTGAATCCAAAACATAATCAGGTTGAACACTTACTGAACTTTCTGGATTTGTGACTTAGCATACCACTGAGAAGTGTGTATCTTGTCAGGTAGGATGCATATGTGCATCTGTGGAGGGTAAATATGTGGATGGTGATATGCATCAGGAAGGGAAATGCTGACATGTTGGGGGTCATGTGTGTGTATCAGCAGTCACTACTATCTTGTAATTAGTGTTACCATAAGGTGTACCGTACCATGATTCCCCTTCTGTTATGGACACATTTAAGGGCTCTTTATGGATTGGATGTATTCTAATCCTCATGTTCTTTCAGTATTCTGAATTAATTAACATTGGCTAAGTGCATAAGGTGTGTTCCCATGCACCAATGTTGACTGTGTATATTAATAGGCAGACTCGTGTACAGTGGTTCTCTGTGCTGACATCGCACACCACTCAGTGCCACTTTTTGTCCCTTCTGCTCTTCTACACTATATGTGACACTTAGCTAAGCTACTCATGTGCAACTTTTAGATGCATCATCTGTCAGTGCACAGATGGTTATGTTTTATAGTTTTATTTGGTAAGTGTGAACAGTGTAGAATGGGCTACTCCATATCACCGTCATGTTGGTAGTTACATTTTACACTAGATTAGTTAGCTGTAGCAGGTTGACAGCAGTTCAACATGGTGTGGGTTAGGGTCACCTGGCCATTTGCTGATTGCAGGGCCTGGCATGGATAGGTAGTTATGCATTCCATGTGGAAAATCCCTTTGATGACATTAGGTAAGTATGGTATGCTACAATGGCATAGGTTGCCAGGGTGATGATCGCTCCTGCTACACACATGAGGCCAGATTTGAAAGTAGGTGACACATGCTGTTGTTCAAGACTGTGCTTATGATACCATTATAGATGACTGTGCACAGGTCATATAGCTTCCATGCATATGCTCATGCCAGTGTTGGAACTAATGTAGTCATCCCAGTACATATAGTGATCTATGCAGTTGTGTAATGAGTTGTGTTATGATCTGTTATGCCAGTATGTGAATGCAACAGCAGTTAACCTATTTGTACAATGCTTTTCAACCTCACCACATGGCAGGGCCAAGACTGTTAGGGAAGCAGCTGGCCACAGTTGTCCCCCTGCTGGCAGTGACCAAGAGGGACCCAGTGGTTCAGAGGGTGATGGGAGAGCCACCGAGGAGCACACCGACACAACTGAATTGTCATCCTCATCTGCATCGACCTACAGTGAATACCCCCAGGTGGTGGTTGAGTCCCTGGACCCTTGTCTCCAACATCCAAGGTTACCACCCCCCTACCATCTACACCCTAACTGCTGCTCCCCAGATAGCTGTCCGAGCCCGCTCCACTAAGTGGGGAAGAATCTCCTTTGTGCCAGGCACCCCATCCCCTGCCTTTCCCTCCCCTGCTGCCCTGAGTGCAGAGGCCATTGACATCCTGAGGCACATCTCTGTGGGTTAGACAGCAGTGCTGAAGACACTCCAGGTGCAAAGCCATCAGCAAACGCAGATAGTGTTGTACCTGGGCATTCACTCTGGGATGTCTTCCCTACAGAGATCATTTTCGGCTCTAGCTTCCAAACTCACAGCAGCCTTCCTCCAATTCCAGCTTTCTAACCACCCTCCTACCTGTTTCCAATCCAAAATCCCTATTCCCATACCAACCCAAAGCAGAAGCAAACATCAGCACGTATCCACCTCAACATTCACACGCAGCACACAAACAGAAAAGCATAAGACAAAAGACAGGCACACACCCACTCAGCATGCAAAAAACACCCTCACTACCACATCCATTGACAAACGTGCAGACACCACACCCACCTCACCACATACCTCGACTACAGACATACAGGCAGACACCACACCAGCAGACACAGCCACTACAGACACCAACCTCACAGACTTCACACCAGCAGATAAAGCCACTACAGATGCCAAACTCACAGTCACCACACCAGCAGTCACAGACACATCACAGACGCCACCCTACTCCTTATCCCACTTGAGCCACCCCCTCCAAAAGCCTAAAAGAGTATTTTGGCACCCCTACCATACCCTTCCAAGTCTACCCCAAAACAACAAGACCAACCCCCTACTAAAACCCAGAGTACCCCACAAGGCCATAAAAAAAAAGGAATATCCGTATTGACACTGCCTCACCCCCTACTAATTCTCAAAGATCCTCTTTCCCACCCCAGCTCCTCAAAAGGGAAGAAAAGAAAAGGGAAACCAGACCCCTTTCCCTATACCCTTCACTACCCTTCATAGCTATAAATTACCTAAAATGTTGAAACCTGGGCCTCCCACAGACCCAGCCGACCCTCCCAATCCTGAACCAAGCCCTTCCAAGAACCAACGCAGCCCACCCTAGTTACATTGGTGCCTGGCCTGCCCACTAGATGCCCTTCCTGAGGAGTTACCCCTGGCAGTGTTTTGGAAGGCAAGTTTGGATGGCACAGCCGTATGGTTGCCCACAAGATTGTCACTTGGACTGGCTATTGGCCTTCGTTTTACAAAATCCATTTGTTCCATGTAATAAAGCACTAGGTTGGTTTTGAACTCCTTTGTCCAGCCATTGCTACCAATACTAAATGTTGGTCTTGTGCAATATGGGATGTGTAACTACAGTTCTGTTGGTTTCACCATGATAACCGATCTTTTTTCATTAGGTAGGTATATTCTGAAATTAGGGAAAGTTATGGAGTTACAGAGGCCGAGGGTCAATGTTTACTGGCTGTATATGTGAGATGAGGTCCAACTGGGGCAGACATTGCTTTGTCGAGTTTGTGCTATTATATGATTGCAGGTTTCTTAGGCCAGTGGCCACATCTGTTAGGTGCAGTACTCCCTAAGATGTAGGGTGCATATGTGTTTAATGTGTACAAAGCAGGTATTAGTTTCTGCACTCATATGGTGCGGGTGTTGTGTTGTCATACTTAATAGGTATTTTGGATGCACATGTACCCAATTTCATGTGCCTTTTTACACATTTCTTTTACTAGATGTGTGACAACTGCTGCTGCTGCTGTGTTCATTGTTATGAACTTGGAACCCCACATTTGCCACATGCGCATGCCACTTTCTGACCAATTTCATTCTTCCCAGATTTGACTAATTCCACAGGTTCTGCCCACACAGAGACTTGGAAGCAGGTGCTATATGAACTGTGTCCTGGTCCCGTTGGCTTCCAGGTATCTCCCTGGTATTGGGATCCCATATATGCAGTGAATCTTTACACTATGGGCTTCTGTAGTTTTACATCTAGGTTAGTGGGAACTATTGTACATGTCTTGCCTTTTTCATTTGGGTGATGTGTGGGGGCATTACAGGGCTTTATCAGTGAAGCTGTGTTCTCTTACCAGAAAGTTCCATACTGAAATATGTTTGACATCACAACGAGACGTAGCTTATGCACAATGTATGTGTGTTACAGTAGTTGATTGCTATGTCAGTCATGTGGAGGAGCTGTTTGATGACACTTAATTGCACACATCTGTACAGCAGCTTCTGAGATGTAGTCACATTTAGAGTATGTAAGAGTGTGCCTGTACATTGTCAGTGACCTGGACGTAGAGGGCATCATGCAGATGTGATAGTAACATACATTCAGTGTTGTTGCATACATGGACACAATAGATATTTAGGACCAGGGATAAAATGCCCACAGTATCCTGCCTCCTTGGGTGCGGGGGGGGGGTGAACGTAGTGTCACATAGTGGCCTAGGAGTGTTTTGAGTCAGGTGATGTGGAGTGTGTGTATATGTTCAGCTGAGATGTATCACATACAAATACTGACTGACACATACACACACTCTGTCTTCTGTGTTGTGGTGGGCTAGGCCAATGTTGTGATATTTGTGTTTGAAAGTATTTGTCTTGTTCACCACAACAGGAGATTGAGTGGATTAAGTTAACTGGGGGGCGGGGTTCTCACAGGGGCGTGTCTGATGACCATGAGGGCATCTCTTACAGACATATAAGCCACATATCTGTGATTGGCATGTTGTCCTGCATGTATGGTATGTCACTACTTCTGGCATTGCACGACATCCAGATTTGTGATAGGACACATTACATTGCACCTAAGATGTCAAATGTCTTGTTCTTGCCGGTGGTTGTTAGTTGCAAATCATTTTGTAGGCACAACTGTGGCTTTCTTGCATAGTTGTTTGTAGTTGTTTCAGTTCAGACATGAGGAGAGTGTGAATTGAGTTGGACGAGTATCTCTGCTGTTACATCTGGGGCGGTAGTAGGTGATACTGCAGCAAAGTAAACTTTCTGTCTCACCCGGATGGTGCAGCTCTAACTGGAGAATCGGTGTAACCCTTCTAAGCAATTGCATTTTCCACATGCTGATGCTATGCACTAGCATGCCCCGGGCAACTTCATGGCCTGGTACACATCTGTCAGTGCTCTTTCCTTCCACTGCACCTTCCTGCCACCTCATGTCCTACTTCTCAAGATATATAATTTCACCCTGATGCGGCGCAGTAACAGCCTCCTTCAAGCAGCACAACAGGAGCTCAGCCGGATCCTCAGTTCTTGCTCCCAGCAGTAGTGAGGAGTGTATTGGAGGTGGGCAGGATGTCTGGTGCATTCATATCAGTGGCACACACTTTGTGTGTGTGTGTGTGTGTGTGTATTATATAGCTAAAACATGTGACACGTATAGCAGTGGAGATCTAACAGTCCATATATATTCATATTTATGTGTACATGCACACTTGTAGTCCTACCTTTATGTTGGGCCTGTCCCTGTTTTTGATTTTCCAACTCTGGTCACCCAATGCTGAGACCCCCGCAGTCCTACTGACCATGCTGCAGACCACATTTGCAATTGCGGAGCATCGACTTGCTGTTGACTTAATGTCTATGGATAGGTATGCCACTTACCGGTGGTTGCCTCTACGATGGCCTCGATTTTGGAGGTAGTTGAGGAGGTAGAGCAGCAGCAAGATGTGTGCTATGGGCTCCATGTCTGCACCGGAAGTGTGACGCAGTGTAGAGGTGAGGTTCGGCCTTATTTCACTCCCTTTCCTCCAACTCTGATGAGATGGTTGGACCGCCAGAGACGGCTAGTCGGAAATGTGCACCGTAATTGGGTGTGCGGTTCATAGGAAGGTAAGCTCTCTGATTGGCTACATTAATCATTTCTGACACCACTGACTAATTTCCTGTCGGTGTCATAGAAACTGCGGTAGTTGGAAATCCATGTATTTAAATGGATGTTAATCCGTCAGTCAGAGTGCCGTTACTGAAGCCTGCGTGGAGGTCTGACCACCTCCGACAGGACCACGGAAGCCGGTCTGACTGCCATCATAATAAGCCCCATACTGTTTTTTAGCTGCAGATCTTTCTCAGTACCAATGCAATCAAAAATAATAATCCACCAAAAATGGAGAAAAAAATATTGTCAAAAAAGCCCCCACAAAAGGCAAGAAAAGACAAATCTAATAGAAATCTCTTGATGCAATTCGAATCTTGGAACCATAAAAAAAAGCAGAACAGGTATTTTAAAAAGAGACACCCCCAGTAAAGCCTAAAAAAACAAGAGAATCAAAGTAAAAAGCATTGGTTTTTTATAAACCAAAAATGATTTCCTTTAAAAAATAAAAAATGTAAACCTAAACTTCCAATGCCCATAGGACACGTTCGTAGACAAAAACCTGTATGGTAAATTAGAAAACCCACACGCAAAGCACTTTACATTGCCAAAAATACATATATATCACAGTCAATGATCAAAATGTAATGAACATAACACAATATATCATAGCATAGTAATATATTACAAAAATAGTGTAGGAAAACCTAAAACTACAAACTAGTGAAAAACACTAACACTAATACATGTAAATATACAAAGAACTTAGAAACAGCATGTAGGGAACTGGCCTCTTGTTGCAGTTACCTCCTCACACTTTTTGCCCCTTTTTTAGCTACTAGATGCTCACTTTCGACAGTGCACTGAGGCCTGCTAACTAAACCTCAGTGCCAGTGCTCCTTCCCTAAAACGAGCTAAAGTCTATTGGAATTCTCAAGGGCATATTATCAAGCTCATTATTGCCGCTTTACCAGCAGTTTTCTGCCGCTAAACCGGCGATCATTTTTAACGCTGTTCTTGATAATATGCCCCCCTGTAAGTCCCTAGTAAATGGTTCTCCATGTACCTAGGGCAGGGGTACTAAAGAGGTCCTCTAAGGGCAGCAGCATGTGTTATGCCTCCTTAAAGGACCCACATACAAATTCCACACAGACTGCCAGTGTAGGCTGTGTGACATGGTGCAAACCATTAGTGAAAATAGGACATGACACACTCCTATAACTCATGACAAAGTCATTGTATCTGATATATATAAAAGTCAGCCCTACAGCAGACCTTTGAGAGCTAAGGCGGGGTGCATTATATTTTATGTGAAGACATATCTGCATTAGCAGATATGCCTGTGATGTCTAGTTCTATTACTCCGTATTGCAAGTGAGCAGTGAGGTCATCTTAAGGTATGTACTGGGCACTGGTCAATTCGAGTTCCCCAGCTACATAATGGCTTTACTGAAACATGTGGTGTTTGGTATCAAACATCTCCTATTAATAAACACACACTGATTCCAGTGATGGATTTATTAAAACATGAACCCAGTGGGTACCTCAGAGGTTGTTCCTGAAACCTACCAGCCCTCTAGTGTGCTAGCTGACTGTTTCAGTCCATCCTTCTTCCACAGATGAGTTTCTGACCCCCAGGGTTGAGAGCCTTCGCTCTCAGGACATCAGGAAGAATGCCTGCACTACAGAGAGGTGTTATAACCTCCTCCGCCAGGAAGTCTAGTTAAAAATAGTATTCCAAACCAGGGTGCTTCAAAGGGACCACTGCCTTTTGGTATACAAGTCTGGCTTCCCACACAGGAGAGGATACCGTCCCCCCCTGCCCTGAAGCCATCTGGCACCAGGATAGGTGGGAAATTAGCAATGCAGGAGGTGTATTGCACTGCCAGGCTAGGCACAGCTCCACAGTGACCCAGTCTGACTTGAACACGACTTTAGAACTTCAATCATATTGTGTGTGGTGGACTTAGGAATTCAGGGTGATGCCCACTTCCCACAGGAAGTGGTCATCTAAGGAGTGTAGTGGCCCCAGGGGTAGGTAGGCCATTGGCTACTACTCTCACTCCCCTTAATGACCCTAAATTGAGTACTTAGGGGACCCCTGATACCAGGGATTCACATTCTGATGGATCAAGAGAAGGAGTGGACCAAGAAGAGTCCTGTCACGAGAACTGAGGCGCAACAGCTGACTTGCTGCCAACCCTGCCAACCCTTCAACCAATATTGGGGGCAGCAGACAGGCCTGCTGCCCCCAATATTGGTTGAAGAAGCAGACTTGTCCTGCCACTGTGTAGTCTCAAAGAAACCCAGAGGGCTGCCAGTGCTTTGCCAATTGCCTGAAGAAACTCCCTTTGAGTAGAGGAGCTACTCCATTGCAGCCACAGGCACCAAAGATGAAAGGTGTGGTCCACCGAGTTGCCGCTTCAAGGCCAGCCCAACGCAGCAGCTCCTCAGGAAGTGGACCCTGTGCTCTTGAAAGTCAGATCTGTCTCCACATTGAGGGGGAGGACACCAGTACCAACCGGAGCTACAAAGGACCAATCTCTGGGTAACTGACCCTTGCAGCAGCTAAGGCTTTTGATTGATATACTTCATTTTGGTATACCATGTAAGGAGCCAGCTTCCTACACAAGACTATAACTAACTTTTAGACCTTCCTCCTAAACCCACTCTGAAGACCCTTTAAAAATCCTTAAAAAAGGACATACCTGTTCATATGAACAGCAGCACCTTATCTAATATCTGCTTACACCCCCACCAGTCTATTAAGGTCCTCCCATCTACACATCCTCCATACCACCAGAATCCAAAAATCAAGATGGGTAGGAAGATACTTTGCACACCTAATTCCTAAACTGTGGAACGTGCCCCCTCACGACTTAAGAACGCTACAAAATGAACTGGCTTTCAGAAACAAACTTAAAACCTGGCTATTTCCCTTAAACCATTAATGAGCTTTGTTCTTGCCACAGTACTCATTTATCAGCCGGGGAAGCCTCAGGGTAGCCATGGGCTATGTAAATACCCAAATCAAATCAAATCACTGCTACCTGGTTCCAGCAAAAATAGATACAAAAAAACACAAACAGATTAAAAAATAGAAGATAGCGGTAAAAAAATAAAAAATGGCCGCTAAATGAAACTAAAAAAAGAGAATCTCCGGATAGAAATGATTGGGAAATATTGTAAAATGATGAATAAATGTATCATTCAAAAACAAATTATTAAACACTAATAAACATGTAAAAATGTTGTTAAAAATGTTTACAAATTGTAAAGTATATATAAAATAAGAGCATAAAATATATAGAATTATTTAATACATACTAAAAAATGTATGTTAAAATAATGATGAATATATATATATATTACATGCTATAATTGGATCATCGAAATAATGATTGGGTGTGCTCGGGTGTAGTGTTTATAATTAAAGGGATGACATTTACTATTTCCTCTTCAGTCTAAACCAATGTGGGAATGGTGTCGGATGGACACTAAAGGGGTGATATTTACTATTCACTCCCCAATTTAGCAAATTAAGGGAAGATGTTACAGAATCACTTCCAAGGGAACACTCTGGTTGAAGTGAGCACCGGAGACCAACATTCAGTCTCCCGGACCACCATTGATAAAGGGTCCAAACACCACAAACCTTAAGGTCCAACCATCACACAGGACCTCATGACCAGACCTGAACATGGAATAAGATATCAGCTAGATACACTGAACAAGGTGATGATAAAACTTCTAGCACAACGTGTCCAAAAAAACCACCCGCCCTGAAGAAGACCTTCCCCGAAATTAACCACGGCCAAGCTTTGAAGGTCGAAATGCGCCAGCACAAATATAAACGGAGCCAAGGCCGACCATTAATTGATGCATTGCATGCACAATAGTAGTGCAATCTGAGATATGGAATCTGGGATCCCATCTGGTATAGACTGGTGCTCTGACCCCAACTACAATAGGGATTGGCAGTAGCGTTTAACACTACACATAAAGAAGATGCAAGTGGCAGAGGTCCCAATGATAGCACTTTTCAGGACACTAAACAGGCAACTGCATATGTTCTATTGCATGTCCACAAACTAATTCATGAACTGTACTTAAGATGTGGTAATATTTTTGTTGTATATTAATTGTCTTTTGGATTAATCCTTTACATGTATCCAGGAAATGTTGTCATGTTAGTTATGTTTCTTATAAGTCTTGTCTCTCGTTATTATGTCAGTAAATGTATAGTATGTTTTCTTTAAAAAAGTCCTTCTTTAAAAAAAATCAAGCAAATCAAAAAAATGCTATGATTCATGAAAAGCTTCAGTGATTCATTTCAGACAAATGACGTAAAAGACACACATACAGGCGCAATACATAGGACTGTACAACCTGGGTGAAAGGTTGAGATTATAACAGGTCAAATCAAAGACAATAGAGGGAACAATGTTTCGGTTTCTTCTATTTTAGTAGACTTTGATTGATGATCTGGGAGGCACCACCCCAATTTTGATTTGCATGAAAGTCGGGGCATTTAGTACTTCCACTCCAATCTAAACCAATTTGGGAAAGGTGTTGCACACTAAGGGGTGATATTTACTATTCACACCCCAATCTAACCAATTTGGGGAAGATGTTGGACATTAAAGGGGTGACATTTATTATTCCTAATTCAAGCTAAACCAATTTGGGGAAGGTAATGGACACTAAAGAGGTACATTTTACTATTCCCTCTCCAATCTAACCATATTAAGAGAAAGTGTTAGACACTAAAGGGGTGAAATGTACTAGCCTCACTTCAATCTAAACAAATTTGATGAAGATGGTGGATATTAAAGATATGAAATTTGCTATTCTCACTATAATCTAAGGCTACTTGAAGATGGTGCTGGACTCTAATGGGGACATATTTACTATTCCCACTCTAATCTAAGGCTACTTGAAGAAGGTGTTGGGCGCTAAATAGTTATAATTTAGAATACCCACTTCAATGTAAAACATTTTAGAACAAGGTAATACAAATGAAACGCTTCAAATACACAATTAATACTCCATACTCACACACATTTCTTTTTACTATAAAATGAATTAAAATGTACTCTAAAACACACTGGCCAAAAGACTAGACAAGCCTCTATACACATATTTAAATATTAAAATATAATAATATATTTGTAAAACTTGTTGTTGCAAGTAATAAATAATATATTTTTTTTATATTTACTACCATTCCTAAACTTTAAATCCTAAAATCACAATCTAAAATTAACAATAATAAAAAAATGTACCTACATTTTATATTTGAAAAACAAAATCTATCGTTATTATAAAATTGCAATTTTAAAAACCTAAAATTAAAATGAATAACACAATTTAAAATATTTCTAATACTTTGCTTGATTAATAAAAGGTGTAATATATTGTTACATTTTAAAATCTTTCATTTTTTATTTAAATGTTTTTAAATTAATACCATTTATATTTAATTATATTTATTTTCAATTCAAACGTATCAAAATATTAATATAAACTATTATATAGAATGAATCACACTACAATAAATTAGTTACTAACATGAACAATATCATATACGACAATAGTTACTACATCAATAGTACAACAATATTAAAAACAATACTAAAACTATATTTTTATCTTCAATATTTTTGATATCCTGAAATTCTTGAACCAATATTTTGGTATCACTATATTTTTTCAAATGTTTTGTCCAAACACCCAAGCTAGGGGTATGGCAGTAAGCAGGAAGCTGCAGTTTAATTTTCATTTGGTGACACTCGATTCTAGGGAAGCACCAAACACACCCTCCACTCCAAGATGACCGCCAAACATCAACACTATTTCAGTAAGTCTCTTAATGTGACCAGTCACTTCCTTACCGGTGGTTCCTGCTCGAGACCAACTTCTTCCCGAAAGAGACAATGCCTCTTTTGCTTCTTCAAGTACATAAGAAACCTCTGATCAGTGCGCCAGTATGTTAGAACTCCTCCGACTTGCTCATGATGTAGGATTATTTATTCCTGCTCTGCTCCACCTCCTGCGCTTCTCCATCCCTGCCAGCTTCAGCTCTTCTCCAGCCGGGGTCATAGTCCAGCTCTGCTTTAGACTGGCCATCTCTTGCTCCAACTCCACTCCAGTCCTTTTCTCACCGAGATGCAAAAGTTCAGCCTTGCAAGAACTATTCTATAATTGGAACCCAGCACGTTGGAGGCCACAAAAGATGTAACTTCTAACTAACCATCCGAGCGTACCATCCACACAAACATATGGTCACTGCAAGGGAGAGTAAGTGGGTTCTCACCCTCCCCACCAATCTCTACCACTCTTGCCTTAGGTGTGATAATTGCTCCAGGGAGGCCTGACAATGTCTGAGCTTCCACTCTTCATAAGTCCCAACTAGAACACAGGAATAACACCTGTATTGCTACCCTCAATGTGATCAGTGTGTATTATGAAACGCAGGAGTGGGAAAGCTATTTTTAACCAACAAATGCATTTCTATGGTTAGACATAAATAACATATTTAGCAATAGAGTATTTTGGACTGCTTTTATTTTATTTACCACCAAACTGGCTACACAATATGGGTACAGTAATACATGGGTATCAAGTTCAGCATCACGATATCTACAATAAACAAGCATTTGCAATGCAATAGCTCTCGCATTATTAACGTTTGAGCTATTGGCATTGCTAATAATAACAGCCCTTATTTCTCTCTCAACTATCAAAATGTGTTAAAACACAAGGGAAGACATCCCTTAAGGATAAGACCCCTCGCTCACCCGAAGGTGACATGCTTCATCATATGGGTCCTCCTTACCAGTGGGGAAAACCTAGTCACCACTGGGAGCTACTACTTCAAGACTTAAGGAAGGAGCTCAGAGGTGTTTTGAGTTTTCTAAGGAGTAGGATGATAATCCCATATGTGAGATGTTGGGTTATAGTGAGGTATATTGCAGCGCTATGTGAAGGAAAGGTGTGAGTTAAAACTGCCTAGATAGAATCACCAATTCACTTTATTATTGTGTTCTACCTGCTAGGATTACAATGTAACAGCACAGTGGTATGGATATAAACCACTGTTAGTGATAGGTCGACATGTTTCAGCCTGTTGATCAATTACAGTACCAGCGGCTTTATTGAGGACCAGATTTTTTACAATGCTGCTGCAAATAGTGTGAAAAAAATAATAGTTGAAATAAATTTTAATACACCACCAGTATTCCTGCTCAATTCTATTGCTTGTGTCAGGCCATACTCTGGATATCTGTGGAAAAAGCTTCAAAGAGTCCACAGGCTACCACTAGCCAACAGAAACAGAAACAATAAGTTCCCTCGCCCATTTTTGATTTATTTTGGAAACTTTTTACTCAGACAAGCAGTATCTTTAAAAGCCAAACCTAATACTCCTATAGCCACAGAAGATGTTACCTTTTTTGTTCGGTCTGATCTATGCAAAACCACCATGGAGAGACGTTGGAACTTGCGTCAATTAATAGACCCATTTAAAGCCGTGGGTGCCCAGGTTTTCCTCCAAGAACCTGCATGTTTAAAAGTTATTAAAGCCGGGCATACATACTATCTCAATCAGGTCAAGGAGGCAGAAATGGTCTTAGGAAAATTTACTAATGTATAAGCTATTAGGTATATAGCTATAGAAATGGCCAATTCTATGTGATTGATATCTGGAAGGACATGACCAATTTGATTTATCTAGCACAAATTGCTGAGCACTAAAGGGGGGATGATACACTTAATGAGGTAGGTGGGAAGGAGGTAGGTGGCTACACCTTCAAGAGGCTGTCCTATCAACGACAGTAGGTATTAAGGGGGGGTGTTTTCCTATGGTACGGTGGTGCGTAGAAGTGGGGAGCGAGGGTGGGAGGGAGGGGAGGGAGAAAATTAAAAATGGCATGGCAAGTCAAAATGAAGCTAAAAATGTTTTTAGCAAGGACGGAAACTTGGAAGAGTGATAAGAAAGGGAGGGAGTTTTTTGATTGGTCTTACATAAAATGACGTACTGCAGTTGTCTTGCTTGGAACGTATCTGTCCTGAACAATAAAACCAGGAGAAATCTAGTTTTTCAAGAACTGAAAATGTATGATGCACAGCTGGTCATGTTAACAGAAACGCATATTTGTTATAAAGATTAAAAAAAATTGAAACAGCTGGGATATGATTTGGTGGTTTGCACTACTTTAAACTCGCCTATAAGAGGGGTTGCCATTTTAAAGAAAAGACATTGGCAAGGGGAAGTTATCAAAACTGCAGCAGATAAGGCTGGACGATGGGCAATAACGCAAATCCGGCTAGAAAATAGTATGTATGTTTTTTGTGCCTTATATGGTTCCAACAAAGATGAACCACAGCTATTTGGTTGGTTGAATATGGAATTACTATCATGGGAAGGAGAGCTCATATTAATGGGGGATTTTAACTGTGTATTAAACTATTCTCAGGATGCAACAAAGAAAGGGATACGTATGCGTAAAACTAGAGCAGCTATACTGGAGCTAGCAAAAATACACAACATAAAAGATATATGGCGCAGTCTCTACCCAGGCATACCTGGTTATACTTATTATTCATCTCCCCATAAACTCTGCTCCAGGATAGATTTGGCTTGGGCCTCAAACGATTTAATAAGTCAGGGATCTATGCAGGTTATGCCAAAAATTTCTTCTGACCACAATCCCATAATGTTTACATTTGGTCTAATTTCAAGGGCAAAAGAGAGGCGCCCTTTTACTTTTTCAAGATACTTATTATCGGATGAGGCCTTTGTGACTTCTCTTAAAAAACATATTAAGGAGTTTATTGCACATAATATGGACACGGCTAGCGTTCTTATAGTCTGGGATGCCTGCAAGGCCTCTATTAGAGGAATAGCACAACAATATATCCTCAAACAAAATGCAACAAAGAAAAAAGAAGCAAAATTAATGACAAAAAATATCTTACATATAGAGAAACAACTAGCTGACTGCCTAAGAGAGGGGGCTAGGAATAGGCCCGATATATTACTTCTGGAAAATAAACTACTGATTTTACGCTCAGACATCAAAAGTTCTCTTAAGGAAAAACATAGCTGCAAGATACTTAAATTTAAAATCTCGCAAAATGAATGCGGGGATCGAGTAGGAAAGCTTCTGGCGTATAAAGTGGCCGAAAACCGGGCATCAACACTGATTAAGTCCATAAAAGGCCCCAACAATATTCTGCATACACAACCCATACATATTATGGAGCAATTTGTCTCTTATTACGAGGAATTATACACTCCAGAGACTAAGGTCAGCTTAACTCAGATTCAATCCTACTTAAATGATAAACTCCCCGTAAAACAATATGTAGATCAGCTTACCCTAGACAATTTGGAAGAGGTATACACATTTGAAGAATTACGTTCAGCAGTATTTTCTCTCCCACCCAATAAAGCGGCAGGGGAGGATACGCTTCCTATTGAATTGTACAAAATCTGCGCCGAAGAATTACTTCCCCTTTTGTGTCTAGTTGTGAATACAATAGGCACAACAGGTAAGGCTCCGGAATCCTGGAGAACTGCGAAAATTATGTTTTTTCTGAAAAAAAAGAAACCTCCGACGCAATGCGGGTCATACAGGCCAATTTCCTTAATAAATAGTGATGCTAAGGCTTACTCTAAGCTGGTATCAACACGATTGGCACCCCTTATGCCCCACCTAGTCAATGAACAACAACATGGCTTTGTGGTTGGTAGGGACACCACAGCGCATGTCAATATGGCAATTACAGCATTTGACATAGGTGCTACTAATCGCACCCCACTCGGCATGATACTTCTGGACGCAGAAAAAGCGTTTGACCGGGTGGGGTGGGATTATCTGTGGGAAGTGCTAACTCAGTTTGGCTTTAAAGATCGTTTCCTCAGAGGCATACAGGATATTTATAGGGAACCCAATGCTAAAATCAGCTATGCGGGGCTACTATCACCAACTTTTGCAATATCAAGGGGGACTCGGCAGGGGTGCCCACTTTCACCCCTGCTGTGTGCTCTCTCCATGGAACCTTTTATTAATGCCCTGCAGAATCAAGAAAAGATAAAACCACTAGATCATGAACATAAAATACTCAAAATTACTGCATATGCAGACGACTTAGCTATCTACACTACAAATGTAATAGAAGCATTATTTGGAATTGCAGAAGAAGCGAAAAAAATTGGGGATATCTCAGGTTACAAATTAAACTTTGACAAAACTCAAACTTTAATGAACTATCAAATCAACCAACCAGTCACTGGGCTATGCAATTCAGCTGTGTACTTAGGGGTGAAAATTTCTTCTAAAACTAGTGAAATCAACAAATTAAATTATGACGCTCTACTTAAACACCCTTCAATGGCTTTTAAAAAATGGCACAAGATTCCATTGAATATCTTGGGCCGAATTAATTTGATTAAAATGAATATTTTGCCCAAATTTTTATATCTTTTTCGTTCCATTCCCCTTCGAGTTAATAGTATATTTTTTCGGAAACTGGAGGGAATCTGCAGCAGTTTTGTTTGGAGCTACAAAAACCCCAGGAGATCAATGACGATACTAAAATTATCCCTAGAAAAAGGCGGATTGGAATTTCCGGACTTTAAGTCTTACTTTTATGCATCCTTTCTAGGACGGCTTAGGAGCTTACTAAATAAAAACGAAACACATTTCTTTTTTTATCAATTTATGTTAGGCACTAATTCATCTCAATTTCTAGCAAGAGTACAATATCCTAATTTTTTCAAACGAGTCAAATTTAAGATAGCAAGGGACTCGGTAGCGATTTTTAACCAGATCATGAAATTTTGTGATACTTCTTTCTTTCATACAGATTTACCATTATGGGACAATCCAGGATTACCAGGTATTTTTAATGACAAAGTTGGGAGGGATTGGGCCATCTATGGGATTAAGACACTGGGAGACCTCTATGGCTCTGATGGTTTTCTTCAGTTCTCGACTTTACAATTGCTTCATAAGCTGCCAGGGGAAATGCTACTTAAATATATGCAAGTTAGGGATTATTTAATACGAAAAATGAAGCTGAATAAAATCACAAGCTCGGATATGTGGGGTTTCTTGTATAGTACAAAAAAGAAATCTTTAATTAGCTCTGGATACAAACTCTTAAGCCAACATAACGTGGATGATTGCCCGAGATTGTCACAAAAATGGACTATAGAATTGGGAATAACTGTGAAACCACAGAACATATCTAGTGCTTTTGTTAATATTAACAAAATAGTCCACTCTTCGAGCTTAAAGCTTCAACTATATAGGACGGTCAGCCAACTCTACCATACTCCGTTGAAAATTTCTAAATGGTCACAAAATAGCGATCACACCAAATGCCCCAAATGCAATCTGGTGGCAGCAGATCTCATTCATATGATTTATTCGTGCCCTATGTTGGCTACGTTTTGGCAAGAAATAGAAAATACTCTACTTCAAAAGCAACTGATTTGCTTCCCACTTACTGCACCTATGGTCTTACTTGCCTTAAATACAAGAAGTAATAACAATACTGGCTGGCTAAATATAGCACTATCTTGTGCTAGACTGGTGGTAGCAAGAGCATGGATCTCACCGAACCCACCTTACAGGGCAGAATGGTTAACCTTAATCCATGAAATATACTCTATGGAAAAGGCTCTTGCTAAGAATAGTAGCCGAAAGGCAGTAGAAAAAATGGAAAGGATATGGGCTAATTTTGTATAAGTCCTATATGTTACAAGATGAACTGTTAGGGATTTTGAACTTTAAAGATTGAATGTTTTTTGTCTACTTTGATTTCTTATATTTAGTGTTTCTGTCAGGCTGATGCGATATTATGCATATGAATATTGTGGTACTTTGTATATTTGATCTTTCCCTGAAATCACTCTAAAATTTGTTTCTGATATAATGTTTTTTGTTTGACATGCTTGCCAAAATATATATATTTTTTTTAAAAGGAAATGCACCAGAGATTGGTTAATACTTATAATTACAACAGCAAAAAAGCGGCAGACCTCCTCCTAATAGAAATCCAGACGTTAGAAACTAGTATTAAATCTGCAATTGTGAGTATAGTTTCAAAGAAACAGTCTGACAAAAAACAAGCTGAAGAAAACTTCAAAAAACAAGCTGAAGATATAAATAGGAACAACGTAGAATTTAAGGACTCAATTCTAGCCACCAAAATTGCAAAATTTAAAAAGGACCTAGACAAATTTGCAATGGATAAAGTGTATCCATACACCAGCGATGATTATGTCGCTCCACAGACCAACCGGAAAGGTGGTAGATATGGTTCCAACTATTCTACATCTTCAAATGAAGAGGATTCCAGTAATGATGACAACATAATCTATGGAGGACAATTTGGTAGATCTACCAATCGACGAGGACGAAGAAGAGGCAGAGGACCAAGGAGAGGATACTCCTATGGCCAGGGGCAAAATCCATGGTGGCCACCTGCACCGTTTGGCTTCCCACCAGGAAATCCACACCAGCCCCAGTTCTTCGCTTATCCTCCTCACAACCAGATGATGCCACAACAGCCTTTTTTAGGGTATGGCCCCCCCAATCAAAGGGGAAGAAGAAGAGCGCCAAAGACAAGAGTGAGTTGGAACTCACCAGTGGCCACAACATTCACATCTCAACCATCGGGGACTGCGACAACGAGTGGCACAAACAAATAATAGTTAATCTTAGCTCCTATGTTCCTAATGAATCTGAGCTCAAAGTCTTGGAAAAAGGACTTGGATATGTGCCAACCTTCAAAGGTGATGCTTTTCAAACACGTCAGGAATTGGCGGCCTTTTTTAGAAAGATCCGCCTTAATGCATTCTTCAAAGATATAGAACTCGGAAAGATGAGCACGTATCATTGCTTTTGAAGAAGCGGTCCTCTACGATTTTGAACACCTCATGAGCGATTGCCCAAGTCAATTCCAAAATCTGACTAGAATTGAGAAAACATCATTAAGAAACCTGGCGGATAATTCTGAGATTATAATCAAACCCGCTGACAAAGGGGGAGCGGTAGTACTCCTCGATACAGAGACATATCGAGAAGAATGCCTGCGCCAATTGAATGACCCTAAATCATATAAAAGGCTATTACAAGACCCTACAAAACGTCTGAAGGCAGAAATCAGTAGAAAGGTGAGGTTACGTAGTTTTCGGCCCCGCTTCGCTATAGCCGCCATTTCGTGTTGAGTCGCCATTTTATGTTGCCTCACTCAGGCAGCACGGCTAACGCGGTAAAATGGTCTTTCTGCCGTTTTCAGCTGCTCCATGTTTTTCTCGCTAAGGAACAATCTTTGTCCTTGTGTGCGATACTGATGTCAGGGTCTGGCCGAGTTCGCAAAGCCATGTCTAGACTGATTAATCCATGACTTACTCCACTGTTTGGGTCCCACCATTCTTCTCTACCTTATCTTATTTAACTGGCCTTCACTATTCTCTTTGTGTGTTCTCTTGTTACATAGCCCTTCTTTTGAAGCATTCTACACATGTTTTGCCACCTGCAAATTGAATTACGAGCACTAGTGTTGATTAACCTGATGGGAGGAGAGCACACGGGGTCTGAAAGGAAGGTGTGTTTTAGACATCCGATAGCTGGTTTTCGAACTATTCCTATTTGTCAGTTTTGTGAATATTGGGAGTTGTCATTGTAAACTTGTGTTGTATAATAGGCTGTGCGCCACGGATTGAAGTGGCAGTCTCTTGAGAACCTACCTGTGTGGTACTTCTTAGATAACTGTGCTTAGCTGCAGCTAATAAAACTACTTTTCTACGCCTAACAGAGTGTCTTTTGTCTCTGTCGGTCGAGGCAGGTGAACTCAGAGATTTTAGGCGTGCCCTGCACCGCCGGCCCATAAGGCCGGGTTCTCCAATTGGCGGCCCAACGTGTGGGCGACTTCAGTGGTAGTAGTTTTGCCCGAGAGTCGTGAGGAGCTTCGCAAGAAAATTCCGGAGGATTTCGCGAACCACATGAGCGACCCCTGCATGTCGAAGTGGACCGAAGGTCTTTTGAAGCGTGGCTACTCCTTTCCGATGGCTGCTGACGACTGCTGCCCTGACTGTCGCCCTGCCTTGGCCCTTTGGTGATGATTGGTATCGCGAAACGATAGACGGACATCTGTTGGCATGAGAAAAGCATTTAGTTAAGTATTTGTGGGAAGCGCCCACTCTCTTTGTTTTTGTATTTTGTTATTCGATTAGCGCGCTAACCGAAGCCAAGGGGTAAGTACGTTTGTGCTGTGACTCTATTGTCTGAAAATCCCTTGACGTTTGTAAGGAAGTCCAGTTTGTTACGAAATGCCTGGATTTAGTAAGTTCAAGAAATGTTGTTGTTTTGGTTGTTCTAGGGATTCCCGACTAGAGGATTCTTGTCCGATTCCTCCAGTTGGAACTCCTACTTACGAACTTTACTCAAAGCACGGTCTGGGTCCTATAGTTTTTAATGAAACATGGATCCAATACACTAAGAAAGACGGTGTTTTACAGTAGCCACAAAATGGGTCCTTTGAGCCAGATATATTAGATAAGTTGGAAACAATTCTATTCAAAAGAAAAGCCCGGCCGGCAATGTTTGACTCCTTTCACCTATGGCGCAAGGAAGCCAAACAGAAAGAAATTAAGCAAATGAAGAAAGATAAGAAAGAACAGAATATGTCGATTCTACAGGCTGCCCAACAATTTAAAAATGACGAAGCCGATCAGGTGATTGAGGTGTCGGAAAGACAACATCATATGGCAATAGATAGATGCTATCCTGTATTACCTACTGTATCGAAGAGTAAAACTCCTGATGATGATTCTTTTATGTCCCATTTGTTGACATTACCTCCACCTTATGTGCTAGGTGCTAATGCACCACCATTGCTGCCTGCTGTTAATCCAGCTGTTTTGGTTCCTGCACAGTTGCCTATTCCTGTGATTCCACCTCCGCCCCCTTTGCCAGCGACATCTGTACCCCAATCTCCTGTGCCTCAGCCTTCTCCATCTGTCGTTTCTTTTGCTAC
The DNA here is from genome assembly GCF_964261635.1 of Lissotriton helveticus. Classification (NCBI taxonomy): domain Eukaryota; kingdom Metazoa; phylum Chordata; class Amphibia; order Caudata; family Salamandridae; genus Lissotriton; species Lissotriton helveticus. Next base: position 1,165,194,164 of record NC_136065.1, on the reverse strand, counting down.
AGATTCTTCTTCTGTTTTACAGAATACGTTGTCCCCTGTTTTAGTGTCAGATTCCCCTGCAGCTCGACGGCGTTTAGTCGACCCTGTTTCAGGTCTTTTGTCGCCTCTTCTTGGACCTCTTTTCTTCTCTCCTGCATCGTCCAGGAGACAATCCCGTAGTCAGTTTCTGGATTTGGAAGAACGGACTAAATTAGATTCCGTTGCTTATAATTGGATCATGAGTCGTGTACAGTATAGTATACGTGATATTTTAGATACTTTCCTTCAATGGAACGCGCCCACACAGAGATACGTATTTGATGTTATGTGCAATACTCTGATTAAATAATGGGGAGACGTAGATCTAGACTCACCTCCTCAGGATTTATTCGAAATACAGGATCAATTTGATAAGGGACTTATTGTGGGTCCTGCTGTAGAGCATGCTGTTCAGAAGCTTGTTGCTTTTCGATCTACCCTTTTCTCTCAAAGTTCTCTTGAACCTGATCCCGTGGTTCGTCGTAAGATGGCACAATATCCGATGCGAGAAGTTCCTCCAATATGGAGAGATACGGTTCCACCAGCAGGTAATGTTCCTGGTGTTCCTGCTCATTTTCAGCGTATATGGGTACATGACCCTTGGAAAAGGTCAGAAGTATTGGCACTCAAACAGTCTTTACTGGACCCTCGTAAGAATCCAGCTGGGTACTATAAAGAGCTGTCCCAGACTGTTGACGCTTGTATTATGAATTTGGCAGATATTGACTTACTTATGGGGAACATAGTCCCACAAGCAATATGGACCAAGATTCGTAGGCAGGATCATGCGGCAGCTTTAGGTGGTGATTGGGCTGCCATTACAGCTGCGGATGCAGGACAAGTAGGTGGTGCCAAACCGGATGTCTTGATTACGGAATTACCTGGAAAAATAATAGATTTGATGAAAACTATGATGCCTGCGGTGCACGTTAACTGGGATAAGTTAGCGGCGTGTAAGCAAAAGACGGATGAAAGTGTCTCCGACTTCTTTACTCGTTTCGAGGAAACTTTCATCGACCATAGTGGGCAAGACATGAGTACTGAAGGTGGACAGCGATTATTCGTAGACAAATTTGTTTTTAATTTACTTCCAGAATTATCGCATAAATTAAAACAATCGGAGAGTTCGTGGGCTGTCTCTTGCACTGCTCAGATATTGGCTACTGCTCAATATTATGAGAATAGGGATAAGGAAGATAAGGAGAAAGCGGAGAAAAAGACTAAAGACTTGAAAACAAAGGTTCTTCTGCAACAGGCTTATCCCCCTCGTTCTGCTCAGCCCCAATTTCAACAGCCCCCGCAGTTTCAGAGGTTGTTACAGAAGCCAGTACCCTCAGTTCCACGAGTTCCATTGGGCCCTAATCAGTGTGCTTACTGTAAGGAAGATGGTCATTTTAAGAATACTTGTCCGATTTTATTACAGTTGTATGGTGGACCATTAGCATCACGAGGTCGTGGTGATTCTCGGTCCATGTCCAGAGGTAGGGGTCGTGGTGCGTCGACTCAGGAACGACGTCCCTCTCCCCCTCAGGATTCTACAAATTATTTTGATCAGCAGCATTCTCAATCTGCACAATACTACAATGATGACTATTGTTTCGATAATGAGGACGTTGATTTTCATACTAGCTAGGACAGCCATAGGCAAAGTAAGGGAGTCGTATCAGTTCCAGTAGATCAGGAAGGACCTTATGTTAATGTTATGGCATTAGGTGTTACAGAACCATTTCTCTTGGATACTGGTGCTATGAGAAGTTCCATAATGCATTCTAAACTCCCTGGGGCACCTTTGTCTGGCCTAACAAATGTTTCTCTGGGATTCTCTGGCGCCCCAGTTTCAAATCCTATCTCTTGCCCTTTGCCCATTTCTATTGGTCCATACGATTTGGAAGCTCCACTCCTTTTAACGACATGATGCGGAGAGAATTTATTGGGTTTGGACTTATTGAAACGTTTACATGCTACCCTGTATTGTTCACCCTCTGGTGTGCACCTCACGTTGGGTGATAAACTAACTTCTCTGATGTATGTATCTAAAGAACAGCTACCACCTGAATTGCGTTCACTTCCTGCTACACTTTGGGCTACGGGTCCAAATGATGTTGGCTTATTGCAAATTCCACCATATGTGGTTAGTGTTAAAGACAATGTTAAGATGCCACGTGTTCCCCAATGTAAAATATCCAGTGATGGTGAGAGAGCCTTGTTGGCCATTGTTCATGACTTGGTTCAGAAGGGTGTGGTTGAAGAGACTAGAGGGAATGTTTGCAATAGCCCTGTTTTCCCTATTCTTAAATGTACTGATCCCTCTCAGCCACCTGCGTACCGTTTTGTGATTGATCTTCGAGAGGTCAACAAAATTGTTGTCCCTCAATTCCCTGTTGTGCCAGATATAACAGCTTTGCTTACTATGATTCCTGCTTCAGCAGTCTGGCTCTCGGTTATTGATCTTAAGAATGCTTTCTTTTGCATTCCTATTGCTGAAGAGAGTAGGGATCTCTTTGGCTTCTCTCTAGGAGGTCGAAGCTTCCGCTTTAAGCGTGTACCTCAGGGCTATTGTGAAAGTCCTTCCATATATAGCCAAGCTTTAAAGTCTCAGCTTGACACCTTTTCTTTACCTTCCGGTGCTACTCTTATCCAATATGTGGATGATTTATTGATCGCTGCTGATTCGGAAAATGTTTGTAAAACAGCAACTGTATCGCTCTTACAACATTTGTCTGATTTACATCATAAAGTATCGTCTTCCAAGTTACAATATTGCCGACAAGAAGTTACCTATTTAGGTCATCTCTTGTTGAAGGAGGGAAGGCGATTGACTCCAGAACGTATTCATGCAATTGCACGGATGCCTGTACCGTCCACACAAAGAGAAGTGCGTGCTTTCTTAGGCATTACCTCTTACTGTAGACAGTGGATTCCAAATGTTTCCCTACTTGCTAAACCTCTGTTGGCACTTACACTTAAAGATACGCCCCAGCCTCTTCCTTGGACTGATGAATGTCAAAAGAGTTTTTCAGATTTCCGTACTACCTTGTGTTCTGCTCCTGTGTTGGGTACTCCAAATTACAGTAAACCTTTCACACTCTATGTCCATGAAAGGGAAGGTTGCGCATTATCTGTATTGACGCAACAATTCGGCGACAAACAAAGGCCGTGTGCCTATTTTTCTGCAACATTAGATCCGGTAGCTAAGGCATTACCTAGTTGCCTTAGAGCAACAGCAGCAGCGGCAATTTCTATTCGTCAATCTGCTGGCCTAGTGCTAGACCATACTCTTAATGTTATGGTGCCACATGCAGTAGATACTCTTCTTAACAGGACGAAAACTCAGCACTTAACGAGTGCTCGCTTGTCTGGATATGAGTTGACACTTCTAGCTAGCCATATACACATAAAAAGATGTAATGTTCTGAATCCAGCAACATTGTTGCCTACTTTGGATGCGAACCATGTACAAGATCAGCATGATTGTTTTCTTCGCACTGAAGAAGAAACAAAGGGTCGAATAGATCTGAAGGATACACCACTTGTGGATCCGGATGGGATCCTATGGGTAGATGGGTCTTGTTTCAAGCTTCCTAAAGGCGAAACCACAGCTGCTTATTCAGTAACGACTTTGTACAGAGTGGTAGAAACTGCACGCATTCCGCATAACTCGCGTAAGCTGTAGAATTGATTGCGTTGACAAGAGCATGTGTATTGGCGAAAGGGAAAAGAGTGACGGTCTATACTGACACCCAATATGCATTTGGCGTTGCCCATAGTTTTGGTCGTTTGTGGAGGGAAAGAGGATTCTTTACCTCTCATGGCACCAAGATACAGCATGGTCAGTTGGTAACTGACCTTCTTGAATCACTTGCTTTGCCTACTCAAATAGCGATTGTAAAGTGCAGTGCACATAAAAAGATTACTGATGATGTTGGTCAAGGAAATGCATTTGCAGATGAAATAGCGAAGGAGACAGCGAGGAATGTTGAAAGTCGCATGTATGTTGCGGGCCCTGCTAGATGGGTTGCAGAAGCTGGTATGTGTGAAGACACAGTGGAAAGTATGAAAGCGATCCAGAAGGAGGCCACTGAGAAAGAATTAAGTACGTGGAGAGAAAGTACGGGAATGTTGGATAGTACGGGATGTTGGACGGAATTGTCAGAGCATCAACGATGGTTGTTACCAAACGCATATGTACTGCCTGTAGTTACTATGGCTCATGGACCAGCCCATATTAATGCAAGGGGTATATGTAAGCTTTTAGCTCCAGTATGGCAGAATGAGGGTATTCCTAAATGTGCAGAAAATGTGGTGAAACATTATTATTATTATTATTATTATTAAATGACATTTGTAGAGCGCACTGACACCGTGGGTTTCCTGGCGCTGTAGGACAGGGGTGATACACTGACTGGGGCTTAAGCAGGGTTAGCAGGGTGGGGGGAAGAGGAAGGTTTTGAGAAGCATCCTGAAGTGGAGGAAGGAGCTGCTTGATTTGATGGTCAGGGGGAGAGAATTCCAGAACTTCGGGGCTGAGAGGGCAAATCTACGTCCACCGAATTTGTTGGTTCTGGTTTTGGGTATGACAAGCGACTGAAGATGAGCAGAGCGTAGGTTGCGATTTGGGCGGTAGGGAGTGATGAGGGAGGTAAGGAAGGCGGGGCTGGAGCAGTGGAGAGCCTTGTACGTGAGGCAACTTAGCTTGAAGGCCACCCTCTGTTCTATAGGCAGCCAGTGCAGTTTATGCATCAGGGGTTTGGCCGATTGCCATTTTGGGGATTTGAAAATGATGCGGGCTGCCTGGTTCTGGACTACCTGAAGGCGATGGAGAAGTGTTTTTGGAAGTCCGTGGTAGATGCAGTTGGAGAACTCCAGGCGGGAGAGCACAAGAGAGATGATTACTTGGATCAGAGCAGGAGGGGGAAGCAGGTGGCTAATCTTCCGAATCTTTCTGAGTTGGAAGGAGCAAGATGAAATCACGGAGCTGACGTGGGGTCGGAGGGAGAGTTCGGCGTCGATGATCACGCCGAGCTCTTTACAGAGATCGAGGGTTTCGGTGGAATGCCCAGTTCAGTGGGCCAGAACTGAGTACCCCAGAAAGAGGGGCTGGAGCCCGGGAGGAGGAGCTCGGTTTTCCCGGGGTTCAGCTTCAATTGATTGGAGTTCATCCAGTCTTGGATGTGGAGCATGACGAAGTGGAAGTTGTCTGCCGCATTGGGGGAATTGAGTGGGAAGATGATCTGCAGATCGTCGGCATAGTTATAAGCTGTGATGTCCCAGTTACGGAGTGAGTGGAGTAGGGGCCGGAGGTAAAGGTTGAACAGTAAAGGTGACAGGGAGGAGCCTTGGGGAACTCCGCATGACGTGGGGGTCTTGGGTGCTGTGTATGGGCCCAGCCGGACGGCTTGAGTTCTACCTGACAAGAATGACCGGATCCAGCTGAGGGCAGGGCCCTGGATGCCTGCCTGTTCGACACGGTGAAGTAGGATGCTATGGTCAACCGTGTCGAACGTGGCCGATAGGTCCAGGAGAAGGAGGGCCTGAGGGGTCCCCGAGTCGGCGTTTCTCCTCAGCGTGTCCAGAACAGCTAGGATGACGGCTTCGGTAGAAAAGGAGGGCCTGAAGCTGGCCTGATTAGGCTCCAGGTAACAAGAGGTCTCAATAAAGTTGGAGAGGCATCCAGTGACATGCGCTTCGAGTAGTTTGGAAAAATTGAGTCCGTGCCAGGTTTTTTTAATAGCGGGACTAGGATGGCTTCTATGAAGGGTCGGGGGACAGTACCTGTGCTGAGCGAGCCGTTCAGAAGAGGTAAGATGCATTCGGGTAGAGAATGAAAGACGCTTCGTAGGACAGCGGGTGGACAGCCATCAAGCGGGGAGCCTGATTTTATCCGGGATGCAAGCTGTGCTAGGGAGGCGGGATTGATGGGGGAAATTTCGGTAAGAACAGAAGAGTTATTGGGGGGAGTGTCAGGAGTGATGGGCTGAGAGGCGGTGGGGATCGAAGCTTTGATTTTATTGATTTTTTCGACGAAAAAGAGATTAAGAGCGTCACAGGTATCTTGGGTGGGGGTTTGGCCTGGAAGGGTTCTGTCATCAGATGTAAGTTCGTTCATGATTTTAAAAATTTCTTTGGATTTGTTGTCCGAGGAAGAGATTCGATCAGAGAAATGAGTTGATTTAGCTGAGGCGATTGCGATTTTATAGTCTCTGCGGGCTGAGGTGTATTGCAATCTGTCCGATTCGGAATAGTTTAGTCTCCATGTCCTTTCTAGCTGATGTACCTTCAGTTTCAGTTTTTTGAGATCGTCCGAGAACCATCTGTGGGAATTGTGGTGTCTGGTCGGGGGGAATTTGATAAAGGGGGCAAATTGGTCCCTAGCTGACTGCAGCCAGATGCATATGTCGCTTTCTAATTGATCAATGTTGGTTCGCGAATCGAGGGCCGGCCGGGTGTCTGAGAGAGTCGCAAGGAATCCTTCGGAGTCATAGGCACTCCATTTGCGAGAGAGGCCGCCAGCCATCAGTGGGGTGGGAGTTCTGCCACTGACCATGAGGGTGGTATCTATTAGGTGGTGATCTGACCAGGTGCAGGGTGAGACGAGTGGGGTAGAGCGAGTTAGATTTTGGGTCCATATTTGGTCCAGAATGTGGCCCTTGATATGGGTAGGCGAGGTGATTTGTTGAGTCAGGTTGAGGCTGGCAAGAGCCTCGAAGACCTCCAGGGCGTGGGGCCCAGCGTGGATGTCATTAAACCAATAATTAAGGTCACCAAAGAGGGCGAATCTGGGGTTAGAGGTGAGAAGGTGGATCAGATGATCGGTCAGGGTGGCAGCGAAGGCAGGCATCGGTTGGGGGGGGGGCGATAGAGGAGCTGTCAGTTTTTAGGCTGAAGATAAGATGATCTGCTCCCAAGAGGGGGATGGCCGGAGTGGGGGTGAAGCTGAGGCGTTTGGAAATTGCATTGTTTGTTTGATGCACAATCCAGGAAAGGGAACCCCAACTCCAGCAGGTCATTTTGCACCCCCTACGTACCCATTCGAGGTACTGCAAATAGACTACATCCATATGGAACGCTTCAATAATCTCAAGTACGTCCTAGTGGTGGTTTGTGCCTTTTTCAGATGGATAGAGGCCTACCCCCTAAAGGACAACACAGCCTTGTCCACTAAAAAAATACTTTTGAAAGAATTCTTCCCGAGATTTGGTTTGCCGCGCATTGTCTGGAGTGACAATGGAAGTGAATTTGTAGGTCAAATTATGCAAAATGTGTGTGTGGGTCTAGGCATTAGACAGAAATTCCACGTGGCAAACCATCCTCAGTCAGCAGGTCTGGTAGAGTGCTATAATGGCACTCTCAAACTTAAGTTAGGAAAGATTCAGGCCAGCACGGGCCTTTCTTGGCCTGATGCTTTGCCTTTAGCACTCCTTTCTACTAGAACTACTGTTCATTCTCGTTTGGGGCTTAGCCCGTAAGAGATTGTGTTCGGATGCCCAGCTAATGTCTGGGGAGTCCCCAGACCCAAAAAGTACTCAGATATTCCATACCCGCTGTTGGTTGACTATTTGCATGATCTCACCACTAAATTGCATGTTATTCGTCAACAGGTCCAAAACGCTTTACCAGAGGCCTCCTCAGATCCCGGACACTCCATCCAGCCTGGGGACTGGGTGTGTCTGAAAAACTTCCAGAGAAAAAAGAACTTGGAACCTCGCTGGGGGCCTCCGCGACAAGTCATACTCACGACTCGTACAGCTGTCAAGGTCCTGGGAAAGAAGAACTGGATCCACGGTGTGCATTGCAAAAGGGTACCATTGCCTTTACCTTATGACCAGTGGGTCCGAGAAGGTGTTGGTGATAGTGAATGTGAGAAGGTACCCCGCTTCGTACCATTCAGCAGTGCACACCTGGACTGGACTAGTTCAGAGAAAGAGGATGATGATGTCTTACAGGAAGCTGTACCTGTGCATCTAAGACTTAACACCACAGATCCTGAACATTTGTTCAAGGACCAAACAACGCCTGGAAAGAGACGATTCAATCTGAGAAAGAAGTTGCCTAAAGACAATTAATTCTGGTTTCTTTTTATCTTGTTTATAAAGAAACATTTTTTCTCTCTTTTCTTCCCTTGTCCATCAAGTTGCAGGGTCACGGTAGGAGTCTTGAGCTGTGACCTGAATAGTGACTAGGTCAACAGGACTTGCAGTGTCATAGGACGGCTAACAATCACAGCCAAGTGATTAAGGAAGATTATCGTGAGCAACGCCTTTAGAGTAATGGATAGTACAGGGAAAGGAAGTGATATTAAAATGATGAAGAGAGCTCATTATAAGAAACTATTATGTGGTCGTTGTGGCGTAGCACTATTTATTTTAGTATGTTTATGTAGTTTATTAGCATGCATAGGATGGCTTATTCACGTCCTGCAGTTAGTACCTGTTCCCGTTACTGTCCCTCTAACTCCCTCTACTACTGTTTCACCGCATAAATTTTACTCACTCCCAGATCATGAGCAAATGAGAAGAATGCAATATCTTAACGATTCGTTCATTCAACTGTTACACCAGCATCAATTGATAGTAAATGTTACTGATTGTTGGGTATGTGGTCTCATACCACATAATACACAAAGAGGGATGCCGTATCTAGTCCTCCCTTTTTCATATGAAGGTTCTGCTTGGGCCTATCTGGCTATGTTTTCCAATGCATACCAGAACTTACTTCGATACCCTTCTGGTGGATACTATAATGGTGGAGTGGATTTCAGTCACAGTTCTTTGATAAAGGGCATTGTGACCATGGCAAAGATTGCTGACATTATCAAAATTCCCAAAGACGAAAAGAAAGCATACGATGGGTGGAATATAACTCGTTATACTCTCAGCCTCACTGACAAGCTCAAGCAATAGAGTTCTACGCCAATTTGGGTATTACCTCAAAGAGGTTATTTGTGCTTGCAAATAAATGGCCAGAATACCAAACCTAAGCAAGAGAGGAGCAACTGCTCCCATACTTATGTCTATACTCCTTCTACACCCGCACCATTAGTGGCATCACAAGGTACATATTTCATCTGCCATGACAAAGCTTATACATGGCTTCCCCCATACTTCTCGGGGAAGTGTTATATAGCTTTTCTCCTCCCTCCTACGTACACTGCTCCTGCTGCTTATCATAAAAAGAGAGTTGCTAGAGGAGTTTTAGATTCGGAAGATACAGCAGGGCAAGAAGGAGGGGATTTTCTGAAAGGGTTTCTTCCCTTTTGGGGTCCGATGGCCAATAGCAAAAATATCAGACAGTTGATCCGTGTGGTTGATGCCACAATCAATGTAACTTCTGGAGCATTAAAGAATTTGATTGCTGAGCTTCAGGCGATCGACTTATGACTTTACAGAATAGAATGGTTTTAGACATAATCCTTGCAGATAAAGGCGGAGTTTGTAAACTGATTGGGTCTAGTTGTTGCATTTATATTCCTGACAATGCCCCTACAGTATACCAAGCCATCTCTAAGCTACATGTCATCTCTGAGTCTATTCACCAAGATACTGGAGATTGGTCTGTGATGGGATGGTTTTGGGGACTACTGTCCACTTGGGGATGGAAAGTGCTAACTTTCCTCGGAATGATTTTAGCACTCGTCTTTTCTTGTTGTCTTTGTCTACAGTGTGGTCCAGCCATTTGTGGACTCTGTGCCACAATCTGTGTCTCCAAACCAGTAGCACATCAGACAGAACACATTAAGATGATGGTGCAACAACAGCTCAGTGACCTCATGACCATTGATATTGACTCAGACTAACATGGGTTCCTTTGTGCATTGCCTGAGTATGGCAAAAGGAGGGTCTGAGGTTACGTAGTTTTCGGCCCCACTCCGCTATAGCCGCCATTTCGTGTTTAGTCGCCATTTTATGTTGCCTCACTCAGGCAGCACGGCTAACGCGGTAAAATGGTCTTTCTGCCGTTTTCAGCTGCTCCATGTTTTTCTCGCTAAGGAGCAATCTTTATCCTTGTGAGCGATACTGATGTCAGGGTCTGGCCGAGTTCGCAAAGCCATGTCTAGACTGATTAATCCATGACTTACTCCACTGTTTGGGTCCCACCATTCTTCTCTACCTTATCTTATTTAACTGGCCTTCACTATTCTCTTCGTGTGTTCTCTTGTTACATAGCCCTTCTTTTGAAGCATTCTACACATGTTTTGCCACCTGCAAATTGAATTACCGGCACTAGTGTTGATTAACCTGATGGGAGGAGAGCACACGGGGTCTGAAAGGAGGGTGTGTTTTAGACATCCGATAGCTTGTTTTCGAACTATTCCTATTTGTCAGTTTTGTGTATATTGGGAGTTGTCATTTTAAACTTGTGTTGTATAATAGGCTGTGCACCACGGATTGAAGTGGCAGTCTCTTGAGAACCTGCCTGTGTGGTACTTCTTAGATAACTGTGCTTAGCTGCAGCTAATAAAACTACTTTTCTACGCCTAACAGAGTGTCTCGTGTCTCTGTCGGTCATGGCAGGTGAACTCGGAGATTTTAGACGTGCCCTGCGCCGCCTGGCCCATAAGGCCGGGTTCTCCAATTGGCGGCCTAACGTGTGGGCGACTTCAGTGGTAGTAGTTTTGCCCGAGAGTCGTGAGGAGCTAAAAAGAAAATTCCGGAGGATTTCGCGAACCACATGAGCGACCCCTGCATGTCGAAGTGGACCGAAGGTCTTTTGAAGCGTGGCTACTCCTTCCCGACGGCTGCTGACGACTGCTGCCCTGACTGTCGCCCTGCCTTGGCCCTTTGGTGATGATTGGTATCGCGAAACGATAGACGGACATCTGTTGGCGTGAGAAAAGCATTTAGTTAAGTATTTGTGGGTAGCGCCCACTCTCTTTGTTTTTGTATTTTGTTATTCGATTAGCGCGCTAACCGAAGCCAAGGGGTAAGTACGTTTGTGCTGTGACTCTATTGTCTGAAAATCCCTTGACGTTTGTAAGGAAGTCCAGTTTGTTACGAAATGCCTGGATTTAGTAAGTTCAAGAAATGTTGTTGTTTTGGTTGTTCTAGGGATTCCCGACTAGAGGATTCTTGTCCGATTCCTCCAGTTGGAACTCCTACTTATGAACTTTACTCAAAGCACGGTCTGGGTCCTATAGTTTTTAATGAAACATGGATCCGATACACTAAGAAAGACGGTGTTTTACAGTGGCCACAAAATGGGTCCTTTGAGCCAGATATATTAGATAATTTGGAAACAATTCTATTCAAAAGAAAAGCCCGGCCGGCAATGTTTGACTCCTTTCGCCTATGGGGCAAGGAAGCCAAACAGAAAGAAATTAAGCAAATGAAGAAAGATAAGAAAGAGCAGAATATGTCGATTCTACAGGCTGCCCAACAATATAAAAATGACGAAGCCGATCAGGTGATTGAGGTGTCGGAAAGACAACATCGTATGGCAATAGATAGATGCTATCCTGTATTACCTACTGTATCGAAGAGTAAAACTCCTGTTGATGATTCTTTTATGTCCCATTTGTTGACATTACCTCCACCTTATGTGCTAGGTGCTAATGCACCACCATTGCAGCCTGCTGTTAATCCAGCTGTTTTGGTTCCTGCACAGTTGCCTATCCCTGTGATTCCACCTCTGCCCCCTTTGCCAGCGACATCTGTACCCCAATCTCCTGTGCATCAGCCTTCTCCATCTGTCGTTTCTTTTGCTACAGATTCTTCTTCTGTTTTACAGAATACGTTGTCCCCTGTTTTATTGTCAGATTCCCCTGCAGCTCGACGGCGTTTAGTCAACACTGTTTCAGGTCTTTTGTCGCCTCTTCTTGGACCTCTTTTCTTCTCTCCTGCGTCGTCCAGGAGACAATCCCGTAGTCAGTTTCCGGATTTGGAAGAACGGACTAAATTAGATTCCGTTGCTTATAATTGGATCATGAGTCGTGTACAGTATAGTATACGTGATATTTTAGATACTTTCCTTCAATGGAACGCGCCCACACAGAGATACGTATTTGATGTTATGTGCAATACTCTGATTAAAGAATGGGGAGACGTAGACCTAGACTCACCTCCTCAGGATTTATTTGAAATACAGGATCAATTTGATAAGGGACTTATTGTGGGTCCTGCTGTAGAGCATGCTGTTCAGAAGCTTGTTGCTTTTCCATCTACCCTTTTCTCTCAAAGTTCTCTTGAATCTGATCCCGCGGTTCGTCGTAAGATGGCACAATATCCGATGCGAGAGGTTCCTCCAATATGGAGAGATGCGGTTCCACCAGCAGGTAATGTTCCTGGTGTTCCTGCTCATTTTCAGCGTATATGGGTACATGACCCTTGGAAAAGGTCAGAAGTATTGGCACTCAAACAGTCTTTACCGGACCCTCGTAAGAATCCTGCTCGGTACTATAAAGAGCTGTCCCAGACTGTTGACGCTTGTATTATGAATTTGGCAGATATTGACTTACTTATGGGGAATATAGTCCCACAAGCAATATGGACCAAGATTCATAGGCAGGATCATGCGGCAGCTTTAGGTGGTGATTGGGCTGCCATTACAGCTGCGGATGCAGGACAAGTAGGTGGTGCCAAACCGGATGTCTTGATTATGGAATTACCTGGAAAAATAATAGATTTGATGAAAACTATGATGCCTGCGGTGCACGTTAACTGGGATAAGTTAGAGGCGTGTAAGCAAAAGACGGATGAAAGTGTCTCCGACTTCTTTACTCGTTTGGAGAAAACTTTCATCGACCATAGTGGGCAAGACATGAATACTGAAAGTGGACAGCGATTATTCGTAGACAAATTTGTTTTTAATTTACTTCCAGAATTATCGCATAAATTAAAACAATCGGAGAGTTCGTGGGCTGTCTCTTCCACTGCTCAGATATTGGCTACTGCTCAATATTATGAGAATAGGGATAAGGAAGATAAGGAGAAAGCGGAGAAAAAGACTAAAGACTTGAAAACGAAGGTTCTTCTGCAACAGGCTTATCGCCCTCGTTCTGCTCAGCCCCAATTTCAACAGCCCCCGCAGTTTCAGAGGTTGTTACAGAAGCCAGTACCCTCAGTTCCACGAGTTCCATTGGGCCCTAATCAGTGTGCTTACTGTAAGGAAGATGGTCATTTTAAGAATACTTGTCCGATTTTATTACAGTTGTATGGTGGACCATTAGCATCACGAGGTCGTGGTGATTCTCGGTCCATGTCTAGAGGTAGGGGTCGTGGTGCGTCGACTCAGGAACGACGTCTCTCTCCCCCTCAGGATTCTACAAATTATTTTGATCAGCAGCATTCTCAATCTGCACAATACTACAATGATGACTATTGTTTCGATAATGAGGACGTTGATTTTCATACTAGCTAGGACAGCCATAGGCAAAGTAAGGGAGTCGTATCAGTTCCAGGTAATCCGTTCTTTAGTCATCTACGTACCTGGAAAAGGTACATAGATGACATTTTTGTCATATGGCGATGAGGAGAAGAAACCCTAAACATGTTCCATGAATGGCTTAACAATCAAAATGATTTCTGGAATCCTCGAAAATCAAGCTTCCATTTCTAGATCTATTGATTCGACCTATGAATGGAGAATTGATAACGGAGTTATATCGTAAACCTACATCATGTAACTCATTATTACCCTTTCAGAGTTACCAACCACAAGCTCTGCGTGAGAACTTACCGTTTGGCCAGTTCTTACGCATAAGACGTAATTGCACAAATTTGAAGCTCTACAAGGAACATGCGAAGAGACTAACAAAAGATCTTAAAGTGAAGAAATATCCAAATCACATCATTCGGAACTCTAAAAAAAGAGCCGCTAATAACAACAGAGAATCGTTATTAGAGCCAAAAACACAAAAAGAACCTAATCAAAGAATGACTTTTGTAAATACTTTCTCCAGTTTTTGTAACTCTGTTAAGAAAAGTATAAACAAACATTGGTCTGTTCTGAGCTTAGCAAATAATGAACTCCCACGACCTTTATTTGCATACAAACGTAGTGCCAACCTGAGGGACAAATTAGTCCATACTCGCCCACAAAAAGACAGTAAAATTAATACACAGACGACTTTGTGGAACTTACCCCCAGTGGTAGGCCATTTTCCATGTGGTACGTGTGTTGAAAATTAGTACGGTTTGGTGAACATTATCTGCGCCATCTTGCCTCTTCCCCTGATGCCACACTTTTGTCGTGCGCACCCGCCATTTTAAGATGCCCTGATCAGAGCGAACCCTTTTGCATGCCGCTGGCCCCTGATATAGCCCTTCGCCCTCACTAAGCCTGCACGCTGACCAACCCCCTGCTTGCACCTGCCTTGAACCATAAACCCCTCTTCGGCGCTGCTCTGCCCCAGGCCCTCATCCTGTTCCCAGCGCGACACCTCCCTTCTTCCCTTTCACGATCCCCGGCCCTTAGATGCACACCCCCTTTTTTCCCCCGTGCGCCCGTTTGTCTTCCCCGTTCCCAGGCCGACACCCAGCTCTGCCGATACCATTCCTTGCCCCTCCCCGTACAATAGAAAGCTTCCCCCACCAAAGGATCCCCGGGTTGATCAAAGCCCCCACTCCATGAGATCCGATCAAACCCCCCACATTCCGTGAATCGGCGGAATATCCAGCTGCGCGATACTCATCACCTGTTGTGACTAGGGTGGGGACTTCAACTGTAAATGTGTGTGGGAACGGGCCCAAAGGGGAGTTCCGGGAATGTCTTTTCCATACATCAAAGCTTTAACATGAATATGTAATCTGCAATAAAGTCATAAAACAGTGTATAAGAGGCCAGGCCTCAGAAATGTAGCTAGAGCACCTCAGAACGATACCTTCTGCCCGTTTTGTTGTGTTCTCCTCCGGAGAGAATAAAAAACCTTGTTTCCTGCTTTCCAGTCTCCAGCGCCTGCCTCTTCATTGATTAAATAACTAGAGGGTCACAGAGGCAATACCGCCGGGCAAATACCGATTGTCCCCGACCCGTCTCAGGTTTGACAATTGGCGCCCAACGTGGGGCCCATCAGCGACTCGTGGATCCAGTGGGAGAGGTCCCAACGACAGAGTGAACGACTGCAACGATCGGGAGAGCTCTTGCCCAATAGACCCTCGTCTGGCAGACGATCATCCGAACTTCACTAGTTCCGAACAGACCTCTCTCGAGTGATCTACGGTCCTGACTGGGAACCATTAGGAGTGCCGTGAGAAATACGAGAAAAAGAGGACGAACGGGCGCTGGATTCGGAAGACAAGAAACTGTCCACATGGTCCGGGTAAGGTCGTGTAATCACGACAAGTTGCGAAATGATTGCTTGATTGTTTGATTGCTTGATTATTTATAAAATACTAGTATTACTCTTTGTTTGACCTATTTGGAGATTCACTGTCTGCACACGGAGAAACAGTAGGCTCCTTCTCTTTTGCAAACGGTGAAGGATAGGTAACGTAACCGTCGCGCCTATCTTTCTCCCCCACTGACTCTATTATTTCTTAACGGTTTTTGGGAGACTCCCCACTCCCTCACTGATTAACTGGGTTCTTTAACCCCGAACTACTGTTCACAGATTGTCTTCTGGAGATTCTCTGTCTGCAAACCGGAAACAACAGCTTCCTCTTTGCGGTTAGTGAAAGGGTAGAGGACGCAGACTTTTGCGCCCTACTTACTCTCCCCATTGTCCTTTTTCTATCCTATTTATTTATTTATTAATTGCTTGATTGTTCCGCGCTCTTGGTTACTCTTTTTATTTTTTGTTCATGAGGTATTCACTGCCTGCAAACAACGTAGAATAGGAATATTCTGTCTAGTCTTTGCACCTAGTGATAAGATAGGCACTGCTGACTTATTAGTCCCTCGTTACGAGCCGTCATGTCTGTCTTCTCCCCATTGATTGATAATTGGTTCAGCCCGGACCGTGTATTAGAGGTGGACCATATAGCTCCACTAGAAGGCACCCCTAATAAGGACATGTTCATAAACTATGGATTAGTTACCATAGCCTATAATAAATTGTGGCACAGGTATACCAAAGAAAGTCAAGACAAACAGTGGCCACTGGCAGGATCCTTTGACCTTGATAAAATAGAAACGTTAGAAATAGCCCTTCGAAGTAATAAGACAACGCCTATTATGCTCGACAGTCTCGGTATGTGGCGCAGAGAGGCTATGCAACGACAGAGAAAAGACGAGGACAAACCAAGTAGAGAAATATACCGACAGGACAACCCCAGGACACCGCTACCCACAAGTTATCCCCCGACACTACGCAAAAGACGACCAGACTTAGGGCCAGACCAATGCGCTTTTTGTAGATATGTCGGACACTGGAAAGCCCAATGCCCGACTCTACTGAGCGTGAGTAAAGGCAAAGGGCCGACAGGAACGACAGATCGGCAGTATGAGAAAAAGCGCGAGACAAAGAAGAACCCGACTTACATAGACAGACCAGATAGAACCACCACGTTTGATTATGCCCGATGGCACAGATTTCGCCAGGACAATTTCAGCGGCATGCTCAAGTTCTCCTAGGTCGGGCAACGACAAGACGGGAACCCAGCCACGCTTTAAGATTCACAAACGGAAAGAGATAATTATGACCAATAACTGTTTGATATTCGTCTTGGGTCTTTGTATGTCGTACTTGTACTGCCCCCCCCCCCCGTCTGAGTTTGTGTGTATGTAATGTACGAATCTGCGTCATCCCTCTACACGTGTTTCCGTATTACTCAACCTCTGTTAAGCAGAAACTTAGCATAAAAGCAACCTGGAAAGAAAGAAATGGTACAACAAAATCCGTAGACCATTGATGAACTTGAACTTTTAATTTAACACAGCAAACAAGAAATAATAACGGTAAACTGTAGAAAATGAAAGTCAAACAGAACATTCGCCCCCCCCCCATTCTGGAACCTTCCAAAGTAGGGCAGGGTTACGGCTACGCCCAACCAGCGGCAACCCATATAAGGCGGGCCCCGCTGCCAACTCTTGGTCAGGAAATCTTAACATATGGGGAAGCCGGAAGAGAGGCAGGGAACAGCGGAGTCCAGCCGCAACGGCCCTAGGTAGTTGCAGGCAATCCCGCCACATGCCTCCTCGGCTCAGCCGCAACGGGCCTGGATAGACTTAAGTAGTCCCGCCACATGTCCAGAGAAGAGCGAGGCACCTCTTCCTTTTCTCCTCCGCAACAGCCGCAGCTGCTCTGGGCGGCGGATGCCCTGTCCATACCCCTGCAGGAATGCGTCCAGGTCGGGCCGGGAGGGAGAGGCGACGCGGACGAGCCTCTCCCACCTCCACCGATAGGAGGCTTCCCAGCCCCGGCCCAACGCCAAACTCCTCCAGCCAAGCGGCGACGCCAATACTTGCGCAGCACCGAATGTACAATGGTGCCCATATTTTCGGAGCACCGAATATGCAATGGCTGCACCGATACTTGTGCAGCACCGAATGTGCACCGCAGGTGGCCATACTCCCACAGCGCTGAGCACAAGACTTGGGGAACACCGGATGTGGAGAGACCTTCATGCGGGGCGATGAAAAAGAGCAGCATGGAGTGCACCGGGAGAAGGAGACGGCGCGAACGAGTCTCCCTCGCCCCCAGGTGGGGGCATCACAGCTGCACCCCAGCCGAACGTCCCGCTTTCACAAAACAGAGCCCTTTTTCTTTCACTCCGAAGGGCCTCTTCCACTCTTATAGACTTGGCGAAGGGTGACTGCTGCAGGACCTCAAAATGGCGTCTGGGCCTGCTGGAAGGCGGGTCTCGGCCGCTAGAGTAACTTTGAACAGCAATGTAACTCGGTCGCTCGCCCACCGGAGCACGAGCCCCCCATCTCCGACAGCATCTCCACAGCCTTGAAGATTCTACAAAAGTCCCCGGCGGAACCTTCGGCCTCTGCAGGTTTCCGGTAAGGGACGGCTGCCTTGACCGCCAACGAAATAACCATGACATTGCCACTCCTTCTGTTAGCATGAATTCTAGAACTGCCGAAAAGGACTCTGGTCCAAGCTGCCAGTAATGGGAAACATTTCCCCCTGATGCTACTTCCGGACTGAGCCGGCCCCGCCCAAAATGGCGCCGGTATCAAGAGGGACTTGGAACACCTCGTGGTGTTCCTTCGCACTAATATAAACTTGATGTTCTGAGACTTTATATGATCCTTTGTACACTTGGCTAGAAAAGACAAGGAGAGCTCACTCGACGAACAGTATGAAAGGATCCCGTTAAAAATGTTGATTACAAATGTACAATGTATTATATTTTTATAGCTGGTGTATAACCTCACCTACGACGCACACATACAGTATGCATATAGGAAATCTGATTGCAACTATTATGATTATGCTTCTAAATTATGAAATAAATGCCCCCGAACCCCCAGCCAATTAATAGACGTTTTAGTTTCCTGCAAATGAATGAATAAAACTTTCCAATGTATTTATTTCCGCAAGACGACACTCCCACTGTACGCGCTTTAACCATTGCCATGTCCGACCAAATACGACTGCACCCTCATCATCCACGTACTGAAATGATTCCGAGAAATAAAGGTTTTCGAAACTATGGACGGGTATTGCATGCTTTATTTTAAAAAAATGTGGGATCGGTGGGAAAGTTATTTTCTGTGCACCCTACTCTGCTCTCTCTTTAAGGTTGAAAGAAGATGGTTGCCCAGCCCTGGAGGACGGATCGGATCGACAACACGACACTCTGCCTTCAAAGTACGCGACTGACTCATGAACTCTCGCGTGGAGGAAGACCTTGACTTCCAAGGATGGGTAAAACGAACGGTGTAAATGAGGGAATGTAAAAGGAGGGTGAAATGAAATGATGTAAACGTTATAAAGTACAACGTTCCAAGGTATCAGGGAACGGAGCTGACCCAAGAACCGAAGAACCTTAGAACGCCACAACGTTGAAGGAGGTTTAAGGATCCCGATAGTGAGATACGTCCTTTGACTAGATACCTCGCACTAGGCACCTCTGGTTTCCTTTTCACGTTCCCCGCACACGACCTATATGGACACACTGCCCCCCCCCCGACTCCAGAAACCATATCCCCGGGGACTCTGCCCCGAGGAGGGAAGACGAGTAAGAGGTGAGTAAAGGACTCTTGAATACATGTATTTAAATATGCGCGAATGCTGTTCCCTCCCCTCCCCCCTTTTTTTTTTCCTCCCTCTGCAGGTTACATCAGAAATTACAGCCGAGGTGTGGCGAAGATCTGAAGCCTTGCCATGTCTAATACACGAAGCAGACTAGCGCCGCAAGGTGGTGCCTAAGCACGCCTGCAAACTACTCACGTATCGAACAAACCCGAAAAATTAGCACGACCTGATAAAAAGTGATCACCCTTAAACCAGACCGGACGAATGAACCCATGTCACGTATGATGCGAAACTATGAGAGAATGTGTATGTGTGACCGAGGCGCTGACCCAACTGGTCGAAGGACCGAGAATGCGAGAAAATGCGACAAAATGGTACCTCCTCTCTTCTTTCCTTTTCTCAAGGCACGTCCCCTCTACCCTGTCTAATACTCGAACTGCATGATTACAAGATCCTAACGCAGACCCGTGAATGTCCTTTACTGTGTAATGCACTAAATAGCCTTTCTTGAATGCACTGCCACCCTCTCTGTTGCACGTGTACTATTTAGCCTGCCGTTGCACTCTCTCTCTCTCTCTCTCTCTCTCTCTCTCTCTCTCTCTCTCTCTCTCTCTCTCTCTCTCTCCTTCTATTTTTGCACTCCCACTCTTCCGAGCGATTAGCCCCGAAATTGGCAGACTGCCACCCCTAGCGCACCACCTATTTGGCTTCAAATACCGTCAGTATTTGCACAAAAACTTGTCTTTAATGCAATCACCCTGAGACCGTGTCATTACCTCTCCTTTTCCGCTAGAAGTCAATGAACCGAGGTTGGGCCGGAAGGGAAAGGACAGGTAAGACGACAGAGGTTCCCTAATCTGGCCCGTAATAAGGGAACTACATGTCAACGGCTCCTATGGTATAAAACAAGGACCTCAGAATACGCGACCCTCCCCGCCCCGAATTGTCGCAATACCCAAGCAGGAAAAATGATCACCCCTGTTACATCCCCTGTATCAGCCGCTCCAAACTGGAGTTATGAAACTACCCCTCATTCCCGGTTGTGAGGAATGGGTCGATTTACGCCCTTACCACATGTTTCTATGTCCCTAGTTGTCTCCCATAAAACCCCTGTCTTTTCTGATTAAGTACTCAGGCCGTAGGAAGCTACGTAGGAACCAGAATGATGTTTTACAAGGTTAAAAGACTAGACCAAAGTGAAGAAGTCGTTGAAATGAACCAGGACGCATTGATAAAAAGAACTGTTTAGCCTATGTTCGTCCCTCAGCAAAATATCTGTTTAGTACCATGTTGATAGCACACAGTACCCTTGGTAAATATAAAGCCCTAGAGAACGGCATAACTTTGTCAAGCCCGTCTTACGAAGGTGGGTCTCCATCAGATAAACTGTCGAAACTGTAATAAATAATTATGAAGGAAAGCCATAATACCTCCAACAGGCCCGTCATCGGTCATTTATATGTTAGTTGTGAACCCTAAAATAACGGACGTTTTCATTTCTATCTGAAGCTGGGAGAGAAATAGACTTTTGTGACTTCCTTCCTCTGCAAATTCTCTAAAGACTGTCTTTTCAAACTCGTTTAAGGGTACGGCTGTCAGGAGAGAGAAGGACCGGATGTGGGAGCACGAGGCCTGACTGCAGACTATGGAACACCTACGACATGGGCCAAGGCGAGGCCGCGACAGAACAGAGCTACAGGACGAGGCACTACCTCCAGCAAAGTGAGAAGAAAGGGCTAAACTGATGCCCCCGCTCTATGTTCGAATGTGTGCCGAAAGGTCCCCGCTCTCCAGACTCGGTCATGAGCCCGCCCATCTGAAGTCTCTCGTTCCCCCTAGTTTGTTCCTAATTTGGCCTTGCTCCATCCCCCTTTTTCTCCGACCTACCCTATGGACTGTTTTGTACGCTCTTCTTCCATCTGAACTTTCTGACAATCACCTCAAAGGACACAGGGCGAAAAGGACCTTTCCGACCAGAAACGCGAGGAAAGGGTCGTGCCCTGCAACGCAGAACTTAGAATAGAGCTGGACTTGTAGCTCCACCGCCGGTGCTCCACAGCGCCAACGAAAGACAACAAAGAATAATGAGAACTCGTTAACTTCGAACATTTGACATCCTCAATCACCGTTTCTGCTATGCCTCATTTCTCTCCCAGCCGCCATTGTATTGATCATGCTCCAATCCGAATCTGATATATGTAATAACCTACCAGTTCACGTTATGAAATGTACTTGCTGCTCTCGCTACAGAATCGTTTTTTGTATTACATTTCTATGACTTTCCTGCTAAAACAAATTGATCAAAGTTTATCAAATAGGTCCACCTCCTAAAACTAGAAATGTTAAAATGTATTGTTTACAACTCTTTTCATCTAGGGTTCCTACCGTTTTCTTTCTCATGCCCACCACAATAGAACCGAGTAGAAAATGAACCAGCAAGATGTCTTGAATATGTTAAAGGGAGGACTGTTGAAAATTAGTACGGTTTGGTGAACATTATCTGCGCCATCTTGCCTCTTCCCCTGATGCCACACTTTTGTCGTGCGCACCCGCCATTTTAAGATGCCCTGATCAGAGCGAACCCTTTTGCATGCCGCTGGCCCCTGATATAGCCCTTCGCCCTCACTAAGCCTGCACGCTGACCAACCCCCTGCTTGCACCTGCCTTGAACCATAAACCCCTCTTCGGCGCTGCTCTGCCCCAGGCCCTCATCCTGTTCCCAGCGCGACACCTCCCTTCTTCCCTTTCACGATCCCCGGCCCTTAGATGCAAACCCCCTTTTTTCCCCCGTGCGCCCGTTTGTCTTCCCCGTTCCCAGGCCGACACCCAGCTCTGCCGATACCATTCCTTGCCCCTCCCCGTACAATAGAAAGCTTCCCCCACCAAAGGATCCCCGGGTTGATCAAAGCCCCCACTCCATGAGATCCGATCAAACCCCCCACATTCCGTGAATCGGCGGAATATCCAGCTGCGCGATACTCATCACCTGTTGTGACTAGGGTGGGGACTTCAACTGTAAATGTGTGTGGGAACGGGCCCAAAGGGGAGTTCCGGGAATGTCTTTTCCATACATCAAAGCTTTAACATGAATATGTAATCTGCAATAAAGTCATAAAACAGTGTATAAGAGGCCAGGCCTCAGAAATGTAGCTAGAGCACCTCAGAACGATACCTTCTGCCCGTTTTGTTGTGTTCTCCTCCGGAGAGAATAAAAAACCTTGTTTCCTGCTTTCCAGTCTCCAGCGCCTGCCTCTTCATTGATTAAATAACTAGAGGGTCACAGAGGCAATACCGCCGGGCAAGTACCGATTGTCCCCGACCCGTCTCAGGTTTAACACGTGTACAGTCTGCCCACAGACAGAAAAAACTTTAGAGCTAGACATCGGAACGTCACGTCCGTGGAGAATTGAAAAACATACCAACTGCAATAGCGAATGTTTAATTTACCTGATCTGGTGTCCTTGTCAACTTCGCTATGTTGGTATGACCACCAGAGAAGTCAAAATACCTATTCAAGAACACAAGAGTACTATTAGATGTGGTAAACGGTCTACAAAACTGACAAATCACTTTTTGGACAAAGGCCATACTGATACTGACTTAAAATGGGTGGTGTTAGAAAAACCGTGGATTCCATCACACGTGACGGACCCCTCCAAATTGTTGTTCCGCAAAGAACAACAATGGGTATATAAAATGAGAACAGACACCAAAGGTCTAAATGATGAAATACCTTGGACTTTAATTTGATAGTACGACATGGTACAAAGAAAGAATAGACACTACTGTGGGCTGGGATAAGTATAGTTTAACCCTAGTGAAAGAGGATAACAGGATGAGGAGAAAGCCTGCATGAACTCTTTCATAAGAATCATAAGACTGGGAAATATTGGGTTAATACTTACCTTTATTCACAAACACTGTTTTAGAACTCAGTAATTCGTTCTATTACTAACATACCCGGTGATGAATTTATAATGTACACCAGGTGAAACACGAAACTCGAGTCTGTCCTGGGACATATAGTTACAAGCATACCTAGTGATCTCTGTATTATGCCTGGAGCCATGACTGGTAAAACGGATAGATTAAGTACCTATACTTACACATTATCCTTTAAAAGTGGTTCAATAAGAAGTAGCCACCACATAGACAATAGAGCTTTGTATGCCTAATTGCAGGTTTCTTGACATTTTCCCCTAGTATCTCGGGAAATATATTCTAGGTCCTTTTAAGAAGCGACACCCTTAGGACTTTATGACTATACAAATCGAATATCCTGAGAGTAGTAGCTAGAGGAGTCATGACTATTTTGAATAACTTGCACCTACATAATGAAAGTTGGGTTCTGAAATAACCCTCTACACAGATAAAACCAATGACCCATAATAGAAATATGCCTATACTTGGACATAGTCATTTCTATAACATCCTCCTCTCCCTCCACAGTGGTTGAGCAATTAAAAGCAAATGGATTATGTCAATCCGTAATGTAGTCAGACTTAGTATTCGATTGTGCAGGACAATGAAACCCTTTTAGCGTGGAAGCGAGGGAAGTAGTGTTAAACAACTCATTAGATAGCGCATGCGCGAGAAAACAGTGCCCTTTTTTTACCGCACATGCGCATCTACGAAGTATCGCGCATTTAACAGAACAGACGAACATAACAGGATTCGTCCATGCGCTAGGAAGTAGTGTTGTATACCTGCACATGCGCAGTAATGAAATATCGCGCAGGCATAAGAATAGACGACCGCTATTGAAAGGACCCGTTTCCGAGCACAGCGGTACGTAATTGAGGAACAGACTATAAAAACATGAGCAGACCTGCCGTTCGTTACCTCCCGGGGTTAGCTCTGCTCTACGAAGAGGTACCGACGGACAGGTAAGTTGCTTAGTCAAGTGGGGTCTGTTACCTGGAGTACTTGTTGTTGGATAAATATGGGCTTAACAGAAGTACTACTTTAATGAAGCTAAGTGTTGCTATATTGCCATTAGATCAGGCTTAATAGTAGCTTTACTCAATAGGAGCTTATCCCAGTTTTATTGCTATAAGACAGGGATCAAGTTAATTCTTTCTAAACTCTAGAAAGTTGGAAGTCTAGTAATTAAGAACACTCCCTGCCCTGAATGTATACACTGACCTCTCTTTTTCATGGCCTTATTGTGTTAATATCCGTCTGTACAATAGAGAATTAAGATTCTTAGATTTTCAGATGATAAGACAGTGTGATTAGTATTTACAACAGTGCTTTCTTTCATCCCGCAGAGCAGGCCTCCTTCCTGAGCAACCTGACAGGTAGAGGTGAGGCTGGGTTATCCAACAATTGTGGGTAAGTCTATAATGCTTATAAACTGAGATAAGGCAATACTTAATTGTGACATAGTGACAGAGCACAATGTACAGATTAACATGTGATCAAACTTAACAATGGTTTGAAATGCCCCACTTTCAATCTCTTTTTCTTTCTTTCACTTCTAAAAAACCACCTCTGTATCTGCTTTTTCCACAGATATCCAGAGTATGGCCTGACACAAGCAATAGAATTGAGCAGGAATACTGGTGGTGTATTAAAATGTATTTCAATTATTATTTTTTTCACACTATTTGCAGCAGCATTGTAAAAAATCTGGTCCTGAAGAAAGCCGCTGATAATGTAATTGATCAACAGGCTGAAACATGTCGACCTATCACTAACAGTGGTTTATATCCATACCACTGTGCTGTTACATTTTAATCCTGTCAGGTAGAACACAATAATAAAGTGAATTGGTGATTCTATCTAGGCAGTTTTAACTCACATCTTTCCGTCTCATAGCGCTGCAATATATCTCACTATAACCCAACATCTCACATATGGGATTATCATCCTACTCCTTAGAAAACTCAAAACGTCTCTGAGCTCCTTCCTTAAGTCTTGAAGTAGTAGCTCCCAGTGGTGACTAGGTTTTCCCCACTGGTAAGGAGGACCCATATGATGAAGCATGTCACCTTCGGGTGAGTGAGGGGTCTTATCCTTAAGGGATGTCTTCCCTTGTGTTTTAACACATTTTGATAGTTGAGAGAGAAATAAGGGCTATTCTTCAAACATTGCACACACATGTAAGAGACTGTAGGTGTATATAGTGTTTTTTGAGAGTATTAATGAGGGAACATACACCCACATGTCTATAAACATTCCCTTTAGACCCCCAATCAACGGTAGTGTTATTAAATTGCTAATAATAATGCAACACCAATAGCTCAAACATTCAGTAATGCGAGACCTATTGTATTGCAAATGCTTGTTTGGGTAGTTTGGGGTAACTGCTGGTCCAGAAACATACTTCCATATGGTATGAAATAGACTGTCAAATACTCTTGCCCTACTTTTATTGGCGTAGATTTGGCGAGTGACTTTCTGCAGAGATGAATAAGGTGTGTGCTTTAAATCTGTAGTTCTATGACAGCCTATTTCATGTTTTAGGCATATTTAGAGGCGGGCCGAAGTAATCATTCTTTGGCATGTGCTCTGCTCGTTTTTAGGGTTCATTTTCATTGTTTTTACCTTTATCTGGGATCATTTTCTCTTTTCCAGATTCAGCAGAAAGACCCATATTTTAGCACACTTTTCTAGTATACCCAGGTTCTTTTGTAGGCCCAGTGGGAAACAGAATAAATTAATTATTTTATTATATTTCCACTAGAATAAAACTGCTGCAATAGTAACAAGGTGGAGTGCTCTATGGCACATGATAATGTACAGAGTTCATGCGCTCAACAGATGTGTCTCTACTGCAGTGAATGATGGTGCAGCTGACATCGCTGAAAGCATGGCGCAGTACCCCTGTTTTATGCAAATCAGTGCACTGCCCTGTTGGAACAGGGGCCAGTTGCTCTTGGCAGTGGGGACTTCAGCAGTTGTCCTATTTAGTTCATCTTCTACTCCTTGCATGTTCAGGCAGTCAGAAGTGATGATACAGCTGGTGGTGCATACTGAAGGGCTATGCCACCTCTGCAGAACTCCTTGAGCTTTACTTGGCCTATGGTGCCAAAGGCAGCATGCGCAACAGCCCGCTTCACATGCTGGTAGAGTAGATGAATATTCCTGGCACAGCACAGAATGCAGTAGAGGGGCAGGGTGCAGGGGTAGCAGAGGAAACGCAGCCTATATCCAGGGACAGTGCTGTGCTCCTGGACCCCTGCTGCTTTACCCTCAACTCTCTCTAAGGAACACACAAGAGCACACAGGGTAGCACAGCAAAGATCAAGCAGGCCCAAGGTTCAGCTTGCAGGTCTTCAGAGGTCAGAGAGGACCCTATTGTCTCACTTTTCCCCATCAGTAGCTGTGGTTGAGCCGTTCAGACCCTTGCTGTTTGTAAAAGTCTTTATTACGTTGGAATCCCAGGGTAGAGAAAAGGCGACACCCTCAATTTACTAATGGTTGCCACCACCAGGTAGTCACCACTGAATGAATTGTGGAAGGCTGCCTCTCTTGAGCTCACTTCTGGATTTCACTTTTGGTGTGATACACCTCCCCCGTCCTCTCCGTATTCAATACTACAAGCTAAACGGAGAACACTACACCAGCTTCTTAACTCACTGTGCTACCTACCTAACCAAAGACAGACAGACAAAAGAGACAGCATGAGGAAACAGAAGAGGCAATAAATGTGTATCATTTGTACAGGCCAAAAAAAGTCTTCGAATTGTGTTTTGAGGAATTACTGATAGTTGCTTTTGTTACCTACCTAAACAATACTCATTTTATCCACTGTTGGATGATCACAGTCTAAACAGACTATTTGAATTTTTAATCTGTTGTTCTCATATGTGTATATCCATCACACCTATATCCATTGAGCCACCGTACCGATATACCCTATTTTTATTTTTAAAACGTGCATTTGATTAATATATTCCGTATGTAGAGAATAGCGTTACCTTATTAATAAAATATCACTTTTTGTATTAAATATGTATCCAATCAAGCCCTTAGATTTTTATTTAAGTCTGAGTTTGGCCAACATTTGATTTACAATACAGTGCAAATCGAAACCAGTGGTGCGCGTGCACCACAGAGGAGCGGGGGCGAGGAAGCCTGTCATATGTGCCGCGCTGATGCGTGTGCTAGACACCGGTGGGAATGGGCGGAGCAAAGACGGGACATGCGCCCACCTTTGCCCAATTGCGTGCCTTTTTTTAAAAACAAAAAACACGGGAAACCCAATGGCAGCCGGCAAGAGCAAAACCACACGCACGTGCTTGTGGTCAGCTTTCAAATCCCCTTACAAGAGATCTCGCGCTGTGCGAGCAATGCTGCGCACTGCAACGCTAGGCGCAAGACCGAAAAGGCTTCTGATTACATAGCAAGCAGAGGAAGAAGTTGAAAATGAACAAGGAATTTGGGGCAAGAACAATACTGCATTCGACTCCCACTGCGACACGTATAAAAGTCAGACATTCCACATATATGTCAGCATGTGGTTATATAATAAACATGTGCTCTATCAAAAAATGTAAAAGGGCAGAGGCTAAACGAAGACATGCTGAAATGAAGTTCCCTGAAAAAGATCTTGCATAGCAGACACAAGTGTTTAATCCTGATAGATATCTGCCACTTCAACTGACAGATGCCCATGTGCACCTGCTGCCCTCACCACTCAATAAATGGTAGGTGTCTGTGGCACAGAGTAATCTGTCCCTGCAGCCATCACCAGCATCATAGTGGAAAAATAAAAGTTGACAACGTCTTTTATCTGCAGACACAAAACACCTACTTCCCCAACATACAAATATTTATCCAACACATAACTACCATCATATGCAGTAAATGCATGTGAGAGAGCACAAATCTGAAAAAAATGTATAAGTGCACCATATTTACAAGCACGTAGTTAGTTAACATATACCTTGCACCAGAGTGTCTTATACCCAGTAGTGAAATGTATAGAGTGTTCAAGTAGGGTAACAATAATCATAGCAATGTGAAGACTAATGTAGAAATGTTGGAATGAATATGAAAACCTCACGTTCTCATGTTAAGTGATCATGTAAGAGTTAGGTGAAACCTTGCAAACCAGTTAAATTGTGTAGGCCTCATGGTAATTCACAAGTAAATATAAAAGTGCTGCTAAAATAATGTGAGGTGGGATTAACATGGTTCTTCCAAAATGTATTATCGAATTTAGTATTGAAATATATGTTTTATAGATGTGTTGCATTATAGAAACGTGTGTTAGTTAAGAATACTGTTTAAATCAAGTTAAATGTTTTCAGAGTGCAGGGACCCGCTTCATGTAAATCAAGTAGGCCCGAACAGATAATGTTGTTTCTTTGATCTGCAATGTGCTCGTTAGAGAAGAGTCGAGAGGCACCAAGTACAGAGCTCTATACATGTTTTATGGCCTACAGATATGGTGGAGTTTGGAATTTGAGGCCCACTGTAGGATGGTCTGAACGCAGGTGCGAGGGGTCCTAATCAGTCATAATGAATGGAGCTTTGTTCAGTGGCGCCTGGCGCAGGCCTGTAGGAGGTTTCAGGAATTTCAGGGGGTACCAGCGAACTGGAGAAGAAGCCTGGGAACCAAGGTCAACTTTAACGAGGGTCCCGAAGAGTACCATCATGGAGTCTGCCGCCAAATTCGATACCACGTGAGGGGCGTCCCGAGGGGTGTTCCTATTGGAAATGTGATTTCGTATTAGGGACAGCGACCCGGGGAGGAGGGTAGAGCAGATGATTTTGGAAGCCTAAGAGAGCGGTTGGGTAGGCAGATAGGCTGATCACAAGAGACCGATTTACAGAAGAGACAAAGAGAAGTGCGTGATCTTCTTAGGAAGTCACCACGGCTGACACTGACTTTTTGGGTAAAGATCTTGTTAAGTAGGGATGTCACTTAGTCTAGTGTAGGGACAGACTAACCTGAATTTTCTTTCTGTAATGACTCTTAGGTTGCAACTTATATCGATTCTTGCAACCCTAATGATTTTTGAACTTGTGCTCATTATTCTGTTTTGTAGACTCAGATTATTCAAAGAATATATGTTTGTAGTGATACCAGTGTACCTTTTAAATCTTATCTTGAGAAGTTTGTATCTTCAATTATCTTTGACTTTATATTAAATCTTTAAACTTTATCACTGGTCAGTGGTCATTTAGAGTGGTGTAAGTTCTTAATTGATTGACTTAGTAGTAGATTGCCTTTTACTCAATGACAGGTACCAACGATCCAGTCGATTTGGTGGGAGCTGGTAAGGTAACTAGAGACCAGAAATCCCGCGTTAACAGTTGGTAGCAGAGGATGGTTATCTTCTTGAGGAAGGTAATCTAGATAGGTTAGTTTACCCCAAGGCCCCTAGACATCGAGAGACGAGCAGCGGAAGAATCGTGCGCCGAGGGTGCAGACGGTGCGAGAACAGCAGCAGTATCGGAGGAGAGTGAGTATAACAAGGGTCATGCGTGAACAGATTGCGGTGTTTTGTGTGGTAGTTGGATTGTAATGTCTTGCGGAGTTGAATGTCTGTAGTGTGAGTGAGAGAAGGTTGTGAGCGCGCGCAACCTGGTGAACTGGTTACCTGGTAAACGGGTGAACTGACAAATCTTAAGTTCAGGCCAGAGCTTAAGTGGTTTTGGGTGTATCGAACATCCAGAGTAGTTGTCGACCATAGT
Source organism: Lissotriton helveticus (assembly GCF_964261635.1). NCBI lineage: Eukaryota > Metazoa > Chordata > Amphibia > Caudata > Salamandridae > Lissotriton > Lissotriton helveticus. Next base: position 1,165,164,415 of record NC_136065.1, on the reverse strand, counting down.
ACGGAAGTCATGAGGTACCATTGACCGCCGTGGGACCGAGATAGGGGGAGTGTAAGAGTGAGCGTATGAGTAACGGACGCTGGTCGAAAGTTACTGTGTGTAAGCAACCTATCAGAGAAGGCGATTGTCTGGACGTAAACGGAAAGACATTTCGTCAAGTTGAGGTGACAACTACAGAAAGACTGTGGGCGTACAGTCAAGAAAGGTGATCGCTTGGACGGAAGTAATCATTTTTCAGAGTATGAATGAGATGCATGCATGACCGAGGAGACGAGCTGAAAAAGGAGGGGAACTGCTGCAAAGGGGGACGGGTGACGTTAGCTAGAGCCGCGCTGTGATTGAGCGGTTGGTGTGACGTTAGCTAGAGCCGCGCTCTGGTTGGGCGGCTAGAGTGACGTCGGAGGACAGCCGCGATCGGATAGGCCAGTTAGCGAGAACAGCGCGGTGATTGGTAGATTGTCATCAGGAAGTAAACAAACGCGGAGAAAAGAGAAATCATGAAGTGCTTTAAGTGTTTGAAAGGGATTTTTAAAAGAAAAAGAAGTGAACATTAATATGGGGAAGAGGCACCGCCGGAGGGTACACCAGCTCATTATATGGCAGCGAATGTGGGGCTGCATACAATATTATGGATTGGGGCTTGGAATAAGCTTACAGAAGGAAATGAGGAAATGCAGTACCCGAAGTACGGGACGTTTAAGTTAGAGGTGTTACATCGGCTAAAAGCAATCATGTCCTCATTGAAACCCTCGCCTAGACCAACCCAGTTTGAGGCCCTTAATGCATGGATTAGGGCGGCGCACGATAGGAATTTGAACAGGCGTCAACAAAGATTGACTCGATCGGTAAGAGCAGTGCGAGATTCTAAATGGGATGAGGAAGCAAAGAGATGGAGGGTACAGGCTATTGAGGTGGAGAAGTTGTATCCAATGAGGGAGGTGGTAGGTGGGAGGAACCTCATGGAAGAGGATGAGGAGAGCGATTCGGAGGACAATGTGATAAACAGATTGTTGATAGACAGACCACCTCCGAGAGTTGGGGAAATTGAAGATAGAGGACTTGCAAGGGAAGATGGGGCTGCCATAGAGGGGTTTACACCACTCCCTATATCGGAATGGACACCTATCAAAGGCGAGGAGACACCTCAAAGCAACACAATACAGAGTGTAGTGGGAAGGTTTGTGGTACAAAAGACGCCAATCACCGAAAAGGCTGAGTCTTTTGGATTACCGGATGCTCTCCAAGTACCTGTTACCATAGGACCTATAGTGTCGATTTACAATCCAGATCATGGGAGAGGGGAAGAGCAGGCACGGTTAGATAGAGAAAGGATTGAGATGGAAAGGAGGAATAACACGACAAATGCATGGAAGCAATTGCCAGGATCAGTAACGTGGAACACCCCATTCGATACGACTGTGGGTCCCAACACAGGACAGGGAGGTCAGAGAGGACCGATGGACCTGAGGGGACCACGGCCGAAATCCTATACAGAATTAAGAGCTGATTTGAGAGAATGGGATGGGTCCGCAATAACCCCGAGTAATAGGTTAAGAACAGAACCCGAGTGGGAAAGCCGAGGTAACGGGACTGTATCTCATTGCGGGGCTAGCGAAAGCAGTCAGGGCCGAGAAGGGCAAAGTCAGGAGAATAGAGGAGTTACACGTCCTATGAATGGGAGGGAACAGCAGGAGCAGAATGGTAGGAGTATGGAGTGTGAGGAGATGTCTCGCCTCATGCAAACCGAGGGAGACCAAAGAACACAAGAGTACAGAGAAAGGTTTAGGTGCACTCATCACGCACCTGGGGAAAATGTACAGCACTGGCAAAGAGGGAACAGTGAAAGATCACGTCATACATCAAGTGATCAGAGGTCACAGATGCATGAGGAAGAGAGAGGGAGTAACGGAATATCTTACCATGCATCCCGTGAAACTAGACAGGATGGGGAACGCGGGGCTATGAGGTGCGAAGGAGTGTTTCACCATCCACCCCGAGAAGATGGAAAGGCATGGGACCTAGAGAGATGGGAGCATGGGAGGACTCCACATAACTCACCAGAGCCTAGACGCAGGACTAGGAGCTGGGATGGGAGAGAGGCGGAAGGAGCACCTAGAGCCGAAGTACTGAAAGCAGCGATAAAGGTCAAAAGGCTTGATGTCTCCAGTCTAAAATCCGATCTAGATGAGATTATAGAAGGAACGGTGCCTTTAGAAAGGATTGAGTTGTACGAACAAGATGAACTGCTATTTATAGCAAAGGATATTACTAGAAAGGCCAGAGCAATTCATGAGAAACTGACTAATTTGGCGGACAGGTACGTGGTGGATTTGTCCAGAACAAAGACGCTACAGAGTAACCATAGGTTGCAGTACTCAGACCAAGACCTAGACGAGAAGAGAACTACAGGATTAAAAACACACATAAGGGAGTTGATATCGGGAATAAGGGTGTGGAGAGACCTGGACAAATGGGAAGAGAGATGGTCCAAAAGGGGTACAGTTAGACGAAGTACAAATGTGATGTCCCCAGAGGGAAGGGTAATGCAGATGGAGGCATTCCCTTTGCGAGAAATATCAAATGGGAATTATGTACATGTACCTTGGAGTAGAGGAGATTTGGCTGCATTTACCAACTCGTTTCCGAAATTGAGGGAAAACCCAGTCGAGTGGTATAAGCAGGTAGAAAGGTTTGTAAAGATCTCCAAAGTATTGTGGATTGATTTGAACACCTTGTTCGACATTGTGGTTCCAGGGGATTTGTGAGTAAAGTGCAAGATTAGTGTCCAGTGGCCAAATGCAGAGCCTGAGAGGAATGCTAGAACTAATGGACCATCGGACAGTGTCATGGAGAAGTACGAAAGAGTAATAGCCTGGTTAAAGGATAAAGTGCCTCCACAAGATATAGATTGGGTAAAAATAGATCGAACAAGGCAGGAACCCAAGGAGACAGTTCACGAGTTTTATGAGAGATTACTGAAAATATTCAAACAGTATAGTGGACTCGATGTAATGGATCCCAAAGACATAGGGCAGTTTGTGTCAAAGTTCGTTTTGGGGCTGAGACCAGATATTTGTTTGATGATTCAACAACATTTAATTTGTTGGCAAAACAAACCACTAGATGAGATCCTGCGATATGCGAGATACTGCAGTGACGAAATAGATTCTAAACCCAAAAATCTAAAGGAGAAATTGATGGTGGTGCAGATGCAGTCGGCAGGAAAGGGTGGACAACAGAAACAGGGGATGGGACGAAAGCCAAATGGTCAGAACAAGGATAATGAAGAAGGTCAGAGACCTAGAGTAGACTTTGCCACTTTAAAAAAGACGACAAAGTGCCACCAGTGTCACCAGGTGGGACATTGGAGACGCGAGTGTCCCTTTAACCCTGAAAATGGAGAGCTGGAATTAGAAGAGCAAGTTCAAGAGGTTCCAGCTCCAAAGGTGACAGCTCCAGGAAGCAAGGTGGTCAAAGGGGGGACTTCGGCTCCACGAGCTCAGTTCCCACAGCCACCGAAAATAGCGACAGGGGGAAAGGTCTTTAAACAAATGCCTCTCTTTATCGAGGAAGAAAAATGTTATTATATTGATCCATTGACAGGACAACGTGTGAGTAGAGAAGAGGACTGTACCCTCGGGGCAGTCCTAGAGGTGGATCAAAGGGGGCCATTTGTTGAGGCTGAAGTGGCAGGATGTCCTACAACGTTCTTAGTGGATACTGGAGCTACTCGATCAACTCTGAGATCAGCGGTGGTTCCAGACTTACCGATGTCAGGGGAAACAATTCAGGTGGTAGGAGTTGCAAACAAAAGGATGACTAGTCCCTTGACTGAACCAGTGTCCGTGAAGATAGGAAACCATATGAATGAACATCAGTTTGTGGTTTGTGATTCGAGTCCTGTATGTCTGTTAGGAAGGGATTTGTTGTGCAAATTGAATTGCACAATATACTGCACCCCGCAAGGAGTGGAGGTACAGACTACAGACGATGATGCTACTTTCAAGGTAGCCAATTCAAAATCTTGCATAGAACTATATCCTACTCTGACTGTAGAAGATCTTCCCCAGGACCTACGAGATGCAGTGGCGTCAGAGGTATGGGACTTCACAGGGGAAGAAATAGGATTGATTAAAGGGGTACAACCAGTAAAAATAATGGTAAAGCCAAATGCCGAGTTTCCCAGAACCCCGCAATACAAATTGTCCCAGGAAACGATTGCAGGAATAAAGCCTGTGATCGAGTCAATGATTCAGCAGGGAATACTAAAAGAAATCGTGGGAAGTCCTTGTAACTCCCCGATTATGGGGTTGCAGAAACCTAGTGGGAAATTCAGGATAGTACAGGACCTACGAAAAATTAACAATATAGTTGTTTCATGTTGTCCAGTGGTACCGAATCCATCAGTGATACTCTTTCAGATACCATGCCAAGCAGAATGGTTCACAGTGATAGATCTTTGCCAGGCCTTCTTTTCAATCCCATTGGATGAAGAGAGCAGGTACCTTTTCGCTTTTAAAATGGAAGATCGCGTTTTAACATGGTGTCGAATCCCACAAGGGGATTCACAGACAGCCCATCCATCTTCAACCAGTTGTTGAAGAAGAATCTCGAAAATCTAGTACTGCCGCAGAATTCGGTTCTGGTCCAGTACATAGATGACCTACTTGTTGCGTCAGAGACCGAGGAAGCTTGTAAAACAGATTCCATTGCCTTGTTGAACCATTTAGCTGAAAATGGACATAAGGTATCTCCGAGCAAGTTACAGTACTGTTTGACAGAAGTACAGTATTTGGGACACCGGTTAGAAAAGGGAAAACGTAAGGTGTCTCCAGATAGGATTGAGGCAATAATGAAAATGAATGCGCCTACGACTCAGAGAGAAGTTAGGATGTTTCTAGGAATGGTTGGTTATTGTCGACAGTGGATAGTTAACTTTTCACTGAAAGCAAAACCCTTACAGAAACTGACGCACAAGGAGGTAAGTGATCCGGTACCATGGGACGATGAATGCCTAGTGGCATTCCTGCAGCTGAGAGACGATTTGTGTCGTGCTCCGGCTCTGGGGATGCCCGATTACGAGAAGTCTTTTTCACTTTATTGCTGTGAGAGAGAGGGATGTGCTTTGTCAGTCTTGGCACAGACCCATGGAAATGCCCGTAGACCAGTTGCCTACTTTTCGGCTACATTAGATCCAGTAGCCGCAGCGATGCCCGGATGTCTCAAATCCGTTGCTGCAACGGGTGTCAGCATTGAGAGGTGTGAGAGTATTGTTATGGGACACCAGTTAGTGGTGTATGTACCACATTCTTTAGAATTGTTAATGACCAGGACAAAGACGCAGCATCTGACCAATAGCAGGCTCACGCGCTACGAGCAAGTTATCCTTGCTGCGGAGAACGTGACCCTTAAGAGATGCTCTGTTTTGAATCCTGCTACATTGATGCCACTACCTACTGTAATAGAAGGCGAAGAATGTGAAGACCACGATTGCCTTGACGTGACTGAACTATGCACGAAGCCCAGACCAGATATCGTAGATGAGCCGTTGACTGACCCTGATGAAATTTACTTTGTCGATGGCTCATGTTTAAGAGACGATACTGGTCGATTGAGAGCAGCTTATGCTGTTTGTACCATTACTGGAGTTGTGGAAGCCGCTTGCCTGGAAGGAGTACATTCCGCACAGGTAGCAGAAATCATTGCATTAACTCGTGCCTGTATAGCAGGAAACGGAAAGAGAGTCACCATATACACTGACAGCCAATATGGTTTCGGCGTGGTTCACGATTTCGGGCAATTGTGGTCTCAGAGAGGTTACATGACCTCTTCTGGTTCGGCCATTCGAAATGGAGAATTTGTGCGGCTGTTGTTGGAAGCATTGCAAGGTCCAGCCGCCATTGCGATTGTAAAGTGTGTAGCTCATACTAAGAATACAGATTTTGTGTCACAAGGTAACCGATATGCTGATGAAGTCGCCCGCTATTGTGCGGAGCAGGACTATTCCTTCACAAAGGTAGAAATAGATGGGGCGGAAGAGAAGACAGAATTGAGTATGATGTTGGAAACTGTAGACACTTGGGAGGATTTAAGAGTGATGCAGGAGAACGCACCCGAAACAGAGAAAAAGGCATGGGAAATAGCAGGTTGCGTGAGAAGCGAGATGGATTTTTGGATTTCAGCAGATGGGAGGGATGTGTTACCTGAGGAACTAGCGAATCCCATGGCAAGACAAATACATGGTCCAGTACACCTAGGAAGAGACGCTATGCTGAGAGTGTTTAGGCAGACTTGGTATTGCCCTAAATTTAGGATAGCAGCAGAATCAGTGTGTAAGCGATGTGTTACCTGCCAACAATTAAACATAGGGAAAAGAACACCAGTTACACTGAGTCACATTGGGAGGTCTGGGGGGCCTTTCAATAGAATGCAATTAGACTTTATTGAAATGCCAAAAATCAACCGCCTTAGGTATGTTTTGGTGGTTGTATGCATATTTTCCAGGTGGGTTGAAGCATACCCTACACGCAGGTGCGATACACTCACAGTAGCCAAACTGTTGCTCAGGGAGTTGATACCACGCTTCGGGGTGCCTGCCTCTCTGGAATCGGACAGAGGAAAACATTTTAACAGCGAAATTGTGAAGATGTTGTGCTCTGCATTAAAGATCGATCAAAAACTGCATTGTAGTTATCGACCAGAAGCCTCAGGGATTGTGGAACAAGTAAATGGCACTCTGAAGAGTCGACTAGCTAAAATCTGTTCATCCACATCTTTGAGTTGGCCAGATGCTCTTCCTTTAGTACTCATGAGCATGCGCAGCACACCTGACAGGAGGACAGGTCTCTCTCCACACGAGATTCTGATGGGGAGGGCCATGAGACTTCCTACGGTTCCAACTGCTGCCCTATTGAATATTACAGATGATCTGATCTTGGATTATTGTAAGGGACTATCTGACGCCATCCATTCTGTGTCCCTTCAGGTGCAGGCGGCTGAAGTTCCATCATCAAGGAACCTGTGTCATGATCTGTGCCCAGGGGACTGGGTGCTGATCAAGAAGCACGTCCGGAAGAACTGCCTAGATGTACGTTGGCGTGGGCCCTTTCAGGTAATCCTGATCACGAATACCGCGGTGAAGTGCGGAGGGCTGCCAAATTGGATCCATGCATCCCATACTCGAAGAGTTCCAGCACCTCTAGAAGAAACAGCTCCTCTCCCAGACGAAAGTCCAGTAGTGGAAGAAGAATCCCAAGGGGGGACCAGTCAAGCTGTGGGGGTGTCGGAAGAAGTTGGGAACGCATCTGATCCAGAAGAGGAAGGAAGGCAGGACGGCAGTGAGACCGAAGACGCAACTGAAGGAGAGAGCTGCAGTGAATACGACTCAGACACAGATCAGTACCAGAGCGATCAAGAACCGAGTGTGAGGACGAGAAATAGGAGAACAAGGCGTGAAGCATCCACCTGGCCAGAAAGAAGGAGGAGCCTGAGCTTGAGGTCTGCTCGGGAAGAAACGCTTGCTCCTATATCCGAAGACTCGGATCCGGAAGAAAATACCCAGGATCAAGCCCAGGAGGGTCCCAGAAGATCAAGGAGGGTGCGAGTGCCTAGCAGAAGGTACTCTACTCCTGATTGGACCTACCTCGTTGCAGATGTCCGTGGGTCACAGAACCGGGAGGGTCAGGGAAGTGAACCTGATCAGAATTGAACCTATCATCACAGTGCAATTAAGGTTCCTGCTACCAGGAGTGGAGGCCGAAAGGTTGCTGACACTCAACATCATCTATCCTCCTCTCCTGAGCGGAATCAGAAAATCGATTTTAGAGACAGTTGATTTTCCGGTTTGTTGTTCACAATATCCAATATTGGAGGGAACTCTTCTTCGTTTGGAAATGCTTGAGCGAGTAGTGGAAGTTCTTGGAGCGCTCATTGTCTTGGACTAATACCTTGTTGTGAATGTCTTCGAAGGGGCGCAGAACTGGGAAGGTGAAGAAAGTGATCCTGGTCAGAACGAGCTGATAGTACCAGGAGTGGAGATTGAAAAAACATTAACTCTTCATTTTGTTCGTCCTCTTGTCCTGAGCGAAATAAGAAGAAGAATCCTGGAGACAGTCGAATTTCCATGTTGTTGTACGAATTGCCCATTATTCGAGGGAATACTTCTTCGTATGGACATTTATGAGGACGTGGTGTCACTTCTTGGAACACTCATAGTTTCAGATTGATAAAAGACTTTGAAAAGAACTTTGTAAATATTGCTGCAAGATAACCTAGCGCCGAGTGGAAGAAGAGAATGGTAGGGGCTTCCTTTTAGAGGATGGAGAAGGGCTAGGGTTGTCTATTTCTACAGGACTCTAGAACTGTTTTGCGGAGTAAATTGTCAGCTTCCAGGTGTTCAAAAGAGAGACATTGTTCAAAAGAGAGACTTTGTTCGGAGAGAAGGAGACGTTGGAGATCAAAGAACGCCAAAACTACCCTGTTTGAGATCATGGAGGCCGGCAACCCGAACCGCAGGGCAAAATGTATAGTTGGCACACTTTTAGGGGTGGTGATTTCTCTTATAGTTTTAGTGGTTACTGTCTCATACATAGTGGGACACGAGAGAGATGTAACTGCAGTCAAGGAAGTCAAGGGAGTGTCAACACAGAGAACAACTACTGTTAATCATAAGGGAAACATCAATGATAAAGACAAAGCTTTGTTAGACGCGGAAATTAAAAGGTTACATACAGATGAATCACAGGGGAACTTCAGGTCAAATGCTTATGCCAAATTACTTTATGAGTACATTGATGTCATGGAGGCAAAGAATTACTACGTTTGTATGCGATTACCAGCTTCTGTGGATGAGGGTATCAGATACCATCATCTTCCATTGACATATGGAATCACATGTAGTTTGCTGTTGAGCATATTTTATGGACGAGATGGGTTCGAGTATTACTTCTCGAATTTTGACTCGGTGTTACCCGAGGTCCCAAATTACAAGCATCTGAATACATGGGACTATTACAAGAGCGAAGACAGGTTACAGAAATTTTTCATTCCATGGAAAACTCTAGATACATCACATGCCCGAAGAAACAATTTGACTTGTCATGTGTCAGAGATTGAGAAAAAGTTTATAGGGCAGGTGGATACTCGATACAGAAGGCAAAAGATTCAAAAAGCTTCAGGACAATGGGAAACAGATTGGACCAAGGAAGAAAGGGAACACCAAAGGAAGGGTAGCAAGGGTCCAATTGCCTTAGATAAAGAGAAAAGGGGGAAACTATGTATTCATAGAAGTCACTCCTATTATGAGAATTTGTTTGTAGGGGAAGTCAGTTGTGAACATGCTTTCCAATTGGAGTATTACTCCAAGGATTTTTTGAAAGAAATGCAAGCAATACCAAATGTATATTTTGTATGTGGAAGAAATGCATATGTGAAGTTACCAGATAATTGGTACGGATCATGCTATTTAGCTATTGTTTTTCCCAAAATATACCATGCCGAGAATTTAGAGACAACAAAGAGAGGAAAACAAGCTAGAAGAAAAAGAGATCTAGGCGCTGAAGAAGTGGTTGGGGATGTATTTGGGGTGATATTCCCCTTTCTCGGATTGATATTGAATGACATCAAGCTTAGGAGATTGGCTACAGTCTTAGATAGGCTATCTGCCAGTACTGCTAGATCATTAATGCTGGTGGAGGGTGAGATACAATCGATGCAATCGATAAGGGCAATGGTTCTTCAGAACCGACTTGCTCTAGACGTTCTGTTAGCCAAAGAGGGAGGAGTTTGCAAGGCTTTGAAGGTCCAGGAATGCTGCACTTACATTCCGGACAATTCAAAACCTCTAGAGAAGTACATACGAAACATCACTGCAATTCACCACGAAATTGAGGATCTGACAAAAGTAAATGTGTGGGAAAAGGTAGGTCATGGAATGGGTAAGGTTGGGGGTTGGTTTGCCAACCTAGGAAAGGGTATCATTTGGTACATTCTGAAACCCATCATCATAATTGTGATTTGTGTAATCACTTTGTGGGGATTGGTGCGTTTGTATCAATGGTATAAAGCAAACAGGTTGCAGAGATCTATGAGAGAACAGGAGAGAAGGTTGACAGCGATGCAAGATACACAATATAAGAGTCTGAAGGCATTGGAGACAATGAAAAGAAGTGGTACTGCCATGACTTCACTTTGAAGGGTCCTACATTTTAGAGATGGTGTTTTGATGGTGATGACTCCTGAAAGTCATCAAAGGGGGGACTGAGAGAGCACAAATCTGAAAAAAATGTATAAGTGCACCATATTTACAAGCACATAGTTAGTTAACATATACCTTGCACCAGAGTGTCTTATACCCAGTAGTGAAATGTATAGAGTGTTCAAGTAGGGTAACAATAATCATAGCAATGTGAAGACTAATGTAGAAATGTTGGAATGAATATGAAAACCTCACGTTCTCATGTTAAGTGATCATGTAAGAGTTAGGTGAAACCTTGCAAACCAGTTAAATTGTGTAGGCCTCATGGCAATTCACAAGTAAATATAAAAGTGCTGCTAAAATAATGTGAGGTGGGATTAACATGGTTCTTCCAAAATGTATTATCGAATTTAGTATTGAAATATATGTTTTATAGATGTGTTGCATTATAGAAACGTGTGTTAGTTAAGAATACTGTTTAAATCAAGTTAAATGTTTTCAGAGTGCAGGGACCCGCTTCATGTAAATCAAGTAGGCCCGAACAGATAATGTTGTTTCTTTGATCTGCAATGTGCTCGTTAGAGAAGAGTCGAGAGGCACCAAGTACAGAGCTCTATACATGTTTCATGGCCTACAGATATGGTGGAGTTTGGAATTTGAGGCCCACTGTAGGATGGTCTGAACGCAGGTGCGAGGGGTCCTAATCAGTCGTAATGAATGGAGCTTTGTTCAGTGGCGCCTGGCGCAGGCCTGTAGGAGGTTTCAGGAATTTCAGGGGGTACCAGCGAACTGGAGAAGAAGCCTGGGAACCAAGGTCAACTTTAACGAGGGTCCCGAAGAGTACCATCATGGAGTCTGCCGCCAAATTCGATACCACGTGAGGGGCGTCCCGAGGGGCGTTCCTATTGGAAATGTGATTTCGTATTAGGGACAGCGACCCGGGGAGGAGGGTAGAGCAGATGATTTTGGAAGCCTAAGAGAGCGGTTGGGTAGGCAGATAGGCTGATCACAAGAGACCGATTTACAGAAGAGACAAAGAGAAGTGCGTGATCTTCTTAGGAAGTCACCACGGCTGACACTGACTTTTTGGGTAAAGATCTTGTTAAGTTGGGATGTCACTTAGTCTAGTGTAGGGACAGACTAACCTGAATTTTCTTTCTGTAATGACTCTTAGGTTGCAACTTATATCGATTCTTGCAACCCTAACGATTTTTGAACTTGTGCTCATTATTCTGTTTTGTAGACTCAGATTATTCAAAGAATATATGTTTGTAGTGATACCAGTGTACCTTTTAAATCTTATCTTGAGAAGTTTGTATCTTCAATTATCTTTGACTTTATAATAAATCTTTAAACTTTATCACTGGTCAGTGGTCATTTAGAGTGGTGTAAGTTCTTAATTGATTGACTTAGTAGTAGATTGCCTTTTACTCAATGACAGGTACCAACGATCCAGTCGATTTGGTGGGAGCTGGTAAGGTAACTAGAGACCAGAAATCCCGCGTTAACACATGCACACCAAACACCACCCGCTGACAGCATACACTGTTCACTATGCTTAAGGCCAAGATGATCTGGAAATAATGAAACAACCCCAAGAATCTTATCACCCAGGAATTCAAACAAGACATTCAGATGGATGACCCACTCTGACGTGTCCTGGTACCACCACAATTAAATGTGCCACCATGGTATTACTTAAAGTGTGGTAAGGAAAAGTGAACAACATGGTTATTGAGGCAGGACTAGGCACAAGGGCATCATTGCAAGTTGCAATCGTAGCCAACACCAACATACCCATTAAAACCGCTGTGTTTCAGGCGAGGCTGCATAGAATTGTGGATTTTAATTGGTGTTGTACGTAAGTGAGACCTCGCTTATACTTATTTTGGAACTACGTGTCTTGTGTTATATGTCTAATTGTATAAGTGTAAGGGGCCTTTGTAACTCCGTATGTTGACACGTCCCCTTCTAAGATGCTGTTCTGCACAAAGGAGGTACGGTACAACTCTGTGTCGGCACATCTCGAAAGAGTAGCATTTACTTCTACTTATAGAAAAATATACTTTGTAAGTTACGTATCTGTTGCACCTTTCATTTCAGTAGTACCATCAGCACACACTTGCCCATTTACCCCCAGTCCGGCTTGCATGTTTGTGTGCAGCCAATGATTGTGGAATGCCATTGATATGTGTGTTGTGAGTTTCCACTTGTTTTAACAATATTGCGCCATTTACATAGGGAATAAAAACACCACTTTGTGCACTCTGCAGAGATGCCAAGGATTATATGAGCCTTTGATAAGAACATCTTAATGTGACATTGACTGGCACTGTCAGAAACCTGCACTGCCTTAAACCTTAACTCCAGAGATCTCAGGTGTCCCATCTTGAACACCCATCCACTTCCTGACTCACCCTGGTACCTAAAGGCGACTTAATTTGCATCATGTGCTATGCAAGATTCATATGTTACCTGAAGTCAAAGCTGCAGAAACACAAAAGTTGGGGAAAAAAATCAATTCTTAGGAAATAGGGATACACATACCATGCAACATGAAGAAAAACTGAAATGTAACCGTGAACACATCACTGACTTGATTTACTGTAAGGGTTCTTGCACTCATTGTCGACAATGACATCATTGTGTTGGTGTGTGCAGTTATGGACCTGATAGACAGGGCCCGGAAGGAGCCCATTTCAAAGGCTACTTTTAAATTCTCACAAAAATTCACACTCATGTTCTCTTACTTCTCTTTTTTCACTCCTTTTGTCTTTCTGTCTTCATCTGCCTTTTCCCCTCTCGCGCTCCCTCTCTGAAATTGTCTCCATTAGTGTTGTGCAAACAGGGCAGCACCAATCTCGCCCTATGTAAAAAAAATCGAATGTGCTATTAAACAGTTTTTCCTGCATCATAAGATGCCTGGGCCTCTTAAATGAGTGCCGATGAGACCCTCTGGCACGCACCGTCACGAGCAACCACTGGAATATACACACATTTAGAGTTGGTGTTTTGTGTATTTATCTTGGTTCTTCATTGTATGCAATGCCACTCTGCATTGTGTGTTTGTATGTCTTTACTTTTTTTACTCTGGCGGGCTTAAATCAACTAATGTATCAGTTCTGTATCTGGAAGTTTGTGTACGTATATGCACCGCCTCAGGATGCTGTCAGTTTTGCAGGACATCAAAAGTTTTGTGGAGCCCTGGTCAGCAAACTGATGTGAGACTCTTCATAGAGTGAGGATCTTTTTTAAAGATGGAATAGAAAAAACGGCAAATCCAGCATCTGTTGCCCTGTGTTGTGTTAGCTGTCTCGTCCGTAGTAAGTTGGGCAGCTTTCCTTTAAAATATGTAAATGACTTTGTGCAGGAGCACAGGGTCCTAAAATGTGCAGGGCCTGGGGAATAATGGATCATCTATCCTTTCCCCTTCTGACGGGCCTGAATGTCCATATATAGTTTTAGCTCTATGGACACTATTATATGTATTTATTATTGAGAGGAGTAATGGAAAGAGGAGCTAAGCTGAATGCGCTGGGGCAGATTTACGAGATCTGGCGCATCTCTGCAAATCAGTAGGGCGACACGCAATTCCCTTCCTGCGCCACCACGAATGCTTTGCATTTACAGTGCGGCGCACCTTGGCGCAAGGATAGGGCGATGCATGTTGCATCCTGTGGCGTAAGGGCGGCGCATTGCTGGAGTCGTGTTGCAAGCGCGACGCAGCTCCAGCAATGCTCAGAGGCGCCCTATGCCTAACATGCTGCGTCACTCCTTACGCCTGCTTAGAGCAGGCGCAGGGTTATGACGTAGGAAGGATGTAAAAGTGACTCAGTGAAATCTTGTAGATTTCACTGCGTCACTTTTACAAGGCGTTCCTTTGACGGAATGCCCACCCTGTGCCTGAACGCCCACATGAAACCTAGCGCAAGTTTCATGTGGCGCAGGGCTTTACAATGTGACACATCTCCCTATATGCGTCACGTTGTAAGTAAGGCGCAACATGGCACATGGTTTACGCTGCCGCTGCGTCACAGAAGTGACGAAACGGTGCCGTAAATGTGGCGCATGGGGCTTGTAAATCTGCCCCCTTATATCTAGGAAAGCTTTCTCGCGCTTAATTTTCCCCGCAATAGCACGTTTCTGTATACTTTATAAATGTGCATATCACCTGGGAGCACTATGTCGCCTTCCAATTTGTTTTTAATATAAATTTCCAATACTTTCTAGTAATTTATTCAGACTCAGTTTGGTGTTCAATGATTATAAAGCACCATATGAAATGACTTTCCAACAAAAGTAAATAACTTGTTGCAAATAAACCTTTTGTGCAATTGACAATATGTGAAGCGTCCTTGGATCAAAAGTTTATAAAAAAAAGTAGGAGTATAAAAGTGTTGCAGGTTGTAAAGACGTCTCTCCCTTCCAAATGTTAAATTCAGCACGCTTAATTTTTCCTCACCTTTAATACCTTGCCAACATTTATATTCCAAGCAATGATAGTGTTGTACGTTTGGTATGCAAAAAAATTGTTGTTAGGCAAAATTACTTATAACATGTTGAACTGAAATAAGAACTCTGATGTGATCATTTTTTCTTGAAGAAAGCAGCCTTCATTTTCGAAAGGTGTACTCAGTTTTCCGGCATGAGAATTCTGTGATGGAGTCAAAACCAATGTATTGTTGGGCTCTAAATGACCAAAAATCTGTAATTGTCCATTTGCGGTGATAGATTTATCAAACAGAGAACAATTTATCAAAACTAAGGCCCTGATTACGATGTGAGCGGACACCGTTGCGGTGAAGGAACCGCCTGACCGTAGGTCAGGGGTTCCAACAACCCCATTGGCATGAACTGCACATGGTGTGGTCGTAAACTTACATTTTTCAATGGGAGCTTGTGTGGTGGGCTGAAACCGTCCGCAGCACAAGCTTTTGTTGAAAAATGGAAGTTTGTAAATATCCCTGCACCCAGTGGCAGGCACCGTGAGGGTGCAGGGATGTTTAGGAGGGCACCATAGGTACCTTCCAGGCCCAAATGCTGAGGGCCACGGGGGAAGGAGGCCCTACCACGGGTCACCAAAGTCAATTTCCGACAGCCAATCCATGTCTGAAAGGCCAACATGGATTGGCTGTCAGAAACCGACATCCCTGATGGTGGAAACGCCATCCTTAAGGGATTATGAGGACTTTCCGACCACCTGACAGGCTCATTGAGCCCATCGGAAGCTGTTGGTCGGTCCCTGGGCCAGCGCGGTCCAACCAACCGCATCCTATTGCGGCTGCCTGACCGCTGTTAGAGATGTCGGTGGAACCAACACCCTACTGCACGTCAGTGTTGGTCCCACTGACATCGTAATGGGCCTCTGTCATTATTTTTCCATTGTTGTAATGGAGCGGTGATATGTTTAACTTTATTTGATAAAAAATATGTTATCAGATTTATTATATTAACAAGGGCAACCTCCCTTTCTAAGTTGTGTTGCATTGGAGTGGATCAAAAGGAATTTTAGACATTGAACAGTTCTGATTTTCTTAGAGGAGAATTTGCCTCGAAATTCATTCAATAGGTTATGCTCCGTTTTAAATCACTGGACCTTTCCTTTACTTTATGTCCTCAACATCGTGGGAGGAGCAGAACAGTACGTTCACATAGTTGGTGGATTCTTGCTAAAACTTGGCACACAACTTGGGGCGGGTCTTGGATATGAGGTGGCCCATGAGAAAGGGCTTCCCCTTCTCTACATCTTCTGCCAGCACTACTAGTTCCCTCTTGGGGAATGCAGTTGACTCACTCGACTGTGAATCAAACGGCAGCTGTAGATGGAGGATGACAGAGGATGTTGTCTGCTGTAGCTCCTGGAGTCCAGAGTCTATAGAATGGCTGCCAGGCTCTTGCATAATCTTACCAGGTTCAGTTTGTTACGCTTCTGCAGAGTTGCATACGAAATACACAGGTGCGAATTCTACACCAAGAAATAGCAACATTGTGAGATGCAATTCCAAAGCATAACCACATTTGGGAAGTAAGGAATTACCCTGTGGTGTGGGTATTACCAGATGCAGCATTTTTGCATTCAGTAATGGCCAAACTGGTATTTTGAGCCCGAATATTCTTATGTTCTTCACTGCCATTGTGCATCGAAAAGTTCTGAGAAATGTAACCTTGAGATAAAAAAAAATCTGCATGTATTTTCCCGAAAGGAATCTTCTCAAATATGCAAGTAGCATTAACACCCCTCTGTTAGTTGTGCGTGGTTGGGATCGCTATGTAGAATAAAGAAAACTCTGTACAGGTTAAGGTGAGGAAAAAGTGGGGAATCTCACAAACTATTTGAGGGTGAATGAACAGTATTAGGAAAGGTCATACAACTTAGAAGTAGTATATAAAAGAGAATTACAGTGTGATGCGGTGAAATGGAAGCTACGATCTTTAAAGTGATGAAATATGTATTGTATTATTTTAATTGCGATGAACTACATATAGTATAGTATGCATGGCGCCATGGTTTTAGAACCATAGTATTAGGCCCTTACATACAACCACATACATTTAAGTCAGACAGCAGAGACATAGCACTTGGCATCTCCTCCAAAAGGGAATTTTAAGCCAGTCACAGCTCTTTACAGCGCTGCTCTGACGCACAGGATAACCTGCTGCGCGAGACTTCGCCCGACAGGGGTTCCATCCTGGGGATGGTGACAAGCGGCGTTTTATGCGCCACTACATAAATACGCAGTGAGCATATGCGGCCTTTCTCGTGAACGTGAATCTGAGCGTGAGTTCACCTTCTATTTCGAGACAGCCACCACCGACGAGCTCCTTCTCCCTTTCACCCGGCGCGCGCTCACGTCGGCCAAAATAGCACCTCTCGCTGACTGGCAGCGTCCTAAGCCAGGTCTCTGCGGCCCGCCAATCAGAAGGCGTCTCCGGGCGGGGCAGGGGTGAGGGACCAGTGGTGACAAGGACATTAGACGACGACAGCAGTCAACGACACTGAATTCAAGTGCTAGAGCTGGGAGCGGCAGCTCCGTCCACTTTCCGCCACTTTCCAAACTTCTGGAGTTTTGCCGTCGGATTGGGCCTAAGTCTCAACATGAACGTGAAACCCTGCACGCGGTGCGGCTTCGACGTCTATCCTGCAGAGAAGATCAACTGCATTGATCAGGTCAGTGTAAAGGTTAACGGTTAACCTACCAATACTCAAAGTAAAATACCAAGGACATTAGCAATAGCATTAATGAAGGAATAAATTGACAGGATAAACATTTCCTTATGTATTACTTTTCTCTGACACGAAACCAGAAGAGGAAATACAATATGAAGTGTCAAGAAGGAATGTAAAGTAAACTCGATGTATATAATCAGTTGTGTGGGAGGGGGTGGAAGGACATAGTACTGCTATTCAAGAACAGGGAATGGGCAGGTTCAATGCTGGGTCCAGAATACACTTTTCCACGGTGAATAGGTAATCTTGCAATAGAAAATGCAGCTATGGCATGTCATTGGCATATCCTTCCCTCTTTTCCCACTAGCGTGGCACGAAACTGCATTCTTATTTTAAGTTTCCTTTTCCTACTGTTCTGAGAATTAATTCATCTGTTGGATATGGTGCGTTTGTATTTGTTCTAGATCAGGACCTGAAAGATAACTAACTTGTTTTCTGTTTCTTTTTCTAGACATGGCACAAAGCGTGCTTCCATTGCGAGGTCTGCAAGATGATCCTGACTGTAAATAACTTTGTTAGCTACCAGAAAAAGCCCTACTGCCAAGCGTGAGTGTGCTCTGTACTTTGGTTCGCGTTATTTATGTTTCTGGTTTGCCTTTCTTTTCTATGTAAAATGTGATGGCAGTTCAGAGTGAAAATGGTAAATCTTACAATAGCCAACTGCTGCCAGAGAAAATGGCCTGCGCCTCCCCGTGTGTGAGCCGTGGGATTCGGGGGAGCATGGCATGTTCAGGAGGTGGAAAGTGTGATGGGCTCTGTAACACAGGTGTGGGCACTTCATTACAAAGGCAAGTTTCTGTGCTGCTATGGCACTCGTTTTTGCTGACTGAGGAGAGTGTTAAATCCAGGACTGTGCTCCCAATAGGCTGCTGGCTAGCTGACTGCTTTCAGAGAAGAAGGGGCTGCCATGATGGAGAAGTGTGGCTCACTGTGGAGAAGTGTGGCTCACTGGTTAGAAGTGGCAGACCCTGAAGCAGAGGTCAGGCCCGGGACCAGGGTTCAATTCCCGACGCGGCAGGGTCTTGGGCTCAATTTCCTCGGGCCTGATAATTCTCGCCTCGGTGCCTACTCTAATCATGGGTCCCACTCTGCAACTCTGGGCATTAGCTTGCTTAGTCTCCACAACGGCCCCAACAGCGCTGGGATGCCTGGCTTCACCTTGGGGGTGCCCTGGAGGGGGCATCTCACAGGGAAAGCCAGGATGGGTTCCACAGTGGTATACAGCGCCAGGATGCCCCGAGATGGGGCGGCAGTGCGCTTTACAAGTATACACACCAATGATACAGCAAGGCCGCCATCAACCCATTTTAGTTGCAGACTCCAGCAGTGTGGGAATGTATTGTGCATTTTGTGCTAGGGCTGATTGTGGTTTTCCAGTCTGACCCTGATTAAATCCATGCCGTACAGATTGTGAGATATTGTATTGTATTGTATTGTAATTGCATTTATATAACACTTACCCTATTTCTCCCCTGATGAGGTGCTGAATTGATTTATCGGTGAGTAGCATACTACTCCGGAGCCCATAAAGGATTAGTGGTGAATTAGTAAAGTGAAATATGAAAGTAATTTGAGTGGTGGATATGTTAGTCAATTATTTGGATTGAGAAGTATAGTGGCGGGATAGAAGAGTGAAAAGGTTTGCATTTATACAGCACTTGCTACCCCTGACGGGGGTTTGAATCGCTTTTTCGGCGAGTAGCACGCTACTCCAGAACCCCTAAGGATTATTGATGAATTAGTACAGTGAAATATAAAAGTAATTTGAGTGGTGGATATGTTAGCCAGTTATTTGGATTGAGAAGAATAGTGGAGGGATAGAAGAGGGAAAAAGGTTGGCATTTAAATAGTGCTTGCTACCCCTGATGGGGTGTTGAAGAGCTTTTTCAGTGAGTAGCATGCTACTCCGGAACCCATAAAGGATTAGTGGTGAATGAGTATAGTGAAATATGAAATTAATTTGACTGGTGGACATGTTAGTCTGTTATTTGAATTGAAAAGGATAGTGGAGGGATAGAAGTGGAAAGGATATAGAACTTTTTTTTGTTTTGTTTTGAAGCTCATAGCAGAAGGGAGAGGATTGCGATGAGTAAAAGGGAGGTGGAGGGGGAATAATCAGATGGAAGCATTTAGAAAGGCTTGTTTTGGGAGATCCAAATAGTAAAAGAGGTATGAGATGATGCAAACAAGGGTAGATTAGGGAAGAGTCTACAAAGGGTTATTTTGGGATCCTAGTAGTGGTATGGGGTTTAGGGTGAATGCGAGAGTGGAGGTAAAGGGTGAGAAATAGGGTAGTGCATTGGAAAGAGTGGTAGAATGAGGTTTGAGATGAGTCAGAGTGTTGAGGTAGAGGATATATTGAGAGCGGTATAGGGTGAGAAATAGGGTAGTGCATTGGATAGGCTGAATTAGAAGAAAAGTAATAAATATATAGATCCATCAGTACATGGAAGGTACATAGATGCACCTTGTGTTGAAATCCCAAATGGGGGAAGATTCGTCGCAGAGTTTTTGTAGTAACAAAGCTTGATCTTGCTAGTTTGTCCACTTAGACATTCATTGATAGCTTGAAGTCCATGGTCCTTCAGAGGTTTCTTACTTTCTTCAATACTTTAGGTGGTGTTCCCAGATCATCAGGCCATGATATACATCAACGCCTCACGTAGGATAGGGCATGAGAGGGTGAATCCTTTTGTGGGGGGAGGCCTTTATCCCCTTGTTTGTCTGGAGCTTGTTGGGTGGAAGTGTGATGGGAGTAATGCTGAGTCAGCTAGTAAGTATGAAAACAGGAAAGTATATTCAGAAGTAGTCTTGGTTCGTTGTGTTATTTTATGGTGGATGAATTTATTTAAAATCACAGGGATAGCTAAAGTGGCATCACGTACTCTTTGACTCCGATGATATCACAGGAAGTTGTGCTGAAGATGATGGGTCATTTATAAAAACAATCTTTTGTGAAGCCTAGAGGTTGCAGTATTTCAATGAACAGTGACTGATAATGGGCCATGACTACCCGCAATTAATCATAGCAAATGCTCCAGGGATACCTTCTTTTAATAGACCTCTATTCAGATTCGCTCTACCCAAAACATTATAAGTAGCAACATGGAGCTAGCAGTGTCCTCTCGATTACTCTTACATACACTGCCGTTATAGAGATCTCAGGGAAAATAAAAAGCTTTTATGTGGTGTGCAGATCGAGAATCTAGAACTTCGCTTTCAGCTTTTGCTTTATTTGATTTTTAATTCAATATTGGACACCACAATTTGTGTGCTTCAGTTATTCTGATTTCCCCACCATACGTTTGTAAAAATAAATTGCTTAAAGTTTTCATCTGTCTATGTTGTTGGTGTTAAAAATGTATTTCTATAAGAAACCCCGGAAATAGTACTAATCTTGATGGATTCCGTGAAGAGAAGTGGGCTGAGAAAGAGTGAGATAGAATCCAAGGTCTCCCATCTTTTGTTTTTTTAAAGTGGGTAACCTTCCACTCTGTGACTCCCCCTGACCCCTACACTAGATTGGTGTGGAAACATTGATGTTAGGGATATCAATATTTATACAGCTCGGATTACAACAAAGACCTGAGACTTTTTGGGCTCAAAAGCTAATATACTATTGCATCTTTGGTCAAATAAAATGTATCACTAGCTACTGAGTACAGAACCATTTCATCTTGATACATGTTGACAAACCAGCTCTTTGATGAAGCAGTCACGAAAGAAAGATTATATTCCAGATCCGTTGCTGATTTTTCATCAGTGTAAGGAACTGGAAAGTCGAGATATGAGGCAAATAAATTGTACTCACAGGGCACGATTCACAGAACTAACTTAAGACAAAATCCTAAACTTACTACTATTTTGGTATTCACAGAAGGCATTTACTCATTTTGGTATTCACAGAAGGCACTTACTCATTTTGGTATTCACAGAAGGCACTTACTCATCAATGAGTAAGTGCCTTCTGTGAATACCAAAATGAGTAAGTGCCTTCTGTGAATACCAAAATGGTAGTAAGTTTAGGATTTTGTCTTAAGTTAGTTCTGTGAATCGGGCCCTTAATGTTAAGTGTGATTGACCTCAAACAAGGAAGGCCCACACAGTCCAACCAAGAGAGTTAAACTGGTTAATTGGCTCACCCTTTGTGTCTTTGCTCAATCAGCAAGGCTCTCCTTAAACAAGCATTGGCATAGCCAATAAGTCTCGTCTATGGCTTTGCTAATATGTTTAAGCCATGTTGTACTTTCCGGTTTTGCTTGTTTTTTTTTTGGTCTGCAGTAGTTTAGCAAGCATTGTTTGTAGCGGATGTGGAGTAACGGTTAGTGCGCCGGACTTGATATGTCATTTCTTCACTGTGAATCATTTCTGTTCATCATAAACGTATGTTAGTGAACAGACTGACACTCCGCAATAATGTACTATCATCAATGGGGGTTCCTCCTCTGCAACTAGAAGTTCCAGCTAACAAACATGGCCTGGGCTTCGCTCGACAGCAATGCTTGCTTTTTTTAAAGTAGTATTAATAATTTTAAGTGATACATTATTTCGCCATGTCAAAAAAATATTCTTAGATATTACAGGACTTGGGATAAAATAATTAAAAAGACGATTTTGGAGCTTGGAAAATTCGATTTTAGAAATTCATGGAACATTTTCTCAAAAATGAGGATCTGGTGTGTTTATTTCCTGACATTGTGTTTCTATTAGTCCCCTAATTATTCCTGTAAAGAAAGATACCGGGAACACATGCACAATTAAAGAGAGCACTATTCGGGTGGGGGCAGGACTCTCACAGGGAGGCGTAGAATAGATACACTTCCACCAATGAAACTGCATTGTAGAGGGGAGGTGTAAACAATAGGGCCACTGAGACCCCACAGCCCTAATAATATATACAGAACTCTACTGCCAC
Source organism: Lissotriton helveticus (assembly GCF_964261635.1). Classification (NCBI taxonomy): domain Eukaryota; kingdom Metazoa; phylum Chordata; class Amphibia; order Caudata; family Salamandridae; genus Lissotriton; species Lissotriton helveticus. The sequence continues at coordinate 1,165,142,077 of NC_136065.1, read as the reverse complement.
CTCAGACTGGAGAAAAAAAAACACACACTGTTATCTCTGACAGTGCGCACAAAGGGTTCTTCGGATCAGTGCGCTAGGAAAGGCTCCTGACTCGGACCAAAGAAGATGGAAGTTAGCAAAAAAAAGCAGGTGAGGAAGGTGCACCACACTGAAACAAACATCTGCCATATGCTGCAGAAAAGCAAAGAATGAGTCCCGCCCATGAGCACATACACCACTGATGGGAGGGAGTGCCCTCCGGGCAAAATCAAGGGCAGAGCAGAAAACTCTTTCCAATCTTCTGATCTCCCTCCTCCCCAATACACATTTAGTCATGGGAAACTGGCCCAAGGAAACTTCACCCCCGCCAGCTAGGTACGACACACACAAAGGCGTACCTCGGCCGCAAGACCAATTCACCCAGAAGTAGGGAGAGCATCTCCCTTCCATCCATGACCAAGAGGGGCCAGGGGCTCTAAGGGGCAGTACAATGCGAGGAGATGCCGAACCCAGGAGATTCTGAGACTGGGAAGAGGTGCATCAGTTGTACGCCTCTGCACTGACCTGCTGAATTGCGAGAGACAGTAATGCAGGCGAGTGACAGTCACCCATGCAAGACACCACTGTGCAGTGAGGGGGAGGGGTGCACAAAATGCCATGTTACAAGAGTGGCGGGGAGCCGGAGGGTGGGGGGTTGAGAGAATCATACAATGTTCTACAGCGAGCGTTGGTTTGGAGGGAGGACGGCCACAGGCCTGCGATTTACATGTTCAGCAAAGGAAGCTGTTGCGAGCAAACTATGGCACCTCACACAGACGCAGTCTGGGGCTTTTGCAATAGTAGTGCTTTTCGGCTTGTGTCTCTTTACGGCAGATGCATAACAGCTGAGGGTATGTCAGAGGCTGGTTGTGGTGAGGGATAGTTCACGAAGAATGGCAGGAAAAAGCAATGTTTGTGCAAGCAGCTCAAGAGGAGTGGTGGGGTCGGGCACAGGGAAACAAGGGGGAGTGGTGCAGGGCAGACAAGGAGGCACTGCAGCTGCTGCTCTGTGCACCGCTGCTCGCTCCCGCCAGCAAAATGCCGTGGGAGTGAACCTTTTCAAAAGAGGTGGACATGCACCCACTTTTAGCCATTTGCAGGCTACGATTACAAAATGACACATGTAAAATCCAACCCAATAAGTGGGGGGATTCAGACCCACACAGAGTAGTTTAGAGTAGTTTGAAGAAGCCTCGCAGAGCAGCGCATGCGCGCTGCGCTAGGCTCAACCTAAAAAGGAATTGTGGTGTGTGTTCTATAACTGCTGAAAAAACTATACAGTTAAATGATAGCCATTGTAAATTTCCAAACCCAGTAAACAAGTCGAGTAACACACTAGGAAAAATTGATTAATACAATCTAACAGGAATGTTGTAAAATCATCACAAATAATCAAAATTAAAAATGAGGCAGATTAGTTCAAGTTAACTTAGAGTTGTAGTTAAGTTCAAATTAAAACCAACAGGTCCAACCACGCTGTCTCACTTGTTGAAGTTGTTTTGAAGGCTAAAAGATGAAGGATATGGGGTTGGAGATCAGACTGACTTAATTTAATGGCAAACTGAATACCAAAGTTGGAATTCTGATTGCTGAGTCTGCAGCTCAAATTACAGTGAAACTCTTGTGAGACAGTTTCAATCAGTGAAAGAGGAGGGTTTGGATGTTTCTGTCCAATGGAGAATTAAAGGACTAGGACTCTATGTGATGCAGTAGCAATGTTTCACAAATGGCAGTGGAATTAGGGCAGCATTAGTCTTCCCTAACAACTTAGCCTCCTTACGCTTCCATACCATCTTGTTCCTGGCTTATCATGTCATGCAAGAGAGTCAGAATTTTTCAATATGTATTTTCTTCCATGCCCAGAAAAAATGTCTCACCTGCCTGGGGCTTGGTCACGGCAGAGGGATGCCAAAAGTTAAAGCCATAACGAAACTCCTGACCCCATTGAGACTTCAGGTTCAAGGTCCTTTGACTCACTGTAAAGGGCTCAGTTCACCCAATAGATGTTAAAGAGCTCACTGAGTTCTCCTTTTGCTTGTTTCACAGCTTCACACCAAAGGCCTTCAAGAGTAGAGACTTCTTTTGAGCTTCACTGAAATCTGACTGTGAGGGCCCCTACTGTGAGCTCAGGTAGGTTTTCCAGGACTCTGGTGCGGGGTCCCTCAAACTCAGGGACCCCGCAGCAGAGGGTGGTTCTTCCTGTCTCTTGGGCATTTCACTTTTCCTGGGCAGGGCAAGCCTTCTCTTTGTCTAGAGTGTCTTCCCCATAGTGCCTGGATCAGAACTGCCTTGAAATGTTGCTTGTACTCTAGGGTAAAGGTTATCCCAATATGTGAATCTCGTGCTTGTTGGGCCACAGGACTCGGCATTCACCCTGCTGATCAAGCCCAACAAAGTTGAACCCGCTCTGGGGTTTCTTGTAATCCTGTAAAGAAGGGATGTGGCCTAGCAGTTTGGGCTGGACAGCTGAAGACGGAATTAGACCAAGGCTGATTAGTATATGGTTAGTCCCAGTCTGCAATACCACAGTGAGGAAAAAAACAATACTTTGGAAGATGTCACAAGGTAAGTAGCTTTGACTAAGAATAATTCAAGCGTTCCACCCATCTCTTCTTTATCTTTCTCTCTCTGGCTCTAGCAGCCATAGCAGAAATCTCTGGCCCTCCTAACATGACAGCATCTGTCTATTTTTCAACAGAAGCTATTCTGAATTTTGAAGGTTGTTTGCTAACAGACAATTCACTAGCAGGGCAGGACTGGCAGCTACCTTCTTCTGGGAAGTGACTCCCACCAACTCCTGGGTTACATCACAGTGGGTTAGTATTGAATCTCATTGTGGACATCCGTGATTGAGAAGACTTCACTTTCCTCATACTGCTCCGGATGTACCAGTCAGTGGACGACCTGAGTTATCCTGGCATCAACATCTCAGGACAGTTAGAGGAATGCCGTAGATGGGAGCCATTTGCAGGTACCTAGCAGTGTTAGCAGGCACCCTAGCCAGACCTTCAGGATCAACTTCCAACCACGATTGAAACCTTTGATATTCCTGCCATTTCAAATGTTGTTATCCCTGATATTTCTAATTTTGTTATCTCTGCTGTTTCTACGGGGATTATTTTCCCATCATAACCCCCACACTGGCTATATCCCTGGGCTGCCTACCAGTTTAGGCTTCTTTGATTTGATTTAATTTCAGGATTTATAATGTGCATGGCTGCCCTAAGGCTTTCTAGCCCTAGTGATGAGTGTGAGGATTGGTACGAGGCATATTAATGGTCTAAGGGAAACAACCAGGTTTTGAGCTTTTTCCTTAAGGACAGTTCATTTTGCGTTGCTCTTAAGAGGGAGCTCGTTCCACAGTTTGGGTATCAGGTATGCAAAAGACCTTCCTCCCCATCGGGATTTTTTAATTCTAGTGGTGCGGAGGAGGTGTAGATGGGAGGACCTAAGTGTCCTGAGGAGAACGAGAGCGGTTATCAAATGTCGAAGTTTTTCCGGGGCTTTATGTTTCACTGCCCTATGAGCAATGCAAAGGGATTTAAATGTGATTCTTGCTACAATTGGCAGCCAATGTAGCTCTTTTAGGGGTTCCCTTACCGAGATATGTCTAGGCAGTTTAAGCAGGCGCCTTGCTGCTGCATTCTACACCGTCTGGCGTCTCTTGATCACATACTTTGGTGATCCCATGAAAAGCGAGTTGTCATAGTCCAGGCGATAAACTATGAGGCACTGCAAAACGGTTTTCCCTAGCTGCTCTGGGATAAGCTGTAGTACCTTTCTGAGCATTCTTAGGAGCACGGAGCAGATACCCGACAGTTTGTTGGCCTGTTGCTTCATTGAAAGGGTACTGTCTAGCCAAATGCCTACGTTTTTTACAACCGGCCTAGGGTCAGGTGGATTTCCCAAGCAGGCTGGCCAGGTCTTTAACGGTCTGGGAATGGCCCTGTTACCTAACATCAGGAGCTCAGTTCTCTTTCCATTCAGTTTTACGCAGCAGTCTGACAGACAGATAGACAGTCTGTTCAGGCAGGGAGCCAGTTGATGGATGCCCTGGTTGGGGCCGTTGGACAGAGAGACTATCAATTTGTGAATTTGTGTCACTTTTCATCTTGGCTGAAACAATCACAGTACTAGTCTTTCTTTCCCTCAAAGGGGTTGTTTTTCCCTAGAAACCATGCTGTGTCTTTTCTTGTGTGTCTAATTTTGGGGAATCTTTTGAAACCTCTTTTTGTTATCTTTGTTTCAAACGCGATCCTGGTTTGACTTGTGGGAGCCTGGTGCTTACTTAATGTGATCACTTTTGTGGGCCTTTCTGGACATCTTTGTGCACGCCCACGGGCCAGCCACACTCCTGATCTTTCAATTATCAGGGATCCTAGAATCATCTAATGCTGGCGATCATTTGCTAAATAATTCCTCAAATATGCTCCTTTATGATCAAACCGCACAAAAATCAAGGTAAGTAATAATGTTACTGATACAGATGCTACAACAGAATCATTCAGATATTCGCGTTAAGCTTCAAAATTTATGTTTTAAATAGAAAGAATGAAAACCATACAATATGAATGACAGATTGCAGCACTGCAATTGATCCAAAAATATGGACATGAAATGCTCAAGCTGTGTTGTACTTTACCGATGTTTCATTATCATGCATATTGTATGAGTTCACAGATATGTGGGGCTTCCAAGTCATGCTGTGTGAGGGTTGTCTCAGAGCACGGGGTGGTACCAGAAATGACTCTGTTGGGTGAGGTGTTGCTGGATAGGATATGCACGTGGTAGAGAAGACAGCAGAGCTAGGTCTCTGCATGTGGATGCTAGATGACTCGTTTGGGTATCCCACAGAAAGAGAGTCAAAGAAGACATTTGGAATTCAAGAAGGACTGGGACATTTAACCTTATTGGATAGATCAGTGTTCTCCAGAGTCATTCCTGGAAGGCCAGATCCATGCCAGATTATTAAAATAGCAGCATTTATCTAAATGGGCATATGCCAAAAATCTGTCATGGATCCAGCCCTCCAGGACCAACTTTGGAGAACCCTGGGACAGATGATGCGACCCTATCTTAATCTGACTAACGTAATTGTTATCACCTGCATTTCAAAATCAATATTTCTGATACATAGCTCTTTGTTTTTTTTATACAGACATAATCCCAAAAACAATACCTTTACCAGCGTATATGAAACTCCACTGAATGTGAATGCAAAGAAGCAATCTGAAGCAGCGAGCGAGGTAATTCAAGTTATTTGCAATATTTACTGTACCTTGCCCACTTCTCATACCCTGTGACCTCTCATTAGTCAAGTATTAGTTAAGAACAAAACTACGAAAGCCCTGCTTGAGTTGTTGTTTTTTTTTAAAAATCTGCAAGATTGTTTCTCCAATGTTACAACCACTTTTTTGACTATCAGTGCTAATTTGCTCCCTGACTTACACCTACCACTTAGTCCTGTGTTTCCATTTTAGTCTTGATTTAGCCAGGTATTGCATGACTTTCCAAGTTCGTATTCTTGGTGCAGTGAAATGGATTTCTGATAATAATCATCTTGAACTATTGGCTTAATATCTTTGTCAGTTTCTTGGTGTGTCAGGGAGGTCGTAGCCACATGTCAACGTCCTATGATAGGCCCTTTTGCAAGTGGCTGGTGACCGCGGCTGTGGTACTGAATGTCTCTGGGCATTGTGTGCCAATAAGTTTCCCAGCTCCCAAACACAGGGGCCTGGTGTATTTTGCTGAGTGCAGATGTAGCTGAAATTTGGGAGTAATTTCTTAAAGTGTCAAAATGTGTGCCTTTCCGCATCCATTCCCTATGCAAATTAATTCTAAAACGTTCTCAATTGAAGAAATGAACAAACAAGATATATCTGAATGTTATGAGCTGTGTGTAAGGAAATCGGGTTTGCCTTTTCTCTTGCTTTGTCGGTGCTGCAGCTGCGAATGTAGAAAACAAACATTTGTTTCTCGTATGTTTTGTTGTTGAGGTAGGATAATTTGTATTGTGTTTCTAGAAAAAATTGAGTTGTGTTTCTAGAAGGCTATCACAAATCCCAAAATTGTCTCTAGTCGGCAACAGAATAGCATGTTGTATACATCTCACATCTACAATACATTCTTTGGACATTATCGAGATATCAATGTGGCATTATTTATATCTGCTGGAAATCGGCAAATGATAATTAAGAAAAATAATTTATTTCCATGTGCTTCCCATTAACAGCAATGTTTTCCATTAAGAAGTAAGAACACACAAAACATAAACGAAGCCCCCATTTCTAGCAATCCATCTTTCTTTCCCATTGTATCCCATTGCAGGATTTAATATATTATCGCATTTAGCCCATTTATAAGGTCTTGTTTTGCAAAACAATAAAATGAAGTTTGAACCAAGAGCATACAATTTGGTGAAGCCAGGGAGTCAAGTTTAGGACTGTAGACTCATGGTTCCAAGATAAAACAAGCATTTGCAATGCAACGGTCTCGCCTTTGAGAAACTCTAAAGTATTTAGCCATGCAGCACATTATCCTGGGTGTTACATTAACTCTTCTCATTTAGCCTTACACAACTGCTATAACCTGATAAAGAGTATTTGTTCTTAGTGGGGCGCCATGGAAAGGGGACGACCATTTGTATTTATTTATTTATTTTATTCGTTTCTATATAGCGCAGACTTTACCCGAAGGTGTCAGAGCGCTTCACAATAGGAACATTTAGTGATACATGAGGAGAAAATTACAAGTGAGCATGTTAAAAAAGCAAGCGTTACGTTACATAAGGGAATAGTGACAATTGTGCATGTATCAAGAGCAAACAAAATACACGAGGTAGCAAGCGGTACGTTAAAAAAAACGGCTGCACAAACGTGGCTGGAGAAGGCGGCATCTGGCTGGACAGTGGTGCGCGTCAGGATGGAGCAGGGTTGTCATGGTGCTCAGTGCAACAGAAATAGCGACAGAGAGGATGAGAGCGATCACAGTGAGGTTGGGTGCGAAGTTTGGGGTGTGGGGTTAACGAGTGCACACGTGAAGGCATGGGCGCATGGAAGGGCGCTTGTGAAAGGGGGGCGGCTTTCAAATTGTTGGAGGCTCGTTGAGGGTTGCGGATGCGTGGGTGGGGCTCAGGAGCACAGGGTGTGGTGTAACAAGATGGGGGTGGCTTAAGCTTGGAGCTGGGGCTCAAATTTGTGAGTGAGGGATGTGGGGAGGGTCGCATGGCTCAGGAGGAGGCTAAAGGGGGATGGGTGCAGGGGGGGCACCTGTGAGGCGGAGTGTGTCCCGGAGTGAGGGGGTTAAATGAAATGAAATGTAGTGGTGGAAGCAGTTCACGGTGGGGTGGGGTCTACTTCTAGACAAAAGTACAAATAGTACAGTTTAAAGGGATCAGGATGTATATGCAAGAGATTCGTGCATAGGTCTTGGTTGCTGTTTATATTCGCCATCGTCCTTCAGCCTATGTGTGCAGTCTCATGGCTACCAGCAGAGTTCCTTATGCAGTACAATATCACTGTATTTTATAATAATTTGTTTGTAAATGTTCGCTGCAATATGGAAACGGTCAAAATGAAGATCTATATTAGCCTTTTAATGGTTTAGATTAGAATAGCTTTATGGGGTACATCATTGCCAAAATATCTACAAACTCGCACATCAACTCTATATCCCAAAGTCTCGACCCACGCCTTAGCAGGGACACTGTGCGAACAATATGAGAACGAGGTAAATATGCCCCAAACCGATCCCGAGTCAAATTCACAAGTTACAAAATCACCCACGTTCACCCTCCACAGCCTCCAGAGAGCCAACCTGTGAAATGGACTACGGTTTCAGTAAACCTGCAGGTGAAAGATAACATTTTCACATTGCGCATTGCACGTTTATGTTTACTTACGGTAAGAGAAAGTGCTTAGGCATGCGAGGTCCAGCACATTTACTCCTCGCGCGCAGTGTTTGCGAACGTGGATAGAGTGGCACCAGGCGAGCGGAAAATAGCCCAGGAGATGTCCAATGACTCAGGGAGGGGAAACACCTTAGCAGCGAGTAGTAGGTCAGCCCGTAGCTCGCACAAAGCACCCGGACTGTTATACAGCCCCATACAGAGGGGATGAGAGCGAAACTCGCACATCAACTCTATATCCCAAAGTCTCGACCCACGCCTTATGCAGGGACACTGTGCGAACATTATAAAAACGAGGTAAATATCCCCAAACCGATCCTGAATCACATTTAGGAGTTACGAAATCGCCCACGTTCACGCTCCACAGCCTCCCGAGAGCCAACCTGTGAAATGGACTACGGTTTCAGTAAACCTGCACGGGAAAGATAACATTTTCAGATTGCGCATTGCACGTTTATGTTTACTTACGGTAAGAGAAAGTGCATAGGCATGTGAGGTCCAGCACACTTACTCCTCGCGCGCAGTGAGTATCCAGAGTGGCGCCAGGTGAGCGGAAAGTAGCCCAGGAGCTGGATCTTCTTTATAGGGCCATCTGTTGGACCCATAAAGAAGATAAGAGAGCTTTTACGCCAGCAGGAAGTCAAGTTAGCCAGTCTGAAAAGGACAGGGCTAAAAGAGAAAGAAGAACGTCACTAGTCACCGTTTAGGAGGCCAGCTAATGGAGAAGAGGGGCGGGGCTGAACCCTCGCTAGTGAAGTACACTCTAAAACATAAAATCTTGCGAGCTCGACTGCGCATGTGCGCAGTACGCCACGCGAGACCTAAAAAGTACCAAGTAAATACAGTGATGCAATTTAAAACTGTGGTTTGTGATATGGGAGCCTGGTGCGATGCTGCACAGGGTACTAGGCAGTCAAAGTGTATTTTTCAATGAAACCACCTAAGCAGAGCGTTTTGTGTTTTATGCTTTACACTTATGTTACACCTTTGTTGGGAGTTACCTCTGCAAGCCGTCTTCAGTCAACAATAGCCTATAGTTTGAGGCAATGGGCCAGCCCAGTTCAGCCACTGGCTAACTTCACAGTGATTGGTGCAATTGCGCTCTTTCATAAGGACTTCATCCACAAAAAAGTAGTTCCCTTCAGCGTCAGGGACTCCAAGGACAATGTGTGTTTTTAGCCAGTTTTTTTGTTTTAGACTGACATATGCAAAGCAGCGTTCTCAAAAATACAGCTTTGGAAAAACCATGGCAAAACAAAATAAGTACTGACGCAGCCTGAAGGCTGGCATCCAACACCACACGTATTGGTTTTGCCAATGCTTGTGTAATCTACACTAAAGACTATTGTGTGTCTTTAATGTACTTTAATTTAAAATGAAGATTTTTTCACCTCAGTATAGAGTATACATGGCCTGACAAGCTCGTATGATGCATGGGCTGATCGGTAACTAGTATGAATTTTTTATCAAAAGTGAAAGAAAAATAGTGTTCTATATGCATATGGGCAAAAAAGTCTGTGCAAGGTACTGTAGGGCAGGCTTGGAGAGATGTTAAATTTGGTCTCAGTGCCTTGGGTTTCCTTTATGTTTAGCTTGGCAGTGTTAAACCTACAGGCTAGTGTCATTCAACCAATGTAATCCAATTGAATAAAGAAACAAAGACACAATGCTACAATATTATTCAGAGTTACAGGATACTACCAGATATTTTCCAGACTCTGCGACAGATGAAAACAAAGGCTTTGCGATCTGCCTCCATAAACCTTGCATGTAACCCAAATATTGTAGACAACCAAATCCACATAGCAACCAGTATCTACTGGAGCAACGTCTTGGACTACAAAGCAAAAGAGGCCCGAAGTAGGCTTCCACTTCCAGTCAAACATAATCCACAATTGCCGACTTTATACAAAAGTGCTAAAATGTTTTTGATAAAGGCCAAAACAATTCATGACGTCATCCAAGGAATGCTTGTGTTTGCATTCCAACAAACACACAATCACAAAAGGATTACTTTAATATACAAACTAAATGTCAGTACCATGGCAAATGGAACCACGCAATGCAAAAACAAATTGTCTAACCGCCTCGGAGCACCCACACTATGATTCAATGAAAAACTACGAAAAAGACAGGGGCTTCATCTGTGCCTTTAACAATATGGTGTATACCTAATCATGTGTATATCATCGACATTTGGAGAGCGCGAACAGCTACCTCAAACAGAGGTGTCTTGGAGCGAAGGCAAAACAGATGTACGGGCTGGAAGAGACTCCTTACGATACCTAGTCCTGCTGTTCTAGACTAAATAGCAACGTTTTCAATGCTCTCCTGAAAAGTGGTTCTGCTTTTATCTGCCTCAGGTAGTTTGGCAAGGCATTCCATAGCTTAGCAGCCGTAACCTGAACCGAGGAATACACAGTAGGTTTTGAGTATTAGGTTTAGTAGTCTATTCTGCTTGTATCTGCATAAACGCGGTTTGCTTTTTAAAGACGTGTTGTTCCCAAAGAACTTCGGAGGAAGCCTTTAAATACTTTTCATGCTAAGAAAGGGTCAACTAAATCTGAGGAAACCAGCCAAGGCCTACATAAATATATGAATCTGTACTGGCATAGCGTCTGGAAACTAGGCTAGATTTTAGCCATCAGGTGTTTCGTGTTGTACGGCTGAGTGCTGAGACTCCTCCGATACTCAGGACTCATTGGGACCACACATTGGAACCCAACAAACGTACTCGCGTTGGTGTATATTCGGATTTAGTACGGCAATAAATGTACCTCGTCCTTTAATGACTTATGAGATATGGATATGATTACTTTTTACTAAAGCCAAAATCTGATAGAACATAGATACTCGCCTTGTTTAAAACAAGCGCGTTCCAAACAGTGCAGAAAGTGCAGTTTTCAAAACACCAAACTTTCTGGAGAGTGCATGCGGCCGTGAGACATTCTCAATTAAAAACTAGAAACTAAACAGAATACAACAGCTTCCCTACAGAAAAACTATAAACAAAAATCCCCCCCGGCCCTCACTTACCTACCTCCGGCCGCTGGAACATGCTGTGACGCACACCGAAAGTCGGCCTGGAGCGCGCCTCGGCAGAGACGCGGGAGGACAGGAGCGTGATGCGCGTGAACGTGCACATTGACGTTCCCGCGCGTTCACGGACCTGAGTCGGCTCGTTCACCGGTCTAGAGCTGCTCGTTCACAGCTCACACTCCCTTGGCAGGGAGGAAGGTGACTATAGAACTCGCTGGCGGGAGCGCTTCGCGCTCCAACGCCAGGCGAGCCCTAAAAATAGCCTCTTGACCACATCTCCTTTCATCTCCTCCAACTCTGCCAGGATGGCTCATATATCACCACTGAGATACTTATTTAATAAACAGCCTGGAACAGCACATCCACTCAAGAAAGGCAACTTCTTTATCAATAGCCACTGTTTTGGTAGCTTTTTCAATTTAGTTTTTCACTGGCTTTTCTCACAGAGTTGCTCCCTTCTCAAATCAACCTTTCTCACCGCATAAATAGAAAATAGGTTTTGTTAATTTCGTTGACACATGAAAAACATTTGTTAGCAAAATATATGACTATATTGAAATTGTTATACGCAATGAAAAAGGTTGCTTGAGTCAATATTTCATTTATACAAATGTGTTCAAACTGTTTATTTCAAGAGATATATTGTAGCAGTTTGCCATGTTATCAATTATTTACAATTGCATTTTTCTTAAAACTCCAATAAAACCCGTTTTTTTATGCATAGCTCAAAATTCTTATATTGTTTTTTATTTAAAAACCCTTCTGCTCATGGAGGCCATGTAGTTGTAAATAGGTACAAAAATTGCTCTGAATGCACAGCGCTTGTGTTTTAACCAATTTGAATCTTGGTCATTTATATTAAGTCTGGCTTTAGCTTTTATTGTTTTTAGTAGCTGCTTGTGTTTGCCTTTAATCAGTCTATGTTTAGTTACATAATCCAGCCTCCAATTTCCAGCAAAAGAGGACGTAAAACCCTGCAGTGCCCTGTCTTGTGGGGCAAAGGCCGTGTAATGTGCAGTATGGGCATCAGGGTTTAAAGCCCATACCATGTCACTTCTGCTACCACTATGTTTTTGATGAGGTTGGTGCTGCACATCATGGGTTCTAAGCTAAGGGTGGAGTTGACTCATGTACAAGGAGAGATATTTGTGGGTAATATTACTAGCTGGGTGGTTCTGCTGGTTGGGGTAGCACTCGCAAAATCAATATGTATGGCTCAACAGAGTTTTTAAAAACAATGTCTATAGCAATACAAAAAGGTATCAGTTTGTGTGAGACCCAGCCATACTTAGTAACATCTAACATTTCTAAAAAAATTTCTCTACGAAAATTACGAGTGCTCCATCATCAAACGGTTTCTGCACTTTTGTCTGACCGTGCCATTGCAGGATTAACTGGGGTTGGGGCATTGGACACTATTTTGACTCTTTATGTTACTACTCTTAACACTTATGATGAAATTGTATCTAAATTCTTCCTTTGCTTTCAAATTCCAACCTTGGTCTAAAGTTGGGTCAATGAGTTAGGTGCCCGCTGCTAGTAATCAAGCGATGATCCCATGTTCTGAATTTGAATCCTGACAAGGCGATCTCAGCCTTCCATCCTTCCAAAGGTCTGTAAATGAAGTACCGTTAAATAGGGTAATAGTGAACCTTGTTAATACAGCGCTTGCAAGCGGCCGAGGTGTGGCATGAAGCAACATATACAATAAGTTATTAGTGTCACTGTCAGTATTATACTTGAAGTCTGAGGTTGCTCTGTTTAAGTTTTGCTTACACCTCTGTCCGTGATCACTCTTCAGGAATGAGTGCAGCAACGTTAAAAAGGAGATAACAAGCAGAGTGATGATTAAGGGGCATATTACCAACAACTAGCGATAATTATCGCTATGTTGGCTTAGCGGCAATATTTTTATCGCCGAGCTGCGGCGATTTTTATCGCTTAGGAACCTTGCTATTATCAAGGTTTATCTCCTAAGCGATAAAAATCGGCCGAAATGCATGAATATCGCTGAAAAGTCAGTGATATTCATGCATTACCGAGCTAATGCTCTTAGCCATGTTATCCACCTACCATTGGATAACATGGCTAAGAACTGCTCAGGGGCAGGTGTTAGCTTTTGGAGATATTCGTGCTTAGCGCGAATATCTCCAAAAGTTGGTAATAGGAGATAGCGATGTTAGCGACTGTTTCCAGTCGCTAACATCTTGGCACGCCCACTTTGCCTGTCATTAGTGATAAATTTCACTGACATGCAAAGCGGGCCCAAGATGGTCGCTATCTCCTACTAGCTGTTGCTAACTGGTGTTAGCGACAGCTAGGTAATAGGGAGATAATGTTATCTCCGCTTTCTTGGCTTTTAAAGCCAAAAAAGCAGAGATAAACCCCCTTGATAATATGCCCCTTAGTGTGTTTTCCAGATGTAAAATAGTCCCTTATGTTTTCGAAATGGAAGCACTTTCTGGAGGGTGGAATGATACACCAAAAAGCCAATAGCTTTAGGTGAGAGAATTATATTCCGGTGGGAGGAGCCAAAGCCCCCACTTTGCAGAACTGTGCTTTCAAGGCAGATCACACCTGGGCACCGGAACGCAGAAACCGCATCAATTTTATTCCAAGACTGTCCGGACGCCACATTCAAAAGTTTTCCCTGCATATTTACCGTTTTGTTTCAAAGCTGACATGATAAGCAACAACTTCATGGTGTTACTAACTGACATCAAAAAAGGAAAGCAGAATGAATGACAGAATATAAGTAAATAGAGCATTTTTGCTCTAATGCCTCAGTGCCACCTTAGGGTTATTCCAGGAGGGTAAGGGAATCACCGAAATTTTTTTACTAAGAGTAAAAGTCAATCCATTTTCCTCACAGCTGGTAATAGTTAACTGCTCCTGAAGCATGGGGTATTCGGTGTAATCGCACGTTTGTGACACAGAAAAGGCAGTGACTGCATGCAAGTGTCTTCAGTGCTTGAAATGGAAAAATAGAAGTGCAAGTACTCTGTAGCAGAGTATCTCCTTGTTTCTGAGAAGTGCTGGTAATCTCCAATGAAAAGATTTATATTTCTCTTCAGAAGTGTCGGTACTCTCCAATTAAAAGTATTACATTTCTCTTCAGAAGTGCTGGTACTCTCCAATTGAAAGTATTACTTTTCCTTCAGAAGTGCCGGTACGATCCCTCTCAAAATAAAAAAGTGCTGGTACTCAGTACCGGACAAAACCAGCCCATTTAAAGCACTGAGGGGCATATTACCAAGCAATAGCGATAATTATCGCTATGCATGGTTAGCGGCTAAAATTATATCGCCGTGCTCTGACGATTTTTACCGCTGAGATACCTTGATATTATCAAGGTGTATCTCAAAAGCGGTAAAAATTCTGCGAAATGCATGAATATCGCTGAAAAATCAGCGATATTTATGCATTGTCGTGACAATGCTCTTAGCCATGTTATCCACCCTCCATTGGATAACATGGCTAAGAACTGCTCTGGGCAGGCGTTATCTTTTGGAGATATTCGCGCTTAGCGCGAATATTTCCAAAAGTAAGGCTTTGTTGATAATTGGAGATAGCGATATTAGCGACTGTTTCCAGTTGCTAACATCTTGGCACGCCCACTTTGCATGTCATTAGCGATAAATATCGCTGACATGCAAAGTGGGCCCCAAGATGATTGCTATCTCCTACTAGTTGTCGATAACTGGTGTTAGCTAGGTAATAGGGCGATAAAATTATCGCCGCTTTAGCGGGAAAAAATCCCGCTAAGGCGGCGAATGTGGCCCTTGGTAATATGCCCCTGAGTGTCTTCCAGGAACAGAAGTGGAGACGGAAAAGTAAATGAAGTGATTTCGAATTTCCTGGCACTGACAGAGGGTAGCAGTAGTAGTAGCTGATGTGCATTAGGTAGTGTCCTACAACAAAATCACGTTGAAACAATTCGAAAGCCGCCCCTTGAAAAGGAATTGGGGTTTACTGCGCATATAATTATAATAACGTATATATTAGTGTAGCGTTTGATGCCAAAAGTAGAGACACTTCGAAATCAGTGAAACTAAGTGCAGTTACTGACTTCCGTATGTGCCTTAACCCCTTCGACGCTCATGACGAGCTGGGCTCGTCATGGCGTAGCCTCCTCGCACGCTCATGACGAGCCCAGCTCGTCACGTAAAGTGCGATTTGAAAAAACCCAGCGTACGGGCGGAATTCTGCCCGCGCGCATGCGGTTAACCAACATCGCAGAGGCGGGCCACTGAAGGGGGCTCAGGAGCTGTCGCCATAACCCAGCAGCGAGCCCCCAGTACAGCTAGGCGGGGGCAGGGGACGGCACAGGAGACGCCAATTTGGCACGAAAACGGGGTCGCCCAGCAAGAGGCAGGGAAAGCCCCGAAAGGTGTCTGGCCCCCCCCCTCTCATCGCGGCCAATGGGGGGGCAGGCGACGTTCAAACCCCCCATGAGGGGAGAGATCCCAAAGCGCGAGAGCGGCCCGGGGGGCATAAAAGTGCCGCTCCCCCAGGTATGCTCCTATCTACAGGAGCGGGGAGCAGCACGGCGCACTGAGAATCTTGTCCCACCCACCCACACCTAAGGAACAGCAATGTCGCAGGGTTGAGACTGGGAAGACGCGTGGCGAAGGGCTACGCTGAGAACGGTTGGTACGGAGGCACACAGGAGGGCGGTGCGCCAGAATAGGTCCACTCATCTTCAGATGCCGCACGGCTGGGTGAGGTGGCCTAAGGACAGTGACTCTGGGATGCTTCACGGCTGGGTGACATGGCTACGAAGGGAAGGGGTAGCAAGCGGAGACGGCGCTTGCAGCCCAGCCCCCGCCGGATGGCAGGGCACAACAAGGTCGGACAAGTTAGCGAGGCGGCCTAACTCTGGGACAACGGATATCCCCTTCCCGCGCAGAGGAAGCGCAAGAAAGTCCAACCTACAAAAGAACCGCCCCAGAAGGGCCAAAAGACAATAGCAAGGAAATGTATGATGACATAACATGCAAATGCAAGATATACCTGTTTCCTTGTAACCCTAATAAACTGCGGCCAACAAATGACCACCACAAAGACAAGAAGTGTAGTGGCTTTCTTGGCGGGAGGGGAAGTACGGAAAGGGAAAGGTATTGGGATCACATGTGGGAGTGGGGCAGAGTGCGGGGGTTATAGCTATATCACCAGAACATGAGGTTGCATGGCAGTGCCATATGGTTCCAGTGCTGTCCTTCCAGAACCAGTGATGAACTTGGCCTTCATACTAGTGCTTAAAGACATTCCTAAAGTAGTGTACACATTACAGTGCGAGTCATTCATCATCTAGGAGGGGAAGTTCAGTTGTGAGAGTTGAGGTGTAACAAAGCCGCCCGCCGAGCATGTGCTGCCTACTCATAAATGTGTTTTCATCATTCCGATGACATCTCATGCCAGCCCACAGCTCCTAAATAATACCACACTATTTCTGAAGTCTTGCGACACACCACTGACTGTCCCTGCGTGTGACTGAGCATGTCTGGAATGAGCACAGTATTTGTGCTGACTCTATTTATGTCCCGGTGATACGACACTTCATGCCTTCGAGTCTCTGCGAGTCTGCGGGAAGTTTCCTTTGACGGTGTGTCATTGTAATTTTTTGTCTGCATATTTGTGTTGTGTTTTCAAGAGCCTATACATTGCTGACCATTTGGCCTATATATTTCACATGCCAGGACTCCTGTGCTCATGATTTAAAATGGAAATTTGAAATTACAAGTCCCGGCATGCACAGTGTTTTAGCTGGCAAGACAGAACTGGGCAAAAGTGTTTCCGGTAAGATGAGTTTAATACGTAGGTCTATCTGTGCATGCGTGCCCTGTATAATGTACAGCCAGGGTGCTCCTGCTTGCCTTGATGGTAAAAAAACTGTAGCACTCACTGCTTCCAGTCGCTGTTCAGTTAGAGCATGGTACACACAAACCTTTTCTCGAGGGCCTAAAGTAGGGTGTGCCGTGTGGCCGAGGGCCACACTCATGGGCTTCGGATGGCGGGGTTGGACTGAGGCGTGAAGAGGTAGGGGGCGAGGCCAGGATATTAGAATAACAAAAAAAAGGATCCCCTTTTCAAAACCTTACAAGACTTTTCTGTTTTTCAAAAGCAGATTCATATGGAAGTCTGACTAAAGGTCACAAGGGAGAGCCTTTCAAACAATAGAGGTAGACTCGAATACCTTTGGTTGAACTTTCAAAGATATGGGCACTTTAAAAAGCACATTCTATTGATATTTTGATAGCATATTTTTATTAATAGGCACAGTAGCAATCTCAATAGGAATTGCATGGCAATGCTCATTAGCCTGCTATTCAACACAGGACCAATGCAGAAGAGATTTAACTTGTTCCTAAAATTACATGCTAGTGACGTATACTAGCAACTTTTTTTTATATTTCATGTCCAGGGCCGTTTCTAGGTGTTTTGCCACCCTAGGCGAGAATTGAAAAATGCCGCCCCCTCACTTTCACTACAGTCACTCTCCACCCATCATCCAGGCTAGGAGAATTATTACATTAAATATAAAAGAACTTGGAAAGTTTGGAAGTGACAAAATGGTTTTGTTTTGTCCAGAAAGCATATAACAGCAAGATAAACAGCAGGTGCCACATTACTACAGTGAACCAGCTATATTGCCCAGTTCATGATTACACTGGCATACATCTTGAGCTGCTCAAGTCACAAAGCTTAAGATTCAAAATAGCACGCTCTTGTACCTTACTGGTATACCTCGAAATGGTTTGCCATGGAAGGATGCAGCAGGGGGCATTTATTTAGCTATGCATGACATGGAGTTGGAAATGTTTTGACAAAAATTATATAATTTTGATTAAAAAATGATATGCATCCAATAAAATGCTTTCTTCTTAATAGCCCCCACCTCCATTTGGGATGGTTTGAATAAGGGTGAATTTGTTCCTGAAAATTAGCAGAACATAGAAGGAACATACCGGCAGGCCTCAGTATTGTAAAGTAAACTTGACTAACATTTTACACAAAAAATTAAGTTGTTCATTTATGACAAGTGTAACTGAGTGCATCCCATTTACTATTTTCTTTCATTTTTGTAAAGGGAAATATTAAAGAGTGCAGAAAAACATTGTTCTCTGAATGGTGTTGACATGTTTGGGATGCATGCCTCACACTCACATACTCCATTAGAAATGTGCATTACTATAAAAGAACGCTGTTCACTATCTGCTTTGCTAGACCTGGCATAGGAAAATATCTCTCAATCAGCCTTCTTTTAACGCTATACAGGAAGCGCGAGTTCCATTCTTTCCACGCTTATCAGGATAGAACTGCGCTCCAACGCACCAAGGAGCCACCCTTACCCCTTTGCATATACGTGCTAGACAGACACTGCAGTGTGTCTGGCAAAAGGTAGAGTGTTTCTAACTTTACCACTAAGGGAGGAAGGAATAAGCAACCTGAATTTTTTAGCACTGACAACTCCTGGGTGCTAGTAAAACAGAACACTGGGACTTGAACCTGGAGCATTGGGCTGTCTCTAATTTGGGACCATCCAGGTGACACACATAATTTACTCTACAACAGAAATTCTTTCCTCCACGTTACCTCAATTACTTTTGGTATTGGGAAAAGATATTCGACAAATTGCTATTACTTGTGCACAAAAACACAAAATGCACACTAGTCCAGAGCATAGACCATTAAACTTGACATATTTCAAACACGCTGCAGCTACGACTCCATACCTGACCACAAGTCTATTTATTAGATAATCTCATCAACTCAGAGCTCTGCTCTGAACATCTTAAAAACTACCTTTACCACCTGTTGCAGACAAAGCAGGAGAGAGTGATCCCAACGCCCTTACCGTATGGCTGAGATAAAAGTACACCCCTTAAGTGCTTTGGGCAGCATGCCACGAAGCACACACATCACAATGAAGCAGTAGAAATGGGAGATCACAATAAAGAAAAAAACATTTTAGTGAAAAAGAAAACTTAAGACAAAAGGAAAATGGAATTTCTGCAAGTACCATTTGTAAGTTTACTGCTGTAACGCTCACAATAAACAAATTGAATCTGGAAAACATGCCTGAACTGGGGTAAAAATTAAGCACATATATACTAGGGATGTTTTTGAAACCATAAATATACAAACATTTATAAATGTATACAGTGCATATGCATTAACTTATGTATGGTAATAATGTTGTTGTGAATCCGGCCCACGTGGAATATCCTCTCGGATTTCACCTCAATAGTCGAACCTGAACAAAAAAAGGGAATAAGCAAGCAGCGTTTGATACACAAAAAAAACCAGATTATTGCTACAAACCGGGACATGACAGACAAACAAGCCGTACAATTGTGTGAGGAGCTTTGTGATTGAAAATGTTGATTTTTATTTATAGCTCCCACTTAATACTTTACATTTTGAGTTTCTGGTGGCTGTGATATGATTTTATGTTTCCAAGCTTGGCTAATGAGAGGAAACACTCCCCTTACGTATTTTGTCCTCAATCCAAAAAATGATTACTTAACGAAGCATGTTCTGTGCTTTCTATCATTTGGACAAAGTACGTGCGGAGACAGCTGAGGTGAGAAGTCAATACTATCTTCGCTAAACGTTCTCCTGCACTGCGAGGGAACGTTTGACATTGAGGCGCCGAGGGCAGTGTCGGGACCACCCAAAAAAAAAAAGATTGCGACGGTCGCTTCACCACTTACCCCAGTATTAATAACAGCATGTCCCCACCGGCGAAAACGCAGGCGGTGGTCAGGAGCACGATGAAGCACCTCAGGTTTGTTATGGCGACTCCTGCCGTGCTTTTTTGAAAGTGCAGCGAGAGAGCAGGAGTGACGAAGCGGCAAGGTAGTTTGGTGCTGTGCAGAGGCAGGTGGGAGACATTTCGGGTGTGCGCAGGTATTAGAAATGTGCGCCTCACTCACTTTACACAACACCTTGCCACTGGAGGACTTTTCCTAAGAGTGTGGAGGTTTGCAGTAGCGGGTGCGCACTGTAGGGCCCCTGCCCGTGGTGCACTGGCACCGAATGTGACGTGATGGCGCTTTCGAGGTCTGTTTGTTTACGTTTTCGTACGTACAGTACGAACTCTGCTTTTTGCCGCCCTAGCCCTTTTGCCGCCCTAGGCGGCCGCCTAGTCTTGCCTAATGGCAGAAACGGCCCTGTTCATGTCTTGTACAAAAAAGAACTGTGTCTGTAAGCTTATTCCTGAGTTTACTCTTCCACACCAACAGCTTTAGAAAGCAGCGCTAATTCCCAACATACTTAGCGGGAGTGGTCAGGCTGGGATAATATGCCAAGGGGGATATTATCTATAGATTGAGATAATTATCGCAAAGCGCGCTTGGCGACTTTTTTTAATATCGCCAGCAATAGCTGGATTACATCGCCGTGTTAGCGATATATTAGCAACACTTTGCTAACAGGCGAAGTACAATCCAGCGATAGACAGCGATAATGATCATTAGCGTGTGAAATCCAGCGATGATTTCACAGCGCTAATGAAAAGCTTGGTAATAGGGGAGTGTGGACTTAACCATACAAACCACCTCCGATAGGCAATAATGACAAGTCAGGTTTTATTATGGCGTTAGGATCCAGAGATAATGGGTACTTAGCGCGCCTTTTCTCTTCGCTTCGCTGTTCAGGGGCAGTGTTGGTAATAGCTCAATGTTGGTTTAGCGAGAATTACACGTTGCCCTAGGAGGGAACGCCTACCTTGGATCTCATTAGCGATGTATATCGCTAAGATGCGTGGCGTTAGGAATTCGGCTGCCTACATGTGCTAATGCATGTTAGCGCCGCCTTCCTAATAGGGCGATTGGAATATCGCCGCTTTAGCGGCAAAAAGTGCAGCTAAAGCGGCTATACTGCCCTTGATAATATGCCCCCAGGTATCCTAGTCAGATGGCTAAAAGGAACACCACTGGCTCACATCTAGCTTTGTCTGCCCACCCTAGAGGCTTGCCTACCTTATTGGTGGTCGTATGAAACATTTTTATATCACTCACACCCCTTTCTATGGATCCTTTGGTGGTAGGTGGTTACTTAACAGTATGCATGGACAGTAACATGTACAATTGTTGTGAACATAAAACTATTTCATTCCATTTGGATATCATATCAGAGTTGTACATTTTTAAACTGCCCATCCAAAAGTTGTAATAGTGAGCAGTCAGGTCTCACTCCAGTATGCAGTGAAAGTGCAAAGACTTGGGACCACAGGTAACAAGCAATTTTGGGTTCGCAAACGGGCCGATTCTCAGAAAATCGGCTCATTTTAGAACACAAAAAGGCTTTTTACATGTATCAAAACCCATTTTGCGATTTGGTAACCTGTTACCGAATCGCAAAATGGGTGTGCAATTCGCTATTAGAAAGGGGTGTATTTAGGGCGTCCCTTCCTAATAACAAATCGCATCAGTATGTAGGAATGTTTTGTGACCGAAATGCGGTCGCAAAACATTTGCATTTTACCACTTTCTTCAAGTAGGTGGTAACCCTTCTGTAAATTGGAGGGGGTCCCCAAGGAACTCCTTCCCCTTTGTGAATGTTTGTTACAGCATTTTTTTAAGAGTATGCAGTGGTCCCACGGACCACTGCCTACTCTCAAAAAACTATAAAGTAAACTTTACATTTTTGTTTTTGAAACGCATCTCGTTTTCCTTTAAGGAAAACCTGCTGCATTTCCTAAAAAAGATTGCTTTATTTAAATGCAAATACACACATGGTGGTCTGCTGACCCCAGCAGGCCACCATCCCAGTGATTTTAGCGATTCCCATTGGGTAGCAAACCGAGACCTACCTCATTAATATTCATGATGTAGGTATATTTGCAACCCACTGGGAATGGCAAATGCAACTCAAAAGAGTTTCATTCATTTGAAATAGCGATTTAGTAATTGTGATTCGCAGGAAATCGGTATTAGGAAATCGGTATTTCAAACTTTCATATATGTGGCCCTTTGTTCAGGAAGAACACAGGGTCTGCACTGAATGTGTGGGGGACACTGAGCAAAGCATCTACTAAACATGCCCTATTTGGCTACATTTGGGCACATGGCAAACCTATCAACAGAAGCACAGCTCTCCTGCCTCAGCAGTTCAGCAGAAGCAAGACTATACAAAGAAGCACGAGTTGAGATGGTCCTCAGGTATAGACACAGCTTGTAGAAATCATTTCCCCTATAAAGGTTTCGAAGGTACCAAAATGAAACTCAGCCGTGGAGGATAATAATGGCAGATAACCAAACTAATTTAGGACCTACGTTCCCTCTAGGGCGCGCGCACGCGCCCGCGCGCACCTACCCTGACGTCACCGTGCACCGTCCCGCGTGGAGCGCGCACACATGACGTCCCGCGAGAGAGTCGCGCCGCCGGCCGCTTTAAAGAGGCGAGCGGCGCGATCATCACTCATCAGGCACTTTTGTATCTGGTGCGGGCGTAAGGAGTGCAGGTAAGGAGGCGGGGGGTGGCTGGTGGGCTGTGGAGCACGTGGGGCAGACTGTGGCTTTTGTTTAAGTATTGCTGTTAATCAGAGCCCCTTCACAGGCTCCGATTAACAGCAATACTTAAACAAAAGGGCAGAGTCTGTCCCGCGTTTACTAACAAAAGCGTAGACAGTTTCCAAACACAGCGTGTACTTTAGCACACGCTGTGTTTGGAAACTGTCTTTACGCTTTTGTTAGTAAACGCGGGGCAGACTGTGGCCTTTTGTTTAAGTATTGCTGTTAATCGGAGCCCGTGAAGGGGCTCTGATTAACAGCAATACTTAAACAAAAGCCACAGCGGCTGGGGAAACGAGCAGAACAGGAGGCAAAAGGGGCACAAAAACCGGGAAAAACGAAGTGAGACAGAGGGCAGAAGGGCACCAAAAACAAGGGAAAAACGAGTAGAACACAGGACAGAAAGGCACAAAACGAGTGGGACAGAGGGCAGAAGGGTACCAAAAACGAGTGGGACAGAGGGCAAAAGGGTACCAAAAACGAGTGGGACAGAGGGCAGAAGGGCACCAAAAACAAGGGAAAAACGAGTAGAACACAGGACAGAAAGGCACAAAATAAGTGGGACAGAGGGCAGAAGAGCACCAAAAACGAGTGGGACAGAGGGCAGAAGGGCACCAAAAACAAGGGTGTTAGACGGACCGGGAGGGTCGGCCGAGGATAAGGGGAGAGGTCTCCGGGGAGATCCGTCTCCAGCAATCGTACAGACCAATAACTTCCCCCCCACTGACGTACACCACACAAGGATAAGGTTCAACGTTACTTTATAAGCAATTCTTTAAGTACGGTGAGGTGGTACAAGGAGGTCTGGACTCCGGGGTCCCCTCTATTCTAGTCTCTTGGTTGGGTAAGGGGGTAGCGGGACAGTCTCGTTACCACTCTGGGGGATGTGGTTGTAGATGAATTAGCTCACAATCCTCGAGCTCGGCGTTCTAGATGATCGGGCCGCGGCGGAGCCAGCAGGTCCCGGGATGGTTGAAGGTAGTGACGGTCCGCGGCGGAGCCAGCAGGTCCCGATGAAGATGGGTGCAGAGAGCCGCGGCAGCGCCAGCAGGCAGGTCGGTAGTTCGCAAGGCAGGGCTACGGCAGCGCCAGTAGTCCGTCAAGGATGAGTTCTTCACTGCGTCTCTCGACTCCAGGATACAACTGCCTTCCTGCTCTGGAGCTGCGCCAGTTATAGGTCTGGCGCCCTTTGATGTCCGGACCCTCGCACTGGGAGGTCGGGAGGTCCGGGATGAGGGAGTCCAGACACCCAGCAGGGGGGTGGAGCCAGCGCCTGGGGGAGCTGGGGGCGATCGGCACCTGGCGGGGGAGAGCCATCGACACCTCTTTCTCCCATTGACCTGCCAAGTAGTCCGCTCACCTCCTGGGTGGATGGTGGTGCCGGGATGTCGGGGCCTGGCCAGGCCCAGGGTTAGGGTTGATCGGAGGCCACGCGGCCTCGTGGTGCCGTGTCCAAGATGGCGCCCAGGCCGGGCGAGAGGGCCGGTAGGGAATCGGGCCCACGATGTGGAGATGTTCAGGGGCAGGGGCCCTATAGGAGACGGGAAACGGGTTGTTGTTGCGTGTAACGCCTGAGGAGCGGGGCTCGGGCCTGGTCGTGCGGGGAGGGAGCAAGCCTTACACGTGGCCTGTCCAACATGCGTCCCCCCCAGCTGAAGGCGGGGAGAGTCACCCATCCTCTTGGGGACTCTCCTCGTCGAGGCGGAAAAAGCGTGACAGGCCATCTGCGTTGGCGTGGTCTTGCCCGGGTCGATGTTCCACAGTGAAGTCCATCCCCTGCAGGGAGATGGACCAACGTAGTAGTTTCGGGTTTTCCCCCCGCATCTGCATTAGCCATTGCAGGGGTCGATGATCGGTCTGGACCCTGAAGTGGGTGCCGAAGAGATAAGGCCGGAGCTTTTTGAGGGCCCACACCACGGCGAAGGCCTCCCTCTCGATGGTGCTCCAGCGTTGTTCTCGGGCCAGGAGCCGTCTGCTGATGAAAGCCACTGGCTGGTCAAGTCCTTCGGGGTTCAGCTGGGAAAGGACTGCCCCAACGCCATGGTCGGAGGCATCTGTTTGGACGATAAATTCCCGACTGTAGTCGGGGGCCTGGAGCACCGGGGCGGAGCACATGGCGGCCTTCAGCTTCTCGAAGGCCGCTTGACAGTCTGGGGTCCAGTTGACCTTCTTGGGTTGGTTTTTGGATGTGAGTTCCGTGAGGGGCCCTACAATGCTGCCATAGTCCCTCACGAACCGCCGGTAGTAGCCTGTGAGTCCCAAGAAGGCGCGGACCTCGGTCTGGGTGATGGGGGGCTGCCACGACTGGATGGCAGCGATCTTGAGTTGCAAAGGGGCCACCAGACCGCTTCCCACCTGGTGCCCGAGATAGGTCACGGACCCCTGGCCAATTTGGCATTTGCTGGCCTTGATCGTGAGGCCAGCTCGTTGGAGGGCCTGTAGCACCTCTCGGAGGTGGTGGAGGTGGTCGGACCAGTGGCGGCTGTACACAGCGATATCGTCCAGGTAGGCGGCGCTGAATTCTTCGAGTCCTGCCAGGACCTGGTTCACTAGCCGCTGAAATGTTGCTGGGGCATTCTTCATGCCGAATGGCATGACCTTGAAGTGATAGTGGCCATCAGGAGTGGAGAATGCAGATCGTTCTTGGGCCCGGGGTGTGAGACCGATCTGCCAGTAGCCCGCTGTCAGGTCGAAGATGCTGAGGTAGCGGGCAGCTCCCATGCGGTCGATTAGTTCATCTGCTCGGGGGATGGGGTGTGCGTCTGTTCTGGTGACCGCATTCAAGCCCCGGTAGTCGACGCAGAACCGAAGCTTCGGCGTGGCGCCGGGGGCGGCCGCTTTGGGGACCAGTACCACTGGGCTGGCCCAGGGGCTGTCTGAGGGCTCGATGACCCCGAGCGTGAGCATCTTGGCCACCTCCTCTTGGATGCAGGCCCGTACCCGATCTGGTACGCGGTAGGCCCGATGGCGGACAGGGGGACTGTCTCCAGTGTCCACGTCGTGTAAGCACCAGGGGGTGACCCCTGGGGTGAGGGAGAACAGGGTGGCGAACTGCAGCAGGAGGTCTCGGCAGCCTTGGCGCTGTTCCAGGGTGAGGGCCTCCGAGAGTCGGACCCCGTCCACGGAGCCGTCCTTCTCCCGAGACCGTAGGAGGTCAGGGAGGGGTTCGGAGTCCTCCTCGGTTCCATTGTCGGTTGCCATCAAGAGGCTGAGCTCTGAGCGTACAAAGTGGGGTTTAAGTCTATTAGCGTGGAGGACCCGGAGAGGGTTTCGTGAAGATTCCATATCGATGAGATAGGTGACAGGGCTCTTGCGCTCGATTACTTTGAAGGGCCCCGTCCATTTGTCTTGCAGGGCGCATGGTTCGGTGGGAGACATTACCCACACTTGTTGGCCGGGTTCAAATTCGATGGAGGATGCATTCTGATCGTACCACCTTTTCATGTCCTCCTGACTGGCCTCCAGGTTTGCTTTTGCCATCTCTCTGAACCGTCTGGTCTGGTTGCGGAGGGTTAGGAGGTACTTGAAAACATCTGGAGGGTTCTTTAGAGGGGGCATTTCCCAGCCCTCTTTGACTAGGCTGAGCGGCCCCCGCACCGGGTGCCCATACAAGAGTTCGAACGGGCTGAAGCCGAGGGACTTCTGGGGGACTTCTCGGTAGGCAAAGAGAAGGCACGGTAGTAGCACATCCCACTGGCGACGGAGGGGCTCTTCCAACCCCCCAATCATCCCTTTGAGCGTGCGGTTGAACCGCTCAACCAGTCCGTTTCCTTGAGGGTGATAGGGGGTCGTGAATCGGTAGGTGACCCCACACTGTTGCCAGAGGGACTTCATGTATTTTGAAATAAAGTTTGTGCCCCGGTCGCTGACGACTTCTCGGGGGAAGCCCACCCGGGAGAAGATCCCCATCAAGGCCCGGCCGACTACCGGGGCTGTCACAGTTCGCATGGGAACAGCCTCGGGGTAGCGGGTGGCGTGGTCCACCAGTACTAGGATGAACCGATGTCCTTGTGCTGTACGGGGGTCCAGGGGTCCCACAATGTCTATCCCCACCCTCTCGAACGGGGTGGTGACCACTGGAAAAGGTTGCAGAGGTGCTTTAAGCTTGCGGCCGCTCTTCCCGCTGGCCTGGCACGTGGGGCAAGATCGGCAGTGTTGGAGTACGTCGTTCCTCATCTTGGGCCAGAAAAAGTGGGTCACCAGGCGACTGTAGGTTTTATCCTGACCCAGGTGGCCAGCCAGGGGGACATCGTGGGCCAGGTTTAGCAAGAAGTCTCTAAAGCGGAGGGGCACCACTAGTACTCGACTGGCCCCTAACTCTGCGATTCTCTGTTCGCTGTACAACAGGTCATTGTCCCAATAGACCCAATGGGTTCCGGAGGTATCCCCTGCACTCTGGGCGAGGGCTTGTTGGCGGAGTCCCTCGAGGGAGGGACAGGTCTTCTGCTCGTGGCGAAACTGTTCTTGGGTGGGCCCCCCCTCCTGACGCCACTGATCCAGGCCGGGAAGGTCCTGAGGCTGAACGAGCCCCTCGGGAGTTGGTTCTGGGGTGACGGCACGGTCGGTGTCTGGAGCGACCGGGGGAGGAGGTGCCGGCCATTCAGGTTCTTCGGGTCGGGGGATGGCACGGGCAGCCATGGACCGGGTGGTTACGCACGCCCAATCCGGGATGCCCAACATCCCTAGGTGCTCTCTCCTCTCTACGGCGGCCCACGGGGAACTCTCAAGATCATTTCCCAGGAGACAGTCTACGGGGGCATCATCTCGGACCGTCACTTCCAACATGCCGGAGACTCCTCCCCACTCGAAGGGGACGCAAGCCATCCGACATAGACTCTCCGAATTGTCGGCTGAACGGACCGGGCAGAGGACGTTCGGCAGAATCTGTTCTGGGGTCACCAGGTGACATCGGACGGCCGTTACACTGGCCCCGGTGTCACGTAGGGCTTCGGCCCGGCGTCCATTAATGTTCAACCATTGACTGTACTTCCGGGTGTTGGCGGGTAGGGGGACCCGCGGGACCATGTCTCTTCCCCCTAGGCACGCTAGCACCATGGCGGCTGGTTCCCATTCCTGGCGTTCTTGCTCACATTCCTCATGTTCTTCGTAGGTTTGTTCTTCCCCCAGGGCGGCGGCAGCCATCTGGCGGGGTCTCGGAGTCTGGCTCTGTGGACAATTCGGGTCGTTGGCGTAGTGGCCGACTCGCTGGCATCGGTGACACGTGACATTGGCTCTGTATCCCGGCCGCGCCGGGGTGTTGCCCCGGTTGGCCGGGGGTGGGGTGCTGGTAGCGGGAGCGGCCGGGGCGTTGTCTCTCCCTCGTCCCTGGCCCCCTCCTCCTCCTCGGGGACGGTGCTGACCGTGGTTGTTCCGGTTCTGTTCATGGGGCCCAGTTCGGCCCACTCGGGTAATTTCCCACCGGTCAGCCTCGGCGGCAAGCTGTCGTGGATCAGTTAATTTACTGTCGAGGAGGTGCTGCCTGAGCTCGACGAAGCAGTTGTTCGATAGATGCTCCCATACCATGAGATTGAAGAGTTGCTCGTAAGTCGTTACGTTGCTTCCCTTGATCCACCCCTCGAAGGCCCGGCTGAAATAGTTCACGTATTCCACCCAAGTTGTGCCCGGGATCCGAGTGCAGTTTCGGAACCTCTGGCGGTACATTTCGGGTGTGAGCCCATAGCGGGTGAGGAGGGTAGCTTTCATGTGGTCATAGGAGGTCATCAGATGGTCTGGGAGCTGTAGCAGGGCATCGCGGCCCTCATTGACGAACCTCCCCCATAGACCGGCTCCCCAGTCGCTTCGATCGATCCGGTGGGAGGTCATAGCGATCTCGTAGGCCTTGAACCATTGCTGTATGTCGTCCTCTCGGAAATATTCTCGAACGACATCCTTGGGGATGTGTACCTTCCTTTCTGTCACCCCCGGGGGGCGCGGTTGCTCGGGCACTCCTAATTCTTTGTTCTGCTTGCGTAAGTCTATCTCAGCTAGTTTGTGTTCGTGTTCGTACGCCAGTCTCTTCTCTTCAAGCTCTCTTTGTCTCTGTTTCTCTTCCCGTTCTTCTCGGAGCCGCAGATGTTCCAGATTTAGTTTTTGTTCGGCTAATTTGAGTTCGCCATCCATTTTTAGCCGGGCCATCTCTAGCTCATGTAGTCGGTTTCTTTCTCGTTCTTGGATCTCATCTTGCGAGAGACCCGTTCTTCGCTCCTCGGGAGCCGTGGTGTCTTTCTCTGCTGTTGCGAGATTTTGGTCCGGGGGTCTGACGGCCCCGGTTTCTGCCCATGACTCAATGGCGTGCTTGAAATCGTCTTTAGTATTCAGACCGGTGGTAGCGATACCTAGTTCAATGCAGAATTGTTTCAACTCACGATGGCTGTATTCTTCCAATTTCTCAATCTGGAATTTTTCGGTGGATCCGCTTTCTTTGGTTGACATTGTGGTTTTGTCGTGGGGTGAGCTACTCTCTGTACGATTACGCGTTGATTCGGATCCCGTCGCTGGCCACCAATGTTAGACGGACCGGGAGGGTCGGCCGAGGATAAGGGGAGAGGTCTCCGGGGAGATCCGTCTCCAGCAATCGTACAGACCAATAACTTCCCCCCCACTGACGTACACCACACAAGGATAAGGTTCAACGTTACTTTATAAGCAATTCTTTAAGTACGGTGAGGTGGTACAAGGAGGTCTGGACTCCGGGGTCCCCTCTATTCTAGTCTCTTGGTTGGGTAAGGGGGTAGCGGGACAGTCTCGTTACCACTCTGGGGGATGTGGTTGTAGATGAATTAGCTCACAATCCTCGAGCTCGGCGTTCTAGATGATCGGGCCGCGGCGGAGCCAGCAGGTCCCGGGATGGTTGAAGGTAGTGACGGTCCGCGGCGGAGCCAGCAGGTCCCGATGAAGATGGGTGCAGAGAGCCGCGGCAGCGCCAGCAGGCAGGTCGGTAGTTCGCAAGGCAGGGCTACGGCAGCGCCAGTAGTCCGTCAAGGATGAGTTCTTCACTGCGTCTCTCGACTCCAGGATACAACTGCCTTCCTGCTCTGGAGCTGCGCCAGTTATAGGTCTGGCGCCCTTTGATGTCCGGACCCTCGCACTGGGAGGTCGGGAGGTCCGGGATGAGGGAGTCCAGACACCCAGCAGGGGGGTGGAGCCAGCGCCTGGGGGAGCTGGGGGCGATCGGCACCTGGCGGGGGAGAGCCATCGACACCTCTTTCTCCCATTGACCTGCCAAGTAGTCCGCTCACCTCCTGGGTGGATGGTGGTGCCGGGATGTCGGGGCCTGGCCAGGCCCAGGGTTAGGGTTGATCGGAGGCCACGCGGCCTCGTGGTGCCGTGTCCAAGATGGCGCCCAGGCCGGGCGAGAGGGCCGGTAGGGAATCGGGCCCACGATGTGGAGATGTTCAGGGGCAGGGGCCCTATAGGAGACGGGAAACGGGTTGTTGTTGCGTGTAACGCCTGAGGAGCGGGGCTCGGGCCTGGTCGTGCGGGGAGGGAGCAAGCCTTACACGTGGCCTGTCCAACAAAGGGTAAAACGAGTGGAACACAGGACAGAAAGGCACAAAACAAGTGGGGCAGAAGGGCACCAAAAACAAGGGAAAAACGAGTGGAACACCGGACAGAAAGGCACAAAACGAGTGGGGCAGAGGGCAGAAGGGCACCAAAAACGAGCGGGACAGAGGGCAGAAGGGCACCAAAAACAAGGGAAAAACGAGTGGAACACAGTACAGAAAGGCACAAAACGAGTGGGGCAGAAGGGCACCAAAAACAAGGGAAAAACGAGTGGAACACAGGACAGAAAGGCACAAAAAACGAGTGGGACAGAGGGCAGAAGGGCACCAAAAACGAGTGGGACAGAGGGCAGAAAGGCACCAAAAACGAGTGGGACAGAGGGCAGAAAGGCACAAAAACGAGGGGAAAACGAAGTGGAACACAGGACAGAAAGACACAAAAAACGAGTGGAACACAGGACAGAAAGGCAAAAAAAACGAGTGTAAAAGAGGGCAGAAAGGCACAAAAAACCAATGGAAGAGAGCAGAAGGGCACAGAAAAACAAGGGGAGAACAAAGTGGGAAGGAGGGCAGAAAGGCACAAAAAATGAGTGGAACAGAGGGCGGAAAGGCTAAAAAAACGAGGGAAAACGAGTGGAACAGAAGGCAAAAGCGGCAGGAAAACGAGTGGCACAGAGGGCAGATGAGCACAAAAAACGAGTGGAACAGAAGGCAAAA
Source organism: Lissotriton helveticus (assembly GCF_964261635.1). Taxonomy (NCBI): domain Eukaryota; kingdom Metazoa; phylum Chordata; class Amphibia; order Caudata; family Salamandridae; genus Lissotriton; species Lissotriton helveticus. The sequence goes on along the minus strand of NC_136065.1, from coordinate 1,165,111,376 downwards.
GGGGCAGAAAAACGAGTGGCACAGAGGGCAGATGGGCACAAAAAACTAATGGCACAGAGGCAAAATACAGAAATATAGGGGCAGCTAAGAACAGAAGGCAGAACGGGCGGAGAGGCACTGGGGCAGCGAGGGGAAGAGAAGGGAAAACTGGGCAGAGACACGGACAGCGAGGGGTACAGAAGGAAAGACCGGGCAGAGAGAGCATGGGGACAGCGAGGGAAACAAAGGGAAGAAAAAGGGGCACAGATTTTCGTGCTGCTGTCTGATTGCTCACTTTCCACAAGCCCTTGCGTACCACTAATTAATACACTGCTGTATTCATACATGTCCATGCCACTAGACCCAATTCAGGCTGTCTCCCTCTTGAAATTGCCTCTGCTTCAAAAGGCGTTTTTAAAAAGTAATTTAAGTTGTACAAATCACTAGGGCATTCATTTTTGGAATTGTGAGTCTGCCATTCTTTTACAAGACGTTTGTTGCATGAATTACATGCCAATATCATGCGCCTCAGGCTGGACCAAGGTTTCAGATTGCTTATGTCTTGTGCTTTTCTAAACTTGAAGTGTACTTGCCAGTGTAACCAATTCATGTCATGGCGTGCTTATCCAATTTGCAAACTGCCCTTAAGACCCTTATTGTGGACCTGTATGTGTTGAAATGCACCATCTTTTCACTTTTTAAAGTAAACATTTTAAGTGCCATTTGGCACCGCAGACACACGCGGTTTGGTTCCTGGCACACATAGCCATGGTTGCAGTGCACAGAGACTCTCCACTGCCGTACACAGAGAAAAAAAATTAAAGGGAACATTGGTGTTTAGGACCACTGTATATTTTAAGTGTGATAGATGATTCAACGCAAGCATTTTCGCTTCTTTTAAATGTACCAAAAGTAGGGTTACTAACATTCCCAAATACAAACTCTGGACATTTGCTCACTCCTAGAACTCGTTTTGGGGGGTGCAGGGGGGGGGTTCAGGGGGTAAGAGGCACAGATAAAACAGATAAAAACCTATGTCAGACACGCATTTTATATATCTTTTGTTATGTTTATATTTCAACAGTTGTATTCCTAATCCACACACTTTCACATACTAGTACATTTGTATTTGGCACAACAGACCATTGCACGTTCTGCAGAGAGAGTCCAAAGATTGGATGAGCATGTTTTCTTAACCCTTTTACAACATACTGACAGGTACTGTGAGAAAATTGCTTTGCTTTAGGCCTCAACTGCACAGTTCTCAACCTACCCGGAACCTGAACTCACATTGATAAGGAGGTTTCTCTTTATACAACACATCCTATACAAGTGTAGTATATTGCATTAAAATAACAACAGAAATACAACATCCTGAAAAAAAATTAACACATTGAACTCATAAGTAAATAAAATGTGAAAAAAGAACAAGCCAGTTTCAATTATTTTATTGACTGCAGCTGGTGGTGAGGGAGGCGGTGGGTCAAAAATACAGGTAGTGCCTCACAAGGGTGTGCCACTCTCCACAGTGACATCACTGGTTTTAAAGGTTCTGCAGAGGCTCAGACAAGATAATTAAGTCACCTTCATTATTGCCATTAAGCTTTTTTTTAGTAGTATCTGACAAGGACAGAAAATAGTTACAGAACAATGGGGAATCCCAAAAGCCACTGGACCTGGGTCATATACAGTATGAAACAAGGTGGTCACAGTGGAGATATATAAATCATTAGAAACAACATCACCTTAAGTAATTTATCCAGTTATATTATATTTAAACATAGTCACATCCGCATTTTGATTTGCTAAAATATCTACATATTTATTCTAAGGTGCTCCAAAGGGAAAGGAAAAGAGTGCTTGAGGATGTGCTCGGGTGAAGGTTGTCAGAAAGGGAAAGGCATTGTGCAATATTTACATCATATAATGATAGTAACCTGTCCAGCCACATTAACCCCTTCGCTGCGGCAGCTATTCTGCCGCAGCGCTAAGGGGGCGGGGCGGCGGCGCGGCGGTCCCGTGCTCGTGACGGAACCGCTCCGTCACGGCACGCGGGTGAGCTGTGCTTGTGACGGAACAGTTCCGTCACGGCCCCACCCGCTCAATAGAACACGCCGCGCAGGCGCGAAATCAGCGCCGCGCAGGCGCGGCGGCGGGGCCGTGACGGAACCGTTCCGTCACTAGCACAGCCCACCCGAGGCTCGTGACGGAACAGTTCCGTCACGAGCATGGGAGGGGTTAAGGGCTACATGAACATAAGAAAACATAGTATTCCAATGACAGTAAATGAATTGCTGTTGTCTGTATGTGAAAACAAATGAGACGTCGACGTTTCAACCCCAATACTGTATGAAGGGAAGTTAGATCCTTAGAGTAGTGTTTTCATCAGGACGTGTGGAGAACCTAAGGATGGTTTAAAATATATTGGCCATATTAATTCAGGTGATGGAAACCATCATTTCATATAATTATCAAAGAAAGCTATTGTATGTTAACCTTTGTTCGACCTAGAAAAACTGGTAGATCCACTTGAAAAGGTGGGCCTGTAGGCTCCTATGTCGAGAAGGCAAATGCTTGCATAAGTGTTGCGGCTTCGTAAACGCTGTAAATTAATCTAAGGTTGAAAATGTATTAGCAAATGTATGGCCTTAAACGTAAAATAATCCAGGGTCCCTAGGAGCCTAACACGTGTTAGCACACTTACTCGGTATATAGTCTTGTTAATGGACGAGATAGTGAGTCTCAATGACTCGAAAGTTCCAAAACAGAATTAATCCCTAAACTATCTATTGAAGGGAAACACTAGAAGAGGTAGTGTGCCTCAAGTGCCTCCTCAAAATAAAAAGGAAATATTCAAGGATAATTAAAGGGGTGAAGCGAAAGAATACCTCCGCTCTCGATCGAAGTCACCGAATCTCTAGCGTGCGGGGCTGCTTTCTTGTTTGTTAAATACGGACAGCCGAGCGGTCAACGTGCACGCAATGAAACAGCACGCAAAGTGATCCACCACTGGATACTAACATTGCCCGCCCGACGTGGCAGGTGTCAGCGTGAAGGATGACGTATCAACAATGAAAGAAGGAGGATAAAGAGCAATAGATGCCTGTGGTCATGGCCAGTGGCTGGGAAGTGTTACACGACAGCGTGGACGACGTCAATCAAGGTTTTTTTTGTTGCTAAGAAATATATAGTGTCATCCATTGAATACATGTTTACTTCTCAATACCAGAAGATGTCGGCATACGCCCGGCATATTACCTCAGATGATTTCCAGCACACAGTTTTAACAGTATTGTGGAAAAGGAGGTGTCTGTACATTTATCCAATGATAAGGTTATTTGATCAAATATCCAAGGTTAATCGCCAAAAGTGTAACATAACGTCAACAACCACTCAATGATAAAATACAGTTATATTTACACATAGATGAAAGTCACATTTCCATGGAATTCTGTACATAGATTTCATGGTAATTGAAATCATTCTTGTTGTTCAACGACTTTAGAAAGGATGCAGGTGCATGATACTGGAAGGCACTTAATCAAACAAGGAGAGTACAGATAGCAACCCAATTTAAACAGTTTTTAAATGTCCTGGTGTTCACATAGAGGTTGGCTGGTGCATAATGAATACACATAGCAACCACATTTAAACAGTTATAAATGTGTCCTGGTGTTTACAAGAAGGTTAACCTGTGCATATCCCATTCAGTTCATTCATTGTTAAGGCACGACAATTGTGCAGTGGTGGCATCAAGTTTGTTTAACCCATCACGGATTGTATTTAGGGAATGCATCCATTTGCACTCCTGAACATTGAGGACTGAGTTTATGTCCCGCCCCTGATTGCCAATGTGACCTTTTCAAGGACCACCCATTTGAGACTCTCTGGTGAATGACTTCGTTTCTGAAAATGTTCAACTAAAGGTGCCTCAAGGGTGCCACATCTGACCCTGCTACAGTGTTGTAAGATACAAACCTTCACTTTCTGGCGTGTTTGTCCGATATACATCTGATTACACTGGCAAATGTTTGCATAAATAACGTCAGTAGTGTTGTAATTTTGTGGGTTTTGAATTCAACAGTGTGCTGTTTGTAACTCAGTTGCCTTGTCTCGATAGACAGACTGCATGCTTTACAGTGGCCACATATATAATGGCCCAAGATCTCAGGTAGGTGCCATAAATTTCAGATGGAGAGTTGTGGAGGAGTCTCCAGAAGTGAGCGGAACACATGGTCACATACACTCTTACCGTTTTTAAATGAATGCATTGGTGGATCAACTATAGATTGCATGCAATCAGTTTCCAGTGATTGTTCATGATTCGTCTAATTTAATTGCTGCCAGTAGAGTAGGTGGTGACACATATCATTTTGTTCAATTGATCATTGGTGCATAGCTTTGGTGTTAATAAAGTCTCCCTTGGGTTGAACCATGCCCTTTTTCAAGCACTTTTCACTAGTCTTCTTGGGTATCCCCTCTCAATAAAATGATTGAGCAGTCCGTCTGATTCTTCAAAATAGTAATCTTTGTGTGTGCAGTTCAGACGAATTCTCAAAAATTGCCCAAAATCCAAATTGTCCCTCAGTCCTCTGGGATGATGGCTGCTATACCTCAGTAATGTGTTTCTTTCCGTTGGTTTTCTAAACAGGGTAGTGTATAGTGAATTGTTTTCTGTTTTAATAGAAATGTCCAAGAAGTCAATTGTCTTGGAATCGGAGTGCATTGTGAACTTAATGTCAGTTGATCTATCATTCAGCCATGAATGGAATGTCTCCAATTCTGTGGGGCTCCCTGTGCAGATGAGCAAGATATCATCTATATATTGTTTCCAGAAAGTTATATGGTCATTGTAGGGGTTTGCATCGTTGTAGATAAATGTATTCTTCAAATCGTCCATATATAGAAAAGATAGGTCTGGTGCGAAGCTCGCACCCATGGCAACTCCCTTGGTGTGCAAAAAGTAATCACCTTGGAAGAAGAAGACATTTCTTATCATGGCTACCTCCAGAAGCGTAATGATGAAGTCATTTGGAACCTGGCCTGGTTGAGGTCTCTTGTTAGTACTGTTCCCATGATTTTCAAAGATGGTAATTATAGGATGCTTGTATACAAGGAAACAATGTCCATATTGACGAGTAGTTGGCGTGTGGAATCAAAGGGCAGATGTCCACCAGTCTGATGCTTTCCATAGTGTCCCATAGCAAGGCTCTTCTTGTCTCCGAACATGGTTTAAGGAAAAAATCCATGTATTTGCATAAGTGGCTCCAACAGTGATCCACATTCTGAGGCTATAGAGCGCCCTGGTGGATGATCCAAGTTTTTGTGGACTTTAGGGAGGGTGTAGATGGTTGGCAGGCAAAGTTGTTTCTGGTTCAGGTAACCAAATTCCAGGTCAGATAGAAAGCGTTGTTTGCGCCCTCCTTCCATGATTTTCAAAATCAATTTGCTTATTTCTTTTGTTGGGTCTGCATTCAATCGGGTGTAACTCACATCATCCCTTAATTGTGTGTAGATTTCTGATTTGTAATCCACGGTGTTCTGGATTACAATTGCACCTCCTTAGTCGGCTGGTTTGATAACATTGAGCCGATTTTCCATGAGGGAATTCAATTCTTCACGTTCAGGTCTTGTTATGTTGTATTTTATGTACTGTTTGTTGGAGCATGTCTTCCTAACATCCCTGAGAACAACACTCTTGTATGCTAGTATCTTGCGGGACGTAGAGTGTGCGGTTGGTGTGAATGTGGATGAGACACTCTTCGACCTGTGTGGGAGGCTGAAAAAACGATGTAGTTCTGCCTTGATGTTGAACTTGTTTGGGAGAGAAGTTGGACGAAAGGCAGTCCTTTACTCAGAACCTTCTTTTCTTCTTCCAAAAGTGCATAGGTGGACAAGTTAATCATGGGGCTTCCCTGGTTACCAACGGTAATGTTGCAGTCGGGTCTGAATTTCCCTGTGACTCTCTGGGGGGAACCAAACTTGTTTCTGTCCTCAGATTCGGCCTCTATCCCAATTCTGGCCCCTCTGTAGGTCTTGGTTCCAATTGTACCCTCTCCCTCTGGGGGGTCTCCTCTGGGCATCCCCTAAAAAAACCTACCTTGAGGTGGCTGGTATCAGTTGTCCTGATAGTGGTAGCTGGAGCTTGCACACGGTTGTTCACTCTCACTTCCGGTGCTGTTGGAGCCTGAAGAGTCCGAGAACGTCATGAATCTCCTGTAGACCCCTGCCTCTGTTGGAGAAACGTCCATGCATATCCTGTTTGTAGAAATCCTCCTGAAAATATGGGTAGGTTGTCTTTTTGTCGTATAAACTGATATCCTACGACAGTTTATTAATTTCTGTGCTTGGGGATTGGTGTCAAATTCCCTGATGGTCCTTTCCAACCGTTCCAGGGCCTCCTTTGCATTCGTCTGTGCTGTATCATCTGAAATTTCACGTTTCAGATCAATGAGTTTCTTGACTTGTTCAATACATGTTTGTACCACTAACACCATCCATCTTTAAACTTAGGAATAACGACGAATATTGCAGGTACGTTTTTAATTTGTAAGCCTACTGGTATTATGCTTGCCTGCAGATATTTAGTCAGTAGGTGGCCATGAAGTCTTGTGCATATCAGTTTCTTTTCTAACCTCTCTAACCTTGACAACATTTAATGTGAAATCTATACTAGGGTTAGTGGAGGATAGAAAGTTACTGCTTGATTGTCCCTGAATAAGTCGGTTTATATAGTCCTCTGTGTAAGATAGAGTCTTGCTCTTTGACATGATGGAACATAAATTTCACAAAGATACCCCCGCAGGTAACAACCTGTTCATATGAATCCTAGCTTTCCTACTCCTAAATGCAGTTTGTGAATACCAAAATTCGTAAAGTTAGGATTTTGTATCAGATTACTTTTGTGAATCAGGCCCATGCTGTATAAGGTGTTTTGCAAGGTGTAGAAGACTGCATGGATTTGAGATTGTTGCATGACATGTTTGTTTTAATATCAGGGAAAACAATAAAATCTGACCCAGCAGACCATAAAACAGGTCTACAAACAGCCAGAAAACAGCCCAAACACTGATGATAAAGAACTTACTCAACATACCAGAGGGCCACATTAAAAAACATTTTTTAAAAAGGGGTCACCCCTTACCTGTGAGGTCCTACTGCTTTCTTCAGGTAGCGAGATAAGCAGGCTGGTGGGGGACAAGGCTGGCAGGCCATTCCAATGTGAGGAGAAGCCTGCTGCTTCTGGCCACCTGCTGGCAAGCTCCAGATCGCCAGCCTGGCAAGGAGAAAAGTTTGCTGGTGGTAAGGAGAAGGTAAGAGGCTGTAAGGGGGCAAAGAAGGAAACAAGCTGACCGACAGGCAGGGAGTAGGAGAGCAGGCTGGCCCGATCCATGAGAAGCCCCCTGCTGTTTTTGCACTTGTTTTGGTGGGTAGCGTGGTGGACAGGCTGGTGATCTCAAGGGAGCAGTGGTGACATCCTCAATAAAGTCAGCCTGTCAGGAAGCTTGGGTAAAGGATCCTTAAGAGTTCGCTGTGACTGCACAACATCTGACTTTTAATGTACTTTTGCTACCCGCCAGAATCCGTAATGTGACGTCACTAGATTGCTTTCTGCAAATACAAAAGAGGGTTGCTGTGGCATGCATAGTGATATTGTTATCGCACATGCTCAAAGAGACATCTTTTGTGTTTACAGAAACCTTAGGGCGGCCAAATGGACAACAGCTGTGTTATGTTTGCCAAAGGGGGCAACTAAAAAGACTGTGTGCTGCGATACATGTTTATAGCCAGTATCACTATGGCTGCTGCGTCCTGTAGTTTTGTTGTTTTCATTTTAGAGATGGGCCTAGGCATCAGTTTGAAATGTGCTGTTGTCTAAAAGAAAGGATTGGAGAAAGGTTCTCCATATCTTTAGGGGTCAGTTTGCAACATTGAATCTTAAGAAGTGAGCTTACATTTTTCCACAATTGTAAATTCAAACATAATCTAAATGTGTCTATGTCAAACATTTGAGCAAATTACTTTGCAATTTACAATGGTTGGTGGTCACATTCTGTGACCTCTCAAACAACAGCTCACCATCCATGCCTGATATGCTATCTGGGGCTGGATGGTCCTAGATCCTAAGATAGGGTGTGTATGTGCAGGTCGAAGGTGCTGGTTGATATCTGGGAATAGTGATCCTCAGTGGATAGTGTTCAATACGGAGCTATGTCCTAGGGGTCACTGATTATCCTGGGGGCCAGGGGATAGGACTAGTGGTCAGTTGGAGAGAACTCCATACAAAGAATTTCCAAGAGAGACAACAACACATGTCTTTTGTTCCTCCAACAGCAAATAACAACTAACGACTCACAGCAATATAAGAAATACACTTTATAACATGGTAAGAGCAAATGTGGACCCTCTCCTTGCTAAGAGAAACGGTAACTTTTTCCAGGTAGTCAGTGCTTTACTTGTCTCTCTGGATCAGGATCCAAACATTGAAAATGGTCATTGCCCTTTGGGATTTATAGAGCACAAGGCTACCCAATGGGCCTCCCAATGTTGTTAACAACATTAACCAACGGAACAGCTTGCATACCCTAAACAGAACTAGAATAGGGTGGTTTTCAACTGAGTGGCAAATAGACAAAGGAACTTCCTCCGCATCTTGCTGTCTTGATCCTGGGCACCTGCAGTAGTTTGAGACCCCTGGAGTGTAGTGGGCTTTTCATAGTATAAGGAGTCACTACACGCTAAACTAGCTTAGGACCCTTCTTGTGAATGTCACGATGGACCAGATATGAAATGAAATGAAATGAAAATTATATTTATATAGCGCATAAACTACCCTGAGGCCTCGCAGCGCTTGTGACTAGAATCAGAGAAGCAACAGAACAAGGTACTAGCAGATGGATCCAAACAAATGAGTTTTTAAGAGTTTTCTAAATGCCAACAGATTGCTATTCTCTCTGAGGGTAAGGGGAAGGGAGTTCCAGATCTTTGCAGCATTCAATGAGAACAAACGGCCACCCCAGCGGGCCTTGTTTATCTTATTGGAGGTGGCCAGGTGTAGTGAGCTAGAGCGCAAAGTTCTGTGGGGGAGATAGGGGGTGACTAGAGGATACATGATGGCTGGACCAGTCCACCGTATAGCTTTCTGGGTCAGACACATGGCCTTGAACTGTATCCTGGCTGCAATAGGAAGCCAATGCAATTTCCTCAGGGCGGGTTTGGCAGACTGCCAGCGTGGAATTTGGTAAAGCAGTCGGGCTGCACTGTTCTGGGTTACCTGAAGCTTATTAATTGCAGCCAGGGGGGCTCCCAGATAGAGAGCGTTACCATAGTCCAGGCGAGAGAGTATCAAGGCCTGGACCATGATTCTCCTTGCCTGGAACGGGAGTAAGGGGAGAATCTTCCGGAGCATTCTCATCAAACCATAACAGGTAGATGAGGTTTTGGTGGCCTGAAAAGTGAAATCAAGGGAACTGTCCAGCCAAATTCCCAAGCTATTTATCTGTGTCTTAGGGAGAGGGAGAGGTCCCACACAGATTGGCCATAGGGGTTCAAGAATGTTGGGCGATGAATTGCCTAGCAACATGAGAAATGAAATGAGGCCTTATTAGGAGTTTGGCAGTCCGAGGACCACCAGATTCATGGTCGCACGGCGGTGGCAGTTCAGCTTCCGCCGCACCGTTGGTCCAACCACCCCATTACGAGTTGGGTGGTTGTACCATCTTGGGAACACCGACACCACCAAGAAACTGCTGTTTCCTGGTGGTGGAGCAGCTGGGCAGAGGCAGGAATATGCTTGGCAGGACCATCGCGGCGGTGTCATGGAGGTTTCTCCTCCATGACAACCCCGGCAGAGAGGAAACAAAGGGGCCCTAGAGAGCCCCTTGGTGCCTCGCATAATGTGGATGCAAACAGGGGGGCATAACCTGTGCCACCCTGTGTGCATGCACACCAGTTTCTGCACGGCATGGACTTCATAGTCCATGCTGTGCAGGAACCTTTTGTGTCATTCCCATTGTCGTAAAGAGGCACTGCCGCAGGACTGCCACAACGCCCGCCAGACCTCTTTTAAGTTGTAATCTGGGAGGCAGGCAGCATTTAGTCTCAGCAGTCAGGAGCAATGCGGTGGTGGCCCGACTGCTCCCACACTGCTGAAACTAGGCCCAGACTGATTTGAACTGGATTCTCTTCTGAACCGGTAACCAGTGCAAGTCTGCCACAGCTGACCGGCATAGGATATTTTGTGGAGAACCTGCATGGCGATGCTCTGGACTATTTTAAGCCATCCTGTCACATACTTGGGGTTGCCTAGGTAGAGGGATTTACCGTAGTCCAGACGTGAGCTGACCAATCCCTGCACAACCACTCTATGCAGTGGGGCAGGGATCCAATTAAAAAATTTCTAAGGGTTCTGAGAAGTCCAAAACAGCAAGCAACAAGTTTGTTGGCCTAAACCTCCATGAAAAGCCTATTATCGATCCACAACCTGAGGCTCTTGACTGCGGAGGAAGGTGAGGAAAATGGAACGAGGCAATCCAGCCAATTGAGTTCCATCAGGTGGTAGGGGTAATTACTAACTGTGGGGGGAGACCTCGCTCTGCCCGCGGAGTGTGCAGAGATTTGCCTACTCCGCGTTCTGCAGAGAACGCAGAGTAGGCAAAACTCAGCACACTCTTTTTAACTTGCTTTAATGTACTTTTAAGTTATATATTAATAGGGGTGGAGGCGGGCGGAGTAGCGGAGCGATGCGGAGTTCCCCGGAGTTTGTTGCCAACTCCATGGCACTCTGTGTAGCCCCGCTACGCGAACTCCGCCCAAGGTTAGTTGTTACCTACAACTAGAACCTCTGGTTTTCCCCATTCATTTTCAAACAGCTGGCAAACCTCCATTTTGTTAACCATTTCGGACAGGCGATTAATTGATTGGGGGTTTTGTTGGTGTCCAAAGTGAGTGAGATGGCTCTCTGTGTATCATCTGCGTAGGAGACCAATGCGAGGCCATGTGCTCGCACTGTCTTTGCCAGTGGGAGTACACATAGGTTGAAATGCATGGGGCTTAGGGGCAGGGCTTGTAGAACCCCACTCTTGAAGGGGTAGGTTGTCAAGAATAAAGATTCCTCATGAACCTGAAATCTCCTGTTTTCAAAATAATGCGGTGAGCCATTTAAGAGTGGCTCCCGTGAATCTACCTCTTACAGCCTTTGAATTAGGATAGGGTATGACATGGTGTTAAAGGTCATGCTCAGATCCTGCACAATCATGGCTACTGGAACACCTTGGTCGAAAGATGCTTTTAGTTCTTAAGTAGCAGCTATTAAAGCAAATTATGTGCTGCTGCCAGGTCTAAACCCTGTTTGTGTTGGGTGTAGGATGGCAAGTGCCTCCAAAAAAGAGGACAGGTGATTAATAACAACTTTCTTGAGAGCCTTACAACCCCCCAGAAGCAGGGAGTGGGTTGATAGTTCTCTGCAAGAAGGGGATCTGCTGGTGACTTTTTAAGAAGAGGTTAACCACGGTGCGTTTTCATGCAGAGGGGACAGTACCGCTGTCCAATGAGTAGTTAAAATGTCTGTCAGTCTAGACAAGATTGTATTCCCTCCTTTCCTGAGTATATATGGGGGATCTGGGTCGAGCGGTGACCCTGACTTAATAGTTTTAAGAATCTCCATTGTAGCCTCATTGTTGATCTGCGGGAAGGTCAGCAGTTTCATTTTGCCTGGTTTGCTGCAGCAGAGGTTATTTTGGGTAGAGAGAGAAGAATGTTATTCACTTTTCCTAAGAAAAAACTTTACAAGCATATTGGAGCACTCCTGTGAAGGAGGGAGGCCCATTTAGATATTGGCTGTTTCATTAGGCTGTTTACCAGCTTGAATATCTCTCTTGATTAATTGGGCACATTTTCTATTTTAGCACTGAAATAGGAGACTCTCGCTTCTCTTATTGCGTATTTTCATCTTTTAATTTCTTTTATTTATGATGCCTTACTGGCCCATCATGCATTTTCCTCCAGGCTCTTTCTAGATTTTTAGCTTCCTTTTTTAATTCAGTGAGTTCAGATGAGAACCAAGGGCTCGTCCTGCTGGGCGACTGGGTCCCTGAGATTTTATGGGGTCCAGGGCGTACAGGGACAGTGGAGCCAGCCATCAATGTTGCTGTATCTTTCTCCAATGTACTCTTCCATTATGGAGACAGATTCAGCTAATGAGCTTTCCCACCTTGCTGTGTCGAGTTTAGACCAGCATTGACTTCGCCTGGTGGAAAGGGGTTATTTAGGGTTGTGCCCGATTATGTGCAGGGAGAAGGGCCCAATGTGATGATACGACCAATATATTGGGATGGGAACGCTTGTTGTCAAATCACTAATATTCTTATTTGGCATGCTCCTGACCTTGCTCCCCAAAGCCTTACTCTCTCAAATAAACTTGGTGATCAAAGTCTTTATCTGGGGCGGTGGCTCCCCGTTTCTGAAGAAGGGCAAGCTCTGTATGTATACTGAGTGGGGAGGCCTTCAACTCCCTCACATACAGGACACCACCTTTACTAGTGACCTATTGGATGGCCCAGACACTTGACCCACCTACATGGCTAGCCGTAGAATCTGACATCCTAAAGAGTGATGGCTCCCTCAGCATACATTATACTACAAAGTACATTCCCCACTGACTGACAATCTCATCATCAATACTATGCTGATGGTCTAGAAGTCAGTACATGGTGCCATGAAACAGCATCAGAGGCTGCATGCTTCTTCCCTCCTCTTGGGCAACCAAGGGATTTGTATAGGTGCTCATTTAATGGCCATTGTGGAAATCTGCAGGGATCTTGCGTCTTTGACCAGCTGCTCGATGGTACATCCTTCAAATCTTTCTACACCCTCCACTCAGAATTTGGTCTCTCCCTCTCTCAGTATTGATCTCACATCCAACTGATGCACTGCCCCAGAGGATCTTTAGGTAATGGTAAAGTCTCAGTCCCCCTCTCTCCCGTGCATCGATACCTGGAGCTCCAAGGCGTGTATAGGGGAGTAGTGTCATAGATGCCTCTGGAAACTGCTAGACAGAGATTGCCTCTCATTTAAGACCATAGATTGACCAATGACCAGCCGTCGTCTCCACACATGACATTTTCCTCTGGGAGACCACATATAAATTCCATTACTTTAAGGTGCTGTGTATTTTGTATTGGATCCCTCAGAGACTACTCGGGGTAGGGCTTCTGCCTCGTGCACTGTGCTGAGATGTGGTGCTGAAGGTTGCCATCTTCCACATTTCCTCTGGCATTGTAGGGTGCTCGGCCATACTGGAGAGGTATATGGACGACCCTGGGTTCTCGTGGTCTACAACTAAACCCATCGAAGTACTTGGCCCTCCTGCATGAGCATGACAGACTGTGTGGTACCCAATAAACATACCCAGTGGAGGCTGGTGACCACTCTTGAAGCACTGTGGTGTGCATACTTGAACTCTGGAGGCTGCCCTCGGTCCCTAACCCTTCAGATGGCTCCCTGAGCTGGCTAGGGTCGTGAAATGCGACTAAAGATTCACAACTATATTTGCCTTATTTTCCTTATTCGAGATATGCTCAAGCTAGTTAATTATATTTGATTACCTGTTTGATAGTACAGCCATCAATTTTCCAACTAATTTATTTTTTGGTCTTACCAAACTAAATAATTTTGTTTTTTTCAATCTAATTGTTGCCATGACTTCTAGAAGAAAAGCCAAATTGTGAGCACACACACAATTCACTGTACTTTTGGCCCAAAGGAAATATTACCCTTTAGGGGATATTTGTGCTTCTTCAGAGCTATGGTGCCAGCTCCTCTCTTGAGGTCTCCAACAGAAACAGGGAATACCCATGATATCTACGGTGCAAAGGCATTCGTCAGGAGTGAGGAGACCTCTGCAAAGCAAATTAGGATGGCTGCATTATGATGAAATTGCAGCAATGCCCCTCTCACAACCAAAAGGACACTAAAATGGCGATAAATGTAAGCTCTATATTTCATTTTGTCGTTTTAGGCATTCAATCCTTGACTTTAGTTTCTGCAGTGGGAAATCGAGTCAGTAAAGCCACCACTGTGTACTTCTCATTCAATCGCGGAGCATTCAACCAATCTCATTGCTCACAAGCTGAAGCAAGCCGAAAATATTGTAAGCTACTTAGGTACCATGGCTCAGAGTCCATCAGAGTTGGAGTGTGAATGAGAATCATTTTCCTCATTGGTGGCTTTTTCTGCTGCTGAGTGTGTCCTTATTTAAGGCTAATTGATGTGTCTGATTTGCTCTATGTTTTTCTTTTACAGTCTTTCCCTTGCTCGATCCATTTTTAGGTCTCGTGACCTATCAATGCGCATGCGCATTGAGAGAAGCGAGACTATAGGGCTTTAAACAAAGTTTACCTAACTGTGGCGATTTGGTGCTGTGCCCGTGGCTTTTAGGTCAATGCGCAAGCGCATTGACCTAAAATGCGCGTGCATATCACCAAATCGCCGTCTGTTCCCTCAGCCGCACTCCTCCCACACCTTTGAAGTGAAGTTTAGCTTCACTTCAAAGGCCCCGGCTGCTTCACACCCTCATGCCGCTCTCCCCGCTCCGCCCCCTCCCCTGCCCGCCGTGTGCATTTCTCCTCCCCCCCTCCCCACAGCAATGCCCTCCGTCTTGTTTCTTTTCTTGTTTTTCTTTCAGGTGAGATATCTTTTCCATCATTTGCGATAATCCAGTTCTCATATGCATGTTTTAATTATTAGCAGCATATACACAGGCGCCCCTTCGGCGCTTTTGCTCTCAACCCTACTATCCTGTCAGCCGCATCTCTATAAGTTACTCGAAGCATGGCCTGACATGTGCACAGCTTATTCCGGCACCACCATCCTGCCAGACGCTTCTGCTTTGTTCGCCCACCGCATGGCCCTATTTGTGCACATTTTACTTTCGTGCATACCCTTACCCGCAGCCTCTCCTTCCCCACTTCTGCCTTTTCGGGTCTCGCGCTCACCGCAGACCCCTTCACATGGCTCACACCCACATTTTTTTCAGGTTACCATGCCATTCCCCACCTATCCCCCAGTCATTTCCGGGTAGGACGCGTGCACCCAGTGGACTCTCGGCCTTGGCCCGCTTATTCTGCCAGCCGCTTCTGCTTTGTTCGCCCACCGCATGGCCCCATTTGTGCACGTTCACTTTCGTGCACACCCTTACCCGCAGCCTCTCCTTCCCGACTTCTGCCTTTTCGGGTCTCACACTCACCGCAGACCCCTTCACATGGCTCACACCCACATTTTTTTCAGGTTACCATGCCAGGTTACCTCACTCACCCTCAACCCCTCACCCTCACTCACCCTCAACCCCTCACCCTCACCCTCACTCACCCTCAACCCCTCACCCTCAACCCCTCACCCTCACCCTCACTCACCCTCACCCTCACTCACCCTCACTCACCCTCACCCTCACTCACCCTCACCCTCACTCACCCTCACCCTCACTCACCCTCAACCCCTCACCCTCACCCTCACTCACCCTAACCCTCACTCACCCTCAACCCCTCACCCTCACTCACCCTCAACCCCTCACCCTCAACCCCTCACTCACCCTCACTCACCCTCAACCCCTCACCCTCACTATCCCTCACCCTCACTCACCCTCAACCCCTCACCCTCACTCACCCTCACCCTCACTCACCCTCACCCTCACTCACCCTCACCCTCACTCACCCTCACCCTCACTCACCCTCAACCCCTCACCCTCACTCACCCTCACCCTCACTCACCCTCCCCCTCACCCTCACTCACCCTCAACCCCTCACCCTCACTCACCCTCAACCCCTCACCCTCAACCCCTCACTCACCCTCAACCCCTCACCCTCACTCACCCTCACCCTCACTCACCCTCAACCCCTCACCCTCACTCACCCTCACCCTCACCCTCACTCACCCTCAACCCCTCACCCTCCCTCAACCCCTCACCCTCACTCAACCCCTCACCCTCACTCACCCGCACTCACCCTCACCCTCACTCACCCTCACTCACCCTCACCCTCACTCACCCTCACCCTCACTCACCCTCCCTCACTCACCCTCACTCACCCTCACCCTCCCTCACTCACCCTCACTCACCCTCACCCTCACTCACCCTCACCCCCTCACCCTCACTCACCCTCAACCCCTCACCCTCACCCTCACTCACCCTCAACCCCTCACCCTCAACCCCTCACCCCTCACTCACCCTCACCCCTCACTCACCCTCAACCCCTCACTCACCCACCCTCACACCCTCACCCCTCCACCCTCACTCACCCTCAACCCCTCACCCTCACTCACCCTCAACCCCTCACCCTCACTCACCCTCAACCCCTCACCCTCACTCACCCTCACTCACCCTCACTCACCCTCACCCTCATTCACCCTCACTCACCCTCACTCACCCTCACCCTCACTCACCCTCACCCCCCTCACTCACCCTCACTCACCCTCACCCACCCTCACCCTCGCTCACCCTCACCCACCCTCACCCTCACTCACCCTCAACCCCTCACCCTCAATCACCCTCAACCCCTCACCCTCACCCTCACTCACCCTCAACCCCTCACCCTCACTCACCCTCACTCACCCTCAACCCCTCACCCTCGCTCACCCTCACCCACCCTCACCCTCACTCACCCTCAACCCCTCACTCTCACTCACCCTCAACCCCTCACCCTCACTCACCCTCAACCCCTCACCCTCAACCCCTCACTCACCCTCACTCTCACTCACCCTCAACCCCTCACCCTCACTCACCCTCACCCACCCTCAACCCCTCACCCACCCTCACTCACCCTCAACCCCTCACCCTCACCCTCACTCACCCTCAACCCCTCACCCTCACTCACCCTCAACCACTCACCCTCACTCACCCTCAACCCCTCACCCTCAACCCCTCACCCTCAACCCCTCACCCTTACTCACCCTCAACCCCTCACCCTCACTCACCCTCAACCCCTCACCCTCACTCACCCTCACTCACCCTCACACTCAACCCCTCACCCTCACTCACCCTCACCCTCCCTCACCCTCACTCACCCTCACCCTCACTCACCCTCACTCACCCTCCCTCACTCACCCTCACCCTCAACCCCTCACCCTCACTCACCCTCAACCCCTCACCCTCACTCACCCTCAACCCCTCACCCTCACTCACCCTCAACCCCTCACCCTCAACCCCTCACTCACCCTCACTCTCACTCACCCCCACTCACCCTCAACCCCTCACCCTCACCCTCACTCACCCTCAACCCCTCACCCTCACTCACCCTCACCCTCACTCACCCTCAACCCCTCACCCTCACTCACCCTCAACCCCTCAACCTCCCTCACCCTCACCCTCACCCTCCCTCACCCTCACCCACCCTCACCCTCACCCTCACTCACCCTCACTCACCCTCAACCCTCACCCTCACTCACCCTCACCCACCCTCACCCTCACTCACCCTCAACCCCTCACCCTCACTCACCCTCAACCCCTCACCCTCACTCACCCTCAACCCCTCACCCTCAACCCCACCCTCACCCTCACTCACCCTCAACCCCTCACCCTCACTCACCCTCACTCACCCTCAACCCCTCACCCTCAACCCCTCACCCTCACTCACCCTCAACCCCTCACCCTCACTCACCCTCAACCCCTCACCCTCCCTCACCCTCCCTCACCCTCACCCTCAACCCCTCACCCTCACTCACCCTCACTCACCCTCACTCACCCTCACCCTCACTCTCCCTCACTCACCCTCACCCTCACTCACCCTCACTCACCCTCACTCACCCTCACCCTCACTCACCCTCAACCCCTCACCCTCACTCACCCTCACCCTCACTCACCCTCAACCTCTCACCCTCACTCACCCTCAACCCCTCACCCTCACTCACCCTCAACCCTCACCCTCACTCACCCTCACCCTCACCCTCACTCACCCTCAACCCCTCACCCTCACCCTCCCTCAACCCCTCACCCTCACTCACCCTCACCCTCACTCACCCTCACTCACCCTCACCCTCACTCACCCTCACTCACCCTCACTCACCCTCCCTCACTCACCCTCACTCACCCTCCCTCACTCACCCTCACTCACCCTCACCCTCACTCACCCTCACCCCCTCACCCTCACTCACCCTCAACCCCTCACCCTCACCCTCCCTCAACCCCTCACTCACCCTCAACCCCTCACCCTCACTCACCCTCACTCACCCTCAACCCCTCACCCTCACTCACCCTCACCCTCACCCACCCTCAACCCCTCACCCTCACCCACCCTCACCCTCACTCACCCTCAACCCCTCACCCTCACTCACCCTCAACCCCTCACCCTCACTCACCCTCACTCACCCTCACCCTCACTCACCCTCACTCACCCTCACCCTCACTCACCCTCACTCACCCTCACTCACCCTCACCCTCACTCACCCTCACTCACCCTCACCCTCACTCACCCTCACCCTCACTCCCCCTCACTCACCCTCACCCTCACTCACCCTCACCCACCCTCACTCACCCTCACCCACCCTCACCCTCACCCACCCTCACCCTCACTCACCCTCAACCCCTCACCCTCACTCACCCTCACTCACCCTCAACCCCTCACCCTCACTCACCCTCACCCACCCTCACCCTCACTCACCCTCAACCCCTCACCCTCACTCACCCTCAACCCCTCACTCACCCTCAACCCCTCACCCTCAACCCCTCACTCACCCTCAACCCCTCACCCTCACTCACCCTCACCCTCACTCACCCTCAACCCCTCACCCTCACTCACCCTCACTCACCCTCAACCCCTCACCCTCACCCTCACTCACCCTCAACCCCTCACCCTCACTCACTCTCAACCCCTCACCCTCACTCACCCTCACTCACCCTCAACCCCTCACCCTCAACCCCTCACCCTCAACCCCTCACCCTCACTCACCCTCAACCGCTCACCCTCACTCACCCTCAACCCCTCACCCTCACTCACCCTCACCCTCACTCACCCTCACCCTCAACCCCTCACCCTCACTCACCCTCACTCACCCTCACCCACCCTCACCCTCACTCACCCTCACCCTCACTCACCCTCACCCTCACTCACCCTCACTCGCCCTCACTCACCCTCACCCTCACTCACCCTCACTCTCCCTCACTCACCCTCACTCACCCTCACTCACCCTCACCCTCACTCACCCTCAACCCCTCACCCTCACTCACCCTCACTCACCCTCAACCCCTCACCCTCACTCACCCTCAACCCCTCACCCTCACTCACCCTCAACCCCTCTCCCTCACTCACCCTCAACCCTCACCCTCAACCCCTCACCCTCAACCCCTCACTCACCCTCACTCTCACTCACCCTCACTCACCCTCAACCCCTCACCCTCACCCTTACTCACCCTCAACCCCTCACCCTCACTCACCCTCACCCTCACTCACCCTCAACCCCTCACCCTCACTCACCCTCCCTCCCTCACCCTCCCTCACCCTCACCCTCACCCTCCCTCCCTCACCCTCCCTCCACCTCACTCACCCTCACCCTCACTCAACCTCACTCACCCTCAACCCCTCACCCTCACTCACCCTCACCCACCCTCACTCGCCCTCAACCCCTCACCCTCACTCGCCCTCAACCCCTCACCCTCACTCACCCTCAACCCCTCACCCTCAACCCCTCACTCACCCTCACTCTCACTCACCCTCACTCACCCTCAACCCCTCACCCTCACTCACCCTCACCCTCACTCACCCTCACCCTCACTCACCCGCAACCCCTCACCCTCACTCACCCTCACCCTCACCCTCACTCACCCTCAACCCCTCACCCTCACCCTCACTCATCCTCAACCCCTCACCCTCAACCCCTCACCCTCACCCTCACTCACCCTCACCCTCACTCACCCTCAACCCCTCACCCTCACTCACCCTCACCCTCACTCACCCTCACCCTCACTCACCCTCACTCACCCTCACCCTCACTCACCCTCAACCCCTCACTCACCCTCACTCACCCTCACCCTCACCCACCCTCACCCACCCTCACCCTCACTCACCCTCACTCACCCTCACCCTCACTCACCCTCACCCTCACCCTCACTCACCCTCACTCACTCACCCTCACCCTCAACCCCTCACCCTCACTCACCCTCAACCCCTCACCCTCACTCACCCTCAACCCCTCACCCTCACTCACCCTCAACCCCTCACCCTCAACCCCTCACTCACCCTCACTCTCACTCACCCTCACTCACCCTCAACCCCTCACCCTCACCCTCACTCACCCTCAACCCCTCACCATCACTCACCCTCACCCTCACTCACCCTCAACCCCTCACCCTCACTCACCCTCAACCCCTCACCCTCCCTCACCCTCACCCTCACCCTCCCTCACCCTCACCCACCCTCACCCTCACCCTCACTCACCCTCACTCACCCTCAACCCCTCACCCTCACTCACCCTCACCCTCACTCACCCTCACTCACCCTCAACCCCTCACCCTCACTCACCCTCAACCCCTCACCCTCACCCTCACTCACCCTCAACCCCTCACCCTCAACCCCTCACCCTCACTCACCCCCAACCCCTCACCCTCACTCACCCTCACTCACCCTCAACCCCTCACCCTCAACCCCTCACCCTCACTCACCCTCAACCCCTCACCCTCACTCACCCTCAACCCCTCACCCTCCCTCACCCTCACCCTCAACCCCTCACCCTCACTCACCCTCACTCACCCTCACTCACCCTCACCCTCACTCTCCCTCACTCACCCTCACTCACCCTCACCCTCACTCACCCTCAACCCCTCACCCTCACTCACCCTCACCCTCAACCTCTCACCCTCACTCACCCTCAACCCCTCACCCTCACTCACCCTCAACCCCTCACCCTCACTCACCCTCACCCTCACTCACCCTCAACCCCTCACCCTCCCTCAACCCCTCACCCTCACTCACCCTCAACCCCTCACCCTCACCCTCACTCACCCTCACCCTCACTCACCCTCACCCTCACTCACCCTCAACCCCTCACCCTCACTCACCCTCACCCTCACCCACCCTCAACCCCTCACCCTCACCCACCCTCACCCTCACTCACCCTCAACCCCTCACCCTCACTCACCCTCAACCCCTCACCCTCACTCACCCTCACTCACCCTCACCCTCACTCACCCTCACTCACCCTCACCCTCACTCACCCTCACTCACCCTCACTCACCCTCACCCTCACTCACCCTCACTCACCCTCACCCTCACTCACCCTCACCCTCACTCCCCCTCACTCACCCTCACCCTCACTCACCCTCACCCACCCTCACTCACCCTCACCCACCCTCACCCTCACCCACCCTCACCCTCACTCACCCTCAACCCCTCACCCTCACTCACCCTCACTCACCCTCAACCCCTCACCCTCACTCACCCTCACCCACCCTCACCCTCACTCACCCTCAACCCCTCACCCTCACTCACCCTCAACCCCTCACTCACCCTCAACCCCTCACCCTCAACCCCTCACTCACCCTCAACCCCTCACCCTCACTCACCCTCAACCCCTCACCCTCACTCACCCTCACTCACCCTCAACCCCTCACCCTCACTCACCCTCAACCCCTCACCCTCACTCACTCTCGACCCCTCACCCTCACTCACCCTCAACGCCTCACCCTCAACCCCTCACCCTCAACCCCTCACCCTCACTCACCCTCAACCGCTCACCCTCACTCACCCTCAACCCCTCACCCTCACTCACCCTCACCCTCACTCACCCTCACCCTCAACCCCTCACCCTCACTCACCCTCACTCACCCTCACCCACCCCCACCCTCACTCACCCTCACCCTCACTCACCCTCACCCTCACTCACCCTCACTCACCCTCACTCACCCTCACCCTCACTCACCCTCACTCTCCCTCACTCACCCTCACTCACCCTCACCCTCACTCACCCTCAACCCCTCACCCTCACTCACCCTCAACCCCTCACCCTCACTCACCCTCAACCCCTCTCCCTCACTCACCCTCAACCCTCACCCTCAACCCCTCACCCTCAACCCCTCACTCACCCTCACTCTCACTCGCCCTCACTCACCCTCAACCCCTCACCCTCACCCTTACTCACCCTCAACCCCTCACCCTCACTCACCCTCACCCTCACTCACCCTCAACCCTTCACCCTCACTCACCCTCCCTCCCTCACCCTCCCTCACCCTCACCCTCACCCTACCTCCCTCACCCTCCCTCCACCTCACTCACCCTCACCCTCACTCAACCTCACTCACCCTCAACCCCTCACCCTCACTCACCCTCACCCACCCTCACTCGCCCTCAACCCCTCACCCTCACCCGCCCTCAACCCCTCACCCTCACTCACCCTCAACCCCTCACCCTCACCCCTCACTCACCCTCACTCTCACTCACCCTCACTCACCCTCAACCCCTCACCCTCACTCACCCTCACCCTCACTCACCCTCACCCTCACTCACCCGCAACCCCTCACCCTCACTCACCCTCACCCTCACCCTCACTCACCCTCAACCCCTCACCCTCACCCTCACTCATCTCAACCCCTCACCCTCAACCCCTCACCCTCGCCCTCACTCACCCTCACCCTCACTCACCCTCAACCCCTCACCCTCACTCACCCTCACCCTCACTCACCCTCACCCTCACTCACCCTCACTCACCCTCACCCTCACTCACCCTCAACCCCTCACTCACCCTCACTCACCCTCACCCACCCTCACCCACCCTCACCCTCACTCACCCTCACTCACCCTCACCCTCACTCACCCTCACCCTCACTCACCCTCACCCTCACTCACCCTCCCTCACTCACCCTCACCCTCAACCCCTCACCCTCACTCACCCTCAACCCCTCACCCTCACTCACCCTCAACCCCTCACCCTCACTCACCCTCAACCCCTCACCCTCAACCCCTCACTCACCCTCACTCTCACTCACCCTCACTCACCCTCAACCCCTCACCCTCACCCTCACTCACCCTCAACCCCTCACCCTCACTCACCCTCACCCTCACTCACCCTCACTCACCCTCACTCACCCTCAACCCCTCACCCTCACTCACCCTCACCCACCCTCACCCTCACTCACCCTCAACCCCTCACCCTCACTCACCCTCAACCCCTCACCCTCACCCTCACTCACCCTCAACCCCTCACCCTCAACCCCTCACCCTCACTCACCCTCAACCCCTCACCCTCACTCACCCTCACTCACCCTCAACCCCTCACCCTCAACCCCTCACCCTCACTCACCCTCAACCCCTCACCCTCACTCACCCTCAACCCCTCACCCTCCCTCACCCTCACCCTCAACCCCTCACCCTCACTCACCCTCACTCACCCTCACTCACCCTCACCCTCACTCTCCCTCACTCACCCTCACCCTCACTCACCCTCACTCACCCTCACTCACCCTCACCCTCACTCACCCTCAACCCCTCACCCTCACCCTCAACCTCTCACCCTCACTCACCCTCAACCCCTCACCCTCACTCACCCTCAACCCCTCACCCTCACTCACCCTCACCCTCACTCACCCTCAACCCCTCACCCTCACCCTCCCTCAACCCCTCACCCTCACTCACCCTCAACCCCTCACCCTCACTCACCCTCACTCACCCTCACTCTCACCCTCACTCTCACCCTCACTCACCCTCACTCACCCTCACCCTCACTCACCCTCACTCACCCTCACTCACCCTCCCTCACTCACCCTCACTCACCCTCCCTCACTCACCCTCACTCACCCTCACCCTCACTCACCCTCACCCCCTCACCCTCACTCACCCTCAACCCCTCACCCTCACTCACCCTCAACCCCTCACCCTCACTCACCCTCAACCCCTCACCCTCACCCTCACTCACCCTCACTCACCCTCACCCTCACTCACCCTCAACCCCTCACCCTCACTCACCCTCACCCTCATCCACCCTCAACCCCTCCCCCTCACCCACCCTCACCCTCACTCACCCTCAACCCCTCACCCTCACTCACCCTCAACCCCTCACCCTCACTCACCCTCACTCACCCTCACCCTCACTCACCCTCACCCTCACTCACCCTCACTCCCCCTCACTCACCCTCACTCACCCTCACCCTCACTCACCCTCACTCACCCTCACCCTCACCCTCACTCCCCCTCACTCACCCTCACCCTCACTCACCCTCACCCACCCTCACTCACCCTCACCCACCCCTCACCCTCACCCACCCTCACCCTCACTCACCCTCAACCCCTCACCCTCACTCACCCTCACTCACCCTCAACCCCTCACCCTCACTCACCCTCACCCACCCTCACCCTCACTCACCCTCAACCCCTCACCCTCACTCACCCTCAACCCCTCACCCTCACTCACCCTCAACCCCTCACCCTCAACCCCTCACTCACCCTCAACCCCTCACCCTCACTCACCCTCACCCTCACTCACCCTCAACCCCTCACCCTCACTCACCCTCACTCACCCTCAACCCCTCACCCTCACCCTCACTCACCCTCAACCCCTCACCCTCACTCACTCTCAACCCCTCACCCTCACTCACCCTCACTCACCCTCAACCCCTCACCCTCAACCCCTCACCCTCAACCCCTCACCCTCAACCCCTCACCCTCACTCACCCTCAACCGCTCACCCTCACTCACCCTCAACCCCTCACCTCCACTCACCCTCACCTCACCCTCACCCTCAACCCCTCACCCTCACTCACCCTCACCCTCACTCACCCTCACCCTCACTCACCCTCACCCTCACTCACCCTCACTCACCCTCACCCTCACTCACCCTCACCCTCACTCACCCTCACCCCTCACTCACCCTCACTCACCGTCACCCTCACTCACCCTCAACCCCTCACCCTCACTCACCCTCACTCACCCTCACCCTCACTCACCCTCAACCCCTCACCCTCACTCACCCTCAACCCCTCACCCTCACTCACCATCAACCCCTCTCCCTCACTCACCCTCAACCCTCACCCTCAACCCCTCACCCTCAACCCCTCACTCACCCTCACTCTCACTCACCCTCACTCACCCTCAACCCCTCACCCTCACCCTTACTCACCCTCAACCCCTCACCCTCACTCACCCTCACCCTCACTCACCCTCAACCCCTCACCCTCACTCACCCTCCCTCCCTCACCCTCCCTCACCCTCACCCTCACCCTCCCTCCCTCACCCTCCCTCCACCTCACTCACCCTC